>NC_090834.1:38205400-39455400 GCF_028021215.1 Eschrichtius robustus
AATAATACAAGTAGAGGAGGAAAGAGATATAAAAAGAGGAAATTCTATGAAATCTACTGACATTTTTAGGAATGGCAAGATTAGGGTAATGGATGTCCTAGAAAGAGAAGAGAGGGAGAAGGGAGAAGAGAGTTTATTGATAGAAATAATACCTGAGAACTTCCCAAACTTGTGAAAGGAACTGGATATACAAGTCCATGAAACTAAGACAACACCTAATTACCTCAAAGAAAAATATCTTCTCTAAGACACATTATACTAAAACTATCCAAAGTCAGTGACAAAGAATGTTAATGGCAGTCAGGGAATAAAGGATGGTAACCTACAAAGGAAACTGCACTGGGCTTCAGCAGATAAATGACATCCTCAAAATACTAAAAGATAAAAGCTGTCACCCAAGAATACTCTATCCACCTAAGTTACCATTCAGATACGAAAAAGAAATAAAGGCTTTCCAAGGCACACAAAATCTGAGGGAGTTGCTCAGTGCTAGACCTGCCTTACAAGAAATGTTGGAAGGAGCTCTTCTATCAGAAACAAAAAGACAAAATACACAAAACTTTGAGTAAAGTGATAAAGAGACAGAATCCAAAAATAGAAACTCTACATCAGAACAGGTTTTTAAACACTTTATTTTAGCATAAAGCATAAAGGGAAAAAAGCAGAAAAAATAACAATAGCTACTTCAATTTAGTAACAAACACAAATTACCAAATAAAAGGGATAATTTGAGACAACAAAAACACAAAAGGGGAAGAGGAAAAGGATGAAACCCATATACATAAATGAAGATAAGATGCTATCAGCAGAAAAAGATATATTTGTGAGATATTTTATACAAATCTCAAGGTAACCACAGAAAAAAAATCTAGAGCAGAGACACAAAACACACACAAAAAAGAGGAAACTGTGAAAAACATCATAGAAGCCACCAAACCAAAATGGCAGACAGAAACACAAGGAAAAAGAAAGAATGGAGATATGGAGGAATCAGAAAGCAAAAGGTAAAATGGCAGTACTAAGTCCTTCTCTATTAATAAGCACCTTAAATGTAGATGGATTGATTCACCAATCAAAAACCACAGAGTGGCTGCATGGGTTAAAAACAGGACTCAATTATATGTTGCCTCCAGGAGTAGTCTTGGCTCTAATGACAAACATAGGCTGAAAGTAAAGGAATGGAAAATGTTACCCCAAGTGAATGGCTGCTAAAAGAAAGTGGGTGTAGCTATACTGTATCAGACAAAGTAGACTTCAAGCCAAAAGAGGTAGCAAGAGACAAAGATTGATATATAATGATAAAGGGGACAATTCATCAAGAAGATATAACAATTGTTAATATATATACACCTAACATAGAAGTACTAAAGTATGTAAAGCAATTATTAACAGACATAAAGAGAAATTGACAGCAACACTATAATAGTAGGGGATTTTAACACCTCACTTGTATCAATGGATAGAGCATCCAGATGTATCTATCCAGATGGATAGATACATCCAGACCTTGCATCCACAAGGATAGAGTGGCCTTAAATGAAACATTAGATCAGATGGATTTAATAGATGTGCATAGAACATTCCATCTAAATGTAGCAGAAGAAACATTGCTCTCAAGAGAAAATGGAACTTTCTCAAGGATAGACCATATGTTGGGACACAAAACAATTCTCAACAAATTTAAGAACATGGAAACCCATATCAAGCATCTTTTCCTATCACAATGGTATAGAACTAGATTTCTGGCCTCCAGAACAGTAATGTTTGTTTTTGCTTTTAGCCACTCAGTTTGTGGTAATTTGTTACAGTAATCTAATAACACTTTGTTATTAAATTGATTTAAATTGACTCAGTGTGAAAGAACATCGTGGTAGACAGACTTCTAAGAGGACCCCCAATGATCCACACCCCTGTAAGATCCCTTTTTCTTGGATGTGGGTGGGACACATGGATATGATGGAGTATCACTCTCATAATGACATATATGGCAAAGGTCAAGGGGTTTTGGAGATGTAATTAACATCCTAATCAGTTAACTTGAATGAATCAAGAGACGAAGCAGCAGAACACTTTCCTCTGTTGACCTTTGAGAAGCAAACTCTACTGACATGAAGAGAGACATGCTTTTCATGACAGGAAATCACTAGTGGCTGAGATTCTCAATCTTACAACGTCAAGGAACTGAATTTTTCCAGCAATCTGAGTGGGCTTGGAAACTAATTTTTCATTAATCAAGTGTCCATATGAGAATCTGTTTTCAGCCTTTTGAAATTCTGAGCAGAGAACCCAGTTGAACCATCCCTTGAACATTTACCTACATAACTATATTGTTTTAAGTCATTAAGTTTGTGGAAATCTGTTATACAATATTAGAAAATGAATACAAGCATCTTTATATGCATAAAACAAATTTATAATTTAAAAAAACTATCATTCCTTTAGCAATTAATAGCCACAAACTAATCAAAAGCAGAGGAATTTGGAAAGCCTATTTATTTTCTATTGTGTGAGTTTTGCCTGTTCCAATTTGGTTAACTAGTAATGTAGAACCAGAATCTATTTTAAATTATTGTACTTATAATAAATATCAGATGATGATAACTTTTTCTGCCATTTTAATTTGAGTGATTCGTTGTAAATAACTTTAAAATTATCCTACTGATTTCCTGAATTCTTGTCTAAGAGATAATAACCCAATCTCAGAAGTGACTGAGTAGTTCTTTTTTGTATCTTTTTTATTACTTCTACCATGCCAGTATACTATACATATATATATATATATAGATATAGTATTAAAGTGATTTTTAATTATATCTTTATATTTTAAAAATAAAAATACCACTTTTCAGTGCTTCTCCATAGAATACTTATTAGAGTCTGTACCCTCATTTCAAAAATAACCAAATTAGTAGAAATGGGATCATATTAAATTTTTACATCAACTTTACTTACAATGAATATGCCATGGTCAGCAGAATTTCTAGATCTGCCTCTATTCCAGTCAAATCACTTTTTAAAGAGACGTGCTTCTCCCAAGAAACACAAAAGAACAAAATTTCTTTCCAATTATAATTGAAATTTCATTTGAGGGGGAAATCATCCTATCTTAGATTTAGGCACTTGTTCTTCATCACAGATACTTGTATTTATGCTAACATATTCAAGCCATTTAAGCAAGTTAATTGTATTTGGATTCCTGTTGACACATTTCTTCATAAATTTCAAGGGATTCCCTCACTAAACTAAATATAGCACAATATTCCATTCTTTACAAAATCAGCTCAAAAGAGCCAAGTACAAACTATTCCACTATGTTTAACTGAAGCTCCCCTCATACTGTACTCTCCTCTTTGTCTCCTGCTGTGCACATTTACTTGACTCTGCTTTGGGGATTTGTTTGTTTTCCTTGCAATAGTCTTGGCTGTCTCTTTTTGCTTTGTCATCTGTTGTTCTTCTTTATACATTCTTTGAATTTTCTTTCATCATCCTCATTATTATGATTTTTTGCTCTTCTCCTGTTTTATGCTGGAATAACCACAGCTTGTTTGACAAGATAACTTACATCTTTCTCTTATGCTGGCCATGAGGCTCTTTTCCTTAATTTCACAGTCCACCTTTTCTTTGTCATTGGTTAGACTGGATTTACTTATTCCCAGTGTTCTCTGTTTTGTTGTCTCATTATCATTTGTCTGCTAGAAATCATTAACTATTTCATCATGCAAGCTCCCTGTACATCATGTGGGAATGAGACTCACTCTTCATGATGAACATTTCTAAGGACAGTTAATGTATAACTGTAATGAAAGAAAATTGAGTGTCCAAGTCTCCCAATCACTGAGTGGCCAAGATTCAGTGAAATATCTCTCATCTATCAGTGACTCTTTAGTCTCACATGAAGGGAGCAGATAAAGAAGCACATTCTAGAGAGCATCAGGGCCTCTTACCAGAGAACACTTTCAGCAACTGAAGATGATTTTTTAAGAAGTGAATATTAATGGTGTTTTGCAGACCTGTAATTGCACACGACTATCATTCCATATCACTTTCGTTTGCATCTTGTGGAACTGATAGCAAAAGATATATCAGCTAGATCACTAAAGAAGAAAAAGAACTATTAGAAGTAAAAAGCAGTGTAAATATGTAAACAAGTTGCATTTTGTTGTTTAATTTGAATAGTTCCAAAATATAAATTATTACCAACCACCTATTAACGATAAAAGAGTCAAACCAGAAGCCCCTTAGGATTTTCATAACCCTCTGCCTTTCCATCTGGCTTACCTTCCTTGTTTGTTTAGAATAACGGCTGTCCACAGATATTATTCCGATTTTGACTGTCAAAGTAATGTTCGAGTGATTGAAATGTACACAGCATTAGAGATAATGAATCTCAACAAAACACATTTATTTATTCTGTTTGTGGTGGCATAAATGGAAATTTTTATATAACTATTTTTGCTTCTATTATATAAAGGTAACATCACTGGAAATATGTGTGTATTTGAAAGTGTTATTTAAGGAATCATAGTTTAAATTATTCATATGGAAGCAACAAAGTTCTTATAGGAGGAATAGTTCTGTTTATTAAGAATATTGTAATTAATTATCTTAGTGTAAAATGAATATATCAAGTCGAAGGACCTGTAAAGACAGGTGAGGGAAAATAAACGAGCTCTGGCTTGATTTCAAAGCTTCAACAGGTCTTTAGTAGATGATCTCTATTAGTTAGAAATGACTGATTCTGAAACCAGGATATAAAGACCATGTCCTCTGAAACTGTTACCAAGTGTAAGGTCACAATTGCTCCAACTCTGACCAGCTTGCCTTGAGAATTCTTGTTATTGTGAATGACTGTTTAACAAAATAAACCATCACTATAAAAATGTACTTTTTTATCTGCCATGATGATATTGGGGAACAAATGTGTTCAGACCAGGCAGTTTAATTCACTAAGTAATGCAAATATGTTTTCAAAATGGCATTGAAGCTGACATCTAAATCCTTAAAGTTTCAAAAACTCTGCTCGCTATCATTGTGAAGTAGTCAATTCACTTAAAACATTCCATTTCCTTGTATTGTAAAATAAGGATAAAAATACTATTTTGATGATTATAATATTTTATAAATTATAAAACACAATATGCAAATTCATAATTGTTCAGACAAGGGAACAAACTGTAGAAAAGAAAAATCTCTGATTAGAATTTGAACTAAAGGAGGTTGTACAGATAATTCTACTGGGGATAGTGTTCCTTAAATTAATAAACTGGAAAAAATTATAAGAACTTGTGAGATTGTGTGAGTGTGCAGATTTACATTGAGGAAATGAAGAAATCCAAAACAGTGTCTTAAAGATAAATATAATTTCACCATTGAAAAGAAGTAATGCTCCTAGTTAACAGCTAATCGTTAAAAAAAGACTGGCTAGTCACTGTCAATTTTTCTCTGAAGATATCTTTAACTTTAATACGTACTTTCTAATGTTTGTTAAATACTAGCCCAAGCTAGAACAAATGAAATCCACAGAAAAGGGAATTTCAAAGCAATTGCATATGTTTCATGCCCTCCAATATTTACATTTTGACTGGGAAGAAACCATACAGGATGAAATAGGAAATAACAGTAAAGGGTAGCATATGACTGCAAGTCATTATATTTTACAAATCTTGTAATATTGAATTCTACTTTTCTTTCCATACAGGAGTTCTATAATACCAGGTTTTCTACAAAATATACTTATTTTATTTTTAACTTCAAGAGAGAAATTAATTATTAAATTAATAATTCAAAATTTAATTAATTCCAAGGGCCGTTTGCTTTTAAATTTGTTAGGTAATTTCCAATTTATTGTACTGTGATAAGAGTGCTGTTTGTAATACTTCTAATTTTGGAAATTACCCTTGCTTTCTTTGTGATCAAATATTTGATCACTCATTGAAATGTTCCATGTTTGTTTGAGGAGCAGGCACATTTTTTAATAATAATATATAAAGTTTGATACCTACTGGAAATAATTATGATAAATTATGTTGGTTAGGTTACTATATCCTGTAAAAGACTTGAATTTTACAGAGAAAAATTCTATTATATATGGCTTTTCACCTGGGGACCTTCTGCATTTGTCATAGGGTGGGATTATGGACTCAAGTAGAAAGTCACAGAATTGCTTGCTTAAGGAAATATAGTAGAGTGTGGTCCTTCAGAAGCAGTTTGGAAATGAAGAATAAAATAATGGAAAAAATGCAGCTATAATGTTTTAAATTAATTTTTATTACAGTACAGTTACTTTACAGTGTTGTGTTAGTTTCTACTGTACAGCAAAGTGAATCAGCTATACACATACATATACCCCTGTTTTTTGGATTTCTTTCCCATCTATGTCATCACAGGGCACTGAGTAGAATTCCCTGAGCTATACAGTAGGTTCTCATTAGTTATCTATTTTATACATAGTATCAGTAGTGTATATATGTCAATCCCAATATCCCAATTCATCTCAACCCCCCTTTCCCCCTTGGTGTCCATACATTTGTTGTCTAACTCTGTGTCTCTATTTCTGTTTTGCAAATAAGATCATCTATTATTTTTCTAGATTCCACATATATACGTTAATATATGCTATTTGTTTTTCTTTTTCTGACTTACTTCACTCTGTATGACTCTAGGTCCATCCATGTCTTTACAAATGACTCAATTTCATTCCTTTATATGGCTGAGTAATATACCATTGTATATATGTACCACATCCTCTTTATCCATTGCTCTGTTGATGGACATTTAGGTTGCTTCTGTGTCTTGGCTATTGTAAATAGTGCTGCAATGAACACTGGGATGCATGTGTCTTTGTGAATTATGGTTTTCTCTGGATATATGCCAAGTAGTGGTATTGCTGGGTCATATGGAAGTTCTATTTTTAGTTTTTTAAGGAAAATCCATACTGTTCTCCATAATGGCTGTATTAATTTACATTCCTACCAAGAGTGAAAGAGGGTTCCCTTTTCTCCATACCCTCTCCAACATTTATTGTTTGTAGATGTTTTAATGATGGCCATTCTGACCAGTGTGAGATGATACCTCATTGCAGTTTTGATTTGCATTTGTCTAATAATTAGTGATGTTGAGCATCTTTACATCTTGGCCATCGTATGTCTTCTTGGTGAAATGTCTATTAAGGTCTTCCACCCATTTTTTGATTGAGTTGTTTGGTTTTTTTTGATATTGAGCTGCATGAGCTGTTTGTATATTTTGGAGATTAATCGTTTGTCATTTGCTTCATTTGCAAAAATTTTCTCCCATTCTGAGGGTTGTCTTTTCATCTTGTTTATAGCTTCCTTTACTGTGAAAAAGCAATGAAGTTTAATTATGTCCCACTTGATAATTTTTGTTTTTATTTTCATTACTCTAGGAGGTGGGTCAAAAAAGATCTTGCTGTGATTTATGTCAAAGAGTGTTCTGCCTATGTTTTCCTCTAAGAGTTTTGTAGTGTCTGATCTTACATTTAGGTCTTTAATACATTTTGAGTTTATTTCTGTGTATGGTGTTAGGGAGTGTTCTAATTTCATTCTTTTACATGTAGCTGTCCAGTTTTCCCAGCACTACTTATTGAGGAGGCTGTATTTTCCCCATTGTATATTCTTGCTTCCTTTGTCATAGATTAGGTGACCATAAGGTTTATCTCTGGGTTGTTACATTGTTCTATATTTCTCTTTTTGTGCCAGTACCATACTGTCTTGGTTACTACAGCTTCATAGTATAGTCTGAAGTCAGGGAGCTTGATTCCTTCAGCTCTGTTTTTCTTTCTCAAGATTGCTTTGGCTATTTGGGGTCTTTTATGCTTCCATGTAAATTGCAAAATTTCATTTGTTGTAGTTCTGTAAAAAATGCCATTGGTAATTTGATAAGGATTTCATTGAATCTGTAGATTCCTTTGGGTAGTACAGTCATTTTTACAATATCGATTCTTCCAATCCAAGAATATGGTATCTGTTTGTGTCCTCTTTGAATTCTTCATCAGCATCTTACAGTTTTCTGCATACAGTTCTTTTGCTTCCTTAGGTAGGTTTATTCCTAGGTATTTTATTCTTTTTGTTGCAATGCTAAATTGGATTGTTTCCTTAATTTCTCTTTCTGACCATTCGTTTTTGGTGTATAGGAATGCAAGACATTTCTGTGTATTAATTTTGTATCATGTGACTCTTCTAAATTCATTGATTAGCTTTACTAGTTTTCTGCTGGCCTCTTTAGGATTTTCTAAATACAGTATCATGTCATCTGCAAACAGTCACAGTTTTACCTCTTCTTTTCCAATTTATCTTCCTTTTATTTCTTTTCCTCCTCTGATTGCTGTGGCTAGGACTTCCAAGACTATATTCAATAATAGCAGCAAGGGCTTCCCTGGTGGCACAGTGGTTGAGAATCTGCCTGCCAATGCAGGGGACACAGGGTCGAGCCCTGCTCTGGGAAGATCCCACATGCCGCGGAGCAACTGGGCCCGTGAGCCACAATTACTGAGCCTGCTCATCTGGAGCCTGTGCTCCACAACAAGAGAGGCCGTGATAGTGAGAGGCCCGCGCACTGCGATGAAGAGTGGTCCCCGCTTGCCACAACTAGAGAAAGCCCTCATACAGAAATGAAGACCCAACACAGCCATAAATAAATAAATTAAAAATAATAATAATAATAATAGCAGCAAGAGTGAACACTCTTGCCTTGAAGTGCTTTCAGTTTTTTACCATTGAGAATAATGTTTGTTGGGGGTTTGCCATATATGGCCTAAATTATGTGGAGGTAAGTTCCCTGTATGCCCACTATCTGGACAGTATTTTTATCATAAATGGGTGTTGAATTTTGTCAAAATATTTTTCTGCATCTATTGAGATGTTCATGTGGTTTTATTCTTCAATTTGTTAATAAGCTGTATGCCATTGATTGACTTGCATATATTGAAGAATCCTTGCATCCTGGGATAAATCCTACTTGATCGTGGTGTATGATCCTTTTAATGTGCTGTTGGATTCTGTTTGCTAGTATTTTGTTGAGGATTTTTGTGTCTATGTTCATCAGTGATATTGGCCTGTAATTTTCTTTCCTTGTGATATCTTTGTCCAGTTTTGGTATCAGGGTGATGGTGGCCTCGTATTATGAGTTTGGGAGTGTTCCTCCCTTTGCAATTTTTTGGAAGATTTTGAGAAGGATAGGTGTTAGTTCTTCTCTAAATGTTTCATAGAATTCGCCTGTGAAGCCATCTGTTCCTGGACTTTTGTTTGCTAGAAGATTTTTAATCACAGTTTCAGTTTCATTACTTGTGTTTCATCTGGTCATATTTTCTATTTCTTCCTGCTCCAGTCTTGGAAGTTTGTACTTTTCTAAGGATTTGTCCATTTCTTCCAGGTTGTCCATTTCATTGGCGTAGAGTTGCTTGTAGTAGTCTCTTATGATCCTTTGTATTTCTGCAGTGTCAGTTGTAACTTCTCCTTTCTCATTTCTAATTTTATTCAGTTGGGCCATTTCCCTTTTTTTCTTGATGAATCTGGCTAAGGTTTTTTAAACTTTGTTTATCTTCTCAAAGAACTAATTTTTAGTTTCATTGATCTTTGCTACTGTTCTCTTTGTTTCAATTTCATTTATTTCTGCTCTGATCTTTATGATATCTTTCCTTCTAATAACTTCGTGTTTTGTTTGTTCTTCTTTCTCTAGTTGCTTTAGGGGCAAGGTTATGGTGTTTATTTGAGATATTTCTTGTTTCTTGAGGTAGGGTTGTATTGGTATAAACTTCCCACTTAGAATTGCTTTTGCTGCATCCCATAGGTTTTGGGTTGTTAGGGTTTTGTTGTCATTTTTTTCTGGGTATTTTTTGATTTCCTCTTTGATTTCTTAAGTGATCTCTTGGGTACTTAGCATATATTTAGCCCCCATGTGTTTGTGTATTTTACAATTTTTTTTTTCCTGTAATTGAATTCCAATCTCATAGCATTGTGGTCAGAAAAGATGCTTGAGAAGATTTCAATTTTTCAAAATTTACTGAGGCTTGATTTGTGACCCAAGATATGATCTATCCTGGAGAAAATTCCATGAGCATTTGAGAAGAAAGTGTATTCTGTTGTTTTTGGATGGAATGTCCTATAAATATCCATTAAGTCCATCTTGTTTAATGTAACATTTAAAGCTTGTGTTTCCTTATTTATTTCATTTTGGATGATCTGTCCATTGGTGAAAGTGAGGTGTTAAAATTGCCTACTATGATTGTGTTACTGTCGATTTTCCCTTTTATGTCTGGCAATATTTGCCTTATGTATTGAGGTGCTCCAATGTTGGGTGCATAAATATTTACAATTGTTATATCTTCTTCTTGGATTGATCCCTTGATCATTACATAGTGCCATTCCTTGTCTATTGTAACAGTCTTCATTTTAAAGTCTATTTTGTCTGATATGAATACTGCTACTCCAGCTTTCTTTTGATTTCTATTTGCATGGAATATCTTTTTCCATCCCCTCACTTTCAGTCTGTATGTGTCCCTAGGTCTGAGGTGGGTCTCTTGTAGATGGCATATGTATGGGTCTTGTTTTTTTTATCCACTCAGCCAGTCTGCGTCTTTTGGTTGGAGCATTTAATCCATTTACGTTTAAGGTAATTGTCAATAGGTATGTTCCTATTACCATTTTCTTATTTGTTTTGGGTTTGTTCTTGTTGGTCTTTTTTCTTCTCTTGTGTTTCCAGCCTAGAAAAGTTCCTTTAGTGTTTGTTTTAAAGCTGGTTTGGTGGTGCTGAATTCTCTTAGCTTTTGCTTGTCTGTAAAGCTTTGGATTTTTCTGTCAAATCTGAATGATATCCTTACTGGGTACAGTAATCTTGGTTGTAGGGTTTTTCCCTTTCATCACTTTAAATATATCCTTCCACCCTCTTCTGGCCTGCAGAGTTTCTTCTGAAAAATCAGGTGATAACCTTATGGGGATTCCCTTATATGTTATTTTTTGCTTTCCCCTTGCTGCTTTTAATAGTTTTTCTTTGTATTTAATTTTTGTTAGCTTGATTAATATGTGTCTTGGCCTCTTTATCCTTGGGTTTATCCTGTATGGGACTCTCTGTGCTTCCTGGACTTGCATTGCTATTTCCTTTCCCATGTTAGAGAGGTTTTAACTATAATCTCTTCAAATATTTTCTCAGATCCTTTGTCCTTCTTTTCTTCTTCTGGAACCCCTATAATTCTAATGTTGGTGCATTCAATGTTGTCTCAGAGGTCTCTGAGACTGTCCTCAATTCTTTTCATTCCTCTTTTTTTATTCTGCTCTGTGGTATTTATTTCCACCATTCTATATTCCAGCTCACTTATCCTTTCTTCTGCCTCAGCTATTCTTGTATTGATTCCTTCTAGTGTCTTCTTCATTTCAGTTATTATGTTGTTCATCACTGTTTGTTTGTTCTTTAGTTCTTCTAGGTCCTTGTTAAACATTAATTGTATTTTCTCAATCCATGTCTCCGTCTATTTCTGAGATTTTTGGATCATCTTTACTATCATTACTCTGAATTCCTTTTCAGGTAGATTGCCTATTTCCTCTTCATTTTTTGGTCTTGTGGGTTTTTACCTTGCTCCTTTGTCTGCAACATATTTCTCTGTCTTCTCATTTTGTCTGACTTACTGTGTTTCAGGTCCTTTCCTCAGGCTGCAGGGTCGTTTTTCCTCTTTCTTATGTTGTTTGCCCCTGGTGGGTGAGGTTGGTCTAGTGGCTTGTGTATGTTTCCTGGTGGGAGGGACTGATGCCTGTGCTCTGATGGGTGGAGCTAGATCTTGTCCTTCTGATGGGCAGAGCCATGTCAGAGGGTGTGTTTTTGGGTGTCTGTGAGCTTAGTATGATTTTAGGGAGACTGTCTGCTGATTGGCGGGTTTATGTTCCTATCTTGCTTGTTGTTTGGCATGAGGCATCCATCACTTGATCCTGCCAGCAGTTGGGTGGGGCCGAGATTTGGAGTTGAGAGGGAGACTTCCTGGAGAGCTCTTTCTTATTAATATTCCCTGAGGTTGAGAATTCTCTGGGAGACTAGCATCCTGGACTCAGTGCTTCCAACCCAGAGGCTCAGGCATGACCCCCAGCTGGGGAACAAAAACCCCACAGTCTGCACAGTGTGACAAAAAAAAAAAAAAAAAAAAAACTGGGGGGAAGAAAACAAACAGACTAGTACAACCCAAGACAAATAACAAAGACAAAAACAAACAAACAGTAATAACAACAGTTAAAAAAAATTTTAAAAAAAGAAAACAAATGAACAGACAAATAAAACCCAGGAGACGTGGTAAAACCAAAATGAAACAATGACAAAACTAACAAAGAAACACACACACATACAAAAAGAAAAAAGAAAACAAAAAACAAGAGAACAACTAGACAAATAAAAGTACCCCAAAACGAAATCAATCAAGTAAAAACAAAACTAACAAAAACAGAAAAGAAGAAACAAAACAAAAGTAGAATGTACACTAAAAAAAAAGCAAAGAAAACATTAGAGAACACAAAAAATGATTTTAAAAAGATTGAAAACAAAACATAAGAAAACAAGGAAAAAACACAAAACACCAAAAAAGTTATATAAAAATAGAAAAATAAGAAAATAAAAATAAAAGATATATTAAAATTTTTAAAAATATATAACATTAAAAATGTTTTTTAATTTAACATTTTTTTAATTAAGAAAATAATTTAAAAACAACAACAGAACAGAACACAACATTAAAATATGGTTATAATAATATTTTCCTGTGGTCTCAGCTGTCAGTGCCCTTGCCCCCACCGTGAATCACGACCAAACTCTGCCTCTCCATGAGGCCCTCTAATACCTCTAGGCAGGTCTCTGGACCTGCTGTGGCACGTGGGGGCAGCTCAGACTCTTATCTGGTGCAACTCTCATGTGCACTTGCCCCCATAGACTTGTTTCAGTTATGGGAACACTCATTGTACATTCAGATATTCTATATACACAGGGTTTACCAAGCAGATCGTGGGGATTTAATATAATAAGCAATTAATTATATATTAATTATTTAAAATTTAAAAATTCGTTTCCTTTTTTCTTTGTATATCCAATGGGAAATAATGCATATAAATGAGAAATAATGCATTCAAATTGACAAAAAAAGAATAACACTTAGTAATAAATCTTTTTAAAAAGGATAATAAACATATCTGAAAAATATCTTACTAAGGGACATAGACACCATCTCCATAAATGATATAGCAGGACCTGATAATGGAGAGAAAACAGAACATCATGAAATATCAATATTTTCTCACAACATTTTATGCAATTTTAAGAAATTAAGATAATATGCAATATGTTTTATTTGTTAAATATGCAAAGAAACCCATAGCAATACTTCCATGTAATCAGTAATTTCATCTCCTGGGTTAAGTAAAATCTTAATAACACTATTTATGTAGGCATCTATTATGCTTAACTCTTATTCCCTCTTTCATGCATTGAAATTCTAATATTTGCAAAGTACATTTCCTATGCCATGTTTTTCATGATGACCAGAGCTTGTTAGTCAGTTAGTACTGGTACTGGTACTTCTATTTGACACTCCTAAATTTATTTATTTTTCTGTTATCTTTTCTTTTTTTTTCCTTAACATCTCTCTGTTCTCACACATGGTTTCAGCTCTTTTCATGTTCATCAAACTTTTATATCTTTGATTAATTAAATAACCCTACACTTGTACTAAACACTCACAAATACATATAATTTTTATAAATATGCTTACTTACTGTATCAATATAAATGCATGAAATATAATTAATGATATCTTGTTTACAATAATACAGGTTTTCTTAAAACAATATGTAATACTCAGAAATGCAAACAATTTTACAAATGAAAACTAATTTTATGTTACTGTAGTACCATAATAAACATCAGGTACAGCTTTCACTTGATCACTGAATGCATGTGCATTACCTGCTTATGACGATTGCTTGAACAGCACATGAGGCTTGAATCCTGAGAAAACACATGTGACATTTCATAAAGTGATGCACCTTCAAGAATTCCCATTCACATTATACTAAAAACGTATAAGTAAAGCATTGTTATTGTTCTTATAGATTCTGAAGCTAGAATTCATATTCCTTTCATACATAAACCAGATTTAATGTTCCTGTGATTTAAAACACATAACATAAGCAATTCTTTATTATTATTTTAACCATAAAGAACAAAATCAAAATGAAAAAAGTGACAAAAAGAAGGGCAACAGTCACTAACTTTGAGAGACTTGATAAATTACTTAATTTCTGAGCTTTAGTATCTTATTCTGTAATATTGGGATTATAGGATTCCTTTTATCACAGGATTACTGTGAGATCAAATAAGATGTGTGAAAAGCTTTAGAAACTACTGTGCAAATATTAATAGCTACTATTGTATCAGAGAAGAACAAACCTGACCCCATATTGGATCTACTCCTTTAGCCTTAACCTTTGTGCTCGGTTGCCTGTGTTTAGTCATGCTGGCTCTTCACCTTTGTCTTGCTAATCAGTAAAATAATGTTGCTTATAGCCTGAAATATACATAATAACCATTTCTCAAGGTTTTGCTTCCCAGGATTAACCTTGAAAGCCATAACACTTTTCATTCATATAGAGATAAAAAGTTGCAAAACACCCGTTTTGTTGAAGGTTTACAAGAACATCTTGACAGACCTACCTGGACAGCTGCAAGAACAAAGGATTATCACATCCCCACAGGGTTTGGCCAGCATAAAGAACTCTGCAACAACCAGCCACATCCTCTCCCCTTTTAGTATAAAAGAAACCTGAATTTTAACTTGTGTAAGATGGTTCTTTGTGACAATAGTCTGCCATTTTCTTGGTCTGGTGACTTTCTGAATAAAGTTGCTATTCTTTGCCCCAAGACCAAGTCTCTCCATTGTTTGTCCTGTCATGGGGCGAGCAGCACAAACTTGGACTTGGTAACACTACTACTACTACTGATGTTAATTTTTCCTTAGATACTGATAATCAATTGATTATTTTTTTATTCTAAAGAAATTATGCAAATATTTTAAACAAACTTCAGTAAGTATTTGATAAGGAAACATAGTATTATTTTATCTTAAGAATAATATTTTATAGAAGAGTATGGAGACTCAAGAAAATCTGAGTTTTTAAAAACAAAAAGTAAACTAGATATTTGAAAACTTTTATTACAATTAGTCATGTGACATTTCCAATCAGTATTAAAAAGCCAACATTTTACATTTAACACAGCTAGTATTGGAGAATCTTATTTAGCTTAGAAGAACATGAAATGATTAACACAGTAGTCTTTCTCTGCAAGTATTAGAATTTAATACCAATATATTTTCCAGGGAAGAGGTGCAGTGCATACATATGAATTTAAAGTGGATGTTATTGTGTACCACTGAACCTGTTGAAAGTTTTTTAAAACCTAAGAACAGAGAAGAACTATATTCATACAACTGAAAGTCTTCAAGAGATTCTGTTTTAGTAGTAAACTTCAGATTGGCAAAGTTCAAGTAGAATTAAAATTATTTCAGAATCTCTTACCTTCTGACTTGATAATATATTCTTCAAAGCAATTTATATGCAAATGTTTATTTGAAAAATACAAGATTATTGGGATAAACACCCAACTCTGCTGCATGTCAGTATCATTTTTAAAACTAAAGTGAGACTCATTCAGTCTGCCTAAAAGCCTTGTTTTATGTTTGACAGTTGTTTATTTGGGTATATAAAGTGGTGCCAACCAGATTTCTGAATTCCCCTTAGAGTTGACTTATTCAGAACAGATCAGGCCTCATTGCTTATTATATTAAAGATACCTAACTATGTTGTCTCTCTGGAAGTTTAGCAGAGGGAAATAAAAATATTCAAAGCTTTGCACAAGTGATCAATATATATTTGTTAAATCAAATTGATAAAAGAACCTGACAAAGAGTATTGCAACATAGTGATGGCTAGTATCTTGCTACTAGTTTCCTTCAGTCTCTATAGCTAAGTCTGAAAAAAGGTATCAACTCTAAAGATTGATTATATTCCTCTCAATTCATTATCTAATTCAGGGACTGGAATTGATTGGCAAAGCATAATACACACTCTCATATATTTTGTTAAGTGTATCCTTCTTAATGTTTTTTGTTTTTGTTGTGTTAGTGAGGTAGAACTTTTTTTTAATTTTATTTATTTTTGTCTGCTTTGGGTCTTCATTGCTGTGTGTGGGCTTTCTCTAGTTGCGGCGAGCAGGGGCTACTCTTTGTTGAGGTGTGCGGGCCTTTCATTGCGGTGGCTTCTTTTATTGCAGAGCACAGGCTCTAAGCATGTAGGTTTCAGTGGTTGTGGCACATGGGCTCAGCAGTTGTGGCTTATAGGCTCTAGATCACAGGCCCAGTAGTTGTGGCACACGGGCTTAGTTGCTCCACGGAATGTGGGATCTTCCAGGACCAGGGCTTGAACCCATGCCCCCTGCATTGGCAGGCAGATTCTTAATCCCTGCATCACTAAGGAAGCCCCCTTCTTAATTTTCTACAGGTGTTCCTGTTTCATTTGTTGCTTAATCTTGGTGAAAATCTCCGAATACAGGAGCTGAAGAGAGGCTATTTCTTCCTTTACTCACCATGCTTGAATTGAAAAATAGGCCCATGATGTAATGCTGATCAATTGGAAACACTAAGTACAAGAGGGGTATTTGAGACTAGTAATCCCAGACTACATTATTTTTAAAACCCCTAAACTCTACCCCATCATTCTATTTCTCTATCAGCCTTCTTTACTCTCTGTCTCATGAATTAGGACAGTCTCATATTGTGGTATACTGCATATTTATTTGTTTATTACAGTCTCTCTCACTAGCATAAAAATTCCATGACTACAGGGGCATTACCTTCTTGATTCCTATACCCCAGTACCTAAAATAGTCTTTTATACATAGCATTCCCTGAAAATACATTTGCTAAATAAATGAATAAATCATAGATAGTGTCATTGGTAAATGTAATCAGTCAGTGCTGTGAGGCTATGTTTGGGACTCCTGTTTTTTGACCTCCTAATTGCATTGGTCTCTGTTAGTTTATTAACTTCCCCAGTTATCTTTCTTTCTTTTCTTTATATTTATTTATTTATAAGTTAATTTATTTTATTTGTTTTATTGAGGTACAATTGACATACAACATTATATAAGTTTCAGGTACACAACATAAAGAGTCAATATTTGTCTATATATATATATATGTATATATATATATATATATATGTACACACATATATATATATGACATCTTTATCCTATTGAAAATAATGCAATGAACATGGAGGTCCATGTATCTTTTCAAATTGGTATTGCATTATATTTGGCTATACACCCAGAAGTGCAATAGCTGGATCAAATGGTAGTTCTATTTTTAATTTCTTAAGAAACCTCCATGCTGTTTTCCATAGTGACTACATCAATTTACATTCCCACCAACACTTCACAAGAGTTCCCTTTACTCCACAGCCTCACTAACACTTGTTTTTTGTCTTGTTAACAATAACCATTCTAACAGTTGTGAGGTGATATCTCATTGTTGTTTTGAATTGCATTTTTCTAATGATTAGGGAAGTTTTCGACCTCACATACCAGCTGACCATTTGTATGTCTTCTTTTTAAAAAATACCTATTCAGATCCTCTGCCCATTTTTAGCAGGGTCATTTTATCATTATTTTTGAATTGTATGAGTTCTTTATATTTTTTGTATATTAATCCCTTATCTGATATGTGATTTGCAAATACTTTCTCCCATTCCATAAGTTGTCTTTTCATTTTTGTTGATAAATTCCTTCCTGTGCAGAAGCTTTTTAGTTTGATGTACACCCACTTGTTTATTTTTGTTTTTACTGTCTTCCCTTTTGGAGTAAGATCCAATAAAATCATTGCCAAGACCTAGTTCAACAAGCTTACTGCCTATATTTTCTTGTTATGGTTTCAGGTCTTACATTTAAATCTTTAATCCATTTTAGGTTCATTTTTGTGTATGGTGTAAGATACTGGTCCAGTTTCATTCGTTTGTATATGGCTGTCCAGTTTTCCCATGACCTTTTATTGAAGAGATTATCTTTTTCCCATTGTATATTCTTGGCTCCCTTATGGTTACATATGCATGGATTTATTTGGGGGCTCTCTATTGAGTTCTATTAAACTATGTATCTGTTTATGACAATGTCATAATGTATTAATTACTACAGCTTTATAAAATAGCTTGAAATCAGGGAGCATGATACCCCAAGCTTTGTTCTTTATTTTTTTGTCTTTTCTTTAATTGAGGTTTAGCCGATGTGCAATATCATATGTGTTAAATGTACAACATAGTGATTCACAATTTTTAAAGTTTATATTCCATTTATAGTTATTATAAAATATTGGCTACATTTCCTGTGCTGTACAGTTTATCCTTGGAGCTTATTTTATACATAACTGTTTGTACATCTTAATCCCCTACCCCATCTTGCCCCTCCTTCCTTTCCTCCTCCCCACAGGTAACCACTAGTTTGTTCTCTAGATCTGTGAGTCTGCTTCTTTTTGTTGTATGCACTAGTTTGTTGTATTTTGTTAGGTTTCACATATAACTGATATCATACAGTGTTTGTCTTTCTCTGTCTGACTTATTTCACTTATCATAATACCCTCCAAGTCATCCATGTTGCCGCAATTGGCAAAACTGCATTCTTTTCCATGTATATACACACATATATGCATATATATACATATATATATATATCACATCTTCCTTACACATTTATCTGTTGATGGACACTTAGATTGCTTCCATATCTTGGCAATTGTAAATAGTGCTGTTATGAACATTGGGGTGCATACATCTTTTTGAATTAGTGTTTTTTAGTTTTTCAGATATATATCCAGGAGTAAAATTATTTTTTGAGAAAAAAATGCCAGACTTTATATGGATTGCACCATATACACGTAGAAATAAAATAGTAATATTAACCAAATTATAGCATTTGCTGGATAACAAAGGTTTGCCAGGTGACATTTTAAATGCATCAATGCTTTCATTTACCAATTAGCAACTTTGCCTCCCCCATCAGTTCTTATTAGTTACAGTTGTTGACTTCTAATTTGAAATCAAGACAGATGACTTCAGTGCACTTTGCAGGTATTTATATGTGTGAGAATTGTCTAATTTGGTAGCAGAAATTTAGAAACCAAATTTTGTCCCAAAGAACACATTCTCAGTGTCAGTAAATTGAAAATATAAAAAAAAAATTTCCTTGTCTTGCTAACATATACAGGATTATACAGCTATTAATCTGTAGCATGTCATACATGCTTATAGAAATCAATTCTGGATGCTGAGGAAATGCTAAAGAAACTATATAAAATAATTATCTATTTCTGAGATTAGAGATCAGGTCACATTGAATGATGGTAAGCTCATAAATCTTATTAAAAGAGATCAGTAGTTTTAAGACCTGATTTGGACACTTAGTGTTTCAGTGAATTCAACTAATATACAAAAATTCTCTAAGTATCACTTTTCTCAACTGCTCATGGTGAAAATAATATCATCTTTACAGAAAAGAAAACATGCATATTGAGTCCGGCAAGTAGTCACAAATGGTAGCTGCCATTCCCTTACTTATGTAAAAGGAACTGAGGCTTACCCCCAAAGAAGTGTATTTGGTTTTGTGTGTGTTTTAAAATCTGACATATCATTTAGTTACCTTTTTGGTATAATAAAAATAATAATTTCTGTGTGGCATCTTTTGGAAACTTGGAGAAACTCACCAAGGAAATGTATTTTCTATTCCATCCTTGAGATCAGGAATCTTGTCTTATTCATTTCTGACTCCCCAGGATCTGGCTAGTGACTGACATGTATTAGTTACTCAAATTTACTGAATGGCTTGCAGCAATTTTCTCAGCTTTAAAATGCTTCAATGTTTTATTTTTCTTTATTTTTTTACTTTTATATTTTGCTTAGTCACAGATGGTTTTCTTGGGTTATGAAATAATGTGTGCTTTTATTTTCCTTTTTTTTTCATTTTTACTGTTGAGAGAAGTACCTTAAAAGAAGCACATATAATAAGAAAGTTTTCCAAATAAACAAGTATCATATTCATGTCTCTGAAGGTTTTGTTCTGATGTGATGCTGTCATTTATAATGTGACAGCTAATGAAATACAAACACTTATGGTATGTATATTTATCCTCTAACCTTTTGTTTATCTATGAAATAGTGTGTTTTGGAGTCATCTGTTCACTCAATACAATCTGAAAGGCTTTAAAGGAAATATCCAATGTTTATTATTTTAATATAAAACATATTAACCTTTAATGTAAAACTAATGTCCATTACTCCAAAGTATTAAATGGGCTTAGCAATTTAAAAGTCAATTGGAATGTTTTCCTTATTATTGCAATTCAATTTAATAATGTAGGGATTATTGGACTTAATGTACTTTTGTTACTTAAGTAAATGGTTTGGCAAAACAAATTCTATATTCAAGTACCCATTTTAACTTTTACCAGTTAGTCTAAGAAGTTGTTCCAGGGTGAAATGTGTAACAATCTCTTCTTTTTCTGTTATATAGACACAGTCTATTACTATATGTGTATGATTGAAAATGAATAAGCAAGTAATTTACCAAAACATTCACCTCTAGAATATTCATATTTTCTAAGCGACAAAAATAAATTCAGTTTACATTGATCTCTCATCTGGGGCATTCCTTTTTAAGTGTTAAACTGACTCCCTCTCACATGGTGTGCATTTAATGAGAGTTACAATATTAAACGCTTTACTTGGAAACTTACCACCTCAGTGAGAAAGCAGCAGGTGAGGTTGATTCCTATGAATTACATTTGAAAGGTAGATTTCTGAAGCAACACACGCTGCATTAATTTGGGGCCCATTAGTCACTCCAACTGCATATTGACAGTGGTAGCATTATTTCTGTGCTATACAATCAAATCCAGACCACAATGAATTTTTTTAACCACTTTATATTTGTCATCAGGATAACAATGTTATAATTAAGTCATGCAGTGAGTTACCTAATGATGAGGTAGATTATCACTGAAGTTATTTCTATTTATTTAGATAGAATTTACAAATTCTGATACCTTTTGTTTGCATCTTATATGAAAGTATAGACTATTTTTTTGAATTTTAAAATTTTCATTTTTGTCTGCATCCATTAAGCAAATACCTATAGTTTGCTTTTTTAAAAAAAGTGTTTATCTAGGACTACAAAGAAATTCCAAAAACATAGGAACTGCTTCAGTAAAACACAGATTTTTATCTTGCATCAGGCTCTATTATTCATCTTATGAATGTAAATATATTGCTTTCTAAACAAGCTATTGAGTTGGAAGGCCTCTGTAGTGAGTAAACACAAATAAATCTGCTTGGGGTGATAGTTTCTTCATAATAAATTCTTAAATATTTTATAACCTGAAGATTTTCTTTCCATATATTAGCATACTTTTTACCATACCATGAACTTTCCTTTTCCTCTCCATCTTTAATGTACAACTTTATACAAATTAGGAGTGCCTATCCTATGATTAATATTCCCTATCCTACTATCCATGGTTTGTGACCTATTGAGGAGTTTTTTATTCAGGTAATGTTTAGTAAATGAAAATACACTAATAAACTAAGTATAACTATAAAAATGTAGATTTAAAAGCCTAAAGCAATTTGAAATTATGTCACCTGCTGAAGATAGAAATAATGCAGACAACTAAAAGTTAAACATTTCTGGCAGAAATTCAATGTTGCCACCAGTTTATTTAGCGTGAAAGTTATTCTTTATGATAATTTGAGAACTTTGTTTTAGGTTTAGAATATTCAGTGTTTAGCTACTTAATGGTTGTGAGTGAGACAATTTTACAGTGAATGCCCCTTATTATCTGCTCCTTGAGTATATTTAATGGTGATTCACAGAGAGAATCATCACATTGCTCAAAAGAGACTCATTCACCACATGCATCTTCAAGCAGAATTATTGCTTTTTTCATGAAAAGGGGCTCTCAGACAGCTTCCGTTCACTCAATGTGGTATAGCAAACATCTAGATCAAAGGAGGGCAGTAGGAGGGGAACTACCACAGATCACTCATTAGAGATGCAGTGCAACAACCAGATGTAACCACTTTCATTAACAAGTCAAGCAGATAGCTTTTCAAGAGAATACTGAAAGATAGCAAACTTTGTTAAACAGTAATCTGTAAGAAATGTATGTCTAATGAATATAGTTTGAGAGAGCCTATGAGTAAAGCCTAACAGCCATTGCAATTTAGAAATAAGGGCTCTGAGTAAAGATGCAATCATTCCTTGGAAGTTTTGAATAAAAAGAACAGTTTAATTAGAATAGATAAAGATAACTGCAATCTGAGAAAATATAATCCAGACTGGGCAAAAATACAAATTATCATTGTTTTCGCCACAGAAAATTTTTTGGCCATAGAAATAGAGTTACTGCGTTGCCTTTATGGTTTCTTGGTTTATCTCATTTTATGTAACTATGTATAATAAAATGTACATACATTTCATTTCAGTATACATATTTAGTAATTTCAAACACTGGTTCTCAGCACCATCAGATTCACTTTTAATGACAACTATTTGATAACGTTGGTAATATTTAGGTTACATGCTAAGCTTCTATAATAAAAAGAACCCCAAATAAAGTGCATTTAAAAAGATGGGAGTGTATTTCTCCCTTTATCTAGGGCTGGTAGGCAGCTCTGATATCAAAGATCATTCAGGGACATATTCTATCTTGCTTTTCAAACATTGCATAGTTTGTTGCCCTCATCCACATGACTGGTACTAACTTGCCATCATTAGTCCCAAATTCCTGAGAAGAAAGAACACACACCTCAAACTTTTAAGATCAAAACTTGACGCTGCCTATGTACATTCCACTCATTTCCCATTGGTAAAAACTTACAAAAACACACAAAAAATACAAGGGATTCTGTATAACATAACTTCTGCCTAGGTAGACAGTGCTCTACTCTAGTTAAAACTATTCTATTGCTAACGGACGGTGAGAGTGGACATTGTAGGTACATAAATGGTCTCCGTCAAACCCACTTTACAGAGGTAAAAGAACTAAGTACAGAACTAAAAAACTAAAAGATTTTGCTAAAATATTAGAGGATTTCAAAATTAACATAAAAAAATAATATGAATATCTGATTGCCCTATGGAGTTATTTTTGATTGTTACAATAATTAGAGGATATTGCTGGTTGTACCACAAAAAATAATTAATGAACACTCCATACAACTTTCAAATATACTAACAATTATTCATGTAGATGAAAAATGTGTATGTAATTATTGAAGCCTAGAATATCACTCTGCTTTAAATATAAGTACAAATTGTTTTGGCATGATTTTTTTATACAGTGGAATGATTAGGAATGAAACCATGTAAATTGAGGGAAAACTCTACCTTGCCTCATTTGGGACTTTGCTAAATTAGGTCATAATTTCAGAAAATTAAATTAATACTATCAATATAACATAGTTTTTGAGATGCCAATAAAACACATCTGTATCATTTTGTATTTAAAGCTATTGAGATTTCATCCAACTTGTTTTTTCATAAACTTGGATTTATGAAGGTACATGCCTCTGATGACTCAAGGGGTACTCAGATATAGAGGCGGACCCATACTTTTGTGAGTTTTACCCTCATGGGCTTGACCTGGTTCTCACAGTGAAAATTGAAGAAAAATCCCCTCAAGCTTCTGGCAGTGGGAATGGAAAAGAGGCCATTTTTAAATATGCCAAAGCATTGTTTTGTTACTAAGTTCTGCTTTCAGGAGAAAATATTTATATTTAAACAGAGCCTTACCTGTTGAAGTTTTATTAGGACCTAACTGACTTGGGGGAAGGGAAATACCAAACTCCAGCCTACTCTAGCCATCATTTAGTGAGATTATGCCTCTAGACTGTGAACTTTACATGCTTCTCAGTTCCCTTCCTCTCCATCTAAAGGAGATAGGGGGAGAGGAAGGGAACTGAGAAACATGTAAAGTTCACAGTCTAGAGGCATAATCTCACTAAAAGACTGAGACCTAATCATAGGACTATGGAGCACTTCTCCTCCTCTCATACCTCGCCACCACACTATTAAAAATCTAATAGTTCTTTCTACTTGGTACATCATAAAAAATTACAAGGCATGCCAAAAGAAAAAAAAAATAGTTTGAAAGCACTGAGCAAGCATCAGAAGCATATTCAGATATGGCAGGGAATTAGAATTATCAGACAAGGATTTTAAAACAACTATGATTAATATGCTAAGGGACCTAATATATAAAGTAGACAGGATGCAATGTAAGCAGAAAAGGGGAAATCCTAAGTAAGTACCAAAAATAATTGCTAGCAATCAAAAACACTATAACAGAAATGAAGACTATCTTTGATGGGCTTATTAGTAAACTGTATGCAGCTGAGAAAAGAACATCTGAGCTTGAGAATATCTCAGTAGAAACCTGCAAACTGGAAAAGTAAACAGAAAAACAAAAACAGACTTGAAAAAAAAGTGCAGGATATCCAAGAATGTGTGACAACTACAAAAGGTGTAGCATATATGGGAATAACAGAAAGGGGGAAAAAGGAAAGGAGCACAAGTAATATTTGCATCAGTGACTGAGAATTTACCCAAATGAATGTCAGACACCAAATCACAGATCCAGAAAATTTAGAGAATGCCCAGTAGGATGAATGTTAGAAAAACTACAACTAGGCATATCATTTTCAAACTGTAGAAAATCAAAGATAAAGAAATTTTTTCGAAAGAAGCCAGAGGGAAAAACCATCTTACTTATGGAGGAACAAAGGTAAGAATTACATCTGACTTCTCCTCAGAAGTCAAGCAAGCAAGAAAAAAGTGGAATGAAATATTTAAAGTGTTGAGAGAAAAAAACACCAACCTAGAATTCTGTACCCTGCAAAATGGTTCTTGAAAAGTGAGTGAAGAAATAAAGACTTTCTCAGACAAACAAAAATTTAGAGTATTTTTTGTCAGCAGACCTGTCTTGCAAGAAATGTTTAAAGAAGTTCTTTAGAGGAAAGAAAAATAATATAAGTTTTCTATGATCTAAGTAAAGAATATAAGGGTATCAGAGAAAGAATTGAATGTAAAATAAAAACTAATTTTTCTTAATCTTAGTTGATCAAAGAGATAACAGTTCATTCAAAATAATAATATATTTGATTATGCATCTTTATGTATAAGCAAAATCAATACATATATATATATGCATGTGTGTATTTAAATATATATTCTTACAATTGCTATGTATAAGCAAAGTGAATGACAGCTTAATGAATAGTACAAGGAGGGAGAGAAGAGTTACAATTATTTTGTTATTATAAGGAACTCACACCACCTGTGGTGTAGTGTTATTAAAAGTGGACTAGGGTTAGTTGTAAATATATACTGCAACCACTCTAGGGCAACCACTAAAGATATTTTTTTTGAAGTATAACTAATATGCTAAGAGAGAAGAGAAAATGAAAGCATATAAAATGCCTAATAAGACCATAAAAGGCAGTGGAAGAGTGGGAGAAAAAATAGGAACAAAAAACAAGAAAAGGACAAGAAATAGAAAACATTAGCAAAAATGGTAGACATTAATCCAACTATGCCATAATTGCTTTGAATGTCAGTGGTCTAAATGCAACAATTAAAGACAGAGATCATTGGAGTGGATCAATAAACAAGACCCAACTCTATGCTGTCTACAAGAAACACAATTTGGATATACAGATACAGATAGATTAAAAGTAACTGGACAAAAGAACATATTTCAGGCTAACTGTAATCAGAAGAAAGCTGGAGTAGCTATATTAATTTCAGATGGAACAGACTTTAGAACAAGGAAATATTTTAGGCATAGAGGCATTACACAATATCAAAGGAGTTGATTCCCAAAGAAGACATAACAATCCTTAACATGTATATGATTAAAAACAGAAAGCCAAATACAGAAGATAAAAATTAATAGAACTGCAAGGAAATTCAGGTGAATCCCCTATTATAGGGGGAAACTTAACACCCCTCTATCAAAAATGGATAGATACAGCAGGCAAAAATTAAGGACATAGTTGAACTCAACAATGCCATTAATCAACTGGATAAAAAAGACAGCAATAAACAATTTCATTCAATAACAGCAGAATGTACCTTCTTCTCAGGCTCACATGGAGCATTCAACAAGATAGACCGCACTCTGGGCCATAAAACACACCTTAACAAGTTTAAAAGAATAACAACACACAATGTCTGCTCTCAGATAATGAAATTAAACTAGACATTAATAACATGAAGATATCTGGCAAATCCCCCAAATGTGTGAAAATTAAACAGTAATCTTCTAAGTAACACATGAGTCAAAGAAGAAATTTCAAGATAAATTTTAAAATATTTTAAACTAAATGAAAATGAAAATATAACATTAAATAAAATGTGTGGGAGGTAGGAAAAGCAGTGCTTAAAGGGAAATTGATTCCATATATTAGAAGAAAAGAAAAATCTAAATCAATCATCTAATATTTTACCTTAGGAGAGCAGAAATAATGTGAATTAAACCCTAAAAAGCAGAAAAAAACAATAAAAAAAATTAGAGTAGAAATCAATGAAACTGAAAACAGGAAATCAATTGAGAACATCAATAAAACCAAAAGCTAGCTCTTTGAAAAATTCAATAAAATCAATAAGGCTCTAGCCAGACTGAGTCACTTCACACTTATTAGAATTGCCAAAATCCAGAACACTGATAAAACCAAATGCTGGTGAGAATATGGAACAACAGGAACATTCATTGTTGATGGGAATGCAAAATGGCATAGCCACTTTGGAAGACAATATGGTGGTTTCCTGCAAACTAAACATACTTGTACTATATGATCTTGCAATTACGCTCCTTGGTATTTACCCAAAAGAACTGAAAAAGTTGTGCCCACACAAAAATCTGCACATAGTTATTTACTCATAATTGCCCAAACTGGAAGCAACCAAGATGTCTTTCAGTAGGTGAATAGATGAATAAACTGTGATACATCCAAACAGTATAATATTATGTATGCTAAAAAAAAAGATGAGCTATCAAGCCATTAATTGACATAGAGGAAACTTAAATGCATGTTACTAAGTTAATTAGTTGGTCTGAAAAAGCTATACTGTGTATGATTCCAACTATATGACATTCCGGAATAGGCAAAACTATGGAGAAATTTCAGTGGTTGCCAGGGATTAGAGGAGAGGGAGAATGAATAGGCAGAGCACAGAGGATTCCTAAGTCAGTGAAAATACTGTATATAATACCATAATGATAGATATATGTCATTATAAATTTGTCCAGACCCATAGAATGTACAATATCAAGGGTGAATCCTAATGTAAACTACGGATTTTGGATGATAATGAAGTATTAATGTAGGTTAATTAATTATAACATATGTACACTCTGATGGAGGTGTTGATCAGGGAGGAGGCTATACATTGGTGAGGTAGAGGGTATCTGAGACATCTCTGTTCCTTCCTCTCAATTTTTGCAGTGAAACAAAAAAAAAATACAGCCTATTATATGTGTGTGTCATCCATCAGACACTCTGTTATATGTTAGAGTTTTGAAGACAAGTAAGATAAAACCTTACATTTGATAGGATCCTAGTCCTAGACAAATAAACAGAGAAGGAAAAAGAATTGAAGAAACCAATAAATGCAACAAAATATTATTACAGGAGTAGTGCTTGAAATCTACATCTACATCTCTACAGAGATACAAAGCAAGAAGAAGTCAATTTTACAATCGAGCATAGAGCTTAAATATTAACCTAAATGAAGTTTTACAAAATTAATTGTCATGGGGAGAGGCTCTTTCCAGGAGAAAGCACAAAGGGAACTTAAGCATAAGGGCATGAAATGACCTGGTAACTATGAGAATGTGAACAGTGTAATGAGGCTGGAGAATGGGGTGTAACTGAATAAGACAAGAGATGAGAGATAAATCAATGATTAGTGGCCATTATTATTCAAGTTTTTGTGTGACAGATTTGTTAGGACTGTATCCTAAAACTATAGCGTGCATATTATTTTTGGACCTGAGATATTTCTCCCAGTGAAATCTTTCACAGACACTCAATAGATTAATTGGTAAGGATGAAACTGTCTTGTTTCAAGCAAGGTAATGAACCTGCAGCCCCATCCACTCTCCCTTCATTTTCTTCTCTGTCCCAAAGGCATTTCTTTTTTAGCCATCCTACCACCACCATTGGAGTACAAAAGGCATATTTCAAAAACTTCTTCTATTTATGATGAGGACCTAATGAAAGCTTTGAAAGGTGGTGGGGAGCAGTGTAAAACTAATCATATTTAGGCATCTGAACTTAGTGAGGATGGAGAAGTGGGTATGAATATATACCAATGTTACTTTCCCAAGACTTAAAAAGTTGCTTTGTTCCTCTCATTAGAGCACTTCTATCCAAATGAAAAAAAGGATTTGTTGTGGCAGAAGTGAGCTTATGTGACATTTCTTGTCACTCTGAATAAGTTTAACTAAATCCACACTTCCCCTCTGACTTTGCACCAAATGCACCATGAGTGTCTTCTCAGAATGACTCAGTAAACTGTAGACTCATGTTCCCTGGGGCAAAGATAGCTTCTAAGGAGCATGTGAATATAATTAAACCACTATAAACTGACATTAAACATTTAGGAAGTAAATATATTATACTGACTAGAGCAAGCTGCCTTGGGCTTGTTTGGACATGTTCCTAGAGTTAAAGTTTTAGGCAAAAATTTAAAAAGGACTTGAGAAGAAAATGAAGTGAGGTCTAAAATCAGGAGTGAAAATCTGGGAGAAAATTGTGGCATATGTAGTCTATGGAAATAATTTGGACACACATTTTTAAACAAGGGATATTAAATATATTCTGCAAGTAGGATTTTTTAAAGTCTTAGAAGAGTTTTAACTACTTCTCTCTTCAATACCTATTTGTCATGCATCTATTAAGTGCCAGATATTGAGTCATGCTGACTTGACAACAGATGAGTATGCTCCTACCATAGACCCTCTGCTTGAAATGCACTTTCTACAGAGAGCCATACTTATAGGTATCTTCTCTTACGATCTCTGCTCTTACATCACCTTCTCAGAGAAACTTCCACTGTCTCCTTATATACAATAACAATGACCATCCTACCTACTCAGCCCCATTACTCCTCAATCCCCTTACCTTGCTTTATTTTCCACCATGGTAATCATCCCTATCTGGCATTATATATATTTACTTCTTTGTTTGTATTATGTTTCTCTCCCTAGAATTGAAAGCATGGCATTTGCTTTGTCATTGTCCTTCCTCTCCATTCTTAAAGCTTACGGGAAGCCTAAAGCTTCCTCTTTCCTAGGATTAGTCTTTCCTCCTGGATTTTGGATGCTGCCCTCTTTCAAGCTGCAACTTTGCCCAAGGATGGATAGTTACGTGGTACAAGAGAGGCACAGAATGAAAGTTACCGAAGAGTAGTAACTTAACACACTGAGTATGAAAAAAGATTAGGAGCCACACAGTTAATATGGAGGGATAGTCAGATATAAATATTGAAGTACAAATATTTTAGTGAATTATCAGACTCCCTTGGGTTTCTAGATAAGCAGAAATGAAACTCTTTGGTATAATGTCGTAGTAATTTTCTTATTTTGTACAAAAGATATTTTTTTTTGTTTTTGAATATTTTTTTCTTTACATCATGGTTACCACAAAAGCATGAGAACTAAATCAAAAGTCAATTTCCTTATTGTTTCTAGAGATTTCAAGAAAAACCCTATGTGGGGCACAAAAAGTACAAGATATTTAGATAGTCACTCTTGGATAATTGTATTAGTAAAGATAAAACAATTGATCTGGCAAGGTGGACAAGCTAGTGTAAACTAAATTTCTTCATATGTGTCCCCAGTCAACCCCGCCCCATCTCAAGCTATATTTGATTATGGAGTGTTTTGGAAAATCATCCTAAATTTTTCATATATAATGTATTGATGCCTTAAACTATGAAGAGAGTTAGAAAACTTGTCAATGGTTTTGGAGAAACAGGTTCTCAGACATAGTCTTTGCCTTAAGAGTTTTGTCCTCAGCAAGCATATTTTCTCTCCCCTGCATTTCCATATTATCATCATCAATATATTAAATAGTTTGCCTGAATTTTGTAGGAGCAACTTCAGTAATTAGCTCACTATTTTTGGAAGTAGACTTTTAAATGACCAGGCTGTCTAGCTGCCTAGCTGTGGGACGTCCTGGAAAATACTGGCTGTGGAAGAACGGTTAGGAAATAGTTTCCAGCTCTGAAGATGAACCAAGTTCTACCTTTCTTGTCAATATTGTAGAACATTCTCCAGCAACAGTAGGAGCAACTTTCTTTCTCCCTCCTAACATCTGTTAAGGTAGTTTGTTTTCCTCTGCAACTAAATGGAGCAAAATATTTATGGGAAACTAAGAGCTCTTTTCAGGTCACTTCTACATTTTCTGTTCCTTATTGGAAGAATTATCACCTTCTCTTCAATGGCGAGCTTTCTCCTCTACTTTCTCTCAAAAAGCAAGCACTGATCCTAGGATGTTTCCACCATTCCTGTTTCCATCCTTTTGTTATTCAATGGGAAATCCTATTTGATTAACATCACATCCTGCTTTATCCCTCTGATAGGACGTCCAGCATTTAGTTCATAATTTTGACATCACTGAGTTCCTTAGGGTTATATCTGGTGATTCTATTATCTATTGCTGCATAACAACTATCCCAAACCTATTGCCTATAAACAATAACAATCCATTTATTTTGCTCAGAACTCTGCAAATCTGGCCAAGGCTCAGCAGAGATATCTCACCGCCTGCTCCACATAGTATCATCTGAGGTGGCTTGAAAGTTGGAGGGTGAAATTATCTGATGCCTTGCTCAGGTTCTAGAGGGTGATGTTGGCTGTCAGCTGGGACCTCATCTGGACCTATAAGCCAGAACATATATACATGGCCTCTCCTAACAGCATAATGATTCAAATAACAAGCATCCCAAGATACAGAAAGTGAAGCTGGCAGCTTCTTATGGACTAGACCCAGAGAGTGGCAGTAGGGTCACTTCTGTTTTCTGTTGGTCCAACATTTGCACAGTCCAGATTCCAGGGAAGGAATAAAAGGAATATCAGAAAATGTTGAGTTTATGTGTTACAACTCACATACTATTTCTTCTAGTCACATATTATTTCTATTCCTGTTCCATACAAAGTACACCCATCCTTTGGAAATATTCTCCCAGATTTTCACTCCATTGCACTACCATTCTCAGGCTTGAGTTTCAGGACTCTGTCATCTATATCAGGTGCAGGTGTGAATGAGACTCCTTCAATTTGGTCTCTGATGTAGCTCCTCAAAAACATTTCCTTTTTATATGATGGTCTGAGGATAAAAAGGCAAGTTATTTGCTTCCTACACACCCATCACACAGTAACATTCAAAAAGAGGGAAACAGGAAGCATTCAGCATTCTCTGATCCATAGCAATTGTGAAATGAGTCAGGTAACATAGTTCTATTTTCTGTGAATGGATTCCTCTTGCCCTTGTCCTTTGAGCTCTTGGTTTTACCCTTGACTTATCCTTTTAGTTAGTTTGTTTTTAATAAAACTGTATTCACTAGTAAGTGGCCTTTTCCTGTCTACAAGAAGTTGAGGATCCAAAGTTCTCTTTCTCATTTGTACTCTTTTTGTCACATTTAGCTTAAGTTGGTCATGCTTCTGCCAGTACAGTTTTCTTTAAAAAACAAGCAAGAGTAAAAACACCAACTTCGTAGTTTCTTTATGAATTTTCTGTACATTAGACAAAAGATACAGCCACAGATAACTTCAACATAGACCCTCTTCTACATCACACTTGCTGTGAACTAGTAGCTGAAAACCCTAGGATCTTAGAGACTCTACTGTTTAAGAAGAATATCTGTGAGACACTTTCCTAAGATTTGTAGAAGGCCTTTTATCTGTAAGGTGTATGAGTCAATGCCTTAGATATTTCTGAAGCCTTAAAAAAGGTCTTCACAGTCATTCCCTAAGCTTCATCTTTAGATCATATTTTCCTAAAAATGCATGGGTTTGATCCCTCTCTGAGATCTTTATTTATTTTCAGAAATTACTGCTAGCTAGAGAGTCTGGGAATAACAATTAGTTTTATTCTCAAACCCAGCAAGTCTTGGACCCATTATATTTAACCATTCTGTTTTTGGTTTATCTCTCCTATAGAATTTTATCATAAATAGCTAGAAGAAGGTAAGTGCCCCTTTTAACATTCTAACTGGAAATCTCCACTATATCATAGAGTTAACTAATTACTTTTCTTATTTCCACTTTATTGTAGGAGATGCATTTGCTAAACTTTCTGTCACTACATAAAAATTATCCCTTCACTCCAGCTTGCAATAACGTTCCCTGGAACACTTTAGCCATTTGCTGAAAGGCTCCTCAATGCCCTTCTAACTTCTACTCACCATCTGGTCCTAACACCAGCAACACGTGTTTTAAATTGTTGTTATGGTAACACCCCAGTTCGAGATTCCAAAATATGTTTGAGTTACCTAATACTACATAATAAACCAATCCAAAATTAATGCATGAAACAACAACCACTTCTATAGGATAGGAGTTGAAAAAGGCACATCGGGGTTGACTTACCTCATCCCATGATTTCTGAGGTCTTAGCTGGGAATATTGAAGGCTTGAAGTACCTCCATAGCTGGGATGGGAATAATCTGAAGCAGTGCAGTCTATGAAAATTTTCTGTAATGATGGAATTGTTCTATATCTGTATGGTTCAATACAGTAACTACTAGCTACGTGTGACTACTGATTAATCACTTAATTTAATAGTCAAAATTTAATTAATTTTTGATTAAATTAAATCGCCAATTGTGCCTAGTGGTTACAATATTGGACACCACAAATCTGAAGACTTGCTCACTAATACATGTGGGGATTGATTCTGGCTGTCCTCTGTGACCTAATCTGCATGTGGCCTCACCATGTGCTCACTCTGCTTCACAGCAGTGAGTAGGTTCCAAGAACAAGCATCCCGGAAACACTGGCTCATCTTTTATCACTTTGCCTCAGAAATCACATAGCATCAATTCTTCCTTACTCAGAGACACACTCAGATTCAAGGGTTAGGAACCTAGATGCCACTTCAACATCAGGTTTTCAATAGTGCATTTGGGATGGAAGATTCTGTTGTGGTCATCTTGGAAAATACAATCTGCCACACCAGTCGTCCTAGTTAAAGGGGAGGAGGTATATGGCATATCACTGTCACTCTACTTTCCTAGATTCTAGATTTCTAACTGCAGTTAATTCATCTGTCCTGGATTATTTTGTCAAATTTGAGATCCCTAGGACTCAAGATTTTTGTTCAGCCAAAGTGAAATAAAACTCTTTACATGATGTTAAGAAGACTTTTATTTATCTTGGGCTAATAATACATTGCAACACTTCAGAGTAGAGCATACAACACATGATGAAGCATGCATGGTTCCCCAGAGCTTTCCATTCTCTCATAAAGGTGCTTCTGGATCAAGGGGCTTAATGGTTGGTTCAGGATAGGGTCAGGTGAGAATTCTTTCTGTTCAGACGCTACCTTTCCTCTCTAACCAAACAAATGATTCTATTATTAATGGGTTAACTTAAAAAAAAAAAAAATATCTGCCATATCATTGAAGAAATACCCAGGTCCTGAGCATTGAACTGTTAATAATACCAAAGAGTCTAATAAGTCACCAACATAAGATTTTACAAACAATAGGAAGTCTTCCAAGAGGCTGATCTAGCCAGCCTACCATCATACTACAGAATAAGTGTATTTGTTTGTGACCTGATGATACTTACCTAGTGCCTTGGAATCAAAACATCTCCCTTCCTGTAAATCCTTTTCTAACAACTTCATTTGCATCACTTCTGGTACACTCGGCAATACTCCCACAGCACAAGGTTCTTACCCACGTTAGAGCAAATGTATCAATATTATACAGTATGTATACTTATATCTTTATATCTGACTCCCTAGTTGATAGTGAAATCATAATGGAAAGAGATGGCAACATGTTTAATTTAAATCCTCAGAAGCTAAATACCAAGGGTAGAGTAAAGGAACAATAACTCTGGAATGATCTAGTTGTATTAATGAATTTTTTTTCATTCATGATTATTTAATAGATCAGCATACTTAATTTTGTAAAAATGCTTAGAAACTTATGTGTGGTTAGCACACAAAGTAAGACTTTAAATGGATTTGCTGTAATTATATGTGTGTGTGCTTGTGTGTGTGGTGAGCACTCCAAATTATTTTTTAAAATTTCTATATTTCTTTTTTAAATTATTTTTGACTGGATTATTGTTGCTTTACTATGTTGTGTTAGCCTCCACTGCACAACAAAATGAATCAGCCATACATAGAGAGATATCTCCTCCCTTTTGGACTTCCCTTCCATTTAGGTTACTGCAGTGCATTAGGTAGAGTTCCCTGTGGTATACAGTATGTCCCCATCAATTGTCTATTTTATACATGGTATCAATAATGTATATGTGTTAATCCTGGTCTCCCATTTCCTCCCACCCCACCCCTCTCCCCCTTGGTATCCATACATTTGTTCTCTACATCTGTGTCTCTATTTCTGCTTTGCAAATAAGATCATCCATACCATTTTTTCTAGATTCCACATATATGCATTATTATACAATATTTGCTTTTATCTTTCTGACTTACTTCACTCTGTATGGCACTCTCTAGGTCCATCCACATCTCTACAAATGACCCAGTTTCATTCCTTTCAATGGTTGAGTAATATTCCATTGTATATGTGTACCACATCTTCTTTATCCATTCCTATGTCGATGGACATTTAGGTTACTTCCATGTCCTGGCTATCGTAAATAGTGCTGCAGTGAACATTGGGGTGCATGTCTCTTTTTGAATTATGGTTTTCTCTGGGTATATGAACAGTAGTGGGATTGTAGGGTCATATGGTAGTTTTATTTTTAGTTTTTTAAGGAACCTGCATACTGTTTTCCATAGTGGCTGAATCAATTTACATTCCCACCAAAAGTGTCTGAGGGTTCCATTTTCTCCACACCCCCTCTAGCATTTATTGTTTGTACATTTTTTGATGATGGCCATTCTGACTGGTGTGAGGTGATACCTCATTCCAGTTTTGATTTGCATTTTGTCAATAATTAGTGATGTTGAGCAGCTTTTCTTGTGCCTCTTGGACTTCTGTATATCTTCTTTGGAAAAATGTTTATTTTAGGTATTTTTGGATTGGGTTGTTTGTTTTTTTGATATTGAGCTGTATGAGGTGCTTGTATATTTTAGAGAGTTTTCTTTTCATCTCATTTATGGTTTCCTTTGCTGTGCAAAACCTTTTAAGCTTCATTAGGTCCCATTTATTTATTTTTGTTTTAATTTTCTTTACTCTAGGAGGTGGGTCAAAAAAGATCTTGCTGGGATTTATGTCAAAGAGTGTTCTGCCTATATTTTCCTCTAAGAGTTTTATAGTGTCTAGCCTTACATTTAGGTCTTTAATCCATTTTGAGTTTACTTTTGTGTATGGTGTTAGAGAGTGTTCCAATTTTGTTCTTTTACATGTAACTGTCCAGTTTTCCCAGCACCACTTATTGAAGAGGCTGTCTTTTCTCCATTGTATATTCTTGCCTCCTTTATCAAAAATAAGGTGACCATATGTGTGTGGGTTTATCTCTGGGATTTCTATCCTGTTCCATTGATCTATATTTCTGTTTATGTGCCAGTACCATACTGTCTTGATTACTGTAGCTTTGTAGTATATTGTGAAGTCAGGCAGCCTGATTCCTCCAGCTCCGTTTTTCTTTCTCAAGAATGCTTTGGCTATCTGGGGTCTTTTGTGTTTCTATACAAATTGTAAAATTTTTTGTTCTAGTTCTGTGAAAAATGCCATTGGTAGTTTGATAGGGATTGCATTGAATCTGTAGATTGCTTTGGGTAATATAGTCATTTTCAAAATATTGATTCTTCTAACCCATGAACATGGTATATCTCTCCATCTGTTTGTGTCGTCTTTGATTTCTTTCAAGAGTGTCATATTGTTTTCTGTGTACAGGTCTTTTGCCTCCTTCGGTAGGTTTATTCCTAGGTATTTTATTCTTTTTGTTGCAATGGTAAATGGAATTGTTTCCTTAATTTCTCTTTCTGCCCTTTTGGTGTTGGTGTATAGGAATGCAAGAGATTTCTGTGTATTAAATTTGTACCCTGCAACTTTATCAAATTCATTGATTAGCTCTAGCAGTTTTCTGCTGGCATCTTTAGGATTTTCTATGTATAGTATCATGCCATCTGCAAACAGTGACAGTTTTATTTCTTCTTTTCCAATTTGGTTTCCTTTTATTTCTTTTCCTTCTCTGATTGCCATGGATAGGACTTCCAAAGCTATCATATCAATTTTTTATTATAATTGGGTGTTGAATTTTGTCAAAAGCTTTTTCTGCATCTCTAGAGATGATCATACGGTTTTATTCTTTAACTTATTAATATGGTGTATCACATTGAATGATTTGCATATATTGAAGAATCCTTGCATCCCTGGAATAAATCCCACTTGATCATGGTGTATGATCCTTTTTATGTGTTGCTGGATTCTGTTTGCTAGTATTTTGTTGAGGAATTTTTCATCTATATTCATCAGTGATATTGTCCTATAATTTTCTTTTCTTGTGATATCTTTGTCTGGTTTTGGTATCAGGGTGATGGTGGCCTCATAGAATGAGTTTGGGAGTGTTCCACCCTCTGCAGTTTTTTGGAAGAGTTTGAGAAGGATAGGTGTTAGCTCTTGTCTAAATGTTTGATAGAATTCACCAGTGAAGCCATCTGGTCTTGGACTTTCATTTGTTGGAAGATTTTAAATCACAGTTTCAATTTTATTACTTGTGAGTGGTCTGCTTATATTTTCTATTTCTTCTTGGTTCAGTCTTGTAAGGTTGCACTTTTCTAAGAATTTGTCCATTTCATCCAGGTTGTCCATTTTATTGGCATAGAGTTGCTTGTAGTACTCTCTTATGATCCTTTGTATTTCTGCAGTGTCAGTTGTAACTTCTCTTTTCTCATTTCTAATTTTACTGATTTGAGTCCTCTCCCTTTCTTTCTTGATGAGTCTGGCTAAAGGTTTATCAATTTTGTTTATCTTCTCAAAGAATCAGCATTTAGTTTATTGATCTTTGCTATTATTTTCTTCATTTCTATTTCATTTATTTCTGCTCTGATCTTTATAATTTCTTTCCATCTACTAATTTTCAGTTTTGTTTGTTCTTCTTTCTCTAATTCCTTTAGGTGTAAGGTTAGGTTGTTTATTTGAGATTTTTCTTGTTTCTTGAGGTAGGATTGTATTGCTATAAAGTTTCCTCTTAGTACTGGTTTTGCTGCATACCATACATTTTGGGTCATCGTGTTTTCATTGTCATTTGTTTCTAGGTATTTTTTGTTTCCTCTTTAATTTCTTCATTGATCTCTTGGTTATTTAGTGGTATATTGTTTAGCCTCCATGTGTTTGTATTTTTTACAGTTTTTTTTTTCCTGTAATTGATTTCTAATCTCATAGCATTGTGGTCAGAAAAGATGTTTGATACAATTTCAATTTTTTTTAAATTTATTAAGGCTTGATCTGTGACACAAGACATGATCTATTGAATTTTAAAATGTATGTTCATATTAGAAATGAGAGCTACTGTTAATAATTGTTTAGAAATTATTTTTTCCTGATATATAGTAATACATATTCATTATTTGAGTTAAATTATCAGGCCATGTCTTTAGAAATATCCTCTAAAATTATGAAAAGTTCTTAAAAAGTGATCAGAAACTTATACCAAAATATTCACGTGAGGTGCTTTCACATTTTAAATTTTACATAATTTGCAAATTTTTATGTATAAAATAATCAAGCAGACTATGATTAAATTAATTAGGACAGATATCAGGGTGACTTATAAAGGTTTTTCATTGGTAAGCATGAGGCAATAGGTATGTATTTATTGTATGTAGTAGTATGTAAATATATATAAAAGTAGTGGTATTTTTAGTAGTAAAATACTTAGGAGAGATAAATACAGTAAAATAAATTCTTAATGACCCAAATATTCAAATAGCATTCTTTTGTGATTCCTGAGCTGAATTTGCATATAATAGGGGAAAGGCTGTGACATAATATTGCAAAATTTTTCAGGTTTCACAATTCTAATTATTTTCTATTTTTCTTAAAAGCTAGAAGTAACAGTAACAATCTAGAGTCTTTATTTCAAAATGCTTGTTTATTTATTTATTTAAATGTTAATTAAGTTAATCCCAGTTTCCTCAGTACTGAGGGTACTGTATAGTTCTAAATTAAATAATTTACCTTGATAGATATTGATTTAGACCATTAATATGTATTTTGATATACCATACAAAAAATAACCTAGTAAATGAGACTATAGATCTCAATTATTTTTAATATATGCCTTTATAGGTCATAATATCATAAATTCAAATGGCTTTAGGACATAAAACTAAGAGGGAAGTATAATTAAGTGAATAAGTGTAATGAGCTACTCAATTCAAATTCATTTTTAAATGTTTTGAGCAAAGAGAGCCTCCCATCAAGCCTCTTAGATAGCCTCAACCACCAGGGGGCAGACAGCAGAAGCAAGAAAAACTACAATCCTGCAGCCTGTGGACCAAAAACCACAGTTACAGAAAGATAGACAAGATGAAAAGGCAGAGGGCTATGTACCAGATGAAGGAACAAGAAAAAACCCCAGAAAAACAACTAAATGAAGTGGAGATAGGCAACCTTCCAGAAAAAGAATTCAGAATAATGATAGTGAAGATGATCCAGGACCTCGGAATAAGAATGGAGGCAAAGATTGAGAAGATGCAAGAAATGATTAACAAAGACCTAGAAGAATTAAAGAACAAACAAACAGAGATGACCAATACAATAACTGAAATGAAAACTACACTAGAAGGAATCAATAGCAGAATAACTGAGGCAGAAGAACGGATAAGTGACCTGGAAGAATGGTGGAATTCACTGTTGCGGAACAGACTAAAGAAAAAAGAATGAAAAGAAATGAAGACAGCCTAAGAGACCTCTGGGACACCATTAAATGCAACAACATTCGCATTATAGGGGTCCCAGAAGGAGAAGAGAGAGAGAAAGGACCAGAGAAGATATTTGAAGAGATTATAGTCGAAAACTTCCCTAACATGGGAAAGGAAATAGCCACCCAAGTCCAGGAAGCGCAGAGAGTCCCATACAGAATAAACCCAAGGAGAAACACGCCGAGACACATAGTAATCAAAGTGGCAAAAATTAAAGACAAAGAAAAATTATTGAAAGCAGCAAGGGAAAAACGACAAATAACATACAAGGGAACTCCCATAAGGTTAACAGCTGATTTCTCAGCAGAAACTCTGCAAGCCAGAAGGGAGTGGCAGGATATACTTAAAGTGATGAAAGGGAAGAACCTACAACCAAGATTACTCTGCCCGGCAAGGATCTCATTTAGATTTGATGGAGAAATCAAAAGCTTTACAGACAAGCAAAAGCTAAGAGAATTCAGCACCACCAAACCAGCTCTACAACAAATGCTAAAGGAACTTCTCTAAGTGGGAAACACAAGAGAAGAAAAGGACCTGCAAAAACAAACCCAAAACAATTAAGAAAATGGTCATAGGAACATACATATCGATAATTGCCTTAAACGTGAATGGATTAAATGCCCCAACCAAAAGACATAGACTGGCTGAATGGATACAAAAACAAGACCCATATATATGCTGTCTACAAGAGACCCACTTTAGACCTAGGGACACATACAGACTGAAAGTGAGGGGATGGAAAAAGGTATTCCATGCAAATGGAAATCAAAAGAAAGCTGGAGTAGCTATACTCATATCAGATAAAATAGACTTTAAAATAAAGAATGTTACAAGAGACAAGGAAGGACACTACATAATGATCCAGGGATCAATCCAAGAAGAAGATATAACAATTATAAATATATATGCACCCAACATAGGAGCACCTCAATACATAAGGCAACTGCTAACAGCTATAAAAGAGGAAATCGACAGTAACACAGTCATAGTGGGGGACTTTAACACCTCACTTACACCAATGGACAGATCATCCAAAATGAAAATAAATAAGGAAACAGAAGCTTTAAATGACACAATAGACCAGATAGATTTAATTGATATATATAGGACATTCCATACAAAAACAGCAGATTACACGTTCTTCTCAAGTGCACACGGAACATTCTCCAGGATAGATCACATCTTGGGTCACAAATCAAGCCTCAGTAAATTTAAGAAAATTGAAATCATATCAAGCATCTTTTCTGACCACAACGCTATGAGATTAGAAATGAATTACAGGGGAAAAAACGTAAAAAAGACAAACACATGGAGGCTAAACAATACGTTACTAAAAAACCAAGAGATCACTGAAGAAATCAAAGAGGAAATAAAAAAATACCTAGAGACAAATGACAATGAAAACACGACGACCCAAAACCTATGGGATGCAGCAAAAGCTAGTTCTAAGAGGGAAGTTTATAGCTATAAAAGCCTACCTACAGAAACAAGAAAAATCTCAAGTAAACAATCTAACCTTACACCTAAAGAAACTAGAGAAAGAAGAACAAACAAAACCCAAAGTTAGCAGAAGGAAAGAAATCATAAAGATCAGAGCAGAAATAAATGAAATAGAAACAAAGAAAACAATAGCAAAGATCAATAAAACTAAAAGTTGGTTTTCTGAGAAGATAAACAAAATTGATAAGCCATTAGCCAGACTCATCAAGAAAAAGAGGGAGAGGACTCAAATCAATAAAATCAGAAATGAAAAAGGAGAAGTTACAACAGACACCGCAGAAATACAAAGCATCCTAAGAGACTACTACAAGCAACTTTATGCCAATAAAATGGACAACCTGGAAGAAATGGACAAATTCTTAGAAAGGTATAACCTTCCAAGACTGAACCAGGAAGAAACAGGAAATATGAACAGACCAATCACAAGTAATGAAATTGAAACTGTGATTAAAAATCTTCCAACAAACAAAAGTCCAGGACCAGATGGCTTCACAGGTGAATTCTATCAAACATTTAGAGAAGAGCTAACACTCGTCCTTCTCAAACTCTTCCAAAAAATTGCAGAGGAAGGAACACTCCCAAACTCATTCTATGAGGCCACCATCACCCTGATACCAAAACCAGACAAAGACACTACAAAAAAAGAAAATTACAGACCAATATCACTGATGAATATAGATGCAAAAATCCTCAACAAAATACTAACAAACAGAATCCAACAACACATTAAAAGGATCATACACCACGATCAAGTGGGATTTATCCCAGGGATGCAAGGATTCTTCAATATACGCAAATCAATCAATGTGATACACCATATTAACAAACTGAAGAATAAAAACCATATGATCATCTCAATAGATGCAGAAAAAGCTTTTGACAAAATTCAACACCCATTTATGATAAAAACTCTCCAGAACGTGGGCATAGAGGTAACCTACCTCAACATAATAAAGGCCATATATGACAAACCCACAGCAAACGTCATTCTCAATGGTGAAAAACTGAAAGCATTTCCTCTAAGATCAGGAACGAGACAAGGATGTCCACTCTCACCACTATTATTCAACATAGTTCTGGAAGTCCTAGCCACGGCAATCAGAGAAGAAAGAGAAATAAAAGGAATACAAATTGGAAAAGAAGAAGTAAAGCTGTCACTGTTTGTGGATGACATGATACTATACATAGAGAATCCTAAAACTGCCACCAGAAAACTGCTAGAGCTAATTAATGAATATGGTAAAGTTGCAGGATACAAAATTAATGCACAGAAATCTCTTGCATTCCTATACACTAATGATGAAAAATCTGAAAGAGAAATTATGGAAACACTCCCATTTACCATTGCAACAAAAAGAATAAAATACTTAGGAATAAACCTACCTAGGGAGACAAAAGACCTGTATGCAGAAAACTATAAGACACTGATGAAAGAAATTAAAGATGATACCAACAGATGGAGAGATATACCATGTTCTTGGATTGGAAGAATCAACATTGTGAAAATGAGTATACTACCCAAAGCAATCTACAGATTCAATGCAATCCCTATCAAGCCACCAATGGCATTTTTTACGGAGCTAGAACAAATCATCTTAAAATTTGTATGGAGACACAAAAGACCCCGAATAGCCAAAGCAGTCTTGAGGCAAAAAAATGGAGCTGGAGGAATCAGACTCCCTGACTTCAGACTCTACTACAAAGCTACAGTAATCAAGACAATATGGTACTGGCACAAAAACAGAAACATAGATCAATGGAACAAGATAGAAAGCCCAGAGATTAACCCACGCACCTATGGTCAACTAATCTATGACAAAGGAGGCAAAGATATACAATGGAGAAAAGACAGTCTCTTCAATAAGTGGTGCTGGGAAAACTGGACAGCTACATGTAAAAGAATGAAATTAGAATACTCCCTAACACCATACACAAAAATAAACTCAAAATGGATTAGAGACCTAAATATAAGACTGGACACTATAAAACTCTTAGAGGAAGACATAGGAAGAACACTCTTTGACATAAATCACAGCAAGATCTTTTTTGATCCACCTCCTAGAGTAATGGAAATAAAAACAAAAATAAACAAGTGGGACCTAATGAAACTTCAAAGCTTTTGCACAGCAAAGGAAACCATAAACAAGACGAAAAGATAACCCTCAGAATGGGAGGATATATTTGCAAATGAATCAACGGACAAAGGATTAATCTCCAAAATATATAAACAGCTCATTCAGCTCAATATTAAAGAAACAAACACCCCAATCCAAAAATGGGCAGAAGACCTAAATAGACATTTCTCCAAAGAAGACATACAGACGGCCACAAAGCACATGAAAAGATGCTCAACATCACTAATTATTAGAGAAATGCAAATCAAAACTACAATGAGGTATCACCTCACTCCTGTTAGAATGGGCATCATCAGAAAATCTACAAACAACAAATGCTGGAGAGGGTGTGGAGAAAAGGGAACCCTCTTGCACTGTTGGTGAGAATGTAAATTTATACAGCCACTATGGAGAACAATATGGAGGTTCCTTAAAAAACTAAAAATAGAATTACCATATGACCCAGCAATCCCACTACTGGGCATATACCCAGAGAAAACCGTAATTCAAAAAGACACATGCACCCGAATGTTCATTGCAGCACTATTTACAATAGCCGGGTCATGGAAGCAACCTAAATGCCCATCAACAGACGAATGGATAAAGAAGTGGTGGTACATATATACAATGGAATATTACTCAGCCATAAAAAGGAACGAAATTGAGTCATTTGTTGAGACGTGGATGGATCTAGAGACTGTCATACAGAGTGAAGTAAGTCAGAAAGAGAAAAACAAATATCGTATATTAATGCATGTATGTGGAACCTAGAAAAATGGTACAGATGAGCCAGTTTGCAGGGCAGAAGTTGAGACACAGATGTAGAGAATGGACATATGGACACCAAGGGGGGAAAACTGCAGTGGGGTGGGGATGGTGGTGTGCTGAATTGGGCGATTGGGATTGACACGTATACACTGATGTGTATAAAATTGATGCCTAATAAGAACCTGCAGTATAAAAAAACAAACAAAACAACAAATACTAAACTTTCATTGGGTTATTTGTATGGAAATATGTTAATATAAATGTTTCAGACATTACATGAAATTTCTAAAAATCTTATATTTGTATTTGTATGGAAATATGTATGGAAATATGTTAATATAAATGTTTCAGACATTACATAAAAAAAAAAAATGTTTTGAGCAAAGAAAACATATTTGATAGTAGATTTTGGCCAATAGGTCACCAGTTTATGACTCCTTTCCTGGCCTTAAAATTTTATTTTTTTAAAGAAATGATGTACATTTACATGTTTCCATTTATACATCTCTTCAATTATCCTTAATTAATCATTGAATTATCATATGATAATTCCTGGTATTTACTTCTAAAATTAAATCCACTTCAATAACTTTTTAAATTTTTTAAATTATTTTTGTAATCAATACATGTGTACATTTTAAAAAATGAAATAGCACTACAATATTAAAATGAAAAAAATTAACCACAGCCATAATCCTCCATATCCTTTATTCTTGTTTCCTGTTTTAATTCTCTTTTCTTCTGAAAATTACTAACATATTTCTAAATAATATGTGTATATTGTGATTGATTTTCCATGTTTAGTTATTATATATTGTTTTCTCATAAGGAAAGTGATAATAAACCTCAACTTACCCTCCCATATAACTTTTTCCTACTCTATGCCTGTAATATTAATTCATCACATATTTTCTAAATAAATATTTAACATTTACATCATTACAATTAGAAAATATTTTTATAACTTGTATAATATTTTCCACTTTTATAGTTAATAATTGCATTTTTGTTTAGTTTTATGTGTGCCATGTCTTTACTGCTAGCACATTCAAGCAGTGAAATTAACATTTCACTCTCATTCTGTCTCTCTCTGTCTTTCTCTCTTTCTTTAAGACATGCTACCTGGGGGTCTCAATTCTTCTGCTCCAATTTAACTAATTGTGTTTTATGCTTCCTGCACTGCTTTTGTCCTGGAATTCCTTTTATCAGCATCTTTCTACTCTTTAGGAGCCCATGTTTTCTGGAGTTCCTGTAGTCTCCTGTATCTTATTTTACTCTTGTTTAACTCCCTGGATTTGAAAGTTATATTTTTCATTACTTTTCTGAAAAAATCAGCATGGGAGGTAGATTTTTTTTCTGGGAACATGCTGGTCTACTTTTCTTCTATTCTCACTTTTGATTAATATCAATCCTTAAATTGATTGACAAAATTGGTATATAATTCAAGTTTAAAGTCATTTTCCTTCAGTATTGTTCTTCTTGGGAAGTTCATTGATTTTTTTTGAGTTTGTTTTTGATTGTTGCTTGTTGTTTGTGATTTGCTGATTTCCTTGTCATTTGATTTTTGTTTGTTATTTTGATAGGTCATTGTTGTTTTTAAAATTTCTTTTTTAAAAGCATCTTATGTCTCAATTTAATACTTTTTCCTATTGACATATTATTGATATTTTTTTCTTCTACTGTCTCTATCACCATGTTACTTCTATTTAGTTTTATTAAGTTTTTGTTTTGGTTTTGCTTTTTAATTTTTTCACTGAAAGCTCCGTGAGCATGTCTGGGGCTTATCAATTCATATACCTCTCTACATAGTGAACTGGTAGAGACACCATTTCAACTTAGACTCTTTTATGTTTCTTTTTAAACCTAAAATAAATTCTCTCCATTCTTTCACCTGGAGCCATAATAATCCTGGCTGCCAGTGTTCTTGCAGCTTATTGTGGAAGAGACAGATGGAGAAAAGTGTCTAGTCAATATAAACATTCATTTAGCCTCCTGTTTTCAGAACAGTCACTCACTCCTGCTTCCTGCTGTATCTCGTATTGGAGAGTACAGAGAATCTCTGTTTAAATCTCACAAGAATCCAATGTTCTCCTTTTCTTGGGATAGAGAAGGAGCAATCACTCACTACAACTTTGGGAAAGGGAATCTCACTGTCTAATTGCTTTTTAAAATAAGTTCTAAAGGGATCTTCTTGTATAATGCACTACTTCAAGTCCTGTTTTCTCACTTCCTTAAACTTTCTAAAGTTCTATGGTGCAAAATCAATTTTCAGAAGTTCTATGTCAGTTATCAGTACACCATTTGCTTTACATCATCCACTTTTTTGTTGAAATATTTCATTTTATGTTGTTGGTGTTGTTTAATTCTTTGTTCTAAAGGGTTGAAGAATTATAACATTAATTCTTAACCTACTACACAGTAAATTTGGCAAAAATCCGTGATAATTAATGACCACTTGTTAAGTTTTTGTTCCTAGAAGACTAGATAAGAAGTTGTTAGTGTTTTTTAAACTAAGAAAATGCATCCCCTGACTAAATTAACCAAAAAAAAGTTACCAACTGCATCTTCTTATTCCCCAACCATAAGAAAAATTATGAGAAGAAAGGAAAGTCACAGCAAATAATGCAGTGATTAATGAGAAGAAAAAAAGTATTTTTGAGAAAAAAGTAGGAATAAATATTGCAATGTACAAACATCAGTTTGTACACAATGAATTATCTCTAATTGAGAAGAAAGGTGAGAAGAACTGGTGTTTAAAATCATATTTTTGTCTTTGTTCATTTAGATAACTTCACTTTCTCCTAAAGTATTTTAATTAAGAATGTATCCATTATAATCCTCTATGAGGTCTTCCTGGCAAAAATGGCAGCAAAAAATAAAAGCAGGACCTGGTATGCCTCCTTCCAACTTTCCACTGTTATTTATAAATATACACAAAATTGGAAAAGTGCTACTAACCTCTAAATACAAAAGAAACAAGCAATAAACCACAATCTCACAGTATAAGTTCATACAATTTAATGAATAATAAACAATTCTTTTTTTCAGGCCCTTGGATAGGCCCTAGGGAGACAGTGATAAATAAGATAAAACACATCCCTGCCCTCATTGCTAGTCTCCCAGGGAAGAGAGCCCTTTGTATGTAAATGCATGTGTGATGAAAGTAACAAGAAGGTAAGTATATGATGTTATGGGAGAGCAAAGATAACTAACCTTTGGGTAAGCCAACTTGAGGAAACGGTGTTCAGACTGAGATTTTATACATGAAACATGTTAAACTCTCAACCATTTGAGTTGAAAAATTTTATTGTAAATTGAGTCTAGAATAATAAATAAAAATGAATAATTTTTATCTAGGTGAAATTTAACAAGGAGTGAGAAGAGAACTCTGAATACTGATGCAAGATTGAAGACAGTAGTTTTTGCTGCCTCAAGTATGGGTATATAGAAATATACTGAACATAAAATTAAACTTTCAGGTCCCTGGGATGATTTAACCAGCCATAGTCAGATTTATACCTCTGACACTCCATCATCAATTAGAGAATAACTTTCCCATTTTTTTCCAGATTACAACACCTAGGACACTACTACTAGAACGTAGTGTAGGAAAGAAAGCTTATATCCTGTGATAGTTGGATCCAAGAAAAGACCAAGAGGCTTATATACTAAAAACTATGGTCTTCAATATGCAGTACAGTTGAAATGGTTTTCTAACAACACAACAGCAAGAATAGTAATAATAGTAATAATAATGAAAAAACATTTGAAGAAATCTTGATAACCTTCCCAGAAAGAGTAGCTATGGCTTTCATGAAATAGAAACAGGAGCACATAAAAAGCTAAAAGGATGAAATGACAACAGAGATGCAGAAAGAACTGGAAGACAATATAAAAATATTGTCAAAAAATCCCAGAAATAAAAAGTTATCATAGGGCATAAAATTAGCTAAAGAGTGGGAAAGTTTGAGAAAATTTGAAGTGAAAAAACATAAAACCTGAGAAAAAAATTTAATATGGATAAAAAAAAAGAAGAACTTAAAACAACAGTAATATTATACATCATTAATTCATAATTGAAGCTTTTTTTCTTAATGAAAAATATTTTTCAGTCTGCAAATCCAAAGAGGTCACCCAGTTTCAAGCAACTTTTTGAACCTTAAGGTTAAGTCAGAGTTAATCTTAAGGTTAACTTTAAGGTTAAGCAAAAGTTCTGACAAGCATTGAGGCAGCAAAACAGGTCATGGAAAAAATCAGACTAAGCTCAGAATTCTTGAAACAATCACTACAAATATTATGAGTAATTTATTACATGCTTGCTACTCCGTTAAGTACTATAAGAATATCGATTCAAATACTAAGAAATAGTTGCACGGCTGTAAAGTCGATACTCCTATTAACCTCATGTAGAAATTTAACATAAAGAGACATTAAGTGACTTAGTCATGTAAAACAAATATTTGGCCAATTTAAGATTCAAACCCAACATTCTATTTCAAGAGCACATACAACTAATAATAATGCTTTACTCTAAGATGCAAGTGCCAACAGTAAAATGAGCTAAAAATTTCTGGTGCATGGTAAAGAGAAGGGAGAGATTATTGTGATTCATATAATCTCTATCTAACTAAGCTAGCATATAGGCAATAAAAAGACATGTAAATTATGAAAGGCTTAGAAAAAAAAAAATATCTTCCTGGGAGGAGGAGGGGGATTGAAGATGCACTCTTGAATAAAAATAAAATTAAGAAATCAATATTGTGAAAGTTATGGCATAATAATATTGGAAATCAATATTGTGAAAGTTATGGCATAATAATATTGGAAAGAACATTGTAAAGATAGAAATTATTGCTGTAAATATGGTTAAATGAATGCTAGAACAAAACCAAATTACTGAGAAATATAATTTGCATGATGAGTCATAATAATTATTTATAAGCTGCATCTCTAACTTAACAAATAAATTGGCAAGCATTGTAAAGTGGAAGGGTATATTAAGGGTTGTAAAATGCAGTACATTTTTCACTGTGGAAAAGGGATTTAATTATTTCTTTTTTATTTTTGTAATTATTTTTACAGAAATATGCATTTACCAATGCATCTGATGCAATTATAAGCAACTGATCTTATAATGAAAAATTAGATTTCAATCTTCCAAACTTTGCAAAAGGAAAACATATTGTATTTCTAAATAGCAAATAATCAGAAAGTAAGATAACATAAAGCAATATAACCAGAATAAATAGAGGTAACAAATATGAAAATAAATATAATTATGCTAATTCTTTGATCAATAGGTAAAGACTTTAAGACTAGCTTAATAATATCACAAAGTTGTTTTAGTTTGCAAGAAACAGACATTAATAAAATTGTTCAAAATGCCTTAAAAAATTCTCAAAGAAATAGTAGGAAAATATAGAATAAAAAAGGAGTACTGATATTAGCAAGAGGAAAATTCAAAGTAAAAAACATAATATTATTGGCCATCTTATACATAAAAATATCAATTCAAAGCTTTCATGCACTCAGAGAATAGACATTAAGCTCAGTAAGAAGCAAACTAGGTCTGAAATTCTATTCTGGTAATACGAAGGGAAAGATGGTTGTTGGCAATGTTTAGACAAAAAATAAATAAAAGGAAGGTGTTTAGCAACATAGAAGAAAGAAACCAAATAAATAATTGCTGTAGTTCAACATAGTTTAGCACAGTTAATCTTATATGCTTATGATACAGTGTATGTAAATCAAAAAATCTATATAAACTGAAGAAAACTTATCCTGTTGGTTTTATTCTTAGGTATAAGTAATTACTTTGTTCAGGAAAGTAAAGTAATGAGGAAAGCAAATGTTTAATTTGTTTTTTCAAATTTTGCTGATATGAAAGGGGAAGATGGCAAAGAAAATTAATTGGATAGAGAGGATGTAGAACATTTTTATGACTATGCTATCCTGTAAGTGTAGATATAAGAAGACTTGTTTTGATAAACATTACTTATTTTGTGATATGCCTGAGAATGTTCTGATAATTTTAATACGTGTGCCATCTTTCAATGCCAAGTGTAGCACAGAGCATTAAATACACTTAGATTTAGTAATTCTGGATTTCACAATGATATGTCTTGCTTACCCAGGCTTCTCCTTGAATCCCTGGATATTGATTCTTTGTTTTAAAGAGTATCTACCTGAGTATCAACTCATGAAAATACTGTCATGGTTTCTTTAACATAGACTTGATAACAGTGAAAACCTTATTTGTCTGTAACAATGATTGTCAATGAGATTTTCACTTCTCCCTAATGCATTCTAGAAATATATGGGGTTATATATCTAGAAATATATGGGGTTATAATTATATGGGGTTGAGCTTTTAAATTTTAAAATTGTCCACACCGAACCTCCAGCAATTCCAAAATAACAGTTTAGGTTTTCCTAACCCAGTACTTGTTACCATAGAGGTTTCAGCTCAAGGTTTTCTGCTCCAATAAGTTGTGATTCCCTGAATTTGCCTGTCAGTCTCCTTAATTTTGAGTGCAGAATTTTACCTTGTGACCTCATTTCTCTTTAGGATCTAAATTTGTTGATTTTTCAGTTTACTTAGTTTTTTACTTGTTAGGATGTAATGGTGACTTCCAAGCTTCTTACATGTAGGATTGGAAAAACTGTACTTTTATGGATATTTTTGATGAAGTCACACACTTTACAATAGTTAGAAATATTGAGTAACTAGAGACTAATTCTAATTTTCACAAAACCCAGTGAGATATATAATGCTAACTCCATTTTCAGATGAGAAAAATAAGTCTTAGTGATTGATTGACTTGATCCATATTAAAGGGGTAGTGAATGGAGGCCTTTAGATTCAAAACACTTTTTCAAAGTTGGTCTCCTAGTAACACACCTTCAAACAACCCCAACCCAGCAACTCTTCTCTTAGTTCACTCTCTATATATTCTTCTCTCTAACAATCTTTTGCTGTTGACTCTTCCACTTGATTATTTTGAAATCTCAGATTTCGGTATCGTGTTCCTAATGCTTTAGACTTGCCATCACTTTCTAGCACAATATTTCAACAGATATATCCGTGGATAACCACCTTCTCATGTTAATGATCAGCTGCTCTCTTGGGCTGAGCTGAGACTTGCAGGAAATCTGGGCTTGGTATGATGATAGAATAATTATAATGTTCTTTTTATTTTACAATGTTCAAACTGCAGTGCTTATTTTTCTATGGCAATCTATCTTTTCTGACTTTTATCAGCTGATTATTTCTATTTCCTGCACTTCAGTTAAATCCTATTCCTCTGCAAAGGAACAAGTAATATGTTTTTTATATCTGTTATTACCTGGTACATTTTTAATATTACATCAAAGGAGAGATGATGTATTTGATGATGTCTTCCAGATGTTATCTGTTATTCAATTTTTTGTGTTTATATGTTTGATCATTTGTTTGAGATACTAAACTCTATCTCAAGTTCAATTTTTCTTAATTCCAGGGTTATTTAGATTATTATATACCATTGCTTTTTGTCAGTCTAGATCAAACTAGAGAATCTTCAATTTATGGATCTTACTTTGGAAGAATCTAAATGCTCCATTGTAATAGCAAATTTTCCCAAGTGTACTTTCAGTGATATAAAAAGGTATTTCTAAGAAAATAGCATCTAAGTACCTGTGGTTGATATCAAAAATTTTATAGGCTACTGATAACAACCCACGTGCAATAAATCTAATGAAAACTACTTTGTTTTCAAACAAACATTCTAACTTATAACTGTAGATATGTTCCAGTAGCATATTAATCATTCATAGTGCAGTTGGTTGTGGATGACCCAGACTGAAACTAAATTGTATGAATTAAAACTATTAAATTTAATTGAAAATTCAAGGAATAAGTGCCAGTTTCTCTGAATCCAAAGAGCAGGACAAGGGTTTTAAGGAATTATTCTTAGTCAAGCAATCCAATTAATCCTCAGGGCCGGGGAGACACAGGAGCAAAATCTTAAGGTGGAAGTGACTCTGTGTTCTTGGCATCCAGAAGGAGTCTCAGGAAGGATGAAGATTGGCATGGTCACTGCCCTCATAAAATTCAGGATAATCAGATAAAATGTAATGAGTATTGTGAGTGTTATATAAGAGTATTATGATAGGGCTTTTCAAAATACTCCATGATGCCCAAGAAACAGAACACTTAACATAATCTATAGGGTTAGAGTAAACTTCCCAGGAAGAGTTGTTTTACTTTGTCTGTTTGGTTAGATTTTTATTTTGCGCCCTTCTCCCTTATCTCCTACTAGAATTATAGAAATGATTGAGGCAAAAAAAATATATATAGGATGTATGGAACAGTAGAAAGAAAGCATGCATGTTCTAGCAGAGACCAGGGTGAAAAATATGAGAACAAAAGTAGGTATTTAAAATCTATATGTTTTTATATCTGACATCGGATTATCATGAGAGGCAAAGTGTGAGGCAGCAATTACCTCAAAGTAGGCACTCACTAAAGATTTTCTATCCATCAAGATCTGATGTTGTGGGATGAGAAGAAGTAAATATATGTCTGGAGATAAACATGATAACTCATGTGTATTACACAGAATAGATAGGATGAACTAAGATAAACGTTTAAACTCCCAAATCTCAGTAAGTTAACATAATAAAGGTTCATTTCTCACAGACATTTTAGCTCCATATAAGTGAGGCATTCCTTTTCCTTCTTGTACCCATGTCATCTGGAACACAGGATTTCAAGGTAGCCACAGAAAGAAAAAGAACAAGAGAACTGTAAGGTGTTTGAATAGTTAGGTTTAGAACTGGCTTGTCCTACATTGTTTCTGTCCACATTCCAATACAATATTGCTTCATATGATCCAGATCTAATTGCAAGGGAGGTTTGGGAATGTAGTCTCTATGCCCAAGAGGAAGATGTGGCATGAAGAGCACCTAGTGTTGTCTCTGCCAAAAATATTAAACAGTTTAAATGTTGCTGGTAATATCATTGATAAATTATGTGCATTTTTATGAGGCTAACAAAGTGAAGAATGAAAAATGCAGTCTAAACACAAGAGTTTTGTTTTTTGTGGGTTTTTTCCAAATAAAGAGCCTAATTGCTCTATATAGGAGTATCATGCTATCAGGGTAATTTACTCAAAGCATTTATAAGTAACTTTGAGAATAATTAAAGTGGTATTAAGGTATTTACATGAGGATTAATGGAAAGCATAGAATGATCAAATTAGCAGAAGTACTAAACTGAAAATATTTCTGAGACTAATTGTTTCTTAAAGCAATTTTCTAGAAAGCAATGGACATGTACAATGGGTATAAAATGATATTTAAGAGACAAATCAGTGTCAATCAAAGTCAAACTAATATGCCTTCTCATCCTTCATCCTTACCTTTATACATTTTTTTCTCAAAAGACATTCTAAGGTTTTCTACAGAGAGCAAATTGATTTTTAATCAAATTTAATATAGTTTAATGTAATCTATATCAAACATTAAACATGTTTATACAAATTAGTGTTTTCTTTTAATCTGAAAAAATTTTGACACCAAATAATGTATTTTAAGATATATTTTTATCTTTAAAAGTGAAAATTATGCATGATAACACTAAGTTCTGTCAAGAATGTGTATGATTTGGCACTCATATTCTTCTGGAAGAGTATAATTATATACACAGTTTTTGGAATAGAATATGGCAACATTATCATTCAATTATACCATAAATTCTGCCTATGAATCTATCCCATAGATTTAAAAACACTAGTATGTAAAACAGTACATATTTGGTTTCAATGGCAATAAAAAACAATAATAATTGACTTTAAATATCTACCTCAATAAATTTTACTGCATGTATACTGTAGTATTGTTAGATTAAAAAGGAAGTTATGGGGAAACATATATATAGTACAATAGAAGATGATTTTTTATAAATAAGTCAATGCAAATATATTTGTATATATGCATGATTAAAATTGTATGCTCATGATAAAAATTGTGGGGCTGTCATTGGATTAGACTTTTAATAGACATTGCCATGAAAGGGCTGGGGTTTGTGTGGGAGAAAGATGAAATGTAGGAAAAAAATTCAACATCACTGTCACAAATGGTATTTTATCCAGTGAAAATGCAATACAAAATCCTATCAAACATATTGCTTGAAATATAAAATATAGTTAAGAACTATGTCTGAAATTTTATGTGAACAAATGAGCATTTACTTCTTTAGCTGACTGGGAGGTAAGAAGTATATGTCTTGAAATTCTATAACTTTAATAGGTTTTCAGCAATCAGTATTCGTTTCTTAAAAAAATAAATCAAATATTCATAAGAACTTTTACATTATGATTGTAGTTAAAACTTTCCATGTTGGTGACTTTTGTACATACTCAGATTGAAAACGTTGTCCTTTACATAGAGTCTACAATTTGCCTGAAATACAACAGTCTCATGGATTATACCCAGCACTGCTATTAAACTCTAGATCAGAAACCACAGTAGAGATGAGGAGGTAAGAATTTGGCTTTTTATAAGCCTTTCAAAATTCTGACCCCCTCTACCCCCACATCAAACCTGTCAGAATTGTTGCCTCCTTTGTGACCCTTTTTATATTCTGTCGGTAAATCTGTCAAAATCCAGTTTTTCTTATTATGAATTTGCTCAAGACATTTTCCCAAGCATCTAGCTCTGAGTTATGTTAGACCAAAAACCACAGATATTTGAACTCTGAGTAAAATACAGCATTTTAAAGTAATTCAGTAACTTTGTTTCAAGGAGAGCCTATCACACTGAAACATACACAGTGCAAAATCTAAAGTAGTTAGACTCTCACAATCTATCCCTCCCTTTAGAAGCACTTTCCCCTTCTAAATTCTTTTATGTCAGCAGCATAGTCCCTGAAATATGAGACCTGAAGTGGGTAATGACCTTGTGTGTTCCCCCTCAAAGGGAGCTTGCTTCTTTGTAAATCTTGGTAGTAAAAAATCTAGAATGACTGTCCCCTATAATTCACATTGCAAAAGGATTGTCTGTGCCTACAGGTGCCTGTGAGTTTTCAGCCTGCATCAGATAGTGTATTTTCAAAGGCCAGCTGCCTTCTGCCAACGCTTTGACGAAGGCTTTGAAGGAAGGCTCTCAGAAACAGCCTGAGCATTCTTTCATGTGTTTGTTGGCAATCTGTATATCTTCTTTGGAGAAATGTCTATTTAGGTCTTCTGCTCATTTTTGGATCGGGTTATTTGTTTTTTTGTTATTGAGCTGCATGAGCTGCTTGTAAATTTTTGAGATTAATCCTTTGTCAGTTGCTTCAATCAAAACTACAATGAGATATCATCTCACACCGGTCAGAATGGCCATCCTCAAAAAATCTAGAAACAATAAATGCTGGAGAGGGTGTGGAGAAAAGGGAACCCTCTTGTACTGTTGGTGGGAATGTAAATTGATACAGCCACTATGGAGAACATTATCGAGGTTCCTTAAAAAACTACAAATAGAACTACCATACGACCCAGCAATCCCACTACTGGGCATATACCCTGAGAAAACCATAATTCAAAAAGAGTCATGTACCAAAATGTTCATAGCAGCTCTATTTACAATAGCCAGGACACGGAAGCAACCTAAGTGTCCATCATCGGATGAATGGATAAAGAAGATGTGGCACATATATACAATGGACTATTACTCAGCCATAAAAAGAAACGAAATTGAGTTAATTGTAGTGAGGTGGATGGACCTAGAGTCTGTCATACAGAGTGAAGTAAGTCAGAAAGAGAAAAACAAATACCGTATGCTAACACATAGATATGGAATCTAAAAAAAAAAAAAAAGGTCATGAAGAACCTAGGGGTAAGACGGAAATAGAGAGACACAGACCTACTAGAGAATGGACTTGAGGATATGGGGAGGAGGAAGGGTAAGCTGTGACAAAGTGAGAGATTGGCATGGACAGATATACACTACCAAACATAAAATAGATAGCTGGTGGGAAGCAGCTGCATAGCACAGGGAGATCAGCTCGGTGGTTTGTGACCACCTAGAGGGGTGGGATAGAGAGGGTGGGAGGGAGGGAGACGCAAGAGGGAAGAGATATGGGGACATATGTATATGTATAACTGATTCACTTTGTTATAAAGTAGAAACTAAGACACCATTGTAAAGCAATTATACTCCAATACAGATGTTAAAAAAAAAAAAAAAAAAGAAGCAGCCTAAGTGTAATTATCAGAAATCTCTGTTAGTTACCAACTGAAATAAACAATCTGATTTTTCATTTTTAAGCTGTTAGTTTTTAGAAAACAACTAGTTATATAACCTATCAAATACCTGTTAAAAAACAGAATAACAAAATGAAATGTACTTCAATACTTCTAAAAATTGTGATATTTAATTTCCAGAGTATACATCTCCTATTCAACAAACAAGTTTTGAGCTCATATATGTTATTATACAGTGGGCAGGAAACATCCCAGTCTTTGAACAGGTTAGACTCTAGGAAAGGAAAGAATACATTGTTGATGAGTACTCATGCTTTATAATATTAAGGTTTATCTGTACTGATTCTTCCCCCATATTTAAGAGTTTTCTATTTAAATTCATGAATTCAGGTGAATAATGCAGTCTACCTTGTGCCGGGATTTCCACACACACATGCACACATATGTGCACTCACATGCACAAATATACATTGAGTTTTACAAATAGATGATTGTTCAAAAGAATAGAAGCAGAAGAAAAGAAAAATAGGTCTTTAAAATCTAATTTCAGATACTGAGGACTAACAATTTTTAACTGAGCTAATCATTTTATTTATTACTACCAAATATCAGCCCCAATATCTGTAAACCAACTGAAGAAAAAAAAAGTGATTCTGTTCTTTCAAAGTTCACTTATACAAAGTGATCCACATTTCCCAGGGACAGAAGAACTTGACACAAAATGATATATAGCAATTGCATACCAAGTTCATGGTTAAAGGGAAAAAAGGTTGACTTAAAGAAGTAAATGGTAAGAAAAAAAAAAAAAAAAAAAGAGACAGGCTAAGTTAATCCTGTCCTCGGGTTTTATTTATTTTCCAGAAAAAAAATTCATATGAGTCTTTTTATCATTAAGCAATTGAGATTTAAATGTATCCACTTTAGGTAATCATGTCTTGAATTCTAATTTATCTCCATGGGGTCAACTTAAATGTGGCAAATTGAACCGAGTGCAAAGGATTAATGCAAGTGAAACAGCAGTCATTCTTTTAATGTACTGCACACAATTTGGACCAATTTTACTGCAGCCCTATGAGAAGAATTTTATCTATGAAATAACTGAAAAGATTAATCCATTTAGAAATAACGAGCAGGAGGTTAGTGACTTTTCATCCCACGCTTAAAATCTTGTTTAAACTAGTTTGAAATCTAGATTTAAAGAGAAAAGTACAAAAGTCAGTTCATATTTTAAAATGAAAATCTGCTGGTCTATCCCCACAGTTCACCTACCCCATAACTACACACATCTCCTTTGGTACTTCTTTTGTATGATTAACTCCTTTTTTTTTTTTTTTTAATATTGAACTTTGCTGTTACAGAATGCAACTTATCTGATGATATCCCTCTTCTTCGATATTACATTAAACTGTCAGCTCTGAGCCATCTGATCTTTTTGACTGTTTTCTATCCATCTTTCTGCACATTATGTACCAGCGTGTACCACAGCGTATTGACAGGCAAGACGTTTGAGAATAACCATAACTTAGAAAATGGTAACTATCATTTCTATTTCTAGTTTAAAAAGTTCCAGAGCCAAGGTTGCACTGTGCAAAACAAAAATAGGTACCCAAACATATTTGTATTCTGTTCTTAAGGGGAATTTCACATTTATTAAAAAGGGAAATGAATTTATCATAGAGAATCTTGGTTAATCTTAAGACAACTCATGAGTATCCCCTGAAATAAAGCAGCATACTAAAGCCCTGCTGAAACTCATCATCCTTACAGTGAGGAATTATATTCAATTTTCCCATTTGAAATATATTTGAGCTCCCTTCTCCTACAGTTCAGGAAATGAGGAGTATCTTTTTTTCTCCCCCTCTGCCTCCAATGGCCTGGGGAAAGAAATTCTGAGATACTGGGCTACAAAGTAAGAGATGAAAGTGAGGGCACAAGAATCACTGGGAGTAGAGGCAGGACATTCTTTTCATAGAGATCTCCTGACACTCCTTTCCTTTGTAACATCCTTTTAATAATTAATTAATTTGATGTAAAAAAGGTGTTCAACAATACTAATGTACAACTTCACTGGACCAGGAGGTAGATCAGATGCTAGAATACAATGAAGGATAAATTACTCTTCAGGCAAATAGAAGTTTTGCCTATTGGGAAAATAACACTACATAGCAAGTGTATTGGCAGACAAGTGAACACAGAATAGGGTACTGAGGCAAACTACTGGGATAGTTGAGATTTCTTCGTAAGAGTTGAGTTAGATCATAAAATATGTGTCTTTCAAATGTAAATTGGAGGAAAAGTATTCTAGACTCCATAGAAATCCTTTTCATGAGTAACATGATGAGTTTTTTAGGGAGAAGGTTTCTATCACAAGAATTGGGGCCAGCATTACTCTAACAACTGTCCATTGATGAGAATTATTTTGAATTCTCACATTGAAGATGTGGAATGAGGAAGAAGTAGAGGGAAGTGCTTTCAATAGGTAATGTAAAAATGACTGGAGCTTAGGGTGAGTTTAGTTTTCCTTAACACTAGAGAGAAGATCAGGGAAGCAATGTTGGTCAGGAGTGTTTTAAGATGAGACCCCTGAGTAGGGTAATTTTATGGAGTGCTAAATCAGCATCAGATGGATAGAGATATGGAAGGGCAATTTTGGACATGCCCAGAGAAGAGAGGATGGTCATCAATACACACAAACATTAAGGATCTAGAAGAGGGCCTGGTTTCTTCTCTAGATTTTTGGAACTCAGAAATTTGAGATACTTTGATGAAATTGTGGAGGAATAGAAGCTTAGATAAGAAGTAATTGAATATAAATGACTAAAGGAATATGACATATTGTATCCTAATGTAATAAAACCAAAATTATACACTATTAAAATTATACATCATTACAAATTTATGTTATTATTAAAATTATTAAAATCAGACATTGTTATTATACATGAAATAATTTTAGAAGATATTGACTACTTCCAAGAATGGAAAAGTAAAAATGTGTCCCAGCATCTCATAATACCCTCTCACAAATTTGTAGAAATTTGTAACTGCAATTTGTAGAAAAAGTCAAAGCCTTAAATATCTGGTAAGGGTGCATATTTGTTCTAATAGAACTGAAAAATATTATATCTTGCATTCAAGGAAAGATCAGACTCATGCTGACAGTTATTTGGTCAGGTTGATCATGAATGCTGGGTGAAACACGGATTGTATCTTCTTGATGGGAAGTTAGCAAAAGAGAGGAGCATTGTTAACAAGAACAATATCGGAGCTCAGACCAAAAATGGAGATAATAAGATTAGAAATAAGAGAATATTAAAATCGACAGGAAATGCAATTCTTTCAGATTTAGTCTTCTCTCTCACTCTCTCTCTCTCTCTTTTTTTTTTTTTTAACAGAATAAGTTTGACACCAGAGAGGATATATATTACAAGGAGATAAAATGTGGACTTGAGCTCTGCATCCCCTGATTTCTATACAGTGTTTAATTCATTGACCCAAACAGTTTGGAAGAATAGCCTTCTTGGGAACTTTACTCTCATCAACCCTGATACCACAGGGCTCTGAAACTAGAAACTAGACTAAGACTGTGAGAGAGTGGGAGATTATTTCCAACAGCATCAGAAGGGTCTCCAGCAAAACAATGGAAAAGTAAGAATAATTTCTATGACTATGAGTTATTCTCTGGTGGTTTTAACCTGGAAGGGGCTTCAGTAAGTCAGATCTAAATTCATAATAACAAGCACAGCTTGAAAATTGTGTGAAGATATAGAAGTTGACTTTTAGGAATTTTAAATTAAAAACAAACACAGTATTTGTCAATCATTAGAAATTACTCATAAGGTGACATTACTTTGTAAAATTCATCAAAGTCTAGATAATGGATCAAATCTGCAGACTTCAGTTGGTGTCTCACAGTTGCTCAGACTAGAAAATGTGAAACCATATTAAGACAATTTTCTAAAGAATTGTATATAAAGCTATAGTTCCACTTATTACTTTTCATGATAGATAAAAGTATCAGACTTATGCAAGGTATATTTAAGCCTAATTAGCACACAATTTCACTTTGTTATCTAAGTAGACTATCAGTCCTAATATTCTCAAATACTGCTTGATAAGCCTGGAGTCAGTTCCCTAGGTGGGTATTAGCTGATTCAAAAGCCCATCTGCAGAGTTCTTTTTTTTTTTCTTAATAATAATGGAAATAACACTCCTGCCAAAAACAATTATAAACTCTAGACAAAAATAAAACAAAATAATTAAAGAAATTGGAGGATATTTACCCTTGAAAGAAAGAAGTAGCAATGATTGATATCCACATTTACACAAATATCCCTTAGAATACTCCCCAGTTCTTGGGTGGCATTCTGAATGGAGCTAAAAAAAAAAAGTCCTCATTTTTTGTTTGAGGAGTCAGTGGATGGAGTTCAGGGTTTTATGATCAACTAACAATAAAAGGGAAAATCCCAGAAAGTAAGGAGCCAAAAAAAAAAAAAAAAAAATGGTGAGAGAGAGCTTTAAAATTCTGTATGATAATAACAGCACAAAGGAGGGGGTGGAAACAGGGATACATTGAAGCAGATTTTTTGGTAATTATTTTTATTGAAATTATGTATTTAGAGTGCTTTATGTTATAATTTTAATTTCCCAGGCAAATAGTTACAAAATAATTGAAAAATGTAATAAAAGAAAAAAAGAATTTAAATGGTACAATAGAGAGAATCTATTGAAAATAGAAGGAGGCTGTAATGGAGTAAAAGAAACACAAATTAATAAGACATACATAAAACAAATAGAAAAATGATAGATGTAAGTCCTACCTATTCAGTAATTATATCAAACATAAATTAATTGAACGCCCCAGTCAAAAAGCAGAAATGGAATAGAATTTAAAAAATTTGATCCAACTATATGTACTGTAAAAGACACACACTTTAGACTCAGAGACACAAATAAGATTGAGGTAAAGGATGGAAAAGATTAATACCAATCTTTTACAAACTGTTCAAAAAGTGGATAAAGAAGAAAATGCTTCCCATGATATGCTATGGGGACTTTATTACTCTGATATCATAACCAGAAAAGAAAATGATAAAAAAAAACTAAAAATTAATATCAATGTTTAATATAAATGCAAAAGTTCAGCAACAAGGAAACAGATTATACATTATGACTAAATGGGACTTACTCCAGGAATGCAAAATGTGATTAACATATGAAAATCAATGTGATGTATAAAGGATACAAAACATATACCTCAATATGTGCCTCAAAACACTTAACAAATTCAACATTCATTCATGATAGAAAGAAAACTCTCAATAGATTAAATATAAAAGGAATGTATCTCAACATATTAAAGACCATATATGATAAGCTCACAGCTAACATCATACTCAAAAGTGAAAAGCTAAAATCTTTTTCTATACAATCAGGAATGAGACAAGAATGCCCACTCTCACCACTTCTATTTAACATAGTACTGAAAGTCTAGCAAGAGCAATTAAGCAAGAGAAAAGAAATAAAAGATGTCCAAATAGGAAAGAAATAAGTAAAAAGTCTCCCTGCTCACAGATAACATGACAGTACATGTAAAAAACCCTAAAGATTTTATCAAAAAAAAAAAAAATGGAACTAATTAACAAACTCTGCAAACTGGCAGGGTAAAGAAATCAACATACAAAAATCAGTTGTGTTTCTGTACAGTAACAATGAACCATCCAACAAAAGAAATAAAGAAAACAATCTCATTTACAATATCACCAAAAGAATAAAATATGTTAATCAAGAAATAAAATTAATCAAACAGCTGAAAGACTTGTGTACTGAAAACTACAAAACATTCATGAAAGAAATTGAATATGACACAAATAAGTGAGAAGATACCTTGTGTTTATGGATTAGAAGAATTAACATTGTCAACATGTTCATACTATCAAAAGTGACCTATAGTTTCAGTGCAAACCCTTTCAAAATTACAATAGCATTTTTCACAGAAATAGATTAAAACACTCCTAAAATTTGTGTGGAACCACAAAAGACCCCCAACTAGAGAACACAATCTTGAGAAAGAAAAACAAAGCTAGAGGCATAACACTTCCTAATTTCAAATTATAATTACCAAATTATATAACAAACTTACATAATCTAATAGCTAAATAAATAAATAACCTGATTAAAAAATAGGCAAAAAACCTGAGGAGATATTTTTCTGAAGAAGAAAAGAGCCAAAGTTATAAAGGTGCTCAACATCATTACTCATCAGGGAAGAGCAAATCAAAACCAGAAGATATCACTTCACCTGTTAGGCTGGCTATTATCAAAAAGTAGAAAGATAATAAGAATTGGTAAGGAGAAAAGGAAACCTTTATCCCCTGTGGATGAGAATGAAATTGATACAGCTATTATGCAAAACAGTATGGTGGTTCCTCAAAAAATTAAACATAAAGCTACCATATGATCCAGCAATCCCACTTCTGGGTATACATACAAAGGAAAAAAAATTCACTACCTTAAAGAGATAGCTGCACTGTCATATTTATTGTAGCATTATTCACAATAGCCTAGATATAGAAACAACCTAAGTGTCCATCAACCAATGAATGGATAAAAAAATATAGAATATAAAGATATATACATACATATTCAATATTTTATATATATATATATATATATATATATAAAATTCAGTCTTAAAAAAGAAGGCAATGTCATTGACAACATGGATGAACTTTGAGAACATTATGCTAAGCGAAAGAAGCCAGACACAAGAAAGAGAAATACTGCATTATCTCACTTATATTTGAAATCTAAAAAAGTTGAACTCATGGAAATAGAGAGTAGAAAAAGTGGTTACCAGAGGCTGGGAGTACGAGAAATGGGGAGATGTTGTTCAAAGGTAAAAATTTTCAGTTATAAGATTAGTTCTGGAGACCTACTGTACAACATGGTGACTCTAGTTAATAATACTGTAAGTATTCTTGAAATTTGTTAAGAGAGTAGATCTTTAGTGTTCTCATCATACACACATATACAAAAAGATAACTGTGAGGTGATGGATATGTTATTTAACTTAACTGTAGTAACTATTACACAATGTATATATATATATCAAATCATTACTGTACATTGTATAGTTTAAAAATATATATATTTTTTGTCAATGATCATGTCAAAACTACATGATCATCTCAATTGGTACAGAATAGGCATTTGATAAAATTCAACACTTTCAGGGTTAAAAAAAAAAAAAAAACAAACTTAAGAAACTAGGAATAGAAGTGAACTTCCATTAGTTGATAAAAGGCATCTACAAAATTCCACTGCTATCATCATATGTAATAGGGAAAGACTACAAGCTTTCCCCCTAAGGTCAGGAACAAAACAAAGGCACCTCCTCTCACCACATTAGTTTTAACATTGTACTGGAAAATATAAACGGGGTAATTTAGCAAGAAAAAGAATTAAAGGTAAACAGAATGAAAAGGATCAAGAATATCTATCTCTACTTAGAGATGATATGGTCTTGTATATAGAAAATCCTAAGGAACACGTACACACACACAAACACACATATACACACGAATTATTAAAACTAATAAATGAGTTCAGCAAGGTCGCAGAATTCAAAATCAATAAATGGCATTGCATTATATTTCTATATACAAGCAATGAACAGCCAAAAATAAAGAAAGCAATGACATTTATAATAATGTTAAAAAGTATAAACTATTTCATAATAACTTTAATCAGAGAAGTTCAAGTATATACCCAAAAAGAAGAAAATAACATTGACGTTGGTAGAAGACGTTGAAGAAGACCTAAATAAAGGATAAGGTATTCTGTTTTCATTAACTGAAAAACAATATTCTTAATATGACAATACTACTAAAATTCATACAGATTTAATGCATTCCTTATAAAATTTTGCAGAGATTGACAAGCTGATAATTACATAAAATGGTAATGAAAAATAGCCACAACAATCTTGAAAAAGAAGAACAAATTTGGAGGACTTATAATTCTCATTTTTTAAACTTACTACAAAGCTACAGTAATGAAGATATTGTGATACTAGAACAAGGACAGACATACAGATGAATGGAATAGAATTGAGAGTCCAGAAGTAAAACCTTACATTTATGATCAATTGATTTTTGACAAGTATCCAAAGCCAATTCAATGGAGAAAAAATATAGTCTTTTCAACTAATGATGGGAAAAGTTGATGTCTACATGGAAAAGAGTGCAGTAGGACCCTTGCCTCCCATCATATACAAAGATTAACTTAAAATGGATCATAGACCTAGATGCAAGAGCCAAAACTGTAACAATTGTAGAAGAAAACATAAAAGTAAATTTTTGTGACCCTGAATTATTGCAGTGGTTCTAGATATGATCAGAAAACCACAAGAGCTGAAAGAAAAGATAAATTGGACTTCCTTAAAATTAAAATGTTTTTGGAAGTTAAAAACAATGGAAGAAAGAAGACAGTGAGATATCACATTAACTGTGGTGAAGAAAAATTGTCTACAACTCTTTGCAAATAAAAATATAACTTAAAAGAACAATCGATAGTTATTTTATTGACTTTATATACACTCAGCTTATTCTAATTAGCCTTTTTCCCTAATCTGCCACTCCCAGTTTCCCTTTTCTATGTCACCATGTACAATCCATATTGTTAAACTCAACCTCTCCTTATTTTTTATCTTGCTTGACTTCTCAGCATAATTCAACTTTGACCCTCCCTGCTTACTTATTGAAACAATTTTGCTGTGGACTCTTTCGTTTTTAACTGTATCATAGGACAATCTGGCGGCCCTGCCTTTATAGACACACCTCCTTACATACCTCTCTAAATATTTAAGGGGCAAGGCTCAATCCTAGATTCTTACTTTACAACTAGAGGGCAGATTAGTTTCCATCTTTGTAAAATCTTCACTGCACATTTCTGGCTAGTTTCTCACACTTCGTCAAACATCAACCTTGACCTGGCCAGGGAAGACTGCCAGGACCCATCTCTAGCAAGAAGGTCATTTCATGACGATTTATAACATTTTCTTGAATGTTCATAATCTGAGGCTAAGTCTAAAAGATAAAATCTACTGAGGTTTTTGATCTTGAGATTAATAAGCCCATTCAAATCTTGGCAGTATGTCAGAATATGTGCACTGAGTGAGGATATTAAGAACAAGTTTACTCACATTTGGGATTAAAAATAAAGTGTTTATGAATATAGATATTTTGATATCCATATGTATTATGGTTACTATCCACTAGAAATTAGCAAATTGCATCAATTATATCTGTTTTCATAACTGAAAAAGTGTGTGTTAAGTATGTATAAGTATGGTAAAATATATAGTGATTTATATTTTTGTGTTCAAACCTATTTTTTCCTAAATTGATATTCTAAAAGCCTTGATAAAATCAAATTTAAAAAACAGTATGAACAAATGGTTTCTTATTATTTTTATTATTTCACTTAATGTTGTACAATGCTGCCATTTTTTTTTAAACTCATTTGCTTTTTTTAAAAAATTAATTAATTAATTAATTAATTTTTGGCTGTGTTGGGTCTTCGTTTCTGTGCGAGGGCTTTCTCTAGTGGCAGCAAGCGGGGGCCACTCTTCATCACGGTGCACGGGCCTCTCACTATCACGGCCTCTCTTGTTGTGGAGCACAGGCTCCAGACGCGCAGGCTCAGTAGTTGTGGCTCACGGGCCTAGTTGCTCCGCGGCTTGTGGGATCTTCCCAGACCAGGGCTCGAACTCGTGTCCCCTGCATTAGCAGGCAGATTCTCAACCACTGCACCACCAGGGAAGCCCAGTGCTGCCATTTTTAAATCACACATTGCAAATTGATATCCTGGTTATTGGTTGCTGCCAGGTCTTTCCATATCTAATTTTTACATGCATTAATTGCGTTTAGCGTTCAACTCCAAACATAATATGTAAATTCAGACTATGATTTGTCAACTAATAAGCACACAAAATGAATACTAAGTTATTAAATTTTCGATGACCAATATTCTTAATTGTAACTAATTGCTCCTTTTCACCCAGATGTTTATGTTTTGATGTTACACATGCAGGGGTTTTTTATACAGGTTGTATTTATTTTATGAAGCTTGGCAAAGAAAAAATTTATATTCAACATGCAACATGCTCAATATGGTTAATAAATAATATCACCAAATACGCCTGGATTTACTTAAAACACCACATTATCTGAGCATAAAATGAACCTTATAAATCCTATAGAATCTTAAAAAGAATAAACACAAGGCAGCATTATTTCCTAATGTAGAAACAATCACTAATTACAATATATATTGTGTTCTATATCGTAAAATTTTTTAAAACCCTCTTCTCTTAATAGTATGCTCAATTTTACTATCATGTTTGTGCCTGATGATTAAAATTTAATCTTTGTGGCTCTTTTGTTTTATTTCAAGTAAGAGCAACTCAACTATCTAATACCTTAATTAGTACTGCCTTCATTTGAATAAATGAGTTTGAATTTAAAAATTAGTGTTCTCAATGATTTAATTGGCCAATATATATTGTTACATTATGGTTTGATATTTACAACCAATAACCTTAATAAATTATGTAAATAAGTATAAGAAGAGTCATTCAATTTTAGTCCAACAATTTAATTTTCTAATACTATAATCAAGACCAAGAGAAGTTGTGTAACCTGCCCAGGTCACAAATCTCGTTATTAACTGAAATGAATTCAGTATCCAAGATCTTAACTATACTTTTGGTTATCCTTCAGTTTTGCTATTCTTCTATGTGTCTGCCTTACAACTAATCTGTTAGTTGAAAGAGTTCTTCAAAATATGCCAACATACACCACTCTCTCAAAAATACTATTTAATTGTTGTTACTGGTATTACCATTTTAAATATGGCACATCTTTTGGCTTTAGGGATAATAAAATCAAGTCTGAGGAGATCTGTAGTACAGAATTTTAGAAAATTTTATTCATTCATAAGGCCATGTGGTAATAGATGGTAGGTTAGGTACATACTTCACCAAATTTAAGGTAGTGCATTTTGAGCTCTGTACATGCAATAAACCACTTATTCCATTGTAAATGTTACAATCCATTTTTATTTGTAGCTCTCTTTTAACCTACTACAATCTTATAGCAAGCAATATGTCTGGATACTACACGTGTTTGTCTTTCTCTTGTTCATCATCAATAGGTCAAGCAAATAACCCAAGTCTGTTATCCTGTATATTAACTAGTTAAAAGTTCAAAGATTTTAATACAAAGCTAGGGTAGTTAATCTCAGTATAGCATTATTTAGTAGATAAAGAAATCAAAACAACAGAATTGCCTAATCTTGAAGGCGATGAGAAATTCCCATGAAAACCAACCTCAACACTTTCAACATAGTGACCTACAAGGCACCTCTGATATGATAGTTACTCATCTTTCCATCCTTACTGTGCATCTCACTCAAGATTTCTCACCCAGATCCATCTGTAAAATCCCCTTCTAGTTCCTGAGAAGCATCAAATCTTAGAAAATTTTATTTTCATCTTTCTTTTATCTGCCTTTCACATGGATAAATCCTGTTTATCCTTTGGATGTCAGCTTAAATATCACTTCCACAGAAAGTCTTTAACCTAAATTAAAACTTCTTGTCATAATATTTCATATCAGCATGCACATTTACTGAATTAGTGAAATGCATGCACATATATCATTTTTATTCATATAATCATATTTAATATTTATTTTTCAGATAGACTGTAAGTACCAAGATGGCAGGAAATGGATTTGTTTCTTTGTCATCTATATGCAGATTTTGCATTTAACAAGTAGCATGTATCTAATTTTTGCTGTTCTAGGACATGAATTATGGTTAAACCCAGTAATGAAATCCATTGCTTATTTCTGTTACTTCCCTCCATAATACACAAAAATTCTTCCTATGCTTTGGTATAGTCTATTAGTTAGTAAAACTATGCTATAATATGTCTTGTTTCTGAATATGTGCCCCATGTCATACCAATGTCCTCTGAAATTAGCTACTTCACACTTAGATATCAATTATATATAAATCAGTTAACAGTCAGATAATTCTCATTTGTATCTCATTACCTATATTTAATTTTACATTATACTTTAAATAAAAAGTAATGTTTGAATACTTTAATGTCTGAGTTTCTTCTATTATGGGAAGATATCCCCCTTTTGATTCCTGGGAAGATTAAGTTTATTTGATTGAAACCATTGCAACCATATGCAATTGAGGAGCTGATAAAACTAGACATTAGACAGATGCCCAGAAATAAGATAACATGTCATAGTCTTCTGGATATGTTTAATTCACATAGATTATCTCTTAAAAATGGGAAATTAGGTATTATAATAATATTCTAGAAATAGCAAGCATGATATTTCACTTTTATTGAATCTAGGTTCATTATTTAAAATAGCTAATTGTATTGCATGATGTGGGAAAAAAAGCAAGTTGCTTACAGACTCTTTACAAAATGCAATTTTTTCTATCCTTTTATTAAGTGAGGCAAAACTTCCAGATGTCACTCCTTTAAAATGTTATTCAGAAAATTAGAACAATTCTTTAATATTTTTCAAAATCATGAAAGAAGGAAAGAGTTACTTGTCATCTTCATCAGAAAGCAGTCTTGATTGAGGGTGAGGGAATATAATTAGCAATTTTATTCATCAGTATTTCCTTCCTCTTTAAAAATAAGATTGCCTTTAATTTTGCAATATGTATGGCTTTTAGTAAAGACACCCTCAATCATGGGTGGATGGTTTTTGAATTTCTTTAAGTACTAACAATGTCTGTATTATGGTGCACAACATGAAATAAGAGAATTCAATGGTATAGATGAACTTATTTGTAAAGCAGAAATAGAGACACAGACATAGAGAACAAACGTATGGATAACAAGGGGAGTAGGGGAGTGGAATGAACTGGGAGATTGGGATTGACATATATACAGTACTATGTATAAAATAGATAACTAATGAGAACTGACTGTATAGCACAGGGAACTCCACTCAGTGCTCTGTGGTGACCTAAATGGGAAGGAAATCCAAAAAAGAAGGGGTATATGTATACATATAGGTGATTCACTTTGCTGTACAGCAGAAACTGACACAACATTGTAAAGCAAATATACTCCAAAGAAAAAAAAAAGTCAACATTATTACCCACCTCTCACCTAATAACCTCATTATTACCCACCAAGTCATGGAGCACTGTTTATGGATTTATGTGAAATATCTATCAAGGAAAAGTTGTCCAGGAGAAAAAAATTGGGCAGAAGTGTTGAGAGAAACTATCAAAATAATATGTAAATAAGTTTTGCTGACCTGAAACAAATAGACTGTCAGATATTTCTCCAGCAAAGATGGATTTATTAGGGATCAGCAGAAACTAGCAGTTAGGGGTCTGCAACCAAGGTGAGCCACCTGCAAATCCCTGCTCAGCAAGAGAAGGAGAAAGCTTTTATAGAGGAAAAGGAAGTGGGGAACCCTATAGTAAACCAAGAGTCTATGGCTATTCTTGGCTGAGTCCTTGCCAGGAAAGAAAAGGAGTCTTCGTGGTGTTGGGCTCTGCTATAAATGCAGGGAGTAAGAGTACCCCCTTCTGTTCTCCCAACTTCATTTAATTAAAGTTTCTGTTTATTAAGTTGTACAGTTTAAACAGAAGAACAGAAGTTATAATCAAAACAGGGCACAAAGTCTTATTTATCCTTGCTATTGTAGCCTCTTTCATCTCCAATTATCTCTCTCTTCCCTGGTATATTTACTTGATAATGGAAAGCTGTGATGTTAGATCCCTCTTTTCTTGAGACATGGAATAACACTGTATAGGTCTTATTAGTTTAAGACTGCCACAATAAATCTCCCTGGGGAGAAGATACTATGTTCAATTCAGAAAGTTAGCAGAATGTGAAATCACTTCTGATTACTCTTCTTCTAGTTCATCCTGGTTCAATTAGCATAGGATATTGTATTTGGGAATTACCTGTTATCCACTTCTTCCTGGTATGTTTATAATGGCAAATGAACTATATGCTAAGCATTTTCTATAATGTGCATATAAAGCTATTTATTATGTGATGCACAACAATTGTGTTGGTATATTAGTGAAAAAGGAATGACCTGTATTTGTTTATTTTACAATCACAGTTTCATTTTTTGCTGTGCCATGCCAGAAAAAAAAGTAAGAATACAAATTATTTGTATTGAAAATTCAGGTGTGATTCCTAATATTGACAAATTTATTAGGCTTAAAGAAGAAAAACAGATTAAAATTATCCATTTTCAGATTTTTTTTGCTGTACAGAGAATTTATTAATAAAAGAAAGGAAAATAATTGGAGACTGTTCTTCAACTGATTTCTTTTTGTTGTTGTTGTTATTGAAGTATAGTTGATGTACAATGTTGTGTTAGTTTCAGGTGTATAACAGTGATTCAGTTATACATATATATATCTATACTTTTTCAGATTCTTTTCCCTTATAGGTTATTATAAAATATTTAGTATAGTTCCCTGTGCTATACAGTAGTTCCTTGTTGGTTATATATTTTATTATATGTATAGTAGTGTGCATATGTTAAACCCAAACTCCTAAATTATTCCTCCCCTCCTTTCCCCTTTGGTAACCATAAGTTTGTTGTCTATGTCTGTGGGTCTATTTCTGTCTTGTAAATAAGTTCATTTGTGTTTTTTTTTTTTGGATTCCACATAAAATCAATATCATATGATATTTGTCTTTGTCTGGCTTACTTCACTTAGTATGATAATCTCTAGGTCCATCCATGTTGTTGCAAATGACATTATTTAATTCTTTTTTTATGGCTAATAGTCCATTGTATATATGTATATAACACATCTTCTTTATCCATTCATTTGTCAATAGACATTTAGCTTGCTTCCATGTTTTGGCTACTTTAAATAGTGTTGCTATGAACATTGGGGTGCATGTATCTTGTCGAATTAGAGGTTTCTCTGGATATATGCCTAGGAGTGGAATAGTGGGATCGCTGGATCATATGGTAACTATATTTTTGTTTTTTTAAGGAACCTCCATACTGTTTTCCATAGTGCTATACCAATTTACATTCCCATCAACAGTGTAAGAGGGTTCCTTTTCCTCCACACCCTCGCTGGCATTTATTATTTGGAGACTTTTTGATTATGGCCATTCTGACTTGTATGAGATGATACCTCATTGTAGTATTGATTTGCATTTCTCTAATTAGTGATGTTGAGCATTTTTCCATGCACCTGTTGGCCATCTATATGTCTTCTTTGGAGAAATGTCTATTTAGATCTTCTGCCCATTCTTTGATTAGGTTTTTTTTTTGTTTTTTTTTTTGTTTTTTTTTGATATTGAGCTGTATGAGCTGTTTGTATATTTTGGAAATTAATCCTTTGTGGGTCGCACAATTTGCAAATATTTTCTCCCATTCTGTAAATTGTCTTTTCATTTTGTTTATGGTTTCCTTTGCTGTACAGAAGCTTTTAAGTTTAATTAGGTCCCATTTGTTTATTTTTGTTTTTATTTCCATTACTCTAGGAGACAGATCCAAAAAGATATTGCTGCCATTTATGTCAGAGTGCTCTGTCTATGTTATCTTCTAGGAGTTTTATGTTATCCAGTCTTATATTTAGGTCCCAGAAATAAACCCACACACCTACGGGCAATTCATCTATGACAAGGGAGGCAAGAATATGCAATGGAGAAAAGACAGTCTCTTCAATAAGTGGTGCTGGGAATACTGGACAGCTACATGTAAAAGAATAAATTTAGAACATTCTCTAACATGATATACAAAAATAAACTCAAAATGAATTGAAGATCTTATTGCAACTGATTTCTAAATGGGCTCTGAAATTTCTAATAATTTCCATTTTTGTGATTGTTGAAAAAAAGCCAAGTTACATCAATTTCTTGTTTTTGCTGGTGGCATGTGAAGCATCAGAATTGCCTCCATTAGGAAGACAATTATTTTGTTCTCCAGAGATTAGAATGTTGAAATCTCAAAGGGTAAGTCTAACACTTTGAATATATTCATGGTTAAGTAATGCTGAAAGCTAACACAGGGTTAATGCATTATGGCAATTAAAATATCTAATGTATTTTTTAATATTATAAATAAGACATATCATTTTATGTATGCATTTAGCACTTCTCAAATGAAGAATAAGAAGGTATTACCAGGGAGAAGACACAAAATTATTTGACTGTCTCCAATTGTTTACAACTTATACTATAGTTGACGTAAAGAAAAATAATTACATGAGTTCTCCAGACGTTTTAATACTGGTCTGAATTATTTTCACTTTTCAAGTAAATATATCTTTCCTTCTTTCTTTTTTTCTTTCCTCTCTTTCTCCCTTCTTCTCCTCTTTCTACAGGCAGATGAGAAATTAAAGGAGAGAAATGTAGCAACTGGTGTAAAGATATATGTATGATCAATATTGAGAAAATAATTTGTATTACACTAGATCAAAATATATCTAGATGAACTACTGAAGATAAAGGAGACTTAGGGCTAACCTAGAAAATAAATTGCATTGTGGTGAGAAATGAAAATTTCTTCCATTCAGAGCACAGGTCACTGTCAATATGTTAAAAAGGATAATCATTTTCACTGTATCATTTCACTGAGTAAATCAAATTGCTGGGAAGGAATAAAACTACTTTTCCTTAAAGTGGCACATTTATTTCCTTGAGTACAAATTCTATTTTCTCTCCTGGAGGGTTTTGATAGTTAAAATAGATGTTTCCTTTCTTTGACTCTCTGAGAGAAGTTTCTTGGTTAACATTTCCCTCAGTTTTAAGTAAAACAGAGATTGAAATGTGAGATTTTTGGTTCTGTTGTTCCAATATGCATCCAAGCAACCTCTCGGGACCTTAGGTTAAAAAATTGAAATATTGGAATCAGAAAATTATGAGCTGAATAGCGATCTTCAGTTTTAATGTTTCAAACTCAAAGCCAAGCATATCAACTTCTAATTTTGCCTTACAAAGTAATCTTAACTATTTTAGATATTCAAATTTATTTTTGTGACCTATAAAATGGAGATAATAGTATCTTCTCTCTGTCTTCTTTTTTAGGTTAGCATGGAATTGCTAGGTGGTTAATGGATGGAGTGATTAGAATTTCCATGTAGTTGAGAAATTAGTGACTTAGTTTTACTTTGCTTGATTTGGCTTGGTTTGATATGGGGGGAGCATGGTCATTATTTAAAGTTCTTTTATAAGTTAATTATAATACTCGATAACACTAAAAGTTGAAGATATACTTGTGGAATGAAAGAAGAAAAATTTAAAATAATATATTTTCCACATTACAGCAAGTCTTAGTTTAGCTCTAACATTTACCAAATTTTTCTACGTTTATCAGCTGAACTCACACATTCTACACTCATTTAGGACTACTGTATTGTATGACAGGCAAAGTGTTAAAGACAGAAAGAAAAATGTTACTTGTCATTAGTCCTAGAAGCATAGGAGAGAAAGAGGGACAGAAATACAAATCAGTGATTATGAACAGTATGACAGTTGCTTGATAGAAATCTTTGATAAATGCTAAGAAAAATACTAAGGAAGAGAAATGAAACTAGAAGGATCTCCTAAGTGGCCAGGGAAAGATTAAATTTGACCTGAAGAAATGACAAGTGTAAATACACAAGGTCATGGGCCAACATTATGCCTCTGGAATTTACAGGTATTTCCTTATGACTAGAAGGCCTGAGTGGGACTGGTGAAAGCTGTGTGTAGAAGTGAGGACAGGAACTAGACTATGAAGGACCAAGTGTGCCTGGTAGTAGGTGTTTTATTCTAAATACACTAGGAAGATCATCAGTAGTGAAGTTTGCACTGGGAAATTTTGATAAGGTTTTTATTTTGTTTTGCTTTGGTTTTTCCCCAGGGGAAAAATATTTTGTTATTAAGAGTATTTAAGAATGTATTTTAGGATAGGGACTAGAACCATGAAGTTATATAAATTTTAAACAGACCAATTATAGAAAAAATGTAAAAAGTTATTGAAAAGCCCCATTCTATCGCCTATCTTGATAAATTCACCAACCTAGTTGATTTCATAAAAGAATACTAACAAACACTCAAAATCACACAATTTCAATACCACCTGAAACACACCAATAAAGAGAACCAGGAAAAAGTTCAAAATTCATTTTTTAAATCAAGGCAGGTCTATGCCTAAAAAATTACAAAACTAGTATTAAAAAAAAAAAAAAAAACCCTAGAACTCAATACACTATATATATTTTGCCAAAGTCTAAACAAATAGAAAAGGAAATCTTGTAGCATAGCAATATCATGACTTATGTGGTTCATTCTAGATTTGTAACAATAGTTGAATATTAGGAATTCTATAAATATAAATCATAATGTTGGTAAGTCAAAGAAGACAAAAAGGATTATGTCCATAATTGCAGGTAAGACATTTCATAAAATTCGATAGCCATTATTGCTAAAAACTCACACTCACAAGTGAAACAAAATAAAACAAACACAAAGACAAAAATGACAACTACCAAAATTACTAGCCAAAAAATAAACAGATGACTAGATGGAAACTGCTTTATCATGATGATTGTGCAGGTTTGTATAAATAAAAAGCCATCATCTTGCTTAATAGTGAAATTTTAGAAGGACTTCCATTAAGTCAGGATACTACTATTACAGTATTATTTCATATTTTTCTGACTGATGCAATTAGCAGAGCAGAAGGCAAATCATCAACACTCATTAGGATGAGAATAAATAAATCAATTGTGAAACATCCATACAAAGGACTGTCACTCAGCTTTGGAGTAATGAGATAGGAGAAGTGAGCTAGGCTGTACTGGTGATGGATCTGTACTGTAAGTGAAAACAGCAAGATGTAGAAGAATATGCATAATAAGCTTCCATTTCTGTAAAAAAAGATATGTGTATATGTATGTATGTTTATACATGCATGGGCAATTTCTGGGGTGATACACACACACACACACACACACACACACACACACACACTGACAGACTACTACTCATTCTCTTTGTATTTGGTGATGGGACTGGAACTATAGAATGGGAACAGAGCTCACTTTCTGTTATACAACGTGCATCTTTATTTGTATTAGTCGTAGCTTGTATAATTTATCCTTTTTAAGGAGATTAATTAAAAATGTATAAAAAATAAATTTCTTAAATAATTTTGACTTCACAATTTGTTTTACACAAAAAATTTCACATCTTTACACCAGTCATACCACAAACTTCCTGTTTCCGTATTCATTCTCTTTCATAACCATGCTTTTAGTAACATTTTTAAGTTGTTATTTTAGAGTCCATTTTTTCTTTACTATTCTTATTTATTGTAGTTTAAACTTGGGGCTACATCTCTTATTTCCTGTTTCCTTGGAAAGACATTGAGTCAAAAGACTAATATTTTATCCTAAAAAAATTTACTCATGAGGAATTCAAAGTGAAGGCAAATGATTTGTTTTTTTTAACATCTTTATTGGAGTAAAATTGCTTTACAATGTTGTGTTAGTTTCTGCTGTATAACAAAGTGAATCAGCTATATGTATACATATATCCCCATATCCCCTCCTTCTTGTGACCTCCCCCCCTCCCTAATCCACCCCTCTAGGTGGTCACAAAGCACCAAGCTGATATCCCTGTTCTATGCAGCTGTTTCCCACTAGCTATCTATTTTACATTTGGTAGTGTATATATTTCAATGTTACTCTCTCACTTCGTCCCAGTTACCCTTCCCCCTCCCCATGTCCTCAAGTCCATTCTTTACCCAATTGAATTTTAAAATTTAACTTAGACATGGTCAGGAATAGTGGTATTGAGGTCTATTGTTTACAAATTAAGAGATGTAGATCATGGCTTATAAATTTGTACAAGTATGGCCTTTAATGGTATCTAATAAAATAACTTATTCCTGTTTCTACATTTAGCCTAAGGTAAACTCTGATCTCATTATATAAGACACACAAGCTGAAAGCAAAGTAGATCCATGGACATTTAATTTAAGACTTCTGAACTGGGGGCTGTTTTTGAATGGCTCAAGGAAGAACTTTGTTTCTGATGAGATCAAGAGGCAGAGATAGTAACATAACAATGAGATATTTAGAGCTAAAATAAATAATTGAACATTAGTCATTGAAATTAACAGGGGCTTTTCTCTAGATTGTAGGATGAAAAGAAATAGATTCCATTCAACAACCATCTAGGTGGCTCAAACCTAAAACGGGTTTTTAAGCATAAGTAATCCAGATTGGTTTAACTGCATGGAGGAATGTTCAACGTTTTACTTCGACAATCTTTTTTTTTTCAATTTTTATTTTATTTATTTATTTATTTATTTATTTATGGCTGTGTTGGGTCTTCGTTTCTGTGCGAGGGCTTTCTCCAGTTGCGGCAAGTGTGGGCCACTCTTCATCGCGGTGCGCGGGCCTCTCACTATCGCGGCCTCTCTTGTTGCGGAGCACAGGCTCCAGACGCGCAGGCTCAGTAATTGTGTCTCACGGGCCTAGTTGCTCCGCGGCATGTGGGATCTTCCCAGACCAGGGCTCGAACACGTGTCCCCTGCATCAGCAGGCAGACTCTCAACCACTGCGCCACCAGGGAAGCCCTCGACAATCTTTTTAACATGGTTTCATATAGCATTTTTTTTATTTACTTGATATTGATGCAGTAACAGTGGTAGTAATAGCTCTAGGACACTTTATTCTAAAATCATCAGCATAGACAAATGAGGTTTTCATCTGGGATATAGAAAAACTGAGGTTAAGCAAAGGGAGATTTTAGTACTGGTCTGATTATCTGAGATTAAGATGCATCACAGTGATAGAAAGCTTTATAATTAAGCTGCTGTTTTTTTTTCTTCAATTGACTTTGATTTTCAAGTTTACTAATATGCATGCCAATGACATTAAATAGAAAACCTAGGTTCAAATAATTTTCAGTAAATGGGAAGTGTTCTTACCATAATGATAATTGGTATCTTGGGCTCTAAAATAAGTTATTTTTTCATTGACTTTGGCTTCTCTAACCTCTCATTGATTCGTACAGTTATTTTTGTTTGTCTAGGATGTAGATTCAGTCGTTTAAATAAGATGCAGGTCTGGAAGGTTTTATTGTGGTTGGTGTATTACTTATTTTTTTAATAGTGACATAGCTGACTATACCTAGCTGATAACCTAATATTATTATTAATTTTCATTTGCCTGTGCTACTAGGAACCTCTCAAATATTGTAATTTTCATAAAATAATTATAGAATGTTAGTTACACAAATCTCTTTGCAAAGATGAATATTTATACATTTGACTATTTTTTCAGTAATCTTTTTTCAGCAACTGATTTTTGATATTAAAAGAATATCAAATAATATCACCCATAGATATCTGCTTATATGATCATTTTTGACTATTGCTCCAATGTCATTGTTCTCCTTTGTATGACTGATGTAAAATGAATTTTTTTCTCTGAAGTCTAAAGTCTTACCAACTTTCTTTTTCTGTGACATTCTAATAGTACATGGCACATTAGCTACCCTATTTAGAAGCCTGTGTATTAAAGAAGAGAAGTAGAATAGTTGATAATAAAAATAAAATAAAAACCATTCCATCTACATGAGTCTATACAAATAAGAATGAAGTGGAATGAGGCATAATTATCCTTGTAATTTAATAAATATAAAATATTGGTCTAATTTATTTAGTACAAATATATCTATTCATTCATTGTTTGTACACATAGCTATGAGTGTAAATCTAGCTTTCAACACCTGAAGTTTATGAAGATTAAGTTCCACAATGGGAAATATAAGGATAAGTAGAGGACTTCAAATTCTCAAATATTCTTGGACCAGGGAGTTGTAAGCATTATTTCCTTAGAGTTCTTTAGCAATATTTACATGAGTGTTTACAATTAAAAGCTGAGAAATAGGTTAAACATCGTGTTACAAAAAAAAAGTAGAGTACTTGCTTCTTTATGAATTCACCAAGGAAATAGTCTAATGCTTCACAATTGTTATGTGTGGCTTGTTAGAAACATAGATGCTAGAAATCAGATTCATTACATATCACATATGGTTTAGGAATCTGCATTTGAACTAGTACCTCATTTGAGTTAGATGATGATATTAGAGAAACAATAGCCTAGGGATTTTTCTCAAATTTACTACATTCAGTAACTGAATTTTTACATCGCCCAAAGAAAGAGAGGCACACGAGACTTATGAAACAAATTCACAACAAGCAAACTCATAAAATATAAGGATTATTAATTAATAACAAAAAACAACTTCCAAACGATCTGGACTGGTTTGTCTTTACAGGATTTTCTCCATAGGAAGCCAAATTATTTCATGTAAAGGTATTTCTAGGAGCTTGGAATTTTCAAAGGGAGAAGAGGTTTATCTCATTAGATAGATTTAAGAAATTGTGGTGGATGATTCACCCATCTCCACAGGAACAGCAGGGTTTTTCAAACTGTGCAAAATTTGCATATGAATCCCAGGATATCTTGATAAAATACAGATCCTGATTCTGTAGGATAAGGCCTGAAAGTCTGAATTCCTAACAAGCTCCCAAGTCATGCAGGTACTGAAGGTGCTGGTCTAAGGACCACACTTTAAGAAGCAAAGTGCTAGTAGGATTCTAGAAAATCAAATATTCTAGTCAGCTGGTGAATATACTTCCTCTAAGCTATAATTTTTTCACTCAATGAAATTTTTCCAGGTAGAATCACACTGTAATTAAACATGTAAAATTTTTTTCCTTCTTCTAAATTTACTATATATACATCTTGTCTGGAGTGCACATGAACTAAACTCTTACATAGAAAGTTTAACACTTGAACTGTGTTGCCAAATGAATGGAGCATGAATATTTTCAACTTAGCCAAATAAAATTAATTAACTTTCTAAAGTTGTGTTAATATTATGTCCTATGAGGAAAGTATACATGCTAAACTGTATTTTACTGTAGTTTATATTAGCATTTCCACTTTATTAGCAAGGCTGAGAATTTCTCATGAGTTTCTTGACATTTTTCCATTTTTTTTACTCTTATGCAATAATTTATTTTGCTCATTTTACAATTAACTTGCCATTTTCTTATTAATTTGCAGGGTTTTTAATATATTCTGGAACTAATAATTTGTCAGTCACATGAGTGGTATATTTCCAGTTTGTTTTGTACTTTTCCTCTCTTTATGATCACCTCTGAAGAGTAAATATTATTACTTTCAATGTTGTAAATGCCTATCTATCTATTTAACTTCTATCTCTTTTTAATACTTCTTACTTTTTGTCATTTGCTTAAGAACTTCTCTATGCAAAATTAATAAAAATATTTTCCTATATTATAATTTTAAAACGTCTAAAGTTTTGTCTTTCACATATAAATCTTTGTTCTTCCTAGAACTGATTTTTTGTCTGAAGCAAGGGATTCAATTTCTTATTCTTTCATATGAATAATCACAATTTGACAAATCATCTCCTCACTACTCTGCAATGTCAATTCTGTTATGGATCAAGTTTTCCGTATGAGTGGGTCTGTTTACCAGTTCTCTATCAGTTTCATTGAAAAATTTATCAATCCCACAGTGTTTCCATTAGTGCAATTGATATGAGTTAGGACAATATTCCTCACATATTCTATTTGTCCAGGGATATCTCTGATATTCTTTACTCTTTTAAAGGAAATTGATGTATTTCAAATCAACCATTCCAAAAATATATAAGACCCCAGTGCAATTTTGAATAAACAGGGAAAGATGGACATCTCCATAATCCTGAGTTTTCATAAAAACTGTAATTTTTCACCAATTTTAAGGATTTTGTTTATAGTTCTGTGACCAAGAGGAAACTATGGATGTGATTGTGTGTGACTTCCAAGGCTAGAATATAAAAGACATTGCAGACTCTGCTTTGGTCTCTGGATTTCTTATCATGGGAGTAGCCAGCTGGCATGCCATGAGGATCCTCAAGCAGCACAGGGGAGTGACCCACTGGAAAGAAACAAACTTGTTAACAGTGTGAAAAAACAACTTGGGAATAAATATTTTGTAAGACTGTAGCCCCAGCCAACATCTGACTGCAATGTTATAAGAGACTCTGAGCCATAGCTGCCCACATGAACCACCCCTGAATTCCTGACTCACAAAAACTGTGAGATAGTAAATCATTATTGTTGTTTTAGCTTGGTAAATTTTTCGGTGATTAGTTAGGCAGCAACCAATAAGTGGTACAGTAATATAAAAATAGTAATATAGTAATATAATTGATTATATTATAGTTATTATGTTATATGGTCAATATTTGTGTCGATTTAGTCACATGTTTACCATTGTGTACAGCCCTTTGCCTTACTTCTCAGTCTTTTGAAAAGACTTTCTGACTTTTCTTATTGAATTATATGCTTAAGAAGTGATACAAATGAGTTTCTAGGTTTAAATTTTCTTTCAGTTTTAATTTTTCTGAAATTGTATTATTTTCTTTATATATTTGAAAGTAAGTTTATTGGGTTGCCATTTTAATTTACCAGTGAATTTCTGTTTATACAGGTCTAATTTACTCTAAATTATAGATTTCTGTTTTGTTTTGTTTTCTCAGAACATAAAAATAGAGTGCATTCAAGCCTCACACTAATGTGTGATACTGCCATTATTCAAATTCTTAGAAAAAAATTTTATGTTTTCTCCTAAATATTCAGATTGATATCTGACACAAATATATTTGCCTGTGGTAGATTTATTGTTATTTTTGTTTGTTTGTTTCTCCTTTCTCTGAGTGTGTTAAACATCTGATCTTAGGCCCACAACTATTTCTTTAATAAGACTTAGGTGTCTGAAGCCATGAAAACTGAAATTCTAGGGTACTGGCGAAGCATTAATAACCCTGATATCTGCTGACCTTTCTAGTCTTATTCTTTTATAAATCTTCTGGTTTTAGAAGACTTATCTTCTTGTCAGGTCATCCACACATTAAAGGAATCGCTACAATATTTGTTTTGACATTGTTATGTGTTCTGTAACAGGTACATATTAGAATATCAGATCTGCAATATTGCCATACAGAGGTCATTGGCATAGAAGATTTTAAGCAAATGTTTCTGAAACTCATGCTTATAATGTTGTAGGAAATGATTTGGAAAAATAAACAAGCAAACAAAAATTAGATTCATGGACTTCAAACAGGAAAAGTTTTAAAAGATCACAAAAGCCAAGGCTCAGGTATGATACTTTGTGTCTCAGATAGATGATCGACAGGTGTAGACAGTGAATGCAGATTCATTTACAAAATGTTTTCTGATGAAGGCTAGAAAGAAAAGATCATAAATTAAATAAAATAAAGAAGTTAGAACTTGTATAACTTTTAGATATTCTCTATCTTCTACATAAACTTTGCAGTTAAAGAATCTGTGGAGAATCAAAGTAATGGAGTTGAGGAAATTTGGATGTTTTGTCCCACTTATTCAAGGATTGTTTTAAGGAACTAACTAAATATTAATTTAAAAACTACAGTGCTTTCAAAGGCCTAGTCAAAGTTGCAGAAAATAAATTTATTCCAGATCCTTTCAGATCATTTCTGTGGTTTTGTCCCCTGTATAATTCAGTAGCCATCGTGAAAGGGTAGAATTAGGAAATCATGACAACAAATAAGGTCATAATTTCATACTTAGAAATTCCCAAGGTAGACATGCCAGAGACAAAAGAAAGTGAAGACACAAATCAAAAACTGTACAAGCTAAACTTAAGGACTGTTTCTTCACAATTGAAGAGTCTTGTGCCCAACTTCATGGCCAGCTTAAGTGAACACTATAAAGATCAAAATAACGAGCTTGAGGAATATAGTTTTTCCTATAGTTTATTATAGCATAATAATATCCTAAATTTTAAATTTAAGATACTGAACACTCATAAAATACAGAGCTATTTTGGTAATAAAGTGTACTAAAATCTTAAAGGTCTTCATTTTTCAGGTGAGTTATCATGATTTATAATATGACTTTTCATGTCATGAAAAAGTGACAAACAGGAATCCAGAGAAAGAAAGTTCCCTGGCATGGCAGAAGTTCCCTTGTCTAATAGGTCGCTGGTATGGAAAAATTGGATAGAAAATAAGGTCTTCCAATAAATAGAATTATATGAAGACATATTTTTCATTATAATTATGGGTGGCCTGGTCACAAAATGCTTGTAGCCACACTGACACAAAGAGTAATAAACATTTCCTCACTCTGCCTAGTGTTGAAACTAATTTATTTATGAGTGCAGGAAATATTTATTATTCATCTTGTATTTTACATCAATTCATCTTGGAAGCCTTAAAAATAAGACAGCAATTTCTTCTCCTCATGCTTAACAGAGGCTTCGGGTGGGACTAGAGCTTTTGTGATTAAGCAGAAACCAAGCAGTATTAGGGTTCTATTAGGATAAGATTTAGGCAAGACCCCAAGTGAAGACTTCTTGCCTAAGGCAACTGAAGATACTCTGACTGTGCAAAAATTTGAGGACAAAATGTCAGGTAAAATAAATACTTCTGGTGGGACCAAAGTTATGGATCCAGATAAAAGTATGGAACCAAGGGCCAAAACTTGTGAAAATAAGCAGATATTAAAACAAGTCGATGATACAAATGAATGTATTTGCAAAACAGAAACAGACTCACAGACTTAGAGAAACAGCTTATGGTTACCGGGGGGAAGGGTGGGGGAGGAGGGATAGTTAGGGATTTTGGGATTGACATGTACACACTGCTATATTTAAAATGGATAATCAGCAAGGACCTACTGTATAGCACAGGGAACTCTGCTCAATATTATGTAACAACCTAAATAGGAAAAGAATTTGAAAAATAATTAAAAATAATAAAACAAGTAAAGAACTAGGGTGAACCTTGAGTAACATCAGCTTGCTTCTATGATTTAATTTTACAATCCCAGAAGGCCACATTATAAGTGAGTTGATATTCAGCTTAACTGATCCAAGGTAAGACAGAAAAACACTGGTTGTAGCTTTTCTTGGGGATTTGATAGACAGTGCTTTAAAAAAATGTTTTGTCAGTTATACAAATCCAGATTTAATAGAATTTATTTTCATCTCTGAAATTATGTTCAAGCAAGGAGGTGAACCCAAACACAAACATTTTGATCAATTAATGCAATAATAGTTATTACTGCAAGACCAAAATTATCACTAAACATCTCTACTGCAATTTTGTCTTATTTTGGTTTTCATAATTTTTTTCTCAATATCTGAATATCCTAAAAATCTTCCTGTGGCTTCAGGTGCTGATTAATCTAATGCAAAGAATAAGAAGCTAGATTGTCAAACTAACTAGAATTTTCTCATTAAAGCCTTTGAAATTAATGGCAAAGCCTTGATTTGGAATCTGTGTTTGATCAAGCAATATAAAGGAACAAAAAATTAGGCTTGCAAACTTTCTCTAACCAGTTGGCAAAAAATGGTGTTTTCCAACCAGATGCTGCCTTTTTGTGATCTCCTGGGTGAGGGCCAGGCATATTCTCTTACGCAATTGCTGAATTTAAATCAGTTATGCAACGGTCATTGATAACAAAAGGATTCATTAATATTTGTTGTTATTATTGTTAGCAGAGGTGGTGGTGACAATTCTCAATTACAAAATATTTAAAAGAGAAGAAGATAAGATTTTTTTGCTATTCTTAATTTCCTAAAGACTTGAATATTATCATGACTGTTATTTCTTCATAATATAAAAGTACAGCCTAGGGCACAACCTATAGTATACTTCTGAGAAGAACATCAGTACTGAATTTTAAGACATTTATTTAACCTCAAGAAGCATCAGGTGTTATATATGTGTATACATACATACACCTTATATATATCTTGATTCCTGACATAAATAAATTGAACTTACCTTTAAGGGTTTTAAAAAATGGCTTCCCTCTTTTATACTCTTTTATACAAGTGTAGGAAATAGACAGATGTCACAAGGATTAAGCACAAAATGTTCCAGATGGCTAGCATAATTTTTATAATTCACAACTTCCAATATATATAAACAGAATACCATTAAGCTCAAATTAAAGCAGCAAACAATTTAACTGATTGATGGGCACATGAAACATATGCTCTATTTTTTAAAAAGCACCTGAAGAATTAGAAATGCCAAACAAACATATCTATATCCTTAATGCTTTCACATTCAAAATATAGAATATTCTTGTTTCCTTCAAATGCATTTTGGTCTGGAAAGGTATCATGCATCTCTTTGGTGGGATTGCCAATGTTGCAACATAACTCTCTTGTAGGCTGACACCTGTTGTGCACTGTGGCTCAGGAAGAATTCCACAATTTTCACAACTTAAGTTAGGGAGAGATTTTAATGTCTAATAGATAAAATTACAAGTCATAGATCAGCTGGACAAGAAATATGATGATATATAAAGAGATATGAATGAGTCCCTCATTCTCTCATTATTCTATGGGCATGCCAGGCCCAGGGACATTTGGTGGGTACATTTAGTGGTTAGTTTTGTGTTCAAGTAGAGGAATCTTTCACACTCTCTCATTGGTGTCCTGTCTCATAATGTAGGCATAGAAGTCAACTTACAGTGGAAGAAATCTCACACTCTGGCATCAGGAAGTCTGGATATGGATGGAAGCTATTGATAGGAGTTGTCTAAAAATGTCAGCTTCCAAATACTAAGAGACACTGGGTCCAAGGGGAAGATTTATTCTCCTCTACTGGCATAACTTTCCTGGAAAGTTGACCTTGGTACAAACTCTTCGGTAGGTAGAAGGTACTCAGGTTTCTTTTTGAACAATTTAATCATTATTTTATAATAATTTTCATAGGAGACTTTTTTTGCCTTCATTTATAATGGCTTCTAATCAAAGACAAAGGAATTGGTTCACCCAAAAGACAAATAGATCACCCGGTTAATCACATTCTTATATAAGTGACTACAGAAAGTACACTTTTGTGCACTAGAATATAGATCCTAAAATCTGAATGAAAAATAAATACTGTATATATGTATATCAAGCAATTTGTTGTTGATGCTTAACTGTATGCTGCATGGATTTTGCTGAATCACGAGCAAAAATAAAAGCCTCAGATATCAAGGAAAAGAGTCCAAATGTAAAGCAGAAAAAAAAAAAAAAGTTAATAAGTACATTGTTCTGCTTGACCGGAAAGAACCAAGATATTTTACATTAACATTTAACATTTCTCCTACTCCCTTAGCCCTTATAATAAACATGGCAACAAACAAAAACTCAAGAGCTCAAATCTCAATGCTCATTCAAGCCTGCACTGTTGAAGAAATTCCTAGCATCTATTAGCTTTTAAATATATGACTCTCAGTTCGAGCATAAACTCACAATTTGATTAAAAAACACTTGGAGTTCCTGTTTAGCAAAAGAGTTATTTGCTCTGGCTGATATAACATCCTGTCGTTCTAGGAACCCCTGTTAATACTGAATTAGAGCCTTTAATTTTAATTTTGTGTGAGGACCTTCTATGAATGGTGTTGTGTTTCATGTAGTTAACTTATCAGATAGTCACCATGTGTTAGGAAATGATCCTTACATGGAAAAATACAGTGTTTACAGTACTTTTAGCTTGGGGAAGTGAGATCTAAGGAGAGGAAAATGACTGGTAATAATATGGTGATTAAAAGAGACGATTTCATCACAATTGTCCCTTTTGAAAGAGCAAACTAGAATTTTTCCCAAATGTTATCTCCTGGTTAACCTATACCAAAGAGAAAATAGATTTTTCTTTCTCTCTCCCTCTTTCTTAGCCATGCATGCGCATGTGTGCATGCATGCACACACACACATACACACACACTATGTATGCATGCACTTCATATATTGAGAGAAAAGAAAGGAGAGACGAAAAGCCAGCCTCTAAAATTACTTAATAACAGTCTTATATTTTTGGGTGGGGAATAACTACAGTTATTTTAATCAATTTAAGAAGTAGAATTTTTCACATTTTAGATCTCCATATGACATCTTAAAATAGCTGTTAGCCAGATGGCTGTTGTATCATAATTTTAATTCCTGATGGCATGACCAGGCAATTGCACTCCTCAAGAATTCAGTCACTGAAGCATATAAGAACCATTCGAGGAACAAAAAGAAGTCCAGATTGTTTCCGAAAAACCTCCCATTGGACACTTTGGGGGAAAATAAAATGTTCAAAATTTGCAGAATTTGTATTAGAGGCTTCAAAGAATATCCTTTAGACACATGCTCTAGGGGACGGTAATAACTATCTGCTTGTGGATATGGAGCGTTTTCCATGTAATTAGCACAAATTAAGATATGATATAAGTGTAAAATATTCATCAAATTTCAAAAATTAGTATGTAAAAAGAACATAAAATATATCATTTATAACTTTTATATTTATAACATGATAAAATGAGAAAATTTTGGTTATATTGTGGTAAGTAAAATACAATATTATTGAATTGAATTGAATGTTTTATATTTTAAGTGCATTATAAGAAAACAAAATTACATATGTGGCTCACATTACATTTCTGTTGAACATGTTGCTTAAGAACATATAGAACATTTTTTTGAACAATGCTGCATCCAAAGCATTTTGATGGACCAGAAGATGATATTGTATAGAAAACACAAATGTTAATGACCCTGAGTCAAAAATAATTCTGAAGATTTGGAAAATGAATGTACCTAGTTTGGGAGGGTTTTTTTTTTCCCCCCCAAGACTTTGTGAAGTATGGCCAGCAATCCAATTCCAGCTATTTATAGTTTTTGTGAAAAAAATAAATTAGTAGAACACAACACTGTCTGTTAGTTTACATTTAGTCTATGGCTACGTCTTGCTACAATGGCAGCTTTGAGCTATTGTACTGAGAACCTTTGGCTGCGAAGTCTAAAATATTTACTATCTGGCCCTTTACAGAAAATGCTAGCCTCTGCCTTAAGCAATTTATTTTGTTTATATTTTCCTTTTTTATGTTTGAAAACAAATGATAAAATATATATATAAAAACTTAAGTCTAAGTAATAAAATATCAATAAGAATAAAATAAAAAGAAAATATGGGTAATTTGTTTAACATTCTTCTTTTATGAGCGTTTATATTGCTATGTGTTCCTTCAAATAAAAAACAAACAAACTCATAGAAAAAGACACTGGATTTGTGGTTACCAGAGATGGGGGTGAAGGAGGAGGAATCAGATGATGGCAGTCAAAAAGTATGAACTTCTAGTTATAAGATAAAGTACTAGTGGTGTAATGTTCAACATCATTAATATATTGAACACTGTTGTATGTTATAAATGAATGTTGCTAAGAGAGTAAATCCTAAGAGTTCTCATCAAAAGGAAAATTTTTTTTCTTTTAATTTTGTATCTATATGAGATGATGAATGTTCACTAATGTTACTGTCATAAACATTTCATGATTTATGCAAGTCAAATCTTATGTTGTACACCTTATACTCATACAGTGCTGTATGTCAATTATATCTCAATAAAATTGGGAAGAAAAAGATGCTCTATGTTCCTATCATGTCTTAGAACTGATGAATTGTGCTTAGATACAGAATAGATTGCTTTCCTGTTTATATAAAATAAGTATAAAAGCATTTATTTGTTTAGTAAATAATTATTGAGAGATTTCTATATACTATACATTGTTTTGGATAAATATGTAGAATTAATTATATAGAATAAATTAGTATTTAATTAGGAATTTATCTTCTGGAAAGAGAAAGACTGATCACACAAGTGTAGGTGTTAAATGGCATGTAAGTAGGAGAAAAAGGAGGTTTCTCACATTTAGGAAGAAATAATAAGCTGTTTAAAAATGGTGTTAGACCAGGCAATTAGTAATCTTGGAAATTGTTTGATTTATGTCTCACAAAGAGTATTATGAAAAATTCCGAAGAATCAAAGCCATAAATATATTTTTAAAAGCAATAAATCAAAATATATTAGAATAAACATAACAATTTTTAGTTATTTTGGAAAGGAAAAAGATTTTTTAAAATTCAGAAAGTAGAGGTAGTAACAAAGGTAATGAATTCAACCAAAAATTACAAGTGTAAGCATATTTACAGGGAAAAATTACACAATCTCAAAAGGCAAATAACTTCAATTGAGAAAAAAAATATTTACAACTATTACTACAGAAAATAGACCATGTGAAGAGAGAGATATTGGAATTTGGGTGGGGGGCAAGTAGTTAACTGAATTTGTGGTATACAGTGTTATCACTGGAGTGAACAACACAGAGAAGACACAGTAGAAATTGGCACGATTCCTTTTAATACTTTCCCTGAATAAAAATTAGTGCCTGCAACATGTGAAATTCAATAAGACTGGACAAAGAACAACCATGGAGCTGTTACATCCACAGTTACAAGAGCACACTCAAGGCCAAGAGATGTTCAAGTTCTAGCCCATCAAATTAGAGAACTCACATTGAACACTTGGGACATTCAGTGGATAGCAGATTTCTTAGCAGTTTACAGCTTCTAGAGTAAAGCTTACTGTATAACTGAGCCAATGAAACAACCAGGCTGATCTTCAATAATGTTAAGTGTTTTCCAAAGCAATTTCTAGTACACTTAAGGGAAAATAATATTATTCAGATATTCAACAACATAATATTAACATGACTGAGATAAAGGAATTAGAAGATAGAGAGTTTCAAATAGAGAATTTGATGATTTAAATAGTGAAACATGAAACTTCTAAATAAAAAGCAAAATATATGAAATAAAAAATGTCACTGGATTTGCTTAACAGTCAACTATGTACTGCAGAAGAGAAAAATAGTGAATTTAGTAACACAGAAGTAGAAACTATCCAAAACAAAGAACAGAGAGAAAAAAAATCTGAAAAAAAATGATCAGAACATCTGTATACTATGGGACCATATGATAATAGCAATCTAGAAGGAAGAAAAAACAAATGTTTTTTTGCAGAATAACAGCTTAAAGTGCTCCAAATTTGATGAAAAATGATAAACCCATAGATTTAAGAAGGTCAATCAACCCAAAGCAAAATAAAAACAAAGAATACAACATAAGAAAACTACAATTAAATTAATGAAACCAGAGAAAGTAAAAGCATTAAAATCACTCAGAGAAAATTGGGACATTACATACAGGAGAACAAAGATAAGAGCTATTACTAATTTCTCATCAGAAAAGACGCCACTCAGAAGACAATGGGATAATGTTTTTACCATACTAAAAGAAAAACAAATAAACAAACAAAAACTGATCAATCTAGAATTCTATATTGAATGAAAATATCCTTCAAAAATGGAAGTCAATTTAAGATGCTTTCCAGGCCAATATAAAGATATTTTCAAATGAACACAAACTGAAAGATTTCCTATCTATAGTAGTGTGCTGTAAGAAATGTTGTTCTTCAGAGTTTGCACAGCTGAAAACTTACATCTAATATAGAAAAATGAGAAGGTCTCAAAGTTAGCAATATAGAGATAAATGCAAAAGTCTTTTTTCTCACTTAAAAAAATTTTAAGATGTAATAACTGCTTAGAGCAACACACACAATGTGTTTTGCATAAATCAAAAGATACAACATGCAATTAATAGGAATTCTAGAAAGATACAATAGAGAAAACAGGAAACTCAGGGAAGTAATTTTTTCAATGAAGTAACTGAACACAATGACCAGAACTAAAGAACCCAAAGAACCCAAATTTGTCAACTGAATGGGTCTTTCCATTGTTCACATTGGACAATAAAGGAACAACAGCAGCACATAATGTTTGCTTTACAAAATAATAGGAAAAAAAGAAACAAAAAAATCCTAATTATTGGGCTTCCCTGGTGGTGCAGTGGTTGAGAATCTGCCTGACGATGCAGGGGACACAGGTTCGAGCCCTGGTCTGGGAAGATCCCACATGCTGCGGAGCAACTGGGCCCATGAGCCACTCAGTAGCCACAACTACTGAGCCTGTGCGTCTGTAGCCCGTGCTCCGCAACGGGAGAGGCCACGATGGTGAGAGACCCGCGCACCGCGATGAGGAGTGGCCCCCGCTTGCCGCAACTGGAGAAAGCCCTCGCACAGAAACGAAGACCCAACACAGCCAAAAATAAAAATAAAAATAATAATAATAAAAAAAAAAATCCTAATTATTTCCAGAGAATGAAAGAAGATATATCAAAAATTACTTATAAAGTAATTGACATTGGACTGGTGTCTATTAATTCTTTTTTTTTTTTTTTTAAATTAATTAATTTATTTATTTATTTATTTTTGGCTGTGTTGGGTCTTCGTTTGTGTTGGGCTGCGAGGGCTTTCTCTAGTTGCGGCGAGCGGGGGCCACTCTTCATCGCGGTGCGCGGGCCTCTCACCGTCGCGGCCTCTCTCGTTGCGGAGCACAGGCTCCAGACGCGCAGGCTCAGTAACTGTGGCTCACGGGCGTAGTTGCTCCGCGGCATGTGGGATCTTCCCAGACCAGGGCTCGAACCCGTGTCCCCTGCATTGGCAGGCAGATTCTCAACCACTGCGCCACCAGGGAAGCCCTCTATTAATTCTTACAACAGACCAATCCAGAAACATAGAAAACAATGGGGAAAATCTTCAAAATTCTAAGGAAAAATTATTTTCAAAAAGTATACAATCAATTAACCAAACATTTAATCAAGCATAAGGTTAGAAAGAAAACAATTTTAGACATGCTTGTTATATCATTTGGAATTTAGATTCACAAAAGAAAATCTATTCTATCTAGTTTAGGCATGAAGGGATTAATGGCAGATTACTAAACTGCCTAAAAGATATTGAAATTGCTGATAAAAAAATTAACATTTGCCCTTAAATAATAATATCTAAATCTACGTGTATTAGTCAAAGTTCTCCAGAGAAACAGAACCAATAGGATGTATATACACAAGAGGTTTATAATAAAGTATAAACCTGCATAACTTATGCAGTTTTGGAGATTGCCAAGTTCCAAGATCTTCAGGGTTAGTCAGCCAGCTGGAGCTCCAGGAGAGGCAGTGGTGTAGTTCCAGTTTGAAGGCCAGCAGACTCAACACCTAGGAAAAGTCAGTGTTTCAGTTCAAGTGCAAAGGCAGGGAAAAGCCAATATCACAGCTCAAAAGCAGGCAGGCAGAAGAAATTCTTATTCCCTCAGAGGAGGGTCAGCTTTTTGTTTTATTCAGGCCTTTAACTGATTTGTCAAAGCCCACTGGCTTTAGGAAGGGCAATCTGCTTTACTCAGTCTACCAATTCAAATATAAATCTCATCCACGAATACCCAAACAGACACATTCAGAATAAAATTTATGCAAATATCTGGGCACCTTGTGGCACAGTCAGGTTGACATATAAAATTAACTATTATACCAACTCATAAAATCAGGTAATCAAAGGAGCTTCTTTTGTAATCTGAGAGCTCTGACTCCTCAATTGTAAAGTTATCAGTACAACTATGGGCTCTGGAACCATGCCTCCTTAGCGACAGACAGACGACCCTAGTTACTAAAACATTTGTGAACAGTGTCACAGAAAAACAATACAAAAAAAGTCTAAACTCCTTTGTGATTTTGTTTGCCACCAGGAATGCAAAAAGAGTCAAAGTGTGTCACCTGACAAATCTGACTTTCAAATCTTATCTGTGTCAATTCTCCATATCCACCTCCGTCAACCTCTATGATATTCCTCATCCACATCCACATCCACACACCTTCCCATACTTAACCATCTAAAACTCCCAACATCACCAAATGTTCCTATATTACAGAATGCAACTATTCCTTTGTGCACAAACACAAATATACTGACAATCACCCTAAATGGAAAAACCAAAAATCACTTCTGACATGAAATCCATGTTGAACATATTCATTCCTTGCTGGTTCAGTCAAAATCCCAACTTGATAAAATGTACTCTATGGAATAAACTATAAAACTAACCACTATCACCACTTAATATACTATAAAATAGAGGAAATGGAAAGGGGAAAGACAAAAAGGTGGAAAACATAGAACTTTACATTAGTCTTCATTTTTTGCAACTGGTTGTTTTTAACTTTTTTCTTTCATTACCTATTTAATATTACTTTGCTCTCAACCAGAACATCAGCTTTCCAGGGTTCTTTACAAGATTGAGTGACAAAAAATTTATTCTTGGGAAAGTCTTGGCCCTTTTGGAGTTATTCCTGTATTTCGATTTGTCACGCAGCCAGTTGTATCTTTATGTCTAAAATTCAGGAGAAGAGAAACAAGGAGGGCTATATATTTTAGTGAAATCAGCATACAGCCAGAAATTAAAGCTATGTTAGTGAATAAAATCTCCACTGAAAGAATTTGGTTGGGTAAAAATGGAAAAATATCTAAAGAAGAATCTTGAGGATAATATTCATTCCCCAGTGACTGTCTCTAGAAAAATCAGTGTCATATTCAGTAAAATATTTCTCCCCTAGCCTATGGCCCTTTAATTGGCTTTGCTATTGACAACCTTTAACTCAAAATTCCCTTTAGTTTTGAATTTAGTCATATTTTCAGATAGTCTGTTAACTGTTTGATATTTTCATGAAGATCTTAGAAAATGACTATTTTAAAATATATGAATACTTATGACTCTTTAAAGTACATTGTATTATTTTGAAGACATACATAATAAAAAGCTTATAATTACCATTTATTTTACAATACAGTTTCTTTAAATTGAGACAAATTCATTAAAAAAGTATAAAGATCTTAAGGAAAAAACCTACAAGTTATCCTTCATGGTTACTTTTTTTCTAAAATATAGAACATTCCATTTTATATTAGAGTAATTTTTAAAGTAACCTTCAATTGTGTGTCACTATGATGTCTTACTTTAAAATAAATTCAGTTTTTTACTTAAATTTGTTGTATCCACTTATGCAAGTGGAAAAAACAAACAGTGAAAAAGATAACATTTCCGAAAGGGAATGTTACTAGTGAACTTTGTGGTATAGGTTCAAACATCTGGATTAGGATATTTGAACCTTGGCACTAATGGCATTTAGGGCCAAATAATTCTTTGTATGTGGATGCATTATAGGATATTTAGCAGCATACCTGACCTCTACCCATTTGATGCCAGTAACAGTTCCCCCGCCCCCTGCCATGCCGTGACAACTAAAATTGTCTCCAGACATTTGTCCTCTGGAGGGGTAAAATCATCCCTGACTGAGAACCACCGCTCTGCATTTACGAGGAATTTCAGGTCAATTAGAATTGAAATTTAACTGTTAGAATAAAAATCACTACAACATGATTTAGAATACATTTTGGATATTTAATTATGTCAATGCGTATTACTATTCTGTGGATTATCATATTATGTTTTTTCTATGAAGGACTATTGCTCTTCTACATTAGAAATAATTTTCATAATAGCTCTTGCCCAACTGCAAGGATAATCCAAATGAAAAATAGAAATTAAGTAGTGGCACTGAGAAAAAGGTATGATTTAGATCAATTTTTCCCACAAGCTTCCTGGTGAAACTTTAACTTTATTCTCTTTCTTGCAGTCCTTTGTCAATCTTTTGAATTAGCTATGTGATTGAGAATTGCAAAGAGGAGATAGGAATGAAAAGAGCATCTTTGCATGGTGTTCATTTGGGAGAATAATTATCCGACATAGATTTTAGAATTTTTCCTGATACCATAATTGCAGCTTGCGACATGTCAAATACATAAATAGTTGACTTTTACTTGTTTATTGATCACTGGTACAATTGATTGTGGTCAGTATAGTTGATCTTGTTTAATAGTGCATGCTAGAACTTTGTTTTGTATAAAGGACCATTTGATATCAGGCCCCACAGGATGGCTGCTCTCTTGCTCTGTGTACAAGCCCTGCCTCACCTTTATCTTACTCGCATGATTGCTTTTGAGCATTAACTGTGTGAACGGCCTGACCCCCAACTAGTAATTGTTCTATTCTCCTGAGCAGAAGAGCTTCATTATGTTATGTTATCAACAAGAAACGTTGGCCCTCATGATGGTTGCTAACCTGAAGAGTTGTGGGGGGGTGCATTCCTTCAGCAGTTCCCCAGGTAACCAGGGAGCCCTTCTGATGTCATTCCCCCTGTAACTGGTGGCCTCATCATCCACCGAGTAGCAAAAATTGCTGCTCTGTCCTGCCTGCCCTTGCCCATACACAGTGGGGTGTTGCTCCAAGACCTTTGTCTCTGACTTGTAATATTTCCTGTCCAATAAATTGCTGATGTCTCTGTTGCAGATTCCAAGTTCTTTCTTCAGTCTCATGGCTGGGCAGTTACAAGGGTTGCAGGACTGCAAGGTGCAGCCCAACTCTAGAGGATATACTCCAGAAAAATGGGAACATAAACCAGGAAACAGGTGCTCTAACACAGGAGAACAGGTGTGCAACTGGTCTAGAAATCAACCAGTCTCAGATTGAAAATTAAAGAAGGCTCGAGAATGTGCATCACGAGATAAGATTATGTGACTGTGTAGTAAAGGCATTTTACAGGTCTGCTGGAATGTTTTAGTAAATTTAGCAATAGGTGAACAGAACTAAGCCAAAAAAAGGAAATTATTAATTCCAGGAAAAATAGAAATCCATACGAGATAATGAATGTAATTATATTAATAGTATACCATTTAACTTAGCAATGGACAAAGCCATAAGAATATAAACTCTGAATAATACGCTAAAAATTTTAAAAAATTTAAAGTTGTTATAAAATTATACTGAGAGGATGGAGAGAGGAAGTAGAATTGAGTAGTTGTAAGAGAGTTAATCCTCATCTATCATATTAGTAAGTTGTGAAGGACATTACTCGTGTCCACTAATATCTGGTTCTCCCTGCTTCTGGGCACATAGAAGACTATAGTTTTCAGCCTCTTGCAGCTGGGTGGGACCACATAACTAGTTTTAGTCAGTTGGTGTCAGGTAGAAGTGTTTTGTTGCATCCAGATGAACTCTTAGATAACCCTGCAGCTGTCTCTTCTCCCTCTGTAATGATCAGGGAAGTCTTGGGTTAAGATGGCACAGCCACAAAATTGAAGCAGGCTGGAACTGCCTCATGGAATACAGTTGTCCTGGAGATACTGAATGGACTCTATAAGGGTGAACTATAAGCCTTATTGTGTTAAGTAAAAAAAGAATATGTCCCCCAACATAAACAATAGGAGAAGGAGCTTTCATCACAATGTAAATCAAAAAAGATACTTGGCAATGTATCTTCATTAAGGAAGCAATGCTTTGAGTTTCATTCCAGCTCAAGATCCTTATTTCATTGATACTGGCACTGAGTAGCCTTGATCTAGTAGATGAGTGTTTTGGGTATAAAGTTTAGTAAATACTCTGAGGTAAGAATGTATTTATATGTTCAAGAAAACCATTGTAGTCAGAATATAATAAGAGAGGGAAAAATAGGAGCAACTCTCCATTCAAGGATAACTTTGGTTACTGAGGGTGGACAGAAGAGGAATCAGGGAGACTAATTTAGGATACTGCAGAAAACAATATTGTATGGTGATGAATTTACTGAGCCAATGGTGGTACTATTTATTGAGATGAAGAGCACTGGTTGTAAAAACAAAGGTGAAATCAAATGTCTTTGCCTAAGCAATCGGATGAATGGTCTTGCAATTTAAGGAGATGGGGGTCACTAGATTAAGAGGTATAACTGAAGAAACAGGAAAATCAATAGCATACATTTGGACATGTTAAGTTGGACATTCTTATAAAAAATCAAACTGGAGATGTCAAGTCTCCAGTTGAATATAAGGGTCTGAAATCCAGGTAGGAGGGCAGAGTTGGTGATCAAAATTTATAAGTCACCATTATCTGGATAGTTTTTAAAGTAATAGAAGTAGGTAAATCAGCTTACTTAAGGAGTGGATGTGGTTTAAAAAAAAGAATATGACCAGTCTGGAGGTTTCCACTGTATAAAGTTCAGAAAATGAAGGAATATTTAGCAAAGAAAATCAAGAAAGTGTTGCCAGTGAAACAAAAAGAAAATTCAAGAGAGTTTGTTATATATGAGGTTAAGTGAATAAAAATGAAGCTTATAAAAAGGAATGAGGAGGTAGATTAGAGATGAAATAAGATACAGATTGGTCACTGTAAAAAATAATGCATATGTTAGAATTTAAAGCAATAAAATTCCTTTCTAATATCCTCTTTTAAAGGTTATAGTCTCATAAGAAGCAATTATCATATAACGACTTTGTTACTATAAAAGTAATTTCCTATTTCAGCATTGAGGTGAACATCACATGAATTGACTGAAAGGGATGGAGGAAATACAGGCATAGTTTCTTATAATGGGTTGGGTCTAGGGGGTCTACCTTTAATAAGAAATAATAAAGGCTGAAATAGATGTTTACAGAAGACTTCAAGTATCCATAACTCTGACACATAGAGATTAAAATTGATAATACATATAAGTGATATAAACTATTATAAATGTATATTTAAGGGTATCTTGAGAGATTTGCACTGGAGTATGCCAATGAAAGAACATAATAACTTGATATCTATGGATTTTGTATCTTTCCCCTTAGGGAAATGGATCTATGCATGAAGAACCAATTTAACAATGCTATAATTAAGCCTCTAAATATAATAACTTTTACAATATAGAAAGAAAATATGATTTGTGTTATAGCACAGTTTGAGTACAGAAGCCTATCCACGTATTCAGTGACTTCATTACTTCCTCCTCAGCGCTAAGTTGTACCTCCACTCCCTGAAGAAATTAAGTCTTCAATATCAACTATCAGGTGAATGATGAAATATATTTTGGACTGCATTGACAAGAATGGAGCTACATTCTGCATAAAATGAGAATACAGGCAATTTCCCAGCTATCCTGCTAGGATAGAAAATCATGAATTGATTAGTTTACTTGTTCTTTGTTAGAAAACAAGTTGAGCCAACAGAGCAATTCATTTATTAATTTAATAAATATTTACTGTTATGTTCCATATTTTTGCTATGTTTGTGCTCAGATTTAGCTCTAAAGTGTATGTGAAATAACAATGCTTTTGTCCAACCAGCATCTCATAAGGCATAGATATGACCTAGAGACAAGATTAGAATACTTGAGGAATTGTTATTACATCTGCTTATTTTGATTGAATCCATTCTAAAAGCCAGCCAGTGGTAGATGTCTTACATATATTATCTAATCAAATTATCATAATCATCCTAAAAGACAATTATCTTTATTTATAAATGAGAAACTAAGGTTCTGTGAGTTTAATGAGGTCATTTAGCCAAGACATTAAGGTGTGTCAATAAGGTGGAAGTAATGATTTTTCAAAGCTGCTTGGACTTCAAATAAGATTAAAATATATAAATGATTAAATTTGAAAAGTCATTGGTAAACTTGAAAAGATGGTGTTTACAGAGTCAAATCATTGGTGACCTTGATAAGAATGGCTCTTTTAGAGTCAAAATAGTAGTTAGTCATAGACTTAGAGAAAGATGTCACAAGGAAATGAAAACCTGATTAGAGAGGATTAAAGACAGACTGGGACACGGAGAATTTGAAACAGGAAATGTAAACAGATTTTGCAGAAACTGCCTATAAAATGGAACAGATAACTGGTCAGTTGTTAGAGATGTTTAAAGTGTAAGGTCAAGGGAATGTTTTATAAAATTGAAGAATTATTTTGTATTTATGCTAAATTTAGTGTGTGCAGTAGAGAATAAATACAGTGATGCAAAAGGAACAGAGATAAGTGCAAGAGTGAAAGTTTTTACTTATAAGATGCAATGAGATATAGTGAAAATTTTAAAATTTGGACTCAGGCAGAGAGAAGAAGAGTTCTGACTTTGAGAAAGAAGGAAAGGGCAAATATATGGGGATATAGTATACAAAGTGAAAATGTTTTATGCATAAGTAGATTGCTTTTATTTTCATAGAGAAGTAAGAAGGGAAGTCATTGACTAAGAATAAGATATTGAGAGGATGTTAAATATTCCTTGACCTGAGTGAGAAAGTTAATCTATCAGGGCAAAATAGTACTGTAAGTTCAGAGAGCTCACTTGAAATCTGTGGCTTTAAAAGTGAAGTGAGAGTGGTCTGCATCAGTGTGTATTCCTCCAAATAAATTCATCTGAGTTGGTGTAGGCTTGGTTGCTCTATTCTAAATTTAGAGAAAAAGACTTTCGTTTAAATAGAATTTTAGGCAAGAAGAAAGGGCTAATGAGGAAAGACTATTTGCAATGAAATGGCTATAGTAAGACTATGAAAAACAAGATGTTCAATGAGTGAAGAGAGGCATGAGGTAAATAATGACTGAAAGTAGTCAAGAATTTAAAGGAAGTTTGATGTGAGAATAATGAAAAATACCTCGAAAGTTAGGAGATGACACTGAGAGAATGGAACACTTGAAATGCTATTTTCTGAGGTGGTGTACTTACATTTGGTTTTGAATGTCTAGGAAATGACCAAGGTAAGAATGAGAGGCTGAGGTAAGCTGAAGAAAAAGATCTTCAGAAGCGATGAGGTGAAAGGAACAGAGACACTAGTTATATCTTCTCCATAGAGGTGGTTATATCTTCTCCATAGAGTTGAAGTCATGAAGAATGAGCTCAACCGAATTGGATGTTTTGAGGTTGGAGGGAGAAATGAACCTATGGAATTGGATAATAAAAAGTTGAGGGGCATAAAGAACAACTGGCACATCTTCAAGCTGTGTGGTATGTAATGGTGGGGGGATATAAGTATCACCTTGAGAAGGCTGGATGGACCCAGTATCTTCAGTGGGCAACTTGGATTCAGTTATAGCAAGAACAACGTAGGAGACTTTGGAGAATAGATGACCGATATTTTACAGGTAGTATTTTATAAGTTCTTTAGGACATAGTGTGATTGGGGGAGGGGGGCAGATAAGAGCAGTGTAGGAGATAATGTCTGGTCAAAGGATAAATAAAAAGTATATTGATGTGAGATAAGATAATGATGGCTGACATGGGACATTTATAATTCTGATGGTAATTTATCTTAAAAAGTACATAAAACACGATGGGATTAATCAGAATTATTTCTCAGAGGAAATTGAGTTATTGGTTTCAGCTATAGCTCTTTTTGTATGGTTTTTCAATTAGGCTTTAGCGCTGAAGGCAGGGTCAGGGACAAACGCTTCAGTATGTGGGTGGAAGCAGAAAGTCAGGGAGTCAATATCTGAAGGCAGGGGAAAGAACAAGTGTGGAATAAAGCAAAGCAAGGGCTTACATCTTACTCAGTCAGAGAGGGGCCAAAAGTAGTGCTGACCAGGTGTTCTTTTGCCAAGATAGTGAGATATCTTTGCTGAAGTTTTCCTGCATAACATAGAGTTTATTCCTAACTTAGGGACATTGATGAGCTCATTAATATATGATGATTGAGTGGCATTTGTTGGAACGATACAGTAATGAAGGGGAAGAAACTCAAATAATTCAATTTCTGTTTCCTTCTCTTTTACCCCTTTTCTACAATGCCATGAGTTGTTGCTCTACATAATCCACATCAGATTCCTTGATATTTTAATGTTTTTCCCTATGGCAACAAAGTTTTTAAAAGGTAAGTATGTTATTGAAATATGTACTAACAGTAATGCTATAAGGTATCTAATATGCATTTTGTAAATCAAAAATTTTCCAACTTATTAGACTGTATTTAATTTATTTACTTATTGATCTATATTTTTATTAAAGAATAGTTGATTTACAATATTATATTAGTTTCAGGTGTACAACATAGTGATTCAATATTTTTATAGATTATACTCCATTAAAAGTTATTATAAAATTTTGGCTATATTCCATGTGCTATAAATATTTCCTTGTATCTTCTTTATTTTATACATAATAGTGTATAGATAGCCTCTTAATACCCTTTCCCTATATTTCCCCTACCCCCATCCCTCTCTCCACTGGTAACCGCTAGTTTGTTCTCTATATCGGTTTGTCTGTTTCTGTTTTATTATATTCATCAATACGTTTTAATTTTTAGATTCCACATATAAGTGATAACATAGAGTATTTGTGTTTCTTTGTCTGTCTTATTTCACTAAGGGTAATACACTCCAGGTCCCTCTATATTGTTGCAACAAGCACAATTTCATTGTTTTCTATGTTTGAATAATATGAAATTGTATATATATCACATCTTCTTTATACACTGAGTTTTTGATTGGCATTTAGGTTGCTTCCATATCTTGGGTATTGTAAATATTACTGCTATGAACATTGAGATGCATATATCTTTTTTTTTTAATTAATTAATTAATTTTTTTAAATTTATGGCTGTGTTGGGTCTTCGTTTCTGTGCGAGGGCTTTCTCTAGTTGTGGCAAGTGGGGGCCACTCTTCATCGCGGTGCGCAGGCCTCTCATTATCGCGGCCTCTCTTGTTGCGGAGCACAGGCTCCAGACGCTCAGGCTCAGTATTGTGGCTCACGGGCCTAGTTGCTCCGCAGCATGTGGGATCTTCCCAGACCAGGGCTCGAACCTGTGTCCCCTGCATTGGCAGGCAGACTCTCAACCACTGCGCCACCAGGGAAGCACCATCTTTTTGAAGTAGGTTTTTTTTTTTGTTCGTTTATTTGTTTGTTTTCTTTGGTTATACACCCAGAAGTAGAATTCACTGGATTCTATGGAAATTTTGTTTTTAATTTTTGTTTTTAATTTTCTTTTTTTTTTCTCTTTTCTTTTTTTTTTCTTTTTTGGCTATGTTGGGTCTTCATGCTGCACGTGGGCTTTCTCTAGTTGTGGCGAGTGGGGGATACACTTCGTGGCAGTGCATGGGCTTCTCATGGCGGTGGCTTCTCTTGTTGCGGAGCATGGGCTCTAGGCATGCGGGCTTCAGTAGTTGTGGCATGCAGGCTCAGTAGTTGTGGCACACGGGTTTAGTTGCTCCGCGGCATGTGGGATCTTCCCGGACCAGGGAACAAAGCTGTGTCCCCTGCATTGGCAGGCGGATTCTTAACCACTGCACCACCAGGGAAGTCTCTTGTTTTTAATTTTTGAGAAGCCTTCATACTCTTTTCCATAATTGGCTGCACCAGTTTACATTCCCACAATCAGTGTACTAGGGTTCCTTTTTCTCCATATCCTCACCAACATTTGTTATTTGTGGTCTTTTTGACAATAGCCATTCTAACCATTGGCTATTGGCATTCTGACTAGGTGTGAAGTGATATCTCATTTGGTTATATTTGCATTTTCCTGGTGATTAGTGATGTTGAGCATTTTTTCATGTGCCTGTTGGCCATGTGTAAGTCTTTTTAGAAAAAATGTCTATTCAGTTCTTCTGCCCATTTTTAATGGTGTTGTGTGTTGTTTGATATTGAGTTGTATGAGCTGTTTATACATTTTGCATATTAACCCCTTATCAGTCATATCATTTGCAAATATTCTCTCTTGTTTAGTAGAGATACTTTTTGTTTTGTCAATGATTCCTTTTATTGTGCAAAATGTCTTAAGATTATTTAGGTCTCATTTGTTTATTTTTGCTTTTGTTTCCTTTGCCTGAAGAGACAGTTCCAAACAAATATTGGTAGGACTTATGTCAAAGACTATTCTCCTTATGTTTTTTCTAGAAGTTTTAGAGTTTCTGGTCTTACATTTAGGGTTTTTTTAAATCCATTTTGAGTTTATTTTTGTAGATGGTATGATAAAATGTTCTAATTTCATTCTTTGCCACATAGCTGTCCAGTTTTTCATGCACCACTTATTGAAGAGACTGTCTTCTCTCCATTGTATAGCCTTGCCTCCTTTGTTGTAGCTTAATTGACCATAAGTGCCTGGGTTTATTTCTGGGCTCTCTATTGTGTTCCATTGATCTATGTGTCTGCTTTTGTGCCAGCACCATACTATTTTAATTACTGTATCTTTCTAATGTAGTCTGAAGGAGAATGATGCCTCCAGCTTTGTTCTTTTTTCTCAAGATTGCTTTGGATACTTGGGGTCTTTTGTGGTTCCATACACATTTTAAGAATATTTGTTTTACTTCTGTGAAAAATGTCATGGGTAATTTGAAATGGATTTCATTAAGTCTGTAGAATGCTTTGTGTAGTATGGACATTTTAACAATATTAATTCTTCCACTCCATGAACACAGGATATCTTTCCATTTCCTTGTGTCGTCTTCAAAATCCTTTATCAATGTTTTACAGTTTTCAGAGGATAGGTCTTTCACCTCCTTGGTTAAGTTTATTCCTAGACATTTTATTCTTTTTGTTGTAATTTTAAGTGAGATAGTTTTCTTTCTTTCTCTTTCTGATAGTTGATTATTAGTATATAGATAAGCAACAGATTTCTTTCTATTAATCTTGTGTCCTGGAAATTTACTGAAATCATTTATTAGTTCTAATCATTTTTTGGTGGAGACTTTATGATCTTCTATATATAGTATCATGCCTATTGCAAATAGTGACAGTTATACTTCTTCCCTTCCAATTTGGATGGCTTTTATTTAAATATCTTGTCTGATTTTTGTGGCTAGGACAGCCAGTACTATGTCAAATGTTAAGTGGGCATCTTTTTCTTGTTCCTGATTTTTAAAGAGAGTGATTTCTGCTTTTCATCATGGACTATGATGTTACTTGTGGGTTTGTCTTAAATGGCCTTTATTATGTTTGGACATCTTCCTCCAAACCAACTATGATGAGGGGTTTTATCATCAATGTACATTGAATTTTTTCAAATGCTTTTCTGCGTCTGTTGAGATGATCATGTGATTTTATCCTTTGTTTTGTTAATGTGATGTGTCACATTGATTGACTTGCTGTTATCGAACGATCCTTGCTCCCTGGAATAAATGCTACTTGATCAAGGTGTGTGGTCCTGTTTATATATTGTTGAATTCAGTTTGCTAATATTTTGCTGAGGATTTTTGTACCTATATTCATCAGAGATATTGGCCTGTAACTTTTTGTTGTAGTGTCTTTTTTTGTAGGTTTTTATTTTGTTTTTTTAGTGCCTTTGCCTGGGGCAGTCACAGGAAGCCGGTCAGAGCTCCAGGCACTTTTCAATCTTCTTCCTCCATGCTTTTCCCTAGAGTAAGCAGGCATGTGCACAAACTCTTCATGAGCAGACTCTCAGTTTCCTACAGCTCTCTGGTAAGTCCCACTGGTTTTTAAACCAGCTAAGGGGGCTCATCTTCCTAGGGTCAGACCCCAGGGCTGGGGTGCCCAATATGTGGCTGGAACCCCTTGCTCGCCAGGAAGGATTCCCGAACCCCTGATATCTCCTCCTGTGTCCTTTGCTAGGGAGGTGGGTCCTGACCCAATCACCTCTATTCCCTTTCTACCCAACTCTGTGTGGATCTTTTTTTTTTTTATAGCCTTGGCTGTAGAAGAAACTTTCTTCCAGTCTCCAGGTTGTTTTCAGGGAGAGTTGCTCCACATGTAGATGTATTTTTGATATGTTCAGGGAGGAGGTGAGCTCAATCCTTCTACTCCATCATCTTGATCTCCCATTCCAGACTGTTTATTTTTATAATATTTTTCTAGTTATTGTAACTCTTTTCAGAAAGAACTAATGATGGAATAGTGTTACTACAGAAGCATGAATTTTTAAGAAACAAAATATTTAGTTTATGATAAATATAATTCTTTTAAAAATGTACAACTTATATTTAAGTCAGAGTATTGAGTCACTTAATAGCTTTTCGTTACCAGTATTTTAAAAGTTTGAGTTAATAATATTTACTTAATGGTGAGTCAATAAATCTAGAAGGCTAACATTTAAATTATTGATAGCATTATTCATGAAGAACAGTGTTTTTTAAAATCAGTTTCAGTATCCAATGTATTCTATATGTATTTCTCATTGAAATTTAAGATAAAAGTATGAATTTATGCTAATAAGTAAATGCAGATGATATTCTTGTAATAGTTTGTCTTATAATATCTGATTACTCTTTAATTAAACAGCTTTAGAACCTCAAAAATAAAATAATATTATTTTTTAATTTTAAAATAAAGTGTATAAAGTTCATCATAAGTATAAATTTCAGAGAAAATCTATTTCAGATTTATAAGTATTGTCTAACTATAATATTACATAATATGCAAGATAATTGAAAATCATTCACTTATTATTTAACTGACTTACTGGCTCATATTGGCCTTAAATTAAGTGTGTGGGACAGGTGTTACAGTTAAGGTTTCATCTGTAAAATTTTACATTACTGAACATGTACAGGCTTTAGTTTAATATTTTATGTATTTACAAAAAAATTAAAAATTAAAAATGTTGCATACATTAAACAGTCACTTCTCTGCTGAATTCTACATTTAGTGGCTTGTTAGGGGAACCTTCACAGAGAATTTAATATATATCTTGAGCTTTCCACTATACTCTTAGATATTGATACTCAAAGTCCTTCCAGCATATCAGCTTTTTGTATTCTTCATTGAGTATATTACTGCCCTCTGAATTTCCTTGTATATTAAAAAGGAACTCCTGAGAAGAACATCCTGTATTCTCCTCATTGGATTTTTTTTTTTAATCTTTCCTCTTGTTGATAAGTAGCATCTGTATATTTGTGATATTCATCTGGGAAAGTTGAGGTTCCCAGGCAACAAGTTGTCTCATAGAGCTTGGAACATTAAGCAAATGAGAAAGGGAGGAGGGGGGAGAGACAAAGAGAGAGAGAGAGAGAGAAACTGCATCTAGATTCATATATTTTCTTCTAAATCTCCATTAAATTTGGTAATTTCTCCAATTTGTCTTACCAAAGAAAAGAGGTCTTACTAGTAAGCATTATATCACATATATGTGTTTATTCTGTTGTTTTAAAAATATTTTATAAGAATCTGAGACATATATCTGTACACATATATGTTTTTGTACTAAACTTAATATTGTTAAGCATATAGTAAGGGCTTAATATATTGATGCTTGCTAGAAAATAATAACATTATTTTGCAAGACATTGGCTTAAATGTTTACGAGTGCTATTTTATTTTATCTTTATAACAGCTTTTACATAGATTATTTTATTTTTCCTAATTTACTGATGAAAACAGTTAAACATTTCATTGATTAAGTGACTTGCAGGAAAAAGAGCCAGATTTATGCACTAGTTCCAATCTTACTTCAGATTTGACTAACTTCAAAGTTTATGTTTTATCCATTATGAAATATTGTTGAACATGACACTAACCTGCTTTATCTCACAAATTTGTGCTCAAACATATAATAAACTCCACCAACTGTTTATCCATATTATTATCACTCATTGCTTGGTAGTTTCACACTGAGAAGACTAAAGAAGTATGTTTTAATTAGTTTAACATGTAGGTTTGTTTTGTCAGTTATCCTTGCATATTTTGGGTAAGAGTAGATAATAACTGTAAAACTACATCTATTAATACAAGGTGCTTAAGAATGGAAAAGTTGAATCTCAATTCTTATATAAAAGAATAATTCACATATGTTGTGAATGTTTACTTCAAATATCTGTTACTACTTAGTATGAGGAATGAAATACTACAGACACATTTTCAATTATTGTAATAAAAAACACAAAGAAACAAGGTATATAAAGTAATCATGAGATCAATAAAATGTTATTATTTTAATTAAAGTCTCAGAAACTCAGACCATAAGCGTCAGGTTTTGAAAATGTATTTTTTTTTTTCACCAGATGTGTTATACTCCAGTTTCCAGTGGACCAATTCACTAAGTTGGGAAAGAAAAAGAAATGCTAGAGGAAGCCGAATTCAGAGTTGTCTGAAGATAAGCAACTAATTAATTTATTAAAATAATTAAACATATTTCAAATAGAGATAGATTGTATAAAGCTATATGAAAAATTTGTTTAATGCTATATGAAACATTTCATATTTGGTAATTTATATAATAAAATCAAAACACTGATGCTAGCAAAATTTAAAATATATTATAAAAATTATTTTAGGGGACTAATAAAAGGTGTAATGAAAATATAATTACATAGTTTTTAATGAAAAACATTTCTCTGAACTAGGTTTTGACCCAGTGTGTTCACTAATTAATTCATTTTGTTACAATTACTGGACTTATTTGTTCCTGGGAAACAGGTTTATTGTAAGAATATAAAAGGTTTAAATAGAAATAATATATATCTTTAATATCTGTGTAGAGGACATTATTCCTGATTTTTGAAAAAAGACAATCACACGAATCTCATACATCAAAATTGCTTTGATATTCAGGAAAACTTCAGAACCATTTCATGATGTTAGTGCCATTGTAGGTGATTTAATAATTAGATAAAATTTCATACTTCTTTACCTATATAAAGTATTCCTGTTCCCTAGCCCACTCCATTTACTAAACTCTTAATTTTCCTTTATGACTTCTTAAACCTGTGTCTCCTCTGAACTTTCCCGCTACTTCTAGACTCAGTTATTCATGGCACTACTGGTTTCCCTAGAGTCCTTTGCCTGCATTCATGCATTAGTGATCATCTTATATTATTTCAATTACATGTTTTCAGGTTTTTTTCTACCTTTGGTCATAAAAAATTTTAGGGCAAGCAGCACATCCTATGAATTATTACAACCAAAATATATAGCATAGAGCTTGTCATATAGTAGCCACCCTCTGAATAATCTATGGATTCAAGCAAGTTTTGGTATAAAATGGCCAGTACTTATATTGCATTTCAATGTACTAGACAATCTTCTAAGCACTGCACACACACATAAAGACACACAAATTATATATATAGATAGATAGATAGATAGATAGATAGATAGATAGATAGATATAACAGCATTGTTATATTTCTATTTTGTGATTATGCCAATATTCCAGATGAAGACTATAAGGAAAATAAGGAGTTTGTCTAATCTAATTTTGCCATAGTCACACAGCAAATACAATGGTGGGTGGGGAAACATTTTTACCCTACATTATAAGATTGCCCTTTGGAACATTCTTTTAAAATATTCATGGAGAAATCAGTGCTTGGGAATTTCTCTAACCCTTCTACTCATTGTCATTCCTTTTGTTGGAAGTGGCAAAATCTCAACTTAGACTAATTTAATAAATATAAGATAATTAATTGGCTCACAAAAGCTGAAAAATCAAAGGGCAGTTTTGTATTCAATCACCTATGGATCTAGGTGCTTAACCATTTCATTGGAAAAAGTTAAATCAGTCCTTCATCTGCTCACTACCTCACTCTGGTTTCTATTCTGGCAAGTTCATTAGTAGTTGGCTCTCGAACTTTAGTCAAGTAAAACCCCCAGTCCGATTTTTGGAACCCAGAGATGTGATCAGACTCACCTCAAACAAATGACACGAAAGGGGGGACAATTTCTTCTAAAGATGCTGACCAGATCAAAAAGCATCTTGTGTTAATAAACAAAACTGGAAAGTTAGTTTGAAAAATATTCATGACATGAAATAAAATGTCCCTCCCAAATCTCTCTTTTCTTCCCAGTACCAATGTCAGCAGATGATCTCCTGAATTGCATAGGGCCATTTTTATATTTCCTTAATAAATGTCCTTCTTTTGTATGGGCATTGCAGTGTCATAGTCAAACCATGGGAAATAACACTCCCCCAACAATGTAGATGATGGTATCCAGAGCCATCCAGAGCCACATAATTGAACTAACTTTTAACTTTTCTACCTTTTAACTAGGACTACATTTTAACTGGGACTATGATAAAAATTATTTTAGTTAACAAAAAGGGGGTAGTTAATTCTGCTTGAGATGAAGTCCTGGTCAGGAAATGCTTTAAGTCAGGTGTGGACTTTTAAGCTAAGCCTTAAACATTAAATAAGTTTGTGGGTTTTTGTTTTTGTACTTGTTGTAATTAGGAGATAAAGAGAAAAACTTTAAGCAGAGCAAATGACATACCCAATGCCTTGAGATATAAAAGTTTATGCCTCCTTATACAATATTCTGCCATGAATAAAGAAGAGGAGGGTGCTGCAGGAGATGAAGTTGGAACAGTAGGTGGAAGCTAGTCTGTACCATACTTAGGTCTTTGTGAATTTTTTGTTGTTATTAATGAGTTTTGGTTAGAGTTTTGGTTAGTTTTGGTTAGTATTCCTAGACAGGATGCTTGTGAAACTTGTTTAAGTCTTTTTACTTAAGAGAAAGAGGAAGGAAGGAAGGAAGGAAGGAAGGAAGGAAGGAAGGAAGGAAGGAAGGAAGGAAGAGATAAAGATGGATTTATTTTTTTAATACTGGCATTATTATTTTATTTATTCAAATTATTTGAAATTTGGAGAGGAATTTCTGCCTTGATATGCAGGAAAAAAGCCTTCTACTCACTGAAATTCCTGTGAAAAATGTCAGAATGAGCATTAAGTTTGTATTACTTTGGAAATCCCTGCCCCTTACCTGTGTGTCCTACCTTGAGGCATTGGTAGAGCAATTGATTATAACTTGGATAATTTAGATATTTATTAGCATTTTTTAACAACTATGAATAATGAAGAAAATTTTTCTAAGTGAAATAACTTCTAATAAACTCGGTTTCTAAAAAAAGAAACTGAGTTAATATTATTGTAGGATAGAGAAATTTCTAAGAATTCTGACCTAAATATTGCCCTTGTGGTAGGCAGCTTCTAATAGGGTCTCAATAATCCCCACCTCCTGGTATTCACAAATTTATGTGATACCCTCCCTTTGAGTGTGGACTGGGACTAGTGACTTGATTATAATGAATGAAATATAATAAAAGTGATGGGATGCCACTTAGATTGATTTACATAAAAGCTGTGACTTCTGTTTTACTGTGTCTCAATTTTCACTTGCTGTGAGAGACGTTAGCTCCTGTGTTTTTTAAAAATTGACATATAATATTGTATAAGTTTAAAGTGTATGATGTGTTGATTTCATACATTTATATACTGCAATATGATTACCATCATAGAGTTAGCTAATACCTTTATCACATCACATCATTTCTTTTATGTGGTGAGAACAAATGAGATCTAGTCTTTTTGGGACTTTGAAGTTTATAGTATAATATTGTGACTATAATCTAGTCTTTCAGGGACACTCACATGGCAAGGACTGATGTCTCCTGCCAGTAGCCAGTGAGGACAGGAGTCTTGCCAAGAACTACTTCAAGATCAGTTGTGTATTCTCCCTCAGTTGAGTTTTGAGATGACTGCAAGCCCTGGGCAAACCCTACCTTGTGACCTTGTAAGAGGTCTTGTGCTGGATGGATCTAGCTCAGTAGCACCTGAATTCCTGATTTGCAGAAACTGAAATAATAAATGTTTGTTATTTTAAGTCACTAAAATTTATGGTAATGTATGATGTAGCAATAGATTATTAAATGCCTTTCTTTTGAGATGCCAAATGGCTTTTATTTTCTCTTTCCTCAGTCACAATATCTTGGTTTACCCATTTACTCCTGGCACAGGAGCAGGAAAGGTCTGCACTAGCCAAAACCAGTATTAAACTGACAATCAGAGTGTGGCAGGAAACATTTGGATGCCTAAAGCAGGAATGAATTTGGACAATGCCAACCTCAGAAAGCCATAGAGAAAGAAAGGGCTGAAAATGCTTCCATTCTGAGAGCTGAATGCCTTTTCCTGCTAAGAAACTAATGATGTAATCCCCTTTAAATTCTATCATGTAGATCTTTTCTAATAGATTTTTATAGACGCTAATGTGTACAATTATCAGTTTCCTGGGAAAAGGAGTTTAACTGCTTTAATGGAAGGGAGCATGTGTTAGTTTGCTAAGGATTCCATAACAAAATACGACAGACCTAGTGGCTTAAACAAGAGAAATTTATTTTCTCTCGGATTTGGTGGTCAGAAGTCTAATATCAAGGTGTCAGCAGGTTTGGTTTCTTCCAAAGGCTCTCCCCTTGTCTTGCAGATGGCTGCTTTCTGGATGTGTTCTCACATACTTGTCCCTGGTCTGTGTGCACATAGTCTGATGTTTTTCTCTCTGTGTGTCCTAATTTCCTTTCTTATAAAGACAGCAGTCATACTGCCTTAGGACTTACCCTAAATGAGATCATTTTACCTTAATTACCTCTTTGAAGGCCCTATCTCTACATACAGTCACAATCTGAAGTACTGGGGGTTAAAACTTCAACATAGAAATTTTAGTGGGTACAGGGCCAAAATTCAGTTTTTTTTTTTTTATTTCAGTAGTTGGGTCACACTTAGGCGTTCAGGTCATGGGCTTGCCCATATGTTTCTATGAAAAGGGAGAAATTGTAGTCCTAGTTAAAACCCACAGACCTAATTTGTCTTACTTGTCAGCTATCTTTACAGTGTGATGAATTAGTGACAGGTCAATTAGTCAACAAGCATTTGTAGAGAAACAAGTTTGTTTAAAGTACATACTTAACCAAACATTGTGTCTAGATCAAATGTATTACCCTATTTTTCTAAATAATCACTATTGAATTTTTTGACAAAATTGATGTCATAATACAGTTTTTAAAAGTATTCTAATTTGTGAGTTCGTATGTCTATAGATAACACAATGCTGCTCAAAACAAATACATACATCTATCTTCTGCTTTTTATTTGATATGAAACACACGAGACTATAAACTGAGAATTGTACATTTGAAGGTAAATTATGTGCATCTCATTCTATTTATCGTGATTTAGGTTTTGAAATGGTTTGGGAGGTTGAAAAGATCTGGTTCGAGATCCTGGTTTGACTATTTACTAGCTGTGTCATCTTTAGTAACTAACTTCATTTCTCTAAATATCAGTGTCTTCATCTTTAAAAGAGAAGAAAATTATGCCAAATTTGTAGCAGTTACACGTGGAAAAAAAGTTTGTGAATATACTGAGAAATGAATGAGTGTAGAAAAACTAAGGTGAACAGATGGAAAATTACTGAAAATCCAAAATTTGTTATTTCTTTAAGGCTGCCTTTAAAATTGTTTTGTAAAATAATGTACCATGTATTATGGAAACCTATAACAATGTTATATGACAAAATGAGTGAAAGAATGAAAAAGCCTATTACCCTAACTTTCTTAATAGAATTCCTGAAGCATTTTCTGTTCTCCAGGTAATATTGCCTTGATATGCTAAGTAGAGAAGCAATGTGTTTAAGAGTCATTAATCTCAATTAGCTTTATTTTCCACCAGAAAGTTGTTCAAATGACCTTACCTAGGCAAATTAGGCCTAATTACTCCCAGCAAAGGAGCTAAGTTCAATTACCTGATATCTTGGATTTCAGCCAGTGTATTTTGTCCCAAATATTTCAAACTTTCAGGAACTCATTTAGCATCTCTTTTAACATAATGCCCTTTATGGCACCCAGAATCTATAGAACTGGTGATATAACTTAATTTGTAATTTACTGTGTTTTGCCTTATCAACGTATCTTACTCGTGGCTTCACTTCAAGCTAAATTGGTATAATAAGAGGTCCTGCCAAAAGTAGCAGCACAACTTCACTTCAAAACTAGAAAATAATACAATGGAAATCATGAATGTGAGTGTCTTATAAAAGAAAATAGTTTTAGAATTTCCAAAAGCACTCACATTTAATGTTTCTAGCATCTTGCTGACTCTTAATACGAGGGCACCATGGTTTGAGCTAGGGACAAACACTGAAGTCTTAAAATGTATACCAGTAGTGTGTAATTTTTAAAATGTTAGGCATATACCTTGTGTGTGTGTGTGTGTGTATGAGTGTGTGTGTGTGTGTGTGTGTGTAGGGAGTGCAAAGTAAAAATTAAGGTCCTAGGTGTTAAAAATAGACATTCATAGCTTGACACTTAACTCTACAAGATACTAGCAGTATGAGTTTTAATGTTAACCTCAGTTTTCCTCATTTTTTAACTTGGGACAACAATGATGCCTGCCATTCAACCAGAATTAAATGTGACAGTTCATGGAAGTGCTTAGCACAGTGTTTTATAGAGGAAGCAAACAACATCAGCCATTATTATTGCTGGGTTAGTTGACATTCTTCTCAGGGTCGGTGAGTGCTTAACTTTGTTCTATGAAGCATATCCTGACTTGACATGCAGTTGCTGAGCATACTTAGAGTTCACCAAATACAAACATATAAAATGTACAAAATGTATCAAGTCTTTAAGGACCATTTGATGTCTGTAAGAACTCAGATGAAACAAAACTTCCGAAAATAAACAAAAACCTCTCAATTCCGTTAAGCCAAAAATTTGGCATTACTTTTGTGAAATATTGACTATTGCTGTGTTGCCAAACCAACAGATAATTGTGCATAAAAAGATTTTGGCCTCCTCCACATTTTTCTCATAAATCCAAGAACTGCTTATATTATATAGGAGTTGCCAAAATGTTTTATAATCAACTTAGATTTCACTGCTCTAGAAATAATGCTATTGTTGAGATTAGTCACAATGAAATGTACTTCTGGAGAAGTTGTATTTTCTTGGATAAAAGTGAGTATAGCTAAAAGCTCTTAAATCTCTGCCACACATTTGGATTATCAGTTTATACCATCTTTTGAGACAGCAAAATAATAAAACTTTCTTTTTTCTTATAGAAAAAGAAATTTCATTATGACTTTAATGTCATTTTATGGCTTATTGTGATAGGCAGAGAAATGCCCTCAATAAAGATGCTAATGCCCTAATCCTTACAAACTTTGAATAGGTTCGACTGCAGAAAGAGCTTTGCAGAAGTAATTATGGTTTGGGACCTTAAAATAGATTATCCTGATGGGTCCAATCCAGTAGCCTGAGCCCTTAATATCCAAGAACTTTATCTGACTCAAAGCAGAGGAGTAACGAAGCAGATAGAGAGATCAGAGAGAGCTGAAGAATATGGGGCACTTGACCATCTGCTGCTGGCTTTGAAGGTAGAGGAAGGTGGACATGAGCCAAGGAAGGTGGGTAGACTCTAGAAGCTGAGAATCACCAATAACCAACCATCAAGAAATGGAAACCTCAGTCTCATAACCCTAAGGAACTGAATTAGGCCAACAATCTGAAAGAACTTGGAGAGGATTCATCCACAGAGCCTCTAAAATGAACACAGTTCTGCTGATACCTTGATTTCTTCCTTGTGAAACCTGTAACAGAGAAACAGCTGAGCTATACTGTGCCCAGGGTTCTGACCTACAAATTGTGAGATAATAAGTGAATATTGCTTGAAACTGCTGAATTTGTGGCAATATTTCATATGGCAATACTAGAAAATTAATACATTTATTTAATATCTTTCTATTCTGCGTCCATGATGCTAATATTTATGAAGCCAGTTAGATTTGGATAGGAGAACAGAGACTTCCATTTCCACTTCATAACTATTCTCTTTTTATTTGCTCTCTGAAATCCCTGCTTAAATTTGTTTTCTTCTTTTTTCAAACCATGTGATATTTATTGCTGCTATTTATTTATTACAATACTTGGGACCAATTAACCCTTCAAGAAATAGCATGGATCAAAGCCATTAGGTAAATCTCTACCGGAATACATTTGCTTCTTAGAAGCCCTCAATTCTAATACTAGAATATACCGCCCAACTGTGGCAGACAGACTCTAAGTTGGTTTCCATCATCCCAAATTCCTGATATTCATGTCTTTGTATTATTTTCTTCCTTTGAGTAAGTGAGAACTGTGACTCACCTATGACAAGTAGAATATAATAAAGGTGATGACTTGTATAAAATTACATTACATAGATTGTAATGTCGATCTTGCTAGGTGAGACTCTCTGTCTTACTGGATTTGAGAAAGCAAGCAGGCTGCTAAGTTTGCAGCAATATTGTTACACAGAAGTAGATAACAAATACAATGCCCTTATTTAGATTAGTAGTAATGTTAAATGACACTTATTGCTGCTACTCAAAAGACACCAGAAGGTGAGGACCAATAAAGGTACCCATCAGTTAAGTAAGTACCTCTATCATGAATTTCCAAAATAACAGAGCAACTGGTCAATTTACCCAAATATAATTATATTTGGAATATTTTTATATTCTTAGTCGCTGGTATAATTATTATATTTAATCAGTAAAGAGTTTTGTTTAGAATATGTTTTAAGTACCAGCTAGTTTTAATGGAGTCTCTATTCACAGTAGGTTGGCCTTGTGGTTTTGCAAGGCAGATTGAATCTAGCTTGCTAAGTAATAAAGAGATCAGAAGGAATAGAGCCGAAGACTGGAAGAAGAAAAAGAAAAACTCAGGGTTAAGGAGGAAACAGGCCTTGAGAAAAAATATACCTAATGATAGAGTTTAAATAAAATTATATGCACTTTTTTTACTTCTAAAATCTTCAGTAAAACTTTAAAAAATAAGGATAATCTGGGTGTAATTTGAGATTATTTTGCCAGTCAAGTCACTGAAGATGCTGAATTTATATCAAGGATATCTTGATACTTATACTGAATTAATCCACAAAGACATTAAATTTTTTGTTCACCTTGATGATTAATAAATAATGCCTTATTTAAAAGGAGGTATCCTTGTAGTATACTTAGTATTGTAGTATTGCTTGACCTCTTTTTTTAAATTGCTAATGCAGTATATTTTTTCTGCTTCTTCATATATCAAGTAATATCTGACTGTATGGAGGACATTGTGGTTGCTCCATTTTTCAAAGTTTAATTTGTGTTTTCTTCCTTAAAGGGAGTGTTGAGTTTGCTTTGATAGACAGTTAATTTCCAGGTATTTCATCTTGATCCTGCTGAGGCTTGATTTCTAGATTTGTTAGGACATGTCTACACAGTCCTTACTATCTGGGTAGCTTTACTACTGGTAGATAGCCTTTCAGGGACTTTAACTAAATATCTGGAGAGTTTAACAAGGTTTATCTGGTTGGTAGAACTTCACCATCTCTAACAGCACTTCTGTCACTGGCATCTGTCTTCAGCTCACAATCTCCAGTGTGTGTCTCTGCCAGAGCTTGTGGAGTTTTCTTCTCGTCATTTAGAATTTATTATTTGCCCAAAGAATCAAAGGAGTTCGCCTGCAGATTTCTGAAACTTCTGCTCCATGTTGCTCTTTTTAATACCCTGCCCTGCAAATTTTAGTCTCCTTGTCATCAAATTTGTTGTATACTCCCTTTGCTCAGTGTACCACTGCTCTTTTTTCGGGCTCCATCTCTCTGTTCAGTGATTCATAAAGTGCCCTAAGCATAAAGATGAAACAAATAGGCAGGTGTTCCTCATTTTATTCCACTTCGCTTTATTGTGCTTCACAGATACTGTGTTTTTCACAAATTGAAGGTTTGTGGCAACCTTGCATTCAACAAGTCTATAGGAACCATTTTTCCAACAGCATTTTCTCACATCATGTCTCTGTGTCACATATTTGTAATTCTCACAATATTTCAAACTTTATCACTGTTATATTGGTTATGGTGGTCTGTGATCAGAGATCTTTGATGTTACTACTATAACTCACTGAAAACAGATGATGGTTAGCATTTTTTAACAATAAAATATTTTCAAATTAAGGTATGTACATTGTTTTTAGACATAATGCTTTTGACTTACTTTTTTTATGATATTTGCTTTATTGTGGTGTTCTGGAACTGAACCTGTAATATCTCTGGGGTATGCTTGTATTGTTCACGTCATATGTTTTCCTTTCCTCAAAAATCATATTCCTATGTATATTTTCTAGTTTCAAATTTTTTTTTCTTAAATTTTGTCTAAAATTGTTTCATATATTCTGTTCTAAAACTGAGTATAGTAAGAGAGCCATTCCCATACTCATTCCTTGTCAATATTCAGCCACTGTCTACAAATCAGTATAAATTCATACCACTGGCCATTTTTCATTCAGGAATCTGAGCAATAAGATATATTGTTCAAACTGTTTCCCACTGGGAAAATTTTCCATTTACACTGCCATCCAGAAGAAACCTTCTGTGAGTCTACAACATGCTAGCATATTACACCAAACCATAGGAAAACAAAAACCAAAATCTTTTAATGCTTTAGCCATAAGGGGATTGTCCATAAATCCATATGAGTGCATAGACAAATAGGATGTAATTCGGGAGGTGTAGATGTTTGAAACTGTGAAACACCTGCTATGAAACTTATTATGCCTTCTAATTTTGCTCAAATAATATAGATAGATAGGTACATAAATAAATAGAATTTATGCTTAATCGTGGAATACTGATTATGATTATGATGCAACTAACTAATTAAATAGTTTTGTGGCTCATATTCCCCAGTTCAGCATTTGCATTTCAGTTCACATGATTATTTGGTGTCCTGTGGTTCAGTAAGAGGCTATTATGCAAAGTAATAAAAGTTACTTGTAGAAGACAACTTGATTTCACCACAAAATGTCTTGGTTTTTATACTCTGACTTCTATTATTGAGGAGTGTCAGAGGGTCCACACAGTATCCCCATGTGCAGAGACACTTCTTACACCATTGATCTGTTTGGATGTTAAACCCAAAAGGGCACTTTGGACCAGCTTCAAACTATTTTCCTACTCTGGAAAGTTTTAAAGATTAGACAGCAAATGAGCTGGAACAGGGTTCAACACACCATGAACCATGGGTTGACCATCTGCTCTTGTTAATAAAGTTTTACTGGAATACAGTCATGTCCATTTGTTTATTCACTGTTTATGGTTGCTTACACATTACAATGACAGAGCTGAGTAGTATTGACAGAAACTATTAACAACAAGTTAAGTCAGCAAGTTTTAAATATTTTCTATGGGGCCGAGAAAAAAAAAAAATGTTGACCCTCAGTTAGACCATCAAAGAAAATGTGGTATATATATTCCCTTCAAAGGGACCCATCAAGTAATATATCTCACTCTAAGTATCTGGTGGAGCAACGCCCGCCAGCTTTCTTTCTTCACCTGTAGAGGCTATCCCAATACATCCACACACTAGATCCCATGAAATTTCACCAATTAATCAGGCTCATAAATTTAATGTGGTTAATGGTAAATGTAATGGGTTAAACAATTAATAGGCAAAGATTATCATACTGAAGAAACAAGACCCAACTGTATTTTGTCTATAGTAGGCACACATTAAATATAATATAAAAATAGATTGAAGGTAAAAGGATAGAAACAAAGATATATCATGTAAATAACAACCACAAAAAGTCTGGAGTAGCTATATTAATGTCAGACAAAAGAGAAATTAGTACAAAAAAATATTACTAAAGTTAAAAAAGGCATTTATAAAAATAAAAGGGGAACTCTATCAACACAGAACAATTAAAAAGATATATGCACCTGATAAGTGACCACCAAAATACATGAAGCAAAAACTGGAAGAAATGAAAGGAAAATGGATAATTCAACATTTCAACAATAATAGTCAAAGACTTAATACCTCACTTCCAATAATAAATAGAAAAGCAAGAAAAAAGACCAGCAAGAAATAGAAGACTTGACCAGCTTTAAATATATACCAAATGATGTAACAGACATCAATAGAACACTATACCCTCTAGCAGCAGAATATACATTCTTCTCAAGTATACAATAAACATTCTGCAGTGTAGATCATACCCTAGAACATAAAACAAACCTCAACAAATTCAACAAAATAGAGAAAACATACAAAATATGTTCTCAAACCACAAAGGAATTGATTTAGAAATCAATAGCAAATAGAATTTGGTAAATTCATAAACACGTAGAAACTAAACAACACAATCCTAATAACCAATGGCTCAAATAAGAAATCAAAAGGGAAATTAGAAAATATTTTGAACTGAGTAAAAATGAAGGCACAACATGTCAAAATTTATGAGATGCAGCTAGAAGGACATTTATACTGGTAGATGCCTCCATTAGAAAAGAAGAAACATCTGAAATCAACAACCTTACTTTCCAAATTACGAAAATAGGAAACGAAATGCAACCTAAACCTAAAGCAAGCAAAAGGAAGTCAATAAAATAGGAAGTAATAGCTAATGGGATAGATTTCTCTTTCAGGTGACAAAAACATTCTAGAATTGACTGTGGTGTTTGTAATTGTGCAATTTAAATGCGTGAATTTTATGATATGTAAATTATATTTCAATAAAGCTGTTTTTAAAAATTAATGTGCCTTATCTCACACACTTTGAAGTACATCATCATACTAAGGAGATATCTTTAGACATTTGCAAATATATATGTGTACATAAATGAGCAAAGGATAATACATTAACAATTGTGCCCTATATTTTTTCACCCTCTGTAATTTTTAGTAGTGGTTAGAATTGCCTGTTTTGGAAATTTTATTTGAACAGGTATACATTTAGTAAAGTGAACATACAATTTACAGTTCAATAATTACATGTGACCAGCTTACACATCAATAAACAGAACATTGTCAACACCCCAGAAACCCTTTCGGCCTCCTTGCTGTCACAATGTTCCCAACCCCAAGGAGCCCAACAGGAAGAAAACTCCTCTTCTTTTCTGGCAAAAACTCAGCCAATGAAAAGCCACAGACTCTTTGTTTACTATAGCCCTCCCAACTTCTTTATCCCCTCTGTAAGTGTTTTCCTTCCCCTTGCACATGATCTGACTTGGTTGCAAACCCTGAAATGCAATTCTCTTCTGATCCCAAATAAACAAATTTTCTTGTTGGAGAAATAACTGACAATGTATTTGTTTTAGGTTAACATTGTGTATATTTATCTATATACATATAAATATATGTACATATATAATTGAGAATTATAGAATCATGTTCCAATTAAAAATTTAAAATGCTGATATGTTAATGTGGATTATGTTTACTCTATAGATAAATTTGGAGATAATAGGCTTATTTACAGAATTGTAATTTAACCTATGAATGTAATATATCCCTGTGTTTGTCTTTATTTTTCTCAAAAATATCTTGTAGGTTTTGAAGATCTTATATTTATTACTACCTATTTACATTTTATGATGCTATTGTAAATTGTACTATTTTAAAATTTTTACTTTCTATCTTCTTTGTTGCTTGTATACAGGAATTCATATTTATGTCTTATCTTGTAACTTTGTTCACTTCAGTCGATTAGTTCAACTATATTCTTCTGATTTTCTACACACACAAGAATGCCATTTTATTTCTTTAAGATAAATACTATCATAAAGAATTTTTAAAATGATAAGATTCAATTTGTCAGTTAAAAAATATTCTAGATTTTGAGATTAATGTCATGTTGAAGAAGACCCTCTATACACTGAGATTATTTCATAATTTTGTTAGGTCAATCATCATCCCCTTGCCTCATGTTTACATTGGGAGAGACTTTGGCTAGAGTCAGTAGTTTGCAGTTCTGAATGAATATTAGAGTCACCTGTGAAGCTCCTAAAAACCACACACATACACACACACACACACACACACACACACAGACAAAATATATGTTCAGGGCTCTATTCCAAGATGTTGTGATTGTATTGGTCAGGGATGGTCTGGATATTATTAAAGTTCCAGTATGCAGGCAGGGTTGAGAATCTATAAAGCTAACCGTTGTTCCTCAAATTTTTGTGTACATTAGAATCATGGAGAGCTGATTCAGCAAGTGTGAGGTGGGCATTTAGAAACCTGGCGTTTCTAAATACTTCCTAAGGTCATTTTCATGCTGATAGTCCAGGGACCACGTTTTGAGAACCATTCCTAGCCTAGCTATATATCTTTCCCATTTCTAGGCAGAATAATGGGGAAAACATATACGTTAGGGAACTTCAGTGTCTTTTGTGACTGCCTGTTTTCAGATATAGTATTCTGTTTTGGTTCCCTTGTAATAAGAAATTTTAATCATGCAAGCTCTGTTCCTGTGAGGAAAGATTATGGTGGTTCAGATCCGATTAATCTAGGTGGGTCAGACTAAGTAAGCAATGTTAGCATATCCTTCTGGCCATACTCTTCAAGAATCAAATTCCCCAGTCAGCTTTATCAGCAATAAAGTCGCTGTATTTCCACTGTCATATTTCTCAACTAATTACAAATTTGGCAGGGGTTTTCCAGAGTGTTTAATATTATTGAACAATTTAGTATTGTGTAACTGGAGTCCCAGAAGTAGGAGAGAATGGTGTAGAATATATATTTAAAGAGATAATTGCCAAGAATTTTCTATAATTATTGAAAGGAACAAAGATACAAATCTAATAACTTTTGTGCATGCATATCCATATTTTATAGTGCATCAAATCCTCTTCTAGAAATAGTAATAAAACACATGTGTGAAAGAGGTGTGTCAAAAGTCATAAAAAATAATGCTCATAGCAGTGCTCTTCATGGTAACCCAACACTGGGAAAACCCAATGACTAACAAGAAGCACTAGATAACTAAGCTGCCATATAGTCTTTCAATGGAACAATTATACAGCAATAGAGACTACTTTTAATTGAAAAAGAATAAATATATACTATATATAAAATAGATAGCCAACAAGGACCTACTGTATAGCACAGGGAACTATGCTCTATATCTTGTAATAGTCTATAATGGAAGAGAATGTGAAAAAGAATATATATATATATTTATATATATATTATATATATGTATAACTGAATCACTTTGCTGTACACCTGAAACTAACAAAACATTGCAATTCAACTATATTTCAATGAAAAATTTTAAAAAGAATAACTATAAACAATATATTGATCATAGCATTTAGTTGTAATCTATGAACAATTAATTTGCTGTATTGAAAGTCAGCATAGTGTTCCTCTCTGCATAAGAGGACAGAGCTATGATTAGACATTGTCATGAAGGACACTATGTACTCCTAAGTTTTTACATGGTTTTGTATGTATGTTATACTTCAATAACAAAGTTTATTAGAGAAAATAATATTCTAATATGTATTTCCTTATCCTCTTTTTATATTTATGCTAGCTAGAAATTTATAAATTTTATTTTGATATTTGTAAAGAACCACATTTGCCACTTAAGAATTGATTTGGTTACTATTTGATTTTGTAATTAATTCAGTTTCTACTTTATCTTCATTTTTTTTTTTTTTTTTTGTCTTTCTGGACCCTTATGTTTCTAATTGCCTTTTAACATGTGAAATGGAATTGATTATATTTTTTCTTTTATAAATGAAAAGGTCTTTTCCTACCTTCTACAAAGGACGTTGTTTACAGTTTGGTTTAATCCCCCATTTCATAAACCAAACAAATAAACAAACAAAATAATGATGTTCCAGTAGGAGGTTTGAATAAAATAGCTTTTAAGTTTCAATTATTTTTTTTTAATTTGTCCTAAATTATTCTTATTATAAACTACTATCTGTATTTGTCCAATAGGTTTGATTCCATCTTGATCAGAGAAAATTGTGCCATTACTTGGCCAAATGAAAACAGACTCCAAGTAATATTTCCCCACAGTTTTCCATATTTTCAGTACCTGTAAGCTTTCATTGAACTGGAGGAAACTCTGAGAAAATTTGAAAAAGACTGTTGCATTTGGAGATATTAGATGGAACAAATCAATTTGTAAAGTAGGATTAGGTTCATACATAGGAATATGCTCTAGTGTCTTAAATAATTAGAACAGTGTAATCTTTCAAGGACATGCTTTAGGAAAAAAAACTAGACGTATAAATCTTTAATGTTTATGGATTATGAATATTTTCTTAAAGCTTTAAGGATAATTTTAAAATATAGGACTCAATGAAAATAATAGCTTGAAAAAATACTATAAATCAAACATACGCACATATTCACAATATTCACCCAATGTAATATTAACTATGATTTACTCTTCTAAGAAGTTAGTACCCAAAACAGCTGTGGAGAGAAAAATAATTATAGTATGGTGAACAATAACAACTGTTTTAATCATGCATGCTAAATTGAAATATAATCTAATCTTATGCTTCTCAGGACATACTAATTGATAGTAAATGTTCTTTTAGTGCTTAGTATACAATTTTTTATTTGATCTATGTTTGATACTTTCCAAAATTGCTTGATCTTTGTGAGAAAGAGCCAAGACAGACTTTAAGACATAAAGCATTAATTATATTTCAATATAAAGAAAGCTGTGTTCATTTTTCAAGCAACATTCCTCTAGATATTTCATTTTGTCTATAAGAACTATAAAATTTTAAAATTTCAAGTAAACAGGAATTTTAGAGATTATCTCCCTCAGTCAACATATTTTGTAAGTGAAGAGGCTGAAACCTAGATACAATTAATAGATTTACTCAAGTTAGATACTTATTCAAGTATAAAAGAGGATTAGAATCTGAATCTCATGTACTCCAGTGAAATCATATTTCCTACTACGAAATATACCTCTTTAAATTTTTGACATCTCATATTTAAAATTTTGTATGTCCTACACTGTAGAGAGTGTATTTCTACTATAATAAAACTTTAAATATTAAAATATGTTTATCATTTTTCTAATTTATGCTGCAATAAAAACATGACCCAGATTTACTTTGCTGCACAACAGAAACTAACAGAACATTGTAAATCAACTATACTTCAATAAAAATTTTTAAAAAAAATGACCCATTATCATTGATGTATAATACTAAAGCTTTTATTTTTTTGGTGTATTATATGCCCCCTATGGATTTTCTATTGCTCTACTCAATATTCTCTTATATTTAGAGCTCATAATTCAGGATGGTGTCCTGTCTAGATAGAACTCATCATAGGTAAGGATATGCTTTAAGAAAATAAACTAGACATATAATTCTTTAATGTTTATGAATTATGAATATTTTCTCAAAGCTTTAAGGATAGTTTCAATATATAGGACTCTTAATGAAAGTATAACTTGAAAAATTACTACAAATCAAACATAGTCTTAAAACTCATACTCAAAAATGGCACCCATTCCTTTTGCCCACATTTCTCTTGCCAATGAACATGGTCAAAGCATGATGAAAATTGATGACAATGGGTTAGGAAGGTATATTCCTCTTAAAGGGAATTACAGGGAATATTTTGAAAAATGCAATTTTCCACAAAAATGAATTATATTTTTTTCAAATTTATTAACGTATAGTGAAATACAAGAAACTGCACACAATCAAAGAGTAAACTTTGGTGATTTTTGACATATACATACACCCATGAATCCATCTCCACAATCAAGAAACAGAACAATTCTATTATCAGCAAATAATTTTTCATGCTCTTTTTCAATCCCTCTCACCTTTCAACTCTGTCACCAGACAACAAATTTCAGTCACTAAATTTAGTTCACATTGTCTAAATTTATACATAAATTGAATTGCCTAAATTTATATGTAAATGAAATTATATAGGATGTACTCATTTTAGTTCATTGATCCAGCATAGTATTCGAGTTTCATTTCTGTTGGTTGCACCTTTTAATATTTTGTTTCTTTTATTGTTGAGTAGATTCTATTGGATGGATATACAAAACTTTATCTGTAACTAATTAATATTTGGATTGTCTCCAGGTATTTGCTAGAATGGTTAGTGCTGATAAAAGCACTCAAACAATCATCTGCACGGATATATATTTTGATTCGTTTTGTGTAAATACCTACGAGTAGCATGGCTGTGTTGCATGGTAACTGAATATTAACTTTACAAGAAATTGGCAAACTGTTTGCCAAATTGGTGGTACACTTTTTCATTCAGTTCGTAATATTTGAGAATACAAGCTGTTCCATGTCCTTGACAATCCTGGACATTGTGAGCTTTGTTAATTGTAGTCATTCTAGCGGATGTGGTTTTAATTTGAATTTCTCTGATGTTTGTCTTTTTTTTTTTCATGTATTATCATATATCAATTTGGACAAGATATATTTCAAGAAAAATGCTTATTTTATTGGAAGTGTCAAATTTGTTGTCATGAACTTATTTATAGTTTTTATTATTCTTTAACAATTTAATTTCTCTTAGAATTACTGGTGATAACTTCTTCCACTTTGAAATTGGTGCTTTGTGTTCTCTCTCTTTTTTACTTGACCGGTTAACTGGGCTTTTCAATTTTGTGGCTCTTTCAAAATAAAAGCTTGTTGCTTTGCTAACTTCTATTCCATTTTTATTTTATATTTCATTGAACTTCTGCTGTTAAATTTTATTATTTCATTGCTTTTCTTACTTGAGTTTATTTTGCTCTTACTTTTCTAGCCTAAAATGGTAGAACCTTAGGTCATTGCTTATGGACATTTTTCTTTTCTAATATAAATTTTTAAAGCTATAATTTCTCCTACAAGCACTGCATTAACACCATACTATAAGTTTTACATGTATTTTTTGTTATTACGGATTTAATTTTTGAAAAAAATTACCTTGTAATTTCATCTTAAACCCATGAATTATTATGTGTTTTTCTGTAATTTAGAGTGTTCCAAGATATTTTATTATCATTGATTTCTAATTTAATTACATTTTGGATCAATATAGAAAATTTTATATGTATTGAGGCTGTTTTTTTCGGAGAATATGTTCCTCCTCATTGACTGTACCATGTTCACTTGAGAAGAGTGGGTATATTGTCATCGTTAGATGTAGTGCTCCCTGAATATAAATTACATCAAGGTTGTTAATATTATTGTTTACATATTCTTTACGTTTACTAACTTTTTATCTAGTTATTCTATCAATTATTGAGACAAAGTGTTAAAATCTACCATGATTGTAGAATTGTCTATTTCTTAAGTTCTGTCAAATTTTTTTGTGTCATGTATTTGGAATGTTGGATATTAATGTATAAAATTATACAATTAACATGTCTTTCTAATGAATGAGTCCCCTGTTTTGTTATGAAATGTCCCTCAACTTTGGGTAATATTCTTTGTGTAGATGTCTGTTTTTATCCAATATTAAAATACTACTCCAGGGCTTTTGGTTTCAGTTCCAATATGTAAAAAGTGCTGGGAAATCAGCAATCTTGTTATTATACAGGAAAAACCAAAAAAAAAAAAAAATCAACTACTTTTCTTGGATCAGTCATATAACTGTGGTTCAAGACAAACTTGAAATCTGGAATGAAGCAAACCCAGACTCACGGCAAATATCAGCTTACCTGGAGCAGAAATGACGGGGACCATAAATTGGTAGGACCACTTAACATGTAATTTTGATGAATAGCTGGACTAATATGAGTAAGAAGCTCTTGGGTGCTTAAGTCTAAGTGGAACCCTACCACTTCATGGTTTTACCTCCGGAAATACAACCAGGATCTCACATTGAAAAGCCAAGAATAATTTTCCTCATGACTCTGGAAGGAAAAGGAGAAAAGTAACCATTGTGAAACATGCTTATTCTCCAGAACAAAGGTTTACTTTTCAGGTGACTTATCCCACCTGGAGGTAGGACAATATTGCACTCCAGCTCCCTCTTCTTACTGTCTCAGTTAAAGTGGAAACAAAAGCCTCGGAAACACTTGTACGGGTCACATCCCAGGGACACAGTCCCATTGGAAGACTGGGATTTAATCATAAGATTATAGAACAGTTTTCCTCTCTAACATCTCTCCAATACACAAACAAAGCTGCCGTGTAATAACAGTAGACTACAGTCTAAAGAACTACAAGACACAGAGTCTTCAGAGAGGAGTATTTATGGAGGCCCAAAATCAACAAAGGAGACCATAAAATGACAATAAAGGAACTTAAAACCTATAGCAGGTAAAACTACAGGAAAGAGTAGACACAGCCTAATTCCTAGCCAGATTAACAAAAACCATACACTAAAATCTTAATTATTTAATGCCTATTACCTAATACATTATATTTTTCTTTCAACAAAAAATCATAAGGCATATAAAGCATGAGAAAACATAAAAAAAAATACAGTCTATAGAGACAAAGAACACTCAAGTGACACAGATGTTGGAATTATCAAAGAATTTAACTATAAATAACGTATTAAAGACTCTAATGAAAAAGTAGAAATGCAACTACAGATGGGTAATGAAAGCAGCAAGATGGAAACTATAAAAATAAAAATGAAATGGCAGAAATACAAAACTTTGTAACAATAATGAAAAATACCATTGATAGGATCCTCAGTGTATTTAATAAAGCTGAGGAAAGAATCAGTTACCTTGAAGCTAGATCAATGGAAACTTCTGAAACTGAAATACAAAGAGAGAAAAAAGAAAGAACAGAACAGTCCATTCAAGAAATGTGCAACATTTTAAAAGGTGTATCATTGTGTAATGGGAATATCAGAAAGAAAAGAAAAGGAGAAAGAGAAGTAAAGTTTGAACTAATAATGGTTGAGATCTTTTGCAAATTAATTACAGACACCAAAACACAGATCTCAGAGAACAACAGTAGGTTAAACAACAAGATGTCTACACCTAGGCATATTATACAATACAAACTATAAAAAAAATCAAAGATAAAATCATACAATAAGTTGGAAGAAAAAAGCCTTACACATGAAGTTCAAGGATAAAAATTACAATGACTTCTCATCAGAAAATAGGTAAGAAAGGAAAAAGTGAGTAAAATATTTAAAATTTGGATTGATATTGGAATTCCAACCACCAAAACTGAGAGAAAATAAATTTCTCTTGTTTAAGCCACTAAATCTGTCGGATTTTGTTATGGCATCTCTAGCAAACTAACATATACCCCCTTCCATTAAAGCAGTTAAACTCTTTTCCCAGGAAACTGATAAGTGTATACATTAGCTTCTACAGAAACCTGTTAGAAAAGATCTACATTATAGAAATTATATGGGATCACATCATAAGTTTCTTATTAGAAAAAAGGCATTCAACCCTTAAGATAGCAGGAATTTCAGCCCTTTCTGTCTTCCTGTATGGTATTCTGAGCGTGGCATTGTCCAAAGTAATCCAAATGTTTCTTGCCACACTCTGATTGTAAGTTTAAGGCTAGTTTAGCTAATGCAAACCATTCTTAATCTTATGCCATGAGCAAATGGGTAAACCAAGAAACTGTGACTGAGGAAAAAGAAAATCAATGAAAACCATTTGGCATCTTAAAAGAAAGGTATTTTAATTATGTATTGCTACAAAACATATTACTATAAAATTTAGTGGCTTAAAATTTTTTAAAAATTATTATTTCACAGCTTCTGTGATTCAGGAATTCAGGTGCTACTTAGCTAGGTTCATCTAGCCCAAGACCTCTTGCAAAGTCCACCAGTCTAATACTTTATATCCAGTAAATTTCTCCTTCATATTGAAAAAGAAATAAAGACATTCTCATACAGTCAAACATTTATGTCACTCATTCATCATCAACAGACCTGCCTTGCAAGAAAGGTTTTAAAAAGTTTCTCAGGGAGAAGGAAAATAATATTATACAGAAACTTCAATATACATAAAGAATGGAGGAACATGGAACAAAGAATAAATGAGAATAAATTTGTAAAAAAATTCTTATGTTTTATTGATTGAAAGATAATGAATTTAAAGTAAGTAGTAGCAATGTTCTATGTGATGATAGCAAGTGGATAAGTGAAGTGAATGCCAGCAATATTATAATGGATGAGAAGGATGAATTGTGTATAATCTGTTACAAGCTGTGCACACACTGCATATAAAGCATTATATTGTTATTTGAAGGTGGACATAGATTAGTTAAAAATTCATATTAAAAACATTAGGATAACCAGTAAAATATTAATATTTTTAATGTGTAATTGATTTGCTAAGAACGACAATAAAATGTAATCATATAAATGCACCATTAAAACCATAGAAAGCCAAAATACAAAAATAATGTAAGTACTAGACTGATCCATGTGTTATGGATTCAAGTTGAAGACATCAGTATAAACTCATGTTTAGCATAATATAAAGATATATTATTACATATAGAAATATTTACAGAAGCGTTTATGTATGTGTATATATGTATATTCATATTTTTTGCTCTGTCACCTGAGACTCTCTGTCAGAATAAATGACACCCAACAGCAACAAGCCCAACTAATTCCCTGATCTTGGTTTCTAGTATCATTCTCCAATGAAAGAAACCAGGGATTTTGGAGAAAGCTATTTCTAAGAGTAGTGCCTGAAATATGCAAGATGAGCTTGGAACAATTTGTGGTGCTAGAATGTAGTACTAAACAATAACAGTAACAACAGCTCAATCACCAAGGATGGGCATTATGTCATAGGGACACATGAGCCAACTGAAAGATGTCCCAGTGATCAAACCTGTAACAATTTGAGAAACAAAATAAATGAAATAATATTGGATTATTGTTCAAAGTATAAAATATCCATTAGTCCATACTGATATAAATGAATGATATAAATAAATAAACGCTTGAAGAGAAACAAATCTCCCAAGCAGGAGAATTTAAATGATTTATGTAAATACTCTTCCCTCAAGAGGGTGCGGCATAATCCTCCACTCCTTAAGTGTGGGCTGCATATAGTGATCTCCTCTGAACATGTACAGTATGTACAGGAAAAGAGGGAGGTTGACTTTAGAGCAGTTAAATCAGACAAACACTACTTCTGCCGGGTAATCAAGGTCCACTTCAACAGAGATAAGTCATGTTGATAGTATGTACCACTTTATCTCTGTGATCTTCCTCTCAAAACACAATTTTTTTCAGACTAATCATAAGAAAAACATGAGACAAATATCAATCAAAGGACATTCTATAGAATACCTGTCAAGGTCATCAAAAACAAGGAAAGTCTGAGAAACTGTCACAGTCAAGAGGAGCCCAAGGAGCGATAATGACTTAGTGTAATGTGATGTCCTGGATGGGATTCTGGAACAGAAAAACATATTAGGTTAGAAAACTAAGGCAATATGATTAAATCATGTGCTTTTTCAATAAAAATGTATTAATATTGATTCACTAATTATAACAAATATACCATACTAATGTAAGATGTTAATGATAGAGGAAACTGGTTGCAGGGTATATGGGAACTGTACTAGTTTTGCAAATTTTCTGTAAATCCTAAACTATTCTGATGTTAAAATTTAAAAAAAAATCACTCCAGACTTTCGTACTTACTTCTTGCATGATAAACACTTTTTTATTCATTTACTTTTTATCTTTGTATTTAAAGTGTAACTTTTATAGGAAACATATAGTAGGATCTCGGGTTTTTTACTACTTTACCAATCTCTGCCTTTTTAAGCAGGGTATTTAGATCTATTTGTCCAATATTTGAGCTATTAGCTACACATGTCTATTTAAATGCATTAATGAAATTAAATAAAAATTTAAAAATTAGTTTCTCAACCTCAGTAGGTATATTTCAAGTACTCATTAACTATGTATATTGAAAACTTCACCAGATATTACACAATTTTTCAGCTGTCATATATATATTTTAAAAAGCTTAAACATAAAATATAGTCCTTTATATATATTTAGTTATCATATATTTTACTCTTCTTACATTGATGAAGATACTTTTTCTTCTTTTAATTTTCCTTCAGCCTGAAAATCATTTAGCATTTTAACTATAGAATTATTTGATGAAATGTTTTCTTTCTTTCTTTTTTATTGAAATATAATTGATTTATAATATTATATTAGCTCAGGTGTACAGCATTAGTGATTCAAGATTTTTATACATTAAGAAATGATCACCACTGTAAGTGTAGTTACTATCTGTCACCACATAATGTTTTTGCAACGTTATTGACTATATTCCTCATGCAGTATATTAGATCCCTATGCCATGTATTTTATAACTGGAAGTTTGTACCTCTTGATCTTCTTCACCTGTTTTTCTTCCTTCTTTTCTCTCTCTCCCCCTCTCTCTCTGTTTTTTTTTTTTTTTTCCCCCACTATCTTCTGGACTTGATGCTTTCTGATGAGAAAACAAGCTCATTCAAATAGTTGTTTCCTTAAATGTAAAGTTACATGTTTCTCAGAATGCTCTGAGAATTTTTTTTGTCTTTGATTTTTAGAAATTTGGATTATGATAGTGGTATTTGGTCTAGTGACATCTGAAGTGTTGTGTACAAAACAGCCAACACAAGAGCAGACTATAGGGTTCATTATGGTTTTGGATAATAGCCATTTTTCAATTATATTAAGGAATTAAAATTGATTAAATGTCCAGAGACATACTTGAAAGTGTATGGTATTTTGCAATGATAGTTAAGTTAAAAAAAACAGTAAAAAATCGTTCTGACTTGTAAGCAATAAGAATTTCCAGTCAATCAAAGATACATCTTGAATTTAATTCCTACCATCATATACCAAGAAAAAAAAAGAAAAAAAATATATAAGTAAATGTTATGTATAAGCGTATCTCCTTTTTTAGTTTCTAATTTCACAGTAAGTTAGTATGTGCGTATATTATGGATTTATATTTTGCCTAGCATAGGCTTTTGGCTTGCATTTACACAAAGTCATACACACAGAAATAGGTGGTTAATTAAAAAGTATTAATGAATGTTTTTCAAGGAAATGTCTGAGGTCTTCTAAATTTGGAATAATTATAATTAAATTTCAAAGGCTAATTAGGACAAATAAATAGCCTTAATATATATTATTTGTTTTCAGAGTAATATGATTTGCTTTTGTTTATTGTTTTGTATCTGTGTTCAGATCTATTTTTGAATAATTTAAAAATTGAACATGTCTTCCTCCCTTTTTGATATGGTGTGAGAATTTATACCAGGCTTTGTGCCGAGCATCAGAAGAAGGTCTAAATAAAGGCTTAGGCCCCACAAGTAGCCGACCTCTAAACCATGCTGAGGCAAAGAACACCTCCTGGAATATTGAATAAAAGTTACTTTGTAAGCACACAAAAACTGTGCTGCACAGCTCAGAAGTCTCTGGGGCTGTGGGAACTGTTCTCAGACTTAGGGTACAGGGGACCCTAAGTGGGACAGATGTGGTGCAGAGGATGAAGACCCATTCTGGCACAAGTGGCAAGTATATCTATGGTTGTGTCTGGACTTTCTCTCTGGACCATGCCATGCCTCTGTCCTTGCCTGTCTCCCTAGGTCTGGATCTCAAGAATCTAAGACTCCAGCCCCTCCCCAACTCAACAACAGAGGGCTGAGAGCTTGGGCTTGGAACCAGGTGGACCTCGTTCAATGCTGAGCCACTGTCTGGCTGGGTGACCATGGATAAATCACTCACCTTCACTGGCCTCACTTTCCTTGGTTGTAAGTGGGGTAGTAACAGTGCCTCCATTGTGAGACTGTTCTGAGGGTCAAATGAGGCAAGGTCAGTTTTGTTTGTTGCCTGGTTTTTGTTACTGTTGTTTTTAAAACTTCAAAGAAGGGTGCTGGACCTCAGATCACTAAACTGTCTCCCAGCTCTTGTGTTAATTAAAACAGACTGGGTCCTACTTCAGCCATTCTAGAAAAAAAAAAAATGTAATTGTAATTTGAATTATTCTGCATTATATAAGTAATAAGCTCCTACAGGGCAAGAGTTGTATTAGGTGCTCAATATTTACTTACTGAATTGAAGTGTTTTGAAGAAATCTAATTAAATAAGTATAATTAAGCTTAAAATTATTACAAAACTTTCAGATTATTAAAAAATAAATATCTGGAAGAAAAAGAAAATGGTAATTAAGTTTTTTGAAAATGATGGTTTTACAATCTCTGGATTTTCACAGGCCTCATCAGCCTGTAAGTAGCAACTGAATTTCTTGAGTGTGTCTCAAAAAATCATAAGTAGTTCTTGGTTTGTTTGCTTCTTTGTTTCTTCAAATGTTTTGATGTAGACTCCTCCAAGTGGGAAAATATACTTGAAGTACTATACAGGCACCATGTCATCACAGCCAAGTTTTGGTGTCAATGCCTCAGGGACACCACGGCTTTCCATGTAAAGTCAGATCTTTCTGGATTTTACCAAACATTCATGGTGCCATGACAGTATTATATTTCTTCAGTTTCACTGTAAAAAGCATTTTTGCTCTCCAGAGTGGTAGGTCAGATGATCCCTCTTTCCAGGTGTGTTTCAGAAAATCAAAAAATACCTAGAGAAAAATGAAAATGAAAACACAAAAGACAAAACCTATGGGATGTAGCAAAAACAGTTCTAAGAGGGAAGTTTATAGTGATACAAGCTTACCACAGGAAATAGGAAAACTCTCAAATAAACAACCTAACCTTACACCTTAACAAACTAGAGAAAGAAGAACAAGCAAAATCCAAAGTTAGTAAAAGGAAAGAAATCATAAATGTCAGAACAGAAATAAATGACATAGAGACTAAAAAATTTTTTTTAAAAATAGAAAAGATCAATGAGACTAAAAGCTGGTTCTTTGAAAAGATAAACAAAATTAATAAACCTTTAGCCAGCCTCATCAACAGAAAAAGGGAGAAGGCATAAAACAATAAAAACAATTATATGCCAGTCAAATTGACAACCTAGAAGAAATGGACAAATTCTTAGAAAGTACAAATTCCCAACACTGAATCAGGAAGAAACAGAAGATTTGAACAGAAAAATCACCAGTAATTAAATTAAATCAGTAACTTAAAAAAATCCCAACAGACAAAAATGCAGGCCCAGATGGCTTCATAGGTGAATCCTACTAAACATTTAGAGAAGAGTTAACACCTATCTTTCTGAAACTATTCCAAAAAATGCAGAGGAAGGAATATTTCTGAACTCATTCTGTGAGGCCAGCATCATCGTGATACCAAACCCAGACAAATATATTAAAACAAGAAAATTACAGGTGAATATCACTGATTAAAATAGATATAAAAATTATCAATAAAATATCAGCAAACCAAATCAGCAAACCAACAATACATTAATATAGATGCAGAAAAATCTTTTGACAAAATTCAACACCTATTTATGATAAAAACTCTCCAGAAAGTGGGCATCCAGGGAACATACCTCAACATAATAAAGGTCAAAATGACAGACCTACAGCTAACATCATACTCAAAGGTGAAAAGTTGAAAGCATTTCCTCTAAGATCAAGAACCATATGACCCAGCAATTCCACTGCTGAGTGTATATCTGAAAAAACAAAAAAACAAACACACACACACACACACACACACACACACACAACAAAAAACCCTAATTTGAAAAGATACATGCACCCCAATGTTCATAGTAGCACTACTTACAATTGCCAAGGTGTGGAAGCAACCTAAGTGTTCATCGGTGTTCATTGACAGGTTAATGGATAAAGAAGATATGGCATGGAATGTACATATATATAATGGAATACTACTCAGCCATCAAGAAGAATGAAATTTTGCCATTTGCAACAACATGGATGGACTTGAAGGACATTATTCTAAGGGAAAATAGTCAGACAGAGAAAGGCAAATACTATATGATATCCCTTATATGTGGAATCTAAAAAATACAATAAACTAGTGAATAAAACAAAAAAAGAAGCATACTTACAGATATAGAGAGCAAACTTAGTTGTTACCAGTGAGAAAAGAAAAGGGGGAGAGGCAATGTAGGGGGAGGGGAATAAAAGATTATTATGGGGTTATATGAAATCATGTGTATGACTCTTTTGAAATTTGTAAAGCACTATAGCATTTAGAATCTTTCATTTAATTATAAAAATTAAACTGTTACCTAAATCTTAAAACTATGGCATTGTTTGTAAGCAAGTCTCTATGAAAATAATTTCTTGAGATACATCCTGAAATGTCTCTCTCCATGGATCTTAGTCATGACTATATAGAATTGGGCCTGGGATCTCATACTTAAGATTGATAATGCTATCTCCCTCTCTGAGCGAATGTATTAACTTTTGCTCAAGGCTAATTCTTTCCTATCATACAAATCAATTTATTAAAATAGATGCCCAAAGGCTGACTTCTCCGCAAGCTCACAGAGGTCTTAATTTGAATTTTGAGATGGACCAAAAAAATTACCTCCATCTATGTACCTATGTACGTATGTATGCATGTATCTACTTATGTATGTATGTATGTATGTATCTATCCATCTAATCTATCTTTTCATCCATCCATCTATCTCTGTATTTCTCTGTCTTGCTCTCTGTCTCTCTATATATCTCAATATCTAATATGCTTAATCAAAAGTCTCCTAACTTTTGTATTCTCATGTATTTCCAAAAGAATAATCCCTAAATGTTTTCATATGAATAGATAAATTTAGAAGCAACAATATTCCTAATGCTCATAAATGTTATTTTACAAGGAATCTTAATATATATCTGTTCTAGAAACTCAGAATAATCTGATTATCTTCCTTTCATGGGTGAAGAAGACTAACTGATTAAAAGTTGAACAATCATAAAGGGGTGAAAATGTTACTTGAAATAATGTCTCTTATTTAAAAGATTTTTTCTTTTTTCACTTCATAGGGAGTAAAGTGTAAGGATTATATTGTGGTGGCTTCTTGTGTCATAATCTTTATATATCCCTTAGTATTCTGTGAAAATTCTGATCTCTCCTAACTTCAGTATCAGTAGCTGTCTTATGAACATCCACTAGGTCTCTGTAATAGTTAAGAAAATCTGTATTTTAGAATCACTTATGATAAGATTCTGTGGCTAAAGAAGTTAAAAAGGTCATGATATCTCTTTCTGATGTAGAGAAATCAAAAGCTAACTGAATAAAGAGAAGAAACAATTGTATACAAGCAATCAAAATCCCAAGATTTTCCTCCTTCAGAACTGTCATAGTGATAACTGGTGGAAGGAACTTGATATATGCTGCTAAAAGATGTTTTCTATTTGGATCCTATTTAACCCTTTCAAGAAATAATTTGTCTGATTTTAAACTGCAAACAAACACCAATTTTAAGGACATTTCTCTTTAGGTGCTATGAAAATATCCACTTTTTATAATTTCAGTCTTAAGAGTATATTGAGCTGAAGGGGAAGAATGTATTAGTGAAAGAGCCACAGACTAGTTTGAAAAAGCATTTCCATGGAGCTTAATGCTTCTCAATTGAGTCACTCAAACAAAATTTTAGTGTTGTTGACACAAGATGGCTTTAACTACACTCATTCTTTCTACTCATGCTGCTTTAGGAAGCTGGCAGCAAAGAACTTTGTATCTCTTCAAATTAAGGTAAGAAAAGAACACATATTGGATACCTCCTCATTGAATGTATCTTGAGTGTATTTCTGCCTGTCTCTCAAGCTTATCTCCCCTTAACTCTCTCTTGTATACACACTGTGCTCTAGTTGTGGCAAAATACTTTCCCAACATCTGTTTCATCTCTGTGACTCTGCACAAAAATTTCCCTTTGTATTGAAATATCTCCTGTATCTTTCTACTTTGGTAGCTCCTTATTATTTACCATCAAGCTCACTTATTTTCTCCTTAGTCGTATTTCTGTTGTCCTTGAAAAGTAGAGTTAATCATGTATTCCTTTCACCAGAGCTTACAAAGATAACTATCATGGTGCATATAATTCTGCATACCACATTTAACATATATGCCTTTCTCACTGTGCGTTCTTTGAGGGGATAAACAATCTCATTTATCACAGTATTACTTACCACATTCTCTAATTAGTAAATTATTCAATCAATTTTGTTTTATATATATATATATATATGTGTGTGTGTGTGTGTGTGTTTGTGTGATATATAAAAAAGCTGATGCCACTACCACATGCATTTAGTGGCATAACTTGTACTCATATAGCTCAAAATCTCAGTAGCTTAACAAAATAAATGTTCACATCTTACTCGTCTTATAAGCCAGTATGCAGAGATTGCAAAGGACAAGTACGATTGGGGGGACAAAGGGTTTATTCCTGCATCAATTGGAGAACTGGACTTTTTCCATGAGTGGCTTTATCATTTATCTTCAGATCCTCGACTAGATCCTCTGCAAGAAGAGTAGATAGAAAAAAATTGCACAGCATAATCCAAAATGTCTTTAGCATCCAGAGCTTGGAGGGGAACACATCACTATGTCCACAGTTCCACCGTTCAGAAATCAGTCCTTTGTTTCTACTCAAATGCAAAGAGTGTGAGAAATGTAGCTGTGCCTATAGGGAGAGGAGGAGAAAGGGAGACATTGGTCAAATCTAGCATTCTTTAACATAAAATGTTGACCGAAAATTTTTTTTTCCTTTTTTAAAAAAAATTCATATGGAGAAAAGCATCAATTCTATGTTTGTTGAAATAAAATTATTTTCTGATTTGGGTTTTTTAAAATTCAATTTAACAAAAATAACCAGATAGTTTGCAATCCTTAGATGCTCAGCTTGAAGACACAGTTCTCAGTATGGTAGCAGGCTGGGCATTCTCTCTGATTTACAGGGAAGACTTCCCTCTCAGAAACCACAACTTTTGATAAGAAACAAAGGATTGAGTTTATTGAGTGTTTTCAACTATCATTATAAGTTAAGTGTTATCTAGGAGAGGGCCTCTCTGACCAACTAAATCAAAACCAGGTAATGTCAAATAAGAAATACACACAGAATGGTCAATTGATATCATAAAAGGATATACTACTCGTAATGAATGACTTAATTACATTGCCTAGTTTCATAGAAATGTCTTTATTAATGTCTACCATACTGCTTCTTTTCAGACTGAATATGAGGGGACTTCTGCCTTGATTATGACTGTGCAGGAATGCCTTCCCATCACAACCAACTAAAAAAACAAACAAAATATAGGAATCCACTGTTTTTAGATATTGGACATCACAATAGACAATGAAGGACTGTGATCCTTGAATTAGGTAAATAAAGTGAAAATTATTATTAAGTTCAAGGCTTGGAGGCAGTTTGCAGGCCCCAGAGTAGGAAGAGAAAGTCAAACAAAGTCTTACAGTCACTGCATTTAGGAAACCGCTGTTTCCTAAGGAGGCCAACTGGAGTTTTCATAACAGAGTAATGCAAGAGGGTTCTGCATAGAGAGAGAGCTCGGAAGATCTTCATGCAGGGAAGGGTGCTCCCTTCAACGTTGTGTCTGATTACTGATCTGCTTATGTGAAAGGTGAAATTGTAGGAGAGTGGAAAAGAACCACTAGAAAATAGTAGAGAGAATAATTCCAGGAGCTCATGCAAGGCTGGGAATATTTCATTTTCCCACCCAGCCTGAGTGAAGAGACCTTATTATACATGGCCATTGGGTAGAGTCATCAAAAAGTTCTCTCTATAGTATGAGACTAAATTAAATCTGCAATAAATTCTGATCTGGGCACCCTGTAATTGAATCTCAATTTGAGTAAACTGATTACAATTAAGCGTGTGCTAGAACAAGTCCAACAAGCCTAACAACATTTAAACAACTACAGTACAACCACAACTATATTAAGATCTTGGGCCCAGTGATATAAACATCAAAATATCCAATATCCAATCAGAGTATCATATAGGATAACAATATCACTATGGTGTACACTGGAAATTAATATTGTAAATCAACTATACTTCAATAAAAAAATAAGGGACATTAATTTAATTAATTAATTAATTAAAAAAATAAGGGACAATGGTACAGCTAACAGTAGGTGAAAGATTCAATAAATGAGTAAACTATAGTTTCCTACATTATTCAGAAAATTATACAACAAATCATGTAATGTATAATTTAATAAATCACAATTTTCACAATTTTTGTCTTGATGACCATGGCTAAAGGCTTATCAATTTTGCTTATCTTAAAAAAAAAGTTCTTGGTTTCATTGATCATTTCTATTGTTTTTTTGGTCTTTATTTTATTTATTTCCTCTCTGATCTTTATTATTTCCTTCCTTCTGCTGACTTTGGGCTTTGTTCTTCTTTTTCTAAGTCTTTTAGATTGTAGGTTGGGTTATTTATTTGAGATTTTTCTTTTCTTGAGGTAGGACTATATCAACATAAACTTCTCTCTTAGAACTGCTTCTGCTGCATAGATTTTGGAAGTTTTGTTTCTATTTTCATTTGTCTTGAGGTATTTTCTGATTTTTCTCTTTGAACACTTCATTAAACCATTCTTTTAGTAGGCTTTTGCTTAGTCTCCATATGTTCGTGTTTTAAATGCAGAGATTTCTATAGTTGATTTAAAAAGAACTGATTTCATGCTTTCCTACAGAATAACATTTAAATAAAATATAGATTGAAATAAGTGGATAGAAAAATAAGTTCCTTGTAAACACTTGAGTGATTATATTAATATCAGGAAAAATAACTTCAAAGCAAAGATCATCACCAGAGATAAGTAGAATTAGCCCAAGTTGTTTAAAGTGTCATATCATCAGGAAAACAGAGCAATTATAACAGAACTTGTTAATAATAGAAATGTAAAATATATGAAGAAATTTGACAAAACTAAATGGAGAAATAGATAGTTCCAAGAACATAATAAGAGATTTTAACACATTGTCTCAAGAATTGATTAAAAAAGTCAAAAAAATCATTAAAACCATTGAGGAACTGAATAACACTAACAAATATAATGAGCTATTTGATATTTCTAGAATGTTCCTCCCAACAATTACAGAATAAGCATTCTTTTCAAGATCACATGGAGTTTTTCAATAACATAGACTATATTTTAACCATAAAACAAGTTTCAACAAATTCAGAAGGGTTAAAATCATATAGAGTACATTTCCTTAACATGAGAAAATTAAAAATAAAATCAATAACATAACGTATCTACAAAAAACCCCAAATAGTTGGATATTAAACATTTGAAATTTCTTAAGATGGTTTGATACGACTGACATGGCTGCTGTGTTGGGAGTATATTGGATTGAGGTGATATTAAGAAATGTTTTAAGAGATTAGGCAAAAGAATATGGTAGTTCAACTTGGGTGTTAATTCAACTTGAGTGTTGTAGAGAGGGGAGGATGAATTTTGTAGTAAAAATATCATGCTTACTTATGGCCTGGAGTTGAGGTCTCAATATGAGGGAGGAATCAAAAACAACTTTGAAGTTTTGGTGTGAAAAACTCAGTAGTTAGTTGTTCCATATATTAAGATATTGAAAAGTGGAAGAAACTATGATTTAGGAAGGGAAATCAAGGGTTCAGTTAGACATATTGAGTTTAGAATGCCTTCAGGTCTTGCCAGTGATACAGGAAATAGATTTGGGGGGTTGTTGCCCGAAGTTTATATATTAGGTACTAACTGTGAATTCTCAGTGTATAGGAAGAAATGGATCAAATCATCTAGAGATAGAGAGCAGAGAAGGAATCAAAACTGTCTCACTTCTTTCCACTCAATATTATTCCTCAGAGGAGTATTCCCTGACCCCCAATGTAAATTAGGTAATATCTTCACTCTAGTACTTATCATAATTTTTATTATTATATGCATTTGCATAACTATTTATATAATGTCTATGAATATGTCAAATAGAGATATATTGTTAAATGCCTATAAATAACAAAATATTAATACATTATTGACACATAAACATCATATTTCCTTTGGTCCCTAATAGACTATACCAACACAATTTAACATGCCGTCTCTGAAAGTTCTATCATTAAAAAGAGGTATTCTACTTAGGCCAAAAATGTGATCATTAAGGGGACATTTTCTCTTTGTTATATATACTTCATTATTTCATTGAAAACTCTTTAAAATACTCATGTAACAATTATGAGAAACTACAGAAACATTTCAATTATACTTACACATGGAATTATTTGATATTTTGAAAGCTGGTAATTTGTTTCTCTGTAAAGGACATGAAAAGTGAGGGGAGGTATCTGAAATAGATTCACTAACAACTAATGCATGATTGTTGTCTTACATGCTGATTCACATTTTCTCAATTTTATATTTTTCAATCAATTAGGTGTTCCAACTTGTCAGGTATCATAGTTCTAAATAAGAGAGATTACCCATAAAATAACTTTTTCAACATTTACTTTACCTAACCACCATTCTACACTAGCATATGTACAAGGGTGTATATATGTGTATGTATTTCTACACACACACGTATGCACACACTCACAGACTCTCTCTCATACAGACACACACAGAGCCAAGGTTTTCATCCACATGTTCTAAAAATATTTTGTATGGAAATACCTCATGAAATTCAGTTTAATCTAAGTATTTGCCATTCTTTCAAATCTCAAATACTGTAGAGTAATAAACCCCATGGATATAAGTGAGAAATAAACCCTTTACATTTGTTCTTGAAAGTCTACCTAGCTGAATTGAATAAACTCTATAATAAGAGCATACGTTACAAACAAAAAATACAAATAGTGCAGACACTGTAAGAGAAGTAACCAATGAAATAATAGTTACATTTCAATGAAGAGACCTATTTAGTCATCCACGTTATATAAATGAGTAACTGTTAGAAATTATGTGCTTATGATGGATGCCAACACACTGGCGAAATGCAGTGTTTACTTTAATCTAGAAACCCCAGACATTTTGTACTGCTTGGTTATGCCTCCTTTTAATAGGATTCATTTTATCTTTGGTGATACAATGCTGTTTCAGCAGGAGGGTATCACTTATCAGGCAAATTAAATTCCTACTCAGTTTCCTCACAATAACTCAAAAGCATGGGTATTTGAGCTTTGGGACTCAAGAAGAATTTATTATAAATCAGAAAAGAAGTTATATCTGTATATGCAACACAGTTCGATGAATACTAAAATATTATAAATGATTATAGGGTACATTTCAGTGTTAACACACTTAAGAGTATATTAGGAGTAAACACTATTATCAGTGACATATCGATATTTTTTCCCACCCAGAAAAAAGCAAATTGTTGAAATTATTTCAATTTTTATTTCCTCTGCTGCTGATTTCTGTAGTAATCCAACGCATAGTACTGAGTTACTTATTTCTTTAAATGAGTAAAAGAAAATTTAAAATAATTGAATCACTTATTGGATACAAAGAAAAGCAAGCACAGGAGAAATTGTTTTATAATATTTACTATATCTAACAATTTGCTAAAGTACATAATTGAGTACAAATACTATATGACTATAATGATATACTAATTATCCAGGATTAAACACATTTTTATTAAGAATGCAGATGGAAGATTCTGCTCTCAAGGAGTATTGCCTTAGGATGGCAGTTAAAGAAATGAAACAAAACAAAGCAAAACAAAACCTTGACACAGATTTACTGCGGTCTATCTAGCTATCACCTAACTAAAGTTAACCATAGTATAGATATCTTTCCTGGCCCCTTAAAATTATTTTTCTTTAAAGGTAATTTAAACATTTGCTGAAATAATTGTTTTTCACTTTTATTCCTATGTTTAAGGATAGTACAATTTAGACAAAATGGGAAGGTTCATATATTTGGACTTATTTTTATTTCATCCTAAAATTACTATATGATAGCTAGTTTACTTCTATCCTGTTAGACTTATAGGGATATTCCTAATTCCCATATCACACCATGGTTTAGGTATTTAAAATATTTGTTAAATGTTAGTCTTACTTGGATAGTATAACTAAGCTGTAATAACGTTTTAATTTTACTTACAAGGAGACCTTAATTTTTCAACTAAGCTCAAAAGGAAAAGAACGCAAGACAGTTTGAGACAGTGGAGGATTCTAGGTTCAAATACCACAGTCTACCCCTTTAAAACTAAGTTCTCAATAGATATCATGAATAGATTTTTTTAATCTGCTGTTAGCTCTTAGGACCATTTCCAGAACCTTTAAAAGTTTGTGTGAGTGAATATAAATATACATATTATAAAATATATACAGTATAATATATAGCACATAATGTATATTATATACACACACACACACACACACACACACACACACACATATATATTTCCCACCAGTTTCACTGGAGAGTGATTTAGCAAAGGTCTTCACATCATTGTGCTGGAATCCTCACAGCTCTTTATCAGAAGCTGTTAAGTTTTCCCCAAAATTAAGGAACATAGCTGAGTTTATCTATGTAAGGGATAAAGTCTGCCACCATCAAGAATTATATTCCCTGTCTAGGACTTTCATTGGTTTATATGTCTATGAACTCAAACAGACTTTTTGTTTCAGTCTCATCTTGCATTTACTTAAACTTAAAAAGATGTTTTAAAAGATGGGACTTGCTTAACTTTTATTGTAAATGGTCATATATTAGTAGTTTAGCCTGTTTATCCCATTTCACTAGTAATCAAATGGGCTATTCTCACTTAAATCGCTCTCAAACTTCATTTCTTCCAGACCATTAATCCCTAACCATAAATGAGAATACATTCCTTTAAGGATATACAGAAGTAAGTAAACTTGTCTTTGTTTATAAAAATTATAATAATTTCTGTGGACGATCATAGCAAACCTTGATTTATGACCAGCAATGCAAAAATATAGTGTATGTAGATAAGTGAGGACTTTAACATGCATGTCCTTTTATAGTGGGATGTGGAACCTTGAGTGCTAATGTGACACTTATGTCAACTAAGTGCAAAAAGGATAGTGAATTATTAGCTTTCAGTCTTTACTGACCACTTCAGACACTTTGTGAAAAACTAAAAAGCAAAGGTGGGGGCCTTAATAAAAATTAATCATTGCATTGCTCATTTGCTGAATTGGTAATATATTGAAATATGAACAACTTCAACCATCAATAGAGCATAATTTTAACCAATGTTTCAACTCAGACCAACAATTTTTGACCTCACCCAGTTCAATTGTGTAATTAAAAGATATTTAAGTAATAATCACATTGACCTTTGAACATTGTTCCTCTGTAATTCACCAAATAAGGAGGTGGCTCAGCTGGATTTCTTAAGGTGTTGTCGCACTAGAATCTTGATATGTCATAAACCATGTGAAATGGTCAGAGGCCTATTTAGTTGAATGACTGGAAAACCTGATAAATAATTCATCAAAGAGATGAAATGTGTGGATTTAAATAATGCAAAATAGTAAAAGAAAATAAAGCATTATAGATCCACTCCATTGTGCCAGATGATCTATTAAGTACTATACATGCATTGCACTTTTAATACCAAAAATAAAGATTATGAGATTAAATATAAATATAATATATTGATAATTAATAAGTACAATAAAGAAAATTAAAGCAGGATAAGAAAATTAAAGCAGGATTAGAAAATAGTAATTTTACATGATCAGAAAAACATTCCCTGAAGGGGTGGCATATGAATAGAGACCTGCATGTAGTGAGGAAGCTGTTGATGAAAATGTCTTGCTACTATCAGACCAAGTAAAGGAAACTGAATCAGTAGGCTAGTGTTGCATAACAAAACCAGCCCCAAACTCTATGATTTAAAACAAGATGGGATACATCTTACATGTGGATTGTATTAAATAAATCCCATGCGTGACATTTTTCAACATAACCCCATCTTATTATGAATAAATGCTGAAGGAGGGGCTTCACGATGGTGGAAGAGTAAGATGCTAAGATCACCTTCCTCCCCACAGATACATCAGAAATACATCTACATGTGGAACAACTCCTACAGAACACCTACTGAACGCTGGCAGAAGACCTCAGACCTCCCAAAAGGCAAGAAACTCCCCCACATACCTGGGTAGGGCAAAAGAAAAAACAGAGACGAAAGAATAGGAATGGGACCGGCACCAGTGGAAGGGAGCTGTGAAGGAGGAAAGGTTTCCACACTCTAGGAAACCCCTTCATGGGCAGAGACTGCGGGTGGCTGAGGGGGGAAGCTTTGGAGCTGCGGAGGAGAGCGCAGCAACAGGGGTGCAGAGAGCAAAGTGGAGAGATTCCCACACAGAGGATCAGAGCCGACCAGCACTCACCAGCCCAAGAGGCTTGTCTGCTCACCCACCGAGGAGGGCGGGGGCTGGGAGCTGAGGCTCGGGCTTTGGTTGGATCGCAGGGAGAGGACTGGGGTTGGAGGCATGAACACAGCCTGAAGGGGGCTAGTGCGCCACGGCTAGCCAGAAGAGAGTCCGGGAAAAGTATGGGGCTGCCGAAGAGGCAAGAGACATTTTCTTGCCTCTTTGTTTCCTGGTGCGCGAAGAGAGGGGATTAAGAGTGCCGCTTAAAGGAGCTCCTGAGACGGGCGCAAGCCACAGCTGGCTATCAGCGCGGACCCCAGAGATGGGCACGAGACACTAAGGCTGCTGCTGCTGCCACCAAGAAGCCTGTGTGCAAGCACAGGTCACTCTCCACACCTTCCTTCCTGGGAGCCTGTGCAGCCCGCCACTGCCAGGGTCCCATGATCCAGGGACAACTTCCCCAGGAGAACACACTATGCGCCTCAGGCTGTTGCAACGTCACGCCGGCCTCTGCCGCCGCAGGCTCGCCCGCCTCCGTACCCCTCCCTCCCACCGGCCTGAGTGAGCCAGAGCCCCCTAATCAGCTGCTCCTCTAACCCCGTCCTGTCTGAGTGAAGAACAGATGCCCTCAGGCGACCTACGCGCAGAGGCTGGTCCAAATCCAAAGCTGAACCCCGGGGGCTGTGCGAACAAAGAAGAGAAAGGGAAATCTCTCTCAGCAGCCTCAGGAGCAGCGGATTAAATCTCCACAATCAACTTGATGTACCCTGCATCTGTGGAATACCTGAATACACAACGAATCATCCCAAATTGAGGAGGTGGACACTGGGGGCAAAGATATATATATTTTTCCCTTTTTCTCTTTTTGTGAGCGTATATGTGTATGTTTCTGTGTGTGATTTTGTCTGTATAGCTTTGCTTTTACCATTTGTCCTAGGGTTCTCTCCGTCGGTTTTTTTTTTTTTTTTTTTACTTTAAAAAATTGTTTTCTTAATAATTATTTTTTATTTTTTATTTTAATAACTTTTTTATTCTATTTTATCTTCTTTCTTTCTTTCTTTCATTTTTTCTCCCTTTTATTCTGAGCCGTGTGGATGAAAGGCTGTTGGTGCTCCAGCCAGTTGTCAGGGCTGTGCCTCTGAGGTGGGAGAGCCAACTTCCGGACACTGGTCCACAAGAGACGTCCCAGATCCACATAATATCAAACGGCAAAAATCTCCAAGAGATCTCCATCTCAATGCCAAGACCCAGCTTCACTCAACGACAAGCAAGCTACAGTGATGGACACCCTATGCCAAACAACTAGCAAGAAAGGAACACAACACCATGCATTAGCAGAGAGGCTGCCTAAAATCATAATAAGGCCACAGACACCTCAAAACACACCACCAGACGTGGACCTGCCCACCAGAAAGACAAGATCTAGCTTCATCCACCAGAATACAGGCACTAGTCCCCTCCACCAGGAAGCCTACACAACCCACTGAACTAACCTTAGCCGCTGGGGACAGGCATGAAAAACATCGGGAACTATAAACCTGCAGCCTGCGATAAGGAGACCCCAAACACAGTAAGTTAAGCAAGATGAGAAGACAGAAAAACACAGAGCAGATGAAGGAGCAAGGCAAAAACCGACCAGACCTAACAAATGATGAGGAAATAGGCAGTCTACCTGAAAAAGAATTCAGAATAATGATAGTAAAGATGATCCAGAATCTTGGATATGGAATAGAGAAAATACAAGAAACGTATAACAAGGACCTAGAAGAACTAAAGAGCAAACAATCATGACCAACACAGTAAATGAAATTGAAAATTCTCTAGAAGGAATCAATAGCACAATAACTGAGGCAGAAGAACGGATAAGTGACCTGGAAGATAAAATGGTGGAAATAACTACTGCAGAGCAGAATAAAGAAAAAAGAATGAAAAGAATTGAGGACAGTATCAAAGACCTCTGGGACAATATTAAACGCACCAACATTCAAATTATAGGGGTCTCAGAAGAAGAAGAGAATAAGAAAGAGACTGAGAAAATATTTGAAAAGATTATAGTTGAAAACTTCCCTAATATGAGAAAGGAAATAGTTAATCAAGTCCAGGAAGCACAGAGAGTCCCATACAGGATACACCCAAGGAGAAACATGCCAAGACACATATTAATCAAACTATCAAAAATTAAATACAAAGAAAAAACATTAAAAGCAGCAAGGGAAAAACAACAAATAACACACAAGGGAATCCCCATAAGGTTAACAGCTGATCTTTCAGCAGAAACTCTGCAAGCCAGAAGGGAGTGGCAGGACATATTTAAAGTGATGAAGAAGAAAAAGCTACAACCAAGATTACCCTACCAAGCAAGGATCTCAATCAGATTTGATGGAGAAATTAAAAACTTTACAGACAAGCAGAAGCTAAAAGAATTCAGCACCACCAAACCAGCTTTACAACAAATGCTAAAGGAACTTCTCTAGGCAGGAAACACAAGAGAAGGAAAAGATCTACAGTAAAAAACCATAACAATTAAGACAATGGTAATAGGAACATACCTATTGATAATTACCTTAAATGTAAATGGATTAAATGCTCCAACTAAAATACATAGATTGGTTGAATGGATACAAAAACAAGACCAGTATATATGCTGTCTACAAGAGACCCACTTCAGACCTAGGGACACATGCAGACTGAAAGTGAGGGGATGGAAAAAGATATTCCATACAAATGGAAATCAAAAGAAAGCTGGAGTAGCAATTCTCAAATCACACAAAATAGACTTGAATATAAAGACTATTACAAGAGACAAAGAAGAAAACTACATAATGATCAAGGGATCAATCCAAGAAGAAGATATAACAATTGTAAATATTTATGCACCCCACATAGAAGCACCTCAATACATAAGGCATATACTAATAGCCATAAAAGGGGAAATCAACAGCAACACAATCATAGTAGGGGACTTTAACACCGCACTTTCACCAATGGACAGATCATCCTAAATGAAAATAAATAAGGAAACACAAGCTTTAAATGATACATTAAACAAGATGGACTTAATTGATATTTATAGGACATTCCACCCAAAAACAACAGAATACACATTCTTCTCAAGTGCTCATGGAACATTCTCCAGGATAGATCATATCTTGGGTCACAAGTCAAGCCTCGGTAAATGTAAGAAAATTGAAATCGTGTCAAGTATCTTTTGTGACCGCAATGCTATGAGACTAGATATCAATTGCAGGAAAAAAATCTGTAAAAAATACAAACGCATGGAGGCTAAACAATACACTACTTAATAACCAAGAGATCAATGAAGAAATCAAAGAGGAAATCAAAAAATACCTAGAAACAAATGACAATGAAAACACGACAACACAAAACCTATGGGATGCAGCCAAAGCAGTTCTAGAAGGGAAGTTTATAGCAATACAATCCTACTTTAAGAAACAAGAAACATCTCAAATAAACAACCTAACCTTACACCTAAAGCAGTTAGAGAAAGAAGAACAAAAAAAGCCCAAAGTTAGCAGAAGCAGAGAAATCATAAAGATCAGATCAGAAATGAATGAAAAAGAAATGAAGGAAACGATAGCAAAGATCAATAAAACTAAAAGCTCGTTCTGGGAGAAGATAAACAAAATTGATAAACCATAAACCAGACTCATCAAGAAAATAAAGGACAAGACTCAATTAATAGAATTAGAAATGAAAAAGGAGAAGTAACAACGACACTGCAGAAAAACAAAGGATCATGAGAGATTACTACAAGGAACTCAATGCCAATAAAATGGACAACCTGGAAGAAATGGACAAATTCTTAGAAATGCACAACCTGCCGAGACTGAACCAGGAAGAAATAGAAAATATGAGCAGACCAATCACAAGCACTGAAATTGAAACTGTGATTAAAAATCTTCCAACAAACACAAGCCCAAGACCAGATGGCTTCACAGGCAAATTCTATCAAACATTTAGAGAAGAGCTAACACCAATCCTTCTCAAAATCTTCCAAAATATAACAGAGGGAGGCACACTCCCAAACTCATTCTACAAGGCCACAATCATGCTCCTACCAAAACCAGACAAAGATGTCACAAAGAAAGAAAACTCCAGGCCAGTATCACTGATGAACAAAGATGCAAAAATCCTCAACAAAATACTAGCAAACAGAACCCAACACCACATTAAAAGGATCAGACACCATGATCAAGTGGGGTTTATCCCAGGAATGCAAGGATTCTTCAATATACACAAATCAATCAATGTGATACACCATATTAACAAATTGAAGGAGAAAAACCATATGATCATCTCAGTCGATGCAAAGAAAGCTTTTGACAAAATTCAACACTCATTTATGATAAAAACCCTTCAGAAAGTAGGCATAGAGGGAACTTTCCTCAGCATAATAAAGGCCATATATGACAAACCCATAGCAAACATTGTCCTCAATGGTGAAAAACAAACCATTTCCACTAAGATCAGGAACAAGACAAGGTTGCCCACTCTCACCACTATTATTCAACATAGTTTTGGAAGTTTTAGCCACAGCAGTCAGACAAGAAAAAGAAATAAAAGGAATCCAAATCCTAAAAAAGAAGTAAAGCTGTCACTGTTTACAGATAACATTATACTATACATAGAGAATCCTAAAGATGCTACCGGAAAACTACTAGAGCTATTCAATGAATTTGGTAAATTAGCAAGATACAAAATTAATGCACAGAAATCTCTTGCATTCCTATACACTAATGATGAAAAATCTGAAAGTGAAATTAAGAAAACACTCCCATTTACCATTGCAACAAAAAGAATAAAATATCTAGGAATAAACCTACCTAAGGAGACAAAAGACCTGTATGCAGAAAATTATAAGACACTGATGAAAGAAATTAAAGATGATACAAATAGATGGAGAGATATACCATGTTCTTGGATTGGAAGAATCAACATTGTGAAAATGACTACCCAAAGCAATCTACAGATTCAATGCAATCCCTACCACTGACATTTTTCACAGAACTAGAACAAAAAATTTCACAATTTGTATGGAAATGCAAAAGACCCCCGATAGCCAAAGCAATCTTGAGAACGAAAAACGGAGCTGGAGGAATCAGGCTCCCTGACTTCAGACTATACTACAAAGCTACAGTAATCAGGACAGTATGGTACTGACACAAAAATAGAAATATAGATCAATGGAACAGGATAGAAAGCCCAGAGATAAACCCACGCACACATGGTCACCTTATCTTTGATAAAGGAGGCAAGAATATACAGTGGAGAAAACACAGCCTCTTCAATAAGTGGTGCTGGGAAAACTGGACAGGTACATGTAAAAGTATGAAATTAGAACACTCCTTAACACCATACACAAAAAAATTAACTCAAAATTGATTAAAGACCTAAATGTAAGGCCAGACGCTACCAAACTCTTAGAAGAAAACATAGGCAGAACACTCTATGACATAAATCACAGCAAGATCCTTTTTGACCCACCTCCTAAAGAAATGGGAATAAAAACAAAAATAAACAAATGGGACGTAATGAAACTTAAAAGCTTTTGCACAGCAAAGGAAACCATAAACAAGACGAAAAGACAACCCTCAGAATGGGAGAAAATATTTGCAAATGAAGCAACAAAGGATTAATCTCCAAAACTTACAAGCAGCTCATGCAGCTCAATATCAATAAAACAAACAACCCAATCCAAAAATGGGTGGAAGACCTAAATAGACATTTCTCCAAAGAAGATATACAGATTGCCAACAAACACATGAAAGGATGCTCAACATCACTAATCATTAGAGAAATGCAAATCAAAACTACAATGAGGTATCACCTCACACCAGTCAGAATGACCATCATCAAAAAATCTACAAACAACAAATGCTGGAGAGGGTGTGGAGAAAAGGCAACCCTCTTGCACTGTTGGTAGGAAGGTAAATTGATACAGCCACTATGGAGAACAGTATGGAGATTCCTTAAAAAAACTACAAATAGAACTACCATATGACCCAGCAATCCCACTACAGGGCATATACCCTGAGAAAACCATAATTCAAAAAGAGTCATGTACCATAATATTCATTGCAACTCTATTTACAATAGCCAGGACATGGAAACAACCTAAGTGTCCATCAACAGATGAATGGATAAAGAAGATGTGGCCCATATATACAATGGAATATTACTCAGCCATAAAAAGAAACGAAACTGAGTTATTTGTAGTGAGGTGGATGGGCCTAGATTCTGTCATACAGAGTGAAGTAAGTCAGAAAGAGAAAAACAAATAATGTATGCTAACACATATATATGGACTCTAAGAGGAAAAAAAAAAAAAAAAAAGATCATTAAGAACCTAGCGGCAAGACGGGAATAAAGACACAGACCTACTAGAGAATGAACTTGGGGATATGTGGAGGGGGAAGGGTAAGCTGTGACAAAGCGAGAGAGTGGCATGGACATATATACACTACCAAATGTAAAATTGATAGCTAGTGGGAAGCAGCCACATAGCACAGGAAGATCAGCTCGGTGCTTTGTGACCACCTAGAGGTGTGGGATATGGAAGGTGGGAGGGAGGGAGATGCAAGAGGGAAGAGATATGGGAACATATGTATATGTATAACTGATTCACTTTGTTATAAAGCAGAAACTAACACACCATTGGAAAGCAATTATACTCCAATAAAAATGTTAAAAAATAAAAAAGTAAAGATCATAGAAATTCTGATAATATCTGCATGTAAATATGTATGTATATTTTAAAATTATATTATATTATTAGACACATTTATATCAGCTCTGTGCTCTTTAAGGAAGTATTTCTACAATAAAAATATCACTGCAAGTTTGAAAATAGAAGAGAAAATGGTAACAATATAAATTCCAGTGAAACAATGATACTGTCAAATGATGCAGAATTAATTTTTTTTTATAAGAGCAAAGTGGGTTATTTCACACCGATAAAAAAATCCATAACAAACATAATAAACATTAATAATAATAATAATAACATTAATATTCCTTATAATTTAATTTCAAAATACATAATTCAAAAACTGATATAAAACCTAAGAAGTAACTGACAGTCTCTTTCAGAAGACATCAGTTCAAATGTGGAAAAATATGTAAAGGCCCGACCATACTTAAAATACACAATTCTAAACCACAACAATAAAAACTATACATAAAATATATAAATTAATACTAGTTGTTACAAAATAACCCTGGCCACAATGAAAGTATATAAGCAAAAACCTACAGAAATTTCTAAATACACAGAGGAAAAATCATAACCTTAAAAGCCTTTATTAAAAAACAAACAACAATAAAACCAAAAACAAAAAGACTGAAGAAAATAGCAAAGTTTAAAATTTTTTAAAAGCCTCTACATTAGGGAGGATTATAAACATAAAGCAGAAGTAAATTTAATAGTACAACAAAACAAAGAAAATAGAGTTGATCGATGAGACAAAACTCCATTGACTACTTCAAATAATTGGCAGTCCTACCACAAATATAAAGATAAGACAAGGTGCAAATCGTCTTTATTAAAAAGAGGAATATAACCACATAAAGAGGTTATTTCTAAATAGCATTTCTATTAAGATAAATATTAAAATAAAGTTGAAATGGACATTTTCTTAGGAGCACACAAAATGCCACATTGACTTAAATATAAATATAAAACCCAAATATACAATAAACAGAGAAAATTAATGATCTAGCTTCTGAAACAGAACTCTTTTATGTGAGTTGTATCAAGATTTGTCGGACTTGTTATTTCTTATTTACACAAAGAGAGCAGATAACTGAAAATACAAGCAACTATCAAATGTCTTTATGAGGCTAACAGAACTCAAACTCAAATTTATAATATAACATAACCCAAATTCCTTGAGCAAATAAGACTTAGACACCCAAGGATGTTTCAACATAGAAAATGCACCAATATAATTTACTAAAATGCTGGACTGAGTAGGGAAAAATAAACAATGCTTTTTACTACCAAAAATCATTTGATATAATTAAGCTTCTATTGCTATTTAAAACTTTAGGAAATTAGGAAGAAGAAGAAGAAATTTCTCACTACAATAAAGATTAGATAGTCCAAATCTAAAGCAAACATCATTCTTACTGATGATGCATTAAATTAGTGACCATAGAATCTGGACCAGAACAAGGATAATTAATTTTATCTCTAACCTTTCAATTCTATGTGGAGAACCATCACAAAACAATAAAATAAGGAAAATAATTAAAATGTATTAACTATTGGGAAAGAAGAGGATTTATAAAGATTGATATTAATATTTAATTATTTACTAGAAAATCAATTGGCAAGCTATTATGTCATAATTTATATGGATTTCTAGCCTTCATATGAATAAAATATTCATGAATGAAAGATAGAATACAGTAAAATCAATAGATTTCCTTTATATCAGAAATAAACAAAAGGTATATAATAGGAAAGTATAGTTCGTTTATAATAGCAATCAGAACCTGAAGAAACTCAGAATTATCTGAATCACAGTTTCTTCAGACAAACTCCACAGAAAGATGTAAAGTAGATCTGAATAAAAAGGATTGCTATCATGCCTACGGATCCTTTCAGTTCTGTGACTATTTCAGTACTGTTAAGTGATAAATTTTGCCCAAACTAATTGATAAATGCAATGATATTTCAATCAAAATCCAAACAGGATATTTTGAACCTTCTCAATTTGATCCTAAAATTGATATGGAAAATATATATCTAAAAATAAAATTACTAATGGAAATTAAAAACAAAGATATGAGGGTTTTCTTATTCTGATGTCAAAGCATCTATTCTTCTATGATTAAAAATGTATTTATTACCACAGGAATATACAAAATAGCAGAAAATAAAAATGAGAATTTAAGGAGTGAGAAATAAGCATGTACATATAGGGATATTTAATGTGCTGTGAAACTTCACATATGTGATCTGAAGATGAATAATTCAGTAAGTGAGTTTGGGACACCTGGGGGAACTTATAAATCATTTTTTATTTGGCACTATTTATACAAAATCCAAACTTCAAAGATATTCAAGTAAAGACAGAAAAATGCATTTATAACCCTGGATTTGCTGAAATTATGCCTCAATTAATCTTGACATGAATCTTTTTTCTTATGGTGACCCAGTATCAATTGAATGTCTAGGGAGTAAACCTAAAGGGGTTGGACAATGAAAATATCAAATGATAAAATACAAACAAAACAAACCAAAATGTAATTAGCTGGTCTTGATTCCAAATATAAATTAAATATTTTTAATAAGTTGAATGGTTAATAAGATTTTTTACGTATCTGTCTTAATTTGATTAAAATGAAAACAAAACATACATAACCTATACAAAGTTTTAATGCTGCCAATCTAAATATCTTGTCCTTTTTTTATGTTAAAATGAGTCAAAATTTTATAGTTTTAAATGTTTTGTTTTGGTCCCTCTACTGTTCTCTGAAGAGATTTATCTTAAAAAACAAAAACAAAAACAAGGATAGAATATTTGAGTTACCTTGAATAATCTAAAGCCAGCTTTTGTCAAATTGTGTTTTCATTATCTCTTAGTAGGTGTTACTTGGAAAACATATTCAGTGATGAAACGTTGAGAAATTTAGAGTTAAATATAGTTTATGTGAATGCTAATGAGCAATATGAATCTTTATAAGAAAGCTATTATTTTAGTGTTTCCCAAATTTATGACCCCAGAAACTTGTTTTACAAAAAGTGTTGTAGAGAGCACATTTTGGGAATGTGCAATATTGCTAATAATTGTTATGTGTTTAACACTGTAAAATAATTAGACTCTGAAAACACACTTTAATAATATAGTATGGGTTCCAGTTTTCAAATAGATATGAATTATTTACTCTAGAATTAGAAAGGAGTTCAAAGGTTACTTTGGAAACTCTTTATCTCTCACTTTTTTTTTAAGTTCTGTATATTTATTCATTTCCATATCTAAAATGAATCTTCTCAAATGAATAACAGGCATTATTAGGTGAAAGGAAAGTAATGCAATTTACTTTTAAAAATGAAGGCACTTCAGTTTATTAAATTAATGAACATTAATTTAAGCATTTCCAATTAACCTTCTCTATCCCCAGAGTCTCCTAGAGTTCCCAGTTGTTGCTGTACCTTAATCTTTCCCAGCTATGACTTGAATCATACTTTTGGTAATGTGCCATTCTCAGTGACAGTGATTAGTGGGAAAGGAGCAACTCACTGAGAGCTTGAATTCCAAAGTGCCAACAGATAAAGCAGTCATCTGGCAGATCATCTGGCAAAGAAAAGTATATCATTGCATCTGGGGGGGGGGGAAATGCAGGCTCACCTGTACCAAGAACTCCCCCTTCCTTGTTCTATTCACTGCATGTCAAGATATTCTTGAATAGATGGGAATGACTTTCTCCCCTACTACCTGAATCATTTATACATAAAATGAAAATAGTATAGGGTACTGGGCATGTACCCAGAGAAAACCATAATTCAAAAAGACACATGCACCTCAGTGTTCATTGCAGCAGTATTTATGAGACCCAGGTCATGGAAGCAACCTAAATGCCCATCAACAGAGGAATGGATAAAGAAGATGTGGTACATATATACAATGGCATATTACTCAGCCATTAAAAGGAACAAAACTGGGTCATTGGTAGAGACGTGGACGGATCTAGAGACTGTCATAAAGAGTGAAGTTAAGTCAAAAACAAATATTGTATATTAACACATATATGTGGAATCTAGAAAAATGGTACAGATGGTTTGCAAGGCAGAAATAGAGACACAGATGTAGAGAACAAATGTATGGACACCAAGGGGGGGGAAGTGGGTGGATGGAGGGTGGTGGTGGTGGGATTGATTGGGAGATTGGGATTGACATGTATATACTAATATGTGTAAGATAGATAAGTAATAAGAAGCTGCTGTATAAAAAATAAATAAATAAATAAAATTCAAAAATTCAAAAAAAAAATAGTATAGGGTAGCATATTAGAGGCTGAAAAGTTATTCTAAGATAAGATTTTCTTTGAAAATATATTATAAAAGTCATTCTCATGAATATCAAGCCTGAATTTTTTAAAAATTAATAGTTAAATATGAATCATGATTACTAAAGCTTGCATACAAATATAAAAACTCTTTCATGGGAAAAAACTCAAAAAACCCAACATTTTTATTTCCATAATGGAATGCTGTGTATTGACACCTAATTATCTTTTTAAAGAGAAGACTGTAACAGTGGTAAAGAGATTATGATAACAGTACAACTCTCAGTAAAAATGTGGTTCATTAAGTATGATCATTGTAGTTCTTACCTCCTAAAAATATTCTTTGGAAATCACAATGATTGTTCACATTTAAATCAGATTATCACATTAAATTTCATAACTAATAAAGTTATTTTTGTTTAATATATTTTCATTTCTAAACCCTAGCAAAGATGACATTTTGTTATATTTTAAATAAGGGGAATCCTATTGATTAGTCAAGTGTCCAATTTTTTGTTTTGTTTTGTTTTACAGAAATATGAAACATTATTTCAATTCTTCTGCATCTGCTAAACCCATGTGTCTGGCTAGAATGAAAAATAGGAACTATGTTATATTCTTCTAATTTAGATGTCCATAGTGAGCCATGAAGTTTTCATACAGCTGTGAAATGTTTAAGTGGTTTTTAAGCATATTTTAGGACCTGCCATTGTAACTATTAAGTCAGAAAATAATTATTGCTAGAAAATTTATCACAGAAAATGAAAATGGTGATTTTTTTTTTTCCTTTTTTTCTCTCTTGTAAAAAGGTTGTTTGGTCTCTCTCATTTAATGCCTAAAAAAATTCCTAATTTTACTGTTGATAAAACACTCTTAATTATACTGTTGAAGAAGTGAGAGTTCAATACTTACCAAATATGAGATTTAATCAAAGGGACTATTTTAAGAATCTAAGAAAAAAATATAATCTTCTAAATAAAATTATCAATATTTGTTGTGTTCCATTTCACAAGGCAGATATATTACATATGTTAAAAAATATATGTGGCAATGCAGTGTGCACAAATGTTGAAATCTCTAACAAACATTTTATTTTATCATTAGCACTTAATAGTGTTATCTGGACAGGATGATACAGTCCTTTCTCTGTTCCTTCTCAAAATAAAAATCTGGGCCAGCTAATCAAAAATATAAATTATTCCTTAGATTTGAGCAAGCTACATCCAAATATTCAAACAATCCATTTACAAAGTAGGTATGGACATCAGTCTGTCTAGAGGCAGTAAGAACAACAGAACATGAGATTCGGTTAGAATATGAAATGTTTCACTTCCAAATTGTGTAACTATAAATATGTTACTTAGCCTCTCTGAAGTTTAGTGGCCTTATCTGTAAAATGCAGTTCCACTGTAACTGATGAGAGTCCATGTTTCCTTTAAAGCATTTAGCCTGATGCTTACAGAGAAAAAAGAGCAGTATTTGAAAGTATGAATTTTGGAATTAGATTGCCTAATTTAATTCTAGCTCTGCCAGTTATTAACTATGTGACTTAGGGTAAATCACTGGGCATCATTTTCCCAATTTGTATAATGGTGATAATATTTGTGCTTATCGCATAAGATGATTGCAAAAACTGAATGCTAATATAAAACATTTAGAATTGGGGTAGGCGCATGACTAATAAATATATATGTGCCATTTTTATTACTAATAGTAGCTGTATTCTGACACATTTGAGAGGTAATTGTCATTTTGACAATTCTTATATGTACTAAGGATAAAATAATAATAGTATTAACAGAGATTTCTTGTATCTTTTTTAAAAAAATTGGACAATTTCATTTTGTATTTAGGAAATATGGCAATGCACTCATTGCTAAAATAAAGATGCTCTAAAGGAGCTTAATAAAGAGACTGAGAGAGAGAGAAAGAGACTGAAGTTACCCAAGGTTTCTTCCAGTGCAAAACTCTACAATTTGATTAGCCTTGAGATGGGTAAAATAAAAGAATAAAATGATTCATTCAGTCTTCTCAAACTTACTATTCATTGTTAAATTAATAGCTGGCTATTCTTCCATTGTGGAATAGAACTTTAGTCAATTTTTGAATTGGATGGAAACAAATAAGGAAAAGAAAGGAGACTCCTGATTAAAGTGGTTAATTATGTAAGTGTATATGGTTATTGGAGCTTAACATCTATATGTTCATAAGGAGTTTCTTAAAACTGGAAAGCTTCTGGTATTAATATGTCTGAGCTAAAATAGAATTGCTTTTTTCCTGCTCAGAACTCACGTCACAACAACAAAGAGAAATAGAACCAAAAGAGCAATTGCCATTTTCCACACAAATAAGAGCTTCTGTAACTCCAAATAGGGACAGGAAAGGCTGCTACATTACAGTGAAAGTCAAACAGAGGGGAGAAAAGATGTTTAGAAAAGATGATTGTAGTGCCAGCCTCAGACCAAGACAGTTTTTTCGAAAATGGTACCAGTCCATTGTTTATAACAAGAATGGAAACACAGTCTGGCAATGGATGCTCAGAAAAATTTAGAAATGCAAAAATATTCTTCCAAAGGAATTTGATTAATAAGTTGAACATCATAGCACTAGAATTTACACAAACATGCAATATGTTACTAAAACATGTTGAAGGGGGAAGACTCTATATTGAGGGAAGAAATGAAGCTTTAATCTCTGTAGAGCAGTAAAATGCAAAGTAATTTAGATGCTCATATTGTAAACTTACTGTAAACCAGAGATAATTATTTCTAGCATGAACAAAATGGCCAAGGATTACCAGCCTCATTCAAAATTATTTATTAATTTTAAAAAATCAAAATTAAAAAATAAGCAAACTGATGGGAAAAATAAACATAAAACAGAAAGTAAACCCTCCAAATGTTGTCATTGTCAAATGCAGCTGGTGAAAATCATTAAAATTTTCACAAGAATTTGAAAAAAAAGTATCAAAGTAATAATCTGTATTAGTTACCTATTGTGGCTTAAGAAGTTAATTAGTAGTTTCAAATGACAAACATTTGTTATCTCACAGTTTATGTGGGTTAGGTATTCAGGAAAAGCTTAGCTGGGTGGTTCTGACTGAGGGCCTTTCATGAAGTTGTCATTAATATGTCTGCCCATGGTGCAGTCATCTGAAGGCTTGACAGCAGCTGAAGGATCCACCTCCCTCTTTATTCAGGTGGCTGAGGTCAGGATATCTCAGTTCTTTGCCATGAGGACTTCCCATAGAGCTGCTAAGAAAATGGTAGCTGCTTTCCCCAGAGCAAGTGATGAAGGAGAAAGAGAGAGAGAGAAAGGCAGTCACAATGCCTTGTTATGACCGAGTTTTTGAAGCTGTATGCCATCACTTCACTTCCACTTTATTTTATTTCTTAAAAGCAAGTCACTAAGTTCAGCCTCAAAAGGAGAGGAATCAGGGCCCACCTCTTGAAGGGAGGAGTTACAAAAAAATTTGTGACCATATTTACAAAACTAGCATATCACCCATTTAAAAATATGAACTCAACATATAGACCTAAGGGCTCAGAAATTATGTGGCAAAATGAATTTAAGCTGATAGAGCTCAAAAAAAATGAGAGAAATATTTTATAGTAGAAATAAAAGCTAACTTGAAAACAAGACAGAGAAGAGTAGGCAGGACAAAACACTGATAAAAGATATATAATAAGGGCTCATGGAGGACTTGAGTTACAGAAGCGAGCAAAACAAAAGGAAATGATTAGATGCCTTATAGGATTAATGAGGAAATGATTGTGTTTTTCACTAATCACATTTAAAATTGTTGGCACTCTCACTCTATGTAAATATTAAGCTTCATCTCTCTGCAACCAAAACTCAGGCATGGACCTGTTACTCACTAGGATCAATGAAAAGTGAACCAAAGTAATGTATGCCCTTTTGGGCAGAACTTTTAGATCCCAAAGCATGGTATGCCATGCTCTCTTTTTCCCTGCTGCTCTGATCAACATCTTTATTAGACAGAGCTCTTAAATGTCCACGATGACAGAACCCCACTGAAGACATGCAATGAGTGAAATAAACCTGATTTTGAAATTTGTGAGCTTGTTTATTAATGTAGTATAAATAAACTTATCCTAAATAACACGGACTCTGAGTGGAGCTTATACTATCCTCAGTCCTGGATCTCAGGGTTTGGACTTGAAACTAACACTGTCAGCTCTCCTGGTTCTCCTGCCTTTGGATTCAGACTGGAGCTATACCATTGGCTTTCCTGAATCTCTACTTTGACGACTGCGGATCTTAGACGTTTCAGACTCTATAATCCTGTGAGTCAATCCCTCTTCTGTGTCTCTTTCTGTGTCTCACCCTCTGTCTCTCTCTCTATATATATATATACATAGAGAGAGAGAGAGAGAGAGAGAGAGGGAGAGAGAGATGCAGCTTTCTAACTAGTTTCTCTGACTCCATCCTTACCCTAGTCCAATAATACAACTGCCAAAATGACATGTCTAATAAAATACATCTGGCTATATCACTGCCTGCTGAACAACTATTTAACAGCTCGTCACCTCTTTCAGAATAAAGGTTAAAGTTATCATGACTGTGGTGCATTTACTGATCTGAAAAGAATGCTGTAAATAGTAAAATAACATTATAAAGACAAAAATATTATAATTCATAAATGCCATAATATATTGCTAAATCATCTATTAATTATAAATGAAACATAAGAAAAATTACTAAACTCTTGAACCTGAAATGAAAATAAAAATGGAAATACTAATTGTTAAATGGTAAGTTATGCTAATGTAGAACTTAGAATTTAGTTATTTAGAGGTATTCTATCCACTTAGGTACTTAGAGATGGTAGTCGCTAGCCACATGGCTATTGGCGTTTAGACTTCAATTAATTTAAATATATGAAATATAAATAAGTGTACTGTTAAATATATAAATCTTAAAAAGTGGCTTTACTAGCCAGTCTTCAATTACTCGATTGTCATATGTGACTTGTAGTTACGTATTGGACACCTGTACATACAAAATATGTTTAACACACATGTAATACTGTAATACTATTTATCCCTTTTAGAAAAAGATGTGCCTTTTACATGTACCATCAGTTAAGCTGGGGCTTTGATCCAACCTGAAGATATACACACAAAACAGAACAAGAGTATTCTTCTGGATTAAAGTACTACAAAATGCAGACATTATCTTTTTCTGTGTCCTGATTTTAGCTTTCAATTCAGAGTATTTGAGTCCGTGATACCAAGTTTCAATTTCTAGTGTAGGTTTAAACCAATTCATGCATTCACAGAGATAGAAGCGCCTACTGAGTCACAAATTTGTATACAGACCACCAACACTGATATCACTGCCACAATTGGAATCATGCTCAGATCACACCTGAGGGTCTAACATACCTGTTACATTACATTTGGAGCTTAGGAGTCTTTGCAAAGGCCTCCCCTGAAACCCTGGCATATGCCAAGTTGTTGCAGTCATGTAGACCCACTTACTCCTGCAGACTAGTGCATAAGTAAACATTTCTCGGAGCAGATAGGAGCCCCATCGTGTTGGAACTAATGCAGATGGTACTGTGTCTTTGACTAGGTGCCTTCCAAGTGACAAACAGGAACATGTAGGCTCATGTGCCTGCATTCACCTGTCAGAAATTTATCCGTACCGATATTGGCTTTTAGCCATCATAACCAATGTATTAGTCTGGATTCTCCAGAGAAACAGAAAATAATTGGAGACCTATATCTGTATCTCTTTCACTCTCACTCTTTCAGAGTTAGAAAAGTTAAATAGAAACTATTAGTTAATAATAGCAAACTATTAGCTAATAATAGTTAGAAAGGGCTTCTCTGGTAGTGCAGTGGTTAAGAATCCGCCTGCCAATGCAGGGGACACGGGTTCAGGCCCTGGTCCTGGAAGATCCCACATGCCGTGGAGCAACTAAGCCCATGCGCCACAGCTACTGAGCCTGTGCTCTAGGGCCGGGAGCCACAACTACTGAGCCCACGTGCCACAACTACTGAAGTCCACGTGCCTAGAGCCCATGCTTTGCAACAAGGAGAAGCCACTGCAATGAGAAGCCCACGCACCGCAACAAAGAGTAGACCTCACTTGCCGCAACTAAAGAAAGCCCGCACGCAGCAACGAAGACCCAATGCAGCCAAAAAAAAGGAAAAAGTAAAAATATAATAAAGACAACTAGTTAGAAAACTATTGCAATTTTCAAAGTTGATCTTGTGAAGGCCTAAACAGAAATATGGACAGGGCCGTTGATGAGTGAAACATTTTCCAAAGATAAAAAGCAATATTAGTGACCACGTGGAGTAGTCTCCCAAGAATTTAGAGTCTGGATATTATATACTCTCGTAGCTTATGAATATAGCATTGCAAATCTTTCCAATGGAGTCAACTCTGGTTTCAAATTTTAAAAAGGTAAAATTATTGTTACCTGTGATTCCGTCTCCTGCATTACTTGTTCATGCAGATAAGGGTACTATTATCATTAGTCTTTCCAAAAAACAAAAAGCTCTGAGCAATAACATATCGTTTATGAATCTTCTTTTAACTGACGCAAAATCCATCTCGTTGTCTGTTAGATAGTAAGAGGAAGTTTTGTGCCTCATAATTGAAAAATCCAGAGGCAAAGCTGGCTCAGGCAAGGTTTGGTCCATCTTCTCAAATATTTTCATCAATGACAAGCATATTCTTGGTTTCTGCTCTGCCTTCTCTGATCAGCATACAATTATATGTCTACATCCACACACCTGCTCTTTCTTCGTGGTTGCAAAACAGGTGTGCTTTCAGACTTGTTTGTGTGTGTGCTCTGTGTGTGTAATTGCATTTGTGTGTGTGTATATGTATGCACAATGTGTATGCACAATGGATGCCCTGGAGTATGTATAGATGGGCCACATTTTGAAGTGGACATAAATTTTTGAATTTTTGAGAAGGATTGCAGAGTGCAGTAACTCATATTAGGGGAATAACTAAGGTGGATGAGCCCCTGCAAACCACTTCTACAACAGACGTTTTTACAAGACACGGTAAAATACCCATGAGTTGAAGTCAGTATTGCTCTAACCTCACTGATCCTTGTTTTTCTCATCTATAAATTGGGAGTGATAAATATCTATCTTTGAAGGATGTGGTGGATACAGACCAATGTGACAGTGTGGTTTCCTATCCCAGTTCTGATGTTTACTAACTGTGTGAGCCCAAATAAAATAAGTAATCTGTCTGGACCTTAGCCACTTCCCACAAAGTGGAGCTAGTAAGAGTCCCTATTCCACTTTTAGCCTTTATGCTTTCAATAATCAAGTCTAAGAGATGAATGAGAGTCTATCCATGTAGAAACTGAGGAAAAGGCAAGGAAACTTGCTTTGCCAAAATCCATAGAAAATTTCATTTATCATTGGCCAAAATTAGGTCCTATGCCTATTTTTGAACAAACCATTAGGAGCATGAAATTAGCTTATTAGACTAAGCCTTTAGTGTCCACTTTTGGGGAGGGGGTGTTGGCATAAATACCAACTGAACCACATCTCTGACTGTACTAGTTACTCAAAATAAGTTATCCAAAGAAAATTCCAGATAATATTTGTTTAAAAGGTGGTTGAAAGATGTGGAGTGTCAAAAACAGTACTACCTGGGCATGGAACAGCTGCCATATTTTATAACTCTTCAATAGAGAATGTTCTGGCAAAAGCAATATAGATGATATTCTTATAACTATTGCCAAATAACAGAGGTAATAATCTACTAAAACGGATTTAAGTTTTCACACACACTGAATAATTCTCTAAATCTGTTAATAAGGACCTATCATTAAAAACAGCAAAAACATCAACAGTAATGAAATGATTGAAATAAAAGTGTTCCTATATACCTGAAATTAATACAGTACTGTAAATCAACCATACTTCAATTTGTAAAAAGTGTGTCTAATAATTCTTTATATTAGAAAATTTTTGTACTGTTCATAAATGAAACATAATATATTAGCACACAATGTATAGCATCATTTTTGCTCTCATTATAATAAGCACTCGAATACATTTCAAGGGTTTATGTGTAATCTTCTATCAGCGAGGCATTAGCTAAATGTTTCTGTAATTTGTATGGCATCTGAGAAAAAAGAATTTAAAGCAAGATGTTGGGTTAAGAGATCAATGCAAATTTAAATTAAAATATTAAGGAACCACACACAGCCTATACCCAGAAGGCAAACTTCTACTACATCATTCCTTCAAAGTGTAACAGATTCATTTCTGAGACAATGAATTCTGACCTTATATGTAATTGAGAAACCAAAGTTTGATTTTACTTTCCTTTAATGATCTCAAAGGAGAATAAAGCAATATAGTGAAACAACAGAGAACACATACACCGTGTGTGTGTGTGTGTGTGTGTGTAAATATATGTGTGTTTGTGTATGTATATAGATAGAGAGAGAGAGAGAGAGAGAGAGAGGGAGAGAGAGAGGGAGAGAGAGTGCTAGTTTAGCTGTCCTCATTGAGGATATTATTCCATGGGAGAAGAGCCAGAAGTAATAAACTTGAGTCTTTTTCTTGTGAAGATTACTGTTAATCTCAATAACCAAGAGAGAACCTCTAGAAATTGTCCAGTTCACATAATTAAGAAAGTCTACATCTAAAATAAGATAATAAATAAATATAGTTACTTCTTAGACAACATCTTGAACATTTAAATAATTATAATTCTTCATAGTAATCACTGTGAATGTCTATACAGTCTACAAATGCCATTGTTAAAAATGGGAAAACTCTACTTTGAATGTTTTTGTCTCTCACACTTCCTTTTGAATTTTTTCAATTATCATTTTTATCTTTTGAAGGCATTTATCAATTATAATTACATACATTAATTCATCAAATATGTTAATTTGTGCCCTATCCTGGGGCAATATGATACAGTTCCTTATCTTTTCAACTTGAATTAAGCATCTTTCCTAAAATACTGCTAAAATAAAATTTTAAGATATTTTAAATAAATAGTGCTACTTTTGTCTGAATAAAGAATATAATGTTCTGTGTGCAAGAATGTAAGTGAAAAAAAAAGAATTGTCTCAGGTTTTCTCTTTTTAGTATGCACATCCCTCTCTAGGAAATGGAAATGAGATAGAAGAGAGAAAGACTGTAAGAGAGTGACACATTTGGATAGTTAGAACAATTTGACCGAAGAGCGTACTGGAATTAAAATTATAAGAGTAAGAATAAGAGGAGTTGGAGCTGAAAGACATTTTAATACACAGAAATCACACAAATATTAACTTGCTCAATACTGATGATGATCAAAAGGAAAAAGATAGAATACTTCCAGTCCTAAACAGGAAAACAAACATTGGTTCCAATAAAAACATGGAAAATTTATCCATGGTAATGTAAAAAAGTATGCATGTATGATATCTACTAAATTGATGATCAGTCATGGTAATTACAAAGAATGGCAAACTCATGTTTGCGGACCTTAATATGAAAAAAGATGTTTTATTCATTGTTAGAATAGAAATTGTTTTACAATGTATTTCTTCTTTTTGTAAATTTTATTTATTTTAAAAGAAATATTGTTTAATAGTTCTTTATTGGAGTATAACTGCTTCACAACTGGGCGAAGCATGAGTAGCATCACAATGTACTTCTACTGTTTCTATAGCTGTCACTTTTTTAGTATACAATGGTAAGTGTGAAAAAATAAAATGATTGGCATGTAATGGCTAAAGAATGTAATACATCGTGATAGGTTATTATAGTTTATGGAGTTTTGTAGCATGTTCTTTTACGAAGGGAATGGAAGAAAAGTAACTTGTGAGTAGAAAATTCTTTTTTTTTAAGTTTTTATTGGAGTATAGTTGCTTTACCATGTTGTGTTAGTTTCTGCTGTACAGCAAAGTGAATCAGGTGTACATATACATACATCCCCTCTTTTTTGGATTTCCTTCCCATTTAGGTCACCACAGAGCACTGAGCAGAGCTCCCTGTGCTGTACAGTAAGTTCTCATTAGTATCAATTGTGTGTATATGTCAATCCCAGTCTTCTGTGGTAGAAGAAAGCCTTTCAAAAAGTTTGAAAACTTCAGGTGAAAATTCTTTGGGGGAATGCTTAGGGATGGGTTTTATGGAGTTTCTACCTTTCATTACCTCTAATTTTCTTTGTTTTTAAGAATATCGGTTTTGTCTGCAGGGCTTATTACTATTAACATGTTGAAGAATTTATTAATTAAGCACAGTTATCTTTTATATAAGTTATCTTCAGATCTTTTAATATTATTCCAATCAAATTTTAAATCCAGTACATCTCTGAAGTAATATTTTTAAAATCATAATGATTATTAATCATTACAATAGTTACATTTATTTTTTAAATGATGCCTAATCTATCCAATAGATTGTTATGAATAAAAACAGCATATATTAATATATGTGTACATATATATATAAACAGCATATATGTATGTGCATTTATATGTGTGTATGGGTATGGATGTGTGTGTGGGTGTTGTGTGTGTAGGAATAGTTTGGTAGCAGTAAAAATTTAATAACAATTATGTGTATTAGATTATTTTATTACACAGTTACATGCATGAGTTGGTACTGCTATTATATTCATTCTATAGTTAAAGGAACAAGAGCTGTGCTGGGATTCAAACCTAAGTATTGCTACTTTTAGAGTTATTCCCTTAGGCACTATGATGTATAATATACAGTAATACATGTATGTGTTTATATATATGAAAAGATATTTACATATGTATGTACATATAGCCAGAAAAAGTCATGGAATATGCATAGAATCAGAAAGAATGTTATGGTAATATCTATATTATCATAAATATATAATTGTTAACCTTCTTAAAAGGAAAATATATTTAAAAATATACTAAATTCTAGAATCTCAAACTATGTAATAAAATTAAAACAACTACAACACGACTGATGAAGGAATTAATAATGTATTGAAGTTTAGAAGCTGCTAAAAGTAAGATAGTCTTTGTGAAACTAGGAGGTACCAAAATCCTCTATAGTGCATGTGTATCTATAAGAGTGATTATAAAAGAAAATCAGGAAGAATGAGCTCAGATGTCTTTGGTTAAATACCTCACATACCAATTAAAAGACTTGTATGTATGCTATATGCAATAACTATCCCTGAAATGGAAATAAAAACATGCCAAGTGCATGTGGTTTCTTAGTGGTAAATACTTCCTAACTCACAGAAGCTTAGGTTTATGTTTAGAAACTTTTAAGAGCAAATATATTTTGTGTTATTTTTAGGAATTGTACACGTAACATGTATTTTCAACTTTTTAAAAAATAAATGTATTTATTAATTTATTTATTTTTGGCTGCTTTGGGTCTTTGTCGCTGCGTGCGGGCTTTCTCTAGTTGCGGCTAGCGGAGGCTACCCTTCGTTTTGGTGTACGGGCTTCTCATTGTGATGGCTTCTCTTTGTTGCAGAGCATGGGCTCTAGGCGTATGGGCTTCAGTAGCTGTGGCACGCAGGCTCAGTAGTTGTGGCTCTCAGGCTCTAGAGTGCAGGCTCAGTGTTGTGGTGCGTGGGCTTAGTTGCTCTGCAGCATGTGGGATCTTTCGGACAAGGGCTCAAATCCGTGTCCTTGCATTGGCAGGTGGATTCTTAACCACTGTACCACCAGGGAAGTCCCTCAACTGGTTTTAATGTTTAAAATAATTTATAAGAATGTCTGATATATGAATCGTTTGATCTGTCAGATTTTGCTTCATGTATTTCTAAACTATAATATCAGGTACATAAAGTTTAGGTTTTATATGTTGTTGATTGACATTTTATCATTACCAAATATCATGTGTAATATTTTTATTATTTAAAGTCTCCATTTTTTAAATAATATAGCCAAACCAAATATCTTTTGGTTAGTGCTTAAATGATAAACTTTTTTAACCACTGTAGTTTCAACTGTTGTATTTCCTTATTTTAATGTGTCTTTTTAAAACAGCATATAATTGGGTTTCAAACTGTCCCACCTATGTCTTGTACTCAACCCTTTTCTCTCGTTCTTTTTTCTGTACACTTCTCTGTATTTCTTAACCTATCCTGAAATTTAGTAATGCTGTCTTATGCTATTTATTACACCAATAAAATACACCTTAATTTCAGATATTATATTCTGTACTTCTAGAATAATCATTTGGTATATTTTTAGAGTTTCAAATACTCTTTTGAAATACTCTATATTTACATCCTTTTTGAACCATATAACATAACTGTTAGCTAGAGTCTCGATAATAGAGGAGAGAGACAACTGTACAGAAGCAATATTTAAAAAAATAATTAATGGACAGAAATTTTCCAATTCACATTTAAGACATCAAACTCCAGATTCAAGAATTCAGAAAATACAAAACAGAACATAAATACCTATGAATTATGGACTTCATGGTCAAATTGTTGAAAATCAAAGATAAGGAAAACATTAAAACAGCAAGAGAAACAAGGGGTAAGGTATTGTCAAGGGAGCGACAAGGGACATGATATCTAAATTTCAACAAAAACAATGAAAGTAAGATGATAATAAAGTGACATTTCTAAAGTGTGAAATAATCTGACAACCTCAAATTGTGTATCTTTCAAGTGTTTTCAATGAAAATCAAATTGAAATAAAAATATTATACTCAAAAGAGCAACAAAGGGTAAGATGTTCAATGGTCTTCAAGCTAAAGAAATAAAATAATCCCAGATATAAGCATGAAACTAGAGGGAGGGAGGAATGAGGAGCACCAGAAGAAATAAATATCAATAGTAGAAATGGATATTCATTGCTTAAAACAGTAAGAAAGACAATAAAATGCATAGTGAGATTTTTAATATATATATATATATATATATATATATATATATATATATATATATATATGTAAAATATATTACAATAGTAGCACTAAGGAAGGAAGGTATTTTTCAAGACTCTGTCAAAATAATAATTTGAGGTAAACCATAGTAAATTAGTTACATATTATCATCAATAAGTGGAAATTACTTGCTTTTAATGGATAGGTGTGGGTTGCTTCTCCAACCCAGGAAAATCCAGCAGATTTATTATTATAACACCCTGACATCCACATTCCATATCCCAGTGTTCTACTAATTTCCCATCATGCCTTGACCTTGGAATAGCATAATTTTCTTGGTAAGGAATGATCAAATCTCATGATAAGTACTGGACCTTGTCCTTAGATCATTCTTTCCTCTTGCTTCAGTAAATCAGACACATTTTATATCTTAGTTAGGAGTCACTCTCACTTTCACATCTAGCTTTTAATTGATAATGAAATATCTTCGGTCTTTTTTAAATCTTAAAAATCTTAAAACTTGCCAAGTTTTCGGCCATTATCTCTACAAATATTATATCTGCCCCTTTCTCTCCTTTCCCCTGAGACTCCTATTATGCATATATTGCTATGTTTGATGGTATTGTCTATTTCTCTGAGGCTCTGTGAATTTTTCTTCATTCTTTTTCTTTCTGTGGCTTATGTTGGATTCTCTGAATTGACTTTTCCTCAAGTTTGCTGATTCTGCCAACTCAGAGTTCCTGCTGAACCTCTTTAGTGTATTAGTCATTTCAGTTATTGTATGTTGCAAATGCAGAATTTATATTTATATATGTAATTATATAGTATATATATTATAATAAAATAATTATATACAAATTATGTATTTTTGCATTGATATTCACTATTTGATGAGCATAGTTCCCCTACTTTCTTTAGTTATTTAGACATGGTTTTCTCTAGTTTTTTAACAAATTTATAACAGTTGATTTGCATTATTCTGTGCTAAATTTGACTTCTGGTTTTCCATAGGGACAGTTTCTCCTAGCTGCTTTGTTGTTGTTTCTTTGTATGTCTTCAATTTTTTTTTCTTTGAGATGACATTTTGAGTAATATGTGATGACTCTGGAAGTCTGATCCTTCCCCCCAAATTTGTAGTTGTTCTTCCTATCTTGTGTTCAGTAACTCTGTAGGAGTAATTTCGTAAAGTCTATCATTTGTGGCCAATGACATCTGTGCTTGGTTAGTTTAGTAGTCAGTTAACTGGACAGAGATTTCCAAAAATGACTTGAACAAATAAGTCTTCCACACAGGATTGTGTGCCTGTGTTAAGGCATACTTTTAACACTCCTGCAGTTTACATTTCTGACTTAACCTTCACTTCTTGTGTATGCAGGGTCTCAATGTCAGCTAGAAGTGAGATATTCGGGCCTCCTCTGGTCTTTCCTTGGCATATACCCAGCCCTCTATATCCTCAGAAATATGTTAGAGCTATTTGAAGTGCCCTAGGGATATCTCACTCCATAGATCCTCTTTTTGTTTTTCGGTCAGGCTCTTGTTTGCCCTACCTGGGATTATGCCTCAGGCAGCTGCAGTGTTAAACAGTTGGTATTTGTTGTTTTTCAAAAAAAATAAAAATAAAAATCCCTGGAAATAAGTCTCTTCCCATTAGTGGAGCTCTGAATTAGTCCAATGGAAAGAAGCCCTGTGTATGAGACTTCTCCTGGATGCTTCCAAGTAGGTCAAATAATGACAATGCTCTGGGGATGGGACTTCTTCAACAGCTCCAAACCTTGTTCTCTCCCTTCAGTGGCTTCTAAACTGTTGTTTTCACAGCAATAATGGTTGTGAGTCTGCTGCTTTTCAAGGCTATAGAAAAGCTAAAAAAGAGTAAAAAAGAGTAGGGCAGTTTTACCTGCCACAAAGCTCACTGTTTTTATTAAGATTTAGCAGTTTTTCTTGAATAAATACTTCTCTGGTTGTAACAAGTTTTTGTTTACTTTGGACAGTTCTGTAGAAGATAATTTTGAATTATTTGTAAGTGTTCTAGGTTCTTTGTTAGAGGAATGGTCTTTTGGACCACTTCTGCCATTCTGGAAGTCCCATTAGCAATTCTTAATTACAAAAGCTATGAAATGTCTTCATTTATGAGACAAAATTTCTCCATTTCAGATTCTCAGTAGAGATTTAAGCAGGAACAGAATGTCATTTTCTTAAATTTCAAATTCTTGACTAAAAGAATTGATGTTTCAGGCATCTGATCTAATGAGTGTGATTTCATACATTCCTCTAGGAATTATAACTTCTTCCTTAGATTAGTTCAGAGGACCTGAATGCCACTGACCTGTACACCAATAGCATATACCTCTGTAGAATCAATTATTTGAGTTACAGTTCATTTTTATCCATATATAATTTTTGACAATTTAAAAAATAACGTCTTGTACAAATCTGTTCTGTATCTATCATAAAACTGGTTTTAACATCTCTGTGTACCATTGTGTGTGGGTGTGTTTGTGTGTGTGTTTACCCTATTGACTACCTTGACTCAGAAAAAGGTAGGCAATGTAACCCACGGGGAAAATGTGTCTTGAAATAGAATTAAAATCTTGTATGCACCATGTGGTTATGTAATGTTGGACACTAAATTTCTTACCGTATTTGATAATATTTTCTTTTATATAAAATGAAATGCAAAATGATGAGAGAAGTTACTGAGTGACCCTCAGTCAAAACTTCTTTGTTAAACTTTGTTTAACTTCTGTTAAAACTTCTTTGTATAAAATGGAGATTGGTAAGATTGGGGGAAATGTATGTTTATTTTTATAATTGTTAGCAATATAATTGCAAACAAAACAATGAATTTCCAGGGAGTTTAGAATCTAGAGAGGATGACAATAAGCATATAAGGAAATATTTTGTAAAGGATTTGACTTGAAATTGGGATGGAAAATTTTTCAGACACTCTCTATTTTAATTGCCTAGGTTTTATTCGCATATTTTTTATTTGTACAGTTTCACGGACAAGTTACTTGTGTTAAAGAAAAAGATATCAACTAACTCATGAATTAGACGATGGTTCAAGAATATGGAGAACTTTGAGAGTTGGGGTTGGGAAGGAAGGACAATATTATGTAGGGTTTAGAATTTAGTGTTTAGGGTGTAGTGTTTAGAGTTTCTTCATTTTCATTTCAACACATTTTAGTCCAAATTTAATTGTCTTTTATTTTTAAATCAGCCTTCTTTTGGTTTAATGTTTCTTGTTCATTTAAATACTGTTTTCCACAAAATTGTGAAGTACACTATGTTTATATAAAAGCATTGGAGTAGAATAATTATTGTTTATAATTCTAACAATTTCCTAGTAAATGAATACATTTTCTGTAAGACTGAATGATGACTATCCTTAATTTTTCTTCACATCCTCCACTAAACACTCTACATTAGATGAAATTTACTATAAATTGTTAAAACCAGAACTCTATGTTCTCTTAATGTATACTCTTAAAAAATTAAGTTAAATTCAACATAAAAAAATTACCAAGACCAAAAGATTGCATTTAAAATTGTTTAAATATTTTCATTATCTTTCAGGTTACCTTCAAAACACTAATTAATATAGAATCAGAAGAGAACCTTCAAGATGGCAGAGGAGTAAGATGTGGAGATCCCCACGTGGAGGAAGGTGTGGGGACCCTCCTCCCCACAAACACATCAAATTACAGCTACATGTGGAACAACTCCTAAAGAACACCTGAACACTGACAGAAGACCTCAGACTTCCCAAAAGGCAAGAAACTCCCCATGTACCTGGGTAGGGCAAAAGAAAAAAGAAAAAACAGAGACAAAAAAGAATAGGGATGGGACCTGCACCTCTGGGAGGGAGCTGTGAAGGAGGAAAAGTTTCCACACCCTAAGAAACCCCTTCACTGTCGGAGACGTGGGGAGGGGAGGAAGCTTTGGAGCCACAGAGAAGAGCACAGCAAGAAGGGTGCAGAGGTCAAAGCAGAGAGATTCCTGCCCAGAGGATCAGTGCCGACCAGCACTCACCAGCCTGAGAGGCTTGTCTGCTCAACCGCCCAGGCAGGTGGGGGCTAGGAGCTGAGGCTCGGGCTTTGGAGGTCAGATCCCAGGGACAGGACTGGGGTTGGCTGCGTGAACACAGCCTGAAGGGGGCTAGTGCAACACAGCTAGCTGTGAGGGAGTCTGGGAAAAAGTCTGGAACTGCCTAAGAGGCAGCAGATAATTGTTTCGGTGTGCGTGAGGAGAGAAGATTCAGAGCACTGCCTAAACGAGCTCCAGAGACAGGCACGTGCTGCAGCTATCAGTGCGGACACCAGAGACAGGCATGAGATGCTAAGACTGCTGCTGCAGGCACCAAAAAGCCTGTGTGCAAGCACAGGTCACTATCCACACCTGCTCTCCCAGGACCCTGTGCAGCCCACCACTGCCAGGGTTCTGGAATCCAGGGACAACTTCCCCAGGAGAACACACAGCATGCCTCAGGCTGGTGCAACATCATGCTGGCCTCTGCCGTTACAGGCTCGCCCCACATTCCGTACCCCTCCCTCCTCCCGACCTGAGTGAGCCAGAACCCCCTAATCAGCTGCTCCTTTAACCCCCTCCTGGCTGGGCAGGGAACAGACGCCCTGAGATGACCTACACGCAGAGGCGGGGCTAAATCCAAAGCTGAACCCTAGGAGCAGTGCGAACAAAGAAGAGAAAGGGAAATCTCTCTTAGCAGCCTCAGGAGAAGTGGATTAAATCTCTGCAATCAACTTGATGTACCCTGCATCTGTGGAATACCTGAATAGACAATGAATCATCCCAAAATTGAGGCGGTGGACTTTGGGAGCAAGTGTAAACTTGGGGTTTACTTTCTGCCTCTAATTTATTTCTGGTTTTATGTTTATCTTAGTTTAGTATTTAGAGCTTATTATCATGGTAGATTTGTTTACTGATATGGTTGCTCCTTTATTTTTTATATACATATTTTTTTTCCCTTTCAATTTTTGTGAGAGTGTATGTGTATACTTCTTTGTGGGATTTTGTCTGTATAGCCTTGCTTTTACCATTTGTCTTAGGGCTCTGTCTGTCTGTTTCTTTGTTTTCTGTTTTTTAGTATAGTTTCTAGTGCTTGTTATCATTGGTGGATTTCTTTACCAGTTTGGTTGCTCTCTCTTTCTTTTTTTAAAATTTTTTATTACTTTTTTATTTTTAATAATATTTTTTAATTTTTATTTTTATAACTATATTTTATTGTATTGTATGCTTTTCTTTCTTTCTCCTTTTTTCTCCCTTTTCTTCTGAGCCACGTGGCTGACAGGGTGTTGGTTCTCTGGCTGGTTGTCAGGTCTGAGCCTCTTAGGTGGGAGAGCTGAGTTCATGACACTGGACCACCAGAAACCACCCGGCCCTATGTAATATCAAACGGTGAAAGCTCTCCCAGAGATCTCCATCTCAGCGCTAAGACCCAGCTCCACTCAACCACCAACAAGATACAGTGCTGGACACCCCATACCAAACAACTAGCAAGACAAGAACACAACCCCACCCATTAGAAGAGAGGTTGCCCAAAATCATAATAAGTTCACAGACACCCCAAAACACACCACCGGATGCAGTCCTGCCCAGTGAAAGATAAGATCCAGCCTCATCCACCAGAACACAGGCACCAATCCCCTCTACCAGGAAGCCTACACAACCCACTGAACCAACGTTACCCACTGAGGGCAGACGCCAAAAACAACAGAAACTACAAAACTGCAGCCTGTGAAAAGGAGACCCCAAATGCAGTAAGTTAAGCAAAATGAGAAGACAGAGAAATACACAGCAGATGAAGGAGCAAGGTAAAAACCCACCAGACCAAACAAATGAAGAGGAAATAGGCAGTCTACCTGAAAAATAATTCAGAGTAATGATAGTAAAGATGATCCAAAATCTTGGAAATAGAATGGAGAAAATACAGGCAACATTTAACAAGACCCTAGAAGAACTAAAGAGCAAACAAACAATGATGGACAACACAATAAATGAAATTTAAAATTCTCTAGAAGGAATCAACAGCAGAATAACTGAGGCAGAAAAACGGATAAATGACCTGGAAGATAAAACAGTGGAAATAACTACTGCAGAGCAGAATAAAGAAAAAAGAATGAAAAGAAGTGAGGACAGTCTCAGAGACCTCTGGGACAACATTAAACTCACCAACATTCAAATTATAGGGGTCCCAGAAGAAGAAGAGGAAAAGAAAGGGTCTGAGAAAATATTTGAAGAGATTATAGTTGAAAACTTCCCTAATATGGGAAAGGAAATAGTCAATAAAGTCCAGGAAGCACAGAGAGTCCCATAGAGGATAAATCCAAGGAGAAACATGCCACGACACATATTAAGCAAACTATTCAAAATTAAATACAAAGAAAAGATATTAAAAGCAGTAAGGGAAAAGCAACAAATAACATACAAGGGAATCCCCATAAAGTTTACAGCTGATTTATAGGCAGAAACTCTGCAAGCCAGAAGGGTGTGGCAGGACATATTTAAACTGATGAAAGGGAAGAACCTACAACCAAAATTATTCTACCCAACAAGGATCATATTCAGATTCGATGGAGAAATTAAAACCTTTACAGACAAGCAAAAGCTAAGAGAATTCAGCAGCACCAACCCAGCTGTACAACAAATGCTAAAGGAACTTCTCTAGGCAGGAAACACAAGAGAAGGAAAAGACCTACGATAACAAACCCAAAACAATTAAGAAAATGGTAATAGGAACATACATATTGACAATTACCTTAAATGTAAATGGATTAAATGCTCCCACCAAAAGACATAGACTGGCTAAATGGATACAAAAACAAGACCCATATATATGCTGTCTACAAGAGACCCACTTCAGACCTAGGACACATACAGACTGAAAGTGAGGGGATGGAAATAGATATTCCATGCAAATGGAAATGAAAAGAAAGCTAGAGTAGCAATTCTCACATCAGACAAAATAGACTTTAAAATAAACACCATTACAAGAGACAAAGAAGGACACTACAGAATGATCAAGGGATCAATCCAAGAAGAAGGTATAACAATTGTAAATATTTATGCACCCTACATAGGAACACCTCAATACATAAGGCAAATGCTAACAGCCATAAAAAGGGAAATCGACAGCAACACAATCATAGTAGGGGACTTTAACACCCAACTTTCACCAATGGACAGATCACTCAAAATGAAAATAACTAAGGAAACACAAGCTTTAAATGATACCTTAACCAAGATAGACTTAATTGATGTTTATAGGACATTCCATCCAAAAACAACAGAATACACATTCTTCTCAAGTGCTCATGGAACATTCTCCAGGATAGGTCATATCTTGGGTCACATATCAAGCATTGGTCAATGTAAGAAAATTGAAATCGTATCAAGTATCTTTTCCTACAACAATGCTATGAGACTAGATATCAGTTACAGGAAAAAATGTGTAAAAAATACAAACACATGGAGGCTAAATAATACACTACTAAATAACCAAGAGATCACTGAAGAAAAATCAAAGCGGAATTCAAAAAATACCTAGAAACAAATGACAATGAAAACACGACGTCCCAAAATCTATGGGATGCAGAAAAGCAGTTCTAAGAGGGAAGTTTATAGCAATACAATCCTACCTCAAGAAACAAGAAACATCTCAAATAAACAACCTAAACTTACACCTAAAGCAATTAGAGAAAGAAGAACAAAAAAAACCCCAAAGTTACCAGAAGGAAAGAAATCAGAAAGATCAGATCAGAAATAAATGAAAAATAAATGAAGGAAACAATAGCAAAGATCAATAAAATTAAAATATGGTACGTTGAGAAGATAAACAAAATTGATAAAACATTAGACAGATTCATCAAGAAAAAAAAGGAGAAGACTCAAATCAACAGAATTAGAAAACAAAAAGGAATAGTAACCACTGACACTGCAGAAATACAAAGGATCATGAGAAGTTACTACAAGCAGCTATATGCCAATCAAATGGACAACCTGGAAGAAATGGACAAAGGGCATTTTTCACAGAACTAGAAAAAACATTTCACAATTTGTATGGAAACACAGAAGACTCCATTTAGCCAAAGCACCCTAGAGGAAGAAAAACGGAGCTGGAGACTTCAGACTGTACTACAAAGCTACAGTAATCAATGTAGTGTGGTACTGACACAAAACAGAAATATAGATCAGTGGAACAGGATAGAAAGCCCAGAGATAAACCCATACACATATGGTCATCTTATCTTTGATTAAGGAGGCAAGAATATACAATGCAGAAAAGACAGCCTCTTCAATAAGTGGTACTGGGAAAACTGGACAGATACATGTAAAACAGTGAAATTCGAACACTCCCTAATGCTATACACAAAAATAAACTCAAAATGGATTAAAGACCTAAATGTAAGGCCAGATGCTATATCACTCTTTGAGGAAAACATAGGCAGAGCACTCTATGACATAAATCACAGCAAGATCCTTTTTGACCCACCTCCTAGAGAAATGGAAATAAAAACAAAAATAAACAAATGGGACCTGATGAAACTTAAAAGCTTTTGCATAGCAAAGGAAACCATAAACAAGGCAAAACGACAACCCTCAGAATGGAAGAAAATATTTGCAAATGAAGCAACTAACAAAGGATTAATCTCTAAAATATACAAGCAGCTCATGCAGCTCAATATTAAAAAAGCAAACAACCCAATCCAAAAATGAGCAGAAGACCTAAATAGACACTTCTCAAAAGAAGATATACAGATTGACAACAAACACATGAAAGGATGCTCAAGATTACTAATCATTAGAGAAATGCAAATGAAAACTACAATTAGGTATCACCTCACACCCGTCAGAATGGCCATCATCAAAAAATCTGCAAACAATAAATGCTGGAGAGGGTGTGGAGAAAAGGGAACCCTCTTGTGCTGTTGGTGGGAATGTAAATTGATACAGCCACTATGGAGAACAGTATGGAGGTTCCTTAAGCAACTGAAAATAGAAATACCACACAACCCCATAATCCCACTACTGGGTATATACCCTGAGAAAAACATAATTCAAAAAGAGTCATGTACCACAATGTTCACTGCAGCTCTATTTACAATAGCCAGGACATGGAAGCAACCTAATTGTACATTGACAGATGAATGGATAAAGAAGTTGTGGCACATATATACAATGGAATATTACTGAGCCATAAAAAAAACGAATTTGAGTTATTTGTAGTGAGGTGGGTGGACCTAGAGACTGTCATACAGAGTGAAGTAAATCAGAAAGAGAAAAACAAATACTGTATGCTAACACATACATATGGAATCTAAAAAAAAAAAAAATAGTTCTGAAGAACCTAGGTGCAGGACAGGAATAAAGATGCAGATGTAGAGAATGGACTTGAAGACAAGAGGAGGTGGAAGGGTAAGCTGGGACGAAGTGAGAGAGTGAAATGGACATATACAACTACCAAATGTAAAATAGATAGCTAGTGGGACACAGTCTCATTGCACAGGGAGATCAACTCGTTGCTTTGTTTCCACCTAGAGGGGTGGGATAGGGAGTGTGGGTGGGAGATACAAGAGGGAGGAGATATGGGATTATATGTGTACGTATAGCTTTTTCACTTTTTTATACAGCAGAGACTAACATAACATGGTAAAGCAATTACACTCCAATAAAGATGTTAAAAAAATAAAATAAAACAAAATAAAATAAAATAAAATAAAACAAAACAAAATAAAATTGATTCTAAAAAAATATCGTGCTTTTAAAATAAAAATTAGAAAAAAATTTCTTTATCTTTGTATTTACAGGTGAACAATGTAAAACCTAGTCAGGTAATTAATGTATTTTTTTGATTAATAATAATAAAGCACAGAGAAATCACTGACTTGCTAAAGGAAAAAACCTAGTTTGTCATGCAGCTTGAGCCTGGATCACTTATCTTCTGCCTGACAGTAAACGATGACTAAAAATCCCTTATTCACTAATTTATACTTAATTATATATTAGTCATATGAATCCAGGCAAACATTTGCTGTTATTTCAATTTTATATAATGTTTACATGATTAGTAATAAACTTTTTTGCTCTTTCTTTTCAATAGAAATCATGTCAGGAGATGAGAATATTAGTAAATGTAAGATAAGGTAGATTTTTCCTATTAAGAAAGCTGGATAGCTGTAATAGAGCATGTTCATTACATATTTGGTTTGTGTTATGATATGAATGTGTCCCCCTTAAATTCGTGTATTGAAATCCTAGCTCCCAAAGGTGATGATGATATTAGAAATTGAGGCCTTTTGAAGGTGATTAAGTAGTGAAGGTGGTGTTCTCATGAGTGGGATTAGTACCGTTATAAGTGAGACCTCACAGAGCTCCCTAGCCCCTTCCACCATGTGAGGTCACAGCAAGAAGGTGCAGGCTGTGAGCCAGGAAGAGGGCCTTTACCAGAAAGCAACCATGTTGGTACCCTGATCTTGGACTTCTAGCCTCAAGAACTGTGAGAAATAAATGTCTGTACTTTATAAGCTACCTGGTGCGTGGAATTTTGTAAAAACAGCCCAGATGGAATAATATAGCTTGAACATTTCTGATCTAGACTCAGGAAGGCATAACTATGCCAAATGGATAATTAATTAATGAGTATTCAACATAATTGAAGCTTCTTATGTCTGTTATTCACCTCCATTCTGACTGCCTCATGTTTGGTGATGTGACTAGCTTATTCTACTTCACATTGAAAGCTCTTAACTTATCGAGTAAAAGTTAAGCAATATGCGATTATCCAACGAACCAAAAATCATAAGCTACTAAACAGCATTATTTGGATTCTCTAATCAGTAAGAGCCTTAAAGAGTTACAGTTTTAAGGGTTAAGGATTAAACCAAATGCTACAATATGAGGTTTAAATAAGGGTGAAGACAGTTCATGAATCTAAGTGTCTAACTTGGGGAAGTAACATTTATAGTGTTTTAATATTTTATTTATATTAAAGAAAATTAATCAATCTAATTTTATGTCTACCATTACTTTAATTAAAGGTGAAATGCAGTTATTTAATTTGTAATTCATACATTTTCTGCAACAGCATATAAAATGGGATCCAACCAGGCCTCTGGACAGCACACTATTTTAAGATCCTCTCAGCTTTGTGATTCTCTACGGGGTAAGTGAAATTTTGACTTAGAATCTCAAGAACCTGTATTTAAATAAATGTGAAATTATGAATGAAATATGTTAAATGTATATTGTGATCATCTTCAAGAGCAGAATTACTAGGATGCACATATTACCTTTAGTAAAACTGATATATACTGGGAGAGGTTCATATTTTATAAAAGGGCAGGCATGGCAAATATTGCATCAGAGTAAATCCTTTAAGAATTATATATTATAATATGCTCTGGCTTCAGGGAAGTTGAAAAAATAGGCATATAAGAAATATTTCATACATTACCTGTATAAGTCTAACTGAAATTCATTTTGGATCTTTGTGTTTCAAACTTAAATTTCTGAGGATAAATAATTCCATGGAATAACTATCTAGCAGAAGAAAAACAACACACAAACATATTCAATGAAACAGCCGATGGAGACTTTTATCATTTGCTTTATCAATTTTATTGTGTAAAATTAATGTTGGTGAATGGTGATACATAATCCTGTTATTTACCTGTTTTAGTTACTTTTGGACCTACTTACATAATATGTAAAATATTACTCACACCTCTCTGTCCACATCGTAGAGGACAATAAGAGGGGAAAAGCACCTATATAGTGAAAGAATGTTATATTAGATGTGTGTACATATTGTATATACGTTTGTATATACAAACACACACATGTGTGTATAGCACATACATGTGAAGTATTTTTATTAAGGAAACTTCATTCTTAATTCTTAAGAAAATGTAATTATAAAATTTCTTAGATTATCATATTGGTCAGATATAGATAAACATGTAGGTATAAGTACAAATGTAGATATATTTGTCCAGAAAACTTCTTTTAGGACCTTTATCATTTAAAAATGCACAAAGGACTAAACTGACCCTAGGATAATAGTGGCTGCTTTTATCTGAATCTCTCAGACAGCTTTAAAAAAAAAAAACTATGATGAATAAGAATTGCATACAAAACCATATGACAACACCGTCAGCACATGAGAATTCAGAAAATACCATAGTCCTCAAATTACCTATAAGTAGAATGATGTATACCCAATTACAACAGAGCTGCCAATGGAAATACTGCTGTTGTAAACTCGTGGGTGTAGAAAGTAGGGGAGGGGAAGTCTGAAGATACTTCGTGGAAAAGACAAGAGATCAGGTTACAGATGAAACGCAAACAAAACCATTTAAAGAAAGAAAGTCATTGCTAAGATGAGTGAGGCATTTGCCAGTTCATAGCATTAAATACAGGGAAGACCTTGAAAGAAAGTGGGACTGAAAAAAGAAAACTCAAGGAAACTTTGCTTTGAGAGGATAAAGGGATAAGTAAAGAAGGGATGTGCCCCTTGGAGATTTTTCAATGGAGGGGAAAAATAAAAATAAAATAAGGTGAGAAAAGTAAGGATCCTGCACAAATAAAAAAGACTCATCATACAAACCCAAACCTCCCACTCTCTATGAAATCACTATGAAAATCACTATGAAAATCAACCACTACAGAAACAAACAAAAAAAATGCTCTTAACTAAGAACATTGTCCATGCAATGCCTAAAATTAGAAAAAAATAAATAAAAAAAAAACAACAAAAAAGAGAAATTTTTTACACAATTAAAAGGAGAAAAAAGTATTAGGAAATGAGAATTGGAACAAGCTACAGAACTCCACTCCTCCAGTAACAATAATGCAGCAGAAGAAAACTATGACATAGCACTCCAAACAGAATTAAATGTTTTCAAACATTATTTGGCATTATATAGTAAAAGTGAAATTAGAAATTTAGAAACTAAGAGCAGACATGGCTAATAAACTAGAAGAAGTAAGAGAGGTGATCAAAGCCACAAAAATTATTTATTAAAAAAAAGACAAAACCATCTCAGAAATAAGGAACATATATATATATTATATATATGTGTGTGTGTGTGTATATATATATATATATATATATATATATTTTACTAAGGAATTGGCTCATGAATTTATGGAGGGTGAGAAGTCCAAGATCTGAAGTCAGCAAGCGGGAGACACAGAAGAACCAAAAGTGTAGTCTAGTCTGAGTCCAAAGGCCTAAGAATTAGGAAAGCTAACTGTCCAAGTTCCAGTCTGAGTCCAAATCTGAAGGCAGAAGACCATCTTCCTAGCTCAGAGACATAGACAAAGAATTTTTTCTCACTCAGCCTTGTATTCTATTCAGTCCCTCCAGGATTGGATGAGGCCCACCCACACTGATGAGGACAATCTGTTTACACAGTTAACTGAGTCAAATGTTAATCTCATTTAGAAACACCCTGTTAAAACAATAAATAACAGTTGTTCTATACATAACAGGTGGCTGTCAAATGTAATGGTTTTTGATGAAAAATAAAAACAATAATGAGTGGTTATGTAAGAAAATAAAGAGAATTAAAGGCACTATAAAATGTGAATACACAGAATATGATGAGGATATCTGGATGAATATTCTTAAGGATTTCGGTAATGCAGTTATTGGTAAATCCTAAAAATGTGCAGAAGCAGACCACCCGTACCTAACATGAGCACTTGTGCTGGCTGATTTGACCTTATAGAAGTCTCTCTACCACAAAGTAACCAGACCTTGCATTAGCCTGGGTTCCCCAGAGAAACAGAACCAATAGGAGCAGTATACAGGGGCATACTTAAATATCATGTCCAGAGTGTCAGAATAATTGTTGCATTTTGATTCTCTTACCACAAAGAAGGAAGCACAGTGCCTGGTGACAGTGTTTGGATTCTGGATACAGCAAATTTCACATATAGAAATTTTTGTTTTTCTGACCCGTATACTGGATAACGTGAAAAGTTGCCACCTTTAGTGTCAGAACAGAAAAAGATTCTAGAGTAGGTCCAGAGCATTTCTACTCCCACATCTTTGTGAATTAGCAGTGTGGTAGGATCACTCTTGGAAGCCATTAAAATACATGGGGTGGCCAATGATATTGTAATTATATCAGAAGTGACCATGTACCAAATAAAATATCCCACAAACTTAATTGTTTCTTCAACTTATTTCCCCTTAGCCATATCCCCCAAATTATCTTAATGCCTCATCCTAGCTAACTCTGAGGAAAGTGTGATGTTGGAGAAGTCAGAATAAAAATACTCAGAATTTAAAGTATCTCGCTTTTGGAAAGTTCATTAAAATATGTGTTTTAAAACACATCGCTAGCACCCCTTCCAGGGCCTCAGACAGCATTGTTGCACATTAGGGACCTTGAGGCTTAAGCTTCATTAACTTCCAGGAAAACCTACCTCTCTCATTGTGCCTTATTATTTGAAGCAATCTATTATCCTCTGAAATGATTTGGTTTGTTGTTTAAAGAAAGGAAAAAAATGACCTTGAGAACTTTTCCCTTTTATAAGATCCACAAATAATAAATTACAGTTCTCCTTCTGAAATCAATACTTTAATTAACTTTAATTTCATCTATTAATAATGTAGTTTGAGGCAGAGTACTTACTGATCTCTCAGCAATGTATATTATATATTTATTAGTTTGGCATTTTATTTTGTTTAATTTGGCCCATCATCAGAAGCATAAATTAATCAAATTTCAACAGGGCAAACAATTCATAGAGAATAAACACCACAAGCAAAACAAGTCTCAAAATAAATTAACAAAAAATAAAAATGTATCACAAACTCATATACAATGCACAACACTGAGAAACATCAAATGGAATGAATACATGCCAACATTTTTGGCCCCAGTAGGGAAATAACTAATGAAGTAGCATAGATATTAACATACATAACAGCATTCCAAACATGCTGACATAACAAATCCACAATAACTCCTGTCTATTTGAATGATAAAAGGAGTCTAAAATGAAACACAATTTGTATAGTACTTTTAGCAAAGTAGTAATAAATGAGATGACTATCACTCTGCATTTGAGAAAGCTACTATCTTCTGCATTCTAATAACTTAAAGGCAAAATAAGAAGCAGGTATTTTGGTGCACTAAACTTACAATTAATCTTACACACAGAAAATATAATATAAACACCCAAATTACATCTCATTTGTCTCAGTCAACTAGAATCTACAATCTTGGCTACTTACCAATAATTTGGAAGATTGGTATATAAGAAAGTAAAAGCATACTTTGCCTCACATCTCTAAAAACAAAACAAAACAGAAGATGGTCTAGTAAAAACATATCCTTGCAGTAACTGTAGGACATATTTTCTTTACCATTGGCTGGCTGACAAATGTATTCTAACCTACTTTAGATAGACATGAAATTTCAGCAGATTGAATGATATGTTTATGTATTTTTCTTGCTTCTATGTATATTTCTAAGAATTATTTTGGATCTAATTGTTGAGAAAAGATTGTTGCTTCTGAGAAGTTAACGAGCTTTATTTCCTTGGACAATTTAAATTTGATATAGAATTATGTTTTCCTTTCCTTTTAAACCAAGAGAAACACCATCACATTTATGGACTAATTTTAGTATACTATTTTCACAATTTCCTGAATTAGAGCAGTAATTTCCTGTTGTTTCTCTGCATCTGCATATCCTTATGAGAAAAGTGTTTCTTGCTACTCCTCATCCTTGACATTTGCACTTCCAGTTGTAAGAGTGCAGAGGGATCTCAGAATTCCAGGTTATCCTGATAAATGTGTCCTCTCTCCTAATAGTCACATTCCTATGCTTGAAGATCATCAAGACCAATTACTTTCTGGTCAATGCTCTAGGAGTACTGCCAAGATTAGCATTTAAAGACCTTGTCACTGATTCCTGCAGTTGCTTGGAGGGTTGCCTGATCACCCTATATCTGTTGGTATTGAACATGATCCCAGGAAGTTGATACTAAAATGTGATTTTGAAGCAAAACAAACTGTCAGATTTATAGCCTAATAAAGGACCCCATCACTGGTCAAATTTTGGTAGTAATTGCCCTTGGCATGATATGGAGATGCAATTGTTAAAATTCTTCCAATGGTGAATTGAGATGAGATAGATGTGGAAGACAAGGTGTGTTCAGGGAAATTTCAACCATTTGGGAGGTTCAATAGAAGCAGTAATTGTAAAGAATATGGAATTGGTGACACTTGCTGGATGTTATTGATTCATTGCAGAAAGGTTATGAGTGATTAATAAGCCATAAAGTCTGGTAAACAGCATATAAAGGAGTCTTACCTCCTATAACTACAGGCCAGAAAAAATGATTATCAAGGTGGTAGAGCTCCAGCAAAGATTAAATTCTCAACCCCAGAAAATGCATTATGCCAAGACCATAAACCTGATTAGGAACTGCTTAGATTCTTAGAATCAATATGGGCACATATGGCTTCATGAACTTAAATTCTGAATTCCCAGGTTTAGTCAAAACACTTTGGCCATGCGGAAATTACATCTCCTTGTTTAAGATAATACACTCCATTGCTTGAAGACCATACAGAAGTCCCTTCCTTGCAATAAAACACATGACTCTTCATGATAATACCACTCCCTCTTGGCCATCAGACTGAGGCAGGAGATAGATGGGCTCCAGGCTAGGCATTTACAACTGGCCTCCTGTTTACATTTCTTGGGGCAGGAAAAAGATGGGCTTCATGCCGGACACTTACAATTAGCCTCCTGTGTGCATTTCCTGAGATAGGAGATAGGTGGGCTCCAGGTTAGATATTTACAACCAGCCTCCTGTTTGCCCTTCGAAATAGAAATAACAACAGAAACAGGGTAAATAGCCAGGCTTTGTCTCCTGAGGACACTTTAAATAACAGTCATGGCAGGAACAGTGAGGGGCTAAACCCTGTTGGAGTAAAAGATCAAGAGGTCACATATTTCCCATCCTTGGGGCAAGGGAGACACTGCACATGTGCAGAAAGGCTCCTTGGAGGTCAAAAAAGGAGAGATTACCACCCCATAATATGTGATACCAACCCCCCCTCCCCCACCCATAGCCCTCTGGGTTGGAATCCATCTTGGAAAAATTCCCTCACATATGTTGGGGAGGGTCCTAGGGGAGGTCGGGTGTGGAAAAAGAAACCAGATAATTGGCCAAAAGTAAACAAAGACCCGGAAGAACTGCCCTATATAAATGATTTAACTGCCTGTTTACTGCACTCCTCCTCACTAGGGGCACATCTCTGCCTTGCTTCTGTCTTAACTAAACAAACTGTTTCTCTGTGTGCTCTCCCACTTGTTGTGGTGCTGTGTCTCTAATAATAAACTTTGTACCTGTTTTTACAATTTTTGCCTCCTTGAGAAATGCATTTTTCAATGGGGGCAAGAGCCAGGGAAAATTTGGTTATAGCCTCTAGCCTTTGCTGGTCTAGTGGCTAGGATTCCTGGTTTTCATTCAGGATACCCAGGTTCAATTCCTGGGCAGGGAACTAAGATCTCACTTCAAGCCACCACTCACTGCCACTGCCTCTCTGAGATCAAGACTAATAACTAGAGTCAGGTCACAACATAACCTTGCTAAGAAAGTGAAAGATATCCTAAGTTTGTAAGGGGCCTTTCAACTGAAAACAAAATGCACAACCTAAAAGCTGAGAATTATGTTTTACTCGGTGGATTTTCTGCATACTCAAGCCCATGAGGCAGCCTCTCGGTAGCTCTGCGGGACTGCTCTGAAGAGGTAAGGGAGGAGCCAGGATATATAGGAATTTTTGCAACCAAAACCAGGTAGTTGGAACACGGAAAGATTACTGTTAATTAAAGAAAAGCAGACACCTCTGGTTAATAAATTTAGCACTTTTCTATGTGTGGGAAGATGCAAGAGTCTGGGCTCATTGAAATCTTCTCCTTGACATGCATCTTAACTATCTAGGGCCAGTATCCAGTTCTTCTCATCCTGAATCCCCTCAGGGTACACCACTGGGGGCAGCTGCAGTGGCTGATGGTTTGATGGCTGCTATATCCTTTGTTTACTGATATGGCAGGCGACATTTTTGTCCATAGACTCTACACCAGAGGAACTGTAGGCCCTAGTACTTAGAGCTCCAGAGTGAAGAAGAGGCTGGATCACTACATGGAAGAAAAGTACAACACCCTAGCAAGAATATATAATAATGATTAATCTGGTTCTTCCTCAAAGGACTTATAGCTGTTTAACTATTTAACTATAATCCAGAAAAGAAGATTACCCAAACATTGCACAAACTGTGAGATGCAGGAAGTGGGTTGACATTGTTACCTGGAAAAGGTAACAATTGTTACCTGACAATTCAATTATAATGAATTGTCATTATAGCCATCCTTCCCATTAAGATAGCCAGAGGTCATTGCCAAAGGCATACAGACCACATAATAAATGAAGCCCTAGAACACGTATGGCTCACAGGGGCTGATAGGTCTAATAGGTCTACAGAACTACTTGATGGTGATTTCCTTGCTATCCATATGTATAATACTTGGTGGTTTTTATCGCTGTTCATTTGCAGAAACCCCACATTGCTTCCTTAATCTGTGAGGTAAGAGATCCTATGGAAAAAACCAAGTGCAAGCCTCAGAAACTAGCCCTCTTCTCACGAAGACAGTAAATCAAGAGCATTATAGTATCCTGGAAGGAATGGCAGGGATTAAAGCCACTTTTTAGGCCTAATGGATGCTGAAATTGTGGCCTTATTACATTTGCTTTCATTCAATAGTCTGGCACCTACAAAAGTCAGATATATCCTTACAGATATCAAAGTGCAGTATCACAAACTCAAACAAATAGCAGCCTCAATTACAGTACCTGCGCCAGTTGTGTTATACCAACTAGAGAATATTAACACAGATTCCTATAGTTTGTATACAGTCATTAATTGGGAAAATGTGTCCTTTTTCATTGCAATCAAGTGATTGAGAAGAAGCGGAAGCAGTTTGCGTCTGCATGGTGTATTGGTTTTCTGGGACTGCTTTAACAAATTACCACAGACTCGGTGACTTAAAACAGAAACTTTTTCTCTCACAGTTCTGGAAGACTGAAGTCTGAAATGAAGGTGTCAGCAGGGTTGGTCCTGTCTGAAGGCTCTGAGGGAGAATCAGTTCCATGCCTCGCTCCTAGATTTTGGTGTTTACCGCAGTGCCTGCCGTTCTGTGGCTTGTAGATGCGGCCACTCCTATACAGCCTTGGTATTCACATGGAGTTCCTAACTGTCTCTGCTTTCTGTTTTTGTAAGCATTGCGGTCATTGGATTAGAGCCCACTCTAATCCACTTATGACCTCATTTTAACTGACTAATTACATCTACAAAGGTTCCATTTTCAAACAATGTAACATTCTGATGTTCTGGGAAGACATGAATTTTAGGGGGGCATTATTCAACCTAGTACACTTGGTATTGTCCACAGTACACATTTGCAGTCCTACCCTCTGTAAAATTCTAGCACTAAGGGAAATTCAACCAGTTAGACATTCTACACACATCCATTGGTTGACTATATGGGTAACATAATTTGCTGGATGATAACATCTGGTTATGTGAGCAAGAAATAGCAAGCATATTGGAGTCTTTTGAAATACATATGTGCTTCATAGGGTGGGAACTAAGCTCTATGACATTTTGGGGGGCATCTACCACTTCAACTAAATTTTTCGGTTTTATTTATTTTTAAAATTGAAGTATAGTTGATTTACAACATCATATTCGTTTCAGGTGTAGAACATAACAACTCAATATTTTTATAGATTACACTCCGTTTAAAGTCACCACAAAATAATAGCTGTATTCCCCTGTGCTGTACAATAATCGGCAATAATAAAATACATCCCTATAGTTTATCCATTTTATACATAGTAGTTTGTACCTCTCAATCACCTGCCCCCATCCTAACTCCCTCCCCCCCCACCCCACTGGCAACCACTACTCTGTTTTCTATACCTGTGAGTCTGTTTCTGTTTTGCTGTATTCAATATGTTTTTAGATTCCACCTATAAGTGATAACATACAGTATTTTTCTTTCTCTGTCTGATTTTGTTAAGCATAATACTCGCTAGACCCAACCCATGTTGTTTCAAATGGCAGAATTTCATTCTTTTTTATGGCTGAGTATTATTTCCATTATATACATTTGTTGATGGATGCTTAGGTTGCTTCCATATCTTGGCTATTGTAAATAATGCAGCTGTGAACATTGGAGTGCGTGTCTCTTTTGAATTACTGTTTTCCTTTTCTTCAAGTATATACCCAAGAATTGCTGGATCATATGATAGTTCTACTTTTATTTTTTAAGGAACCTCCATACTATTTTCCATAGTGGCTGCACTGATCTACATTCCCATCAACAGTGTACTAGGGTTCTCTTTCCTCCACATCTTCATCAATATTTATTGTTTATAGACTTTTTGATAATAGTCTTTTTGACAGGTGTGAGGTGATATCTCATTGTGGATTTGATTTGCATTTCTCTGATAATTAACAATGTTGAGCATCTTTTCATGTGCTTATTGGCCATCAGTATATCCTCTTTGGAAAAATGTCTATTCAGGCCCTTTGCCCATTTTTTAATTGGGTTGTTTGCTTTTTTGATATTGAGTTGTACACATTTTTAGTCATGTGAGTAATGGAGAATGCAGAAACATTGTATCTAAAGAAACACAGTAACAACAACAAAACCTAATTATTGCATTTCTCAGTCCCTACCAATAAGATATAATAAAATGCCATCTTGAACTTTTTGGATTCTGAAGGTGTCACATTCCACACTTGGCTGGGCACTTTTAACCTATGTGTCAAGTTGTATGGAAATTTTTCTGTTTTTAAAAAGGCCTGGAAGAGAAACATTTCCACTGCAGACCAGTCAGTGGTACAAGTAGCCAGCCCATTAGGCAGTAATCACCTTTCAGACAGGATGACTCTAAAATTATGTGTGGTGAATATTCATGTTATATGAAGCTCATAGCAACACAAAATAAGAGAATCAAAAGGGAGACACCTAGGCTTTTAAAGAAGCAGAAGAAGAATAGAAGCTCTTGTGGTAGGACAGAAATACAGATAAAGAGCATGAAGAGTGTCATAGGACAGGTTTTCTGGCAAATAAATTCTCAGGCAGAAATTTGAATACAGCAGGCTTACTGGGGAGGACCCTAGGGAAACTAGTCTATAAGGAGTGAGGATTGGGCAGGAAGGGTCGTTGAATTGCTATACACTTAGAACAGAGCCCAGCTGATCTTACAGGGAGCTCTGGAGCTGGGATATTCCTTCAAATCATCTTAAATTGAGGCATGTTACCAAGCTCAGGTTCGGCTGCTCACCACTTGAAAGACAATACTTGAGAGACAAGTACTGGTTGGAAAAGGAAAGGTTGCTTTATTTGGGAGGTCATCAACCTGGGGAGTAGACAAATTCCTGTCCCAGAACCAACTCCAAAGATTCCCCATCAGCTCAGCCAAATGTTCTTAAGATGGCACTGCTGCTTAACACGCTCCCATCCAGTTTTCTTTTCTTCCCTTTTTCCTTCACATGTTTCAGAGCTGCATGGTGATGTGATCATTCTCTCAGCCTCCCCCAGGTCCCTCCATATTTCCAATCACAGACATTTCCCATAATAACTGTCTTTCATGTCCATCTGGACTAACATACCCTCCCATTTATATCACTGTTTCTAATAGTCCAATTAAAAGTTTTTAATCTTACTAGGACTTACAATTTATTGACTTCATAACCAATCCCCTCACTTCCATTCTTATTCAGTTTCCACTATCCTTGTTTATATTCACTCCCTTGCATAATCTTCAAATTATTTTCTCTTCTTTATATAAACTCATTTTCTGGATTATGTCATCCCCCAGCCCATGGCTTTAAATACCATGCCTCTGCATATGTATACCAAGCTTATACTACTACCTGCTTCATCCATCCTTGTGAATCCAATACCACTGAATGAATTTCCATTTTAATATCTAATAGGCAGATCAAATTTAACCTGTTCAAAATTGAACTCCTGATCCAGCTGCCAATCTGATTCCTTTACAATTTTTCTGATTTTAGTAATTAGCAAATTAATTTGTACAGCTGTCTGGATTAAAATTCCTTTTTCTTTCATATCCTGAATATTCCAAATCTGACCAGTTCTCAGCCTCTTCACTGTTATGCACCAGTCCAAGACCCAATAATTTCTTACCTGCATTACTATAATCACTTCCTAATTATCTCCTGTGTTCTACTCTTGCTTTCCTATAATATGTTCTCATCACTGTAGCCAGAATGATCCTCTAGGAATGGAAGTCAGACATTGCCTCTGCTTAAAACATCCTCAAGGATTTTCCTCTCACTTAAGAGATTAAGTCCTTGAAATAATCTGTGACCTTATGGGACCAGCCTCTCTGACTAGATCTACTAGTCTCCCCTCCTTCATTCACTCCTATAACACTGGCCTCCTTGCTACTACTGAAACACACCAGGCATACTCTTTCCTTAGATCTTTGTACTTGCTACTTCCTCTGAATATAATGCTTTTCTTTAAATACTCATATTGCTACCTCCCTATCTTCATTAAAGATTTGCTTAAATCTTACCTTCAATATTTCCTAACAATTGTCCTAAAAATTGCTCCTCCTCAATCCCTCTGGTATTCACTGTGTCCCATTCTTTCTTTACATTTTCTCTATAGTACTTAGTTCTACCATTCTCTTTTACTTATTTATTTAGTTAATTATCTGCCTCAATTTTGCTAGAATTTCTAGTTTTCTTCAAATATTCTAAATTCCTTCAGAATTTTGTCAACTCGTTATATCGAGTACTGAGATAAAATGGATCTTTTTATTTCTTTACTTAGTTGTCAACTTTTACTTCATATATTTTGAAGTTGTTATGAGACGTACCCATATTAAGCCTGTTCTAGCTTCTAGATAAATTAACTATTTTATCATTATGAGTTATTTCTTTTATCTTTGATACTCACCACTGTCTTGAAGTCCACTTTATCCAATATTAATAGAGCCATTCAACTTTCTTATTTTTTATATTTGCATGGTAATATCTTCCATTTTCTTGTTTTCAACTTGTGTATATCTCTTTTAACGTGCAACTTTTGTAGCCATCATATTTTCGAGATCTTGTATTTTCCCCTATCTGATAATCTCTATCTTTTAGTTGCAATGGTTATTCTATTTACTTTTAATGCAGTTAGAAATATATTTAGGTTTAAATCTAACATCTTGCAATTTGTTTTCTATTTTCCCCAAATAATCTTTAAAATGTCATTGTTTTGCTGCCTTCTTTTTCTGCCTTTCTTTTTAATTTTTTTCTAAGTTAATTATCAATTAAAAAAAATTTATTCTAACCCCACTATTCTCTTTGCAGCTTACAATTTTGTCCTTTTTGAAGTGGTTGCTCTAATATTTTGTTTAATATAAATACAAAAAAAACATTTTAGTAATAGTAATCCCTTTTTTTCCAGATTCATCAGTTGTTTACATTTTGTCTTATTTGCTTTCTATTTTTTTCTCTCAATTTTCTCTACTACTCCTTTTCCATTTGTCAATAATCAGTAATTTGCAGGGAGATACATTAGTATTATGTAAATATTTCATTCTTTATCAAAATTTCAACCACAAGTTTTAGCATTCATTAATAATATTTTAACTCCGTCATTTATTCCTTAAATTTTAGTTTTATTTTTCCTCCATCTATTAATAGATTCATGTACTTATTTATATCACTACAGAGTTTTATTTTGTTCAGTAAGTTAAAATCCATTGCCATCATTGTTATTTTGATGCTCAAGTTGTTCCAGATGTGGGCAACAGGAAGCACTTCAGTCTGACTCCTGTGTACTTCTGATACATGCCCATCATTCTATGAGCACTTCCTTATTTATGTTACAACAGTTTGTTCCAGATACATCTTATTCATTCATTGGCCCAGGCATGAAATCAGCCTTCTCTTCAAGGAATTTTGGTTCCTTTTCAAAAAAAATTATATTTAGAAACCAAGATATTGGTTCTGGGTACGTTCTTTACTGCTGGCATGACATTGATTCCAAAGCCTCTAGAAAATAAAGATAGACAGTTAGAAACAGACAGATTAAGGTATATAGATATGTATACAAGTTTCTTTGTCAAAAAACTCTGATTTCTTGCTAATATGTCCAATTCCATTTCAACATCAAAACGTAAATTCTAGTCTTCTTCTTTTCATAATTATAATACTCCTTTCCAGCAGTGAGAAAAATGATTAACTTTAACCTCATACATTTGCTCATTTATTCCAACGTTGAAAATACAGAAATTAACTTGCCAATTTATCTCATATACCACTGGAATAAGCAAATCTAATAACTAGAGTTCAATATTTGTTTAAAAATTTAAGTTACATTTTACTTATAGCATAATTTGAAGTAAAAAAGACTGATCTATCAGTAACAGCTCTGAATCCAGTTTTATGAGCATAGACAATCTAGTTGTTTGAGAGAGTCTCAGTTTCCTCAACTAAAATTTATCTACCAACAACACCTATCTTTTTTACAATTGCTCTAATGTAAACTGAAGATATTAATAATCAAAGAAGCAACAAAATACCCATCTGAATGTTTCAAAGGCAGTTCATTTTTGCCTTTTCTTGGTAGTACATTCAAGGAAGTCTCTTCACAGACGGTGTATTATCTGTGTGGCTAGGTTACTTTAGTTTCTTACTTTTATTTGATGTCTCATGGGGACACAAACTTATAGAACATTTAAGAAAAATACTATTGGAAATATTTCTTTGACATCACAGGAGGAGTTGGAAAAAGAAATAACTTCTATTCTTATCAATCTCTGAAAGCCTACATTAATTTCTGTCATTCAGCAGGTCAGTGACCACCTTCACTGAGTAGTTTAGTGATGAAGAGGACACCAAGAAAACAAAGAAGTGAATGATCAATGTTACTGCAGGGCACTTGAAGAAGATAAGTAGTAAAACATCCCACTGTGTATGAAAGGCATAGATGACAAGCAGAAATTAAGGCGTGAAAGCTTCAGGGAAAAAAACAGACAAATTGTAAAAGGAGAAGAACAAACAAAAAACCCCTAACTTTTATTTATTTATTTATTTTTATTTTTATAAATTTATTTATTTATTTGTTTTTATTTTTGGCTGCGTTGGATCTTCGTTGCTGCACGCGGGCTTTCTCTACTTGCAGCAAGCAGGGGCTACTCTTCACTGTGGTGCGTGGGCCTCTCACTGCCACGCCTCTCTTCTTGCAGAGCATGGGTTCTAGGCGAATGGGCTTCAGTAGTTGTGGCACGCGGGCTCAGTAGTTGTGTCTCATGGGCTCTAGAGTGCAGGCTTAGCAGCTGTGGTGCACGATCCTAGCTGCTTCACTGCATGTGGCGTCCTCTTGTGCCAGGGATCGAACCTGTGTCCCCTACATCGGCAGGTGGATTCTTAAGCACGGTGTCACCAGGGAAGCCCCAAATTTTAAAATAAATACTATCAATGAAAACTGAAATCTTTCATTGATGGGTAGAATGTGTTTTATGACCATGCTTTTCTGAATAATCAATACTATTATTTCCTCCAGTGTATGCTACCTAAATGGATATTTTATAGTATACTTCATACAGATAGATTATTTTAAATTCTGTTTAAAACTTGTCAATATTTCAAGTACATTTTTGCTTACCAAATTTTTAAATGCAATTAAAATTATCTATTTTTTCAACATTATAATTACACACAATTATACATTTAAATTTTCAAATGCTAAATGCAAATGTTACTCTTTTCAGAATAAATAATAAAATAAATATTCAACATGATTTATGATAGTTGTCATGGCCAAGATATTATATATTTTAATCAATTAAAGTAGTTTTATTTTCACATATTATTTCAATCATTGTGAGCTTTTAAAGAAAATTCTAATAAGTGTCTGTTCACTGTCCTAAGTCTACAATTGGAAAATAAATGTATGTTAGTAATTTCCTTTCTTTGGTAGCTAATATGATTTCACTAAAAAGAAGCACTGGTAAGGCTGAGGCAGAGGAGAGGTTGAAACTCTATATCCAAAATAGAAATAGGAAAAATAATAATCTCTCTTTTGATTACCATAGAAGAAAGTAGATTGCTGACAGTTCCCTTTTTTTCCCCATAACCCTATCAATGTTTCCCTTTCTTTCCCCAGATAAATAATCATTGTCTAACCTACAAAAAGTGTCTCCTTTTGAAAATATAATGGCCATCTAAGATTTTATTCCTAATCAAAATAAAATGATTGTGTTATGCAATTAGTTTACTAATCTTCCTCCTTCTTTTTCTTTGTCTATACCTCTATGCTAACAGACTAACTAGAAATGAGTTGAAACTATAGCTCTACTGTAACAGATACACAAATAAGAAATAGAAGAATAAGGATACTAAAATAGGAAAGAAGTTGGAAAATCTTTATATTTGAGACTAGGAATAAAAGACCAACAACAACCTTCTATTGTCATAATATATGTCAGTAATTTATACATACCTACAATATCTCAAATTATGAAATAGGCTTCCTTTTTCTCAAAAATATAATTTTAAAAATTTATATTTCTGTTTCTCCACCACAATATTCTCTCCTGACTTCTTTCCCGTGCCTGTTATTGATATTTTCTTTGTCTTTTATTACATCAAAAGAAGTACATGTTTGAGTGTGTGTGTGTGTGTCTGTGTGTGTTGAGAAATGATCAAGATGGACCTTAAAATATGTAGACAATAAGTTAGATAAATTGGAAAAAAATAAATACCAGGGATAATTTAGAAAGACGTTTTAATAGTTGAGGAAAAAGAAATGAAGGCTGATTTAGTAGTAGAGAAGATTACAGAAATCATCACAGTGAAAAATAATACTAAGGTTGAATTAAGATTTTGAAACTGAAAGTGGGAGTCAAAAGGAAAGGAGTAATAAAAATTAAAGATAACTCAGGAAAAGAAACTGAGTAAAGAAAGCAGAGGGGCAAAAGGTGCTGATTCTATCTTTATGGATCAGAGTTGTAAATGATATTTTCATCACTCTCGACTTTTGTTTTTTACTTCGATCCATCTTGTCTACTCTAAGCCTTACCATCTGTAAAATGTTGATAAAATATCTACCTAACAACGTTGGTTGCAGTAGGGATTATATGAGCTAATGTTCCTAAAGCATGTATTAAAGCATCTACTGATTAATCAGTATTCAATAGATGGTAGTTATAAGATTCCAAAATATTCCTGTCAAAAATTAGTAATTTTTAAGGCAAACATAAATTTCCAGAAAGATAACGACTTGTTCATATCTGGGTAATACCTTATTCATTTCTTTCATCCTGAATAATGTGAGCATTTTTGACTTAAAAGAGGTTAGAGCTTTCAATATACCTTAATATCCTATTAATAGTTTATAACAGTCATGTTATTTCATTTTCAGACCATAGGTTACAAGTTCTTAAAGTGTGTTATTGTGGATATTTTTAAACTAACTTTTAAGTGAGGCTAAATGCATAATCCAAACAAAAACAATTATCTCAGGAGAGAAGTATATACCTTGGACAACAAATGTTTACATTATCTTCATTTGTTTCAAGTAAAATTAAAACATTTAAAACAGCTTTTGTATTATTATGTAATAAAGAACAAAGTAAAGATTCAGAGTGGATCCAAAGTAACTGAACCCAGCTTATCATTAATAACTATTAAATGATTTATTGAAAAGTAGTTAATGTGAACCACAAAATGATGAAACAAAGGATGACCTTTCCAAATTTGGTAAAAGTGAAAATATTGAAGCAACTGTTGTCATGGATACTGTGCTCTTACAAGCCTGCTATTTCTCTGGTAGTTAAAAAGTTGCAATAGCCAAAGAAGAAACAGCACTTTAACTGTGGCATTACCTTATTTTTGAAATTAAAAGTATCCACGTATCTTCCAAAGAAGACTAAATACATTGTTTTTCATCTGGGTAATTGAGGGTAATATAATAGGCCTAGAAACTGGCACCTGTCTCTTTCAGCAGGTAGACAGCAACTGAAATTTCCAAGTGCTATTTCTCCCTTTCACTACTGGCGGTATACGGCTTACCTATGGCATTTCAAATCTGGTTTCCAAAGAAATCGGAAAAGGTGTTTTTGTTTTGTTTTGTTTTGTTTTCTTGGCCCCAAAATGTCATATACAGAAAGTATAAAAAAGAAAAAAAAAGTATATAAATGCTATGGATTTATTTATTTTTTTCTGTTCTCTCCTAAGAGAGTTCAGTTTATACAGATTTTTCTTGAATTGTATCATTTTTATTTAGAAACTTGCAATTGAAGTAGGTATTACGTAGTATCTACCTTACTGCATTGGCTAGAACTTCCAGTGAAACACTGTATGAAAGTGAATATCCTTGCCTTGATCTTGATCTTAGCAGTAAAGTATCAAGTGTTTTACCATTAAATGTGATGCTAGTTCTAGTTTTTTTGTAGATGCCATTTATCAGGTTGAGGAAGTTGCTTCCTATTCCTAGGTTTCTTAAACTTTTGTATACAAAATAGATGTCAAATATTATCAAATGGTATTCTACATCAATTCAGGTGACTGTAAATACATAGTCAAATTTTTAAAATTTTGTGATAGGTGATTTACTTTGAGTTTTTAATGTTAAACAAAACTTGCAACCTGCAATAAACAACACTTGCTTATGATGCATTATAATTTTCCTCTATTTTTGTATTCAATTTGCTGTTTTTTTTTTTTTTAATATTTCTTATTGAAGCATAGTTGACTTACAATGATTCTGGTATACAGCAAAGTAATTCAGTTAGATATAGATAGGTATATATAGATATTCTTTTTCAGATTCCTTTCCACTATAGTTTATTACAAGATATTGAATATAGTTCCCTGTGCATATGGTAGGTCCTTGTTGTCTATCTAGTTTATATATAGTAGTGTGTATCTGTTAATCCCAAATTCCCAATTTATCCCTCCCCTCCTTTCTCCTTTGGTAACCATAAGTTTGTTTTCTATGTCTGTTAGTCTATTTCTCTTTTGTAAATAAGTTCATTTGTATCTTTTTATAGATCACACATATAAGGGATATCATATGATATTTCTTTCTCTGTCTGATTTACTTCACTTAATGTGATAATCTCTAGGTCCATCCATGTTGCTGCAAATGTCATTATTTCATCCTTTCCTATGGCTGAGTAATATTCCATTGTATATATATACCACATCTTCTTTATCCATTCATCTGTCAGTGGACATTTAGGTTGCTTCTGTGTCTTGGCTATTGTAAATAATGCTGCTATGAACATTGGGGTGCATGTATCTTTTCAAATTAGAATTTTCATCTTTTCTGGATATATGCCCAGGTATGAGATTGCCAGATCATATTGTAACTCTACTTATAGTTTTTAAGGAACCTCCGTATGCACCAGTTATTGAAGAGACTGTCTTTTCTCCATTGTATATTCTTGCTTCCTTTGTCATAGATTAATTGACCATAGGGTGTGGGTTTGTTTCTGGACTTTCTATCCTGTTCTATTGATCTATGTATCTGTTTTTGTTCTAGTACCATATTGGTTTAATGACTGTAGCTTTGTAGTATAGTCTGACATCAGGGAGCATGATTCCTCCAGCTCCATTCTTTTTTCTCAAGATGATTTTGGCTATTCAGGATCTACTGTGTTTCTATACAAATTTCAAAATTTTTATTCCAATTCTGTGAAAACTGCCATTGGTAGTTTAATAGGGATTGCATGTATTGCCTTGGGTAGTATGGTCATTTTAACAGTATTAATTCTTCCAACCCAAGAACAGGGTATATCTTTCCATCTGTTTGTGTCATATTCAATTTCTTTAATCAGCCTCGTGTAGTTTTCAGAGTACAGGTCTTTTGCCTCCTTAGGTAAGTTTATTCCTAGGTTTTTAAATTTGTTGCCATTTTAGTAAACACTTTGTACCTGAGTTTATGAGGAATATTGGTCTGTTGTAGTCTTTTCTTTCTCCCTTTCTTTCTTTCCTCCTTTCTTTCTTTCTTTCCTTCTTTCTTTCATTTGTTATATTGATTGGGTATTAAAGTGATGCTTACTTCACAGAATGAGTCGAGAAGTACTATATTCTCATATCTAGCACGATTTTCTACATAATTAATATATAGTCAGATCTTTACCATCTCCTTTTTCTTGGAGGGATTTGTTTTTATATCTTGTTTCGCTTTTTGTTTGTTTGTTTGTTCTTTATGCAAAAATTGATCTCTAATATAAGCATGTGGTGCTATAAATCGTCCTCTAACTACTGATTTAGTCCAGTCTCCCAATATGTTTTATTTCCATTTTTATTCAGTTCACAATATGTTTTAAATTTTCTTCTGATATTTACTTTGACCCTTGCCTTATTTAGAAGCGTGTTATTTTGTTTTGAAATATTTGGGAAATTTACAAATGATTGTCTGTTATTAACTTCTCATTCACTTCCATTGTGGTCAAACAGCACACAGTGTATGACTGGAATTATTTTCAATTTATTGAGACCTGTCTTATGGTCCACAATATTGTGTATATAGGAGACTTACTGTAATTTTTATTTTATATTGGAGTATAGTTGATTTACAATGTTGTGTTAGTTTCAGGCATACAGCAAAGTGATTCAGTTATATATGCACATATATCCATTCTTTTTCAGATTTTTTCCTATATAGGTTATTACAGAATATTGGGTAGAGTTCCCTGTGCTATACAGTACGTCCTTGTTGATTATCAATTTTATATATGGTAGTATGTATATATTAATCTCTATCTCCTAATTTATCCCCCCACCTTTCCCTTTTGATAACCATAAGTTTTGTATGTTTGTTTGTTTGTTTTTAAATTTTTGTTGTAGTATAGTTGATTTACAATGTTGTGTTAGTTTCAGGTATACAGCAAAGTGAATCAGATATACATATACATATATCAACTCTTTTTTTTTTTTAGATTATTTTCCCATATAGGCCATTACACAGTATTGAGTAGAGCTCCCTGTGCTATACAGCAGGTTCTTATTAGTTATCTATTTTATGTACAGTAGTGTGTATATGTCAGTCTTAATCACCCAATTTATCCCTCCCCCCCATCCCCTGGTAACCATAAGTTTGTTTTCTACATCTGTGACCCTACTGCTCTTTTGTGAAGAAGTTCATTTGTACCCTTTTTTTATTGATAGATTCCATATATAAGTGATACCATATATTTGTCTTTCTGTATCTGACTTACTTCACTCTATATGGCAATCATTAAGTCCATCCATGTTGCTGCAAATGGCATTGTATTATTTTATTTTTTTTTATGGCTGAGTAATATTCAATTGTATATATGTACCATATCTTCTTTATCCATTCCTCTGTTGGTGGACACTTAGGCTTCTTCCACGTCCTGGCTATTGTAAATAGTACTGCAGTGAACATTGGGGTGCATGTATCTTTTCAAATTATGCTTTCCCCCGGGTATATGCCCAGGAGTGGGATTTCTGAGTCATATGGTAGTTCTATTTTTAATTTTTTAAGGAACCTCCATACTCTTCTCCATAGTGGCTGCACCAATTTACATTCTCACCAGCAGTGTAGTAAGGTTCCCTTTTCTCCACACCTTCTCCAGCATTTATTGTTTGTAGAGTTTTTGATGATGACCATTCTGACCGGTGTGAGGTGATAACTCATTGTAGTTTTGATTTGCATTTCTCTAATGATTAGTGATGTTGAGCATCTTTTCATGTGCTTTTTGGCCATGTCTCTTCAATAAGTGGTGCTGGAAAAACTGGACAGCTACATAAAAAAGAATGAAATTAGAACACTCCCTAACACCATACAGAAAAATAAACTCAATGGATTAAAAGACCTAAATCTAAGGCCAGACGCTATAAAACTCTTAGAGGAAAACATGGGCCAAACACTCTTTGAGGTGAATTGCAGCAAGATCTTTTCGATCCATCTCCTAGAGTAATGAAAATAAAAACAAAAATAAACAAATGGGATCTAATTAAACTTAAAAGCTTTTGCACAGCAAAGGAAACCATAAACAAAACCATAAAACAACCCTCAGAATGGGAGAAAATATTTGCAGATGAAGCAACTGACAAGGGATTAATCTCCAAAATATACAAACAGCTCATACAGCTCAATATCAAAAAAACAAAACAAAACAAATAACCCAATCAAAAAATGGGCAAAAGATATAAATAGACATTTCTCCAAAGAAAACATACCATAAGTTTGTTTTTGAAGACTGTGAGTCTCTTTCTGTTTTGTAAATAAGTTCATTTGTATCATTTTTTAGAATCCATATAACTGATATAATATGATATTTGTCTTTGTCTGATTTACTTCACTTCATATGATAATCTCTAGGTCCATCCATGTTGTTGCAAATGGCATTATTTCATTCTCTTTTTAGGGCTGAGTAACATTCAATTGCATATATGCACCACATCTGCTTTACAACAGTATGATTTTATTGTTGTCATGTGTATCACTTCAACATTTTTATAAACCCCATGCTACACTGTTACTAGTTTTGCTTTAAACAGTCAATGGTCTCTTAAAGAGATTTAAATGATATCTTTTAAAAATCTTTTATGTGTATTCACATAGTAACCATTTTGTTTTGTTCTTCTTTCCCCTGCATAAATTCTGATTTTCATTTGTTATCAGTTTTCTTTCTTCCTAAAGAACTTTCTTTACTATTTCTTGTAGTGTGTTTCTGCTGGAGATTCTTTCTTTCAGACTTCACACTTCTGAAAATGCGTTACTGAAAATACTTCCCCTGATTGTTTGAAATCTATTTTAACTGTGTATAGAATCCAAGGTTGATAGGTTTTTGTTGTTGTTTTTCTTTCATCACTTTAAAGATTTTGCTCCATTGTCTTTTGTTTTGTATTGTTTTTAGCCAGGAGTCAACTATTATTCTTATCTCTGTGACTCTATACATGGCGTATTTTGCCCTGCCCTACTTCAGCTATTGTTTAGATTTTCTTCTATCATTAGTCCTGAAGAATTCGATTATACTATGTCTTGCTATCATTAATTGTTTTTATTTTATTTTTTATTTCTTGTGCTTCATATTTTTTGAGCCTCTTTGATCTCAAATTTTGCAATTTGAGCTATTATTTTTGTGATGCTTTTTCTGTCCTCCCTCACATTACAAATTTGTTAGGCTGCTTGAATTTTTTGGTTCACTCACCAATATTCTGTTAACTTTTCTTTTTAACCATCTTTTTCTCTGGCTTCCATTTGGGATTGTTTCTTGCTATGTATTCATTAACAGTAATCTTTTTTTTTTGCAATGTCTAATCAGTTCTTAATAACATTCAGTATATTTTTCCTCTGATATATTTTAGCTTTTGCTATGGACTGAATGTGTTCTCTTAAAATTCATATGCTGAAGTCTAATCCACACTGTGATAGTGTTTGGAGAAGGGGCCTTTAGGAAGTGACCAGGTCATAAGCATGGAGCTGTCATGAAGAGGGTCAGAACACTTTTAAAAGAGACCCCAGGAAGCTTGCTTGCTCCTTTCCACCATGTGAGAGTACAGTGAGAAGATAGATAGCCGTCTATGAACCAGGAAGCAAGCCCTGGCCAAACACCTAATCTACCATTACCTTTATTTTGGACTTCCTATCCTCCAGAACTGTGATGAATAAATGTTTGTTGTTTGAGCCACCCAGTCTATGGTATATTCTTTTATAGCAGCCCTGAATAAGCCAGTTTTTAATCCTTAGAATTGGAAATGTGTAAATGTTCTATCTTCAGTGTCACATTCCATTTTTCCTTTAATTTCTTAAATATGTAGAATAGAGTTATAACAACTGTTAATGTTTTTGTCTAATAATTCTATTTGTGAAATTTCTGAATCTCTTTCAAATGATTACTTTTTCTTCTCAGTATGGGTTATTTTCTGGTATTTTTCTACTCATTTTCATGTCTGGTAATTTTTGTTTTACTCTCTTGGATGTAAAATATTTTTGTGTTACTGTAAATATTGTTGAGGTTTGTTAAGGGATGCAGTTAAATTACTTGGAAATAGTATGCTTCCTTCTTGTCTTTCTATTATCATTTCTATTATCATTGTTTACTTTTTATTTAGACATGATTTTAGATTTACAAAAGAGTTGCAGTGTTACTAAGGAGAGATCCTGTTTAGTTCTAACTCATCTTCTACTAATATTAACATATTACAAAATGACAGTACAATTATCAAACTTGAAATAATAATATTTGTAAAATATTATTAACTCAACTATAGAGGTTATTCAAATTTTACCAGTGTTATCACTCTTGCCTTTTTTTCCCTCTCCCCAGGTACAGTTCAGGATATCTATATTTTTTAAAAATATTTCTTAGGCAGGGCTGAGCAGAGTTTAATTTAAGGCTAATATTTCCCAACTACTGAGTGAACATTCTTTCGAGTGTTCTGCCCAGTGAACCTTGCTTTATGAGGTTTCACACACTGGTTAAGGTAAAAAGGAACTATAGCTTTCCCTGTGTGTTCTCTGGAGTTTGTTTACTCTAATCACTTTGAGTTGTTTCCCCAGACTGTAGTAGTTTTCTCATATACATATGCTGATCAACACTCAGATGAAGAATTGAGGAGAACCCTCTTCAGATCTCTGGAGGTTTATTTCCATATAACTCTCTTTTCTTTGGAACTCTGCACTATGAAATCTAATCCTCTTGGCCTTAGTATGTATCTATCTCCTCTCATCACCTCAGTGAGAAGACAAACATTTCTTAGAATCTTCCTACACTGCAGCCTGGAAACTCTCCAGGAATGAAGCTTGGGCAATTATAAGTCTCACATTTTTTTGTGTCCTATATCTCAATGGTCACTGTCCTCCCTACCTGATATCCAATTTCTGTAAAACCATTATATTGTATATTTTAATTATGTTTTAGGGTTTTTAAAAGTAGGTTGGTAAATCTGACCTCTGTTATTCCTCTGTCGTAAAGAAGTAGAAGTCTTATTTTTAAATTTATTTTCATCCAAATGATGAATATGTCTGTTTATGTCAGGCACCTGGGAGACACGAAAAAATGTAGATTATTTCAAACTAAATTTTAAGCTTGGTTTTAGTGGAATGTACAATGTTAAATCAAATTCAGGTGAAGGTGTCTCCAGTAGCGTCTTCTACAGGCCTTTGGAGAATACTCAGGATTAAAATGGGAGAGAGGTTAGTCTGACATTCCACCCTACTGGCATCCAAATTTGCTTTCTAACTTTATCCTATTTATGCTATTCAATTCTAACTCCATGTCATTTGGGATTGAAAAATCACTAATGAAATGAATTAATTCTTTCTTATTTATTCTCAAATTTAAGATTTCGTTTTTGAAATAGCCATGAACTATCATCAAGAAGACAAGTAATAACAAATGCTAGTAAGGCTGTGGAGAAAAGAAAACCCCAGTGCAATGTTGGTGGGATTGTAAATTGGTAGAGCCACCATGGAAAACAATATGGAGGTTCCTCAAAATATCAAAGATATAACTACCATATGATCCAGTAACTCCACTTCTGGGAATATACCTGAAAGAAACAAAAACATTATGTCAAAGAGACATCTGTACCCCCATTTTCATAGCAGCATGATTTTCAATAGCCAAGGCATGGAAAAAACAAGAACAACAACAACAACTAAGTATCCATAGATAGATGAATGGCTAAGAAAATGTAGTGTATATGGAATGGATTATTATTCTGCCATAAAAAGGAAGGAATTCCTCCCACTTGTGACAAAATGTTTGGACCTTAAGGGCATTATATTTAGTAAAATAAATGAGACAGAGAGAGACAAATACTGTATCATTGCTCTTGTGTGTAAAGTTTTTAAAAAAAGAACCGAAAAAGCAGATGGTAAAAGAGAACAGATGTGTTGTTACCAGATACAGGGCATGGAGGGAGAGGGAATTGAATGAAGGTGGACGAAAGGTACAAAATTGCAGTTTAAGATAAATAAGTACTAGGGATGTAATGTACAATAGGATGACTGTACTTAACACTGCTTTACGGTATATATGAAAGTTGTGAAGAGAATAAATGCCAAGAGTTCACATCACAAGAAAAATACATTTTTCTTTTTTTTGTACTTAGATTATGGATATTAACTGAACTTATTGTGGTAACCATTTTACAACATATGTAAGTCAAATTATTATGCTGTATAACAAATTTATACAGTGCTGTATATCAATTATATCTCAGTAAAAGTGGAAAAATTAAACCAAAATAAATTAAGTTAAATAGCCATGAAACAATATAAAAATACATAGTATATATATTATGTTATATGTAACATATATATCACATATATAATATAAAATACATCATATATTGCATATATTATTTAATATCATATTTTCTATATTGCAGCCATTATATGTGCAATTTATATTATATATTAAATATATAATTATTACATACATATATGTTAAACATATGCCATATATATGTAATATATTACAGCATTTAATAGTTCTGGACAAGATGGACCCCACATATTTAATCTGACAAAGAGCAAGTCAGAAAACGTTAGTATAATATTTTCTAATACTAAGTCATCCTAAGTCTCTGGGTGAGAGGTAAGGGAGCAACTTCTTGTGGCATGATAATTTGTTTTATTTATATACATTGCTGGTTTTAGCTTCCTAATAATTTATGAATTTTTGCATCTATTTCCATAATTGGAATTGCTTTTGTTTGGTTTTTATATCAAGTCATAAAAGGTTGTATAAAGTTTATACATATGTTTATACAACCAAATTCAACTCATAAAAGGTTGTATAAGGTTTTATAAAGTTGATACAGCCTTTAACTTTAATCTTGGAAATAATTTGCCTGGAACCTCTCTTACATAGATTTCTTTTTCCATATTCAATTTGAGGTTAATTGTATTAACTAAAATTTAAGATCTATGTCTTTCTTCATATATATATATGTGTGTGTGTGTATATCTATATCATATAGTACTATCTTCATATACATGTATTCATATATTTATATATTCATATAATATATAAATCTATATATAATGAAACTATATACCAATATAATTCTCTCTTTAGATCTCTCTCACTACTCATATATCACACATACACATGTCATACATATACATACATATACACACAGTAATATATATATATATATATATATCCACTACCTACAAGAAATAGTCACTTTGATCTAGCACAAACATTTTAAAATTAATACAAATGTTACTAAAATCATCAACTTCAAATAGTCCCTACACTTTTGGCACAATAATCTATATCTTGGAATGTGGCACTAATTGCCCAACAGAGAAATGTAAACATCTCTACTTTTTTTTCTCTCTTTCCCTCACATTTATACTACTATTACCAAATTCTACAAACCTCCAAAAATATTTTGCATATCACAGCCTACAAATATACAAAATCCTTGTCATTTTCTTCATCACCACTGACACTTCTTAATGTTCACTTACTAATTGCCAACTCATCTTTTATAGTATAATTAAAGAGATCTCCCAAACTGCAAATTTTATCATATTATTCATTTCATTAAATTGTTCAGAGGTTTCAGATTCTTTTACACAAAGTTCTCCATGAAGTCACTTAACTACTTCTCCAGCAACACATGCACCAGCTATTCCTCACATCTTAAAATTCTTCAAATTTGTCATGATCTCACCTAAATCCTGGCCTTCTATCAATTTCTTTCTCCTTCATGTACACTACCTCCTCAAACTCAAATTTATCCTTCTTTACTTGAGATGTCCTCAGAGAAGTCTTTCTGGTACCTTATACATTGGGTTTATGTTTAAATAATTTACACAATTCCATTGTCATAATCCCAGGCATACTTCAGTGTTATTATTTGATCAATGTCTATCTTTCATGCTCTGATGTGAGGCCTGTAAAGCATGCAGGACACTCATCCTTAACATCCTATCGTCTATGTGTAGGATGATGTGTGGAATATAAACGGTCTTTGATTCTTGAATTGATAGGACATTATTAGAATAAAAAAGAATGTTAGATTAATACAATACTATAGAGGAAAGAAGAATTGGGGGGGTAAAGTTTTAGGAAAGATTTTATGGAGATACAATTTTTAGCTGGGTATTGGGTGCTGAATAATAGGTATAGATTATGAAAATGAGGTCATGTGAAAACCTGGAAAAAGAACTTGTAAAGGTATGAAGTCAGTATAATATGTTTCACATATGGGAATAATAAAAAAAGGTTTGACTGGAATGTGGAGGCTGTGAAAGGAACGAGTTGGGGAGAATATATTTGAAAATGAAGATTTTTTTTTCTCACACACTTTAGAGGTTATGGAATAATTAAAAAATGAAAAGGAAATTTTAGGAGCCAGCTGAAAATTTTGGGAAGAAAATTAACTAAATCATTATCAATTTAATGCTATAAAATACTGATATGAAATTATAAAATTTCATATATGTGACATATATATGATCATATATATATATCTATGATGTAAACATTACCCTTGATTTCTTTTGAGAAGTAATTTACAGACTATATGATGATTGTTTATATCTTTATAATTCTGCTGAAATTAATTATTTGTTTTAATCTCCCATCTTCCCAAATTTCTGTGCAAATATATTCATATGGATAATTCAAACACATATATTCTTGCTAAAGAAAATATTATCTTTAGAAAAGAACCTAGTATCCCTCCAAGTCTAAAATACAAAAAAAAAGTTTAATGTGAAATATAAGAATAATTGGCCAATTCTTCACTGTAGGAGATCTCTCCTTAGTAAGGCATAGAGTCAGAAATTTCAAGTTATTTGAACTGTAATTAATATCTTATAGCATTACAGAGATAAATCCCAAAAAAGAAATTACCCTAGTGACTTCACTTTTTCTTGGCAAAGCAGTCTTTGGGACAACAATTATCTTAATTAACTTAAATAATGGTTTGCTGGTGCCAGAACCTAAGGCAGGAAGGCTGTCCTGGGAATCCTGGAAACACTGTGGAGGCAGCAGTGTTAAAAAGAAAAGCTTTTTAACAGCAGGAGTGATATGCAGAACTATGTTCATCAAAAACACTGGGCAAGATGAAAGAGATGACTTGAGATGCATCCTTCAAGCTGAATATCCTTTGCTATATCTAAATCGTGATACTAGAAAAGTGACTTACAGAGACAACTGTCTATAAAAGTTCAAACTTTGCAGTTCTTCTTTTAAATAATTTAATCCTGCTGCTGAAGAGTCGATAAAATTTTGTAGAAACAGTGAACAGTGATACATTTGCTCTGACTCAATTTTAGAAGGCACCCATTTAGAACAGTTTAAAGGAATTGGGATTTCAGACTGGAAGAGTGATATAACTAAAATGTCTGAGAAAGAGAATCAACACATATATATATATTAAATGATATTAAGTACAAAATACTGAACTATCACTTAAGACATAGAAATATGTGTCAGATATGGCTCTCTCAAAGAACTTTAAGTAAGATCAAATGAAAAGATATGAATTCATGAAAAATCAAATATCCATAAAATTATTTCAAAACAATAGCATATTTTGTAATATGGTGTCTGATTAATTGGGATCATTACACACAAATGAAAAGAAGGCATTTTAATTTTAAGAAAAGTGTACCTCAAATAATTGTTTAAATTGATAAACTACTATCTATGAGCTATTGAAATTTAACCATGATTTAAAAATATATATATTTATGCCTAGCACCATCTAAAAGGCTTACACATAGGCTGTCATTGTCATGTATTTAAAATGTCATCTAATTTTCATTTTCTTTACCTTTTATCCTCTTTATTATTTTCTGATACCTATTGTATTCTAGTTAGAAAACAGATGACCTACTCCTTTTATGGATAGTCTGGGTGCATTAAAAAATAAGAGGGTAAGGACAAATCAAAAAAGTTCTCTCTTCTTTACATCCTCAGGACCCTGCACTTGCCATATTATCATACTGTTTCTCTTCTTGAAGAAGGTAAAGTACTCGACTTCAAGCACTATATCTATCTTCGTAAGAACTGTTTTCTCAGTTCTGAGCATAGAACCTGGCAAATTATTGGAGCTCAACTAATACTGTTGAATGAATAAAATCTAGTACTCCAGGTGTGAGTTTATAAGAACCTAAAGTAAGTAACAAACTAAACAAGAGGGACCAAGCAGTCTTGATAATGAAATTTGACTTCAGGTGATATGAGAGCTGAAAGAAAGGAATTTACCAAAGAAAATGCTAGATTTAAAATATGAATAAGTATAAGAATGATGATGTCATTAAAATTGACATAATAATAATGAACAAATAATTTATAATTCATGGTAGAAGAGTTGAAGATAAATTTGGGCATGTTGATTGGAGATAATGGTGAAACATTTAGTGGAAATGCTCTAGAGACATCTTACAAAGCAGGATTGGATTTCGGAAGAGAGGTAAGACTGGAAATACAAATGTAAGTTTATTAGCTTTATTTTTTAACATATTAAGGAATGTGTGGAGTTTAAAGAGAAAATGATACCTGAAAAGAGAGAGTGTAGGTAGCAATAAGGGGCCTTAACACTGAGGAAAGTCAATATCTAAGGAGAAAAAGGAAGGTAGTAAAGAAGACAGAAACACTAGTGGTGAAAGAATGGGGCAGGTGCAGAGAGCAGTAAATGGTTCTGCTTGGCTACTTTGGAAAATGAGGTCAGTTATATAAATAGAAAGTCACTGGATAGAAAGATTTGTGTATAAAATTTCAAATATGATGATTCTAATCATTTTGCCCTGGGCACAAAATACTGAGTGTCAATATGTGTGACCGCACATTCTGTCAGCACTTTTGTTTTCTTCAAAGCCTAGAAATACTGGAAGTGGAGAAGAAAGTAGAGAAGAAAAAAATTATAAAACTACAGTTTTGTTAACTGAACAAAATGACTTTGTTCTAGTTGAGCTTGGCATGAAATTTGCATTACTTTTGACTCATTCAATCTCATACCTTTAATCTTAAAATCAATGTGATTTGCAAACTCTCTGCAGTTCTGATTGCCTCTTTCTCTTTTGTACATTTAAGCTGATTGACTGTGGGGACTTTGTTTTCAGATAAGTCCCAATTCCTTTAAAATAGACAGCGAATCAGCAGAGTATTACAGATAATGACATTGTAATGTGTTTGAACTTCAGAGGAGGAAACATCTGATTGTAGAATTTTTTTTTTTTTTTTTAAATCACTCTAAAAACACTCAGTGAACTGCCATTCAGTCCCAAGTTAGGACTTTAGGTCGTTATCTGCTTTGTATGGAAATAATTCTAAAATAATTAAAATAACTGCATGCATCATATTTCAAATAAAGCTCTTGTGACTGATTTGATTAGTAAATAAAAAGTATAAGTATATAGTATGTTTTGTGTCAAAAAATAATAAAGATCTATGTTTTATGATGTATAGATTAACGCATAGTCATTTATCATCTATAGGAAAAGTGTCATATGTCAATCATTCAGGAAGTACTCTGCTGCTGTTTTGCGTGAGGAGATTTTTGGGGGGTACTCTCAAAACACTACTGAAAATGTAAAGGAAGCAGGTGTGGACAGAGGGAGAACTTGAGCTGCTAAGAAGTTCCACAGGGAACTCTGGTTCATCACCCCAAATCGCGAGGAAATGACCCAGGCCTTTGTGCCCCACATTAGCTAGTCATAGGATGTGATTTGCCCCATGGAGGGGTTGAATTTTGAGTAAGTAAAGATTCCTTTGAGAGCAATTTTTGAACAGGAACTCAGCTGTGTGCTACCATGAGGCAGAATTCCCTGCAGCAGCAATGAGGCTGTCGATTTTTAAGGAGGCCTCTACATCACAGAATCTACCATACAGGAAAGTTGATAACGCTGGGTTTCATGTTTTCAAAATCCTGCCTTTCAAGTCTATTTTTTAAGGAAAATTTCCCTTCCCTTTCTTTTCTATGGTGGGCTAAATAAGGAGTCCAAATCTTTGATGTGTCTCTAATCAAGAAGTGAAAGGCTCCCCCTTTTTGAATCTGGGGGTAGCCTCTGACTGCTTTGACCGATAAAATACAGTGGATGTGACACCATGCTGATTCCAGGCCCAGGCTTTAAGAAGATGGGCAGGTTTTGTCTCGTTTCTTAAGCACCTAAACTGCCATTTGAAAAGTCTAACTTTCTGAGGAAAACCTCACAGAGGTTTTCTAAATGTAGTCTTAAGCAGGGGTTCCCCAACCCCCAGGCTGTGGACAGGTACTGGTCTGTAGCCTGTTAGGAACCAGGCCACACAGCTGGAGGTGAGTGGTGGGTGAGTGAGCGAAGCTTCGTCTGTTTTACAGCTGCTCCCCATCACTTGCATTACCCTGAGCTCTGTCTCCTGTCAGATCAGCGGAGGCATTAGATTCTCATAGTAGAGCGAACCCTACTGTGAACTGCATATGGGAGGGATCCAGGTTGCACACTCCTTAGGAGAATCTAATGCTTGATGATCTGAGGTGGAGCTGAGGTGGTGATGCTAGCATGGGGAGTGGCTGCAAATACAGATTATCATTAGCAGAGAGGTTTGACTGCACAGGGACCATAATAAATCAATTGCTTGCAGACTCATATGAAAGCACTATCAGTGGTCGGGACCTTAAAGATGGCAGAGGACTAAGATGTGGAGATCACCTACCACCCCACAAATACATCAAAAATATAGCTACATGTGGAGCAACTCCTACAGAACATGTACTGAATGCTGGCAGAAGACCTCAGACTACCCAAAAGGCAAGAAAATCCCCATGTACCCAGGTAGGGCAAAAGCAAAAAGATAAAACAGACACAAAAGAATAGGGATGGGACCTGCACCTCTGGGAGGGACCTGTGAAGGAGGAAAAGGTTCCACACACTAGGAAGCCCCTTCACTGTCAGAGACAGTGGGTGGGCTGTGGGGAAGATTCAGAGCATGGAGGAGAGTACAGGAACAGGGGTACAGAGGGCAAAGGAGAGAGAGAGTCCCACACAGAGGATCAGTGCCAACTAGCACTCATCAGCCTGAGAGGCTTATCTGCTCACCCACCAGGGTGGGTGGGGGCTGGGAGCTGAGGCTCCGGTTTCAGAGGTCAAACCACAGGGAGAGGACTGGGGTCAGCTGCGTGAACACAGCCTGAAGGGGGCTATTGCATCACAGCTAGCTGGGAGGGAGTCAGGGAAAAAGTCTACAACTGCCTAAGAGGCAAGAGATCATTGTTTTGGGGTGCGAGAGGAGAGGGGATACCTTCCCTGTCTGCCCACAGAAGGCAGAGCACCGCCTAAACGAGCTCCAGAGACAGGTGTGTGCTGTGGCTATCAGCTTGGACACAAAAGACGGGCATGGAATGCTTACGCTCCTGCTGCAGCCACCAAGAATCCTGTATGCAAACACAGGTCACTATCCACACCTCCCCTCCTGGGAGGCTGTGCAATCTGCAACTGCCAGGGTCCCGTGATCCAGGGACAACTTCCCCAGGAGAACACACAGCACGCATCAGGCTGTTGCAACGTCACACTTGCCTCTGCTGCCGCAGGCTCACCCCGCATTCTGTACTCCTCCCTCCCCCTGGCCTGAGTGAAGCAGAGCTCCCTAATCAGCCGCTGCTTCAACCCCCTCTTGTGTGGGTGGGAACAGATGCCTGAGGGCAACCTACATGCAGAGATGGGGCCAAAACCAAAGCTGAACGCCAGGAGCTGTGCGCGAGAAGAAGATAAAGGAAAATTTCTCCGTGCAACCTCAGGAGCACTGGATTAAATCCTCACAATGAACTTGATGTACCCTGCATCTGTGGAATACCTGAATAGACAGCGAATAAGCCAAAAAAATTGAGGGGGTGGACTTTGGGAGTAACTGTAGACTTGGGTTTTGCTGTCTGAATCTGACTTGTTTATGATTTTTAGGTTTATCTTAGTATAATTTTTAGCTCTTTTTATCACTGGTGGATTTGCTTATTGGTTTGGTTGCTCTCTTATTTTTTTATTATTATTACCTCTTTTAGATTTTTTTTTATTTTAATAATTCTATTTTTAAATTTATTATTATTTTTTCTTTCTTTTATTCTCCCTTTTCTTCTGAGTCGTGTGGCTGACAGGATCTTGGTGCTCCAGCCTAGTGTCAGGCCTGAGCCTCTGAAGTGGGAGAGTCGAGTTCAGGACATTGGGCCACCAGAGACTTGCTGGCCCCATGTAATATTAATCAACGAGAGCTCTCACAGAGATCTCCATCTCAAGGTAAGACCCAGCTCCACCCAATGGCCAACAAGCTCCAGTGCTGGACGCCACATGCCAAACAACTGGCAAGACAGGAAAAAAAAAACCACCCATTAGCTGAGAGGCTGCCTAAAATCATACTAAGTTAACAGACACCTTGAAACAAACCACTGGAGGCAGCGCTGTTCACAAGAAAGATAAGATCTAACCCCACCCACCAGGGCACCAGTCCCTTCCACCAGGAAGCCTACACAACCCATTGAACCAACCTTACCCCCTGGGCGCAGGCACCAAAAACAATGGGAATTACGAACATGCAGCCTGCAAAAAGGAGACACCAAACACAGTAAGTTAAGCAAAATGAGAACACAGAGAAATACACAGCAGGTGAAAGATCAAGGTAAAAACCCACCAGACCAAACAAGGGAAAAGGAAATAGGCAGTCAACCTGAAAAATAATTCAGAATAATGATAATAAAGATATCCAAAATCTTGGGAATAGAATGGAGAAAATACAAGAAACAATTCACAAGGACCTAGAAGAACTAAAGAGCAAACAAACAATGATAAACTACGCAATAAATGAAATTAAAAATTCTCTACAAGGAATCAATAGCAGAATAACTGAGGCAGAAGAATGGATAAGTGACCTGGAAGATAAAATAGTGGAAATAACTACCGCAGAGCAGAGTAAAGAAAAAAAAAAAAGAAAAGAATTGAGGAGAGGCTCAGAGACCTCTGGGACAACATTAAACACACCAACATTTGAAGTATAGGGGTCCCAGAAGAAGAAGAGATAAAAAAAAAGGGACTGAGAAAATATTTGAAGAGACTATAGTTGAAAACTTCCTTAATATGGGAAAGGAAATAGTCAATCAAGTCCAGCACAAAGAGTACCATACATGATAAGTCCAAGGAGAAACATGCTAAGACACATATTAAGTGAACTATCAAAAGTTAAATACAAAGAAAATATATTAAAAGCAGCAAGGGAAAAGCAACAAATGACACACAAGGGAATCGCCATAAGCTTAAAAGCTGATCTTTCAGCAGAAACTCTGCAAGCCAGAAGGAAGTGGCAGGAAACATTTAAAGCGATGAAAGGGAAAAACCTACAACCAAGATTACCCAACAAGGATCTCATACAGATTCGATGAAGAAATTAAAAGCTTTATAGACAAGCAAAATTAAGAGAATTCAGCACCACCAAACCAGCTTTACAACAAATGCTAAAGGAACTTCTCTAGGCAGGAAACACAAGAGAAGGAAAAGACCTACAAAAACGAACCCAAAACAATTAAGAAAATGGTAATACATATATACCTATTGATAATTAGTTTAAATGTAAATGGATTGAGTGCTCCAAACGAAAGACATAGACTGGCTGAATGGATACAAAAACAAGACCTGTATATATACTGTCTACAAGAGACCCACTTCAGACCTAGGGACACATAAAGACTGAAAGTGAAGGGATGGAAAAAGATATCCCATAAATGGAAATCAAAAGAAAACTGGGTATCAATTCTCATATCAGACAAAATAGACTTTAAAATAAAGACTATTACAAAGAAAGACACTACATAATGATCAAGGGATTAATCCAAGAAGAAGATATAAAAATTGTAAGTATTTATGCACCTTACATAGGAACACCTCAATACATAAGGAAAATGCTAACAGCCATAAAAGGGGAAATCAACAGTAACACACTAATAGTAGGGGACATTAACACCCCACTTTCACCAGTGGACAGATCATCCAAAATGAAAATAAATAAGGAAACACAGGCTTTAAATGACACATTAAACAAGATGGATTTAATTGATATTTATAGGACATTCCATCCAAAAACAACAAAATACACATTTTTCTCAAGTGCTCATGGAACATTCTCCAAGATAGAGCATATCTTGGGTCATAAATCAAGCCTTGGTAAATTTAGGAAAATTGAAATCGTATCAAGTATCTTTTCCAACCACAACGCTATGAGACTAGATATCAATTACAGAAAAAAAATCTGTAAGAAATACAAACACATGGAGGCTAAACAACACACTACTTAATAACCGAGAGATCACTGAAGATATCAAAGAGGAAATCAAAATATACCTAGAAACAAATGAAAATGAAAACACGAGAACCCAAAACCTTTGGGATACAGCAAAAGCAGTTCTAAGAGGGAAGTTTATAGCAGTACAATCTTACCTCAAGAAAACAACAAAAATCTCAGAGAAACAACCTACACTTAAACCTAAAGCAATTAGAGAAAGAAGAACAAAAAAACCCCAAAGTTGGCAGAAGGAAAGAAATCATAAAGATCAGATCAGAAATAAATGAAAAAGAAATGAAGGAAACAATAACAAAGATCAATAAAACTGAAAGCTGGTTCTTTGAGAAGATAAACAAAATTGATAAACTACTACCCATTCAGAACCATCAAGATAAAACGGGGGAAGACTCAAATCAATAGAATTAGAAATGAAAAAGGAGAAATAACAACTGACACTGCAGAAATACAAAGAATCATGAGAAATTACTACAATCAACTCTATGCCAATAAAATGGACAACGTGGAAGAAATGGACAAATTCTTAGAAATGCACAACCTTCTGAGACTGAACCAGGAAGAAATAGAAAATATGAACAGACCAATCACAAGCACTGAAATTGAAACCGTGATTAAAAATCTTCCAACAAACAAAAGCCCAGGACCAGATGGCTTCACAGGCGAATTCTATCAAACATTTAGAGAAGAGCTAACATCTATCCTTCTCAAAGTCTTCCAAAATATAGCAGAGAGAGGAACACTCCCAAACTCATTCTAGGAGGCCACCATCACCCTGATATCAAAACAAGACAAAGGTGTCACCAAAAAGGAAAGCTACAGGCCAATATCACTGATGAACATAGATGCAAATATCCTCAACAAAATATTAGCAAACAGAATCCAACAGCACATTAAAAGGATCATACACCATGATCAAGTGGGGTTTATCCCAGGAATGCAAGGATTCTTCAATATATACAAATCAATCAATGTGATACCCCATATTAACAAGTTGAAGGATAAAATCCTTATGATAATCTCAATAGATGCAGAAAAAGCTTTCTACAGAATTCAACACTCATTTATGATAAAAACTCTCCAGAAAGTAGGCAATGAGGTCACTTGCGTCAACATAATAAAGGTCATATATGACAAACCTGCAGCCAACATCATTCACAGTGGTGAAAAACTGAAACCATTTCCTCTAAGATCAGGGGCAAGCCAAGGTTGCCCACTCTCACCACTACTATTCAACATTGTTTTGGAATTATTAGCCACAGCAATCAGAGAAGAAAAAGAAATAAAAAGAATCCAAATCGGAAAAGAAGAAGTAAAACTGTCACTGTTTGCAGATGACATGATACTATACATAGAGAATCCTAAAGATGCTACCAGAAAACTACTAGAGCTAATCAATGAATTTGGTAAATTAGCAGGATACAAAATTAATACACAGAAATCTCTTGCATTCCTATACATTAACAAGGAAAATCAGAAAGAGAAATTAAGGAAATAATCCCATTCACCATTGCAACAAAAAGAATAAAATAGGAATAAACCTACCTAAGGAGACAAAAGACCTGTATGCAGAAAACCATAAGACATTGATGAAAGAAATTAAAAATGATACAAACAGATGAAGAGATAAATCATGTTTTTGGATTGGCTGAATCAACATTGTGAATATGGCTATACTACCCAAAGCAATTTACAGATTCAATGGAATCCATATCAAACTACCAATGGCCTTTTTCACAGAAGTAGAACAAAAAATTTCACAACATGTAAGGAAACACAAAAGACTCCAAATAGCCAAAGTAATCTTGAGAAAGAAAAATGGAGCTGGAGGAATCAGGCTCCCAGACTTCAGACTATACTACAAAACTACAATAATCAAGACAGTATGGTACTGGCACAAAAACAGAAATATAGTCAATGGAACAGGATAGAAATCCTAGCGATAAACCCACACACATATGGTCATCTTATCTTTGACAAAGGAGGCAAGAATATACAATGGAGAAAAGACAGCCTCTTCAATAAATGGTGCTGGGAAAACTTGACAGCTACATGTAAAAGAGTGAAGTTAGAACACTTCCTAACTTCATACAGAAAAATAAACCCAAAATGGTTTACAGACCTAAACGTAAAGCCAGATACTATAAAACTCTTAGAGGAAAGCATTGGAAGAACACTTTTTAACATAAATCCCAGCAAGATCCTTTTTGGCCCACCTCCTAGAGAAATGGAAATAAATGGAAATAAAAACAAAATAAAAACAAAAATAAACAAATAAACAAATGGGACCTAATGAAACTTAAAATCTTTGCACACCAAAGGAAACCATAAACAAGACGAAAAGACAACCCTCAGAATGGGAGGATATATTTGCAAATGAAGAAACTGACAAAGGTTTCATCTCCAAAATATACAAGCTCATGCAGCTCAATATCAAAAAAGCAGACAACACAATCCAAAAATGGGCAGAAGACCTAAATAGACATTTCTCCAAAGAAGATATACAGATTGCTAACAAACACATGAAAGGATGCTCAACATCACTAATCATTAGAGAAATGCAAATCAAAACTACAGTGAGGTATCACCTTACACATTTCAGAATGGTCATCATCAAAAAATCTACCAAAAATAAATGCTTGAGAGGGTGTGGAGAAAAGGCAACCCTCTTGCACTGTTGGTGAGAATGTAAATTGATACAGCCACTATGGGGAACAGTATGGAGGTTCCTTAAAAAACTAAAAATAGAATTATCATACGACCCCACAATCCCACTACTGGGCATATACCCTGAGAAAACCGTAATTCAAAAAAAGTCATGTACCACAATGTTCATTGCAGCTCTTTTTACAATAGCCAGGACATGGAAGCAACCTAAGTGTCCATCGGCAGATGAATGGATAAAGATGATGTGGCACATCTATAACAATGAAATATTACTCAGCCATAAAATAAAAGAAATTGATTTATTTATAGTGAGGTGGATGGACGTAGGTTCTGTCATGCATAGTGAAGTAAGTCAGATAGAGAAAAACAAATACTGTATGCTAACACATATATATGGAATCTGAAAAAAAAAAATGGTTCTGATGAACCTAGAGGCAGGACAGGAATAAAGATGCAGATGTTGAGAATGGACTGGAGGACATGGGGCCAGGGAATGGTAAGCTGGAACGAAGTGAGAGAGTAGCAATTTCATATATACACTACCAAATGTAAAATAGATAGCTAGTGGGAAGCCACTTCCTAGCCCAGGGAGATCAGTTGGGTGCTTTGTGACCACCTACAGGGGTGAGATAGGGACGATGGGAGGGAGATGCAAGAGGGAGGGTATATGGGTATGTATATATACATATAGCTGATTGACTTTTTTATACAGCAGAAACTAACACAACACTGTAAAGCAATTATACTCCAAGAAAGATGTTTGAAAAAAAATAAAGAAAAAAAAATCCTGTCAGTGAGTGGCAAGTGAAAACAAGCTCAGGGCTCCCACTTATTTTGCATTATGGTGAATTGTATAACTATTTCATTATATATTACAATCTAATAGTAATAGAAATAAAGTGCATAATAAATGTAATTCGCTTGAAACATCGCCAAACCACCCCCCTCCCCAGTCTGTGGGAAAATTGTCTTCCATGAAACCGGTTCCTGGTTCCAAAAATGTTGAGGACTGCTGGTCTTAGGCACAGATGAGTGTTTATCATGTTTTCATGAGTTCTTTTTCCGATATTTTAAGCAACACTAAATCTTTCTGAGCCAGAATAGCAAAAATATGCTAATAAAGATACATTATAATTACCCCTCATCTGCCCCCTTTCTGGCCCTCTTTTCTGCTGATCCAATAAAATATATTGCTGAGAACTGCATTTATTCTTATCAGTTAAACTGGAGCCCTGTGAGAGAGAAAGACAGGAGGAGAGAGAGAGGAATATGAAAGAGATAGAGAAAAATATAAATTGTATTCAGTGTCTCATTTTATTTGCTGATTCTTACTTATCCAGTCTCAATTTACTTTATGTGCTGAATACATGGCCTGGCTCTACACAGCCGTGTCTTCCAGAATCATATTGAAGTTAATTTATTTTCAAGTTGTCGTCTTACATAATGTTTTCATAAACCTTAATGTGCAAGAGCAGTGATATTTCAAGCAGAGTTTTACACAACAAAGCTGTTCTTTTCTCAGTTTCTCACAGTTTTTCTCTTCACAGTGTATAGTTATCTAGTGTCCTAATTCCTGCACTCTCTGCAGTCAGACTCGTCACTGGCTCATGATTGGTATGAAACAGGGGTGTCCTAATGTCTTTGGGTTGAAAGCCAACTCTAATGTGTTAGAGATAAGAAAAAGAAGACTCACTTTTGGTAAGTATTTTATTATGTAATCCTTTTTTGAGATTTGAATATTTGATGACAGGATTTGATGTGTAATAATTCTTGAGTTTATTAAAGGATATATTACTAATGTTGCCAATAACTTGATTGCATCAAAATAATTTAAGTGTGAAAGATTACTTAAAAATTTACTTTAGAAAATTGTATTTTAACATTTTGTTATGGAAAATTTCAATCATATATGTTAGGAGAAAGAATAGGTTAATGAACTTCCATATACACATCACATAGATTTAGTAATCAATAAATTCAGCCATTCTTTCTCCTTTTTATCCTTATCTGTTCTTCCTACCCCAGATTATTTTAAAGAAAATCCAACACTTCACATCATTTCATACATAAGTACAATATTACAGTATGCATCTCTAAAAATAGTTCCTTCTTAAAATGATAGCCATGATACCATTAGTATAAATAAAATAACTATGTCATGTAATATCTAGGCAGTACTCATAATTTCTTGTTATTACAAAATTGCTAGGTATTTTGAACGTTTAGTTGAATCACAATTCACGCAGTTTAAATATATCTTAAGTCTTTTAAATCTGCATATATCTCTCCTCTTTTCCTTTTTCAGTTTATTTGCTGATAAAATTAGGTCAATTTCCTATAAGGGCAACTCCTTGCCTAGAGGATAAAATAAAAGTGACTTAACAGGTTTACATTCCAATCACCCATCCTTTCATCTATCCATATATTCATTGAACACATATGTGTGAATGTCTCTATCTATCTATCTATCTTAGTTATTGTGTATCAATTAATCTTTTAGTGTGCATACAGAGAAAACTATGACACAACTCTAAAGACAATGGCAGATTTTGTTCTGGTGATATGATAAGGTTTGTGTTTGTGAGAGCAAAGCAATTATAATATAAATATTCCTAGGCTTTCCCTTAACCATGCCAAACAAGGAAGTTTCTGTCTTTGATTACTTGATATTTTTCTTATTTCTCAAATGCTCAGAAAAATTACCCTTGACAGTTTTTTGAAGGGGACTTCTCTAATGCAGAAACTGAAAGACATGATAAAGTGTAAAAATAAAGTGTTTAAAGTCTAAGGATCGAAACAACGTAGTCCAGGTGATGGATTATAGTTAGAAAATTATTAAATGCTGTAGGAAGCTAGTATACAGTGATAAATTGGTGAACAAATAAATACTGGATAAATAATGCTGTTTTAAATTTCTAGTATATGAGGAAGAGCACTTCTATATGATGACAAAATATGGATTGAATGTGCATTTGAGAGATATAAATGGAAAGAAGTTGAAGATCATAGAATTTGAGCAAGTCAAGGATTGTGAGCTTCTACGCTGAATGAATCATCCATGGGAGAGTAAAGTCTCCCACAATGATGCACGAGCCAAGGATATAAAGGGAGACTGTAAAGATTGTAAGCCCAGATACAGAAGCTTTCCAAAATAACAATTAGAGGAAACATTTAGAACCATGTGTTTCTATAGACAAACTGAAATGAGATAGAGGGTATGCAGCAAATTATATGAGAGTACAAAACAAAGAAACAAATTGTAAGTAAGTTTAAGACAACAGATTAGGACAGGAATGGAAAGATAAGAAAAGTCTTATCTCCTTGCTTCTGAGAGAAAATAAGTGTGGAGACATCAATGGATTCCACCTAAATTGAGGTTTCAGAAGAGCCTGTTTCTTCACACTAAAGGCAGGATTCAATTAAGGTAAGCAATTATAAGAAGCACCAATTAAGACACTGAAGATGTGATTAAATTTATGATGAAAGAATCTTAAGTCCAGCCCTCCCTGCATCGTTCCTACTCTGGTATTCAATTAATGAACCCTGGCTGTTGTCACTTCACTAGAACAGCGGTTCTCCACTTTCGCTGTACCTTTGAATCATCTGATGATGTCTGATTCCTATTCTCAGATTCTGGCTTTAACTTCTTTGGGGAACAGCCTGGATCTCAGAACAACTGAACCATTGTGAGCATTCCTAGTGACTAATGTATGTCCTGAAGATCTAATATCAGCCTAGAATAAAATAATCATTAAATACACATGTGTTTTTGAAATTATTACAGAAACCAAATCTAGATGAAACCGCAGATCTAGTATGTACTGAGAATGCAATGGTTATTATGATTAATGAGATTGTTACTTTCTCTTTTGGATTATATTGGATTGATTTAAGAGAGACATGGACATATATATACTACCAAATGTAAAATAGATAGCTAGTGGGAAGCAGCCGCATAGCACAGGGAGATCAGCTCGGTGCCTTGTGACCACCTCGAGGGGTGGGATAGGGAGGGTGAGAGGGAGGGAGACGCAAGAGGAAAGATATATGGGGATATATGTATATGTATAACTGATTCACTTTGTTATAAAGCAGAAACTAACACACCATTGTAAAGCAATTATACTCCAGTAAAGATGTTTAAAAAAAAGAGACTTTCTTTTACTCTATCAGTATATACTTTTGAAACATTGCACTGAAAAATCTATTTTAGTACTTTCTGCCTAAAGCTAAAAGATTGGTTTCAGCTCCTAAGCTTTTGAAATTTTGAAAGATGCACACTGATTGTAATAGAGCTTGCCAGAAAAAAAAGAAAAAAAAAAATTGTTCATAGAACTTCAACCCAGAATCTAAACTATAATGTTCTAAATTGGCTATAATTATTTCCAAATTCCACAAAGTATGAAACTTTTATTATATAAAAGCTGGTGTTTAGAGAAATTTAGATTAAAACATAGTGGACATTTAACAAAATCACTAAGAATATAGATTTTGGAGTCAGACAAATCTATTTAAATTCAGCTGTGTTCCCTTCCAGGTGGAAAAGTATTTATCATATCTACATCTTTATTTCCTAGCTTGTAAAATGACAATATGAATACATCATTCATTTAATTGTTGTGAAAGCTAAATGATACATGTGAAATAAGTTAGTATTTTGATTAATAATTATTAAATGCTCAATATTAAATACGTATAAAAAGTTAAAAAAAAAAGCTAAGCGCTAAGGGTAACATAGAATTAGAGTAATATTTCCCAAAATATTCCTTATTAACTCCAAAAATATTTATAAAATACTTACACAAAATGTGCTGTTTTCATGAAGCTAAGCCCTAGTGAAGAAGACAGAAAGTAACCATAACATTATACAAACACATGTATAATTATAAATTCAAGGAAAAAACCTTAATCTAAGAAGAAGAAAAGGATTTCTATAATAGAAGATAACAAAAGAACCTGAATTGAACTATGTGTGGGTGAATGAGAAATCTTCCCCTAGGAGGTAATGCTCAAATTAAAGTATAAAGATGAATAAGAGCTCAATAAATAAAGGACTGATAGTGTGTGTTTTTGTGCGTGTGTGCATGCATGTGTGTTTAACTTATTTAATTTTCCAGAAAGAACTTGAGACTTGTTTTCTGCAAAACAACTTTTCATAATCCACACAGACTCAGAAATAAAGTTAAAGAATCCTGAATTAGAAAATTTCCTATCTGAGTAATTTTCATGACTGGTAGGAAAAGCAGAGGAAGAGAGAGCATTAGGAAATGGAAATCTTAATTGGAAAAGAATTGAGAACGTTCAAAAAGACAAGACTATGATGTGAATCTAAAGATAAGAAATGTGAGGAGAAAAAAATAAAATGGTATTCACATTGGGAAAATACAAATTAATATATAAACTGAGGTGGTTTTAAATGATTTAAATGAATTCTCCCAAAGTGATGGAAACCAAAATCTAAATACTAGATAAGACTTACAAATTTAACTCTTCATGACTTGAGGATAAATGTCTATGCCCATCATAACGCAGATCTGACCATCACTTTCATCTAATCTTCATCTATTTTTTTTTGTTTGTTTTTTGGTTTTTGTTTTAATTGATTGATTTATTTATAGCTGTGTTGTGTCTTCGTTTCTGTGTGAGGGCTTCCTCTAGTTGCAGCGAGTGGGGGCCACTCTTCATCGCGGTGCACGGGCCTTTCACTATCGCGGCCTCTCTTGCTGCGGAGCACAGGCTCCAGACGCGCAGGCTCAGTAGTTGTGGCTCACGGGCCCAGTTGCTCCGCGGCATGTGGGATCTTCCCAGACCAGGGCTCAAACCCGTCTCCCCTGCATTGGCAGGCAGATTCTCAACCACTGCGCCACCAGGGAAGCCCTTCATCTATGTTTTGAAAACCATTTTTAAAAAATTTTCCCCTACTCTTTGGCTTCAAAGAGACATATTCTCATTATATAATAGAAATCATTCAGAAAAAGTACTTATTATTGTTTTTAAACTTTACTGTTAAATGGTTTAGATGTTGCAGGTTTTGTACAAAAGATTGTCTGATAACGCAGATGATTTCTTTTTCCAAGACAGCTATTGATAGTATTGATTCCTATTAACTCTTCAAACAAATAAAGAAGAAAGGGCCATTTTCTTCATGACAGAAATTGCAACCATCACTGGGATAACATACAGCAGCTGCTAACAGCTCTGCGGACTGGAAACTGCAGTTCAGGGAGAAACTTGGCAGGTGGAATGCAATTACACAAACTGGACGTTATCCAGATATGTAGGGTAAACACCCTCCCACTCTTATAGATTGCTTTCAAATCTTTAACGGTCATAAAAAGACTAGTTATTTCATTTTTTTCGGTCTCACTCAAAATATATCTAGCTTTGTCACATTAAAATAAAATTAAACTTAATTGTGCCAAAAAAAAACAAGTATAATAATACTATTTCACTTTTGGAGTGTGCTCATATAATAAAGTATTGACATATTTTATGCTTTTAATTAAATGCTGTATTTCTCTCTCATTTCATATATATATGATATGGAAACAGTATATGATGAATTACAAATAATTTTCTTTTCTTTTTTTGAGGTTGCAAAATAAGCTATTCAAATGAAGTCACTTCCCACAAGGGGTATATTTATTTACCTGATATTAATATCAAACTAATGTGTTAAAAATTACATATACATTTATTTTATTGTGGGACATTAGTTTTTATGACTTGATAGTTGGCTCATATTTTTACAATGAATTCTCTCTTCTTCTGTACCATTACTAGTTTAATCTTAATACGGGAAATAAATATCTGATGTCTGGATTTAAAAAAGAAAACAAAAAAACAGACCTTGGTTTTGATCCAGCTTCTGCCACAATGAGTTTAGGGCAGACTTTTCATTTTATTATTACATGAAATTTGATCATTTTAAGTGCAAGTCTGATATTATCTCATCAGCAACTTCCTAAGATTTTCCTAAATTGACTTCATGTATAGGATTTATTATTTCTGTTTAAGTTTTGAATAAATCTCTATCTCTAAGGGTACCACATATGAAGTAGATGTTATTTTAACATTTAGAATGACTACTGTAATGCTCACAGCAATTGCATTACAATATTGATTAATCTATTAATATTATCATCACACAGACTTTTTTCCCCATTAAAAATGAATTTGATTGCCATTTTCTTTCCTCTCAAATTATTCTTCATTCTGAACTTTCAAAATTTTTTCAGAACTTTAAATGGTACAGGATGTTTACCAGTTCCCTTAATCTCCAAATGTGCCTGTCATCTGGATCTCCTAATTTGCAAATATTCAAATTTCCCAAGAATACCCTTACATGTGTTTATATTCATTACTCTCTAATTGCTTCAATTTTTTCTTATTGTCAGAAAATCAGAGAGGCACAAAGTCATCATTCTTTCTAATCCTAACATCACTGAAATAGCTTTTATAATGGAATATTACAACTAATTTATGAATAACTGTAAACAGTAGTATTTTGTTTTGAATTGAGGACCTTTGAACAATGATGAAGGAAATTGATCTTCATGTTATCATGATCTTAATAAATGTATATTAAGAATTAGACAAACCACTTTGATATGAATTTTTTAGTCATTGTAATATGGAATTACATTGTATACAAATAAATATCTCACTATCATGAAAATTTTTATTTAAACACTTAAATTATGGTAATTTAAAATACACCAAATCCTCTGTTTATTATATCATAGATTGATGAAGATACTGTTACTTATTTGGAAGAAATTGTTTTACTAAAGAAGGATTTAAGGAAGCTTTCTACTTATGAATATCAATGAGGCAGGGATTTATTATTAACTATTTAGTATATGATAGGCTTTCTACTAAGCAATAAAGATTCAGTGTTGAAGAAGACAGACCCCTTTTTTATTTCTCCTATAGCCTTCATTCTCTTGGATAAGACAGATTATTAATAAGTAAGTAAAATGACAATATGAAGTTATGTATGTATGTATGTATCTATGTGGCATCATTACACAAGTGCTGCATTTTTAGGACAATGTTAAAAAGAATGAGCACATTCTTTTAGATATTGTATCAGAGAAGGTCTCCCTGAAATCATGATATTTTCAATGATGTTTTAACAAAAAAAAAAGGGGAGGGGTGTTTGTGATGCTGGGAACATACTGAATGTCCATGAAATAGGAAAGAAATCTGATGTGTTCTGGAAACAATGGGGACATGGCATACAGATGGAGCTTACAGTGATTGAAGCTACCAAAGTTTGGAAAAATAGGCAGAGATGGATCAGTCAACTGATTTATATTTTAAAGTTAACTTTAACTGCTCTTAGAAGATGAATACTAGGAAACAACAATTGCAAAAGGAAAAAAAAAAAAAAAAGAAAATGGTTAGTGAACCCAGATGAAAATTTACTGTGGCTTCTACTAGGATTAAAAACATATGGAAGTGAGTAAGACTGGCAATTCCCTGTGGCAATGGATAGGAGCAGGGTGGCCACTATCACCACTTTTATTCAACATAGTACTAGCAGTCCTAACCAGAGCAATCAGGCAAGATAAGAAACTAAAAGTCATCCAGATCAGAAAGGAAAAAGTAATATTGTCTTTATTTGCAGATGATGCAACCTAAAGACTCAACCAAAAAGAAAAAAAAAAACATTGTAACTAACAATAAACTCAGTAAATTTGTAGGAAGTAAAATGAACATACAGCAATCTACTGAATTTCTACATGCTAATAATTAAACATCTGAAAAGGAAATAAAGAAAATAACATTCACAATAGCATCTAAAACAATAAAATACTTAAAAATAAATTTAACAAAGAAAGTCAAAGATGGCAATGAAAACTATAAGACTTTGATGAAGGAAATTGAAGAACACACAAGCAAATGGAAAAATATCCTGTGTTCATGTAACAGAAGAATTAAAATGACCATACAATCCAAAGCCATCAGTAGATTTAATGCAATTCCTATCAAAATTCTAATTTTTTAAACAGAAATAGAAAAAGTTCTGAAATTTGTATGGAACCACAAAAGACCCTAAATAGCCAAAGCAAGTCTTACAAAGAAGGGCAAAGCTGGAGGCTTTGGTCAATGAAACTATGACAAAGGAGGCAAGAATATACAAGGAGAATAGACAGTCTCTTCAATAATTGGTACTGGGAAAACTGGACAGCTGCATGTAAAACAATGAGATTAGAACATTTCCTCACACCATTTACAAAAACAAACTCAAAATGGATTAAATACCTAAATGTAAGACTTGAAACCATAAAACTCCTACAAGACAACATACACAAAACACTCTTTGACTCTTTTAAATTGTAGTAATATTTTTTGGATCTGTCTGCTAAGATAAACAAAATAAAAGCAAAAAATAAATAAATGGGACCTAATTAAACTTAAAAGTTTTTGCACAGCAAAGAAAACCATCCACAAAATGAAAAGACAAACTATAGAATGGGAGAAAATATTTGCAAATGATATGATCAACAGGGATTAATATCCAAAGTATATAAAAAGGTCATACAACTCAAAATCAAAAAAAAACAACCAAGCAAATAAAAAATGGACAGAAGACCTGAACAGAGATTTTTCCAAAGAAGACACACAGATGGTATACAGGCATAGGAAAAGGTGCTCAACATCCTTAATTATTAGAGAAATGCAAATCAAAGCCACAATAAGATATCACATCACACCTGTCAGAATGGCTGTCATCAAAAAATCTACAAATAACAAATGTTGGTGAGGTTGTGGAGAATAGGTAACCCTTGTACACTGTTTGTGGGAATGTAAATTGGTGCAGTCACTATGGAAAACAGTTTGGTCATTCCTCAACAAACTAAAAATATAACTACCATATGATCGAGCAATTCTACTCCTGGGTATATAACCAGTAAAATGAAAACACTAATTCAAAAAGGTGCATGCACCCCAATGTTTATAGCAGCACTATTTACAATAACCCAGATATGGAAGCAACCTAGGTATCCATCAACAGATGAGTTAATAAAGAAGATATGATATCATATATCATATACATATATATATATTCATATACACACACACAATGGATTATTACTCAGCCATATAAAAGAATGAAAATCTGCCATTTGCAGGATGTGGATGGACCTAGACAATATTATGCTTAGTGAAATAAGTCAGACACAGAAAGACAAATACTGTGTAATATCACTTATATGTGGAATCTAAAAAAATAATACAAAGGAATTATATAGCAAAACAGAAACAGACTCACAGATACAGAAAAGAAACTAGTGGTTACTAGAGGAGAGAGGGAAAGGGGGAGGATCAACTTAGGCGTATGGATTAAGAAGATACAAACTAATATGCATAAAATAGATAAGCCACGAGGATATATTGTATGAGACAGGGAATTATAGTGATTATCTTTTAATGACTTTTAATGAAGTAAAATCTGTAAAAATACTGAATCACTATGCTGTACACTTGAAACTAATACCATATTGTAAATCAATAAAAATAAATAAATATGCAAATAAATAAATAATCTTTAAAAGTAACAAAATTTAAAAGTTGGAGGATAGACTGAGGGGCTAATGGTGATTATCTAACGTACAAGCCAACAATCTGACATCTCTGAGAAATTTTAGACAAATTTTCTTGTCTATAGAAGGGGGATAAAACCTCTCATAGGATGTGGAGAGAGTAAAACAGAATGAACCCAGATGCTGTATTATTAGTTTTCTGAACCTGGTAACTATTTCTGCTTCTCCCACATTTTACCCTCTCTGTGTAGCTTAAAGCAACACAGATAGAAGACCCACTGAAAAAGCTCTACAAATAATATCCATTTGATAACGTCATAATTCATGATCTCAGTGTAGTTATTGGCTTGCTCCCCCTTTTTCCTGAGTTACAATATTTATTTATTTCACCAATCATTCCTAATTCCAAGAATGATCTATAGGTGTTGATTGACTTTGGACATTACCACGTAAACCTTGACACTTCTGGCAGTGTTACCTTTTATTACTGAGTTCTCAACAGGTGGAGACATCCTTTCCTTCTTTTTTCCTTCATCTCTTTCATCTCTTCCTCTGCCTTTCTCCTTTTCTATCTCTTTCTCCACCTTTTCTATCTCCTCCTTTCTCTGTCTTACCTTTGTTTTTCAAGCTGAGAGAATAATGCTAACCATAAGGGAGTGATTGAAAAAGTTTGAATATTATAGGACTCTGAGAAAAAAAAAAAATGACACTTTTTTTTCCCTTGTAGCCTGTCAAACTACAGCTATGGGAGTAATAAACTCCAAGCTCTCCTATTTTTTTTTTACTGTACAGCCACTTTCTGATTGAGCTAATGGAGACATTAGAGTGATAGCTTGTCAGGTGAGCATATTCCTGCTGTGTGTCATTTTTCTTCTCTAAAAATGCTATGGATTAGTCATGCAGTTTCATTTGTAAAATCAGTGAGAAGATGAATAGTGATAATTTTGATTCATATAAAGAGAAAATGTTATAGATATTTAATACAGCAGTCTGTGAAATCTCCCCAAAAAACAAATATTGTGAATATGAAGCAGTCAGAGTAAGGCTCAAAATAAATTAATTTCAACCATATTAAATAAAAGTGCAATATATAAGGTTTTTTAAAAAATGATATCTGTTTCTCTGTGCCTAATATTTTCCACAGGATTGTGCTCTGTTTCAAATTCTCCCTCAATGTGTAATTTTTTAAGAATAGTGATGAAGCAAGTATAAATGATTATCATCTCACTTTATCAGGTTTATATGTAGAAAAGTTCCCTTAAGATATCTGAGTATAACAATTTAAAATACATATTTTTGTGAGTTTAATCCAAGATATAAATTAGCATTAATTTATGGTAAGTCTTTAATTAAAGCTAGTGTTCAGTACATTATTACCAATCTGGGTAAATGAAGAGCTTGTGTGGATAAATTTACATGCAACAATTAAAATTTCTCCCTCCTTCTCCCACTCCCCACAAACTGTGCCCCAAATTCCAGTGTCTACTGGCTTGTGACTTCATATGATACCTCTTCTTTTACCTGCCCTGGGTGCTCTCAAGATATATTACTTCACATTGTTTCTCATGGTAAATAAGTTAACTACCTTGCATCTCTTTTTCTAGGCTCATTTTCCAACCTTTACTATATCTCCAAAAATCTTCCATAAATAAAGAAAAAAAATTAAAATCACCAATAAACTCCAAAAACTCCCTTGAATATAGGCAACATATTTTTATTCCATGTAACATTATAATATGGTCTAACATTTATAATTAACTGTTCACTTGTCCACTAGATTCATTCACTATATGTATGCTATAAAACAGACCTCGTGTAAAATTTATAGACAAGAATATCCAATTGCATAACAAGTAGAATCTTAATCTTTTGCTCCTGAACTAAGAGTCAGGAACAAAATAGAAGATAAATCATTAAATGAGCAGCATAATTCATGCTGTTACCATTCCATGTAAAATTATCCTATCTAACATTAATGGACTATCATATCTACTGGCCTGGTAGGCCAGTAGGTATGACACTCCTCTTGGATGGCAAAGAAAATTGTGTTATTTGAGTGCATGAATTGTATAACTCATTGCCCCTGGTGAACCAGTTAATAAGTTGAATTCAGAAAACATCACGCCTGAGGTGTGTGTTAGTACTACACATAGGGCAGTGTTGGAGGATGGAATGAGGGGCTAATGGTGATTACCTAACATACAAGAGACATGAGACAATCTGAAAAGTCAAAAATTCTAAATAGTCACTACAAATTTTAACAGGAGAGACAAATTAAATCATAGGCCATGAAAGTTGACTAGCTGCCAGAGAATCAGGTCAACCAAGATGTCAGCAATGGAGTTGGAACTGAAGCAAACATTAAGTTAGAATATTGAAAAGGGGAAGTAAGAACATGCAGAGGAAGAACAGAGTACTGGTGAGTTCATTAACAACCAGTATATCTTTATATTTGAAATACTTTACACAGTCCTTATCGAAAAGTTTTCACTATTGAATGTGTTTGGTCTACATGTACTGACAACATATATAGGCCAGACTCTGTATAAGGAAATGTGTAAAAAATAAAAATCACAGGACGTAACAGGATATGCTGCTTGCTTGTCCTTGTGATTCTTAAAACATAAGTTAGAGAGATGAGGTACATGGAAAACAAGTGATACAAGTATGGAACAAGTTTAAGAAGAAATTTCAGAAGAGTATTTGATCTTTTCCAAGTAGTCAGGAATTCACCCTAAGTATTCCATTTTAAAATCACTTTAAAAAGTAACAGGATATTGTCTGTAGCCCAGGGCCCTGCACACATCCGGTGGTCCAACCTCTTCAGCAACAGTCACTAAAAGAAAGCATATCAGCATGGAAAATCGCAGTACGTTCCTCTCAATTTTGCTGTGAGCCTAAAACAGGTATAAAATTAAAATTTTTATTAGAAAAAAAGTTACAGGATATAGGCTATAAAGAAGTAAAGAGATAGACTGGTGTTCTATGAACAGAGAGGATAATGTACAGGAGAAAGAGGAATAAGTATCATATAACAAATTGATTTAAGCACAATGTTTATATTAGGAAATACTGAAGTTTAATGGAGTCCTCTTCTCTGGAATGTCACTTATTGTGATAAAAGAGATGATACCTCACTCTCAGCCCTGTTTTCTCCAGAAACAAACAAATAAAAACTAAAACAAAACACTTAGCAATGATTTTATGTGTCCCACAAAGGCCTACGTAATCAACCTTACATCCAAGAATGAAACAATGTACTAGTGAAGTCAAATTCAAAATTCACAAAAATACTTGGTAATAATCATTAAAAATGGCTATCAACAGGTTTTTGCTCTACAGATTGTTTGTGAAGCCATTATTTTTTCTTTCATAATTTTTTTTTCACTACAGCTAGGATACCATCTGGATAATAGGGAAAATACTTAACAGGGGATGAGAAGAAGAAAGTATTAGCCATAGCCACATGTACATCTGTCTATTCTGCTTTGGCAGCAAGTGACATATTTGAATCCTCTCTACTCAACAGCAGCGGTATGTCAACCTATGTATGTATGCACTTTCAGAAACTAATCTCTTTCAGTTTAGGAAATAAATAGCACTTCAAGGTCTTCCAGAACACGCTCTGATCTTTTAACTCTAGGTTTAGAGTTTATGTCATAGGACTGGAAGACTAAAAACAAAAACAAAAAGAAATAAAAAGAAGAAAAAAGTGATCATTTTTAATCCCTTGCCTAGAAATGTGTAATCTCAAGGTTGGAAGAAATGGGTTTGGTCTATTTTGTGTGTGTGTGTGTGTGTGTGTGTGTGTGTATAAAACGCTGAAAAAATGGCCAATCTAGTACTTCCCAGAAAAGTATTGAATTGTTCCAGTCTATGGAAGCTAATGAGCCCAACAAGAAAAACCTACAAATATGGACAGCTGTGATTCCTTCAAGGAAATAGCTCAACCACATCACAATGCAGCGAGGCTCAGCACTTTGATAAGCTTGACATATTCACACAAAACTTTCATTCAAGTATAACCACACATTTGATAAACAGCATTAACTTGAAAAGGGCAGAAAAGGAAACAAACATGGTGAGGGGTAAAAAAAAACTTGTTGGAAACTGAAATATAGAAACAGGAAGAGTGGAGGAAACCATATGTCTTCTTCCTTTAAGACATGGCAAATTGGAGATGCTGAAAATCTCTCTGTCAAAACCACAACTAAATGTTTTAGATAAAATAATAAGAAAATATACTTTTGAAAAAATAGATGACTTTCGAGAAAGTAAGCAAAATTATTTGAGGTTAAGGAAAGAGCAGGAGTGAGATATCTGGAAATTAGAGTACTAAAATTTTCAGATGTTTCAGGGGCAACTGAGAAATTGTATGCCTGGAGGTTGCTAAGTAATTCTCTGTCTTATGTTTCTTTCAGGGCAGATTCAGAGAACGTCTTCTAGAAAATCCTCCATAAAAACAGAATGTGAGATGAGATATGCTTTTCTGGAATACTTTGAAATAGGGGGAAAATATTCCCTAGAAAGGACTACACAGAAAATGCTCTGTATTGAATTTGGTTCTGAGAGAGGTTATGAAAGATGTTTTTCGTAGCAATTCATTAACACTGAGGACTATGTAGGTGTGTTTGAAATTGTCTACAAAAATTTAAAAGGAGGAAATAATGTAATATATGTTTGTACTAACCTGTAAAAAAATCAATAATTAATTATAAAAAGAAAAAAAAAAACAAACGCTAGGATTTGACCAAGTGTGACATCCATTCTTTTTTTTTTAAATTTTTAATGGAGTATAGTTGATTTACAATGTTGTGTTAGTTTCAGATGTACAGAAAAGTGAATCTGTTATACATATACATATATACACTCTTTTTTAGATTATTTTCCCATATAGGCCATTACAGAGTATTGAGCAATTACAGAGTTCCCCGTGCTCTAGAGTAGGTCCTTCTTAGCTATCTATTTTATATATAGTAGTGTGTATATGTCAATCCCAGTCTCCCAATTTATCCCTTCCCTCTTTACCTCCTCCATTCTTAACAAAAACTCTTAGCAAACTAGCAATAGAAAAAAACGTCCTTAATCTGATAAAAGTTTTCTCCTAAAAAAAATTTAATGTTTAATGGTGAAATATCAAAGCTTTCTCCCTGAAATCAGAATGAGGAAACATGCCAACTCTCACAGCTTCTATTAACAATGTACTTGAGATCTGAGTCAGTGAAATAAATCTTCGTTATGACTTTGAGTTAGGTAATGATAGCTTAAATGGGGCACATGTATCCCTATACAGCTAAATAAATCTATATCAAGAATGGAAAAGAAGAAATAAAAATCTAATTATTCAAAGATGGCATTATCCTATGTGTTAAAAATCTAAAAGGAATGTAAAGGAAAATCATTCAAAATTAATAAATATACCTAATAAGGTCAATGACCAGAAGTCATATTTTTTCTTAAAGTTTTATTGATATGTAATTGACATACAGCACTGTATAATTTAAGGTATACAGCATAATGATTTGACTTGCATACATCATGAAATGATCACCACAATAAATTTAGTGAACATCACATATTACATGCCTAGGAGTAAATTAAATACCTAGTAGAGATATACTGAAGACCTCTATGAAGGATTAAAATAGCCACAAATTAGTTGATCTTTTTCTCATTTAGGTTAGCTTATGTCTCTTCCCCTTCATCCTGGGTGTCTGCTTTGACATATACAAAATGGTAGGAGTGACATTTTACCAGTTTCCAGATTCAGGCCTTAAAAGACCGGCAGCTTCTATTTCTTGTCTCATGGAACACTGGCTCTTGGAATCTAGCTGCCTTGCTGGGAGAAAGACCAAGCACCCCAGTGGAGGGAAATAGAGCCAACAACCTCAGCCACATCCTCAGCTGACAGTCATCAACAACTAGGAAGCAATGTGATCAAGCCACTTTGGAAGTGGCCCAGATAAGGCTACATTGAGGAAGAGCAAGCTCTCTTCACAAAGCCTTGCTCTAATTGCATATTCATGAGGAAAATAAATTACTGTTGTCTTAAGCCACTACAATTTGGAGTAATTTATAATGCAGTACTGAATAACTGGAAAATGTTAATGACTTGGAAGATTCAATATTTTAACAGTATTCTCTCCAAATTGATTTATAGATTAAAGACAATCCCAGTCAAAAATCCAGACACAAAAAGAGTACATCCCATGTGATTACATTCATTTAATGCTTAAGATTAGTCAACACAAATATATGGTATTAGAAATTATGATGCTGGTTATTTTGGCTTAAAGTGACATGGAAACAATTTGGAAAAAGTGTTATAGCTTTGTGAATGGTAATATATATTCTGAGTGCTGTTTACCTGGTGTATATACTTGCTGTGAAAAAAATCAAGCTGAATATGTATAATTTGTACTCACTTCTGTATACTTAATAAAAAGTTTAACATGTTGAAAAAACATTACAGAGAAACATTTGCAAAAATGAAAATAGCCAGACAAGATGGCACTTGATTTACTAATGCAAAATAATATTATTATGCAGTATATATTTTTATTTTGGAATATGTAGACATGTGATGAAATATATATATTTTTGTATAGGTATAATAAAAAGCAAATCAAAGGTAATAATTACTTCTAGGATGCAAATTTGGGATGTGTAGTTTTCAATCATTTCAGTAATATTTTATTTCATGAAAATGTTCTAGAAAATGTGGAAGAATTACTAGAATTGATAAAATGGTAATAGTTAAACAAATGTTAGGTTTATTATATTCTACACTTTTCTATAGTATTAAATATTTTATAATTTTTTTAAAAACATGAAATAAAACTGGGATCCCAGTCTTCGGATTGTTGACTAATTCCAATTAACAAACTTGGTGCAGTCTCAATCCTACCTCTGAATTTGGGTCCCCATTACTATTTTGCACCAAAATCTATGCACTATACAGATGACAATACTAGGGCAGATCTCATAGATCTTGGATTTTTTAATCTCACTGCTACAAGTGAAAGAGAAAGGAAAAAAAGAACAAAATGGGGTGGGGCGGTATTTAAATAGCTTCTTCCCCCCAACTACCTTAACTAAATTATTTCTGTTGTCTTTTTTCTGTTGAAAAGGGAAAGAGGAGACCATCCATACATACTTCTCAAGCAGTACAAAGTCTTGTGCTGGTTCCCATCACACCAGTGTCAAGGGAGAAAGTCTCTGTACAGAGTGCTACCAAAAACTCCAATAGGAGAACAGTTCAAATACATAATTCTTTTAGTTCTCCTTTAGAAGTTCTAGCTACCTTTCATTTGGGTCTTATACTTTTCTTGCCTGATCAAACCTAATGCTCTCCAGGGATGGAATGTGGTGGAGGAGGTGGAGGAGGATAGGTGGGAGGGGGTGAGCTTTATAGTCTTACTAGGATCGGAATGTGTGCTTAACACATTAGTAATTGCCCAATATATACCTAATAAATTTTAAGTAATAATTTCACTTTCATAGCCATTGACATATATTGTGGAGCTTTAATTTTACATATACCAACCTGACAGGTTTTATTTTATTGTGGAATTCATCCACTTATGTTAAAACTACTTTCCAAATATACTCAGAAGTAAATCAATAAGTTGACAATAATGCTTGATTAGTCTTATAAACACATCCCTGAAAAATACATTTTTTGCAAGCCTAATTTTTAAAATGCTTCTCCTTTTTAAGTATAATTTTCACATTAATTTTATTAAACATTTTGTGTTTTAGCTTAACTATGACTTTTTAAACTACATAATTATGCTTTACTTAAGTAAACTCAGTATGTGAAACTTTGGATTGATGTAAAATACAGTTTTTCAGACCATAAAGGTATTCAGTAGAAATGTTTTCTTTAAGTGACCATTTCCCACATGCATTTTGATTGTGTTTTCATTTCAAAATTATTAATAGTAGATCTTTATAAGAATATGCTTATCATTTAAGGTGAGTTATACCTACACATAGATTATTTATTAGAAACATTCTGGGTTTCTTCTCTACATGTTTTTGTAACATTCCTACCCCTAAGGTTTATCAACTGAAGAAATATTTTGTTTAATTTGGTTTAGCACTACACAGAAAAATTTGCCTCAAATATGAAGAATGGGTCACTGCTGGAGGCAGCAAAGCAGACTAAGTGGACTAAAGATCTTCCCAAGGAAAATAATAATGTATTTTAAACACAAGTGTGAAAAGCTTGTGTCCAGTATTATCACTATGTGGTGAAAAACTTGGTTAAATTCAAAGAAATAGTTTATTGAGTTAGGTATAAACAGAAGGGAAGGAGAAAATAAAGTGCAAAAATCAATGCTTGTGTTAAAACCTTTAGAACTTATAACAGAGACTGAACTTTAATGTATGTAAAGGAAAAAAAAAAATTTAAGTTCAAAGGATCCTAGAATGGAACGTAGTATGTTTTACATATGTATGAAATAAACTCACTGAAGGGACTGGGGAAAAATAGTACCACCCTAAATAATAACTCTATGTAACTCTGTAAGCTAGTTGGCAGTTTTCTTTCCCAGGGGATTATGGATTAATAATTCTGACACTGACATTCATGCATACTGAAATTGAACAATTAAGTAAATGGATAGTGGGAACCGGATGAAGTAGGAGTTTACAGATCAGCAAGGGGAGAAAGCTAGAATGATCCATGTGGCAATGGATTACAGTTAAGGACATCAGTATGTACTCATGTTTAGCTTAAGATAGATACATGTGATTACATATGACATATTTATGGATATGTATGTGTACACATGCTAATATATATCATATTACATGTCCTTGCTCTGTTAGCTGAGCGGGCCTAGAATAAATGACACCCCAGTCGGTTACAAGTAATGATTTAATTCCAAATACTACAGTACGGGAAGGGAAAAAAAAATAACTTTACAATGGAGAAACCTGACAAATACTACCTCAGCCAAATTATCAAGTTCCACATCTACAATTATAAGTCATACTAATGGTATGTACTCTTGATAGGACACTTTATCTTTGCCATCTTCTTCCACCAAATATATAACCCCAGTATAAGCGTGAGAAAAATATCAGACAAATCCCAACTGAGGCACATTTTACAAAATACCTGACCAGTACTCTTCAAAACTATTAAACTCAACAAAAACAAGGTTACACTGAGAAATTGTTACAGCTAAGAGGAGCCTAAGGAGAGATGATGAATGTATGTAATATGGTATCTTGGAGGGGATCTTGGAACAGAAAAAGGATATTAGGTAAAAATGAAGGAAATCTAAATAAAATATAGACTTTAGTTATTAATAAGCTATTAATTTTGGTGCATTAATTGTGATAAATGCAGCCTACTAATGCGAGATGTTAATAATAAAGGGAATTGGTTACAGCATAATTGGGAATTCTGTACTATCTTTGCAATTTTTTGGTAAATCTAAAACTGTTCTAAGATTTTTTTAAAAAAGTTAATTTATAAGGCTCTTTTAAGTAAATAATATTTTAGGGTTTAATCAGTTAATACTGATTATACATAATCACAAAAATGGGAATAAAAATAGTATCCATTAATTGAAAACTTACTATAAACCAAGCTATGTTCTAGGAACATTATAGTCATGAATCAAATCTCTGAAACAACTTTGCAAAAATAGATAAAATTATAAAATATATTGAATATTGATGTATTAATATATGTCAAGAACTGTTCTAAATTCTTTATACACACTATCTCATTTATTTCTCACAACTCTATGAAGTTCATTTTATACATTTGTTAATGAAGGCATTAACACTCTGAAAGCTTAAAGAAACAGCATTATAAAATGGGCAAGTAGATGTACATAACTCAAATAAGGCTGTCTGATTTCCCTCTATTCTTAAAAATTGTGCAGTACTATCTCATTTAATGCTATAATATTCCTTTAATTTAGACATTAATATCATCCTCAATGAGCTTTGTATAGATTTACAGTAAAGTGAATTTTTCAATAACACACTCAGTAAGAGGTGGAAATTGTTTAGTTCTAAAATCCCTGCTTTTTTTCCACTACTATTCTGATATCAAACCATTATGCAGAAGCCAGATATCTCTAATCTACAAAATATTCTGCTATGTACTTTAAGGAATACAAAGATATATACCAACCATAGATTTTGCACTAATGAAACATGTGTGTTTGTGTGTGTATGCACATTCATACAATATATCAGTTACAATTAAGTTTACTTACAAATGACACAGCCTAAAATAATAGTACCATAAACAAAATAGATGTTTAATCTCTCTTAAATAGAAGAGATAGAAATAAACAGTCAAAAACTGAATGGCACTCAACAGTGTGAGAATTAAAACTTCTTTCCGTCTTGTTTTTCTCTCATCTTCACCTAATAGTCTGAGATAGCTATTTTGGCTCAAGCATTCACACCTCAAATTCCAATGAATAAAAATTAGGAACAAGAATAGAAAAGTGCAATGTCTTCATTTAAGCATACATGTTGAGTTTGAGATGATTATGGTGCATTTTTTGGGAATAGTTAATGGTTAACTCAGGAAAGGGATTAGGACTAGAAACATAGCTGTCAGAGTTAAGGCTAAGTTTCAGGCATTAGCTAAAAGCCTGTTTAATAGAATTGACCATAAATTAAACAGATAAACTAGAAGGAACAGTGTTAATTTAATATGTGTTAGGGTTAGACTTTTAAAAATACAGTGTAATTTTTGGAACTTTGAGGCTCAATGTGATCTGTGATTTCAATGGATCTCTAGGTTTCTGTCAAGAATGAGAGGACACAGCCTAAAGAATCTGTTAACCAAATTGACTCTGAGATTTATTTATTGATTCCAACCATTTTTATTACTCATTTATTCAACAAAAATTATTTTTTGCCTACTATGTGCAAAGCACTATGGTAGTTATTAGAAATATAAACATAAATAAGACTGTCAAAAATCCAAAAATATAAAAATTAAAACGGCTAGATCAATAAAATAGTATTTAGTTAGAATTTATTGTGCATATAAGAATATTTAGTAAACTGGGAACTTTCAAATTCAAAACTAATATGAATTTCAGGGGCATGACGTTATAGGATGGCTTATGAAGTGAAAATGCTGAAGCTGTTTAACTTTTACAATGATTGGTTATTACAATGGGGGTTCCCAGATGACCAGAGATAGATTAAAAATGATTATCTTATACCATTTTTTGGACGATGTCTTAGGTTTCTTTTATGATTATCAGAGGTATTTACAAGAAATAACCTCAGTTAAGTTTCACTTATGTTCATGACATAAGCTAGATTTAGTTTTACTTACCTGGCTTAATGATTTCATCTACTGAAGGAATTTACAAGTCCAGTCTCCATTTTGTATTTAATGTTAACAATTGAAATAATCCCTATTTTTTAATGTTCATATTCTTCAGGGTGCAGAGGCAGGGTGGACTTCAGGGCTACTTAGAATCAATAGCTTATTGATAACCAAAAAGTTACCAGATTTAGTATCATCTTCATCTTTTAAAAAAATTTACTTATTTATTTTTGGCTGTGTTGAGTATTCTTTGCTGCATGCAGGCTTTCTCTCTAGTTGCGTTGAGCAGGGGCTACTCTTCATTTCAGTGTGAGGGATTCTCATTGCAGTGGCTTCTCTTGTTGTGGAGCACAGGCTCTAGGCACTCAGGCTTCAGTAGTTGTGGCACACGGGCTTAGTTGCTCTGCAGCATGTGGGATCTTCCTGGACCGGGGCTCGAACCCGTGTCCCCTGCATTGGCATGCGGATTCTCAACCACTGCACCACCATGGAAGCCCCATAGTATCATTCATCTTAAAGTAGATTTTCTATTGTTGTGGGTCTGTCAAGTACATCTCAGGTTACATGTTTCCTTGACTTTGTCAAAGTCAATATCCAGTGAAAGAAAAAGAAAATTAAAGTCTTCTCATAATTTTAAGAAAGTTATGCCTATGAAAACCCTAGTATATATTTGCCTGTATCACATGGATCCTACCTAGGTCAGTAACCATATATATAAAGAATGACTGTGGTGAGAATTTTGTATAATTATGATAAGCTTAGAGAAAAATCATGACTTTAACTTAGAGTGAAGTCAAATCTCATAACTTGTGGATGAGTATTAGAAATTATATTTAAATTAAAGGAGAAGGGCTTCCCTGGTGGCGCAGTGGTTGAGAATCTGTCTGCCAATGCAGGGGACACAGGTTCGAGCCCTGGTCTGGGAAGATCCCACATGCCGTGGAGCAACTAGGCCCGTGAGCCACAACTACTGAGGCTGTGCTCTGGAACAAGAGAGGCCACGATAATGAGAGGCCCACGCACCGCGATGAAGAGTGGCCCCCACTTGCCGCAACTAGAGAAAGCCCTCGCACAGAAACAAAGACGCAACAGAGCCATAAATAAATAAATAAATAAATAAATAAATAAACCCAAAAAGTTAAAAAAAAAAAAAAAATTAAAGGAGAAGAAGGAATTCCTATTGTGACAACAAACACAATGCTCACTATCAATGGTGGGTGAAGGTTCTCTGAAGAGGTGACCTATAAGTTGAGATACTAATTACAAGAAGGAACTATGTAAATAAAGATCAGTTGGAATAGGCAGAAAGAAGAGTTATTACCACCAATAAAGGAGGAAAGAACTTGGTGTTTCGAAGCAACCCAATAAAGAGCAACATTGTGAATGAGGAGGAGAACAAAGTCAGAGGTATGCAATGAGGCTGGATATGAAGGAAAAGATAAGTCAGTTAAGCCAACACAAAAAGTGGGATTTTTATTCTCACTGTAATAAGATGCCAGTGGAGAATTTCAAGGACAATGACAGAATCAAGAGATCATGTTGGTTACTCATGTTGGAAATATTGACAAGTCCCAAATGGCATATATTTCTTGAGAGGTGAAATAATTATCTGAGGAGTGACCATATTCGGAAAGCAGAAAAAATTTTAATGGTGCTTCAAAATTTTTTTTTCTTCTACATTTTTTCTTTTTTATTGATTATTTTTCTTTTTAGTTATTAGCAACTTGTCTCACTCTATACAAAATTATTGTTAATGAATAAGTAAATATTAGAGAAAATAGTGTTGAAAACCTAAGCATACAAGTCCCCACTTATTTTCAGTATGAGCCTAGCTTTTCTATAGATACTTTTAAAACCTACATTTTCTATGTCTCAGCATATGTAGTTGTATATAATCCACACAATATAATATAATGAAAATGCAAGCAACTGCCTCTCTTATCATGTACTGGAATTCATTTTAGGTTTTACTTTCTCATAAGCATCTTGGAACAAGAATAAGATTTGGAATTAAAATCCATGGAAACTGCTGTAAAGTCATCTTGTCAAAGTAAGAATAAATATAAACAGCCTACCAATTAGAGATTTACCATACACTTGCCACTGAAACTAAAAGAATTAGTTCAACATAATATGATTTTTCTCCAGGCTTTCAACCAGATATCTACATGAGGTAAACCATCAAGCAGAAAAGAGCTTCCTCCTAAAAAATACTCAATGCTCTGGTGGTTGAAAATAAGTACAATGAAAGCTAGGTCACTTTGAGGACTTTTTGGACTTTTAAAAACAGACTTAAGACTTTGACAAGACAGTATTTTGTTGAAAAAATGTAGCATCTCAAGATTATTATTGATAGAGTTCACTCGCAAGAAACTGATTCACACAAAATATTTTCTTTGTTGATATGAAACACATAATTCAGATCCCACATCCACATATATCTTAAAACTTGTTATAACTGCTTATGTATGAGGATTCCTTTATTAATTGAATATAGAAATTATTTATAATTTTTTTTAAACATCTTTATTGAAGTATAATTGCCTTACAATGGTGTGTTAGCTTCTGCTTTATAACAAAGTGAATCAGTTATACACATACAATATGTTCCCATATCTCTTCCCTCTTGCATCTCCCTCCCTCCCACCCTCCCCATCCCACCCCTCTAGGTGGTCACAAAGCACCGAGCTGATCTCCCTGTGCTATGTGGCTGCTTCCCGCTAGCTATCTATTTTACATTTGGTAGTGTATATATGTCCATGACACTCTCTTACCCTGTCACATCTCACCCCACCCCCTCCCCATATCCTCAAGTCCATTCTCTAGTAGGTCTGTGTCTTTATTCCCGTCTTGCCACTAGGTTCTTCATGGCTTTTTTTTTTTTTTTTCTTAGATTCCGTATATATGTGTTAGCATACTGTATTTGTTTTTCTCTTTCTGACTTACTTCACTCTGTATGACAGACTCTAACTCCATCCACCTCATTACAAATACCTCCATTTCATTTCTTTTTATGGCTGAGTAATATTCCATTGTATATATGTGCCACTTCTTCTTTATCCATTCATCTGTCGATGGACATTTAGGTTGCTTCCATGTCCTGGCTATTGTAAATAGAGCTGCAATGAACATTTTGGTACATGACTCTTTTTGACCTATGGTTTTCTCAGGGTATATGCCCAGTAGTGGGATTGCTGGGTCGTATGGTAGTTCTATTTGTAGTTTTTTAAGGAACCTCCATACTGTTCTCCATAGTGGCTGTATCAATTTACATTCCCACCAACAGTGCAAGAGTGTTCCCTTTCCTCCACACCCTCTCCAGCATTTATTGTTTCTAGATTTTTTTGATGATGGCCAATCTGATCGGTGTGAGATGATATCTCATTGTAGTTTTGATTTGCATTTCTCTAATGATTAATGATGTTGAGCATTCTTTCATGTGTCTGTTGGCAATCTGTATATCTTCTTTGGAGAAATGTCTATTTAGGTCTTCTGCCCATTTTTGGATTGGGTTGTTCGTTTTTTTGTTATTGAGCTGCATGAGCTGCTTGTAAATCTTGGAGATTAATCCTTTGTCAGTTGCTTCATTTGCAAATATTTTCTCCCATTCTGAGGGTTGTCTTTTGGTCTTGTTTATGGTTTCCTTTGCTGTGCAAAAGCTTTTAAGTTTCATTAGGTCCCATTTATTTATTTGTGTTCTTATTTCCATTTCTCTGGGAGCTGGGTCAAAAAGAATCTTGCTGTGATGCATGTCATAGAGTGTTCTGCCTATGTTTTCCTCTAAGAGTTTGATAGTGTCTGGCCTTACATTTAGGTCTTTAATCCATTTTGAGTTTATTTTTGTGCATGGTGTCAGGGAGTGTTCTAATTCCATACTTATTACAAAATTATTATTAAATATGCACTTTTATATTATGATAATAATATAATTTTAGATAACCAAAATAAAATGCTTTATAAATCAAACTGGAAATGATGAAACGAGCAAGGTGGTAACTTTGTTTTAACTTCTATTAATGGAATGTAAAATAGTTTAAATATAATGAAATATTCAATTAAACATTTCTCAAAGTAACTTTTTTATTTAGGAAATATTCAGCACAGATGTTAGGTAGAATATGTTATACATATCTGAAATTTCTAGACTGTTCACACAACATAACTTTCTATTACTGAATCTGCCTTCATTCAGACTTCTGCATTTTGCTGTTTATGACCAAATGATTTCCTTTTACTTCCACACACATTTAAATGTGTGGTAATAAAACATAATGAGGGAAGAGCACGGTAATTATGAATGAGTAGATGTAGTAGACAAACCAACTAACTACATATGTATCTGCATGGATTGTAACTAGACACGCAGAAATAGGAACAGTTACAAAACACTTCTAAACAGTTCTCTGTAGATATTTTTATACTTCTGCCATGTGAAATCCACTCATTTTTACATTTATCATTAATTTATGGAGATTATCACATCTTCAGTTTTTCTTTATTATGATCATTTTGATTAAAGTTATACTTCACTTACAGTCTTATACCAAGTTGATTAAATGTGGCAAAATCTCAAGATTTTATTTTAATCTTTCAAGCTGAATCACTCAAAACTTTGTTTAAATGTTTACAAAGTATGTAAGACCAAAGCTTCATTAGTAAGATAATTTTTCCAATTATATCCCTATAGATTTACAACTTGGGAATGGTGTAGAAAATGTAATTGTTTCTGTGCTGGCTCTCATGTGGTTAAATGTTAAGATTTTGTTGCCAGATAGACCCAAGTTCAAATTCTCAGTGGTTCACTTTCTATTGTGTGTAGTTCTTAGTAATAGACCTAATTTCCTTTGCTTCAATTTTTTCATCTGTATAATGGGGATGGGATCCTAGACACAGTAATAAGTGAACAAAAGAAACTTCAGGCATTTATATTGGAATGGAAGAAATGAAATTATCCTTATATGCAAACATGATTTTCTAAGTAGAAAGCCCCAAGGAATCCACAAAAAAATGATTAAGTTTATCACAAATAATTAAGTTTAGTAAGATTGCAGGATTCAAATTCAATCTCCCAAGCCCACATTTATTTCTATACACTAGCAGTGAGAAATTGAAAAATAATTATTTTAAAAAAAATTTAAAAATCACCAAAAATATAAAATGCTTACTTATAAGTATAACTTGATTTTTCTTTATTAAAATAAAACATCAACTGGAAACAAACATTATACATGTACAATATAATACACACACATATACACAAACACACAAATGCACACAGATTGTCAGTATCCCCTTTACTTTTGGAAATTAGGTCTGGGTGCTCTCATGTTTAGACATTTTCTCACACACTAAGTGAAATACACACAAGTCACTGGGGAAGATGAGTGAACTATTTTATTTATTTTTAATTAATTTATTTAAATTACAATATATCAGATTTAGAGACTCAGATCAAGATGGTGGAGTAAGAGGATGTGGAACTCACCTCTCCCCAACAAACGCATCAAAAATACATCTGCCTAATGAAAAATTCTCATTGAAAACTAAGGGAAAACTAGGTGAAAGACTCCTCTATAACTCAGATTATAAGAAAGGTACATGCAGAATCAGATAGGAAGGAAAGAGAAGTGATCAGAATAGGACCTGTGCCTCTGGGGGGCGCTAACAGGATAGGAAGATTAGACAGGCAGAGACCCTCCCTGGGGAGTGAGCTGTTCGAGCCATATTGTGCACCACAGCCATAGGGTCCAGCAAAGGGAAGACGAACACCCTTGGCTGGTTGGAGAGTATGTGGGACTAACAGGCAGGTTTGCTTGCTCTGAAGCAGGGTAGAAAGGACAATTTGAAACTACACGGCTGGTTGACTGGTTTCTTGCTACCCCATACACTAGCCAGAACCTAGTGAACACTCCAGCACCCTTTGCTTCATTTTGCAGCTCCACACTAGAGCAAGGACTACCACAATTGAGGAAAAAACTCAGCCATGAGACACTGAGGTGGCTCAAACCCTAAGCAGCATCTGAGCAGAAAGGTGGTAGCCATTACTGGTGATTGCACAGACAGTGCATCAGAGTATCAGAGGAAGTCTAGATCTCTGGCAGCCAGATCGACACACTCCATGACCTGACCTTCACCAAATACCCACATCAGCTCCTCTTGCCCCAGCACTGCTTCCCTCTGGGGTTGAAAGTGTCAGTGCTGGGTGAAGGAAGAAAACACTTGAAGGGAATCGAGCCAACTTGGACCCAACACCCAGGGCTTCTGCTCTAGCAGGTTGAGATCTGATACTTCACTTCACAGGGTGGTGACAGCAACTAAGAAAAGGAGAAGCCCCAGGCACACCCAGCTATAATCCTAACCTCTCCTTCTCCAATCTACTCCTACCACGGAGATAGATGCCAGCACACCCAGGGGAAAGATGTGACTTTTTATCACATCAAATCCAGCTCTCCCACCAAAGCCACAGGGCATGTGCAGACCATATAGGAATGCTCCCACATAAGAACACACCTTCAAGACCACCATAGGTATCTGTTTAACCTAGTATCATAGACAGTGAAAAATAAGAAAAATGAGAAGACAGAGATATTTGTCTAAATTGAAAAAGCAAGAGAAAACCCCTGAAAATACAACTAGTAAAACAGAAACAATTTACTAGTTAAAGGAATCAAAGCACAAGTAATAAGAATGCTAAACGAATTAAGGGATGGACTAGATGAACACAGGGGAAATTGTAACAAAAAAATAGAAAATATTTTTTTAAAAAAAGTCAGAACTGAAGAATACAATAGCTGAAAAGAAAAACACACTAGAAGGAATGAGCAACAGACTAGGTGATACAGAAGTGATCTGGAAGATAGAATAATGGAAATAACACAATTAGAATGGCTAAAAGAGAAACAAATTTTAAAAAAATAAAAAGAGTTAGAGGAATTTGGGGGATAACATCAAGTGTACCATCATTCATGTTAGGGTTCCAAGAATGAGAAGAGAGAGAGAAGGAAGTAGAAAATGTATTTAATGAAATTAAGGCTGGACCATCCCAAGCCTGAAGAAGGAAACAGATATCCAGGTATAGGAAGCACATAGGGTCTTAAATAAAAAGAATCCAAAAGACCCACTTCAAGACATATCGTTAAATCAGCAAATATTAAAGAAAAAAGAGAGTGCTAAAATCTGCAAAAGAAAAACAAAAGTCACATAGAAGGGAGATTATACTACAATAATAAAGTAATCAAAACAGTATGATACTGGCACATAGATCAATGGAACAGTATAGAGAGCCCAGAAATAAATCCATGCACTTATGCTCAATTAATCTATGACAAAGTAGGCAAGAATAACAATGGGGAAAAGACAGTCTTTTCAATTAGTGGTGCTGAGAAAAGTGGTCAGGTACATGTAAAAGAATGAAATTAGAACATATTGTTACACCATACACAAAAATAAACTTAAAATGGATTAAACTCCTAAATGTAAAACTGTAAACCATAAAACTCCTAGAAGAGAACATAGGCAGAACACTCTTTGACACAAATTGTCTCTTCAGACAAAGGGGAAAAGGTAAAAAAAAACAAAAGGGGCCTAATTAAACTTAAAAGTTTTAAGCAGTAAAGAGAACCATCAACAAAATGAAAAGACAACCTACTGAATGGGAGAAAATATTTGCTTATGATCTAACTGATAATGATTAACATCTAAAATTTATAAACTGCTCATACAACTCAATATCAGAAAAAGAAACAACCCAATTAAAAAATTGGCAGAAGACCTGTATGGACATTTTTTCCAAAGAAGACATACATATGGCTAACAGGCACTTGAAAAGACACTCAACATCACTAATCATCAGAGAAATGCAAATCAAAACCACAATGAGATATCCCCTTACACCTGTCAAAACGCTTATCATCAAAAAGTCTACAAATGCCAGATGTTGGCAAGGATGTGGAGAAAAGGGTACCTTAATACACTGTTGGTGGGAATATAAATTGGTGCAGCTGCTATGGAAAACAGTATGGAGGGTCCCCTAGAAAACTAAAAATAGAACTACCATATGATCCAGCAATTCCACTACTGAGTATATAACCAATGAAAAGGAAAACATTAATTTGAAAGATACATGGACCCCAATGTTCACAGCAGTATTATTTACATTAGCCATGATATGCAGACAACATAAGGGTCCATCAACAGATGGATACATAAAGAAAACATGGTGTATATATGCAATGGAATATTACTTAGCCATGAAAAAGAATAAAATTCTACCATTTGCAACAATGTTGATGGAACAAGAGAGTATTATGCTTAATGAAATATGTAAGACAGAAAGAAAAACACTATATTATTACTTATATGTGGAATGTAAAAATAAAACAAAGGATTATATATTAAAAAACAACAGAAACCGACTCACAGATATAGAGAACAAATTAACAATTATTAGGGAGAGGGAAAGTGGGAGGGTTGAGAGAGGGGTATTGGAATTAACAGACACAAACAACTATGTAAAAAGTAAATAAGCAAGGAGGATACATTGCACAGCACAGGAAAATATAGCATTATTTTGTAATAACTTAAAGTATAATGTATGAAAATATTGAGTCACCAAGCTGTACACCTAAAACTAATATAATATTGTTAATCAACTATACTTCTTTATACTTAAAATATTAGACTTGATTTACTATATTATATTAAATTTTATATGTATAATATATTGATTTTCCTTCATTCAGTAGATACTTATTTTTGCTTTTGTTTCCTTTGCCTGAGAAGGCAAATACAAAAAATAATAAAATAAAATAAATAAAATAAAATAAAATAAAATACTGCTATGACTTATATCAAACAGTGTTCTGCCTAACATTTCTTCTAGGAGTTTTCTGGTTTCCTGGTTTACACTTAATACTTTAATCATTTTGAGTTTATTTTTGTATATGGTTTAAGAAAATGTTCTAATTCCACTCTTTTACATGTAGCTGTCCAGGTTTCCAAGCATTACTAATTGAAGAGACTGTGTCTTCCCCATTGTATATAATTAGATTATTTGCCATAGATTAATTGAGAATAAATATGTGAGCTTATACCTAGCCTCTGTATTTTTATCCATTGATCTATGTGTCTGTTTTTGTGCCAGTAACATACTGTTTTGATTATTGTAACTTTGTAGTATAGTCTGAAGTCAGGACGCTTGATACTTTCAGCTTTATTCTTTGTTCTCAAGTTTGATTTGACTATTTGGAGTCCTTTGTGGTTTTATACAAATTTTAGGATTACTTTTTTCTACTTCTGTGAAAATGCCATGGGTATTTTGACAGAGATTGCACTATAAGTTCATAGATTGCTTTGTATAGTGTGGACATTTTAACTATTAGTTCTTCCAATCCAAGAATATGTGATATCTTTCCATTTCTTTATATCATTTTCAAATTCCTTCACCAGTGTTTTATAGTTTTCATAGTATAGGTCTTTCACCACTTTGATTATGTTTATTCATAGGTACTTTAAACTTTTTGACAAGATTTTAAATGGGATTTATTTTTCTTTCTACTTCTGATAGTTCATTATTAGTGTATAGAAAATGAATAGACCTCAGTATATTAATCTTGTATTCTGCAACTTTACTGAATTCATTTATTAATTCTAATCATTTTTTGGTGGACACTTTAGAGCTCTTCTATATATATTATGTCATCTTATAAGTAATAACAGTTTTACTGTTTTACATCCACTTTGAATGGCTTTATTTATTTTTCTTGTCTGATTGCTGTGGCTGACCTGACAATACTATGTTAAATAGAAGTGTTGAGAGTGGGCATTCTTTTCTTGTTTCTGATTGTACAGAAAAAGCTTTCAGCTTTCACCATAGAGTAAGATGTTACCTCTGGGTTTGTCATAAATGGCTTTTATCCTGTTGAGATATGTCCCCTCTATACCAACATTAATAAGAGTTTTCGGGCTTCCCTGGTGGCGCAGTGGTTGAGAGTCTGCCTGCCAATGCAGGGGACACGGGTTCAAGCCCTGGTCTGGGAGGATCCCACATGCCGCGGAGCAACTAGGCCTGTGAGCCACAATTGCTGAGCCTGCGCGTCTGGAGCCTGTGCTCCGCAACAAGAGAGGCCACGATAGTGAGAGGCCTGCGCACTGCGATGAACAGTGGCCCGCACTTGCCACAACTAGAGAATGCTCTCGCACAGAAACGAAGACCCAACACAGCCATAAATAAATAAATAAAATTTTTTTTAAGAAAAGAGTTTTCATCATGAATGGGTGTTAAATTTTGTCAACTGCTATTTCTGTGTCTACTGAGATGATCATGTGAATTTTTTCCTTCCTTTTCTTAATGTGCTGTATCACATTGATTTATTTGTGAATATTGAACTATCTTTGCATACCAGGAATAAATTTCCCTTGATCATTATGTATGATCCTTTTTATATATTGTTGAATTTGGTTTGTTAATATTTTGTTGAAGATTTTTACATCTATTTTTAACAGAGATATTGGCCTGTAATTCGTTTTTTGTAGTGTTTTTGACTTGTTTTGGTATTAGGATAATGGAGGTCTTGTAAAATTAATTTGGGAGTGTTTCACCTTCTTCAGTTTTGGGGGATAGTTTGAGAAGCATAGTTTTACTTTTTTACATGTTCAATAGAATTCAGATGTGAAGCTGTCCACTCCTGGACTTTTGTTTAATGGGAGTTTTTTGATTACTGATTCAATTTCAATTTTAATAATCAGTGATTCAGATTATATATTTCTTCCTGATTCAGTCTTAGAATTTTTTATGTTTCAGGAATTTATCCAGTACTTCTAGGTAGTCCAATTTGTTGACATATAACTGTAGTATTCTCTTACAATCTTTGTATCTCTGTGTTATTGTTGTAATTTCCCCTGTCTTATATCTTATTTTGTTTATTTGGGTCTCTTTTTATCTTAATGATCCTGACTAAAGGCTCACAAATTTTGTTTATATTTTCAAAAATACAGCTCTTGGTTTCTTGATCTTTTTTATTTAAAAATTTTTGTTTTGGCCTCTATTTTATTGATTTCCTTTTTGATCAGTATTACTTTCTTCCTTCTGCTGACTTTAGGCTTTGTTCGCTCTTCTTTTTTGTAATTCCTTTAGGTGGTAGTTTAGGCTGTTTATTTGAAATTTTTCTTTCTTTCTTGAGGTAGGCCTGTATCACTGTTAAATTTTCTCTTAGAACTGCTTTTGCTGCATCACATTGACTCTGGAAAGTTTTGTTTTTATTTTCATTTCTCTCAAGGAATTTTCTGATTTCTTTTTCATTTTTAATTGACCCATTTGTTTTTTGATTGCATGTTGTTTAGTCTTTGCATGTTTGTTTTTCCAATATTTCTAGTTTCCTACCATTGTGTTCAGAAAAGACACTTGATATAATTTCTATCTTCTTAAATTTGAGAAGTTTTTTGTGGCCTAGCGTGGGATTTCCCCTTGAGCATTTTCCATGTGCGCTTGAAAGGAATGGGTATTCTTCCATTCTTGGATGCAATGTCTTGTAGATATCTTTTAAGTCCAACTGGTCTTTTGTGTCATTTAATACCACTTCTGCCTTATTGATTTCTGTCTGGATGATCTATTCATTGACATATGTGGGGTGTTGAAGTCCCCTACTATTATTGTATTATTGTCAATTTCTCTCTTTATATCTATTTATATTTGCTTTGCATAGTTAGGTGTTCCTATATTAGATGTATATGTGATAATGAATATTATATCATCTTCTCTTATTGATCCCTTTATCATTATATAATGCCCATCTTTGTCTTTTTGTTATAGACTTTGTTTTAAAGACTACTTTGATATATGTAATGCTACCCAGCTTATTGTTTTTTCCATTTTCATGAAATATATTTTTCCATCCCCTCACTTTCAGTCTGTGTGTGTCTTTAGCTCTGAATTGAGTCTCATGTAGGCACCAAATAGATGGGTTTTGTTTTTCTATCCAATCAGTACACTGTGTCTTTTCATTGAGCACTTAGTCCTATGAAAGTTTGGGAATTATTGATAAGTATGTACTTAATGTCATTTTTTTACTTGTTTTCTGGTTGTTTGATAGTGCTTCTCTTTTCTTTTCTTCTTCTTTTAGTTTCTTCCCTTGTGGTTTGATGATTTTCTTTAGTGGTGTGCTTGTGTTCCTTTCTCTTACGTTATTGTATATTTTTGATTTGTGGTTACCACGGGGTTTATATATGTTGACTATATCTATTTCTACTTCTTTTAAGCTGATAGTCATTAAGTTGAAATATATTCTAAAAGATACTCCCCTCTCCCATGTTCTGTGGTTTTGATATCATATTTTACATCTTCATGTTTATCCCTTAATTGTTTATTTTAATTATAGTTTATTTTACAATATTGAGTTTTAATCTTCATATTCACTTATTTAAGTGGTTGACTCACAGCTTTTACTATATATCAATATTTGGTTTTATTAGTGGGATTTTTCCTTTCATATAAATTCTTTAGTTCTTGTTATAGCATTTTCTTTTCCGCTTAGGGAAGACACTTCAACACACTTCATAGGGTCAGTTCAGTGTTGACGAAATCTTAGCTTTGCTTGTCTAAAAAGTTTTTTCTCTCTCCTTCAATTCTGAATGATAACCTTGCTTGTTAGATTATCCTAGGTTGTAGGTTTTTCCCTTTAGCACTTTAAATACATCATGTCACTCCCTTTTGGCCTGCAAATTTCTGCAGAAAAATCAGCCGATAATTTTATGGAGGTTCCCTTGTATATGACTGTTTTTCTATTTCTGCCTTTAGATTCTCTAATTTTAACTTTTGTCCTTTTAATTATGATATGTATTGATTTGGGTCTTTTTGTGTTCAACTTGTTTGGGACTCTCTGTGCTTCTTATACCTGGAAATCTGTTTCTGTCTTCAGTTTGAGATGTTTTTAACTATAACTTCATGAAATCCTTTTTTAACCATTTGCTTTCTCTCCTCTCCTTCTGGGAGCCCTATCGTGTGATTGTTAATACAGTTGATGTTGTCTCAGAGCTTCCTCAAACTATCATCATTTTTTAAAATTTGATTTTCTGTTTTGTTCTGATTGATTGATTTTCATTATTCTATCTTTTAGATCACTTATTTAATCTGGCAACATCACCTGCTCCTTAGCAGTCAGAGCCCCAGGCCATTTCCAATGCACTGCCTCTGTGCACTTGCCAGCAATGCTCACCTGAGTCCTGCTCAAGGGCAGGGCCAGGTCTTAGCTGTCTCTGCTTCCTCCAAGTGTGTCCTAGCAATGTCATTTTGCCCTAGTGAGGAGCAACTCCAGAATAAGAGGAGGCAGAGTGAGCACACAGCACAGGCAAGATCATGTTTTGTGATGGCCCTTGAACACCACTCAGAGTCTCATGTAACTCCCAACCCATCGCTTCCAGGTACACACTGGCAATGACCACTCATGCCATGGTCAGAAGCAGGGCCATGTCCCAGCCTGCTTTGTGCATCCCAAATGTGCACTCTCTTGGGCAACTTCAACCTTCTCCTTGGTGGAGAGTTGTGCTGGAACAAGAGGCTAGAGCAGTCTCCCAGTGTGGGCTGGAGTGTGCACTGGGTTGGTCACAGGAAACCAGTGAGAGCCCCAGGTTGTTTTCAATCTGTTTCTTCTGCCTTATTCCTAGGAGTAAGCAAGCATGTGTGTTCACTCTTTATGAGCAGCGTCTTGGTTTCTTACAGCCTTCCTGTAAGTCCCACTGCTTTTCAAATAAGCTAAGGGAACTCATCTTGCTGGTGTTGGACCCAAGGTCTGTGGTACCTAATATGTGACTGGGACCTCCCAATCTCCAGGGAGGATCCCCAAGCTCATGATATCCTGGAGGCATGGGTCCCAACCTGATCGCTCCTTCTCCCTTCCTACCCAACTCTGTGTGGATCTTTCTTTACAGCCTTAGTTATAGGAAAGGCTTTCTGCAAACCTCCAGTTTGTTTGCATTGAGAGTTTATCCACATTTTGATGTATTTTTTGTAATACCTTTATTGGGGTATAATTGCTTTACAATGTTGTGCTAGTTTCTGCTATATAACAAAGTGAATCAGCTATACGTATACATATATCCCCTTATCCCCTCCCTCTTGCATCTCCCTCCCACCCTCCCTATCCCACCCCTCTAGGTGATCACAAAGACCCAAGCTGATCTCCCTGTGCTATGCTGCTGCTTCCCACTAGCTATCTATTTTACATTTGGTAGTGTATATATGTCAATGCCACTCTCTCACTTCTTACCAGCTTACACTTCCCCCTCCCGTTGTCCTGAAGTCCATTCTTTACCTCTGCACCTTCATTCCTGTCCTGCCCCTAGGTTCTTCAGAACCATTTGTTTTTTAGATTCCATATATATGTGTTAGCATACAGTATTTGTTTTTCTCTTTCTGACTTACTTCACTCTGTAGGACAGACTCTAGGTCCATCCACCTCACTACAAATAACTCACTTTCGTTTCTTTTTATGGCTGAGTAATATTCCATTGTATATGTGTGCCACATCTTCTTTATCCATTCATCTGTCAGTGGACACTTAGGTTGCTTCCATGTCCTGGCTCTTGTAAATAGAGCTGCAATGAACATTGTGGTACATGACTCTTCTTGAATTATGGTTTTCTCAGGGTATATGCCCAGTAGTGGGATTGTGGGGTCATATGGTAGTTGTATTTTTAGTTTCTTAAGGAACCTCCATACTGTTCTCCATAGTGGCTGTATCAAATTACATTCCCACTAACAGTGCAAGACGGTTCCCTTTTCTCCACACCCTCTCCAGGATTTAATGTTTGCAGATTTTTTGATGATGGCCATTCTGATGGGTGTGAAGTGATATCTCATTGTAGTTTTGATTTGCATTTCTCTAATTGTTAGTAATGTTGAGCATCCTTTTGTGTGTTTGCTGGCAGTCTGTATATCTTCTTCAGAGAAATGTCTATTTAGGTCCCCTGCCCATTTTTGGATTGGGTTGTTTGTTTTTTTGATATTGAGCTGCATGAACTGTTTGTATATTTTGGAGATTAACTCTTTGTCAGTTTCTCATTTGCAAATATTTCCTCCCAACCTGAGGGTTGTCTTTTTGCATTGTTTATGGTTTCCTTTAGTGTGCAAAAGCTTTTAAGTTTCATTAGGTCCCATTTGTTTATTTTTGTTTTTATTTCCATTTCTCTAGGAGGTGGGTCAAAAAGGATCTTGCTGGGATTTATGTCATAGAGTGTTCTGCCTATGTTTTCCTCTAAGAGTTTTAGTGTCTGGCTTTACATTTAGGTCTTTAATCCATTTTTTAGTTTATTTTTGTGTATGGTGTTAGGGAGTGTTCTACTTTCATTCTTTTACATGCAGCTGTCCAGTTTTCCCAGCACCATTTATTGAAGAGGTTGTATTTTCTCCATTGTATATTTTTGACTCCTTTTTCAAAGATAATGTGACCATAATGTGCATGGGTTTATCTCTGGGCTTTCTATCCTGTTCCATTGATCTGTATTTCTGTTTTTGTGCCAATACCATACTCTTTTGATTACTGTAGCTTTGTATTATAGTCTGAAGACAGGGAGCCTGATTCCTCCAACTCCGTTTTTCTTTCTCAAGATTGCTTTGGTTATTCAGGGTCTTTTGCGTTTCCATACAAGTTGTGAACATTTTTTTGTTCTAGTTCTGTGAAAAAATGCCATTGGTAGTTTGATAGGGATTGCATTGAATCTGTAGATTGCTTTTGAGTATAGCCATATTCACACTGTTGATTCATTCAATCCAAGAACATGGTCTATCTCTCCATCAGTTTGTATCATCTTTAATTTCTTTCATCAATGTTTTATAGTTTTCTGCATACAGGTCTTTTGTCTCCTTAGGTAGGTTTATTCCTAGGTATTTGACTCTTTTTGTTGCAAAGGTAAATGGGAGTGTTTCCTTAATTTCTCTTTCAGATTTTTCATCATTAGTGTATAAGAATGCAAGAGATTTCTGTGCATTAATTTTGTTTCCTGCTGCTTTACCAAATTCATTGTTTAGCTCTAGTAGTTTTCTGGTAGCATCTTTAGGATTCTCTATGTATAGTATCATGTTATCTGTAAACAGTGACAGTTTTATTTCTTCTTTTCCAATTTGGATTCCTTTTATTTCTTTTTGTTCGCTGATTGCTGTGGCTAAAACTTCCAAAACTATGTTGAATAATAGTTGTGAGAGTGGGCATCCTTGTGTTGTTCCTGATATTAGTGGAAATGGTTTCAGTTTTTCATCATTGAGAACAATGTTGGCTGTGGGCTTGTCATATATGGTCTTTATTATGTTGAAGTAAGTTCCCTCAATGTCTACTTTCTGGAGAGTTTTTATCATAAATGGGTGTTGAATTTTGTTGAAGCTTTTTCTGCATCTATTGAGATTATCATATGGTTTTTATCCTTCAGTTTGTTAATATGGTGTATCACATGGATTGATTTGCATATACTGAAGGATCCTTGCATTCCTGGGTTAATCCCCACTTGATCATAGTGTATGAATATTTTAATGTTCTGTTGGATTCTGTTTGCTAGTATTTTGTTGCAGATTTTTGCATCTATGTTCATCAGTGATATTGGCCTTAGTTTTCTCTTTTTGTGACCTCTTTGTCTGGTTTTGGTATCAGGGTGATGGTGGTCTCATAGAATGAGTTTGGGAGTGTTCCTCCCTCTACTATATTTTGGAAGAGTTTGAGAAGGATAGGTGTTAGCTCTTCTCTAAGTGTTTGATAGAATTAGCCTATGAAACCTTCTGGTCCTGGGCTTTTGTTTGTTAGAAGATTTTTAATCAGAGTTTCAATTTCAGTGCTTGTGATTGGTCTGTTTATATTTTCTATTTCTTCCTGGTTCAGTCTCGGAAGGTTGTGCTTTTCTAGCAATTTGTCCATTTCTTCCAAGTTGTACATTTCATTCTCAAATAGCAGCTTGTAGTAATCTCTCATGAACTTTTGTATTTCTGCAGTGTCAGTTGTTACTTCTCCTTTTTCATTTCTAATTCTATTGATTTGAGTCTTCTCCCTTTTTTTCTTAATGAGTCTGGCTAATGGTTTATCAATTCTGTTTATCTTCTCAAAGAACCACCTTTCAGTCTTATTGATCTTTGCTATTGTTTCCTTCATTTCTCTTTCATTTATTTCTGACCTGATATTTATGATTTCTTTCCTTCTGTTTTCTTTGGGTTTTTTTTTTGTTGTTGTTGTTGTTCTTTCTCTAGTTGCTTTAGGTTATGATTAGGTTGTTTCTTTGAGATTGTTCTTGTTTCTTGAGGTAGGATTGTATTGCTATAAACTACCTTTTTAGAACTTCTTTTGTTATATCCCATAGGTTTTGGGTCATTGTGTTTTCATTGTCATTTGTTTCTAGGTATTTTTTGATTTCCTCTTTGATTTCTCCAATGATCTCTTGGTTATTTTGTATAGTATTGTTCAGCCTCCATGTGTTTGTATTTTTTACCGATTTTTTCCTGTAATTGATATCTAGTCTCATAGCGTTGTCATCAGAAAAGATACTTGACACAATTTCAATTTTCTTAAATTTATCAAGGCTTGATTTGTGACCCAAGATATGATCTATGCTGGAGAATGTTCCATAAGCACTTGAGAAGAAAGTGTATTTTGTTGTTTTTTGTTGGAATGTCCTATAAATATCAATTAGTCTATCTTGTTTAATATTTCATTTAAAGCTTTTGAGTCTTGATGTATTTTTGATGTGTTTGTTTGTGGGAGTAGGTGAGCTCAGCATACTCCTGCTTTACTATCTTGATTTCAGCTCCCTGAACAAACTGTTTTACTTTTCCTAAAAGGAATCATAATTCATCCAGCTAGGGAGACAAAATGGGAACAAAAAAGTCATTAATACATAGCATCAGCCTGTCATGGTGAAAGCAAACTCAAATCTAGAGTCAAAACATCTGATTTTCTCATTGTTTACTTTATATGTTACCTTGTAAAAAAAGATCATGTCTGCCGTATCACAGTGGCTCTCCAATATTTATTGACCAAAAGTTGCTGGGAAACAAAGAGGCCCTGGCCCCTCTTCTCTGAAATTGTGACCTAAGAGGTATGAGATTTGGACCCAGAGTCCAATTTCATCAAATGTTGCTTGTGATTCTGATGAAGTATTCCTAAGGTCACACTTTGGAAAACATTGAGTTATTCCAAAAATAGATTGTGAGTATCCATCTCTCTATTGATATGAACTGTTTAATAATCTCTGAACCACAACATTTTATTTACCCATTTAAATATCTGACTTTCTAAACAATCATCAGATATTTATGCATTTATTTTTTCACAAGTACCTGGCATGTAACTTTCATATACTAGATATGTAACATATGGGTTTTAGCCTGTATACAACTAATTTTATCTACTCTGAAGTGCACTAATAAATATATAGAATATTTCAGTGGGAAAAAGATTAGTTATAATTAGAGTACTATGGAAAATTTTGTGAAAAATTTGAGAGAACAATATATACGATTGTAGCTAGAAGAGATACTTGTGAAGGAAATTTTAGCTGAAGATGGAAGTTGTGAAGAAAACACATGAAGACTGTAATTCATATTCAGAAAACAAAAACTTAATATGCCTTGAAAGTAGCAAGCAAATGGCAAATAGTGGAATCTATATACTAAGCACATTTCTATAATAGATAATAAATGGTCTCAAATAATAAGTAAAGGAATTTATGATCCACTTCATTAGACAATTAAAGGTTTTTGAGCTGAAATGAATACATTTCAGCATTCATCCTCTGTTACAAAATCCTTCATAATTTAGACTGCACTATAATTTAGAGCATCTCAAGTTGGGAAAGTGGGGTCAACAGGCCAAGCCTTAAATTGTTTAATTATAACCATAGTCAGCAACAAGTAGGTTTGTCTCAAACTTACAATTTACAGAAGCATTTTCTCGCAAATTGACTGAAAATTCATATGGTGGATGTTTTAAAAATGTACTTTGCAAAACAATTAAGTGGCTAGCTCAAGGTCAGAGACTGAAAATGGCAAGTGAGGACTGACACCTGGTTTCTCATGTTTTCCTCTGTGTTCTCTATATTCATGGAGTTTTCTACCATTCCTATATTCTAAAGAGGATAGTATAACCCTTGTTTCTTTTTTTTATTTTAATATCTATATTTGCTTTTCTGACAAGTGTTTCCAGAATGTAACTCTTGCTTCAGTCCTTGTGGTAGTACAAACATTTGTATTCTTGGTATAGTATGGCTAGCTAAGTGTTTTTGCCAAAAGTCTCACAGACCAGCTGCCTCTCACGGGCTGGAGGGCAGTAACGTTTGTAGCAAGAAAAGTGTACAGATGGAACAGTATAAACATTGTCAGGGACACTCTATGTTGCAATCAGGATGGCAGTTAGCATTCTCCCATAGATAGTACCAGGTCTCAGAAAGTTTTTTTTCCTGTAACATAATCTAAAAAGCATCAGGAAGTATTAACTTTTAAAATTCTCTGTGAAACTATACAGAAAAGGGAACAATCCTTTTCTGACAGTGTTATCAGAACTCTGAATATACTTTTGTTAGTATCTGACTTGATATTTATGGAATTTCAATTTAAACAACAACTGAAGTCCAAAAGTAGTTTTAAAAAAACAGTGTTTGTTGAAAGCATTAGTCATAACTTTTGATTTGCTTGGATTTTCCTCCTGTAAAATACCACCTCATTATTTTATATTTCTTAAGACAAATCTTTTGAAGACAGTTTTCCTAATCGGTTGTGAAAAACATTGTAATGCAATATTATCTTGGCATAAATATATTCAAGAAAGGAAATTAAAGGACAGATTCAGAACACCTGCCAGGTCCTAATAAAGATAGTGAAAATGATTTATTCTGACTCATTACCTCCCACTCAGGCTTATATAACTCAGAGCTAGTCAACCTACTTAAACATAATTTTAATAGACAGCCAAATGGAGTCTGACACTTTACTTCATTTTCTATCAAATATTATTTTTTTTCTCTCACTGTCAATCTGTAGCCTTCTTAGTTCTCATTTTACTAAGTCACACCTCATTTCAGCAGGTGTTTTCTGTGGTTATATGGAAACTTGCAATTAAATTGCTCAGTCATTAATTATTAATGTGGTATAGGTGACATACTATTAAGTAGATGTCTTAGGATTAAACTGAGCAAACTCCCCCTTCCAAGTATAGTTTGATAGATTTAAGCTGCAGATCAGATTCCCAACATACAGAAAACTGCTAGTTTTCAGAAGCATACATTTACTCAGATTGCATATACTGCTATGCAAGTGATTGTTGAAATACAGAGCTAATAGTTTACAAAACATTTTATGGGATCATCTGTAAGTTATTATAATTAATAGGAGTAGTCTTGTTTCTCTCCCTTACAGAAGATGTTAGCTCTTTCCCAGAGGTAACATAGTTGTAATTTGGAACAACAGATTTCAAAAGTAATAAAGGATAAATAACAATTCTAGTATGTGTACATGTGTACACATATTTTGACACTTCAATACAAACTATATATTCAGTGCTCAGTTCTGTGCTTTATAATTTCAGTGAATATTGATCAATGTAAGAGAAAAGAGAGAAGAGGAATGTAAATGAGTAAATTTTAAGTCTCACACAAAATGTTTTCTTGTCTTATCCTAAATGTGATTGACACAAGCCATATGACTGGGGTAGAAGTAAATGATCTGACTGAGTATAATTTTCTACTCCAGGAAAGTTAGAAGATTCATAGAATTTTTGCTTATTTGGAGGGAAAGTGGATATTAATAGATCTATATGATATGAACAAGTAGAGAATGTGGAATACTTGTTCTTTTACTTATCCTCTGTTTAAGTATAAACTAAAATAAATAAAGAGGACTTGTCATAAGATTTTCAGTGTGTCTTGACTTTTTTGGATATGGGGTGTATTGGTCAGCAACTTCAGGAGCTTCCCAGGTGTAATCTGAAACCAGCACCTGTAGGGGAAAGCAGGAGAGACCAAAAAAGAGGCAAACCACTCCAGATTGGTAGGCGGCAAGTTTAATAAGCAAGGGAACTTACATAAGGAGGTCTGTCTTGGAAAGGCTGCAAGACAAGTAGCTCTCCACACCTGCTTGCCAGAATCTTAAAGTTTATGTAGAGCCCTTAAACTTATCATCAAGTATATAGTCCAGCTGTATACATGACTAAACAACACACTACCCTCTCAAGACTGCTTCATCAAAACAGCTCCAGCTTGGGAACAGTGGGTGGAATGTACATTCCAAGGATAGGGGAGAGGGTAAATTGTATCCAGTTGCCTGGTTCCAGCTCACAGATCAATCAGCAGTCACATCCTCTCCATGACTTCCCCCAACACTCCAGCCCTACTGACTGCCTCTTAGAATCTTACAGGCCCCTCTCTTCTGCAATGTGCCCTGAGTGGTCAGTAAGGGCTTTCACTAGCATGGAGGTGCCTCATTTGGACACTGTCTACCTGCATTGGTGGGAGATGCCACAGAAACAATATAGGCACATGCAAGAGAAAGCACAGATTAAGACAATGATTCCCAAATAAGTAACACATTTTTTCACCAAAAGCCCCATGATTTGGACCACTGATTTATTAAATCCCCTAGGCTGGGAGTTGGATCACTCAGGGTATTCACTCGTATCCTTGGGTACCCAGGGGCATAAGTGCTTTATGAGCCAGGATGTGGAAAACACGTAGGTCTGCCTCAGGTTCTTGCAGGTGGACCCAAATGTCTTTCCACACATATCCTGACCCCACAAGGGTTTATTCATGATCATCCCTCCCTTAGTTTCCCATTGTTCAGGCCATAAGTTTTAGAACAGCGCAACTGTCAGTCCAAAGGGTTAATGGCCAGGGCTCATGAATGATCATCAGCCAAACTGCTCTGAGTTCAGTCCACTGAAGGCTACAGTTTGTCTCTGTTTCTAGGCATCTGTATACGAGGCATCAGTAGGAGTTTCTCCCACTCCCTCCATAAAGGCCACGGGGGCTACCACAGGAATAGGAGCTGAGCCATTTGGAGGATCTACATACTTATATCCTAGTAGCACCTGCATTTCTATAGACAGTGGCCTGGCAGACAGGATGATCCTCTGATGCAAATAGGCTGCCACTTAGTCAAAGCAGGGATTTGAGCCATGGCAGAGATGGGTTGATGGAACATATTCTCAACTCACCCCTTGATAGGAAGGAAAGGTTTTACCACGACATGCTGTTCTTTATGAGAGGCTCTACCTGGAGGACTGCTGTGTACACCGTTAAGAGCTATTGCTCTATGGGTATATATTGGATTTCTACTGCCTTCCAGACCTGAGACCGAAATCCTACAAATTCTCTCATTCAGATGTCTCTGCCACAGTCCCGAACTCATACCCTGTGTACTCACAGACACATCTAACTCAAATGGTATTCTTGCTTGGGAGATGCCCAGAGCTTTGATCTGACTCGCTGGTATCTTTGCCTTCTCAAAGGTGGCTGGTTGCTTGATCCCCAGTCCCACATATGTACTTTGTTTACCAAGCAGAATAAGGGATGGAAGCACTATGCCAGATGGAAAATAAAAGTACTCCAAAACCCCCAAATCCCTAGTTTGCATCTTGTTCACATTCTTAAGGGTCAGATAGCCTTATACCTTATCAATCACAGCTTCTGGGATAATTCAGGTATTGAATTTCCACTGCCTATCCTCTTCCTTGCAGATATTCCAGCAAAGACTTCAGAATGTCCTGCAGCAGAGGCAAATCTTCACATGTTAACATTATATCACCAATGTAACGGATCCATTTTACTGACGAGGAAAAGAGAACAGGCACAAGTCTCAGTCTACTATCCCATAACATTTTGTGGGGTTGTGTAGGTAGCCTCGGGGAAGACTTTAAAAGCTCCATTATTGCCCTGAAAATGTGAAGGCAAATTGATCCTAGTTATCGGAAATGTGTACTTGTCAGAGTCTTTTCCATGAATCTTCTTGAAGAAAAAGCACTTTTGCAGGAACACTTTTGCAACAGTGTTAGAGAATAACAATTATTGTAAATAAAAATAAATAACTAAATATTTTTCGTTTTATGTAAGTACACTATTGATATTAAAGGCTTACTTGTCTTTAAGCCAATTAAATAGAGCTCTTTCCAAATTAATTTTGGCAATACCTTCTGGAGGTAGAAAAACATTACATACAGATAACATACATCTAATGACATACATAAACATGCAAACACAAACAGAGACCCTATAGCTTTCACTCCCAAACTTTAGCCCTTGATGAGTAATGTTATGGAGGCTGTGGACTAGATTTTGTGTAAGGGAGCTTCATGGCAGTCTATATTTTAAAAAGCCTCTCCCTCCTCCTCTTTTTTTTTTCCTTTCAGTCTCAATGGGCAGTATTTACATTTCAAAGGCATGATAAGATTTACAACTTTAAGGGAAGAGAAAAAATGCAAGGTTTCTCCTAGGAGTTTTGGGGTATATTTCTCTATTATTGGAAGTCTAAGGTAATTACTACTTAGGATTTTATTTATGTTAGGGACCAGACAACACAGGCCACTCCATCTGTTTCATTGGCAATTATTGCAACAGCCTCCCATTCTCTCTCCTCAAGTTTCCCAAGGATTCTACCTTATGGAATCTTAATCAGGCTTTGCCATAAGCACTCAGACCTTAATCCTCCCTAACTTTGCAAAATGGCACACTAATAAGTTACTATCCTACTCTCATACCTTCTCAGCCAAGCTTGAAGCTAGCAGAGTAGTGGACAAATCCTTCCTTAACCTCAGCACTTCTTCCAACTTTCTAAGTCAAGCTTCAGCCTCTAATTGGGCATCAGTGGCCAGCTGAACTGCCCACAGTAGAGGCCAGCCCGCTACAGCAGCCATTTGTTTCCCTTCTTTGCAATGGTACACTATGAGCAGTTCTGCAAACAGATAAATGAAAGCTGTCCGTGTTTTGGGGGTGTCTCTGTACCCATTGGGTGGTCCATAAACATCTAAAATGGGTCACACCTCCCCACATACAGGTCAGTGGGTAATGTGAGATTTTCTTAAGGGATGCCGCTTTTCCAAAGCCCATTTCTTTGGTATCTTGGCTGGCTCACCAATTAGCGGTTTGAAATTTTGGGAGATTCCTGGGTGTAAACTGAAACCAACCCCCATACACAGAGATAATAGAGGACTGAAGAAAGAGGCAGAACACTGTAGACTGGTAGATGACAATTTTAATAAGGAAGGGAATTTACTTATGAGGCTTGTTTTGCACAGCAGCAAGATTAGTAGATTCCCACACCCACTTTCCGAATCTTAAAAGTTCATGTAGAGGACTTAACTCGGTTCCTTCAAGTATACCATCCAGAAGATCTCAACAACACATTGCTCCCTCAAGTCTGCAGCCTTGAAAATGCCTCTCACTGTGGGCACAGTGGAGGGAGTGTCACTTTCTAAGTACAGAGGAGAGATAGGGAGCTTCCAATTGCTCAGGTCTAGTTCTCAGATCACCTGGCACTCAAGTCCTCTTGATGATGACCTCCGCCACCAGTGTGACTGAAAGGAGTCACTGGGTTAAATACTCATTTCTAGAATTATATCTTTCTGCCTTGCATCTTGTTCTCTCAGGGCAAAGATGATCTAATTTTAGTATCCAGCCTCTATTCTATATTCCATTTTTGCCTTTCAGTTAGAATCTTGAGAGGAAGGAAGATGATAGTCTAGCTAACAAGCCTAAAATTAAAAACTGAGTAAATGTATCCAAAGAGGGAATTAACACTTCCTAAAAAAACAGTTGAAACAGAAAAGTGCTATAAATATTCATATCATAATAAGATGACCAATAAAAATGTAAAAGAACTTGAAAGGTACAGATCATTTAACAAATGCCAACCACTTCAAATTCTAATTTTCATCATTAGAACAATGCTATTTAAACAATATACTTTCTTCATTTATGAATAGCAATTAGAATCTCTGAATTTGCCAATCATAGAAAAGTAGATGGCACATGTGTACATTACTTGTGACAATGTGCCAATCATTTTCTGTTTTTAATATTAGTGCTCAGAAAATCCCCAGATATTTTGAGATCTGGGAGAAAAATTATTTTAGAGAGTAAATCCAGATCCAAATTAAGGAGTTGGCTCTCCTGATAAGGTGGTGAAAATTCTGGAAATAATGGCTGTGTTTCTCCCACTACAAACTAGTACAACAGGGTAAACATACATTACACATACTCACAGATGCACACACATACACACAACACACACACACACACACACACTTAGAGTGAGAAGCCTAAGTATAGCATAGGTTAAATGGGAGTGGAAAGGAGTTCCGTTAAGTTCTGGTGACCCACTGAGTCTGATAATTCAATTCTTCTTCTTGAAAGAATAAACTATTAGCATATCTAAAAATATTCTCAACTATAGTACATAAACATGGCAAACATAACCAAATTAATATTTGTGTTTTCTTTATGTAAGGACCAAGAAACTATGATAAAGGTAAAATCACCATTATTTTTTTAAATGTACATAAAGAACATAAAATTATCTGGAAATTAAAAGCTGTTACTACCAAAGTTTATGAAAAAAAGAAGTACCATGGGGTTGCTTCTGAAAACTAAACATTTAAAAGATACTTAAGTAGATGTAAATATTTTTTCACCTTTAAAAAACACTTTTATAAATAAAATAATTGAGACATCAGTATGTTAATAATAATTGTATTTAAGTAGTTGGACCATACGTAAGTGTCTTTTCTTTCTCTTTTTATTTCTCCTCTTTTTTCCTTATGATATATTTTGTGGTTTAAGGCTTATCTTCTAATTTTTAAATTTTTATATTAAATTTAATTAAAACAAAATTTAAACCATTTAGGGTAAGATTTCTTTATATTTCCCTTTTCCTGTCCATTCAAGAGTCTGGTGTATGCCAAAAATGAAATACTTTTCATGCATGTATTACCTTTAGCTACAATTTTAACTTTAACACATTTTTTTTTTATTTTTAATTTATTAAAAACAATTTTTTAATGTCTTTATTGGAGTATAATTGCTTTACAATGGTGTATTACTTTCTGCTATATAACAAAGTGACTCAGCTATACATATACATATATCCCCATACCTCCTCCCTCTTGCATCTCCCACCCATCCTCCATATCCCACCCCTCTAGGTGGTCACAAAGCACTGAGCTGATCTCCCTGTGTTATGCAGCTGCTTCCCACTAGCTATCTATCTTAAATTTGGTAGTGTATATATTAGTCCATGCCACTATCTCACATCATACCAGCTTACCCTTTCCCCTCCCTGTGTCCTCAAGTCCATTCTCTACGTCTGCATCTTTACTCCTGTCCTGCCCCAACGTTCCTCATAACCAATTTTTTTAAAAATTTAGATTCCATATATATGTCTTAGCATACGGTATTTGTTTTTCTCTTTCTGACTTACTTCACTCTGTATAACAGATGCTAGGTCCATCCACATCACTACAAATAACTCAATTTCATTTTTTTATGGCTGAGTAATATTCCACTGTATATATATGCCACATCTTTTTATCCATTCATCTGTCGATGGACACTTAGGTTGCTTGCATGTCATGGCTATTGTAAATAGAGCTGCAATGAACATTGTAGTACATGACTCTTTTTGAATTATGGTTTTCTCAGGATGTATGCCCAGTAGTGGGATTGCGGAGTGGTATGGTAGTTCTATTTTTAGTTTTATAAGAACCTCCATACTGTTCTCTATAATGGCTGTATCAATTTACCTTCCCACCAACAGTGCAAGAGGGTTCTGTTTTCTTCACACCCTCTCCAGCATTTATTGTTTGTAGAATTTTTGATGATGGCCATTCTGACTGGTGTGAGGTGATACCTCATTGTAGTTTTGATTTGCATTTCTCTAATGATTAGTGGTGTTGAGCATCCTTTCATGTGTTTTTTTGGCAATCTGTATATCTTCTTTGGAGAAATGTCTATTTAGGTCTTCCACCCATTTTTGGATTGGGTTGTTTGTTTTATTGATATTGAGCTGCATGAGCTGCTTGTAAATTTTGTAGATTAATCCTTTGTCAGTTGCTTCATTTGCAAATATTTTCCCCCATTCTGAGGGTTGTGATCTCGTCTTGTTTATGTTTTACTTTGCTGTGGAAAAGATTTTAAGTTTCGTTAGGTCCCATTTGTTTGCTTTTGTTTTTATTTCCATTTCTCTAGGAGGTGGGTCAAAAAGGATCTTTCTGGGATTTATGTCATAGAGTGTTCTGCTTATGTTTTCCTCTAAGAGTTTTATAGTGTCTGGCCTTATATTTACATCTTTAATCAGTTTTGAGTTCACTTTTGTATATGGTGTTAGGGAGTGTTCTAATTTCATTCTTTTACATGTAGCTGTCCAGTTTTCCCAGCACCAATTATTGAAGAGGTTCTCTTTTCTCCATTGTATATTCTTGCCTCCTTTATCAAAAATAAGGTGACCATATGTGCGTGGGTTTATCTCTGGGCTTTCTATCTTGTTACATTGATCTACATTTCTGTTTTTGTGCCAGTACTATACTGTCTTGATTACTGCAGCTTTGTAGTATAGTCTGAAGTCTGGGATCCTGATTCACCCAGCTCCGTTTTTCTTTCTCAAAATTGCTTTGGTTATTCGGGGTCTTTTGGGTTTCCATACAAATTTTGAAATTTTTTGTTCTAGTTCTGTGAAAAATGTCATTGGTAGTTTGATAGGGATTGCATTGAATCTGTAGAATGCTTTGGGTAGTAGAGCCATTTTCACAATGTTGATTCTTCCAAACCAAGAACATGGTATATTTCTCCATCTTTTTTAAAACACTTTAGTTCCTTTCACCAGTGTCTTATAGTTTTTTGCATACAGGTCTTTTGTCTCCTTAGGCAGGTTTATTACTAGGTATTTTATTCTTTTCATTGCAATGGTAAATGGGAGTGTTTCCTTAATTTCTCTTTCAGATATTTCATCATTAGTGTATAGGAATGCAAGAGATTTCTATGCATTAATTTTGTATCCTGCTACTTTACCAAATTCATTGATTAGCTCTAGTAGTTTTCTGGTAGCATCTTTAGGAATCTCTATGTATAGTATCATGTCATCTGCAAACAGTGACAGTTTTACTTCTTCTTTTCCAATTTGAATTCCTTTTATTTCTTTTTCTTCTCTGATTGCTGTGTCTAAAACTTCCAAAGTTATGTTTAATATTAGTGGTGAGAGTGGAAAAACTTGTCTTGTTCCTGATCTTAGTGGAAATGTTTTCAGTTTTTCACCATTGAGAACAATGTTGGCTGTGGGTTTGTCATATATGGCCTTTATTATGTTGAGGTAGGTTCCCTCTATGTCTACTTTCTGGAGGGTTTTTACCATAAATGGTGTTGAATTTTGTCAAAATCTTTTTCTGCATCTATTGAGATGATCATATGGTTTTTGTCCTTCAATTTGTTAATATGGTGCGTCACATTGATTGACCTGTGTATACTGAAGAATCCTTGCATTCCTGGGATAAACCCCACTTGATCATGGTGTATGATCCCTTTAAAGTGCTGTTGGATTCTGTTTGCTAGTGCTCTGTTGAGGATTTTTGCATCTATGTTCATCAGTGATAATAGCCTGTCGTTTTATTTCTTTGTGACATCTTTGTCTGGTTTTGGTATCAGGGTGATGGTGGCCTCCTAGAATGCGTTTGGGAGTGTTCCTCCCTCTGTTATATTTTGGAAGAGTTTGAGCAGGGTAGGTGTTAACTCTTCTCTAAATGTTTGATAGAATTCTCCTGTGAAGGCCTCTGGTCCTGGGCTTTTGTTTTTGGAAGATTTTTAATCACAGTCTCAATTTCAGTGGTTGTAATTGGTCTGTTTATATTTTCTTTTTCTTCCTAGTTCAGTCTTGGAAGGTTGTGCTTTTCTAAGAGTTTGTCCATTTCTTCCAGGTTGTCCATTTTATTGGCATATAGTTGCTTGTAGTAATCTCTCATGATCCTTTGTATTTCTGCAGTGTCATTTGTTACTTCTTTCTCATTTCTAATTCTACTGATTTGAGTCTTCTCCCTTTTTTTCTTGATGAGTCTGGTTAGTGGTTTATCTATTTTGTTTATCTTCTCAAAGAACCAGATTTTAGTTTTATTGATATTTGTTATTGTTTCCTTCATTTCTTTTTCATTGTTTTCTGATCTGATCTTTCTGATTTCTTTCCTTCTGCTAACTTTAGGGGTTTTTTTTTGTTCTCCTTTCTCTAATTGTTTTAAATGTAAGTTTAGGTTGTTTATTTGAGAAGTTTCTTGTTTCTTGAGGTAAGATTGTATTACTATAAACTTCCCACTTAAAACTGCTTTTGCTTCATCCCAAAAGTTTTGTATCATCATGTTTTCATTGTCATTTGTTTCTAAGTATTTTTTGATTTCCTCTTTGATTATTTTCAGTGATCTCTTGGTTACTTAGTAGTGTATTGTTCAGCTTCCATGTGTTTGTATTTTTTACAGATTTTTTCCTGTAATTGATATCTAGTCTCATAGCATTGTGGTCAGAAAAGATACTTGATATGATTTCAATTTTCTTAAATTTACCAAGGCTTGATTTGCGACCCAAGATATGATCTATCCTGGAGAATGTTCCTTGAGCACTTGAGAAGAAAGTGTGTTCTCTTGTTTTTGGATGGAATGTCCTGTGAATATCAATTAAGTTCATCTTGTTTAATGTACCATTTAAAGCTTATGTTTCCTTATTTATTTTCATTTTGGATGATCTGTCCATTGGTGAAAGTGGGGTGTTAAAGTCCCCTACTATTATTGTGTTACTGTTGATTTCCCCTTTTATGGTGGTAAGCATTTGCCTTATATATTGTGGTGCCCCTGTTTTGGGTGCATAAATATTTACAATTGTTATATCTTCTTCTTGGATTGATCCTGTGATCATTATGTTGTGTTCTTTCTGTCTCTTGTAATAGTGTTTATTTTAAAGTGTATTTTGTCTGATATGTGAATTGCTACTCCAGGTTTCTTTTGATTTCCATTTCCATGGAATATATTTTTCCATCCCTTCATTTTCAGTCTGTTTGTGTCCTTAGGTCTACAGTGGGTCTCTTGTAAACAGAATATATATGGGTCATTTTTTTTTATTCTTTCAGCCAGTCTACGTGTTTGGGTTGGAGCATTTAACCCATTTACATGTAAGGTAATTATCCATATGTAAGTGCCTATTACCATTTTCTTAATTGTTTTGGGTTTGCTATTGTAGGTCTTTCCCTTCTCTTGTGTTTCCTGCCTAGAGAAGTTCCTTTAGCATTTGTTGCAAAGCTGGTTTAGTGGTGCTGAATTCTCTTAATTTTGCTTGTCTGTAAAGGTTTAATTTCTCTGTCGAATCTGAATGTGATCCTTGCTGAGTAGAGTAATTTTGGTTGTAGGTTTTTCTCTTTCATCACTTAAATATGTCCTGCCACTCCCTTCTGGCTTGCAGAGTTTCTAGCTTTTAACCTTATTGGGATTCCCCTATATGTTATTTGTTGCTTTTCCCTTGCTGCTTTTAATATTTTTTCTTTGTATTTAATTTCTGATAGTTTGATTAATATGTGTCTTGGCGTGTTTCTCCTTGGATTTATCCTGTATGGGACTCTCTGTGCTTCCTGGACTTGCTTGACTATTTCCTTTCCCATATGAGGGAAGTTTTCAACTATAATCCCTTCAGATATTTTCTCAGTCCCTTTCTTTTTGTCTTCTTCTTCTGGGACTCCTATAATTCGAATGTTGGTGTGTTTAATATTTTCCCAGAGGTCTGTGAGACTGTCCTCAATTCTTTTCATTCTTTTTTCTTTATTCTGCTCTGCAGTAATTATTTCCACTATTGTATCTTCCAGGTCACTTATCCGTTCTTCTGCCTCAGTTATTCTGCTATTGATTCCTTCTAGAGAATTTTTAATTTCATTTATTGTGTTTTTCATCATTGTTTGTTTGCTCTTTAGTTCTTCTAGGTTCTATTTAAGCGTTTCTTGTATTTTCTCCATTCTCTTTCCAAGATTTTGGATCATCTTTACTATCATTACTCTGAACTCTTTTTCAGGTAGACTGCCTATTTCCTCTTTATTAGTTTGGTCTGATGTGTTTTGACTTTGCTCCTTCATGTGCTGCGTATTTCTCTGTCTTCTCTTTTTGCTTAACTTCCTGTGTTTGGGGTCTCCTTTTCACAGGCTGCATGTTCGTAGTTCCTGTTGTTTTTGTTTTCTGTCCCCAGTGGGTAAGGTTGGTTCAATGGGTTGTGTAGGCTTCCTGGGGGAGGAGACTGGTGCCTGTGTTCTGGTGGATGAGGCAGGATCTTGTTTTTCTGGTGGGCAGTACCACATCCAGTGGTGTGTTTGGGGGTGTCTGTGAACTTACTATGATCTTCGGCAGCCTCTCTGCTAATGGGTGGGGTTGTTTTCCTGTCCTGCTAGTTGTCTGGCATGGGGTGTTCAGCACTGAAGCTTACTGGCCATTGAGTGGAGCTGTGTCTTTGCCTTGAGATGGAGATCTCTGGGAGAGCTCTCACCAATTGATATTACATGGGGACGGGAGGTCTCTGGTGATCCAATGTCCTGAACTTGGCTCTCCCACCTCAGAGGCTAAGGCCTGACACCCGCCTGGAGCACCAAGACCCTGTCAGCCACACAGCCAGGTACCTGGTGATTTTCTTGCCTTTTGGGAAGTCTGAGGTCTTCTGCCAGCGTCCAGTAGGTATTCTGTAGGAGTTGCTCCACATGTAGATGTATTTTTAATGTATTTATGTGGAGAAAAGTGATCTCCACTTCTTACTCCTCTGCCATCTTGAAAGTCCTCCTGTAATTAAGTCTTGATTTACCATTCTTGGGACAAGTCACTTCACCTTGAACAGGTTGGTTTTTTTCTCTTCTTCTTATTATTTTTTTAAACAATTCCCCCTTTTGATCAAACTCTCAGTCTCTCTGATCAAATTTTAAGTTATTTGCACCACTATCAGCTACTGATCTATAGTTTTTGCAGATTGGTTATTGTTTGGTGTGGTATCCATAAGTCATACATCTTTGGTTAATCCCTGTGACATTCACAGGTCACAGGTCCACGTTCATAATCCTTAAATTCGTCATACTCTGCTTCTTTTCCTTCTTTCTTTTTTTCTTTTTTATTAGAGTTGTTTTTTGTTTGTTTGTTTGTTCTTTTCTTCTTGCACAGTATGGCTTGAGGCATCTTATTTCCCTGACCAGGTATTGAACCCTGAAGTAGTAACACGGAAGTAGTAACATGGAGTCTTAACCACTGGACCACCAAAGAATTCCCTCTCTGTTTCTTTTCTGGTGTTCTAGACTTAGAAGGATTGTTTGTTTGGTAGCTAGCTGCTGCAAATCTTCATTTAAAGCTTTTGAGAGAATACAATGAACTGCGATTATTAACAGGATAATTCCCAAAGTTTGGAATGTACTCCATGTGCACAAAGCCTCAAAAAAATCAAAAAAAGACCCCATTGAAGGACTACCCTTTTAAGCCAAGTAGATTGCTCAGTGATCTTATGTAACTGCATTTTAACTTCTCCAGAAGTGTCAATTCATGTACAGCAGGTGGTGTTGGCAACAGCCCAGATACATTTTGCTCAGCTGAAAGGTAATCAAAATCTATCCTATTTTCAAGAGCATTCTTGGTCAAAGAGTCTATGGATCTCTGCTGTGAAGCTAATGTCCCAAGAACAGAATCTGCAATGTCTTTAAGAGTTAAGGACAGGTTTCTGATCACATTCTGATTTGTATCTATTCCTAACCTGGGGATGGATTTATTCACAGAGATTGCTACATTTACCTGTTTAAGACAAAGGTGAGTCAGGTTTTTAGTGCATGCAGAAAGAGAACCTCCTAGCCTGAAATAAATTCTTTCTAAATGCCTTGCAAAGATTGGTGCTGATTGTGAGATCTCTTTATGAATGGGGCAAATCTGATCTAGATACTTAAGGATAGATGAAAATTTTGATGATAAATCCAGCAGTCTGAAAGTTTGCCTCCCATTTCCAGTAATAACCTGGGATATACAGATGAAGGCATTATATTTCCAGGTCAATGTTTGAATAAAGGAAAGGATAAGAAAGAGATAGGGTTTCATGTTTGGTTAAAGTATGTCCATTGTCTTGGACGGAAGCAGTCTACCTTAATGTTAGCTATTTCTCTTCTTTGTCAATTTGATTTGGAGGTCTCTAGCTTTTGTACAGGGCCAGGTGCTGGGTGGGGTCTTCTTCTTCAGTTGTGATATGTATATATAAGGTTCAAGTCCCTGAAGTTTGACTGCCTTCTGGGTAGTGAGTAGGATGTGGTACATTCCCTTCTAAGGAGATTTAAAGGTATTTTTTTGTTGTTGTTAGTGATTCCAAATCAGAAGGATGGGAGAAAATTAGAAATGTTAGTTTTGTGAGTCATAGAAGGATACTTCTTAAGAAAAGTAGAAGAATTCAGAATCTAGTCTAGTTCACAGGTATATAACAAACCACAAAGACAATTAACAGGACTAGACCATAATATCTACAAAGGTACAAACATGATTTTTCTCTCTACAATTGCCCTCATTATTTTACAAAAGATAATTACAATAAAATTTTTTTGTATTAAAGTTGGCCTTATTTTTTATATAAGTGCAACAAGAATAGTGATTAACTATATAATTTATTTTTAAGAATGCTTTGTTTATACTTTTTATAAGGAGTTTTAGACTGAACTCTCAAAAGTCTGAAACCAAGCCAAAACCATGGCCATCAAATTTTACCACAATGCAATTTCAGCCAAAGCCTTGGAAGTATACCCAATGTTTCCAATGGTGTCCTGTTACAAGGAGAACAGATTCTTCTTGAATTTATGCAAATAAATATATTGTCATGAAAATAAGAATACTCAGGGCACTTAGATTGCTTCCATATCTTGGCTACTGTACATAAAGCTGCTATATAAACATTGAAGTGTGCCTATCTTTTCTAATTGGTATTTTTATTTTCTATGGATAAACCCCAGGAGTGGAGTTGCTAGGTTGTATGATCATTCTTTTTTAATTTTTTGAGGAACCGCTATACTGTTTTCCATAGTGGCTGTACCAATTTACATTCCCACTAACAATGTTCTAGGAATCCCTTTTCTCCACATTTTTGCCAACACTTGTTATTTATTGTCTTCTTATGATAGCCATTCTGACAGGTGTAAGTTGTTATCTCATTGTGGTTTTGATTTGCATTTTCCTGCTGATTAGTGATGTTACACATCTTTTCATGTGCCTCTTGTCTATCTGTATGTCTTCTTTGGAAAAATGTCTATTTATGTCCTCTTCTCATTTAATTTTTTATATTGAATTGTATGAGCTCTTTTTATATTTTGGATATTAATCCCTTACCAGGCATATTGTCTGTAAATACCCTTAAATGGAAACAACTTAAGTACCCATTGACAGATGAATGGATGAAGAAGATGTGATATATATAATGGAATATTAGTCAACCATAAAAAGAATGAAATATTTCCATTTTTGATAACAAGGATGGACCTGGAAGTTATTATACTTAGTAAAATATGTCAGACAGAAAAAAACAAATACCAAATGTTTTCACTTACATGTGGAATCTAAAAAAAAAAACAAAAAAAAAACAAATAAACAAATATAATAAATCAAAAATAGACTCACAGATTCAGAAAACAAACTAGGGGTTACCAGAAAGGAGACAGGTGGAGGGAGGGGTGAAATAAGCAAAAGAGGTGCAAACTACCAGTTACAGAATAAAAAAGTCACAGTCACAGAGATACAATGTACAGTATAGGGAACCATGTCAATATTTATAATAATTTCATATGGTGTATAATCTATCAAAATACCAAATCACTATGTTGTATACCTGAAACTAAAATAATATCATTAGTCAACTATACTTCAATACATTTTTTAAAAAAAGAATACTCACTGAGAGTTTCTGAATTCTGAAGGTATCATGAGGTAGAGAGAAAAAGTAAAGGTCTCATCTTTGTTCACAGAAGTACATCTTACCAAATTGTTGATAGATTAAGAGAAAAGATTTCTTTAAATCTGGAAAATCATTTAAAAAATTAAAATTTTAAACAGAAAAAAATCAAAATTATAAATTGTTTTAGTCCCATGTTCATTTAGTTCCATGTTGTTATTTTTTGTTCTGCTTGAATACATTTTTTCCAATAATTCTCTCAACCTTGCCTGATTGCTGAGGGTGAAAGGGACAGTGATAATTCCTAGAAGTTTGTAAGGTTCTTGTTAAGTCTTATATGATTTGCCCAATGAAATGGGTGTCTTGATCACTGGAGATTGTGTAAGATATATCCCAAGAGGGAAACATATTTCTAACAGTTTCTTTACCACCATGAGGGTATCACCCATGAGGCAGGGGAAATCTTCAATGCGTCTGGAAAATATGCGTAAGATAACAAAAGCATATCAAAACCTCATACTAAGTGGCCTTTGAATGAAGTCCAGGTGGTAAAAGATCCAGAGAAAGGAGGTCTGATATTTTAGGGACAAAAATAGTTTTTCTTAAATACACAATGATTGGTGAAGAAATGCAAAAACTGAAAAATGGGGTTTGCCAAGGAGCCAAAAAGAACGAAGCCGACTTCTTGGTTTTCCCATAGTCCTGGCTGTTCCTTTAATCTCGTTGATTGAGGAGCTGACTCTTGCCATGTTACAAGAACATCAGAAGACAAAAATCTGGTATGAGGGTAATTTTTCGCAAAAGCAGAATGGACTTCATCCACATGTGCCATAACCTTTACAGATTCTGTTGCTGCTGCCTTTGCATGAAAGTCAGTGAGGGTATTTTCCTGATACTTGGGTTCAGTCCTTTTGATATGAGTCTCAATTTTGAGACAGCCATTTCAGAATGTTACATAATTGTGAGCAAAACTTAACTTTTTTTAATTTTGGGAGTACTAAGTTTAAGTTATACAGGGAATTATCTTGGAAAATTACAGAATCCTTGTTTTCTAGGCAGAATACTTTAAAAGGTAAAGATAAACATTTCATAATTTCTTATTATCAAGAGTAGACCAATAATCCAATAATAATTTGTCCTTTTAGGGGAGGAAAGAAAATAAATTTATCGTTTTACAGAAGTACACTATTGATATTAAAGCTCACTCTTAAACTCCCCACAATAACAATTTAATTTTAACCGGCTTGATTACACAAGGTTCTTTCTCTATCTTTCTTTTTCTCTCCTTCCCAAATTTCTATGTCCATAGTTTGTCTTTCACTTTCTTCTTTCTCATTCTGAAGTAACCAAAAGTTTTAGTTTAGATAAAATCATCTTCATTTCCCTTAACAAGTATCTATCTTCATACCTCATACCTTTCTTAGCCAAAAAATTCTCACTTTCCTTGCATATATAGTTGTTTCCCTTATTATTTCTAGTAGCTTTAATTGCATATACTAATTAGAATTCTTAACTTTTAGAAACTTTAATTTCTAGTGAAAACTAAGAAGTAAGCAATTGTGAACTGTATATCATACTGGTGATTTTTTATATTGGTAAATTTATTAATACATTTCATACTTTCTAGAAACACATTTCTCACAGTGCAATCTTTCAATGTAACACAAGATACATTTAATTAGAGACTTACATTTATCTTTAGTATCTCTGCAATAGGAATTCAAAAGTAGATAAACTCATGATCAGTACATAATGTTACACTATTTTATTTTATTTGGAAATAATTAGGCAAAACTATAAAGTTTTTAGTCACCAAACATATTTTGGAAGTTATTTTTAAGTACACATACCATAGAATAAAATTGTTGCTAAAAAGTTTACCTATAAACTCTTATTCCACTTACATGTACCTAAATCATTTGCTCTCAACCAGTTTGGATTACCAATGAGAACTACATGAGACATTAGATAAAATCAGCCTTTGTTCTAAGTTATTATTATTTATTATATTACTATTAATTTGCTGACAAATTTTGCTACAAAGATAACATGACTATGACAAGTAAATCCAGGTTGAATAAAAGTTCTTTATATGCATCATATTTAATGTTAACTTTAAAGATGCCTGTTTTAATTAAACCGATAAACTTAAATTAGCTTTCAATAACAGAGGATTGTCCCAGATCATGAGAATTTGAATAACATTTGGGTTAGTTTCTGACATATTGCTGAGAAGTTTAGAATGCCTAATCCTTATAATCCTTGCCTTCAGACCAGCTAAATAGAGCTCTTTTACTAATTAATTTTGTCAATACCATCTAGAGATATAAAAATATAACACAACTACACCATACACATATAGGCAAGCACACAAACATATAGATAGATGCAGAGACCTAATAGTTACTAATATTTGTGCAGAAGATTTATAAAATTTCTCATTAGTGCAATTCCCAAATACCTCTTCTCTCTCTCTCTTCCTTATGAAAAAAAAAAACTGTTCTTAAAGTTTGCATTTCAAAGAATGACTCTTAGGTCCTAGAGAAGACTGGGGAAGGGGGCAGGAAATCTGCATCACAAAAACACAGATTAATTGCAGGACAATTCTGTTTCCAATGTCCTGATTTTTTCAAGCATTTTGAGAGGAATAGGGGAGGGTTGGGGGTTTGGCCAAAGAAAGGTCAGGTGAACTTTGAACTTCTATAGACACTACTCACTCCTTTCAACCAGCAGAGATCTGCAAGACAAATAGTTGTTTTCAATTTCCCAAAGAATTGAGTTCAGCTTTGTTTTTATCTCTTTTATTTTTATTTTTTTGTTAGCTTTCTGCAGTGAATCCTTCAAAGAAGCTATTTTGGGATTTCAAGAACTTTTAGAGGCTTGTGCATACTAATTAACATAATATGTGTCCCATTCTATTTGTTTGATTTGGGAGTCCTTGCTTCTAGGTGCACTTCTTAAATGACCTTATCTATTCAGAATGTTCCCCATAACTGCCATTGAAATTTCCCATTAGAGCTCTTTGATAGGTCCCAGGCTACAAATGCAGTTCAACCCACATTTCTGTCCAGTCATCTCTAACCATAAATGGGGTGTAACTCGCATTTTTATTCAACCATATTTTGGAGCCCCCAACCAGATGGCTACCAGGCCAAGCTCTCAGGAGGCAAAACAAGCTTAAAAAGGTTTTGTTGTTTTCATAAATACCTATAGCTTCTGAGATCACAGTGTTCATATATAAAATAAATAGGTGTGCCAGAAGGTGGTGTGCCCAACTCTTTAGATATAATAAACTCCAAATAAACAAAATTTTATCCACCTGAAGCCTCCCACTGGACTCAGTTTGGCATAACTAGTCTGATCCCAGACCCAGTCCAAATCTATACAGTATCCACCAACAATTTCTATGGAACCTGGAAATTTCAGCCTGCAAGACTAAGGGCTTGGCTATGGACAAAACCATCTGTCAAGTCAATTTGGTTGCAGGCAGAAATGTCTACTAGCTCAAGCTGACCTGCCCTGTAAAGGGAAGTCAATTATCCTGGGGGCTTGATACAAAGACAGCAGAGCTCAAACCAAGAGGCATTCACCAATGGTCCTTGGAAATGTCAAGAAAGTCAGAGAACTCAAAGGGTTCATGGGGAACCACCACTGTTTTTCTTGTCCCCAAAGCTACCAGAAGGCTGCTTTGATCCCACCTCTGCCACCAAATCTGTTAAAAACAAAATTCAACGAAGCAAATTTGAGGACCTAATTGGCTTTACTCAACAATTCATGAATTGCGAAGCACCCCATCTGGTAAATAGAAAGGCACTTCAAGGAGCTATATAAAATAAAAGGCTTTTAATAAAATAGGACAGAACAAGGAGGCTATCAGCAAAATAGAAGAAAAGAATGTTTTACACAAGGTTACCTCAATAGTGCTGACCAGGAAATTGCAGAAATTCCATTCCTACTAGAACTTGAAACTGCAATAAAGTCTCATTTTTTCTGTCCTGAGGGCAAGTGACACCACCTTAGGCCTGTTGTTTCTTTCTTCTTTTTTCTAAACACATCATTATAGTATATAACTGAAATTGGGATATATATATAATATTTACATATAGTATATATATACATATATAGCTGTATGTACACATACACAAAAACAAACATATATATGTATACGTATACACACACACACATATACATGTGGATATGTAGGCTTAGTGATCATGGTCTTATTTTCCAAATTTTCTATTTAATGAATGTAATAAAAAATACCTATTGAGCACCTAATATGATAGTGGTGAAGAAAAGAGATGATATCTGGAATGTTAGCTTAACAATCGGGTCAGAGATTTCCTACGTAAATGCACTGAATCACGTTAGGCATTAAGCTTCCTCTTACTCCATACGTTAGGTAGTTAATCAGACATTAGCAGCAAGGAAGTGACAGTGGTGAAAAGACAAGAGGGGAATAATCGACACATCCCAATCATCTGGGAACTCTCCCCTGACCCCACCCAGAACGGGCGAAACTATGGTCGTGTGGTGGGCAATCTATCCTGATAAAGAGGGAGCACAGTACCAGGAGGGAATTTCCCCGGGCTGCGCATGCCCAGACCAGACAGGTTTATAACCTATAATAAACTCAAACTCATTATACCATCATTATAATAAAATCTGCAGGTGGTTTTGCCCCCCCACCCCGACCCGGGTGGGCTGTTCTTAGCGAATCAAGGGTAAGGGCATGCTCCCAAATGAACTTGTTACATAGCTTGGGACTGTAAATCAAATAATGATCCCCTGTCACTCACCAATGATTGTGCCCCATCTCCTCGCAGAACGCTCCTTATAAACACCCCTTAAGCCTGTACAGAAGTGCTGGTTTTAATTCGCAGAAACAGCCTGCTCTCCCTCTGAGAGTGTAACTAAGCTTTAATAAACTTTGCATTGTACTTAAGCCCGGAGGGGTAGTCTGCAATTCTTTGCTTGCTATCACAAGGACAGAGATTGCTGGTCTGGGTCTTCCCTTTACCTCCTCAGTTGAAGCCATTTGACACAACACACGCCAACCCAGCAACACATGGAAGGATATCACAGAAACGACAGCCTAGTGTTGCATCCTTGTAAGCAATCTTGATATGCTGATTTCACTTTTTAAAAAAGGTCTTAATAACTATGAACAGCAATAGTGAATATCAAATCTGCAGTAGGTATATAATGGGCCAGAGTACTACAACTTCCTGTTTTATTTACTAGCAAGAAGACAAAAACTTCAGGTTTTTTCATGTCATCTTCAAAGTTCCATTGGTACTTTACTGGAGGAATGCTATATATTCATTTTATACTAGTACCTTTATTTTTAATACCTGAGCACCATCAACAATTCAGTGGATCCCATTCCTTTCCTAGGTCTGGCTCTGTCTTTTGCTCTTTTGGGGGTGGGGGATGGTTTACATTGGAACAAAAAAAAGAAACAGAAAACGAAATTCCATTTAGAATGTTTCCTATCAGTCCCCCAACTTTTCTTTATTCCCATTTTTATCTTCTGTTCTATATGTCCCACCCTGTGTTATAGTTATCTCTTCCTGTGTATCAATTTACCCTCATTTTAGTAGTAACTTAAAAGAGCAATGATAATTTATTGTGCTCAAGAATCTGCAATTTGGGCAGGACATGGTTGGTTGAATAGGATGGTTCATTTCTGCTCCACGTGGCTTCAGTTAGGGCAGCTCACCTGGGATTGGAGGATCCATTTCTAAGATGACTCACTCACATATCTGGTGAGTATGTGCTGCTTATTTTCCAGTGACCCCATTCCTCTTCACAAGGCTCTCTCTATGGGGCCACTTGGATTGTGACTGGGTTCCAAAAGACAGTAACAGAAACCTGAAACATGCAGAATTCTTCAGAGCTCCAGAGCTAGCGACAGCCCCTAGTGTCTGACGTCCTGGGGTCACAAATCGGCAGTGGATCACTGCTGTCCTATTCTAATTGTAGAGCAGTTACAGAGCTCACACAGTTTTAACTGTTGGATACATAGACCACTCCTTTTGGGGAAAGAATGTCAGAGAACTTGCAGTCTTTAATCTACCCCACACCAGCCACAGAGTATCTATTTTTCCCCCATGTACAAAATACATTCCCTCCTGTCACAGCGCCCCAACCCCCAATTACATCTCCTTGAACCTAGGATCTCGACATCTAAATCAGGTCTAGATATAAATGAGGCTTCTTGGGTGCAGTTCATATTAATATGAAGACATGTGAATTAAAGGGAGCAGTTGTCTGCCCCCATACATTTAGCATACAATGTTGCAGCTGTAGGGTAGTGATTGATAAGGCAACCAAAATATTTACTCCCATTGTAGAAAAAGGAGGGAATGGAAGCCAAAAGTATACAGAAGTCGTGGGTCTAAGAAATTCTGAAATTCTACTTAATGTTACAGCTTCTTTGAGTAGGGCCCAATCTTACTACCTATGATTCTTTGTACTTATTGACTCAGTCCCAGGAAATTTATCCTCCTTCCTTTCCATAGTAATGGCCCATTTTGCAACTGAGTAGCCATGAGGTAGGAGGTAGATGGGGCCCCAGGCTGAGCAGCTGGAGTTTGTCTGGATGGGCAGTTGGAGCTTGTCTCCCCCTGACATTTCAAGGAAAAAGATAACAGCAGGAATGGAGAGGAACTAAGCTCTGCTGGAATAGAAAGATATCAATAATATGACTACATCTTTCATTCTTAAGATCAAGGAGACCTCCCCAACTACACATGCACAGAAAGGTCCCTCAGGGGTCAAAAAGGGAGGGAGCAGTAGCCCATAATATGTTCTGCCAACCTCCCAGAGACCCTCACACTGGAATCCATCTTGGCTAAAAGATACACACGCACCTTAGGAAAGGCCCTGAGTCAGATCAGATATGGGAAACAAGCAAGGTGATTGGCCAGAGGAAACAAAGAAAACTGCCCCCATATAAGCGATCTAAACCATCCCTTTCATGGTCCTCACTAGTGAGGATGCCCACACTCTTCTTTGAGTGTGTAGCTCTGATTTGCTTCTGTCCAAAATAAACTGCTGCTTTGTGTGCTCTCCCACACCTACTGTGCTTCTAATACACTCTGTGCTTGCTTTACTATCTCGGTCTGTTTGTGAAATTCTTTTCCCAAAGAAGGTAAGAGCCAGAGCTCTGCTTCTAGCCACTGGTCCCTGGAGGTCTAACAGTTAGGATTCCCTGTTTTTCACCCATGTGGCCCAGGTTCAATACTCAGGCAGGGAACTAAGATCTTGCTTCAAGCTGCTGCTCACTGCAGACACACTGAGATCAATTAAGCCTATTACCTGCTCCTAGAAGGTTTGGGATCTAAAAGCCTTTTTTTTTTTTTTTTTTAATTTTATAATCTCTCCTTCCTTTTTCATCCAAGCTGGTAGAATGTCACATATTTTAGGTTTCAGGTGACAGCATACCACTTCCACGTACGAGAAATCCATTCTAGTTATCTATTATTCTGTAACAAACCATTTCAAATTGAATGGGTTTAAACAACAGCAATTGTTCATTTTGCTCAGGAATCTGAATTTTGGGAAGATTTTTCTTAAAGGTAATGATACTTTGCTCCATGTGAAACAGGCTGACAGAGCAAAAAGGTTTACTTTGAAGGCAGCTCAGTCACAAGAGAGGGAGATGCACACTTGCTTATTCCCAGAGAGCCCAGACAGGCTGGCATGCTGGGGGCCCTCCTTCATTCTCCACATGGGCCTCTCCATGAGGTTTTTTTTTCAGTATGGTAGCTTGTTTCCAAAAATGATTGTTCTAAGACATAGAAAGCAGAAGCTGCCAGTTTTTTCCTATCTTTTCCTCTTAAAGAAAGACCAGTTTTATCATTAAGGTTGATGTCTCTTCCAGCTACAGAAGTGAGCATATAATCCAATCTGGCCAGTTAGAGCCTTGTATCTCTCCAGCTGTATTGATTCAGGCCTGGGCATGTGCCTCAGTCAAAGCCAAGTAAATCACACATAAAAATTATAGGCAAATATTGGAAAATGTGTTCTACATAGTATAAACTATGTCTGGATTGTTAGGGAACATTTTTGAAAGTATTTGCAGAGTCTCTGGAAATTATAGTAATACCCAGAAAAGTTGACACTAGGATGAAAATTATTTTGTAAGAATGTAGAACTATCTTTGCCTGAAATCATACTTCACTCTAGATTTTTCAGTTCTGGGAAAATATATTCCTATTTTGTGATAGTTCATTAAGCTTGCTTGATCTGGACTTTCTGTCACTTTCAAGAGGTTGAGTCATGGCAAAAGATGTTTTTCTTCTAACTCTCTCTTGCTAATATGTTTATTTATTACACAATTTTCAGAAGTATTTAACAAGAAGATAAAGCTTGTCTAAATCTGACCTCAGACTATATCTTTAGCCTTATTTCTTACTGTATCAATCCCTTACCCCTTGAGTACAGTTATACTGAATTGCATAAAGTTTTATTTTAATTATTTAATGCACTTTGCAAAATTCACAACTTCAGCTTAGATAGCTCTTTTCTTCTTTACTTGTAGAGGGAGAAACCTACTTATCTTTTAGCTAAACCTACTCAACTTTAGCTAAAGTATCAGTCACCTGTGAAAGATTTAATACTCTCCCCAGGGGAAATGGGGCATTTCATCTATGTCACTTTTATTATCATTCCATATTTTCATTTTATTAATACCATATGTTACAGTTACTGTCTGTTATTAGTTTGTACATCCCTCATAACTACAATACATAAAACATATTAGTAAAAAATAAATTATTTTAAATAAATACAAGATTATTGTTGACAATTAAGATAAAAATTTTAGGCATTATTTTCTCTAAACTTTGATTTGTTGGCAACTTGGAAGCCAAAATTACTCATTTTTTTGGATTGTTATAGTGCTTGCATGTAAATAATAAATTCAAGGTGAACAACAGAGTTGACAAAATTTGGCAACACGATATACATTAACTGGGATATTGTGGAAATAGAGTAATGTTTTGAAAATTTAAATATGTCCTAAAAGACCAAAAATGTTTGGTTTAATATAATAATGGAATATTGACTCTTAATGTTTAATCTTGGTTCCCTTTCTTTTCAAAAGAGTCTTTTAAGAATTTTCTTATAATAACTTTTAAAACCTCAATTTTCTCCCTCTTCTCAATTTCAATTGCTTTATATTTTCTTTATGTAAGTTTAAAGTTTAGTATTTCCATTCTTACAAGAGATGTAACAAATTTTATGTAGTCCTTATAAAGGTGAATTCCTCAGGTAATACATTTCAAAGACTAATGAAATTATTATCCATTACAGTGGAAATAGGATAAAACTACACTTATCTTTTACTTTTTGATTTATATGCACAAGTGACACTGTTAAAATTAGTAAAGTTCATGCCTGAAGAATAATAAAAATATAGTTTTTTGTGATGTGATTGAAAACATCTGTACATACATTGTTGTGTGTTTAGGATTAGTATTTTCAAGGCTATGTTTAAATACTGATAAAATGTTATATCTTCAACAGAGAGGAAGAAACAAAAGAAATGCCTTAAGGGAAAGATCAGACATTTTGTCTTAGGCATAGTGAATTTGATGTGATAGGAAGACATTTAAGTAGAGATGTCTGGGAGACAGAGAGTGATAAGGGACTAGACAGAAAGAAAAACGTCAGAAACAGGAGAGATCTTTCTATCAGTGTAGATAGAAAGCTGGGGAGGAAATGAGAGATTTCATGATTACAGAGATGTAAGAAACCTGAGAAAAGTCCATAAAATATAAAAGAAATTACCAGTGGCGCCCACCAATGCAGTCTTTTTGGTACTAATATCATTTGTATAGCTTTTTGCAATTTATGAAAAGCTTTCACATGCATTATATAATTGTGATAATGTGTGTAAGAGTGTTAATTATAATTCTTTTGTAGACAGTAGTTGTCTGGTCTATTGATTTAGCAGCTATAGTTTTAATCGGGCAGAAGTGTCTCTAAAGAGGTCCCAGACTTAACTACTCAAGAAACATTATGATAGGGAGTACATTTGAATGAAGTTTCTACTACTTCTTTCTTCACTTTAACGTCCACTTCCCCCAGCCAAATAATATGCTGAATGTACTCACATCGTCCACCTGCTAGCCTAAAATCTCTTCCACCTCCACTGTAAACACTGTCAAATTTCCCAAAATTTCTGAGCAAGTCTTGCTTTCATTCATCCAAAACTCTCAACTATAATAATAATAGCAAACAATTATATAGCAACTAAATGCCCTATGACTATCCTATGTTTTTTATGGATAATGAATCATTTACATCTCACAGCAACATATTAGTAAGAACTATTATCATTCTCATTTAATAGATGAGGAAACTGAGGCACAGAGATGATAAGTGATTTCCCAAGGTCACATAGCTAGTAAATGTCAGAATTGGAATCTGAAACTAGGCTTTCTGTGTGTGTGTGTGTGTGTGTGTGTGTGCTTCACTAAGGGATGGTGGTTCTTAAAAATGGACAGTAAATAATTTACTGCTCAGTAATTTAAATTTTTGGTTTCATATAAAACAACAATTCATTTATTCCATAAGTAACTTGTAAACATCTTATATGTGACAGACACATACAGTAATCCCCTACATATGAACGAGTTCCATTCCAAGAGCATGTTCATGAGTCCAATTTGTTCATAAGTCTAACAAAGTTAGCCTAGGTACCCAACTAACACAATCAGCTATATAGTACTGTACTGTAATAGGTTTATAATACTTTTCACACAAATAATACATAAAAACAAACAAAAAATAAAGAAAACATTTTTAATCTTACACTACAGTACCTTGAAAAGTACAATAGTACCAGCTACATCACCTCTGCTTTCATGCTTGCTTCTAGACATCCTGGGCTTGAAATAAAGATACTATACCACTGTACTCTATACAGTACTGTACAGTAAAGTACACAAAAGCACAACCACTTGTAGAGGATGCATGCATGTGACAATGTATGCCAGACACGAGAACTAACTTACGTGATTGGACATGCAAACTCATGCTTGCATCTTTGAAATTTCCCAACATGAAGGTTCGTATATAGGGGACTTACTGTAGTGGATACTGTAGTAAACAAGACAAAGACTTGTGTCTGCAGAAGCCTAATCTATCCTATAAAAAGACCCTGAGCTCTTTTAACTAGGTTCTAATTAGACTTGTGGTGATCATTTAGTGTATTTTGACATACAAATATTGAATCATTATGTTGCACACCTGAAACTAGTATAATGTTATATGTCAATTATATCTCAAAAAAAAATGGAACAAAAAAATATCCCTGAAAGAAAAGTACATGCAATATAATATATATATATTTTCAGGTTATACATTTCAAAGACTAGTGTCATGTATATACTATTGTTAATGCACAAACCTTATTAATTTTAACAGTGTCACTTGTGAATATAAATCAAAAAGTCAAAGATAATAGCAGTTTTATCCTTTTTCCACTGTAATAAATAATAGTTACACTAGTCTTTGAAATACATTACCTGAAATACATATACATATATATATATATATATATATATATATATATATATATATATATATATATATATATATATATGAATACTTAGAAAGGGAAAGGGCAAAAGACCTAGCAGATACTTCACAAAAGGTGATATAAAAATGGCCAGTAATCACAGAATAAAAGTTATTCAACATCATTAGTTATTAGAATAATGCAAATTAAAACAATGAGCTACCAATTCCATTCACTAAGAAAGGTTAAAAAAAAAAAGAAAAAAGCTGACAACAACAAATGTTGGTGAGGATGTGGAGCAAGTGGGACTCTGATACCTTGATGGTAGGAATGCAATAAGGCATAAATACTTTAGATAACTGTTCATGAGGAGAAAGCAAACAAATGTTAAAAAAAGAAACAACAAAACTAAACAAGACTTACATTGGAATTCATAGAGCATACTTATTCATGGTGTCCAAAAATTGGAAACACTCTCTCCATCAACAGAAGATTAAATAAATAGATTATGGTAGAGCCAATACAATGGAAAATTCATCAGCAATTAAAAAAAGGAACAAACAACAACATGCACAAAATCTCAAAAGCATTATGTTAAGCAAAATAATCCAGATAGATAAAAGTATATACAGTGTTATTCAGTTTCATGAGATCCAAATACAGGCAAACTTAAAACAGTTTTATAATTATCAAAATTATATAGTGGTTCTGGAAAGTATAGGAATAGTGGTTTGGGAAATAGGATATTAACTGGATAAGGAAATGCCTGGGGAAGAACAAGGAGCACTTGAGAGGGAGGAGGTGGAAATGTTTTATATTTTATTTTGGGTAGTGGTCACTCAAGTGTATACAATTGTCAAATATCTACTGAACAGTTTATTGCACATTGACTACATCTCAATAAAGAACAATCCTTCATTCATATAACACTGTTACCAAACTCAGGTTTGGCTGCTCACTGCTCGAAAGCCAATACTTGAGAGACAAGTGTTGGTAGAAAAAGAAAGGTTGCTTCATTCAGGAGGTCAACCTGGGGAGAAGGCAGATTCATGTCCCAAAGAACAAATTCCCCACTGCCCATCAGGGGGCAAGAGCTTTTAAAGAGGTGTTTCAGGGGTGCATAACCTGAGGGAGGGGGTTACGTGTAGAACAGCATGGTCAGCTCTGACAATTATTTCGAGACTTGTCATGTAGTGGTCTAATCAGCATCATCTTGATTGTTTTAAGCACAGTTAATCTTCAGTTCCAGGGTTGGTTTGTTTCCATTTCCTTGAGGCCAGTTCTTGGAATTGTGTAAGATGGAGTAGCTTATGTCATGGTTACAGTGTGATCATCATGTGGTTAACTTCTTCCACCTGGTGGGGGTTTCAGTATCTGCAAAGCAGCTCAAAGGATATGGCTGAGAATATTATTTATAGCCCTTGATGAGAAATTAAAGTCCTTGACTTTGTTTAATGGCTAAATTATTATTATTTTATCTTATTTGATTGCTTTCCTTTGCTTCTGCATTTTCTCATTTCTCTGATTAAACTTATTCTTTGACTAAAGTTTTTCTACAGACAAGAGTCAGGAAGAAGACATGCAGGACTCTGTCCGGGGAAGGCCCCACAGGGGCCTAATCCATTACAGCATATATTCATAAATTTTAGTTTATTTCTGATTCTTTCATACAATAAATTTTTTTCACTAAAGTCATGAAGTTTATTTTACCACTGCTCTATTCACTTCAGAGTACTATGTTAAAAAAAAAAAATGACAGAGCATGAGAAATATTATCAATTGACATTTATTGTAAGCTACGAACAAGGAAGCTACTTAAAGTCAGAACTACAGAATGGTTAATGTTATTGGCTATAGAATAAGACCTTCCATTAAAATCCCTGTTCTGCTGCTTAGTAGCTGGGTAATCTTTGGCAAGCTCCTGACAATTTCTATGCCTCAGATTTCCTTATATGTTAAATGAGCATAATAATATTTTTATCACACAAAGATTCATAAAAAAAAAACAGTTTGTTTAAATTGACACTAATTTATACATGATGAACAGATCAATCTAGCCTGGTTATCAAGGCCTTTTGTGATTTTAGCTTATTTTGTGTTGGCAATTTATTCTCATTTGCTTCATTATAAGAAGTTATTTTCTCTCTTTGTTGATGACATGATCTTAAATATAGAAAATCCTAAAGAAGCTATTAAAACTTTAGCGCTAATAAACAAGTTCAGCAAAGTTGTAGGATATAAGTTTAACATACAAATGTAAGTTGCATTTCTATACACTAGCAATATGGAAATAAAAATTAAATCAAGAAAATTATTGCATTTACCATAACATCAAAAAGAATAAAATGCTTAGTAATAAATTTAAATAATCACAACTTGTACACTCAACATTACAAAACACTACTGAAAGAAATTTATAAATATGTGATAAAATGGGAAAACACCTGTGTTCATGGGTTGGAAGCCTTACTATAGTTGAAGGGCCAATATTCCCAAATTGATCTGCAGATTCAATACAATCCCTATCAAAATTTCAATTACCTTTTTTGCAGAAATGGACAAGATGTTACCAAAATACACATGAAAATTAAAAGATGCTGAGTAGCCAAAACAATCTTGAAAAATAAAAAGTTAGAGGAGTCACAGTTTCCAATACAAAGCATTTTACCAATCTACTGCAATCAAGACAGTGTGGTACTGACAAAAGAATAAACATAAAGATTTATTAAATAGAATTGAGAGTCCAGAAATCAACTCCTAAGCCTTCATGTTTATAGTCAATTGACTATCAACAAGGGTGCCAAGACCATTCAAAGAGAAATGAATAGTGTGTGTAACATAGATTTCTGGGACAACTGGATGTCCATCTGCAAAAGAATGAAGTTGGACTGTTATCTTATACCATTTACAAAAATTAACTCAAAATGGATCAAAGCCCTAAAAGTAAAAGATAAAAGTATTAAATGCTTACTAGGAAACAAGTATAAATATTCATGACCATGGGTTAGGTAAAGCTTTCTTAGATATGACACAAAAAGCACAAACAACAAAAGACAAAATAGGTAAATTGAACTTTGTTAAAACTAAAAACTTTTGTTTATCAAAGAGCACTATGAATTAAAGTGAAAAACCCAAAGAATGGAGAACTTTTCTCAGATAATGTATCAGATAAGGATCTAGTTTCTAGAATATATAAAAATTAGTTACAACTCAACAATAAAAAGGCAAATAACCCCATAAAACTGGACAAAATGTTTGAATAGACATTTCTTCAAAGAATATACATAAATGGACAATAAGCTCTTGAAAAGATGCTTAACTTCATTAGACATCAGGGAAATTCAAATCAAATCCATAATGAGGTATCATATCACACCTACTAGGATAATTTTTAAAATATTTAAAAGCGCTGAAATCTTATAAAATATATTCTCCAGTCACATCAAGTAAAATTGATGGTTAATTTAACAGAAAGATGTTTGGGAAATTCATAAACAAGTGCCAAATAAGCAACATACTACTAACTAAGAAATGAGTCAAAGTAGAAATCACAAGTGAAATTAGAAAATACTTTGAGATGACTGAAAATGAAGACATAGTATATCAAAATACAAGAGATGTCACTAAAGCACTGTTTAAATATACCACATTAAAAGCTCACATTAAAAAAAGAGGAATGATCTCAAAATTAACAACCGAATTTTCCATCTTAAGACATTGAAAAAAACAAGAGTAAACTAAACCCAAAAGGGAAGGAAAGAAGTATATAATATGGATTTGAGTGGAAATTAGTGAAATAAATAATAGAAAGAAAAACAGTAGAGAAAATCAGTAAAACCAGAATGTCATTCTTTGAAAACAATAAGGAAATTGATAACCTTTTAACTAGAGTTACCAATAAAAATAGAAGACTCAAATTACTAAAATTGGCCATGAAAGACTGACATTACTGGCAACCTTATAGAAATTGAATAAAATAATACTATTTTATTATTAATATTATGAACAGTTATGAAATGGTTGGGTATATACTCCAGACAAATAATAAAAAATTATCACAAAAATCTATACTTGAACGTTCATTACATTATTTATAAAAGCCGAAAAGTGGAAATAATTCAAATATCTATCAATTGATGAATAGATAAATACAGTGTAGTATATCCATATAATAATATATGATTCAGCAATAAAAAGAGTTAAAGCGCTGTGGCATTCTATGACGTGGAAAAACCTTGAAAACCTTATATTAAGTGAAAGAAATCAGTAACAAAAGACTTCATATTGTATGGCTCCCTTTACATGAAATGTCCATAATAAGCAAATCTATAGAAACAGAAAATAAATTAGTGACTCCTAGAGCTGGAAAAGGGGATTGGGATGGTGGCTTCAGGAGTGTTATTAAGGTGTACAAAGTTTCTTTTTGTTGTAATGAAAATACAGTCATCCCTCAGTCTTGGAGGGGATTGGTTCTGGATTCCAGAATCTGTGCACACTCCCTTAGATAAAATTGTATAGTATCCACAGGTTTTGCATCCACGTATAGAGAGAGCTGACTCTATTTTAAAACTGATGGAGTGATGGATGCCATACTCTAATACACTAAAAGCCATTGAATTATACACTTCATATGGATGAATTGCATACCAGGTAAATAATATCTCAATTAAGCTGTTTAAAAAATATGCAAAGTATATACATAAATAATCACTATGCCAATTTTACAAAACAAGTGCAAAGATTATAACATTTAACAAATAAAGATGTTTGCTTATTGTGGGAAGATGGAGAGTAGAAAGAGATACACTAATAAAAGGAAGTAAATAAACAAAGAATACTGACAGTACTGTGTTGTGAACTAAGGAATGTAATTATCTCAAACCTCTGCACCTGAGACCCAAATAAATACTAGGAGGTAAACTTTATTATACTGTGAGGATTAGATGTGCTACAAAATGCCAGGCACAGAGGAGGAACTGAAGAGACAGAAACTACAATTATGATTGTGTCTTATTGTGGAAATAGGAGAGGAGACAGAATGACCTTCTGCATCTTAAGGCTTTTGGGATCTATTTCTTAGCTAAGGAACAGCACTGCACATTCTCTTTCTCTGGTGTCCCCTCTAAGAATCAAGTGGATTAGAGCTTCAGCTGTATAGAATAGCAGCAACAGTCGTGAGGAGCAAGGGATCTCTACATACACTAGAACTCTGGTTTTCAAACTTTACCATTCATTAGATATACCTGCGGGGGGGGGGGGGCTAATTAAAATACAGATTGCTGGGCCTCAGATCCAAAGCTTCTAATTCAGGAGGTCAGGGGTAAGGCCCAAGAATATGATTTTGTAACAAGTTCCCAGATGCTCTTGCTGCTGGTTATGGTCTGGGGACCTCACTTTGATAAGCACTGTGTTAGAGTCTTGAAGTTCAGCACAGTTGAAAATTATAAAAAGAGAGATGGCGAAACAAGCCAGTTATGAGTTAACAGAAGGAACATTGCTCAGGATGGAGATGTAACATGAACCCATGACACCCACCCCCCAAGCAATCCTCAAGCACAAAAACTGATTTCTGGGTGTCTGCTAATGAGGCTATAATGGAGCTTTCCTGGTGAAGGTAGTAGGAGACAAAAGCTGACCTAAACACAAATGGACTAAGCCAGGACTACAAATTTTTTTCCAGCGCGCCTCTTCCTCTTTTCCCCTCAAAGCCACCTTTATAGTAAATCATACAAAAATTAATCCTCATGAGTGCACTATGTTAATTCTTCACAGTTAACCTTTGGGCATTTAATAAAAGCTTTTTATTTATTTATTAAATACTCCTTTGGGTATTTCATAAAAGCTTTTTATTAAAGACATATATGGACCTTTTTATATAATCTTATTGACATTGAACAGTAATTGGGAAATGCCATAAACTGGTACATAATTGTTAAGACTTAGTATTTAAAACTTAAGAGCTAAATTTGGGCTACAATATATATATGTTATGTGGCTATTGGCAAGTCACTTAAACCCTCTAATGTTATTTGCCTGTAATTTTGGCAAAAAATATTTACCTATTGTAAATTGTAAGGATTAGATAAAATTGTATGTTCTGCTCCTGTCACATTGTAGATACTAAATAAATACCTTATATCATCTCATTGTCTTAACTATGACAAATTATTCTGAAATGTTTAGCAGGTTCAGGTACAGCAAACTATATTTGTTAAGTATTTGTAGAAATATGATGCGACATTGCTATAAAATGAATAAAACTTAATTTTTCCTGGGGTAAAACTTTAATTTTGAGGCATAATAAATTAAAAATAGTTACTCAGCGGAAATCACAAATAAAATAAATTATGCAAAATAGAGATATAATGATATAATGTAAGATATAATGTAAGTGGAAAGTAAGTATAATCTAAGATTAGTATGTGGGAAGTTCTGAAAAATAATCACTATATTAAGCCTACAATCATACAACACTGAACTACTTTGGTACTTGCATTTCCACTGACACAAATAATGAGCTTTAAAATCAAAGATGACAGTGTTAGCCTAACTAAGCCTATTCTTGTTACGTATTTATGGATTTTTTCTTTGAACTTATGTTCTTAAAAGTCCTGTTATTGTATTTGAATCATTTTTCTTCTCTCATGAAATGATTACTTTTCAAAAATGACAGTTAAAATAACTAGTTTTTATTAATGGTATTTCATAATTCTCTGACTCCATTCACAGCATTGATTACATATTACAGCTATCTATCTATCAATCCTTTATCTAGATAACTGTATCTAGATATCTGTATCTATTTAAATAGATTGATACACAGAGAGAGATAAGTGTGTGTGTGTGTGTGAGTGACACACTAATGGAAGGTGATAGGGTTGTACAGAATGTTGGCAGAAGGCTTAGCTTGTAGATTTCTGTGGCTTCATTGCCTTTGAACAGGGCAGCTTGTCTTTTATCTGTTTATTCGTTTTCATATTTTCACATAGAACTACTTGAAGAAAGAATACCTAGATGAAAAATAATGTTTGAAAATCATCTACTTTAGAAGATTAACTTCCTTGTTGTTAGCATGCACCTGCATCTTACCATATCCTAGCACAAAATGATCAGAGGCTTGAAAAATACAAGCTTCCTCTTGGTCTGCAGGCATATCACTAAACTCTTAGGATAGAATTTTCTTTGTATAACCAATTATTTAAACAAGGTACAGAAACAATTACAGATCTTTTTAATCAGAAAAAATAAGTAGAAAATAAAGGAAAAACCCTCAGGTGTAATATGTCAATTTTTTATCATAATTACAGAATTGGAGAGTTCCTGTTTTAGTACGATTTCTATATAATTAAAGATAAAAACTCTGATTTGAAAAAAATCTAAGAATCTTTTAGATTCATATTCAGGAGTAGAGCTTGCTAAAGATGAAATGTTTCCTTTGTTTTTTTCTTCCAGGAAATATGTGTATTAGCAAAAACACAACTAAACTAGATTCTGTTCACATTTCAATAAGAGAATATTTATTTTAAAGAATCGATTAAATATAAATATTATTAACAAATATCACAGAGACAATAATCTTGAGAATCACAAATCATGAAAAGGTGTTTTTCTTTAAAGCAAAAATATGTATGTAAGGTAAATATAGATAAATATACAATTTTATCTTGCCAGCATATTTGTATTGGATTCCATTAGTTGAGTCCACTTTATGTTATCAAAAGAAGTAACATTCACATTTTAATGGAATGTTCAGCCATCTATGGTGGCGCTATATACAAAGCTCAGTCAAACATAAAGACTGACATAGGGTAACCTTTTTAATTATCTAAGGCTAGGATCTGTGCAGGAACTCTGGAAGAAGAGCATGTCAGCTGTAGAATTAACTTGGCACCTGAAGTAGGTGATAAGTTTACATTGTAGCTATGTCCTATCTTGACAGAATAAACACCTGCCATCAACAGGTGTATGGCACTAAGCAGGTGGGTTGTCGCCTTAGCTTGGCCTTTTAATGAAGCTAGAGATTTCAGTGTCAGAAACTGTTGATTTCTGACCCTGACCCTGTGAATAGTAGCATACTGTAACTCACATTCCTACTCAATGAAACACAGTCAATTAACTGCCGAGAGAAATGGAGGAGGCTTTTGACCTCAATTCCACAAGTACTTTCACCTTATTTCTGAAAGCATCCCACAATCACCAGGCTGGTCACATGTGTGGCAGCTGAATTCCCTAGCAGGTGCTTTATGGTGAGCTAAAGCCTGGCTGGTAAGTAGGAGAAGCAGTTTAAGGGCACTAAAGCAGAAATTAAAGTGGCACAGTATAGTGGCTTGTCTGCTGGGAAACAAGAGAGCAGTAGATGTAACAGATGAGAGAGCAGCAGTCAAAGCTGTGTACCACCAAAAACTTGAGGAAGGTACTGATACAGAGCAGGGAGAAAAGCAAATTCTGCCCGGCTCTGCAAAATGTGACTAGCATCATTGGACATTCTCTCGGGTTCTCGTGTAACTTTACCTCATTGATTATGTTAGCATAGCATTGCACAAATAGATGAGGAAATGTTGTTTGAAATCCTATTTGGTATTTTAAATTCAGAAGGCACTAGGCAAGGTCTTGGGAGGAATCAAAATAAGAAGCAATCCATATTCTCAAGTACAACCCAGAGGGAAATGCATGGCTTCCACATGACTATATTCAATAACTATATGGATTATTTCTTCATCTACACATTTAGACTAGTACTGACAGGAAAAGCTAACATGAAAACACATTTCAGAAAATCTGATAAACCATAGCTGGCCACATGGAAACTTATTTCTAAAGGAGACCTGACTTCCTGAGAATAATTATGATGACAACAGTGGCTGTATAACTGGAGATCTGCAATAAACTATATCATGCAAAGTAGAGGCAACAGAAATTATTTTTAAATACTACCAGCACAGCCATTTTTAGGGACACTGAAAATGAAATGAAGATAAAAATATCAGGGTCTAGTTCTAAATGAATACAATGTTAAGTGATAAAGTCTAAATATGGAAAGAAATAATTACAAGAGAGTTAAAGGTGAGGTTTGCTCAAAATAGTTAGAAAATATTCAGGAAAATATATTTGGAAAGTACAGAGATAATGTTTGAATTAGGCCTTGAATAATGAGCAGCAATTTGCCAGGCAGGAACGGAAGGCTACCACTCCAGGAATATCTCACAGGAAGTAGAAAGACAGAATATTAAGTATCCTACCATTCAATTCTTCAATATGCTTCTAAAACGCTCTACTTTCCTAATGTTTTTTATAGTTCATATTATGTTTTTGCAAGCTTCTACACTTTCTAAAGTTTCTCTAAATTTTCTAAACTCTCTAAGGCAAATGTTGTGGTATCCTCTGTATCTAGTACAAGGCTTCTCATTTAGCAAATGTCTGGTATATATTTTAAATAATGTATAGAATAGTGAAATTTTCACTTTGGTCACTAATGTTTGCTTATGTCACCATCCATATGACAAAACTAGCTTACAGGATGACATAAACGCTAGCTGCTTTAATGGATATATTTCAAAATATCAGTCGCTTCACACACTTCAAGTTTATTTCTACTCACATCACAAATTCCAAAGCAGGTGTATCTGATCCCACAGCTCACCTCCAAGAGATGACATAGCACTAAGGCATGTTCCAGTGTGTGGCTGTTTGCTATATTCTCCTCATGGCTCCCAAGGTTATCCTGAAGATTTAATTGCATTTCTGCCAGCTAGACGAGGAAATGGGAATGGAGGGTTGTGTATGAGGCTTCTGTTGAAGTGAGAGGATTAAAGGTAATGTATATTCAGTGATGTCCTGAAGCTGGCTTGTTGAGGTTCATGAGAGCCAACTGTGCATGTCTCTTTCCAACTCTGTGTTCAGTTTATGTTGGTAGTTTGAAATTAGCCATACTGAGACTATTTAAAGCACAGAGATATGCTGACTCCACAAAGGCAGGTTATTATTATCATTATTAATTATTATTATCAGTGTCATTAATTTACTTATATTACAGAGTGCCTATTTACCAGCAAATCAGTCTAATATTACTTCAATCCAGTTTCTACTGATCTAGCATTGTTAGCTAAAACACAGGGCACCCAGTAATATTTAAATTTCAGATGAAGAATGAATACATTTTTCAGTATAATTGTGTGTGTCCCCAATATTTCATGGAACATACCTATACTAAAAACATTTACCTGTTTATTTCAAACGCAAATTAAAATGCATCTCCTGTATTTTTATTTGTTCAGTAATAAGACAAATTATTACTGTTTTATAATAGTAAAACAGTACACATGAAGGGAGCCTGGGAAATATGGTTTACCTGTGTGCTCAGGAAGACTAGGACAGAAATTTTAGTTAACACACAGCAGTATGTGTCACAGTAACTTAAATCGGTTTTAGATGTGTAGACTGAATACCTTTCTTTTGCCCCTCCAGATTCAATTCCCACCCTCTTCATCCTGCCCTGGTTTTGGATTAGACTGTCCCATATGGACTGTATCAACATGTTTCTTTGCCCTCCAGCTTTTGGGTGAATTCAGTCATCTGGAGGCAGAGGTAGGACACTGAAGAATCAGAGTGGATTGGGATGAGAATATTTATTCCTTGCTATAATATCATCGCTTGGCTCCACCCCCTTACTGAAGACCACAGTTCTGACAGGAAACTCTTCCATAAAACTATCATGAGATATTTTTTTCTCTATTATACATAGACAGAAGTTTTCAGACCTTCTATTTATGGCTGGTTTCATCTGCCCCCCTTGTTGATATGCATACGCTTTGAAAACGTTTGCTGAGATTTAGAATTAGGTATCTACCATTATCCTCCTAGGAACATAGACCACGTGGCTGAGAATCTGGAACCTCCAAATATCTCTGAACTTTCTTACCAGAAGAAAACCACTCTATTGCTCTGAATGAATTTATTTTCCCTTGTATAAACAAACAAACAAACAAAAAGCACTTGTCAATGACTGAATTTGAGGACATTGTTTCACAGGGATATCATTTATCCTCAGAACTCACACTTAGCAACACTATTTTCCACAAAGCAAATATTATTTTAGGGGACAGGAGTCATGGGAGCATGAAATAAGTGTATTCCAGTGGGTTTGACAAGGTAGGCTTGAGTATCAAAATTTTTCCATATATATACTGAAGCTGTTAAAAATGATGAGAAAATTTCTGAACATGAACACTCGTGAGTGCACACACACACACACACACACACAAATCTCTCAAGTACATACATGATTGCTATATAAATAGCCTGCAAGTCCTGGTCCTGTAAAACAAACAAAAAAAGTAACCTTTTGCTTCTGTTGTGTCAGATATATCTTGGGTTTTTATGGCAAAATGGACTTTTAATAAATTATAAACCTCAGCAAAATGCAATAATTTTGATGGTAATTTTTATTTTATTGTATTTTTATTTTATTGAAGTATAGTTGATTTACATGTCATGTTAGTTTCAGGTGTACTGTACAGTGAGATATATATATATATATATATATATATATATATATATATATATATATATATATATATATATACCAGATTATTTTCCCTTATAGGTTACTAAAAAATATTGAGTATATTTCCCTGTGCTTTACGGTGGACCCTTGTTGTTATTTATTTTATATATAGTAGTATGTAAATGTTAATCCCAACTTCCTAATTTATCCATTCCCACCCCCTTTCCCTTTGGTAATCGTAAGTTTGATTTCTATGTCTGTGGTCTATTTCTGTTTTGTAAATAAGTTCATTTGTATCTTTTTTTTTTTTTAATTTCACATATAAGCGATGCCATATCATATTTGTTTTTCTCTGGTAGGATTACTTCACTTAGTATGATAATCTCTAGGTCCTAGGTCTATGCATGTTTCTGCAAATGGTATTTCATTCTTTTTTACGGCTGAGTAATATTCCAGTGTGTGTGTGTGTGTGTGTGTGTGTGTGTGTGTGTGTGTGTACACACATCTTCTTTATCCATTCATCTGTCGATGGACAATTAGGTTGCTTCCGTGTCTTGGCTATTGTAAACAGTGCTGCAATGAACATTGGGATGTATGTATCTTTTTGAATTATAGTTTTTTTGGATATATGCCGAGGAGTGGGATTTCAGGATCATATGGTAACTGTATTTTTGGCATTTTACAGGACCTCCATACTGTCCTCCATAGCGGATGTACCAACTTCCATTCCCACCAACAGTGTTGGTGGATTCCTTTTTCTCCACATCCTCTACAGCACTTATTATTTATAGACTTTTTGATGATGGCCACTCTGACCTGTGTGAAGTGATACCTCATTGTAATTTTGATCTGCGTTTCTCTAATAATTAGCGATGTTGAGCATATTTTCATATGCCTCTTGGCCATCTGTATATTTTCTTTGGAGAAATGTCTATTTAGGTCTTCTGCCCATTTTTTTGATGGGGTTGTTTGTTTTTTTGATATTAAGCTCTATAAGCTGTTTGTGTATTTTGGAAATTAATCCCTTGTCGGTCACATTGTTTGTAAATATTTTCTCCCATTCTGGGGGTTGTCTTTTCATTTTTATGGTTTCCTTTGTTGTGCAATAGGCTTTAAGTTTAATTAGGTCCCATTTTTTAATTTTTGTTTTTATTTCCATTATTGTAGGAGAAGGATGTAAAAAGATCTTGCTGCAATTTATGTCAAAGAGTGTTCTGCCTATGTTTTCCTCTAGGAGTTTTATAGTATCCGGTCTTATATTTAGGTCTTTAATCCATTTTGATTTTATTTGTGTACAAGGTGTTACAACATGTTCTAATTTCATTCTTTTACATGAAGCTGGCCAGTTTTCCCAGCACCACTTATAGAAGAGACTATCTATTCTCCATTGTATATTATTGCCTCCTTTGTCATAAATTAATTGACCATAGGTGTGTGGTTTTATTTCTGGGCTTTCTATCCTGTTCCATTGATCTCTATGTCTATTTTTGTGCCAGTACCATACTGTAATTTAATGTTTGTAAAAAAGATAGAATAGAGACAAGTATGGGACCAAAGGATGTTACTACATGTTATTAGTGAAATTATTCTCTTGGTTATTGAGTCAATATTTTATTCTTCTCTTATTAACTGTGCTTTAATTATGCTTGAAAATATTAATAGCTTGAGTGGAAAACCTCTATCTTATTCTAGAATAACTATTGATATTTTAAGTAAGATGTACAATGTTTTGATTCTATAATAGGAAAATTTGAATTAAATTAGTCCTCATCTTCAATTCAAAAGCAATACTTGCCCTGATATTTCTGATACTTTTTTATTTAGAAAATAAAAAAATTAAATTGTTTATTAAAGTAGTAAATTGGAAAAAAGGATTTGAAATTCTATATTAACAGTTAATCTGAAATACAATTGGAATGACTGCATAACAAATTTTTATTATGTAGACAAATCTATTCCTTATATCTGATTAGGCTTGGGTATATTTACAAGCACTACACATTTTCTGAATGTCAGACTTGAAATTAAATGCACTGGATTGTCTCCAAAAAAAATAAGATGCCAGTAACTGGAGGTATTCAACCATAGACCTGTGACCATTAAAGAAAGAAAACTTCATGGACAGTTCAAGCATTAACCATTTTGTTGGTCTCAAGTATTTTTAAGAATGGTTCTATTAAACCTTGAATTTCTTTATTCCTCTTTCCATGGCCCATATGTAAAATTTAACTGGTATTTGAATAGGCATTGACAACCCCCAAACATTCATTTGAAGTCATTTAAATCTAAATTAGATACAATTTATAAGGGCACAAAGAAATAATTGTTACATGTTCTGCTGATGAATTCAGTGGAAGGCAGTAAAATATACTAAAAAGTACTGTGTGACAATAAGATTTTTTCAGTTAAGTTTAAAACACACACACAACTCTTTACTATTATGAGTATTTGATTACCTGTGCTAATATATCCAACTAGTCAATCATCCAAAATTTATTTATTGAATCTATCCTGTACAGCACACTTTCTAGGTTTTGTGTACATTATGAAAATAACAAGTTATATATTATCCTCAAAACTTTCTTTCTCTATATAAAGGAAGATTTAGGAAGTATAGCTCAAGAACATAACCACTAGGAAGCCCTCACTGAATTTCTAGAGTGGATTTAACAGCTTTATTTTGTGCTCTCAAAACAGCTTATCCATAGTTTTATAATTGATTTACCATATTGCATGGAAGTATTTGTCCCATCAACTAACCTGTTGGTTAGGAAGGCAGGAGAAATATTTTATGTTTTTAAAAAATATATATATTTTATGTCTTTTAAAAAATGTAATAACCTGGAACAAATGACAGAATATAGCAGAATATAAATAAAAGTTTATTTATTTCAATTTTCAGCTACGGGGGGCATCAGAAACCCAGTAAATGTTGGCCAAGTAATCTGGGGCTGGCAATGACAGAAAGCCATGTACCCCCTATACCTGAAAGACATGAGGGGGACATAGTTGGTGTAAACCCAAGAAAACAGCTGTGGTGAGGTTTGCTTCCTTGGAGTTGTGAGTTAAGGACTGGAGGAGTAATATCTCTATTTTACATGCCTCCAACTCTCCAGTTTCTTCCCTGTTCCTTCCATTTGCTGGAAACCAAATAACAGCTAGAGAGAAAGGGGCAGCCTTTTGAATGAGAAAAAGAGTAGAGTTGAGAATGGTAAAAATGTGAATATATAGAGACAATAGAAAATACCCATCACAATAGTATGTTAAATATGTTATGTAAATGTCAACATCACCCAAGATGATAAGCAAAAGAGGAGAGAAACACAAAGTCAAAGATATTAAGCAACAACAACAACAAAATCTGTAATCTTTTATTTGAGAAACTGTTAGTATGAGCTAGTTTATTTTTCTTAATAAAATAATGCATGTTTGCTATCTCTAAACACTGAAAAGGCTTAGAAGCCATAGCAACCTAGTATCAGTGAAGACCCTAGTTCCTAGATTATTGTCTTCAACATTTCTTACTAAAAAGAATTTGGGCTCCTTAGAATAGCATCTAGTTTCAGGTGTGAAGCACAAATGAAAGGAATGTACCAGATGATCCCTGATCATGTAGTTGGGCCAGAGAGCACAGAAAGCAAAAATGGTTGAAGTTTTGTAAAATGGACACAGAAAATAAGATGGATGGGTTGTGTCAATGCTAGTTTCTTTATTGTGATATTGTACTATAGATATGTAAGGTGTTACCATTGGGGGAAACTGAGTATAGGGGATTTCTATGTCTCTTATTTCTTACAACTACATGCAAGCCTACAATGATCTCAAAATTAATTTAAAAAAAAAAATGCTGTAGACATCTATTGCAAAAGAAAAGAAAAATACAAAAGGAGAAGAAAGAGAAACAAGAACTCTAACGGACTTGAATGAACTTCCTTTAAATAGAGACAGGGTTTGACCATCAAAAAAGAATAACACCTACAGTGCCTGAAAAGATATAAAAGCTCTATAGCTCCAGAGATCCATAATGATACTTAAAGAAGAATGTAGTGCTCCATTAGAATTTATTGGGACACCAAAAAGGAAAGATTCAAATATTTATACTGCTTTCCTTGATAAACTATGTTTCAGGTTAACCAAATACTTAATCAGGGAAGCTTTTTATGTTTAAGGAAATTGGATCTAAAAATGCAGATTTTTTTCATTGTTATTTTGTAACCTATAATGACATAATAGACGTATGCAATAATCATCAATACAAGCCAAAGCTGTTGGGTAAGTGATAAATGGGGAAATTTACTTTGAATAGATCAAGCTGAAAATACCTGATGGTACTGTTGGAGCATAGGACAAATAACACTGTGAAATTTATCTTGTTATACAATAGACTGTAAACCACACAACTTGTGTATTATTCTTGCCAAATAAAAGAACTTAAATCTAATCAAATAGTAGCATCTAACTTCCCATTCAGAGGAAAACATTCCTCAGTGGAGAGAGAAGTTAAACAGTTCTGTGAAGGGGCCAATGACAGTTTGTGGAAAATTCCAAGACTGAAGATCCATTTTTGTCAGGGAATAAATGTCATGAGAAAGGGGAGAAATAAGATTGTTAAAGTATTGAAATAAATATGTGACATATCAACTCTGTGAAACCTGTGAATTCTTTCATAGTCTAACAGTGTGTAAAAGACTGCATCTAATCATGTTTGAACACTTCTACAGTAAAAAGTGAAAAAAAAATTAAGAAAGATAAACACTTTTAATGTTATGTAAGAATGGATTATGAGGGCTTCCCTGGTGGCGCAGTGGTTGAGAATCTGCCTGCCAATGCAGGGGACACGGGTTCGAGCCCTGGTCTGGGAAGATCCCACATGCCGCGGAGCAACTAGGCCCGTGAGCCACAACTACTGAGCCTGCGCGTCTGGAGCCTGTGCCCTGCAACAAGAGAGGCCGCGACAGTGAGAGGCCCGCGCACCGCGATGAAGAGTGGCCCCCGCTCGCCGCAACTGAAGAAAGCCCTTGCACAGAAACGAAGACCCAACACAGCCAAAAATAAATAAATAAATAAATAAAAATAAAAATAAAGGAATTTCTTTTAAAAAAAAAAGTTCTTTAAAAGAATGGATTATGAGATATTTCAAGCAGGGAAATAGGGAGTTACTACAATTATCTCAAAAAAAAAAAAAAAAAAAAAGAGGATGGTGAAAAGGAGAAAGAGGAAGAAAAGAAGAAAGATGAGAAGGATAGAAAGAAGAGGAGGAGGAAGAGGTGGAGAAAGGAGGAGAAATACAAGCCAAAAAAACCAAATGTACCTAATTAAAATTCAGGGTTTAGCTATGTGTAGCTTTGACCACCCCAGCAAAGTACAAACCCAATTAATTCAAAGCAAAGGATGTTTACCAGATGAAATGACTTTTAGTAACTTCTTGAGGAAAGAAGCTTGCTCTTTACTGTAACTTTCCTTGCTTTTGGATTTTGGAGTAGATAAAGAAAAAAAGTTTAATCTTTTTGTGAAAATGACCTTTGATATGTTTGGAGTCATCTCATATATTGCTCTTCAAGTTTTTGAGCTAAGCTATAACTCCAAATATCCGTGGTCAAAGAGTCTTACTTTTATCTAAATGGGATTTTTTTAGAAGTTAAAGGATTGCAGCATATTTTATCATGCCCCTTTAAAAGCAGTGTGAACCTTTTTGTATTAAGGAAGCGATCATAATCAGTCAATTTGCAGTAGCCTTTCTATTTCTACTCAATTTTGAAAATTTCTTTATACCCCCTTTAACTGAGGATCATTACCCTTCAAAGGGATTATTTTAATTCCGGTTTGGCTTGTCCTACAGACGTTTAAAATAATTGCTGTGGTGGCAGTATGATTGACTTGTGATTTTTTTCATAGAGAAGTAATGAGCACATAAGTTAGAAACTACTCATTTTACTATCGTTTTTTTCTTACATCTAGTTCTCCCAAAAGATTTGCCATCTACCTCTCTTTTCTGAATATTCTCAAAATTAAAACCACCACTGCCTCCAAGGATATTTTGATTATATGTTTGGGTTTGAACATTTTGCTCTCTCAGGATGTATGTCTAATAATACTCGTAAAAATGGAGGTAAAGACAGCAAACATAAGATCTTTCTTCATTCATGTAATCATCCAATAATCTGATACCATTTTATCTTGATTGTTTTACTATGAATTTTTATAGATTTTAACCCTATTTTACTATCCATCTTCCTTGTGAATTATTTTCTTACATTTATCAACAAATATTTATTGGGGATAACTTTGAGTGAAGATACAAGGCTTACCTATATGCAGAATAGAAAAGGAAGGTAGTAAGTAGAATCTGCTCTTTTCTTTTATAAAGCCAGTAGTTTCCGTTTCTGTCTCTGTTGATCTCTTTTCTAATTATTGCATAACTACATATTAATAATGGAGATTTTATAATATGTAATGGAACTTTGCTAGTCTTCTCTGTTATCTCATGGTATCTCATATCAGCAGAGCACAAGAGTATAATTCTCCATAATGGTTAATTTTAACGGATTTAGATATAGTACCTAGATTATCAGGAAAAATCTTTATTATATTTTGCAGCTAATATATTTCTTTGAATTTTAAATTTTTCTTTTTTCTATATTCATCACTTCAGACATGTCCTCTCTTTCAGACGTTAGTCCTTCTAAGCGTTTTTTTTTTTTTCTCTAACAGATGCTAACCTACTGGTTTCCTTTCTTAATTGACAGCTCTTTATTCTATATTATTGACTCACTACCTGGAATTTTATCCTGATTGTTTCCTCAACTTGTCAGCTAAGAATTATGATTGTCTGCCTCAAATCATAATAATTATTGACAAATACTTGTGTTTAATTTGTGCCAGGCACTGTTCAAAGCATTTAATAACATATTAGACCTTAATAAAAGAAATCCCTCTGACAGAGGCATCTTTGATAGGCACTTTTCTGTTTATCAATATCTAGCTCTACAGTTGCAGGTACACTGGAGGTTTCACTTCCCCATCAAGCAGAAGTTAGTCATAACCATGTAATTTACTTTGACCAATTAAATGTTAGTGGAAATAATTTGTTACACTCAAATGTAGGATGATTTAATTGGCTGAGTTCAGCTCCCCAACCTCCTCATGGGAACTGTGGGCTCATGTGGTGGTGCTTTAAGTTAAAAATAACCTGGGATTCTAAGCTCACCTATGGATAAAAGCTGCCCTGGTGAGTCACCCAAACCAGTAGTAGGCTTTGTATGAACAAAGAATAAACTTTAGTTGTGTTAATTTATTAAGGGTTTGATGTCAATGTGTTATATACCTTAGATATTTTCAAATAATTCTCTGAAAAATATTCTCTGATATTAAAAAAAATTTCTCACATACACGGACACAAAAATCATCAATGCATAGATGATATTTAAAGCCATGAGGGTGGAGGAGATCTTCAAGAGAAAAGGTTAAAGACTAAGGCACACAAACACTCCAAAATTAAGAAATCAAAGAAAGGAGCAGAAAACAGTAAAGGAGTAAGGGAAGAGAAAAACAAAAAAGAGTATAATCAACCATGTCAAAAGCTTCTGGTAAATAAAATAAATTTACGGTTGAGATTTGATGATTGCACCTAGCAACAAGTAGAATGTTGGTGACCTTGAATGAAAGAGTTTCAGAAGAGTGATATGAGAAAAATATTAATTTTCAAATAAATGCACAGCAATAAGCTACACTGTATGTTAGGGGACTCATTTCATTAACACAATTAAATTGTTGAAATACAAAATATATTTGGTCAACATCACAATTCGAGAATGAATAATTTTAATTATTCTTTTATTGACCATCCAAACTTCTAAACATCTGTTGCATTAAAAACACTAATGTGAGACAGACTTGAACCAGAGATATAATCATTTATTTATACCATATTTTACATCATTAATGCAATTTGGAAATAATACTAGCAGTTGCAATAAGTTTCAAATCTTACCAAGATGCATTTTTCAGACTCCATTGATATGAACATCTAGTGTGTTTAAGATTTTCATATCAACCTTTTCACACTAGCTGCAGAGTATTTCATAAAAGCTGAATACTTCTCTGGATTCACATACCTTTGTAGATAAAAAGGCAGGTGGTAAAGGGCCAAACACTTTGAACTAATGACAATATTACAGAAGTCAATTAATGAGATACTGACATGGAAACTAAACTTTTAGTTTATCCTTTTTTGATGATTTGGAAGGCAGTTTGAGATCAGGACTTACTCCAGGTTATCCATGGGAGCAAAATGTATTGATGCACTAAATGTGAGAATTCTTGCTATTTAAGTGAAAAACAAATCGCCTTTTATTGACGCGTGATAATATCACCATTTGCAGTGATAGTGACTTGACTTGCAACTATTCCCACGTTACAGGTGATGTTAAAAAATTATAATTTTAATTTATTTTAGCATGGGATCTTGAGTTATGGATCATAGTATTGAGGGAACAATACACTTTCTTGAGTACACTGAGGAAAGCAATAATTTGGATTAGTGTTCATTTATTCAAGAAGTATTCATTGTCTAACTATTTTGTGCTTACACTCTTCCATGTTTGCAAGCATCTGCATAAATAAGTATTTTTATTTTATTTTAAAGATGTGCAACTATTAAATAAATGTCAAAATTTATGATACAAAATATCATACATTTGATAAATTATAATAAACGTTTATACATTGAAAATATCCTTGCTCTAATCAGTAGGTCAACATGTTGCCTTCTCTCCTTCATTATAAGTTAGAAAATAAGAAATTTTGAATGTATTGATAAAAAGATTAGAAGTGTTATGATAAAATGTTTTCTATACTGTAATTGTAGAATCAAGAGTGCTAAATAGATTCACTCATGTGTTTATTATACTTATCTTTAAAAAGAGCTGAATTGGATCTGTGAGCATCTAGTGACAACACTTTCAGTATGTCATTCTTAAAAGTACTACTCTATCTAGTGCCTTTTTATAATTTCTATTCTATGTACAAAGGGTACAGGACCTCAGTTGTCTTGAAACAGAGCTCAGTGAGAAATCTGAACACTAGTGACCATATATTTGTCATCAGAGTTGTCTATAAATGACAGAGATTTACAAACAGTAAGCTTGTGAAGAAAAAAGATAAATGAAACAGGCTTCAATGCTTTACTCATAACTGAAAAATGGCAAGTCTAAAGTAAGCTCTAGATTCTCTGTGACAAGTGAAAAATAAATGTACTGGGTCATCTGTGGAAATGCTATTGATAATGGGCAACTTTACAGACAAAGCTAGCCTCAGTAGTTGCACTGGAGCAGAAATAAAAGCTGAATAGCATACCTTAAATCTCTTCATAACCTTCTGGGACAAAAAAAAAATGCTTTTCTTCTGTTTTCTTGTTTTCTACTGGTTACACTCCTGGAAATTATGGGATTTGGTCAGGTAAGACTAAAGGAAGCTAAATGCATTAAGTCTATATCTCATTCTGACAACTAAACTTATAGTTAGAAAAAATTCAACAATTCTAGAATTCTTTCTCTTTCATTTTTTATGAGGAAATTCTGTATTAATTTCACTTACAACTTACTTTTTTGATTTTCCCTTCCTTAGCATTCTATCTATGAAGCAATAGTAATCATTGAGAAGAGTCTAAAGTAAATTTTAAATACTGCATTTTTTCACTTACATGATATTTACTTTATACCTTCCTAATTGATTTCTATTCTGTGCAATGTAGGTATACCATAATGTGTAAAATTGAAAACTTTTCTCTTTCTAAGAAGCTTATAACACATTAAATAGAACAAAGTATGATAATAGACACACATACATACACATGCAAGAAGTTACATGATAATGTTATAAAGTGACATTATACTTCAGAGGAGGGATGGATTACTTCTAAAATATTCCCTGTGAGAGAAGCATTCATGGATTTAAACCAATGTACTACTGACTCAAGAGGTGATATTGGAGAAATCAGAATAGGCCAAATCGTGAAATTCTCACAAGCAGCATTGTAGAGTGTTTAGAGTTTATCCCGATAATATTAGGGCAATATTGAAGGATTTTTAAAAAGAAAATGCAGTAAAATAAAATTCAAATGTTAGCATATCACCCTCTCTTGTTGACTAACAACTGTGGTCTTTTGTCAATTTGTTAATTAAATTCACAAGGCAGAAAAGGCTTCACTTAGTACAGGGATTACTTATCTTTGATAAAGGTTTCAAGATACACAACAGCACAGATTTTATGGCAACAGCCCATCAGGGGAGTTGAACTTGGAATGCAATCACCAAAAATGAGCCAAATGAATAAAGATCACCTGAGTTAGAGAAACCATCATCTGTAAGGTTGCTTAAGTTTTTAGACCTTGCAATTCTAGAATTAATTAGCTCCAGTTCTCTAGAGTAACTGCATCTACTCAATTCCAGCTGTTGGCTATGTAATAATAAAAAAATAGTCAAGTGTGAGTGCACAGTTTGTCTTGAATTCAATGTGGGTATACTCCTATAAATTCCTTGACTCTTTTTTGTTAGGCATATTGACCAAGGGTCCAATATTCAAGAGCTGCTGAAATTAGAGGAAAGGGCACATTAGGCATAACTGTAAACTCTTTCCTTCTAACTAGAGACTTGTATTGGCAACAGTATAAAAAATGGACACAGAAGGTTGTAACCTAAATAAGGTAATAGCCACTGGGATCAAGACAAATTCATGTAGCTAAGAGGTAGAGTTCATATGAACTGGTGTTTGTTAAGATTTCAGGGAGGATTTGTGGAAAGAGTCAAGGATTATAATATCTTGGTTCTATGTTAATAATTGGATGAATGGATATAATTCATTGACATATAGAATACTGGATAAGGAGATATAGGTTGGTATTGGAAATGGGGAATCTGAAAATATTTAGTTGAGTTCATAGAATTCTAAGAAACAGTCAAGTATTTTGGTGTGGCTAAAAGATTAGTTCATAATTCTAAAGATAGTACTCAGATCGATTTCTTAATATTCAACTAAGAAAGTCTTTATACAAGGAAAATACAATCAGTATATAATTAAGAAAAATTAAATTTAAAATTGCCTTCTCCCAGCACTGTAATCAATGAGAATGAAAAAGTAAGATCTTTTCATTCTCATTTACTCATATGTTTCTCTATTAATATTTATTTTTAAAAAAAGCTGAATTATATCTATGAGCATCTAGTGACAAAGATGAATTTTAACTGACAATGTCCATCTTTCAGCATATCTTTTATTCTTAAAGGTACTACCCTATACAGTAAAAATTATGGTATACCTGCCTAGAATTTAACTTCTGCAACAGAGATTGCTAAGAGGCATGAGAAATGCTGGTGACTATATTGTAAGAGGTGAATTCCAGACAAGTGCAGCCAAGAGATGGGAGATTCACTTCCTCTACCTAGCATCCAGACATGACAGATCAAGAATTCTGAGCCCTGATTTCCCTCAATCTGAAGGATTGATAAATGAAAAGTAAGGGGCACTGTAACTTTTGAGGTTTAAAAAGTAATAAACATGAGAAATAAAATAAGTCCAAAAATATTACAGAATTCTAAATAAAAGGGAAATATTTTCTTGCCTGCCAGTAGTAAAGAACACAGATTTGGAGATAACTCATACTTGAGTTTTAACTTTTAGTTAAAGTCAAATAAAAACACTGATGTTTTCTACCTGTGTATTTTTGGGCCATTTATTCAGCATCTTTTTATTTCCTCTCTAATGTGGGGATAATATTCTAGACTATAATACTACATAGGTGATGTTATTGTGTCCTTTTATAGGCATCATGGCTGGGAAACATGATATGCCTCTATGAACTTTGATGACCCAGATCAAAGTGTTTTTGGTTTCTCCACCATATTGTTGCTGTTTTATTTACCTTTGCAACTGATTAGCAATCTGTTGGGAGACACTTTGGAACCATGCAAATATCCTTCTCCTTATGACCCAGCCTCTTTATCTGCCTCTGAAAGCAGATAAATGTAATGTACGTGTTTATGTAAGCGCCTTTCTTAACAGAGTAACAGAATATGTAGTATATTTGATGCTGAGTAATATGCTTTGTTCATCTTTGCACCCCAAGAACCTAATTTAGGTCCACTCCACTGGTCCACAATAGACATGTTTAAAACTTGTTTAAGAATAAATAAATAGTTGTTCGTTAGTATTAGTTAAATGAACGTAATTTAGCTTTGGTTTAATTGCTTAAACCTTAATTACCATTGATAATTGCCTTACAAGAAAAAAATACTATTAATATTGCCTTTATAATTTGTCATTAATAATCCCTTTTGTGTCACTTTTACAAGGTCATAACCATTATGGGAATAAAAAATCGCTTTTGAAATATTCATTATTAACATTTTATTCACTTAGACTCAGGTATCTTTTTTGTTAGCCTATATCTTATGCACCTGCTCTCAGGCTCAGATTGCTCTCTCCTTGCATCTCTACAGTTTCAAATCTTACATCTATTTCAAGATTCAGCACATGTCAATCTGCTGTAAAACATTTCTTTATTATTGCAGTTCATTTTAATCTTACCCTTCTCTATATCCTGTAATTCCATATTCCAATAATAGTATGTACCAGTTATGTTCCCCTAATTATAATCAAATTACTTACACACAAAAATTCTAACCTATTTGATGGCGTATTCTGCATCAAATAAATCCTTTGGAACTCCACAGTGTTTTAAAAATTATCATTCAAAATATTTTGTATATAATGCAATACAAAATTGTATGTTTATGATTTATAAATGGACAATATAGACTATTATGATTGATTAATATGCATTACAAAGGGGGCAGAGTCCTTTTTATTTTTTTATAACATATAAGTATGTGACATTTTAAAATTTTTATAATTCAAAAGATAGCCCCCATAGGACTCAGCTAAGACTTGCATCAAAATCAAATCACATGGTTTATCTTCTACACCACCTTTGGTGAACCAGGCCTCCATATGTTAATTACTCAATTTATGAAAACAACAGCACAGATAAAGATTTTATGTGCAGTTGTACATTCCCAAATTGCAGACTTAAGGAAGAATTTTATGGAATTATTAAAAGCAAATGCAGTTTCCTTCTTTGATTAACGCTTTTTTAAAGGCAATTAAACATCTTAGAAAAGGAGAAAAAAACCCACAGTGTGCCTTTTGTTCTTTTTCTACAAACAACATTGATACTTGACGGATCATTGTGAAATAGATGTGGAAAAGCCTCAGTACATAGGTTTAAGGTTTGAAATATAGTTGATGATATTGAAAATGAAAATATTAGTACAAGACCCTTTAATAAGTCTGGAATATAATCAGAGAACAGATAATACATGGCATTTGTATTAACATCACTGAGAAAAAGAAAGTTCTAGTCCACTCAATCTCATGTTCTCCATCTATAAAATGTAATTGATTCTTATTCTTATATAATACTTATTCTACATTCTTTTTTCATGAAAGTAGTGTGGAAAGTTATAGGAATTGGGAAAACAATTCTGACGTTGGAAATGATGAATTTCATGCAACAGCTTTTTCTCTTCTACTAGCTTTTTTGGTTGTTTCTTAATCACTACTTTTTAACATCTAATAGTTCCTACTTTGGCAGGTATTGAAGAGCTTTCTATGCTCACAGATTCTTCCTTCCCTCCTTTATTTCTTTCTCCCTTTCTATTTTGTTCTTTTCCATTTTCCTTCCCTTTCTCTCTCTCTCCCTCCCTCCCTCTCGCCTTCCTTCACTCTTCACCTTCATTAATTTAAAGAACATTTATCAAATGAATGCTCAGTGTTAAGTGCTAGTGAAGAAATGGTGAATAATAACGTCAGAATTTGTGCACTTATCAAGTTTATATTCTAGTGAGGGAAATGGAAAATAAATCAAAGAGAAAACCAAAATAAAAATTATAGGGGGCTTCCTTGGTGGCGCAGTGGTTGAGAGTCTGCCTGACAATGCAGGGGACACGGGTTCGAGCCCTGATCTGGGAGGATCCCACGTGCCGCGGAGCAACTAGGCCCGTGAGCCACAATTACTGAGCCTGCGTGTCTGGAGCCTGTGCCCCGAAACAAGAGAGGCCACGATAGTGAGAGGCCCGCGCACCGAGATGAAGACTGGGCCCCGCTTTCCGCAGCTAGAGAAAGCCCTACGCACCGAAACGAAGACCCAACACAGCCAAAAATAAATACATAATTAATTAAAAACTTAAAAAAAAAATTATAGAGTAGGATAAGTGCTGTTAAGGAAAAAAAGAAACACATAAAGATACAAAACAGAATGACTAGCAGAGGGCTGAAATATATTTTTATTGTGTGGTTAGAAAAAGTCTCAATGGAATTTAATTTAAAAACTGAAGGAGGTATCATTCTAAGTTTTGAAGGTGCTGTTAGTAGGGCAGTGTTATAAAGACAGCAAAATATGAAAATGGAATAAGGCAGCAAGAGCTTTGATTTTTGGAGACACTAAAAATGTCAAGGTGACAAAAGAAAGTTAGGGGATATTGGAAGAAAAGGCAGGAATCAGATCATACAAGGCTTTAAGGAATTTTGATTTTATTCTGTGTTGATAAGGGAAACACTGAAGAAGTTCAGCAAGGGTATGATATGGCACAATATAGGATTTGTGTAATATGCAGATAATATCAGTTCAGACTCAGTATTTTTCAAATAGCATGGAGGAAACATTTTTGTACCAATATCAATGTAACAGGGTATGAACTATTAATCACCGATAGCAGAATAGAGACATTAAATCATTCTTACTACTTTTATTACAAAAATTAAGATCACTAACCCTCACTGAAAATAGAACACTGATTAGAGATGTAACATACACTTTAGCCTGTGCTACAAAGACAAGAGATGCAAATTTCACCCTCTGGGTTCTCTCAGTTGTATTTCCTTTGTTGACGCCTCTGTGTCTCCTCCAGCTGGTCGCTTAAGGTCTCTTAGCCTGTGGAAATGCAGCGTTCCACTCTCTTCTGGGGCTCTTCTTGCCTGTCCCAGTAGTCCTCTAGACATGATTCAAGATGATTGAAACCCAGTTCTTTCACACATGACCCACACTTCTTTGTTATCAAAGCAAACATTGGGAACATAGGCGAAACTCCACGCAGCCTCCAACCTTTCTTATCAGGGCATCAGAAAGCACATTAGTCATTTACTCCCTCTGTGTTTCTTAAAATGGGTCACACAGGATCTTTTAAGTTCTAGAAAATGTAGGTTACAACTGTTATTCTATCAGAGTAATTCCCTTAAATCCTATCTCTCTGAAAGTTAGATGAAAAGCAAACCTTGTATTTTCCAAAGGTGGAAGGTGGGAGAAAAGCACTGCACTTCAAGAATGTTTCTCTATCCTTCAACTTATTCATTGCTCTGCCTTTCTAACCTTAGTTATCGGAGGCTGCAGTTAGGTCATCTGTTAAACATGGAAAGCTGTTTCTTCAAGGTGGTCATGTATCTCACGTTGGAAATATATATATAAATCAGATCTTCACTCGAAAATGAGACTAAAAGAGTTCAATTTAATATCAAGTTAAAAGTCAGAACTAAGGGTGAATGTTTTCGAATTGAGGAAACTTTCAGTGTACTGCAAGTTTAGATCATGAATGATTAAGATAGCTAATTGAATTTGAAAGGATGATTTTTATAATTATTCATCCAAGTGAAAATTAAATACTAAGAAATGTTAAGATACTGGGAACTGTGCTGGGCACTGAAAACACACCAGTAAACAAGACCTCTATTATCTTAAAATCTACTCTGTATATATGTGTACCTTCAGATTCTAGCAAATTTACGTGGGATGTTTGGCGTAGATCGATAGATTGATATACATATATATAAATATATATACTTATATAAATATACACACACACATACACTATTTTCTAAGATTAGGACTATGATAAGGAAAATAGTTAGTGTTTGAAAAACATTTAAGATATATATATTCCTGAACTGAACTAAGATATATATATTCCTGAAGTATATATATTTCAACTGCCTTGAAAAAAATTAACCTTTCCATGAAGACTATCTTACAAACACATCATGCTGGTTAATTACCTGTATTTTACCTTCTTTATTTCAATATTAATTATAATTATCTACTTATCTCTGGCTATTATATAATTATCAAGTAAAAAACTATGCCAATCTGATCAGCAAACTGGTGAGTCAGTGTTCTATGTCAACTTAAGATAACAAAGCACACCTTATTACCAAGAAATCTAAAACAAAATGGCATTACCTGTAAAAGGCAAAAGTGGTGGTGCAGGTATAAGATGCTTTAAAACCAAATGATATTTGCATAAACATTTTCTAATTTTCTATGTTTGTTTTATATGATAATAAAATCATCTCATGATATACCTAAAGGGTCTGGAAATTACTTAAGAAATTGACATATCAAGATTTATGTGAGAATGACATTTCTATGAAGTTATTATTATCCAAATGTTTGCATGTTGATGAATTGATTTCTTCTGGAAACAGTACACAATGTGATTTTTAAAATTGACCCTTTGTGTTTAAATGTTCTTGATATTAATTTAGCTGTGTTTTATGCCATTGTTAATTAGCTTTTAGTAGTCTGGGTTTATATGAGTTTTGGTTCTTAAAAATCTATATTTATTTAAAGATCTTTAGAGATTTGGCTTCCATATTATGATATTTATGATAGAGGATAAAGAATTTTCCCAGTGAGAAGCTAAAGGACAATTTGAAATAAATCCCAACAGCCACATGTGTCTCCAACTACCTTGTTGTCATTGCCAGAGAATAGTATGGAGGTTATCCGAGAGGTTATGTCTTGTTATGCTTGTGTTTTATGTAGTATTCTCTTGGAGAGAATCTTTTTTTCTTTTTCTCTCTCAATTAGTAAGTGATCAAGTAAGTAATACTGACACATGGGACCATGAGGCACTGGATATTTCAAAATCTTTTTCAGGGTGCGTGCTACAAGAATCAGAAAGTGATCAATGTTATGGAGATTGCTAAATTTGCGGAGCAATGTAACTTTAATTCACAGTTTGTTATAACAGCATTTAGCATAATATATCATTTAAATAAAATACTTTAAAATGTTAATATGATCTCATGAACACCAGGTAACAATAATTTTATGTGGATTGGAACCATCTGCTTAAACACATGCCATTTTTTATCTTCTTATATTATTTTTTTGAGATAACTCTTGCTTTAAGAATTAATTAGCTTCTTTCCTGGTGTCATCGTCCATAGATTCAATGGTAAGGAGAAGCAGTATAATCTGCTCCAACAATATCCAGCCAAGATGTTGAAACTGCTTTCTACTAAAAGAATACAGGACTCCTTTGTTCCTTATTTAGTAGAGGAGAATTCAAGATGACGCTGGGATAGTTTGCTATTGGCAGAAATCAAGGTTTCACTGACAGGTAGCAGGATCTAGTTAAAAAGAACTACCTGGTCATCATGTACAGAGAGGTGATACAGTGACAATTTGAGCATCCAAAAGAAAATAATGACAGCTAAGTGGATCCATTCTGTGTAAAGTCATAAGTTTGTGATGCTCTAAGGAATACATAAATATAAATTCTGCTAGAAATAATCCTATGTGCCCAATTCTTGCAGTAAATATGAAGGACAAATCACGCAAATGATACATCAATTTGAAAAGTTTTAAGTTGTGAAAGCAATACAATATCTTTCTCACATGAGGAAATTCAAATAGATGTTATGGTGAAATGGTAATATATTTAATTTGTTTTCTTCCTACAATACGTGAAGTAGTAAATTTTAGAAATATTCTCCAAAATATATGGACTTGCTTCATTTTGTCTTTATTTATATAGTCACTTATATTTCAGCTTTCTCATCTTTGTTAGTCAGTTGCAATTTTTCAGCTGCTTTCCATTTTCAGAAATTTTGTTGTTCTCATCTACTACTGTCATTGTGGTTTACTATTTTATATTCTTTAACTATAATTTTGGTAGGGTTTGAATGAGAAATAACAATGTAAGTGGCTATCTATTTAATCATGTTTAGTGTATAAGTAGAAGTTTTTTTGAGAAATAAAATACTTCAATTTTCCTCGTATCTCAGAAAACAAACAATATCATGAAATTAGTGTATAATATTTCTGTCTGTTTTTATCTGTTTTATTATGTAATAATCTTAAATAATAGTGTGTCACCTCCTGTTTATGTACAAAAGTTTTTCTAGGATGAATACTAAGGTAACAGAATGAGCTTTTCATTATTATACAATTTTTTATATGCCAAGGTATATAACTGTCAAAGCTAGAGATAGATTTTTCAGTCTCTTTTGTGACCTCATTTGGGCATGAAATGTGAACTGGAGTAATGTGTGCAAATTTGTTGTTTAAAAGAAAATTAATTGGTCTAGATTTCCTCTCTTCTACCCTTTCTCTAACCTGGGTGCAGAAGTGGAAGTGGCTGGCTTTTTTTTTTTATAGAAGATAACTATAACACTCTATACTAGCCAGTAGCTACATATGGCTACTAGAATTAAAATTCTATAAAATTAATAATAGCATTTTTCAGCTACATAAGCCACATTTCACATGTCAATAGCCACATATGGCTAGCGGCTACCATAATGAGCAGTGCAGATAGATATAGAACATTTTTGTCATCTCAGAAAGTTCTATTGGTCAATAAGGGGACAAAGAATGGGAAAAAAAAATGAAAGCAATGCAGGTCAAAACCTGAAATATTGCAATGCCTTATGGAGTATATCTCTCTTTCCACCTTAAATTTCTGGACTAACTTCAAACTGTTGTTTGAAAGAGAAATAAATATCTATCTTATTGAAGTCACTTGTTTCGAGGCTACTTTATCAGATCAGCATATCCTGTACACACACAAACACACACACGCACACAGTTGCATACACACACATATGTGTATATAAATGTTGGTTTGCAACCTTGGGAGTTCCCCAGGGTAAAATTCAAAACTGGCCCCCATACATAGAAGGGGAGGAGAGACCAAAGAGGCAGACCACTCCAGATAAGTAAGCCCTGGTTTTAATAAGCAAGGGAACTTACATAAGGAGGCTTGTCTTGGGCAACTACAAGAAAATTTGACCTCTGCACCTGCCTTCAAGAATCTTAAAAGTTTATATAGAGGTCTTAATGGGGTTCAGTCACATATACAGTCCAGATGCTTGCATCTTTGAAACAGCTCTGGCTATGGGAACAGTGGGCAGAATTTATACATTTCAAGGACAGGGGAGGAGGTAAGGAGTCTCCAGCTGCCTGGGCCCAGCTTGCAGGTCAACCAGCTGTCATGACCTCTCCACGACTTCCTCCAAATCTCCACCTCTCATGACCAGCTCTTACAATCTTACATGTCCTTCTCTTCTGAAACATGCCCTGAGCAGTGAGCAGTGGTTTTATCAGCATGGAAGTGGCTGGTTTGGTAGCTATCTGGCTGTGTTAGAGGCACATTCTACAGCAGCAATACAAGCACATGCAATAGAAAATGTAGATTAAGATAATGTTTCCCAAAATAAGCAACTTTTTTGTGATCCAGTCAGTGGTCATGTCCTCTTGATGACTTCCAACAAAGAGAGAGTTTCTGATCTATACATATGCCAATGTTCAACTTCACTAAATATTTCTATATTGGTTGTATGTTATTCATCTCCCATTTATAGTTTTTAAGAGCCCTGGGTTCCTCATACCCCCACTGAAACGACATTTTTAGTGACGGTATGCTTTTCTCAGACCTCTTACTTTTCCATGTGAAGGTATTTCAGCAGCACTTACTATCCTTTTCACCAGAGTATTTGTGGGTATTGAAGAAGGCACTGAGCTTGCTCAGGTTATCTTTCCTCTTGTTGGATAGGCATGCTTAAAGAAAGTATAAAGTCTGATCTCTCAGAGCTACATGAAAGATGTAATGGAACCAGCTCTGCTCCTTTGCATGCGGCCTGTCTTTGATTAATGCTTCCTATAACTGGGTGGGCAAGATTATCCAGTTTAGAGTGTGTAGATCCATCTGGCCACACACAGAAGCATGCCTTTCATTTAGGCGTTAGCAGTCATTTCACTGAATACTTAAAATATATCATTTGATTTCCTGTTCAGACTTCAGGTAGGGAAGAAAGGATTTTTACATTAATCTCTTATCCTGTGTGGCTAAGTTTAAAAATTTTGACTTGTTACCCATTGTTTCCACACCCACTTAGCCCTTAACCACTCCGTTTTGGATATGTGCATTTGAATTTTTGCTTCTAAGTTTATATTCTTCATTTTTTCTTGCATGTATTTAGTTTCCTCAACAAGTTTGTATATTTACTAAGGACTATCCAAATGGTTCTGCTACAAAGTGTACAACTTTGAAGAACTTAAACAATATAAATTTTCTCATAATAATCAGTAATAAGTAAGATAAGATTTACTAGTAAGAGAATTATCTTCACAGTAAAAAAATGGTTAAAAAATTAAATTTCACAGTCTTGTTAACCTCTGTCAGCCTCTCAAATGGTAGCCAAGTATGTTCTTCAAATATTTTTATTAGGATCAGAAACATCTTCAAACAGCATATTAAGCTGTTTTTTCCAAATTAACTAAGATTTATTAAGCACTGATTATGTGCCAAACACCATGCCTAGTGCTTTATCCATATCACTCAATTTATTTCTCATAGCAATTATGTGAAGTAAACGTAATCACTACACTTTACGGGGGACTAAGGCATAATTATTAAGTAACTTTACTAAATTTATATAGTTAGTAAATAAACAGGAGATATTGAAATCCAGGTTTGACTCCAGAGTATGTTCTTTTAACCAGTACAATATATTGCTTCATAAATATTTGATGCTTATACATATTTTGACCTCACATAAACATTAATGAAAAACAGCTAGGGAAGCTTTTAATACATGAAGAGAGGTTTAGGGTTCCTGGGGTGTTCTCAGTTATGGTAGAGTGCATGTTTGTGGATCTGGCAAAGAGGAATGGGAATTGGAAGTATGCTGTGTTAGAACTGAGGAAAATGATAAGAGATGGTTATCTGGGTATGAGGGTATGACAGCTCCTGTAATCTTAAGAACTTTGAATCATTCAGTGGAGTGTTTCATAAACCAAGCAAATGGTATGTTTTAAAAATGATTTTGTAAAAAATTTTCACCTTCCTCTTTTTTAGCATTAGTCATTGTATGAATGAGTGTGACAGAGGGATCAGAGAGGAGGGCACATGGTGAGTGACATCACCCAAAATTTCAAGGCAATCAATTCTGGAAACTATAATTAATCTCCTGCTATTTTGTGGCATAAATGACAGCTTTAGCCAGAAGGCATAGGCTAATTGTTACACCATAATGAAATAAAAACAGTTCATTGCAGAGTGATTACCCGTTATGCCTTCACTGGAATAATGAAGCATTAGGTCTAAAAAAACATTTTTATAACCTAAGAATTGCATGAAACTTTGTGCAAATGAATTTGATGATACCTAATTGGCATTATGAAATTAAATTTGTAAATAAACATATGGGAATTAGCTTCATGATGTTCATATTCGACATGTGTAGAATTTTTACAGTCCATTAAAAAACATTTTAAAAAATCACTATTCCTATTTTGTTCTCTAGAGTTTCTGTTCGTGTAACATGAGTTAATCATCAATATTGTGCGGAAAATGTTTAAATGTATTTGCTTACTTCATGGGGATTTGATAAAATATGCTTTATATTTTATGATGTCCCAGTGTCTTGTTTCTGTGATTAAAGTTACATAGAAAGCTAGGTTTAACATTGAGCTCATAGAGCAGTTTCTGAAAATTTGCCAACTTAATCTGAATTCTGTGTATTTCAAAATGCCCACTTGTATGGTGTTATCTAATTACGGAGGCATATTAAATTGCAGACATTAATGTAACACTATCTGTTATTAATTCAATTTTATAGTGGCTCTCAGAGAGTTTTACCTCTAACAGGTTGCATATATACATTATTAATAAATTAAAATAGAGTACTACTTTTTTTTATAATTTAATTTTTTATTAATTAATTAATTAATTTATTTATTTTTGGCTGTGTTGGGTCTTCGTTTCTGTGCGAGGGCTTTCTCCAGTTGCGGCGAGTGGAGGCCACTCTTCATCGCGGTGTGCGGGCCTCTCACTATCGCGGCCTCTCTTGTTGCAGAGCACAGGCTCCAGACGCGCAGGCTCAGTAATTGTGGCTCACGGGCCTAGTTGCTCCGCGGCATGTGGGATCCTCCCAGACCAGGGCTCGAACCCGTGTCCCCTGCACTGGCAGGCAGATTCTCAACAACTGCGCCACCAGGGAAGCCCTAGAGTACTACTTTTTATCATTCTTTCAGCAAGTCTAAAAATTAAGAATTGTGTTACAGAAAAGTAACTTCTTTAGCAATTGTCTTTATAGCAATTCATTCATTTTTTAGATCTATATGAACATTATATAATAATCAGATGAATGTGATACTTGCATAATAGTGTGATGATATGACTTTACTATAAGAAACTTAAATCTATTCCTCATTTTTGAGTTTGATCTCATAAGTTAAATGTGAACACATTACTGGATAAATTTCATTCTTTCTATCATTCAAGTACTTGAGATATGTGGTGAGAGAACTTATAAGAGGTTATACAGAGAGTACAACAGGCAAAAAATACATACATGTATATGTTTACCTTAAAACGTAAATCTCTAAAAGTAAAAGTATTCTTGCTTAAAACTCAGGAATTTGAGCATATAATCTATCTTAAATCCAGGTTATTCACACCTATAATAAGTATATAAAGTGTCTTCATCCATGCATTCATTAAAATACATTGAATATTTATTATTTATTGGCACTCTTATATTTTAAGATACTACAGATATAATAAAATTTATCTACTGATCGTGTCTGAGGCCATGGAGGAACGCAAAAATATTAAATGAAAATTACTATCTAGGTCTCTCAAAAAGGAAACCAAGAGTCATTATGGATATTCCAAGAAGAGCTTCTAACTCAGCCTGATCACTTTGGTCAGGTCTCACATAAATCAGACCTGGATTTCAATATCTCTTTTCTTTCATAAATTATATATATACAGATAAATTATTTACTAAAATGCCTTGATTTCCATGTAAAATGGAGATAATTATACTGATTATTTAATATAATTGCTCCAAGGAATAAATAAATATGTGCAAATTATTTGTCATGGTCCTGAGCACATAATCAGTGCTTAATAAATCTTGTTTCTTTCTCTATCATCATTTTTCTTTTTTCTTTTTTTTCCTAATTAATTAATTAATTTATTTATTTTTGGCTGTGTTGGGTCTTCGTTTCTGTGCGAGGGCTTTCTCCAGTTGCGACGAGTGGGGGCCACTCTTCATCGCAGTGTGCGGGCCTCTCACTGTCACGGCCTCTCTTGTTGCGGAGCACAGGCTCAGTAGTTGTGGCTCACGGGCCTAGTTGCTCCGCGGCATGTGGGATCTTCCCGGACCAGGGCTCGAACCCGTGTCCCCTGCATTGGCAGGCAGACTCTCAACCACTGCACCACCAGGGAAGCCCCCTATCATCATTTTTCATTACCAATTTTACAACACTGTCCCCCACTTTGTCTCTCTCTCTCTCTTTCCCTCTTTCTTTCCATTCCTCCCTCCTTCTCTCTCTATTTCTCATTCTTATACACACACACACACACACACACGTTGAAAATCCTTCATACAATGTCCTTTCCCCATCTCAAATCTTGACTGCTCTATTCCTCATGCTAGTTAACTTTTCAGACTACTTCTATAGCAAAGAGTTATTGATCAAAATGTCTACTTGAATAACATGGTATTTTAGAATTGAAGTGAGAGTTAAAACAGATGCTAGATTATTAAATCTAACCTTGGATGAAAGCAGATGAGGATATACAAGTCAACCAGTAGAGAAGTAGAATAAAAAGAGTGCGGAGATCACTTTTAAACTCTTAGGTAAAGTTAGTGAATAGGTATCTTAGAGGACTATATATTCCATCATTTTTCCAAATACCATACCAAGTTAAGTACTCTAAACTTTAATTTATACACTCAATGCATCTTTATTTTAATTATTTGACTGAATTGTAATAGCACCACAGATAAAATCATGTGATCCACAGTATACATGGCATTATTATCTGTAGCATAAAAAGTTACTCTCTTCTATTTTAAATTAGAATTATTTTTAGAGAGAACAGAAAAAAGGTAAATTGGAGAAATGCAGTGGGGAAGGGTAGTTACATTACTGTCAAATTGAATACTTAACAATCATTCAAGAGCTCAATAAATGTCAGCTAACTTCTTATAGAGGGAAACCTGGAAAAATCAAAATCAATAAAATGAAAGACCATGATTTCTATATTATGATAGTTTATCTTGGCAGCTAGGAGGCTCTATGCTTCTTGTGCTTTTGTAATAAATGTAAAAAAAAAAGCCGTCTTTTGGAAAACAGACGTAACTGATTTCAAACTCCAACCCTGATACATTAGCTATATAAACTTAGGTAAGTTACTGGTTCCTTATCTGTATAAAGGGGACTATAATAATTTTCATGAGTGTAATGCTTAAAGTAATTATGTGTGCAGGGTGCCTAACCCAATGCCTGGCACATAGTGAAAAATTACTGGATAATACATATATAATTAATTAGTTTATTTATAACAAAGCTTACTTTATAAAAGAAATCTTCACTGATAATTTTTTAACCTTTACAAAAAAGACCCCAAATATTGGATAATGGTTTAATATTTCTTTTGAAAGACTAGCTTGAAAAAGTGTCTTTTTCAGTTTAAGGTTGATGCAAAAGTGAACTGAAGATGTTAATCAAATTTATGACATTTGCTGCTGAAATATTGGACTTTGAGTATTAGATATAAAGCATGATGTGTTGACCTGTCTAGGATATCCTTACCAATGAGTAATAGAAAACTGACAGCCTCTCTCATCCATCCACAAGCAGGAAATATTGATGATGTATATTTAGATCCAAATCTGAATGCCTTTCTCTAAACACTTCAAGAGAATTTAGAGAATGACTATACATAAAACAGTGACATGAACTTCTACAATGAAAAGTGTGTAGAAGACTGAAAATTGCCAAATTTTTTGGCAAGTTACAAATGCCAGAGTAATGTGTTGGCTACATAAATAAAAGAGAAATAAGGGAATAGAGATGTTAAGAAAGGGATTAGAGAGACTGTTAAGTAATAAAAGGTGAGATACATAAATAAGTATACAAACAGGTAAGTTTATGTTCAGCTCTAGAACATTCACTTAGTTGAATATACTTTAATACTAAAGAAGGCTGAAACAGGCAATTAAGTGGAATCTGGGAACATTTTTAAGAAATACTGTATCTAAAATGCCAACATCAGTGTGTCGGTACTGACCATTTCTTCTGTATAATTAATATAAACACAAATATTCTAGGAAGAAAAAAAAAAATCCTACTCAAATTCTAGGTAACTCCACCTTTACTAGATCACTTAAATGCTTTTCACCATTCTTTGTAGAGGCATAAGTTACTCATTTTATCATTTTGAAGAAAAATAATAAAAATAAAACTCAATTAAATAGAGTTGGATGACCAGAAGGGGGAGATCTCATGCCCTGAGATGATAGTAGAGCCCAACAGGAAGAAAGACTCCTCTTCTTTCCTGGCCGGAACTCAACAAATGAAAAGCCATGGACTCTGTTTACTATAGACCTCCCAACTTTCTTTTCCCCTCCATGAAAGTATTCTCCTTTCCTTGCCCTGTGGGAACTTTCACGTGGCTTGCCATATTTGCAGTCCCTGAATTGCAATTTTCTGATGATCTCAAATAAACCTATCTTTGCTGGAGAAATATCTGGCAGCCTATTTGTTTTAGGTCAAAAATTTGTAACTGTATGTAAGAAAAGAGCAGTTTACAATGACATCTAGGCCCCAAGTTAGACATCAATGTATTTCAGTAATATATTTATATAGAATATAGAAAAGCAATCATTAAAGAAGGAAACATTGCTGAAAATGTCAAATGTTGGGAAAAAATTTCACAGGCTAATCAATCGCAGGACACTCTCTACAAGAATAATCAAACTTATTTTCTTCAAAATTGGATAAAATCCAATGGAACATTTCTTCTTGATTGCTAAAATGGAGAATATGATGGGTTCAATATTCTTTAAAACATAAAGACCTCTGCTTTACTCTACGCCGTTTGAAAGTTGCATCAGACGTCCTTTAGATACTGTAAATAAAACATTCTTACATGTCTTAACTGTGTAAAATATTTATTCTTGAGTAGAAGGAAAATACTAAGAATAAATGTAATACTATATATTAACTATCAATTTTCTTCATCTACTCTTCTAAGAATTGACTTTTAAAGTCTAACTTTTCTCATATTCAACAAAATTGTTTTTATGGTGTTCAGAGGCAATTAAAGTTCTAATGATTTCAAATACATTAATGAGATCTGTCCATTTGTTACTTGAAGCAGTATACACAAGCTTTAGTCAAGGGATTTTTTTTAAACATTTCCTTAGTTAAACACTTAAAAGAGTTGCCAAGAGTTTGATCATAAATGAATGTAAAAGTAATTAGTGTAGTGTTTCCTAACATGTCCCTAAAGTGTTTTTGGAATGGAGTCATTGCAGCTACTTTTCAGCTCTGAATTGTATAAGCTTATACAAATATTTCCACAAACTGTTCTCTTTTAATATCATTTTCTTGGAGCCAAAGAGTTCTGTATATGTGGCCTTGCACATTTGTAGCTTTTAATAACATCCTGATATTCCATCAGTAGTTTTGAGTGTTAGTGGCACTATATATCAAAACCTACCATCTAATCTCACGCAATATAAGTTACAGTGTAATTTTGCCATACAAACATATCAACGCACTGTAGTTTTGGTGGCTTGATTTATCTGGAAGTTTTCATAAGAACAGAAAGGAACAAAAATGAGATGAACTCAATGGTGACAGTCTTGGTATTATTGGTCATATGTATAATTTTACTTTTAAAGTGAATCCATGTGGAGATTGTCAAGATATTTAGTTTTTATGATGCCATCAAATATCATTAATATGTACATAGAAAATTTTCTGTGATTTAGATGTTTGAGCTTAAGTATAAAAGCTGAATAACCTCCATTCTGACTCAAAGTCCTCTATTAACTACATATGTAGGTTATTATTCATATATTATATTAATAAATATGAATTAAACAGTCATAAAATGTATTCTTTTAATAACCATTGTACCAATGATATTTGTGTAATGACAAACTTATGCTTCTTATTAAAACCGCTCATAAAAAGCTTAGTTATTTTTCCCTGTTGGCCTGAAGAAACCAGCTACAGAGATGTTTTAATTTAAATTAACTGTTTCAAATTAATCTTGAATGTTATCAAATGAGAGACATTAGAGAAATACCGGAAAAAATAAATGCAAGAGAAAAATTTCACTGCTTCAGACTCCTTTCTGGTACTGTAATTATTTCTTAATTTTTATTCTCTGAAATTTACCTCCAAATCGCTAAGGAAAATTCAATCAATAATTTTTACTATGAGGATATATTGTAATGTTCCATTCAGAGAACTAAAAATATGGTTAAGAAAAGAGATTTTATATACTATGTAAAATATAACAGTGCAAAATGACATAAGATAACTAAATTTTTTGTATGTATACACATAAATAGTTGTGTGTATATTTGTGTGTGTGTACGTTTGTGCATTTCATATAGTCCAGAATTTCCGATAAAGATAAGATCAGTTCATTTTATTTATGTAAGCTTTAACCTAGAATGTGAAAAATACAATCTGATTTAACTATTTCTATCTTTACACATTTTCCAAAATGGTTTATTCATGCCTGGTAGCTTTCTTATTTTCTGTAAAATAATTTCTCTTTTATCTTTCCTAGAAATGTAGACTGTCACTTCTTTCATGGGATTTTTCTAGCTTGTACATTCATCATCACCTGATTTTCATTAGCCAGCTTACATCAACATCAATCAAATTCAGGATTTGATGTATATTCTAGATGGAGAACTACTTTTTATATTTGGGTTTGACTTAATAGGAATACATTTTTTTTCTTATTTAATTATTAAAATGTTTTGATTTGATCTATAAAATATTCAATGTTTTTATATAATTTTCATTTTGAATTAGCTGAAAGACGTAGAAATACATAATTTATATATCATGTTAGACAATTTGCTTAAGGAACTATTTTTTCACGTCTAAAATGGGAGCAATGATTTCTGCTTCATGAACACAGGAATAAAAATGAAATAAAGTATTTAGTGGTAGACGTGGATATAATAAATGGTAACCTTAAGTAAAAAGATACTGACCATATCTAGTTTTATGTAAAAAATTCATCTGAGTTGTTCTAAAGGGAAAAATTAAATAATATGAACAAGTAAGTCTCAAAAGACTGTAAACCAACAAAGAATACTAACATATGAAAAGGCCCTATATTCTCTTGTAACATGGTAATGTGTAAATAAATTAAGAAGATTCTATTTTGTTATTATCAGTATGGTAAAAATTAAAAGTGAGCATAGTATTCCTTATTATAAAACATGTAATGAAATTAGTACTAATATACATTAATCCTGGAAAGACATACATAAATCACTGTTAGGAAGAGAAATGTGGTAGTACATTTTTTTTTTTTTTTCAGAAATTGAAGTGGGAATAATTTTAGCTCAGAAATAAATCCACTTTTATGGATCGTCTGTACCCATTTACACACTCAAAAAATAAGTGCAAGCCTCTTCACATCAGCATTTTTGATAACTAATTCTTTTTCTCACCTTGAGGTTAATAGAGAGAAATAAAGTATTGCTCATCTAGAGTCTTCGGCCATTTGAAAATAAACAGGCTTTTACTGATAATATGTAATAACCAAAATTTATTATATATATACATAAGTCGAAATCTTTTCCAGACTCATAATTTCCACTTATTTTTCCTTTTATTATTTACTTATCTTGATGCAGAAGTCAGCTTTTGCTGTGAATGTTAAGAAAAAATATAACTAATATGACAGTTAAAATTTTGATACCATAATTATTTATTTCATACATATTAATTGGTTAAATATTAGTGATTCTATTTTAATACATTTAAATATATGCATTTTCAAAAAATTGAAAACTTAACTTATTCAAAATAATCTCTATAAATTTATATATGGATATATGTCATTAATGTGTATATGATGAAATATAAATGCAGTCATTCTCTTGTTGCTCAATTAAAGCATGTACCACAGTATTTCACATTTAGTCATTGAGCAACTATAAGTATATTGTGTGGTATATAAGATTATATATGTTATATATACTTACATATAATTTATATATAAAATACATGTTTCAAAATACATAATTTATATATAAAATATATGTTACATTTCAAGTATATTTAAAATGAACAAAGTTTTAAATATATGTTACACTTTGCTTCTTTATATAATGCAATGAATCAGATGCTTTTTTCCTAGGTCTTACCTTAAGGTACAGTCAGGTGTATGAATAGACTATAAATAATGACATAGGACAACTATTTTAAATAATATATTTTAAAATTTATATAGAAATAGTTGCAAATATTTATTTTGTGCGCTAAAGAAGCATATTATATACCTGTCTTACCAAATATGAACTCAATATAATATTTGAGTACAACTTAATGTACAGTTAAAGCAAACTGATAAATAAGAATCAAAATATATTTTAAAAACATGTTGGGTAATGATATTTATAAAAGTATATTTTTATTTGTAAAGATTTTATAATGAGACTGCTCAAAATTAAATAAAAAGTACTTGTACTATATGACTTGAGTGTTCAATAATATTTTTTACCTTTTACATAAATATATAATATTTATAGTAATATAAGCCTGTATTTTAGCAAACAAACATCATGCAGTTGCTCTATCTACAACTTTGGTTATGCAAAAGCCATTTGCACAAGAACATTTTTATGGATGACATGAAAAATTATGTTGTTAGCTTTTGAAAGAGGTGTTAAAATCAGAGGGTTTTCCCTCTCATTTTTATAACTCATTTCTAGCTTTCACTTCTTTCTAAAATTCAATTGGCTAATGATTTATCAAAACATGTTAATAATTCTTATTTGAAACCATTCATGTTCGAAAGTACAATATTTGATGAAAATTTCCCCACAATCTGGATTGAATACTAACAAGCTTGCAGACTTTTTTAAGATCACTGTTGAAATTATTGTCTCTTTCCTAGTCAAGAGAATTTTTCTTGCATTACATTTAACCCTTGCCTATTTTAAAACAAGGCTAGAATAAAATCATGCAGTATAACTGACTAATACCTCAGAATTTTTGAAGTACAAGAATTTTCTAATAAAGAAAAAGAAAGAGAAATTAGTTTTACAATGAATGAGCTTCAGATGCCAAGATAAGAGTGTATGTAACTCAGAAAACATGATAAATGATCTATTAATTTCATGATAATATCCATTTGAAATTAACTTAATGTTGATTAAAAAATACACTATTTTGCCCTCTGAACTATAAAGATAAAGACAAAACCAAATACTCTGGGAAGATGTAAAAAATGAAAGTAAAAGTTCTGGACATATATAATACATTCCATATTTTCATTAAAATATAATTCAATTTATGTTTACATATGTATATGTGTTCATGTGTTGTTTCCTTTTCAAATAGAAGTAGTCCTAGCATATCATAGCACTTGGGTGTTATATTTCATAGAACTGCTAATTGGTTCACTGCTTTCCTCAAGTTAGTTAGAATCCTATTTTCCTATTTTTCAATTGTATTTCTGTTTAATCAATGTCTGCTTGTCTTTTGTACTATAAATATAGAAGCCATTTTTGCATCATTGTTTTATGGTAAGCATCAAAGCTTTAGTTAACCATTCAGGTTTACTAACAACTCTCACTCTTTCATCTAGATAGACACTTTTAAATTGCAAATTTTGATCTGTTTTGGTACTTAGAAAAATCTCCACTCAGTTAAAAAATATTATGTGTAAAATGAGACAAAAAATCTGCTTGTGAAAATGGCAGAAGATTAAACAGACCTGTAAAGAAAATTAGGAAACAGAAAGATATACTGAAGAAATACTTAGAATGAGGTACAGAGAAATAAAAGGTTAGAAAATATAGAAAGAGTACAAGATTGGGCTTCCCTGGTGGTGCAGTGGTTGAGAATCTGCCTGCTAATGCAGGGGACACGGGTTCGAGCCCTGGTCTGGGAAGATCCCACATGCCGCGGAGCAACTGGGCCCGTGAGCCACAATTGCTGAGCCTGCGCGTCTGGAGCCTGTGCTCCGCAACAAGAGAGGCCGTGATAATGAGAGTCCCGCGCACCGCGATGAAGAGTGGTCCCCACTTGCCGCAACTAGAGAAAGCCCTCGCACAGAAACGAAGACTCAACACAGTCATAAATAAATAAATAAATAAATAAATAAATAAATAAATAAATAAATAAATAAATAAATAAATAAATAAACGAACGTGAATTTCTTAAAAAAAAAAAAAAATCCTGCTCCCCCACTGCAGACCAGTTGAAATCAGATCTCTGGGGTAGGGCCCAGGCATCAGGGATTTAAAAAAAAAAAAAAAAAAAAGAGTACAAGATTGATATGAAATACAGTTGCAAATTTATATGTGGTATGAATTCCAGAATGAGAGGAAAAAGAATAGTGCCTCTAGGAAGAAATCATACCCAAAAAGTAATTACTTGGGAGAGATGGCCTGTTAATGCCATATAAGCTTGCATGAGGATTCAGCTAGTGATTTCTAATGACTTGCTGAAATCCAAGAGTTTACAACGTGTGTGAGTATGAAGCCAATGGAGATCTCAGATGTAGGGAGTTTTGCACACTTTTTCAAGTTATTCCTCCAGGTAGTCCACCAGAAACTCACAGGAAAGGTAGAGCTTAACTCTTTTCTCTTTGAAAGGGGACACCAAGTTGGGACTTGCTTCTAATGAGCAGAGTATGGAATTGTAAGAAGAGTAACCTTACTGTGGAGAAACCTGACAGACATCACTATAACAATAAAATCAAGGTGAACATAAGTTGTAATGAGTTATATTTATATCACATACCCCTGATGTGAGGCAGTAAGAAGAGGATTTCTTTACGTACCTCACTACATACTTTTGCGCAAATTATTTTATACTTCTATAAAAATCTTGAAGATAGAAGTAAGAAAAGAATAATAAAATGAACCACTCCTAAAAGATACACAAATACACCTGAGTAAATGGGAAGACATCTTTTTTTCTTGGAGAGGATGTTTTAGCAGTATAAAAATGTTAATTTCTCCTATATAAATATACAATTTTAGTGTAATCCACATATAAATACAAACAAGTTTTTTCTCTCTTTCTCCCAGAAATAGTAAGATAATTCTATTGTTCATACAGAGAACAAACATTTACCTGCAATACTAAAGGGCATTTAATAAAAAGTTCAGAGAGCAAACATCTTCCACAGATATTAAAACATTTATAAGTCTTCTATAATTAAAACAGTGTAGTGGTACATGAATAGATGGACCCCAGGAGCAAAATATAAAGTCTAGAAACAGAAACAAGCACATCAGGAACTCCAGTACTGCTAAGTGCTTTATGGAAAATATGGAATTGTTAATATGCTAAGTTGGGATATTTTGATAGCCATTTGAAAACAATAACACCTGATTCATAACTCATATTAAATATGAGAAAATTTCGGTGTAGTAAAAGATCAAAATAGTAAAAACTAAATATCATAATTGAACACATCAGTTAATTGACATATCTAAGTATAGGAAAAGGCTTCCAACTGTGACTCACAATTGAGATATAAAAATAAAAGATTGATAAATACGATTATGACATTTTAAAAAAGATTTCATGATAAAAGAAAACCACATACAATGTCAAAAATAAAATATTAAAAGAACTGGGAAAATATTTGCAACATATATCACAATTTTTTTAAGAGGGATGTTTTCTCATATATGTGTCTCATATATACGTATATTACATAGATATATATTCTCAAAAGTTGAAGGGAACAAAAGGCAAAGGCAATGAACAACAGTTCACATCAAAGTATACAAATGACTCAAACACGTGAAAAGTAAACTCCACACTGTTCATAATAAGAGAAAACAAATTAAAGTACATTGAAGTGCTAATTCTGAACTCTTTCTTTGGAAATATTCAAACACTTGACACAAAAACTTTTAGTGAGAAAGAAGGGAAAACAAGTACTCTTATAGACTGTAAGTGAGAATGAAAAATAGTAAAACAACTATGGAGGAAAATTTGGCAATATCTAACTTCATATGCATTTATCAATGTTAATATTCTGTTAGTGAAATAAAGCTATAGGTTTTCAAGATATTTCCATCAGGAGAAACTGATTACAGGGTGCATGGTATTTCTCTGTTTATTTCCTACGACGGCATGTGAATGTATCAACGCAATTCTCTCAAAGTAAAAAGTTTAATTAAAAAAAAGTAACTCAGGCTAATGGTTATCTTCTGGGAGGAGGAAAGAAGTAGAGTTTAGTAAGGGGGACAATGAGATTCTGTGATATGAGTAATTTTCTATTTCTTAGAAATCTGAATTGTGGTAAAACAGGAATATTCATTATGTAATAAGACATAGAGGTAAACAGTTGTTAAATTTGGAATTTTCCATATGCATGTTATATTTTAATTTTTTTAAATTAAAAAATAAAGGCTAACCCGGGAAAATTATCCTAACTTGCTAAGCATTTTGGCTTGTTGATAAAACTTTCACAACAAGAGAAGTTGGCACCATGAGTAGACTTTCTAATATGTGGGGAGTAGAAATGGAGTAGCCTACCCTTTAAGTTTGTACATGCAAGAAGGATTTTCTAATTGGTTCTTGGATCCCTAATTCGAACTCTAATCTGATTAGATTTAAAGAGACTAATGATTTCTAATTGTAAAGAGACCACTGATAGTCCTCAGCATGATCTGACAGTAGAAATAGGCAAAACTTCACTATTGGGTACCTGCAATCAAACATTTATAAAAAGAAAGAATCTTGATGACACTTATTTTCAAATATTTTTGTCTAACTAATGAGTATAATGAGACTACCTGGGTGCTCCTAAAGACACTGAACAAAGTGGGAAAGCAAAGGATGAGCTGGGAATTTGTATTCAAATACAAATTCCCAGCTCAAGAACCGTAGATGACCTGAAAGTTTCTATGTCTGCCCTGAAAGATAACCTTCTTTTCCTAAAGACACAGGGTGAAACTGACAAGACCCAAACTCAGAATCTTAGTCCGTAAGTGGCCAAATTACAACACAAAATAAATTTCTAGCCTTGAAGGTAGTCTACTGGTAAAGTGAGGACAATAACTGGGAAGAAATGAGATCCTGAAGATTGGAATGGGGTATGTGGGAAGACTTAATAGAGCTAGGGAATTAAGCCCCTAAATTCTGATGAGTCTTTTTTGCCAGAGGAAGCAGACACTATCCTCAGTAGAAGCAATCACCCACCCCTAATAGAAGACACAGCTCTTTCTCCATCTGAGTGGATTAATCTTTCATTGCCTGAAGAAACTTTAATGGCCTCCCATGGAGTAATTGCCTTGAATGACAATTCTGATTCTCTCCAGGACTCACTCCACCACCCCTCTTTATTTCTAGATATATAAGTAGGCTCAAGTCCCAACAGATCCCTAAAGGTAAGGTAAAAAGTGTGACCCATGGGGACGTGCACTACACTCCCCCAAAATAGTTGTTTCTAATTTATATAGACAGAAATCTGGGGAATATGTGTGGGAATAGATAGTAAGGGTGTAGAATAATTGTGGGAGGAGTATAAAGGTGAATGAGGCTGAATTTATTGATATTGATATGAGCAGAGATTCTACATTTAATGTTCTAACTGTTTAAGAGTTAGAAAGGGCTCTAACAGTTTGGTTAGTTGCTTGGCTAAAACATGAACCAAAGTGTGGCTCATGGTGAGTGACGTAGAAATGCTAGACTTGCCTTGGTTTAATGTAGAGATCTGAATGCATAGTCTCAGGAGGGTTGGAATGTTAGAATGGATTTGTTATTTAAATGTACTTACACTGAGAAGGTCCAGAAAGCACACTTTTCAACAAAAGTATAAGAATAAATTTGTGAAGGGAGCCCCAGAATCCTTGAAGTACTCTGTGATCACTTTTCTCTGTAGACCAGATTTTACAGTGAGCACTGCAGACATTGAATTGGGAAATCTAACTATAATGGGAGCAAATAAACCCCTGAAGTCACAGGGGTCAAGTGGTGGCACTCAACCCCAAAGGCAACTTGGTCATGGTTACACTAATGGATGGCAGAGTCAAAGCAGCAATCAGAATAGTCTGACTTTCATAGACCTTTGTCATTGGCTACTTGATTATGGTGTTCCTGGAAGTGACATTGATAGAAATCCTACCAAATTCTTACTTGATCTGTATAAGCAAAAATTTGCAGCCTAGCGAACAAAAGTGTAAGTTGAATCATAAAAACAGAGTCATGGTCCCTGAGTCAATTCTCAGTCTTAAGTCCCTTGAATGAAGGGGAGGCTAGGACCCCTTGAGGAAGGACTCCTGTACACAACCAAAATTTATACTTTTAATCTTTCTCACAGTCTTCCCCAGAGTGACTTATGATCTATTACCAGGGTATCTGTGCACTGGGGAAGAGGAAATGATCAGACCTCTTGGGGACTATTGGACACTGATTTGAACCAACATTAATTCTGGGAGACCCCAAATGCCACAGTGGTCCACCAGTAAGAGTAAGTGTTTATGTCGGTTTGGTGATCTATGACGTTTTAGTTCAGATCCATCTCAGAGTGAATCCAGTGGATTCCTGGACTTATTCTGTGGCTATTTCCCCAGTTAAGGAATGTATAATTGTAATAGACATATTGAGCAGCTAGCACAATCCCCATATTGGTTTCCTGACCTGTAGGATGAAAGATATTATGCTGAGAAAGTCCAAGTGGAAGCTACCAGAACTGCCTAAACCTAGGAAAATAGTCAACAAAATGCAACACTGCATTCCTTGATAGATTGCAGAGATTAGTGTCACCATGAAGAACTTGAAGGGGTGGTGATTCTATGACATCTCCATTCAACTGGCCTATTTGTCCTGTGTGGAAGACAGATGAATATTGGAGAACAACATTGTATTATTGTAAGTTTTTCTAGGTGATGACTTCAGTTGTGCTTTCATCTGTTACCAGATGCGTTTTCATTACCTGACCAAATTAACAGACCCTCTTGTATTGATCTTGCAGATGCTTTTTTGAAATCTATCCATGTTAAAAAAGACCACCATAAGCTGTTTCCTTTTAGCTGGTAAGGTGAGCAATACACCTTCACTCTCCTTCCTCAGTGGTATACTAACCCTCTAGCCGTATGTCATAAATGAGGTTGCAGGGCTCTTGATTCCTTTTCCCTTCCACAAGATATCACACTGGTCTGTTACATTGATAATATTATGCTGACTGGACCTAGTGAGCAAGAAGTAGCAACTAATCTACACTTATTGCTAAGATATTCATGGCCAGAGGGTAGAAAATATTTCAAAAAAATTTCAAGGGCCTTCTACCTTAGTAAAATTTCTAGAGGTTCAGTGATTTAGGGCAAGTGGAGATAACCCTTCAAAGGCGGAGGGTAAGTAATTGCATCTTGATCCTCTATAATCAAAATGGAGGCCCATGCCTATTGGTCCTCTTTGGCTTTTGGAGGCAACATATTCCACATTAGAGTGTGTTGCTCTGGCCCATTTACAAAGGGAACTGAAAAGTTGGTAGTTTTAAGTGGAGTCCAGAGCAAGAGAAGGCTCTATAACAGGTCCAGACTGTCATGCAAGCTGCTCTGCCATTTGGGTCATGTGAGCCAGCAGACTCAATCGTGCTTGAAGTGTCAGTGGCAGATAGAAATGCTGTTTGTAACTTTTGATAGGCCTCTATAGGTGAATCTCACTGCAGGTCCTTAGGATTTCAATAGCAAAGCCCTCAGATACTCCACAGACCTCCATTCTTTTTTTGAGAAACAGGTCTTGGCTTCCTACTGGGCCTTAGTAGAGACTGAATGCTTAGCCATGGACCACCAAATTACCATGCAACCTGAATTGTCTATTGTGAACTGGGTGTTTTCTGACTCACTGAGAAATAAATTTTGCCATGCACAGCAGCACTCATCTAAAAAGTGATAACAATGATCATTCCTGTGTTATAAGAAAATTGTGATAGATTATCAATAATGCATATATAAAGGAATTTAGAACAGAGTCTAAAACACCTGCAGTGTAAGTATTAATTATTATAATAAATTGGATTCTTATTTTATCAGAAAGTTTGATAGGACTAAAATGTGTGTGAAATACTCATCATTCAATATTCCTTCAAACAGTGAAATCTATGATTCTTAAAATAATTTCTGAATAATTTTGCCACGTAAATTTACCTAGAGCAAAGTCAATTACTTGGATGAGTATGTAGTCTTTGTAGAAAAAAAAAATTCTAAGGTGTGTTCTTTTAAAGATGTTAGACATTATTCTAAATTTATTTTTTCTGACTTTGTGTGTTCTAAAAAATACTGCATATTCAGCCAAATTTGAGCTGACTCTTTAATATCGCTCATTGTTGTATTTCAGCATGAATGACCATTCATACATTTCCATGTTTCCAAATATAGCACTGGTGGGCCATGCAGATATAAACAGTTCACACTTGTTCCAAACATTGCTGCATTACAAGTGTAAATAAAATATATTGGTCAAAATGAAGACTCTGACACATATGCCACAGTGCTATTTTTATATTCTGATGTCAAACTCTGAACTCTAAGATATACACAAATCTCTTCTCATTATTTTTTGCCAACCTTATGAATAAGCTTTGCACACTTTTGCTTTTTCTTGCCTTTTTCTCAGCTATTACTTTATTTAACAAATATCTATCTATTAAGCAACTACTAGCTATCTGGCAATTTCCTATATACTGTTAAAAAAACCAAACCAAACCAACCAAACAAACAAAAAACTTGAAAACTTGGTTCAAGAGAATTTTACATATAAATGGGAGAAAAAGATAGAAAATAATATTATGCACACACACAATGTTAGGTAATGGTAAGAATTTAGGAGAAAAAGCAAAGAAAAGATGTAAAGTTTGGGGAGTGCAGACACTGAGCTTTTATTTAGGAGATCAGGAAAGAAAAAGCAGTTAGAGGGATTGTGATAAATTATACTTACATAAAAATCCAACAAAGTATGTGTAAGATCTGTTCTGAAAATTATAAAATAATGATGAAAGAAATCATAAACCTAAATAAATGTATAGATATACTATTTTCATGGTTTGGAAGACACAATATTAATAGCTGTCAATTCTCCTCAAATTCATACATAAATTCAAACAGAATCCCATAAATACATTTTTAAAAGAAATAGATAAGCTTATTCTAAAATCTACAAGGAAGACAAGAAAAGCAAATCGCCACTGTACATTTTATTAAACATTTAACATATTGAAGAAATTATATTAAAACATTTTAAATTGTTATATATCTAACACTAAAATGAGAAAATTTAAATGATAATTTTCTTTAAAAATATTGTTTGCCAACTAAATGTAGAAACCCTGCATTGAAAAAAACCTATTATATATATATATATATATATATATATATATATATATATATATATATATATATATATATATATATATATATATATATATATTAATGTAGAAAGTATCCAAAGCCCAGTTTCCAGATAAATTTTCAGATAAACTATGCTAATTATCAAACAAAAAATTCCTACCATATATAGGTATACAACTACTTAACAAATATAGAAAATTAACCAAATTTATTTGCAAAGGTATAACATTGAGCAAAGGATCAACACCACATATAGACTTAACAGTTCCCAAAATAGACAAAATTCCTACATGGATGTAGATATAAAAACATTCAAGAGAATATTATTCAAGTGTCTCAAGAACAAAAGTGTTAGAAAAATATGGTCAGTTCTATTAAACAAACTCTGGATAAATAGAAGGAACTCTATTAGTACAAATAAGCAAATTAAAATTCCCACTGATATAAATGAGGTATTGATATATCCAATATATCCAAAATCTTTTCCAAATTTAAAAGAAAATATTCTAAAATGTACATCTAACATGGAAATTAAGGAAACTGACTAATATTATCAAGTTTATATCTTTTTAAAAAGCTATATTATAGTAAATAATGATAATTAAACTATTAAGAATGCCTGCTCTATGATTCACTTTGTTATAAAGCAGAAACTGGCACACCATTGTAAGGAAATTATACTTCAATAAAGATGTTTAAAAAAAAAAAAAAAAAAAGAATGCCTGCTCTAAAAACAATAATAATTTTGGAAGATCTTTTTAGTACAATAAAGCAGAGAAAGTAAAATATAACTACTGGAAAATTCATATGAGAGTCTGTAACTCTGAAGAATACATATATTTAAAGATTGTTTTTTAAACATATCCATAGCCAAATTGAAGATCAATTTTATAATTGATATCTGAGTCTTTCATTAGGAAATAAGCTTAATTAGGAGGCAGTTTGCTTGCTTTTTTCCATTACTGGAAGTGATTCGTTATTGTTTCAGAGGTTTTGCTCTCAGAAGAAATTTCATTTTTAAGGATTTAGCCTTAAGGAAAAAGAATAAGCAATGTATCGTTTCCCACAACTTAGGAAAAACCGGTCCCCTTTGGATATTCCTCAACTTTTTTTTCTTTTAAAGATTTTTTTGAAAAATCCATTTTTAAAGTGGACCATTTTTAAAGTCTTTATTGAACCTGCCACAACATTGCTTCTGTTTCATGTCTCGTTCTCCTGGCCTCGAGGCTTGTGGGATCCCACCTCCCCGACCAGGGATCAAACCTGCACCCTCCGCACCAAAAGGCGAAGTCCTAACCACTGGACCGCCGGGGAAGTCCCAGGATATGCCACAACTTTTATATGCCTCATAATTTTCTGAAAGGTACCACCCTAAGCAATGTGTGTAAGTGTATGTGTGTGTGTGCTTGCACACATGTGTGCATGTGCAATGAGGGTGGGGAAATGGAAAGTGTATGTTTGAATGTGTTTTTATTGTGTGTATATTTATATTCAATTGTCGAAAAGTTATTCAGGTCAGTAGGAGCTAAATCACTGAAATACTAATATGTTTCCATTTTACAACCCCTCATTGACTGATATCTTAGTGAAATGCTACTGCGAGTTCTGCTCTCAGACAATGCATGCAGTTAGATTATTGCTTGACAGCTGTATTTCTCTGGCTTTGAGAACTCTTCACAGTTTGTTGTGAATCTACTGTGCTGATACTGAGGAAAAAAGTCCATTTGTTCAATTACCACCATTATCCCAGACCTAGTACTTTCCAGTGCTGTAGTATAATGAAATAATTTAACACTGCCAAGTGGATATTGAAAAGTATACAACTTTCTCCAAGACATGAAAAGACTTTTCGCCATCCCTTTAAGTTTCTCTACCAGTATTTTCCAAACTGTGTTCTTTTGACCATAAAGTTCAGCTGACTTAGGGGTGGTGATGATCTCAGATTTTAACTGCTTATTTCCTGCAGATCTGCATAGTATTTTGGGACAAACAATTGCTTTAAAAAAATAAATAAAAGGAAAAAAAAACCCTACACTAAGGAGAACAAAACTGAAGCTCTACACAATGATCAAGATCTAAATATAGAGCTGTATCACTCAAGGAAGAGTGGTATTGACACGAGAATTGACAATTAGACCAATAGATAGAATAGAATCCAGAAAAAAACTCACCAATTCATGTAATTTATAGCAATGTGACCCTGGAGTAAATTAGAGAAATGATCATTCCAATTTGATGTCCATATGGGGAAAAAAAAGATAAATCTGGACTTCTACCATACATTATATACAAAAGTAAATTCCTGATGAATTGTAGATACAAATTCAAATGGTAACATTATGAAGCTTCCAGAAGAAAATATAGACATCTTCCTGACTTAAAGTAGCTTCCTTTTAGAAAGGAGTCAAAATCATGAAGATAAAATATGTAGTTGATTATATTAAAATTAATAACATCTGTTTTAAAAACATCATGATATTCAAAAAGTAGGTCACAGAGTGAGAGGTAGTACTTCTAATACACGTATATGATATAAAAATTCAGAAAATAAATCAATTTTCAAAAACAAAACAAAATGGCAAACCATCCAATGAAAAATGGGCAAGATAGTTGAAAATGCATTTTCCCAAATAGAATATCAAAGAGACCAATAAATATATGTAATGATTCTGTCTCTTTAGTTATCGGCAAAATTAAGAAGAATAAGAATAACAACAACAAAAACACAATGTGATACCACAACATGTAGCACAGAATGGAGATTATAGATAAAAATATAGAAATAGATATAAATATTGATAGGTGATAGATAGATAGGCAGATTAAGAGTAAAGTGCATTTTAGAATGTGGAGCAACAAAAGCAATCAATCACATGCTGCCAGTGGGATATAATTGATAAACCAACTTGGAAAGGCTGTTTGGCAGTTTCTACCTAATCTGTCTAAATACAAAACCTATAGCTACCGAAATCTCAGTCTCTGTACACCGGCACTGAATCAAAATCACGGAGACAGTTTTGGGTGAAGAAGAAAAAAGTAGCTTTATTTTTTTGGCAGGCAAAGGAGACCACAGCAGGCTAGTGCTCTCAAGACTGTGTCCTCCCCGAAAGGGTTCAGTGAGTAAAACTTACAGTGTTAGCTCAAAATAGGGTTCTCGATAAGGATAAGGGCAGGTGTGAGGTCTGCATTCTTCTCTTCTCGTGGAATATTTCAAAGCCATCAAGGCTGGCGTCAGGAGGTCCTGAGATGGGCTCTGGTGGTCAATGGGGTTATCATACTGTGACCTCCTCTTCTGGAATGAATGCTTACAAACAAGAGGAGTGTGAGCGAGTGTTTCAAAGAGGAAAAACACCAGTTGCCTGATATAACTTTAACAAGTGTGTTACTTTGAGCAATTAGGTGCGAACGAATCATTAATGAAAGAAAGAAAAAAAAAAAAAAACTACATGGAAAGAGGATGTGCAAGTGAAGCATAAGGTGATGGAGACCTAACTAGTCCAGTCAGTTTTACCTATAACACTATAACCTAGTAATTCCACTTCTAGGTATAGAGTCAACAGAAATTTATGCACCTGTTCATGAAAAGATCCATATGAGAATGTGTATGGGTTTATTATTTGTCATAGGTCCAAAGTGAAACTAAACAATTATCCATGAACATTGAAAAAATAAGTGAACTATAACATGTAATGAAATGCTATGCTGAGATTAGAATAAATGATCACAGAGGTAAAATCGAGTAAGTAAAGGCAGACATGAAAGAGTACATGATATATGATTGAATTCATAAAAAGTGTAAAAACAGGAGATAAACATTTATTTATTAGAAGTTAGAAGTCAATATAAACTTAAAAGGTGTAGGTTATTGTCTAGAAAGAAGCAAGAAGGGGCTTCTGTGGTGTTAGTAATGTCTATTTTTTATATATAGAGGTTACATAGGTGTAAAGTTTGTGAAAGTTCAGTGATCTATACAATTGCATGGGCACATTTTGAAGTATTTTATATTTAAAAATACTGAATTTAATTCCCTAGTATGTACTAGATTTCTCAAAGGAACAAATGCAGGGCTTGCAGTTTTTATTTGAAATCGTAAAATTACTGATCGTGCCTATGTTTTTCTTTATTATAAAATAAATTGTATGTACAATGAAATATGAAGGTTCTGGTGAGACATACAGATAGATTTATTCTTCTGTGATAGACAGGTGATAGAAAGTTTACTTTGAAAAATTCCAAAATAAATGTGATTGCCTTGAAATCCCAAAGCATTGGACATTATTTGAGGACCAGAGTCCTTCTAAAATCTCTTCCATTTCATTTCCATAATTTTCAGTTTTTCATGCAAAATAGTAGTCAAAATTAATATTTATTACAGATTCTTTGTAAGTTAAATGTAAATATTATCTAGAGTCAAACTTTCTACACCTTCATTTCTCAGTTCAGTTCCTAATATTTTTATATATAGCACCTGTCACATCATCATGCAGTATGTTTTTCACTGTCTTATTGACTCATATCTTTTGTTTAGAGTTTAATTCACAGATCTTAGGAGATGGAACATTTGCGACAAGAATGCCTTTAATCGCTTCTGTCATTTTTTTCTAAGCACATTTATATACAGAGAACTCAAATTAGTTTAAACAAATCTTGCTTAGGAGTGCAGAAAGTATTTTTAAAAGGATTTTTGAAAAATGTGTCTGTGTGTATGTGTATGTAATCAATAGATCGGGCACCATTTTATTTTAATTTTAGAACAAATAATTTTAGTAACTGTTTAGCTAAAGTTAATATATTTTAAATTTTATAAGCATTATAAACCCCAAAGGAAAAGATTATTAGGCAGATGAGCACTGAAATAAACACTTTGTGTATTAATGATGATACCTATGTAGGAAAGTATAATTTAGTAGAGCATAGTAGAGAAGAAAACAAATGGAAGAACTGAAAATATCAAACAGGGCTTGTCAATTTGATGTTTATGAAATTGAAAAAACAACATCAACAACTTCAGCATACTGAACCACTGCTCTGATTAAGCATCTGAAACAAAGTGGTTTTAACATCTAGTACACGATGTTTGGAAAGGCTGCAGTGGCCTGCAGCTACAACCTTCATTTCAAAATAAATTGTCAACAGGGAATGGAAACCAGTTAAGATAATGTAAGAAATGAAAGAACCTTTACTCAATCTCTAAGCAATACATGTTGGAAACTAGAAGAAAAAAATATTGCATATATTTATCTTTTCACATAAAAGCTTTAGCTCTGTGCAGTCAATGACTTGTCTGTATTAAATTAATAAAAACTCACTTAAACTATTAAGGACATCTGTTTCTTAATGATTTTCTTCCAGAATGTGAAAGGTCAGAATTTCATAGATGTCACATGTCCCTCACATACCCTTGAGTTCCTTTTTAACTAGAGTTAACCCTTAATAGAAGTGAATTTCCAAAATCACATCTTTTACCAAAGTGTTATTTTTCTTTCGTTTTGGAAATGTAATTAGCACAGACAAGTTTATGTAACATCATATATATGTTACTGTTGGTCAGAAGTCACATTTTAAAAACTTTAAAAGTGTAAAAATATATTACTTTCTATTTTAATTTGTTACAGATTCTGGAATATAATATACTTTAAATAAAATATTAGAAGAAGACGGTATTGAGTGGCAACCATGCATTGCAGGTAGCCTCTAACCAAGTAGTCACTTGAAATATAAATAAACAAATCACCAAGAAGGAGCTTTCTGACAATACCCTGGCAAATCTATCTATCTATTTTATGTATGGAGTATATATATACACATTAACTATATACTATGTTGAATATAATATATACATTTATAATCATGATATTAATGATTATTAAATTTAATTAATATTAATCATAATATTAATGAAACATTTAAAAAATATTTCTTCCTAACTCGATTAAGCAGGAAATGAAGTATAAGATAAAAGCAATTTTATAGATAACAATATAAAAGAAAAAAAATAAATCAAAACATGATTATTTAGAAGTTTCAATTGCTTTTATTTACTATCAGTATATTTAACCTGCACAAGAAATTGAACAATGTAATCCATATTTTCATGTTGTACTAAGCTTTTGCAGAGTCAAAAATGTTAAACTGGCATTGAGAAACTTTGAGAAAAGTGCATATAATTGGGCAGACAGTATCCCCAAAATGGAGACACATACATTATTCATCATTGAATTCGTAGCACAGCGCCTTGAACAAAGAACCCTAATGAATATTGGGTACAGGACTATCTATAAATGCGTGTCAACTTCTAAACTGTAGGGAAAGATAATGCGGTTTATATATAATAACAAGTTGCAAGACAGATCAAAGTTTATGGGTAAAAGACCTAGAATTACTTGTCATCTGCTTGGTAAAAGCCTGCCTCAAAGTGCTATTGCATATAAAGCAGGAAATATTTCTTTTTCATTATGATTAGGTTAATACCCAAAGGAAAAAAAATCCTTTACTCAAAACATGGTGGCTTTGCACTTAAAAAGTAAGCGGTTTCTTATCACTTGTGTGGAGGAATTTCAGGAAAGCAAAATTACTCATGTAATTAAGAATACATTGAAGTGATCATCGAAGAATAACCTAGAATAATTATGAATCACTTTGGATGAAATACTGGGAGATAACTGTACTTAGTCCATGAGAAGAGTCATTAAGATCCACGAGTATTCTCTGAGAGTGAAAGAGTTGCAGTGTAATTAATACTAATTTTCAGACAATAAAAGTGATACTTAAGGTTTCAGGGATCTAATGCTGCAGAAACTTGATATAATATTAAAATCATTTATTGAGCCCTGCTCAATTTTATTGATGAAAATCAAAATATCTATTTTCAAAACAGGGCTAGAATAAACTCAGGTGTATGGAAAACTTTTAAATATTTCCTGTCCTTCCTTCCATCATTTCTTCTCCTGAGCAAAATTATTCTATACTTATAATTTCTTTCCTTTTGATCCAGTTTTTGTGATGAGTATTTTCTTTAGAATAGTCTTGCTATATACATATATTAGTCCCTACTGTCCCACTAATTTTCACACCAAATATAAATTTTTTCAAGAGTTCCTTTGGGTAAGACAAACATGCAGATGTAGACTGTCCATGGAAATGTAGGAGAACGATTACAGAAGGTTAGAGAATATAGAATAGTATTGAAAACTGTAAAGTCTTTGATACTTTTTCCTTCTCTGAGTCAAACTTGAGAAACATTCATGATATGATAAACACTGAAATTAATAAAATGTCCTTTTTCTGTGATTCAGAGCATCTCTGTGTTTTGCAAGTGACTCCATGAATTTAAGGAGCCAAGGATATATGCTAGTCTATGAATAGAAATCTATAACAATATTAGAAAAGCATCCAATCTACTCAGGATAGCTAGTTCCAGGGAGACATCAACTATTAATATGTAATTAGTATGGCTAAGCGTGTTAACCTAAGCAATTGACAATGAAACAGGTTCACACGAGTCTGGAATAGAAAACCCAAGCTATATTAGTTTGATAGTGATTGTCTCGTACTGGTTAATAGGAATAGACTCAGGGAGTCTAGCTTATTAAAGAGGTAGGCATTATTGTGAAACTTCTTCAATATTTAGATGAGATAGGCCTACTATCTAACCATCTTTGATGATTCCACATCCACAATTTTAAATGTCAGTGTTCTTTTATCTGTAAAATTGCTTCCATAGTTTAATCTATCTCATAGCCTTATGAGAATTAGAGAAGATGGTGCATATAAAGGGCTTAGCACAGTGTCTGAGAAACCCTTGGTAAATGGTAATTATGTACCCATAACATGCTAAAAATAATTTACCATATATTTATTAGTAGTAGTAGTAGTACTGATACTACTTTACTGATACTACTTTACTGATACTGTAAATTTACTGATACTATAAATTATATGAACTCTATTGCACCGCATTTGCTATACACAATAAACCTATGGGATACATATCTCTATTTTACAAATGTGGAAACACATATGAATTCAAAGCTGGCTGAATCCAAAATTCTTAATCTTTATTGCATGTTGCCTGATATGTACTAGAGAGTACTCTAACAGATAAGAGCATTCCAAGCATTAGATAACTATATCTACTTCCTGCTTTAAAAAAATATATGAAAGGATTTAAGAAAAAATTTAGCCATTTGTGTTCAGCAAGCGATTCCTTAGAACAAATTCAAGCATCACATGGGTGATTTAACATATAACTTTAGAGTGTCTCCCAATCCTGGTATTAAATATGTGCGTAATTGTGTGGTCCACAGATTTTTCTTGAGTGGATACAAAACTCTGGAAGATATTAACCAAGGATATAGCCCAGGCATGGCAAGCTGTTTTACAGTGTTTATTGAGTGCTGAAGATGGACCAGGCAGGAAAAGAAAAAAGACATAATAAAATTTAAAAAATCGAAGGTTTCTGGTTTGTGTGTGCCAGATACTGATCTGAGTCTAATCTTATTTCTAAAACCTCTCAGTAATTTCAAGAAGTTCTCATGAATCCCATTTTACTAAAAAGAAAACTAACTCCAGGAGGTAAGTAAACTTTCCAAAGACAGAATTACTGCCAAGGAATTTAATGACCCATATTACCTCCAAGTATCTCCAGAGTAGGCACTCACCTTTTTAATGATGTATACTTTATGTAGAATCATAGAATAAATATGCTGTGCTTTCTTGAACTTGAATTTTATTTTATATGATGGTAAAATGTCTATCATAACAAAGTCAATTATCAAATTAATAATTGTCAATGATATTTAAGATCTAAAAAGTGAGATATTTTCCATTGATCTGTGAAATAGTTTAGCTTATGCCCAGCACACTCTTTATGGGTCTCCTGATTTTAATGCCCTTGGCAGAAAACTGGTAAAATATATGTTAATATAACATAAACAAAATTACATTACTATAAATCTATCAGTGGGTGTAAGGCAAGCATTTGGGATACCTTCAAAAGTAACTTGTTAACACTGAAACTAAAATTGTTATGCATATATCATTATTACTTTCATAAAAGATGTCACAGCTAATGGCAAGCTAGGAATCCAGAACCAGGAATTAATTACTTCACTGCATAATTTACAAGATTTATATATTAAATTATAATTATTGCATGTATGACATTGTATTTATATAATTATTTACATTTTCCAAAGTAACTTTTACATCTAGATGTATTTATGCTCCCTGCAGTGAAATGTAGATTGCATTTTTCTTTTAAACGAAGAGTCAAACATAGAGACAATTACAAAAATTCATTGTCTAAATCTCAAAGATAGGCAGAATGTTTGTGTTGTTTTTCATTGCTTTATTTTTATTTATCCTATATTCTGAATATGATTAAAATAATTGTTCCTACTTAAGAAGCCATTTCCCTAGGAAAAACACTGATTAAAATGAAGCCAGAATAAAAAATGTCAGGTACTCAAATCTTTATGAACTACCTTCATTATGTGTCATAGTTAACTACCAGTCCAAAGGCCTTTGGGGTTTATAATCATTATCATTTCTCTTTTAGACATGCCTTTTAACCTATTCTGTCTACAAAGTAGAAACTGTTTGATTTCGTATTTAATACAGAGGACAAATTACCATGTCCCTTAAAGTAGGGGTTAATGCTAGTGGATGAGCCAAATACAATCCATCTCTTCCTCTCCCTTCTGCTGCTTAAACTTATGATGACCCACTGTTCCTGGAGGTTAGAGAGTTTCCTATAAATGTAGAAAAAAAATTTACATTCCCACAATAACTTCTAACAGTCTTTCAGTCAGTCCCCTTCTAAGAATTCATCTACTTTAGGAGTTTGGGATTAACATATACACACTACTATATATAAAATAGAGAACCAACAAGGACCTCCTACATAGCACAGGGAACTCTACTCAATATTTTGTAATAACTTATAAGGGAAAAGAACCTGAAATATATATATGTATATAAAACTGAATCACTTTGCTGTATACCTTAAACTAATACAACATTGTAAACCGAGTATATTTCAATAAAAAATAAATAAAAGAAGAATTCATCTACAGGATATATTTTGTTTCATTTAAATATGGTAGTGAATTAGAGTATTTCCATATCAGATACTTCATTTGGAATAGTGATGTAACAATTGGGAGTGTCTTTAATTCCAGTAGACTTTTAAAGATACTGACATTTTGATTTTTATTGACCCAAGATCTCTTATTGAAACCCTTTGGGTATATATTTCCAAGTGAGAAGTTTTCAGATCTTGGAAATATACTACAGTTTACCTGATAATGCATACTATTCTCAGCATGGGCTTGGAGAGCAGTTCCTACTTATATTAAACTGTTCAAAAATATTAATTAAAATATTAATTATAAAGATAGAATTCAAATAGTCATATTTCAAATTATGTTTTCCACCAAATGAGTTTAGGCAAGTCAGATTTTGCATTGAAAGGAATTTTTTAAAGTTTTTCTGCTTTGTCAAAGAAAATTTTAGAATTTAATATTGAGGATGAGAGATTTTATACTCTGTATAAATATTTGATATGTGGTCACAAGGTCTAAAACTCAGTTGCTTTTTAAATGCAAAATAACAGCAACCAAACAACAGCAACTAAATTACCAGTCAATACCCTAACAACCCCTACCCTGTACCCAGGAATTTCCAAAGTGTACTTTCTTTACAATACAAGGAAAATGCTAATTGACTGCCAAAAGAAAAAATCTTTTGTCTTTCAAGAATTGCTTTTAGATCTACATTTCATCCAGAGTTTTAAAATTTGAGTAATGCATCTGTCATAAACAATTGAGTTTTATTTTGTTGTTGTTGTATTTTTGGGTTTAGAGTATAGAATACTTTTGTATGCACTATATTATTCATCTTCCTTTTTGCCCTATGTGTCTGGTAACATGAATTATGAGTCCGAGTCTTAGAAAGACTGTAACCTTTCCAAGTCTATTCAGTCATTACATAAGAGAGTCAGAATTAGAAATGCCAGAGAACTGAATAAATGTATTTTTCAGTCTTATGCTTTACCTATAGTATTAGAATATAAGGAGGCAAGGTAACATGGTTTAAAAAATAAAAATAAAAAATAAGAGGAGGTTGTGGAGTCATGATTACCTGGATTTGAATTTAGATCTATATCTTTGAAACTGTATAACCTTGGTTAAGTTACTCCTGCTCACTTTATCTTATTCTGTTCCTTCCTTTTACTCTTTGAACATTTTAATCACAACCTATTTTAAAATCCCCTTCACATGCTTTTATTATATATCATCCCTTCCCTTTTAATTTTCTCATTTCTTTCAACTTTCAAATTTATTTCATATCTGTGGTTTCCTGATGTGCTTTGTCATTTTATCTGTGAGATCAGCAACGTGGAAGTTGCTCTCTGATGAAGAAATTAGTCCTTCCATAAGTCATCACTGCAAACCAGTAGCTAGAAGGAGAAATGATTGGATGTTAATGTTTCACTGGACAAAACCCGAAATCTTTACATCGTGCTGTTCAAACTCCTTTCAAATAGCTTTTTAAAATTTTGCTAAATTAGGCTGCAAATCCTACCCTCTCCTCACTTGTTGACCATCCCTAAATCTTCTTCACTCTACCAAAGTTTCATGAGGTTCTTTCTTCTTTGCTTACCCCATGGCAATTTGTTGAGGATATTCTAGGTTGTACCTATATATAAAAGAAAAGCTGCAAATGTAATAAAGGAAAAGTTTCAATTCACTGATTTGTAAGCATGTTTATCAGTTTTCTTATGCTATTCATTTTAAAGTAAATATATCTGTAAAATTAGGAGTCTGTGGTTTTATTTTCCATAACACTTTCATGGGAGTCAAGCATATATCATGAGATGTGAAGTTTTTGGCCTATAGAAGTTACTTATTTCATATTTATTTTGCAAGATTCTACGGGTTTCATGAGTTGTGGATCTCTCTCTTTCTCTTTCTCATTTATGGATTGTTTTGTTTGTGTTTTGGTTTTGACTCAGAATTTCTGTGCTGGCAAGTGGTAATCAGGATTCAAAAGCTATTCAAAGAGTAGACTTGGAGTTCCTTTTTCTTCTTTTCTTTAACTCTTTATTTGAAAGAAAATCCAACTTACAAAAAAATTTTGCAAAAACATCACAAAGAACACTTTTTTCTTCTACCATTTTCAAGTAAGTTGCCAACATAAAGCCATATCATTTTCAAATATATTTTAGTGTGTAGTTCTTAAGTACTAGGACATTCTGCTGCATAATCAAAATGTAAGCAACAAAGCCAGGAAATTAATATTGATACAATACGTCTTCACAGATTTTCCCAATAATGTCTTTAAAACAAAAGTATCCAGGCAAGAATCACGTTTGTATTTAGTTTTCATGTCCTTGCGTCTTCTTTAAATATGGAATAGTTTCTCAGTTTTTTGTCTTTCATGATCTTGACAGCTTTACTGGTTACAGGCTACCTGTAGAATATTTCTCAGGCTGGCTTGTCACAGTTAGACACAAATTTTGCATCTTTAGCAGTAACATCACACAATGATGCTGTATTCTTCTCATTGCATTATATAGGTAGCATGAGATTTTGTATTTCTTTTTATCCTATTATCAGTGTTAATTTTGAAGACTTGATTTGGCAAATATATTCACATAGTTCAAAAAGTACATTATAAAGGTTTCCCATAAGATGGTTATCTGCACAGGAAGAAATCTGGGCATCAAATGTCCTTTGCTCACTCAGCAGGCTTTGAATTCAATCATCTTTTTCCTACTTACAAGGCCCCCAGATTCTTCTGCTAATCCAGGTAAAGATTTGTGATTGATCTAAACTGCTTATGCTAATACATATATCTAGGCATGAACATGTGATTTGATTCTGGCTAATAAGAAGTAAGAAAAGGCTTCTTGGCAGGTATTTTGGGAAAGTTCTTGCTTTCTTGAAAAAAGAAAGGTAAGGAGCACAGCATTCAGATTTTTCCCTTCTCTCTTATTTTCTTCCTGTTTGGAAGGCCTATTTCATGGTTGGAGGTGTAATAGATGTCTTGAAACATTGACCAAGGAAACCAATAAGGTTGTAGAGCAGAAAGACAGACCTTAAGACATCTCTGAAATCAATGTTTCATATCTACCTGTGATAGCTCTAAACTTGTTTTTACAAGATTCAAACACTCAAAAAACATTCACAAATAATTATTGAAAATTTAAATGAGCTAATCCACTTAAATTGAATTTTCAGTGTACTTGACACATGCTACATAATCAATATATGTTAGCTGTTGTATTATTGTTGTTATTCTAGCCTATGAGTTATCATAAATAGAATGAATAGCTTAAAAGACTAACATTCCATAGAAATATCAGAAATGAAATAAAATGCACAAAAATATAATACTTGCCCTTAAGGAACCACAATTTAATGAATATTGATTGGAATATTTAAATCAAATTATAAACAGTTTTCTTTCTCTCACCCATACTTCTGTTTGAGGCTACCACTTCTACTGATATTACCTGTTGTTGGTTCATAGTTACCCAAAGGTCATATTTTGCCTAAAGCATTTTCTTATAGAACTATAACATCTTCCAACTATACAACGGGATGAAAACTGCTGTACTTACAACCTAACACTTGCTGATTTTGCCATAGAGTGGGCTGTTGATTTCAACATACTTTGCTGTATTTTTTAAAATTTTACATCTGAACTTAACACACCAAAGAATTTATCAGTACTCCCAAGCCCCCTTAGTAGAGGTTCGCCAGGCAACCTACCCCATCATCCTGACTTCTAATACTATCTACTTTTATAATACATACAAATGGAATTACGGAGTTTATATTTGTTTATATCTGGCTTCTCTCAACATCATGTTTGTGAAATTCATTCATATTAGTGCAGGTAGTTGCTAATTCATTCTCATTACTATATAAAGTCCGTTTTCTAAATGCACACAAAATGTATCCATTCTACTCTTGATGGATACTTGGGTGGTTTCCACTTTTCAGATATTGCAAATCCTGTCACCATAAACATCCTAGTACATCTCTCTCAGTGAACATATGCTTGCATGTATATTGGATATAAGAATATTTAATGTATTCATATATATACATACATATATTCATATACATGGAATTGCTAGGTCACAAATTTATATATATTACTGTTTAATAGACACTGCTAAACCATTTCGTAAGCAGTTATCAATTTATCCTCCAATGAATTGTGTATGAGGGTTTTAGTGTCTCAACACATTTGCCAACATTTGAGGTTGACAGCTTTTTTAATTTGTTTTTGTTTTTGTTCATTACTATTTTTTGTTCTTTGACATTGTAGTTTTAATGTGCATTTTTCTAATGATAAAATATTAAAAGGTTAAAAAAATGACAGGGACAATTACATAGTGAATGTATGTCAAATACTTTATTATTTTTATTAGTTAATGAGGGAAAAAGTAGACTATTGAAACCAGTTCAAAGTTCATTTGAGCTGCACTGGTAATCTAATAAAAAATGTTAGGATAAAATTAGATTTTTAGATCCAAAGCTGGTTGATGTCATTTAGGACAATGTACTATAATCTTTAGACTTATCTTTTTTAGCAGACATACATTGTTTTGTATCTTTACTTGTAAATAATCTAGAAAATAAATCTGCCTTACAGAAAGTAAAATAAGCCAGTCAGCAGAAAATCAATCAAAAGTGGAAGACCAGAAATGTCCTAAAGGAATAACTAGTAATCTCCTCTGTTATTTCCAGAAAAACAGAATTAAGAGAGTTGTCAGAGAATATATGATCCCTTGATGAAGAATCATGAGTGCAAATGAAAGCACTTCATTGTAATAAAAGTGAGTCAGAATCATTTAAAATAAAAAGAGGAAGACAACATAAATGTTAGAAAACTTAGTTTTTGATAGCAAGGACACTTTGTTCTGTGCTTTTGTTTTACAAAAAAATTAAGGAAATGGTAAGGTCAACACAAGCAGATAAAATTATCCTTCTGGTGAGATATAGAATCTTTGCTATCTGGACAGATTATACATAAGGGTTACATAAAGTATTACCTTTTACTTCCCCTGAATTAAAAGCTCTGTAACCAATACAGCATTTTAACAAAGAGAAAGCTAAATTCCAATTTTACACTATTATACTATTTGACAGGAAAGTTGTCCTTAATTATGTAAACTTGATTTAAAAGTATTTCTGAGCTAGTGGTCTTAATAAAAATATATTTTTCTTTCAAGTCTAGCAAATTTAATATTAAAGGTTTAACTTTATTTTCTGTTACTTTGAGGAACGTTAAATTTATATACCCACTGATTTATTTCTATAAACATATAGAAATCTTTTAACTTAGACATATAAAATTTAATTTATGGATACTCTCCATAGATAGAAAAGACTTTACATTGAGGTTAAAGATTTTCTGAGTTGTAAGCAGAGACAAACAGAAACTTAAAATGCTTGTAGCTTCATTTCTACAACTTCAGTTGATTTCAAAAGTAGAAACAAAAATGCAAAAGCTCAAGATTCCAGATACCAAAGAACTATTCTAATTGAGCACAAAATGTTTTCTTAATTGATTTCTGTTCACAAATATACAAAGAAACAAACAAAAAGACTAAAAAGTAGATGTTCTATCACCTCTCACTTGGTAGGGTACAGATCTTCATCATTCATATAACAAAAATCTCCAAATTATCAGACTAAAAACCAAAATCTGAATCACACCAACATTGGGAAATAAGTTACTGGCGTGCGTGAACTAGCAGCAAACAACAAAAGAGAAAATCAATAGGAGTAAGGATGGTAGAGGGAAACAAGGAGATAGGTAGAGCAAAATTCCATTGCTTCTTGGATTTACTTCTGGAAGCCAAGAAAGAAATGATGTCTCTGAACTTAAGTGGCCTATGAGGTGCTCTTTTTAAGCAACAAATATTACTTAACCCCATCAGATAAGTCCATTATGGTAACTAAATAGGATATACAAAACTGAAGACATAAAATGAACGTGTATCAAAAATTTTATTTAAATAATGTATTAATAAGGGAGATGTTAAAACCAGTTCAAATGTTCAAATGTTCAAAATCAATGTTTTACAGTTTTCAGAGTTTAGATCTTTCTTCTCCTTGGTTAAGTTTATTATTAGGTAGTTTATTCTTTTTGAGGTGGTTATAAATGGGAGAGTTACTTTAATATCTCTTTCTGATAGTTCATTATTAGTGAATAGAAAAGCAAAAGATTTCTGTATATTAATCTTGTATCCTCCAACTTTACTGAATTCATTTATTAGTTCTAATAGATTTTAGGTGGAGACTTTAGGTTTTTTATGTATAGTATCATGTCACCTGCAAATAGTGAGAGTTTTCATATTTCCCTTCTGATTTGCATGCCTTTTATTTATCCAGTAAAGAGCTGGATATTTAGAGATAATTCAATAAATGCATATTGAGACAATAAACAATAATAATTTAGATTATATTTCCAAGTGGCAGAAAATATTTGAATTTTGTTTGCTTGTTAAAAATTTAAAACTTAACTCTGATTCTATTGACTTATAAAATATGTAAACCTATCAAAGTTGCAAACACCGTATTGCACTTCACAATGTCTTTGGCTTATTTCCACATTTCAGATTATTTTTCAGACAGTCTTTTTATTAAATTACTGTTTATCAATTTATCCTCCATGAAGAAGTGTCCAAGGTTTTTGTCTGTTATATTTCAGTTTCAGTCTCTATATTTTTCATATTGATTTTTAGAATGAATATATGTGTACATGTATGTATATACATTTCTTTTTTGTTTGTTTTTGTTTGTCCTTTTCCTTTCATTTTTAAAATTAAAAAAATGTTTAATTGAAGTAGTTGATTTACAATATTATATTAGTTTTAGGTATACAACATAGTGATTCAATATTTTTATAGGTTATACTCCATTTAAAGTTATTACAAAATAATGGCTATATATCCCTGTGCTGCACAATACATAACCTTGTTGTTTCTTAATTTTATACATAGTAGTTTATGTCTCTCAATCCCATACTCCTATTTCACCCTTCCCCCTTTCTTTCTCCCCACTGGTAGCCACTAGCTTGTTCTCTATATCTGAGTTTCTTTGTTTTGTTATATACATTCATTCATTTTTTTTTTTACACTCCACATGTAAGTGATAATACAGTATTTGTCTTTTTCTGACTTATTTCACTATAATAATGATTTCTAGGTTCATCCATGTTGCAAATGGCAGAATTTTAATTTTTTATGGCTGAGTAATAGTCCATTGTGTGTGTGTGTATCACATCTTGTTTATCCATTCATCTAATCTAGGTTGATGGGCACTTAGGTTGCTTCCATACCTTGGGTATTATAAATAATGCTGCTATGAACATTGGGGTACAAATATCTTTTTGAATTAGTATTTTCTTTTTTTTTTCTAGATATATACCCAGGAGAGAAATTGCTGGATCGTGTGGTAGTTCTATTTTTTTTGTTGTTTTTGAGGAAACTCCATACTGTTTTCCTTAGTGGCTACACCAATTTACAACCCCACCAACACTGGACTAGGGTTCCCTTTTCTCCACATCCTCACCAACATCTATTATTTGTAGACATTTTAATGATAACCATTTTGACAGGTGTGAAGGGAATCTCACTGTGCTTTTGATTTGTATTTCTCTGATAATTAGTGATGTTGAACATTTTTTCACATGCCTGTTGGCCATCTGTATAACTTCTCCAGAAAAACGTCTATTTAGGTCTTATGCCCATATTTTAACTGGACTTTCTTTTTTTTGATATTGAGTTGTATGAGCTGTTTATATATTTTGGATATTAACCCCTTATGGGTCATATCATTCACAAATATTTTCTCCTATTAAGTTGTCTTTTTGTTGTGTCGATGGTTTTGATTTCTGTTTTGATTATTGTAGCTTTATAGTTCCATGTAAAATCAGGGAGCATAATACCTCCAACTTTGTTCTTTATTCTCAAGATTTCTTTGGCAATTCGGGGTCTAGTGTGGTTCCATATAAATATTAGAATTATTTGTTCTAATTTTTTGAAGAATGCCATAGGTATTTTGAAAGGTATTGCATTAAATCTTTAGATTGCTTTGGGTAGCATAGATATTTTAACAGTATTAATTCTTCCAATCCAAGAACACAGGATATTTTTCCATATCTTTGTATTATTTTCAAATTCCCTCATCAATGTTTTACAATTTTCAGAGTTTAGATCTTTCTTCTCCTTGGTTAAGTTTATTATTAGGTAGTTTATTCTTTTTGATGTGGTTATAAATGGGAGAGTTACTTTAATATCTCTTTCTGATAGTTCATTATTAGTGAATAGAAAAGCAAAAGATTTCTGTATATTAATCTTGTATCCTCCAACTTTACTGAATTCATTTATTAGTTCTAATAGATTTTAGGTGGAGACTTTAGGTTTTTTATGTATAGTATCATGTCACCTGCAAATAGTAAGAGTTTTCATATTTCCCTTCTGATTTGCATGCCTTTTATTTCCTTTTCTTGTCTGATTGCTGTGCTAGTATTTCCAATACTATTTTAAATAGAAATGGCAAGAGTGGGCATCCTTGCTTGTTTAAGATTTTAAAGGAAAAGCTTTCAGCTTGTCACTGCTGAGTATGATGTTAGCTGTTGGTTTGTCATAATAACCTTTATTATTTTGAGATATGTCACCCCTATACCCACTTTGATGAGAGTTTCTGTCATGAGGGAATGTTGAATTTTGTCAAAAGCTTTTTCTGTATCTATTGAGTTGATCATGTGATTTTTATCCTTCCTTTTGTTAATGTGCTTTATCATATTGATAGATTTGTGAATATTGAACCATCCTTTCATACCTCAAATAAAACCCACTGATCATGGTGTATTATTTTTTTAATATATTGTTGAATTTGATTTGTTAATATTTTGTTGAGGATTTTTTGCATGTATTTCCATCAAAGATATTGGCCTGTAATTTTCTTTTCTTTTTTTTTTTTTTTTCTGGTAGTGTCCTTGGTTTTGGTATCAGGGTAATTGTGGTCGAGAGCCGAGTAGAACTAATTTGGGATGGTTTCATTCTTTTCAATTTTTTGGAATAATTTGAGAAGGATAGTTATTAGCTCTTCTTTATATGTTTGGTAGAATTCCCTTGTGAAGCTGTTTGCATGGAGGTTTTTTTTTTTTTTTTTTAATTTATTTATTTTATTTATTTATTTTTGGCTGTGTTGGGTCTTTGTTGCGGTGCGCGGGCTTCTCATTGCGGTGGCTTCTCTTGTTGCGGAGCACGGGCTCTAGGTGCACGGGCTCAGTAGTTGTGGCACGTGGACTCAGTAGTTGTGGCACGCAGGCTTAGTAGTTGCAGCACGTGGGCTCAGTAGTTGTGGCTCACGGGCTTTAGAGCGCAGGCTAAGTAGCTGTGGTGCACGGGCTTAGTTGCTCCATGGCATGTGGGATCTTCCCGGACCAGGGCTCGAACCCATGTCCCCTGCATTGGCAGGTGGATTCTTAACCACTGCGCCACCAGGGAAGCCCTGCATGGAGGCTTTTAATTACAAATACAATTTCACTACTAGTGTTTAGTCTGTTCAGATTGTCTGTTTCTTCCTGATTCAGTCTTGGTAGGTTGTATGTTTCCAGAAATTTGTCCATGTCATCTAGGTTGTCCAGTTTTTGGCATGCAACTGTTCATAGTATTCTCTTCTGATTTTTATGTATCTCTGTGGTACTGGTTGTTATTTCTCCTCTTTCATTTCTTCTTTTGTTGATTTGGGTCCTCTCTCTTTTCTTCTTGATGAGCATGACTAAAGGTTTATCAATTTTCTTTATCTTTTCAAAGGAACAATACATGGTTTCCTTGATCTTTATATTGTTTATTTTGGCCTCCATTTCATTTATTTTCTCTCTGATCTTTATTTCCTTCTGTCTGCTGACTTTGAGCTTTGTTTGTTCTTCTTTTTCAAATTCCTGTAAATGATAAGTTAGGTTTTCAATTTGAGATTTTTCTTTTTCTTGAGGTAGGCCTTTCTCACTATAAACTTTCCTCTTAGAACTGCTTTTGCTGTGTCCCATGGATTTTGGAAAGTTGTGTTTTGTCAAGTTGTTTCCTGATTTCCCCTTTGATTTCTTCATTGGCACACTAGTTTTTTTAGTAGCATGTTATTTGGTCTCCACGTGTTTGTGCTTTTCCCAGATTTTCTTCCTGTAATTGATTTCTAGTTGTATACGGTTGTGGTTGGAAAAAATGTTTGATGTAATTTCTATCCTCTTAAACTTGTTGAGACTTGTGTTGTGGCCTAGCATGTGATCTGTACTGGAGAACATCCATTTTCAATGGAAAAGAATGCGTATTCTGCTGTTTTTTGATGGAATGTCCTGTAGGTATCTAATTAGTCCAACTTGTCTGTTGTGCCATTTAAGACCACAGTTGCCTTATTGATTTTCTGTCTAGATGATCTGCCCATCAATAAAAACGGGTGGTAATGTCCCCTATTATGACCATATTATTGTCAATTTCTCCCTTTTATGTTTGTTAATATCTGCTTTATAGATATACTTGTTCCTGTATTGGGTTCATTTATGTTAAGGAGTGTAATATTCTCTTCTTGTATTGATCCCTTTATCATAATATAAAGAAGACATACAGATGGCCGACAAACACATGAAAAAATGCTCAACATAACTAATTATTAGAGAAATGCAAATCAAAACCACAATGAGATATTACTTCACACCAGTCAGAATGGCCATCATCACAAAATCTACAAACAATAAATGCTGGAGACGGTATGGAGAAAAGGGAACCCTCTTACACTGTTGGGAATGTAAAATGATACAGCCACTATGGAGAACAAGATGGAGGTTCCTTAAAAAAACTAAAAATAGAACTACCATGTGTCCCAGCAATCCCACTACTGGGCATATACCCTGAGACAACCATAATTCAAAAAGACACATGCACCCCAATGTTCACTGAAGCACTGTTTACAATAGGCAGGACATGGAAACAAACTAAATGCCCATCAACAGAGGAATGGATAAAGAAGAGGTGCTACATATATACAGTGAAATATTACTCAGCCATAAAAAGGAACAAAATTGGGTCATTTGTAGAGACGTGGATGGACTTAGAGACTGTCACACAGAGTGAAGTAAGTCAGAAAGAGAAAAACAAGTATCATATATTAACACATATATGTTGAATCTGAAAAAATTGGTATAGACGATCTTATTTACAAAGCAGAAATAGAGACACAGATGCAGAGAACAAATGTATGAATACCAAGGGGGAAAGGGGATGTGGGATATATTGGGAGATTGAGATTGACATATATACACTATTGATACTATGTATAAAATAGATAAATAATGAGAACATACTGTATAGCACAGGGAAATCTACTCAATGCTCTGTGCTGACCTAAATGGGAAGGAAATCCAAAAAAGAGGGGATATATGTATATGTATAGCTGATTCACTTTGCTGTATGGTAGAAAGTAACACAACATTGTAAAGCAACTGTACTCTGAGAAAAAATTTTAAAATATAACAAAATTATAATGCCCTTCTTTGTGTTTTGCTATAGACTTCATTTTGTCTGATATGAGTATTACTACACCTGGTTTCTTGTCATTTACGTTTGCATGAAATAACTTTTTGCATCCCCTCACTTTCAGTCTGCATGTGTCTTTAGTTCTGAATTGAGTCTCTTGTAAGCAGCACATAGATGGTCTTGTTTTTTAAACCAATGCACCACCCTATATCTTTTGATCAGAGAATTTAGTCCATTGACATTTAAAGTGATTATTAATGTATGTACCTATTGCCATTTTATTACTTATTTTTTGTAGTTCTTCCCTATTCTTTTTTTCTTCTTTTAGTTTCTTCTCTTGTGGGTTGATGCTTTTCTTTAATGATATGCTAGTGTTCTTCTCTTTCCTGTTCTGTGTATCTATGGTAGGTTTTTGATTTTGGTTATCACGGAGTTTATATATGTTGACTTATAACTATATCTATTTGTTTTAAACAGGTAGTCCTTTAAGTTCAAACACATTCTAAAATATCTACTTTTTTACTCCCCTCCCTGACATTTTGTGTTTTTGATGTCATATTTTGCATCTTCAGGTTTATCCCTTTACTTATTATTGTAGTTTTATCTAATTTTACAATTTTTTGTCTCTTAATCTTTGTACTAGGACAGCCTAGTACAAACTGGGTGGGTGATGCACAGCCTTTATACATAGTTTAAGTGGGTGATGCACAGCCTTTATATATAGTTGTCTTTATATATATTTGTTTACTAGTTGATTTTTCCTTTCCTATAAATACTTTCTTGCCATAGCCTTTTCTTAGCCACTTATTGAAAACCATTTAACATTCCTTTTAGAGTAGGTTTAGTACTGATGAATGCTTTTAGTTTTTGTCTGAGAAGTTCTTTCTCTCTTCTTCAATTCTAAATGATAATATTGCAAAGTAGAGTATCATAGTTTTCAGGTTTTTCCTTTTTAGCTTTTTAAATATTGTGCCATTGACTTCTGGCCTGCAAAGTTTCTGTAGAAAAATCAGCTGACAGTCTTATAGGATTCTTTGCATATGACTCATATTTTTTTTTTTCTCTTGCTGCCTTTAAAATTCTCTCTTTATATTTAACCTTTGCCATTTTAATTATGATATGTCTTTGTGTGGGTCTGTTTGGGTTCCTCTTGTTTGGTCCCATTTGTGTTTACTGTACCTTGATATGTTTCCTTCTTCAGGTTTGGGAAGTTTACAACCATAATTTTATCAAATACATTTTGGATATCCTTCTCTCTATCTTCTTTTGGGATCCCTATAATGCTAATGTTGGTATGTTTGATGTTATCCCAACAATCCTTTAAAACTGTTCTCATTTTTAAATTTATTTCTTTATTTTTGCTGTGCTGATTAGTTAATTTCCATTACTCTATCTTCCAGATCACTGATGTGTTCTTTTGTATCACCTAATCTGCTGTTCATTCCTTCTAGTGTGTTTTTCATTTCAGTTATTGTATTCTTCAGTTCTGACTGGTTCTTTTTTATATTTTCTAGTTTCTGGTTAAAATTCTCACTGTATTCATCTATTATTTTCCCTAATTCAGTTATTATTCTTATTACTAATGCTTTGAATTCTTAACTGGTAATTATTCATTACTGTTAAATAGCTGCTTTTTCAGTAGTTTTCTCTTGCTCTTTCAATTGAGACAATTCTTCTGTCTTCTCATTTTCTTTATCTTTCTCTGTCTATATGAAATTAGGTGAAATGGTTACCCAGTGCATTCTTGAAGGGGTGTCCTTCTGTGAGAGCACCCCTATACAGTCTGCATGAGCTCAGTAGCTGCTGGGAGAGTTATATTTGGTGTGAACACTAGTTACATATTTCTTTAGTGTGTGCTGGCAGCTATCATCTTTGTTGGGTGTGGAGCTGGAGATGGAGGGGCTAGGACAGAGCCAGGTGTGAGCTGGGGTTCCCTTTTGCTCAGTGGCTGTCACTGCCCTATTTGGGGCATGTTCAGTTCCAAGTTTCAGAAGCAGAAGCTCTGAGGGTTGGATCAGAGCTGGCTCAGTTCTCTTAAGTGTGTGCTCTTCCCCTTCCCAGTATTGGCACTCTTGTCCCAGAGGGGAGCAGTACTGGAGCAAGAGTGGCTGTTGTGGGTATTTTGCAAGGGTCTGAGGGTGGGCTGCGGTGATCTAGCTGCCATCAGTGATCCAGACTGCTTCTGATATGCTGCCTGTACAATCAATCACCAGTAATGGTTGCCTTCTACCTCCTCAGATGCTGCTTAGGTTTTGAGCTGTCTCAGCACCTAATGGGTGAGATTTTTCCTAGGTTGTGGCAGCACTTGCCTCATTATGGATCTGTGACATGAGGCAAGCAGTGCAGGATCATTCACTGGGTTCAGGCTGGGTCAGATACTAGGGTGGTCGCAGTAAACCCATGTTGTTTCAAGCCACTTTCTCTGCCCTGCTTTGGGTGTAAGCAAGCATTCTGCACTCCTCATGAGAGGAATCTAGATTTTCCACAGCTCTCCTATTAGTCCCATCAGCCCTCCAACCAGTCAAGGGAGCTCATCTTCTCCTTGATGGATCCCAGGGCTGGGTGCCCAAGATGTAGCCTGAACCACTCACTCCCCAGGAAGGGTTTCCACCCATACATTCTCTCGTTTCCTCTGATTCCCTTCCTGGGGCACAGATCTGAGTCTCTTCCCTTCCTACCCAATTCTGTGTGGATCTCTCTTACAGCCTTGGTTGTACAGGAGTCTGTCTGCTAGTATCCAGTTAATTTTCAGTGAGCATTGTTCCACAGGTGGATGTATTTTTAATGTGTTCATAGGGGGGTGGTAAGTTCTACATCCTCCTATTCAGCTATTTTGATTCAAGTCTTTTCCTTTCATCTTTTATCTGTGCTATAATGCTCTGCATAACTGCTATTTTACCAAGTTTTCATTTCTATTTCTGATTGATTGTATAGTATAGCAACAGGATACTAGACTGATTTATAGAATACTAAATAAGAGACAAAGAGACTATTTCTTATTCCAGCTAATCCAACAAAGCAGTGTTAACACAAGTGTTCAGACTTGTATTTAGTGTATCTGAGTCTTGTTTTAATATTATGACAGTATATTGAATAGCTCTATTCTCTGAGTTTTTACATAGTCAATTATACAGGAGGGGAAACTATAGATTTTATAAGCTATTATAATTTTAAATTCAATTTACATTAAGAACTGGGAAATGAAAAGTCCCATGTCATGTTTATAGGTTACAGCTTCATATAATTCTACCTCTTAAAATTCCATTTTATCTTAATGATTAAGGGAATATATTTAATGTCCTTTTCTCATAGCAATACCAAAGAGAGATATATGGTAGATTATAAAAACAAATTAAAAATGCATCATTGTGAGGAGAATAAAAAATAATGAGACAAAGAGAAATTATGCAGGTGCTGTTCTAAATATCTATTTAGTGTTAAGTACTACTAACAATGCCAATATATTACTTGTTACTATTTTAGAATTATAAGGGATCCAGATAATCTAGACAATATGAAAATTAATGGGTCAGTAAATACATGTGAAAAAGTCAAGCAAAAATTGTCAGAGTATAGGACATGATAATAGAAAATTTTATTTGGTCTGCTGTCCTAACAACATGTCTTCTAGAATGGCTGAAAATAACAACAGTGTTCTAAATTCAAAGAGAACTTTACCATTTATAATGTAATTTCATTGTCATTTTTTATTTATTTTTGTCTCTGTTATCAATCTAAATTTAGTAACCTTTTGGACTAAAGAAGATGCTGTGGTAAGAACAAACTAGTCTAAAGAGATCAGTAATAGTATCTAATTAGCTTAATTTTACTTAGTTTTTTAGTAAATGACCTACAATTGAACTTTTTTATCATTCAACACCATCAAATACCACCAGGTTATAATTTTGGTAACAAAAATTCTTTAAATAAAAAAAACTAGAGGTTTGACATATAATTTTTCTTGTGTATCCATAATATAATGCCAAATAAATATCAATTCATACATAGATGTGTGCATGGGACAAAATAAAGCCACACACAAACTGTATTTCTGTAATTCAATATATTCAAGTATCTTAGAGATAACTAGATCCCAGATAAGTATGTGCACGTATGCATTTACAGCAGTCTTCTTTAAAGGTTCTGTAAAATACCATTGCACTTTTTTATTCAAAATATTTATTGAGCCAATATTATTATTAGTTGGGGAATATTATACTATGAAACAAAAAGAGGAATAAAATGAAAGTCTTCTTTTCAAGAAACTTATAATCTCTTACATATGCACACACACATAAATAAATTTATTAAAACATGAGATCATGTGTCAGCATTTACCAGAATGGAAAAGACATTTAAAATCCAGAAGATGGAGTATTGTTTTGGAAGGTTGGTTTATTTCATAAAGAACATATAATTTGGAGGACCTTCAAGATGGTGGAGGAGTAAGACATGGAGATCACCTTCCTCCCCACAAATACATCAAAAATACATCTACATGTGGAACAACTCTTACAGAACACTTACTGCATGCTGGCAGAAGACCTCAGATTTCCCAAAAGGCAAGTAACTCCCCATGTACCTGGGTAGGGCAAAAGAAAAAAGAAAAAACAGAGGCAAAAGAATAAGGGTGGGACCTGCACCTCAGAGAGGGAGCTGTGAAGGAGGAAAAGTTTCCACACACTAAGAAGCCCTTTCACTGGTGGAAACGGGGGGTGGGGGTGGGGAAGCTTTGGAGCTATGGAGGAGAGCACAGCAACAGGGATGCAGAATGCATAGTGGAGAGGTTCCCGCACAGAGGATCAGTGCCAACCAGCACTCACCAGCCTGAGAGGCTTGTCTGCTCACCCTCCAGGGCAGATGGGGGCTGGGAGCTGAGGCTTGGATTTGGAGTTCAGATCTCAGGGAGAGTACTGCGGTTGGCTGCGTGAACACAGTCTGAAGTGGGCTAGTGTGCCAAAGCTAACCGAGAGGGAATCCAGGAAAAAGTCAGGAACTGCCAAAGACTCAAGAGACCTTTGTTTCAGGGTGCATGAGGAGAGGATATTCAGAACACCACGTAAACGAGCTTCAGAGACAGGCATGAGCCGCAGTTATCAGCGCGGACACCAGAGACGGGCATGAAACGCTAAGGCTGCTGCTGCAGCCACCAAGAAGCCTGTGTGCAAGCACAGGTCACTATCCACACCTCCCTTCCTGGGAGCCTGTGCAGCCTGCCACTGCCTGGGTCCCGTGATCCAGAGACAACTTCCTCAGGAGGACTCACGGTGCGCCTCAGGCTGTTGCAACGTCATGCCGGCCTCTGCCACCGCAGGCTCACCCCACATTCCGTACTCCTCCCTCCCCCTCACCTGAGTGAGCCAGAGCCCCCTAATCAGCCACTCCTTGAACCCCATCTTATCTAGGTGAAGAACAGATGGTAGAAGGTGACCCATATGCAGAGGTGGGGCCAGATCCAAAGCTGAACCCCAGGAACTGTCCGAAAAAAGAAGAGAAAGGGAAATTTCTCCAGGCAGCCTCAGGAGTGGTGGGTTAAGTCTCCACAACCAACTTGATGTAGCCTGCATCTCTGGAACACCTGAAGAGACAACGAATCATCCCCAAATTGAGGCAGTGGATTTTGGGAGTGACTGGAGAATTGGGGTTTGCTGTCTGAGACAGACTAGTTTCTGATATTTATGTTTTTCTTAGTATAGTTTCTAGCACTTGTTATCATTGGTGGATTTGTTTATTGGATTGGATTGGCTGCTCTCTTCTTTTTTTTTAAAATCACGTTCTTATTTTTTTATTTTAATAATATTATTTTTATTTTTTATTTTAATAACTATTTTATTTTATTTTTTTCATTCTCTCTTTTTCTTCTCCATTTTCTTCTGAGCCATGTGACTGACAGGCTCTTGGTGCTCTGGCCGAGTGTCAGGCCTGAGCCTCTGAAGTGGGAGAGCTGAGTTGAGGACAGTGGACCACCAGGGACCTCCTGAACCCTTTTAATATCAATTGGCGAGAGCTGTCCCAGAGATCTCCATCTCAATGCTAAGACCAAGCTCCACTCAATGACCAGCAAGCTTCAGGGCTGGACACCCCATGCCAAACAACTAGCAAGACAGAAACACACCCCCATCCATTAGCAGAGAGGCTGCCTAAAAGCATAATAATCTCAGAGACACCTCAAAACACACACCGGATGCAGTCCTGCCCACCAGAAAGACAAGATCCAGCCTCATCCATCAGAACACAGGCACTAGTCCCCTCCACAAGGAAGCCTACACAAGCCACTGAATAAACCTTACCCACTGGGAGCAGACACTAAAAACAATGGGAACTACAAACCTGCAAGCTGTGAAAAGGAGACCCCAAACACAGTAAGTTAAGCAAAATGAGAAGACAGAGAAATACGCAGCAGATGAAGGAGCAAAGTAAAAACCCACTAGACCAAACAAATAAAGAGGAAATAGGCAGTTTACCTGAAAAAGAATTCAGAGAAATGAGAGTAAAGATGATCCAAATTCTTGGAAATAAAATGGAGAAAATAAAAGACACATTTAACAAAGAACTAGAAGAACTAAAGAGCAAACAAACTATGATAAACTACACAATAAATGAAATCAAAAATTCTCTAGAAGGAATCAATGGCAGAATAACTGAGGCAGAAGAATGGATAAGTGGCCTGGAAGATAAAATAGTGGAAATGACTACCACAGGTCAGAATGAAGAAAAAAGAATGAAAAGAACTGAGGACAGTCTCAGAGACCTCTGGGACAACATTAAATGCACCAACATTCGAATTATAGGGGTCCCAAAAGAAGAAGAGAAAAAGAAAGGGACTGAGGAAATATTTGAAGAGCTTAGAGTTGAAAACTTCCCTAATATGGGAAAGGAAAGAGCCATACAAGTCCAGTAGGCACAGAAAGCCCCTTACAGGATAAATACAAGGAGAAACATGCCAAGACATATATTAATCAAACTATCAAAACTTAAATACAAAGAAAAACATATTAAAAACAGCAAGGGAATAGCAACAAATAACATACAAGGGAATCCTCATAAGGTTAACAGCTGATCTTTCAGCAGAAACTCTGCAAGCCAGAAGGGAGTGGCAGGACATATTTAAAGTGATGAAAGGGAAAAAGACTACAACCAAAATTACTATACTCAGTAAGGATCTCATTCAGATTCAATGGAGAAACTACAAACTTTACAGACAAGCAAAAGCTAAGAGAATTTCGCACCACCAAACCAGCTTTACAACAAATTCTAAAGGAACTTCTCTAGGCAGGAACCACAAGAGAAGGAAAAGACCTACAAAAACAAACCCAAAACAATTAGAAAATGGTAATAGGAACATACATATCAATCATTACCTTAAATGTAAATGGATTAAATGCTCCAACCAAAAGACATAGACTGGCTGAATGGATACAAAAACAAGACCTGTATTTATGTTGTCTACAAAAGACCCACTTCAGACCTAGGGACACATACAGACTGAAAGTGAGGGGATGGAAAAAGATATTCCTTGCAAATGGAAATCAAAAGAAAGCTGGAGAAGCAATTCTCATATCAGACAAAGTAGACTTTAAAATAAAGACTATTACAAGAGACAAAGAAGGACACTACAGAATGATCAAGGGATCAATCCAAGAAGAAGACAAAACAATTGTAAATATTTATGCACCCAACATAGGAGCACCTCAATACATAAGGCAAATGCTAACTGCCATAAAAGGGGAAACTGACAGTAACACAGTAACAGTTGGGGATTTCAACACGCCACTTTCACCAATGGACAGATCATCCAGAATGAAAATACATAAGGAAACACAAGCTTTAAATGATACATTAAACAAGATGGACTTAATTGATATTTATAGGATATTCCATCCAAAAACAACAGAATACACTTTCTTCTCAAGTGCTTATGGAACACTCTCCAGAACAAACAATTTCTTGGGTCACAAATCAAGCCTTGGTAAATTTAAGAAAATTGAAATCGTATCAAGTATCTTTTCTGACCACAACACTACGAGACTAGATATCAATTACAGGAAAAAAAACTAAAGAATACAAAGACATGGAAGCTAAACTATACACTACTAAATAACCAAGAGATCACTGAAGAAATCAAAGAAGAAGTAAAAAAATACCTAGAAACAAATGACAATGAAAACACAAGAACCCAAAACCTATGGGATGCAGCAAAAGCAGTTCTAAAGGGGAAGTTTATAGCAGTAAAATCCTACCTCAAGAAAGAAGAAGCATCTCAAATAAACATCCAAACCCTACACCTAAAGCAATTAGAGAAAGAAGAACAAAAAACCCTCAAAGATAGCAGAAGGAAAGAAATCCTAAAGATCAGATCAGAAATGAATGAATAAGAAATGAAGGAAATTATAGCAAATATCAATGAAACTAAAAGCTGGTTCTTTGAGAAGATAAACAAAACTGATAAACCATTAGCCAGACTCATCAAGAAAAAAGGAAGAAGACTCCAATCAACAGATTTAGAAATGAAAAAGGAGAAGTAACAACTGACACTGCAGAAATACAATGGATCATGAGAGATTACTACAAGCAACCATATGCCAAAAAAATGGACAACCTGGAAGAAATGGACACATTCTTAGAAAAGCACAACCTTCCAAGACTGAATGAGGAAGAAATAGAAAATATAAACAGACCAATCACAAGCACTGAAATTGAAACTGTGATTTAAAATATTCCAACAAACAAAAGCCCAGGACCAGATGGCTTCACAGGCGAATTCTATCAAACTTTTAGAGAAGAGCTAATACCTATCCTTCTCAAACTCTTCCAAAACAGAGCAGTGGGAGGAACATTCCCAAACTCATTCTACAAGGCCACTATCACCCTGATACAAAACCAGACAAAGATGTCACACAAAAGAAGAGTACAGGCCAATATCACTGATGAACACAGATGCAAAAATCCTCAACAAAATACTAGGAAACAGAATCCAAGAGCACATTAAAAGGATCATACACCATGATCAAGTGAGGTTTATCCCAGAAATGCAAGGATTCTTCAGTATATGCAAATCAGTCAATGTGATGCACCATATTAACAAATTGATGGATTAAAAACCATATGATGATTTCAAAAGAGGAAGAAAAAGTTTTCAACAAAATTCAACACCCATTTATGATACAAACCTGCCAGAAAGTAGGCATAGAGGGAACTTACCTCAACATAATAAAGACCATATGTGACAAACCCACAGCCAACATCATTCTCAGTGGTGAGAAAACTGAAAGCATTTCGACTAGGATCAGGAACAAGACAAGGTTACCCATTCTCACCACTGTTATTCAACATAGTTTTGGCAGTTTTAGCCACAGTAATCAGAGAAGAAAAAGAATAAAAGGAATCCAAATTGGAAAAGAAGAAGTAAAACTGTCACTGTATGCAGATGATATTATACTATAGATAGAGAATCCTAAAGATGATACCAGAAAACTACTGGAGCTAATCAATGAATTAAAATTAAGGAAAGACTCCCATTTACCACTGCAACCAAGAGAATAAAATACCTAGGAATAAACCTATGTGAGGGGACAAAAAAACTGCATGTAGAAAGCTATAGGACACTGATGAAAGAAATTAAAGATGATACAAACAGATGGAGACATTTACCATGTTCGTGGATTGGAACAATCAACATTGTGAAAATGACTATACTACCCAAAGCAATCTACAGATTCAATATAATCCCTATCAAACTACCAATGGCATTTTTCACAGAACTAGAACAAAAAATTTCAAAATTTGTATGGAAACACAAAAGACTCCAAATCGTCAAAGCAATCTTGAGAAAGAAAAAAAGAAGCTGGACGAATCAGGCTTCCAGACTTCAGACTATACTACAAAGCTACAGTAATCAAGACAGTATGGTACTGGCATGAAAACAGAAATATAGATCAATGGAACATGAAAGAAATCCCAGAGATAAACCCATGCACATATGGTCACTTTATCTTTGATAAAGGAGGCAAGAATAAACAATGGAGAAAAGACAGCCTATTCAGTAAGTGGTTCTGGGAAAACTGGACAGCTACATGTAAAAGAATGAAATTAGAACACTCCCTAACACCATACACAAAAATGAACTCAAAATGGATTAAAGACCAAAGTGTAAGGTCAGACACTATAAACTCTTAGAGGAAAACATAGGCAGAACACTCTTTCACATAAATCATAGCAAAATACTTTTTGACTCACGTCCTAGAGAAATGGAAATAAAAACAAAAATAAACAAGTGAGACCTAATGTAACTTAAAAGCCTTGCACAACAAAGGAAACCATATACAAGATGAAAAGACAACCCTCAGAATGGGAGAAAATATTTGGAAACTAAGCTGCTGACAAAGGATTAATTTCCAAAATACACAAGAAGCTCATGCAGCTTTATATCAGAAAAACAAACAACCCAATCCAAAAATGGGCAGAAGACCTAAATAGACATTTCTTCAAAGAAGGTATACAGATTGCCAGCAAACACATGAAAGAATGCTCAACATCATTAATCATTAGAGAAATGCAACTCAAAACTACAATGAGGTATCACCTCACACCGCTCAGAATGGCCATCATCAAAAAACCTACAAACAATAAATGCTGGAGAGGGTGTGGAGAAACGGGAACCCTCTTGCACTGTTGGTGGGAATGTAAGTTGGTACAGCCACTATGGAGAACAGTATGGAGGTTTCTTAAAAAACTAAAATAGGACTACCATACGACCCAGCAGTCCCACTACTGGGCATATACACTGAGAAAACCATAGTTCAAAAAGAGTCATGTACCACAATGTTCATTGCAACACTATTTACAATAGCCCTGACATGGAAGGAACCTAAGTGTCCATCAACAGATGAATGGATAAAGAAGATGTGGCACATATATACAATGGAATATTACTCAGCCATAAAAAGAAGCAAAACTGACTTATTTGTAGTGAGGTGGATGGACCTAGAGTCTGTCATACAGAGTGAAGTAAGTCAGAAAGAGAAAAACAAATACTGTATGCTAATACATATATATGGGAAAAAAATGGTTCTGAAGAACATAGGGGCAGGACAGGCATAAAGACGCAGATGTAGAGAATGGACTTGAGGACACAGGGAGGGGGAAGTGTAAGCTGGGACGAAGTTAGAGTGTGGCACGGACATATATGCACTACCAAATACAAAATAGATAGCTAGTGGGAAGCAGCCGCATAGCACAGGGAAATCAGCTCGGTGCTTTGTGATCACATAGAAGGGTGGGATAGGGATGGTGGGAGGGAGACACAAGAAGGAGGGGGTATGGGAATATATATATACGTATAGCTGATTCACTTTGTTATAGAGCAGAAACTAACACAACTTTTTAAAGCAATTGTACTCCAATAAAGATGTTAAAAAAAAAAAAAAAAAAGAACATATAATTCAATCCAAGTCTTGTTAGTTTAGTACTGATTTTGTATGTAAAATGCAGAGGACATTTGAGTAGGGGAAAGAAGCTAAAGAAAGACAAAAGGCAATAATAGCAAGATGGGATATTTGGGTAGTGGTGAGAAATGGCAATCCCTCCTTTTCAAGTTTTCAAATTCAACATAATCTACTTCATGTGTATTGAGAATATAAGACAGGGTTTAAGTGTATGGGATTTTGATAAAATTGTCTGGGTTGAAATCCATCTTAACCAGCCCCTAACTGTTGTATATATTTGAGCAAGTTATTTAACTTCTCTGTCCCACAGTCCCTTAGATGTAAATGTCACCAATGCTAATATTTATCTCACAATTTATTGTGAAGATTAATTTGGTTAATATATGTAAAGCATTTTAGATAATGCCTAGCACAAAGTAAATGCTATATGTGTGATTGCTGTTGTTATTAGTATATCGTTACTATTGTTCTGATAGAGAAACAATACACATAGACATCTGCACGTCAAATTCATAAACATACATTATTATGGGGAAATATTCAGAAAATAAATATGAGTTAAAGTTATAAATAGACTTCTCCACACATAAGGCTGCAGATATAAAACATTAAAAGCTAAAACATGAGCTTATACAATAAAAAATTTTGTATTTTACTAATTAATTGAATAAAAAGTTTATTTCCTTTCTCAGCAGCTTTGTTCTATTCATGCAACATTTATACCCCTATCAGTGTCTGAATGAGTATTGTGTGGCTAGAGCTGTGGTACTTCGTTTGTTCCCTTAACAGAGTTCTACAAGAAACCAAGGTTCTTCTCAGTTCTATGAAGACGTGTGAAAACAAATTCCATTAATACATAATTATTTTAAAATAAAATTTAGAGTTTTTAGAGTTTGTAGTGTTACCAAAATTATTTTTGGCAATTTTATTTTATAGTAGTTCTTTGTGTATTAAATGGATTACATATAAACCTACTTATTTTAGTAGGTGTTTTATAAGTTAGAACTAATTATAGTGGATGAAGAATTAGATTGGGTGCTCCCTAGATGGCAGAATTTAGGGACACAATCTTGTAGTATTTTTAATATATAGCTTTCAACAGTAAGTTATGGGCAGATTAGTATATGGCTGTCATTATAATCATATTTTTCTTACACATTACTCAAATTTTTAGTTTAAAAGATTATTTTTTAAAGCCTTGTTGATATGTAATTCACATACCATGCAATTCACTCATTAAAGTACATAATTCAATGGCTTTTAGTATTTTCACAGAATTATGCAACTATTGCCACAATTTTAGAACATTTCATAACTCTGAAAATAACTCTATGTCCATTAACAATCATGCCTCATTTCCCTCAAAGAAAAAGATTTTCAAATACTTAATTTGCGTTATTCATTGAGTGTTTTGACAAAGAATTATGTTGGTTCAATCCACACCCCTGAACTCTCATCTCTTCTCATTGCTAGCTCATGAAAGTAAAATAATTATTCCAGTTTTTCTCCTTTTTCTTTTCTTATTTCATTTCTCTCTTAGGGAAAAGTATCAATCATGAGGCAAAATCACATGTAAGACAGATGCAAAAAACTTGGTGATTTTAAAGGATCAGCAAGTAAACATGAAAGGTAATATTGGCTAGTACAAAAAGAAGTGTGACTTATTAAAAGACTGGTGAACAAAGGCCAAAAGATTAAAAAAAAAAAAAGAGAGAGTATAAGGGTACAAGTTGAAGGCAGTGAGTATCGATGTCATGGTGGAAAACATACTATGATCTTATTGAAAGTGAAAAATGTGATTACTAATTTTCTGAAAGATCAGACATTCTCACAGCAAAGGATATTTTATAAATACATCAACAAAAATATAAACTTCCTGTGATATATTCATACATTCCTTTCTAGGTAATTTTTTGGCAAATGCCTACCCACTCCTATACATGATGCAAATATGTAACAAATTCATCTTTTTTTTTTTTGTAATTTATTTTTATAATGGGGTATAGCTGATTTTCTTTTCTTTTTTTAAATTTAATTTAATTTTTTTTATACAGCAGGTTCTTATTAGTCATCCATTTTATACACATGTCAATCCCAATCTCCCAATTCATCACACCACCATTCCCACAACAAATTCATGTTGAGCCACTTATTTCCTTCAACATCTTGTTCTTTTTACCATACAAACATTTGATCACGTTATGCCTTGAACATATATTTCTTACATAAACACTTCACCTATTTTATTTATATTTGTCCTCAAATACTATTTGATATTTCGATATTATTTGCTGCAGGAAGGCTCCCCATCTTTCATTCCAGAATATGTTAGTCCTGTTACGGGCTCTATTAACCCTGGTACTTTACCAATTGTTAAATTTATCCCACGCTTCCATAATTTCTCACTTAACTATTTGTCATCCTGATAGACGTTTTGATGAAAGAAGTGATTATTTTTGTTCAGGTTTGATATAATTGCAGTGCACACTAGTTGGTCAAAGTGAGAATTTTACTAATGGTATGTAACTTTTAGTTGTGTGTAAAAATGCAAGTGTGTTTATTTCTAAGGGCTATTGGGTAGATAAAAGATGCTTTAATCAAGCCATTGTTTGCCAAAGACTGTTGCTACTTAGGTTAGAAATTGCTCTATGATCTTCTTGCAAATTCTCATTTTATCTCATCTGAGACCTATACTATCTGTTGCTGGTTCAATAACTCCAAAAGCCCACAAAAGGATGCATAGAGAATTTGCACATGAAAGTTGATCAAGTGATCTACAGATATCTAAAGTGTTGTTTCAATCAAATAAACATTTTAAATATTCTAGTAATTATAAGACATGGATTTTGTTAAAGGAAGTAAGGAGTATAGTCAATAAATATTTCTTTGGCTTATACAGAAGATCTAGAACAGTGTTAGTTGCTGTAGAGAAATTAAAGGAGTAAACGTCTTGCATCCAAAAATGTTCAATTATTTGATAAAATTGTATAGTACACTCATGAATGTGTTCTTATTGCGATGGTGTGAAATACAAAGGTATAGTATTCAAAAAGAAAATATAGAAAGAGACTCCCTATAAGCTTCAAATTATCATATTCAATTAAATTTCAAAAATACTTGACGTGGACTTAACTTCTTTTATTAACTCTCTATAATAACGGCACCTTTTAAAAGTGGATTATCAAACAGCTCATAAAATGAGATTGCAAGATGATCTCAATTTGGTAACCTTAAACTCTGTCTCAGGATGAAAATAATAGAATTCCATTTATTCTCAGTTATTAAAAATTCTTGGTTTAATGCAACAGAGAATTTGAAGTTTTATTAGACATCATAAAACGAAAGTAATTTTCTTTCTTTGGTGCTATATTCCAAACATCATTGTGAATGCCATTACTTGAACATTATCATTAGGAAAATAACATTTATCATTTTCACCTTTTAAATATTTAACGTTTTTTAATAACTTACTTTATATTTACCACTTTACATAAGTTGTTGACTACTCTGTGCAGTTCAACATTGAATAACTTAAATTATTGTCCAACTTAATGGCATTTAGAAAGAAACAAAATCAAGTGACATAAGATAATTATATTACCTAAAGTAGAAAGAGCGAAAACAATATACATAGAAATACTGATACTTTGATAGCTAGTCACCCAAGTTTTTCAAAAGGGAACATACCTAGATATAAAGTAATCCTACTATTATGCAGTAGGAAGATATATAAAAGCTAAAAAAGAGATGAAGTATTCTTGTTGTCTGGGCCCACGATTTTTCATTTACATTTCAAGGACAAGTTTTGAACATAAAACAAGGAAATGCAAATTTAATAATAAATCTCTACATAATTGATTATTTCATATGCCAGGATAGAGATGTTGCTTTTCTGATAACTGTCTTCAAATGAGTAAGGAGACAATTAAGGATTAACTTCCTCATCAGTCTAATCACTAACTAACAGAATAGGTATTTGAAGGGACTGGGTATTTCATTTGAGAACAGAAAGAAATAAGCCTTAAGTTTTAGTAAATTAATTATAGAACTTCCAGGTAAATATAGTACTTTGAAAATAGTCATTGAATCCCTCTCTCCTTCTGAATTCCTGGGACTAAGTTAATATACAAACAGTGAAAAGAATCAAGCAACTTATTGTGATATTTATTCACATAGGTTACCTTAAAATCACAGTGTGATGTAAGGAGTCTGGACCATGCAGTGAGACCAACCTTGATTGGGGTCTGGATTTCTTACTTAATGAAAGTATAACTGTAGTTAGGTTACATAATAAATCTGCTTCTGAATCTCTGCATCAATAAAATGCTGATATATGACTTGCAGACTAACTCAGGGTTTTAAATGAGTTCATATATGCATAGTACATAGTACAAGGTCTGGCACATAGCAGGTATTTAATAAATGAATTTGTACTGTACTAGTATTTGGAATTTGAGTACTACAAATACATGAATGCAAAAGTGACATTTGACTCAAATGTTAGACCGTGGATAACAAAATAAGCTAAATAAACATAAAAGAACAAGAATAATACTCTACACTAAAATGCTGAAACCCCTCAGCTATTTTAGGAAAGGAATAACATCAATGTTACAAAAATACTTCAGAAAATAGGTGAGAAGGAAACAACATATCTATCCAAGAATTTTCTATGAGATTGATATAACCCTGACACCAAAATCTAACAGATGTTATAAGAAGGAAAATCATGAAAAGTTTTGAAAAAATATTTCATAAAATATAAGCAAATCAAATCTAGCAACATATAAAAACTAAATATATAATAATTGAATTGGTTTTATCCTAGGAAAATAATTTGGTTTAAAGTTTGAAAATTAGTGAATATAATCACTATATCAATTTTTTTTTTTTTTTTAGGTTTTTTTTTTTTTTTTAGTTATATCAAATTTTAAACAAAAAAAGTTGAGGTTATATCAATTAATGAAGAAAAGGTATTCAACATCTTTATATCCCATTTCAGATAAAACTCACAGCAAAGCAAAAATAAGAAAGACTTCCTGGACCTAAAACCTATAGCTAACCAACAACCAAACTATAGCTAGCACAAATTTTAATGGGAAAATACTGGACACTTTCCTCATGAAATCACAAAGAGAGTAAGACTGTTCACTCTCACTATTTCTATTAAATGTTGTCCTAGGAATCTTCGTGAAATAAAAGAATTTTTATAAAAGCACAATTTGAAAAAAGAAGTAAAACTCTCTGTATATACAGACATTTTAAATACCAAAACTTTACAAAATCTTTATTAAAATAGATAAGAACTAATAAGTGAATTTAGCAACATACAAGGTCAAGTATGAAAATCAATTATTTCCATATATTAATTATATAAAATTAGAAATACATCAATTTAAACTAGCTTTAACTTCTTTAATTGGAAAAATTCTTAAAAGGATCATCTAAAGGGAACCTACAAAATAATGTGAAGAAAAATCAAAGAGGCCTAAATAAATGAAAGCTATACTATTTTCTTTGATGGAAATCTAACTATTGTTAAAATATCGATTCTCACCAAATTGATCAATAAATTCATCATTATTTTAATCAAATTTGGCAGCCTTCTTAAAAAAATAGAAATTATCAAGCTGACTTTAAAATTGATGTTATGTCAGTTAACTAAAAATGTCTTGAAAAAGAACAACAAAGTTGGATGTCATAACTACCCGACTTCAACATGTACTACAAAGATATCATAATCCAAATAGTACAGTATTGGTACACTAATAGACAAATACATAAATGGAACAGAATACAATTCACAAATAGACCCATGTTCATATGACAAACTGATTTTATTGGGGCTAAAATAATTTAGTGAATAAATGAAAATATTTGAAGCAAATAGTGTCAAAACAAATAAATATTTGTACGGATAAAAAATATACCTCGGCAACTACCTCATAAAATACAGAAAAAATAATTTAAGATAAATCAGAGGCCTATACATAAATGTATAAAAGATATTTTATAAGATAATAAAAATCCTTAGACATTATACAGAAAAAAACATGAGAAAATAGCAATTAAATCGAATTCATCAAAAATTTTTAAATATTATTAGAACAAAACTTTTACTCATAAAAACAGCTTAAGTAAAGTTGTTATACAAACCATTGAAAGAAAATATACATGTAATGAACATTTGACTAAGTTCTTGAATCCAAAACTTATTTAAAAAAATTCTACAACTCCATAATAAAACACAAACAACACATTAAAATGGGCAAGATCTTGAAACAAATACTTCATAAAAAATATATGAAGGGTTAGTAAACATAGCAAGAATTTTTCAATATCATTATTCATCAGGAAAATGCTAATTAAAACAAAAATGAGAAAATACTATCTCACATTCTCACAAATATGGAACAACTGGAACTGTCATATATTGTTGTTGTGAATGTAAATAGTAATACCATTAGAAGAAAATTTAGGAAATTTTATCATAAAGTTATATAATAACACTTCTGGTTTTTATCCATGAGAAATTAAAATATACTTCCACAAAACTTGTATAAGAATGCTGATTTCAGCTTTAATAATAGTCAAAAATGAAACAACACAAATATCTGTTAACAGTAAAATTGATAACCAAATTGTATCACATCCATAAAATGTAATACCACTCAGAAATAAAAAGGAAATGGGCTGCAGATTTATGCAACAAATTTGATAAACCATATGGATTGTGCTGAGCAAAAAAAATAATCCCATTTATAATATGATACAGAACTAAAGAAGCATGACAGAATTTGACTGGGAAGTAATATGAAAGAGCTATTTAAAAGTCATTTTATATCCTATATCTTACATTGGTATTTAATTGTCAAAACTTATCAGATTTCATATTAACATTTGTGCTTTTCATTATGTGGAAAAATTGCATCAAAAAATAAACTGTAAATAAATATTGAAATGAAATATACTAAGACATTATTTCACTTATAAATGTTGTATTGGTGAATTGATGCTAACTTTCCCACTAAAAAAGTGGGAAAACATCAACTAAATTATAGCCATGTTCAGTTTTTGTTGTTCTTGCTTCAGGGCACTATAGTAGCAAGAACTATATGAACTGATATTACAAGAAGAGAAAAATTTTCTAAATTTATTTAAAGGTTGATAAAAAGAGAAAAAGATCATCTTCATTCTCTGTGAAGTAATGATGAAATTAGGGAATAGAAATGCACCTGGAAATGTGATTGCAAATTCCTAATGGGGACCCAGACTCTCCCCCTCCCCAAAAAAAAGATAAACAGAAGGTATTTTATGTTTTTAGAATAAATATACTTGAGTTTCATGTTTTGAGCTATCCCATTTATAGCAAACTATTTTTGTTTTTCTATGTTTTTATTTCTCTTTTAAATTAAAAAACTCTTGATAGAACTAAGGAATGAAAACATCACCAGTGGAAACACAGTAAATGCAGGCAAATGGCATAGACCTTATTAATAACTTCTCACCATGTTCTCACTTGTAGCACAAGTCTTCCTGGGGAGCTGAGGCAAAGAGTACAGCACACTTTGGCCAGTGATTCTCAACCCTGGCTGCATACTGGATTTACCCAGAAACTTCTAAAAAAATTCTTATGTTATACCTCACCGCATACCAAGTAATTAGGAATTTCTAGCTGTGAGACCACAGATGATTTTAATATTCAGCCAGTGTTGAGAACTACTGTCTTAAACTCTTGTCCTTCATCATGTGCCCAGGTGCTCAATTTCTCAGCTTTAAACATGCTCTTTCAATATCCATACACAATCAAAAGAGGTCAACAATATCTTGAGGAGACAGATAAATGAGTAGTTCAAGTTCAACGACATGCCTGCTGGTCATGCAAATTCTATGAGACCACCCTGTACTATTTCTCTTATAATATTCCATTGTGGGTGTATACTACATTCTTTTTTTTTTTTTTTTAACAACTGAGGTACAATAGTGTAGACAGTTATATACGTTTCAGGTGGACAACATTATAATTCGGCATCTGTACCCATTACAAAGTGGTCATCCCTAAAGGTCTAATTACCAACCATCACTGTACATTTGACCCCCTTCACCTTTTTCACTCTCCCCTCAATAACTAGCAATCTCTTCACTGTATCTGAGTTTGTTTCTGCTTTTGTTTTGTTTGTTTAGATTCCACATATGAGTGAAGTCATGTATTATTTGTTGTTCTCTGTCAGATTTATTTCCCTTAGAATAATACCCTCAAAGTCCACCCATGTTGGCACAAATGGCAAGATTTCATTATTTTTATGACTGAGTAGTATTCAAGTATATATATTATATATATATAATATATATAATATATATATATATATATATATATAATATATATATATTATATATATATATATATATATATATAAAAGATTTCCAAGTACTTTCACGTAACTTTTAAAAAATATGATCCTCATAAAAAGCCCATGGGGTAGAAAGGAATTTTTATCATTATTTTATAGTTAAGGAAACTGTGTCTGAGCATTTCTGCAACAGGCTTAGAGCCCTACAATTGCTAACAAAAAAGCAAGGACTTGAACCTGCCCTCCTCTAGTTCTGTCAGTCTATCACACTTTCCATAATAGCTCACAGTTCTGTGAGTACTTGCTGATAACATTTGAAAGAGACATTTAGAGCAATTCATATCAGTATCCTATTGCTAGTCTGTCAGAATCCAAACAAAAATCTACCTTTATTGCTACTTACCTAGTATAATTTTACTGCGGTGTCTTTTCCTTGTTATGATTATGCATTATTTTCTCCTAGGAATTGAAACACTTTGCAGACATTATCCAATTAAACCTCACAAATTTCCCTTTGAGGTGATATGAAGTAACTGTTAATCATTTTTCTCTTCTATATTTATATTTCTATTAAGAGCTATAGAAGGCTTAGTGAACTAATAGTTTATAATTAGCCTTCTTGAATTTAAAAGGGAAAACATTCTCATACCACTAGGGCAACCTCCATTAAATTTATATAATAGCAATAGAAAGGGAGAAGATTGGAAATTACATAACAATACAAAAGATGAGTTTGGGCTCCTACTGTGAGCTCTAACACGTGGAGAAAATTTCACTGTTATTGCTGGCTATCATAGAAGGCTTATACTTTTTACATCATATTTTTCTTTTAATGCAGATTTACAAATACAAAAAAACTTACAAGCAGTTTCTTCAAGTGTAGTGGGTACTATGGAACATTCTGACACTTGAAAAATTGTAACATGATTTTTCTAATACTACAAATAAAGCATTATTTTAAAACATTTCATATTTAAACATCCTATGTCCTATTTTATAAATACGAAATGACAGCATACTTATTTTGGAAATATTATTATTCCAAAAAACAAACTAGTTATTTAACTACGAAACTTTTAAATATTCAGTTTAGCATTTGATATCTTGACTATGTCTATATATTTTTTGGTTTGCTGTTGTGTTTTGTCCTAAAGCAGATACTATTCCCAGAAGTCTATACTACCACCACTTCATCACTTTCTCTACTCTTCCCTTTTCTAATCTATCCTCTATTCTCTGTTACCTAATGATGTAAATTTTCTTCGAGTTCATTTTATATGTTAAATCTGAATGTATCTGTCAATATATAAGATTTCAAGCTATTAACTGTATATTGGAATACTTAATCATGAACTTATAGGAAATTATTTTGTTGCAAACAAATAAGATTCAACTCATCATTTATGAGAGTATTATCCTTCTTCACTTTTTTCCACTTTGACAATACACAGTATCTTGGGATGTTATCTCTACTTAATAGCAGAGTAAATCCAAAAATCATAAGTTTAAAGTGCCAGGCCCACTTTAGAACTGATGAAACAAGGAAGAGAACAGTTCCTGAAACCTAGACAAAATAGTTGTTTGAAGAGGGCTGTGAAATTCTGTACCTAGGTGCAACAAACCTGTGACAAACTACCAGGGATGGAAACAGAGTTAATGTCCCATCCCCTTTCCTCCCCACCAACCCGACCCCTGCTGTTGCCTTACATTGATAAATTCCAGCAAAATCATATGGTAAAGAAGCTTATTGATATATCCCAAGTGAGTCATTCCTCAGGGGCATATAGCATGAGGTGGAAAGGTGGAGTGTGAAAATGGAATAGCAAACAAGAAATATACAAGGGATTTTAATGTATCTTTATTATGTCTTCTGCTGTCATGCCTGAGCTACTACATATGAAACACATCTTATCTTTTGATTTACTTTTCTATTATTTCTCTTTTATGCTTCTTATGGCTTCATAGTGATTTTTTTTAATATGTGGATATAAGTAGGTTATATAATCTATGAAATACTTTAACAAGATGTAAAGAGAGTGCCACAAATTAATGGGGCAGGTAAGATAAGAACTACATTTTGCAGGGTGTTATTAAAGCTACTTTGCATAAATAATTTCAGAACCTCAAGTTGAAAATTTTTTCACTGGCTTTCAAAGATTTGAATAATCTAGACCACAACTGATAAGACTTTGCTCTAGTCATACGATCTTCCTATCCTTCAGGGTGTACACCATTATCTTTTTGTGACTTAACTCCATGGAACATTTCTTCTTCCTCTAGGTTTAAATTCTGTTTTGTTTTGCTCTGTTCTTGAGATTGATTTCCTCTAGAATACATAGTAAATATCTTGAGTCTCTCAGACTATTGATCCTTTATTCTTCTGAATCTTTATTTACAGCTGTATTATTTTACTCCCCCTGTACCAGATAATTTCTACCTCTGCCAGCCATGGTGTCTAACCTATTAGAAATGACAACATTTCAGTCATCTCAGATACTGTAATAGATTTCTCATTTATTTTCAATTCTCACAATAATAATTGAGGCATTGTACATTGTCTGTTTGTTACTTCTCTTTGGCTCTGATCTCTATATCTTCCTTTACATGTTTCCCTAGTCATCACCTGAGTCTAGAAATATGAAAACTACATTTCTCATACTTTCTTGCCAGTTAATGGGAGTCACTGAAGAAAGATCTGGAGGTGAGAGAAAGAATTATGTTTTTATGTTCTGGTTCTGTTGATATGTCCTGTAGCAGCAACAGCAGCTTCTTGCTTGGGCAGTGTGCTATCAATAGAGCAGCTGAAGGACCTCCCAGAAGCCTCAGCCAATAGCAGAGTTCCCATGGACTCAGTTCAGACAGTGGCAGCAACAACAGTGAGCACAGGAATCTCTGAGCAGAGTACCCATTGGCTGGCTTATGCAGTAACAATAACAGTAAAAGCTTTGGGCAATTTGAGAAAAAAAAAGCCTGATCAGCATAGTGGATTGGAGACTTCTGGCTCCTGCAAAGCTTTAACAATGGGATTCCAACAGCCACAGCATCCATAGATGCTCCAGAAGCCTCGGTGGCAGGAATCCTTTGTTGTGGCCAGCATTCCTATTATTTTTCCTTCCCTGAGGGAAGGTAGTTTTCCCTACAGCTTTTCATCCTTACTTTTTACACTTACATCTTTTCCAACACTTTTATACCTAATTTTATGCATTAAGATCTTTCTATAATGCTTACAGTGATATCTGCTTTCCTCATGGTATATTGACAAATATATCTTTCTTTAATCCTCCCTTTATTTGACTATTTTACCTGTATTTAAAATAAATTTTCATTACATAATGTTTGTTATATAATTTTAACACAATTTAGTCTCTCTAGAATTATCTTCCCTAAAGAACTTGAAACAACTGTTTTCTCTTTGCTAACATTTGATCAAAGCACCTTTTCATTTTCTCTCATCTGTGAATTCAACCATTTCCCTACGTATCCTGGCCTCTTGCAAATAATTTAGAATGTATTTTAATGTATTGTTGTATTTTCCATCACTCCCCAAGTTAGGAGTTTCTTTCTCTCAAAATTTCTGAGCATACATTTATATTGAAATTATTGTATCATAATCCTAGATCATTTATCAATGAAGATGTTATTAATTGTTAACAGTATTGGTAAATAACAAAATTAGTCTCTCTTCTTTAATAAGTATTCACACACGCAAATTTGCAAAATTTCTCCTACTTTTATCCACTGTAATTGTGGCATTCCTCCCATTCAATGTTCTCTGAAATTGTTTTAAATATCCATATACTCTAGCCTGGGTAAAAACTTACTGCAGACTCAAATGCACTTGAGAGTACCAAGGGTAAAAATATTTGCAGATGAATTATGTCTAGAAAAAATAATCAGTGTGAATTCTCTCACTCTCATTTTTACTATAGACTTTGTTAATGTAATTTTCTCACACCTGCCACTACCACACTTGTCTCACACATATTATAGGTTTTTTAATGTGCTTTATAGAATTCTATTATTCATAGAAAATCACCACATCTATGTTTGAACTCACATGGGACTGAAACAACAGGCTCAGCCAAATCTTCCTTTGTAATTTGTATACATCATAAAAGTTTTATTACAGTTAGAAAACTAAACTTACAGATTTTGAAACATTGGTTTATATCCACACTCTTCCCTATAATTCACTTACTTCTTTCATTTGCTAACCCTCATTGTGTTTCTATGGATTCCATTCAATTTCCTAATTCCTCACAAAATCAATCTTAAGCTCCATCTTATTTTATTGGTGTATTATTTCAAAACCTTTCATGGATAAAATGATAAATTGCTACTCCTAGTAATGCCTGGTATTCTATATCTCAGTCATTTTTCTCCTGCATTATATAACTACAAATGGCACAATTTTGCCATAGCAATAACTGTTAACGTACAGCTGAATGCACTGCCATCAGCATACAGGAAACATTCTGTGATATAATTTATGCAAATGGAAAATCTAACAGAGTACTTCATTGCTTCCCTTCCCCATCCAATGATTTCACTCCTTCAATTTGTTATTGTTATATACAAATGGGCATTTATTACTGTGTATGTTCTTCTGTTATTTTAGTATAACCCTCCTTTGATAGCATAGTTTATCTGAGATAACCCACAAACATTTTATGCAGATAGTGCAGTACTATACTTTGCCCATAGAATTGTATGTTTCCTTAACATTTAAACATTTTACATTAACATTTTACTTTCACTAAAGGATTCAGTAGTCTCTAGAGGTTTGCTCAAAGTTAGGCAAAGATGATTTCACTTTATGATGTATATTTTCAATTCACTTGACAATATAGCTACACAGTGTAGACAATGAACTTGTTTTATCAGCCACAGGGTAAATGCCTCAAACTTATCTGTAGGTCAGCAGTGTCACCAAATAATGACTTTTCCATTTTTTTTTACAAGAAATAAGGTTAAAAGGAAAATAAAAGCAAAATGGTGCATATGAAAAAAACATTTTTTTCAGAAAATATTTTATCATAAGTTAGTACAAAAAAATAAAGAGAAAAATATAATTATATCAAACATATAAAGTTAAAAAAATAATATGCCCAAACAACCCTTGGTTGTGAATTTGTCCTACTATTGAAAATATGTTCAAAGACTATGCAAAGATGTTTATTTCAATAACATAAGGGGTATAATATGAAGATTAGAAACAGCTTCTATCTACCATTCATTATTAAATTTTTATTATTTATTATTCTGTGTTGATTTTTTTCTTTAATTCTTATGTTAGTTACAATAGGTTGATTTCCTGGTATAATACCTTCAAATAGAATTCGATTTTTGTGAATTTTTCAAGTCTTCAAACTCTGGTGGTAGCTTTAACACTACAAAATTACAGGTGTGGTATCTAAAAGAGTGAATCTCTCATCTTTCTGAATGCTCAGAGACTTAGTTTTTCTCCCAAATACCATCATTCTCTAAGATCTAGACATAGAGGTATTTCTCGTCTTCCTTCAAATAAGCATACAGGTCTTTCCTCCCTTAAAAACATTTTTGGTCTTGCATGTTTTTGGAACAAATATTTTAGGTCACTGCAACATAGAGGTCAGACCACCAGGTTTAAGTCTAAGTCCTTCTAATACATGCTATCACAGGCAATTTATTATTCTCTCTAAACCTAATGTTCTCATCTGTGCAATGAGGATAATAATAAATCTACCTTTGGATTTGTTATTAGAATTGGATTAGGTAATGTATGTAAAGTGTTTATCAGAGTACATTTATTACATATTAGCTCTAAGTAGTCTTAAGTTTATATTACTCTCTGATCCACCTAACATTTTACCTTTTCTTATGCATACTCCAAAATTTGATGAATTTTAAGCTCATTGATAATAGTAGTTTATTCTTTATTCAACTTTTTAATTTTCATTATGCCTAAAATTGTTTTATGAGTATTATTTTTATTAAACAAATATGATTATTCTTTACATGTGCAGTGTACCATAATGAGAACACACTACAAAAAATGTGAGGCTTTAGTTTTATATGTAAACATAATCAACACTTAAATATCTCAGTAGAGAAAAGCTATTTGATGCAACTGGTTATGGATCACTTAAAAAAGTGTAATATTTGGTCTCTTCAGGTTTATCTTGACTACTTCTTTTTAGTGATTTGTATGTAATTTAGCAGAGCTTAAGCAACTAAATTTAGAAATATCACTGTGGAATCAAAGTGCTTTCACTTATTTGGTGATGTGGCTTACATGCTTAATTATCACCTGTAGAAATATATTGATTTTATCTATGGTTCAACTGAATAAATGTGATATGTGACAGATGCTTTCATGGATTTCATCCTGGTAGAAAATACTTTTCGGTGAGCTCTCTTTAGTAAATATCATAAGTAAGTATGCAAACTTTTAAAATGTTCATTTTGCAAGGGCTCCATTATTTCATTGGGTTCAAATATTTCTGACATCCGGATTTTGAAGTCATTAATTTTATTTCTACATGATTTTTTTTTTAAATTAATTAATTAATTTATTTATTTATAGCTGTGTTGGGTCTTCGTTTCTGTGCGAGGGCTTTCTCTAGTTGCGGCAAGTGGGGGCCACTCTTCATCGCGGTGCGCGGGCCTCTCATTATCGCGGCCTCTCTTGTTGCGGAGCACAGGCTCCAGATGCGCAGGCTCAGTAGTTGTGGCTCACGGGCCTAGTTGCTCCGTGGCATGTGGGATCTTCCCAGTCCAGGGCTCGAACCCGTGTCCCCTGCACTGGCAGGCAGATTCTCAACCACTGCGCCACCAGGGAAGCCCTCTACATGATTTTAAGGGCTTATAATTTATATTCACAACCCAATTGCTTTTGGAGCTTACTCCTTTATGGTGTATGTGTGTGTGTGTATATATCCCAGTAATGTCCAAATTATTGGGATGTGTAATTTATCACACTATGACATATTTCTAGTGCTCTTTCCTATAGTATGCTTTTCACTATGTCTGGCTGCTCTAATCTATGACACTAAGATAATAAAATACTATTACATGATAAGAAAATGATGGCCAAACTATCCAGGTAGTATGTTTTCATAGACATTTGGAAGATAATGCTTAAATGTAAGTGCTTGACTACACTGGCCAGTATTAGGTGCTATGAACAAGATATCTACAGGGAAGGAAACATACTATAAAGAGAAAATTATAGTTTGCATATGCTTTCAGCAAGTTCTTCATTTATGTATTGAACTCATATTCATTGAGTGTCTGATATATACCAGTCACTGTTTTAGACACCAGGAAAAAAAGCAATAGGGTGATGAAAATCTCTGCTCTCATCAGACTGAACTTCCAATGGGTAAATGCCAACAATAAAAATAAGCATAACCAGGATTTCTCTGGTGGCCTAGTGGTTGGGATTCTGGGCTTTCACTGCTGTGGCCCAGGTTCAATCCCTGGTTGGGGAACTGAGATCCTGCAAGCCACATGGTGGGTCCAAAAAAATAAAATAAAATAAGCTTTATGTTTAAAAGTGGTCTGTAAGAAGGGAATGAGTGATGTTATGGCGGGAAAGTGCAGAGAAAAGGGGATCAGAACAGAGAAAGGAGGCTTAGAGTATTGTCCGGATAGCTTTATTGAGAAGCTGACATTTATGCAGAAGCTTGAAGAAAGTGAAAATGTTAACCACGTGGGACAAGAGCATTCCAAGCAAAGGGAACACATTTGTATGCCTGATATGTTTCAAAAACAATAGAAAGGACAGGTTAGTCAAAGGGAATGTTGAAGAACATAAGATCAGAGCACTAAGAAAAAACAAGTTATTCAGAGCTTTGCAGGCCATTTTAATTTTTTGTTTGTTTTTACTCTCAGGAACATGGGAAGCCATTGGAGATTTCTGAGGAGAGAAATGGTAGTCACTGATAGAGATTTTAGAAGGATCCCTCTGACAAATGTGTTGGGTATATACTGTAGGAATGTAAAAGTGGATGATGGAAAGCTAAATTGTCTTTTGCAATATCCCAAGGGAAAGATTATGGTGCTTGGATGGCTGGTATTGCTGGAGATACTTAAGAAATTACATAATTTGTAATTTATTTTGAAGGTAGGGCTAGGAGAAAGTCTTAATTGATTGAAGAAGAGATGTGAATTGAAGATGAGAAGTCAGGAGGATGCCAAGGATTTTGGTCTAGGAACTGTAAGGAGGGAGTTGTAATCAACTGTGATTGGGAATTCTACAGGTGGAGCACATTGGGGGAGTAGTTGAAAAAAATCAGGTTAGTGCTGCAAATATAAATTTGGAAGTTTTTGGCATTCAGCTGGCATTTGAAGTTGACAATATCACAAAGAGAATGGAAATAAATAATAAAGGCAAGAGATCCAAGTAGTGAGCTCTGGGAATTTCATCAAGAGGTAAAGAAAAAGGGGAGGATCCAGTAAAGCTAAAACTACCCTGAAAAGTTCCAGATTTAAAGGGATTGAGTGGAATTTACTTATCTATAGTCCCTATCTCTAAATTATTCATAACCAATAGTTGAGTCCAATCAGTATAGACATTCTTAAGTCTTAATGTGTATGTATATCAGCACATTTTATTTCAGTAAATTCATGTTCAGCTAAAATGATAGTAATTATCAAATATCAGTTTCATAGGATTAATATTATTGCTTTTTTGGGGAAAGGAAGAGAGTGAACATTGAACAAAAGGGTTGTTTCTAAGTACTATAGTAAAATGTGAGGCCAGAAATTGATAAAGAAAATTACTTGCAGGTTCTCTATTTTCTGTGATCTCAAGAACAAGTAACAGACCTTCTGTACCAGCATGAGCTTTTTGAGTCCTCTTTAGAAAATTTTTAATTGGCACGAGGTGGTTACTTTCAGTTATAACTTATATCTTCAAGGTTGTCTTTTCTTTGACCTCAGCAGTCTTTCAGAGGATACTCATCACTAACTTTCATCTAATTATTTAGTTTGGGAAACTGAATATTGACTTAGGGAGAGAAATAGTTTTAAACTAAGGATGGGTGCCCAAAGACGGCATCATTATGAAATCCAACTTTTAATTTTTCTCTCAAAAATTTTTTCTTCTCAACTTGAAGACATGTTTTGTCCCCTTTTTCTCATATTTTATTTGCATTTAGTCACCAAGTCCTAATGTGTCTATCTATAAAATATTTTTCAAATTTGTTCAGGCATTTACATTTCAATCAAATCATCTTAAAATTTACTAAAGACTCTTTTTTGAAATTTGTGTATCTCTAATTGTCTTTGAGCTCTTTGAAATTGGGTACTTTCTTTTCTTTTGATATTATTTATTAATTTTTATTGGAATATAGTTGATTTATAATGTGTTAGTTGCTGCTGTACAACAAAGTGAATCAGTTATACATACACATATACCCACTCTTTTTTAGATTCTGTTCCCATATAGCTCATTACAGAATATTGAGTAGAGTTCCCTGTGCTATACAGTAGGTTCTTATTAGTTACTTATTTTATATATAGTAGTATGTATATGTCAATCCCAATCTCCCAATTTATTCCTTTCCCCCTTGGTAACCATAAGTTTGTTTTCTACATCTGTGACTCTATTTCTGTTTTGTAAATAGGTTCCTTTGTACCATTTTTTTAGATTCCACATATAAGTGGTATCATATGATATTTGTCTTTCTCTTTGTGACCTACTTCACCCAGTATGATAATCTCTAGATCCATCCAGGTCAGTGCAAATGACATTATTTCCTTCTTCTTTATGGCTGAGTAATATTCCATTGTATATATATATACCACATCTTCTTTATCCATTCCTCTGTCGATGGACATTTAGGATGCTTCCATGTCCCAACCATTGTAAGTAGTGATGCAATAAACACCAGGGTACATGTATCTTTTTGAATTATGGTTTTCTCCAGATATATGCCCAAGAGTGGGATTGCTGGATCATATGGTAGTTATTTTAAGGAACCTCCATACTGTTCTCCATAGGGACTGTACCAATTTACATTCCCACCAACAGTGTAGGAGGGTTCCCTTTTCTCCACACCCTCTCCAGCATTTATTGTTTGTAGATTTTTTGATGACAGCCATTCTGACCGATGTGAGGTGAAACCTCATTGTAGTTTTGATTTGCATTTCTCTGATGATTAGTGATGTTGAAGATCTTTTCATGTGCCTCTTGGCCATCTGTATGTATTCTTTGGAGAAAAGTCCATTTAAATCTTCTGCCCATTTTTTGATTGAGTTGCTGTTTCTGATTGTTCTTTGTGACGCAACTTCCAGTGAATGTCTTGGCATGTAGTAGATGTTGAGGGAAATTTTTGTTGAATGAATTATAGTTCTGACCCTTACCATCAAAAGTGGGATTATTAAGATATCTCTCTAACATGCTTTCCAATCATGTGTTTTATTAGAATTGTCTTAAGCTCCACCGCACATTCTACTGGATCACTTTTCACACCAGACATTGAGCCACAGACAGCTTTTAAAAGGCACAACCTGACAAAATTTCTCATCAGTTAAGGCACTTGTCTCATGTTCCACACTAGTGCTTCTCTGAGTCATTGTGTGGGATGTCACTAAGAACTAACTTCATGGCACTCATCCAAGTGCATCTTAGAAGCATGGCAAATGTGTCATGGCTCAGTGATCACACAATGATGAAAAAGGTGAATGTATGTTCCCACCTTCTGTTGCTCAGATAGGAAGTACTAAAACAAATTATGCATATTACTTCGTAAGATTTTGGTGGAATCTGGCCTCAGTGACCCATTGTGGTGATCAAATTTGGGAATATAAACTTGCATCATTTTTCCTTCTTCCTTGTCTTTCTCTCTCCAGACTTCACTTATGCTCCATGGAATCTCTTCACAAAATGAACTAGGGGATTTATGCAGTCTCTTGTTAGAGGCTTTCCTTTTTGAGGGGAATATAAACTAAGACATGTGAGCTCTACTTGTATACACATGATCCATTGTATTCGTACTGCTGGATCACACTTCAGAAAATGCAACATTCACTATGTCTTTTTTCAGCCTAGAAAATGGTTGGGCTCTCCTCCTCCATCAGAATTGATACCATGCCTTCATGTGTACACAGATATTAAAACAAATTTTAATATGTATGACTAGTTATGTCAAGCTTGCAAATGTTATTTAAGTACTTTTAAATTAAGGTTAGATTTTCTCTCTAAGTTGGCAATTTCCTTAAATGCAAGAAACTAATTCATTGATTAAAAAATATCTTCCTCTCAGTGCCTAGCAAAGTGCTGTCATATATTAGACACCAAATAGTTCTTGATGTGCTGAATTAAATGTCAACCTTTGGAAGACTCCTACAAATTTCTAAATCATACTGAAAACCTGTTGTTTTGTGAAAAACAACCTTGAAAAAAGATAATAACATTGTAAATGCCACCTCATAACTCTAGGACATTTTAAACTCTTTCCTTTGAACTTACATTTATTCTTGGAGGTACATAATAATTAGAAGCATCACATCAAATATAGGAGATTGCAATAGGAATGTCATTGTTTTTGGAGCCATGTGATGTGCATTTACGTTTTGTTTGTGATTTGCTGAATCATCTCTTTTAAATCCTCATTTCTCCATCCCTGTAATGGGGAATCAAAAACTGCCTTTTCTACTAGACAGGATTCTATTAATTTCAAAAGCAAAAATGTTTGCAAAATAATTCTGTGATCTGTAAATATGTAAAATGTAAATTATTATACATAAAAGATTTCCTCAAGATTTATGTTTGAGAATTCACTTACTATTAGTTAACTATTAATCTTTAAAATGCCTGACCATCTCTAGGTATTGCACAAAAAAGAAAGAAACACAATTTTTTAAGTTATCTTTTCTCTACTTAAAAATCAAAAGTTCCACTATCAAAACTTTTGAATTTAACACATGGACACTGCAGGAAACAAAATAACTTCAACTTTAGTTTTACTATAAATATTTTAATTCAAGAATGTATTCCCCTAATAACTGAAAAATAGAAAAATAAATAACAAATTTTTAAAAATTTATATTTGGATATTATGCTGACAGAATTAGTTGGATATGGTTTACAAACCATACAGAGCCTGTGAGCACAAATAATTGTAATATTTGTAAAGAGGAAAAAATAAATTTGACAAAAAAATGTACATGGATATTTTTATATTAATTTTTTAACTGTCAATTTCTGTTTGGGAGTAAGTAGTATACAAATATGTAATAATAATAATAGCAGTATGACAATAATTAGTTGTTTGCCGTTGGATTTTTATGGAGTTTAATTTAGCATTATATATTTTCTTGCCTTAAATTCATTGAGTTAGTTGTCATTATTGTTTTTCCTTTTTATAACTCATAGCTCTATTTTTAAATACCAATGAAAGGAGAAATTAACCTTTTCCAACAGAATAAACTAAGTTCTGAGATTTCATGTTAACCACAAACTCATTTGGTACTTTGGACATTTTTGATATTTCTTCAATGGGGACCTGGGACATGAGTGAGTCAGTGGACAAAAGAAATATTGAGCAAGCCTGAGCTGCCTGCCTGACCATAGGGAGATAACTGCAGTAAACGAACATGTTTAATCATGAGACAGAAGGTAATAAAATCTACTAAAGAATAAACAAAACAATAAGCTTTTTCTTAATTGAATGTTCTAAAATATTGATTTTTTCAGTCCTTCTTTCAGTCAGACTCAAATATAAGACAAAAAAAAAAAAAATCCATCATGTCTCATAAAATGGAAATGTCCAACTCACTAAAGTCCTTGAAGAAAATGCTCCAAAATTAGATAGAAAGGAGAACTGTACAACTAAAAATATCAGGGTGTCTGCTAACAAGGCTATCTTCACATTCCAGGCACCATAGTTCAGTAAAGTTTGAAATAAACTTATACACATTTTAAAAAGTTAGAAAGTGAAGAGTATACATGTCCTCAAACACGGAAACATGATAAAATGTGAAAATTCTGGATATATGCATGTGCATAAATCTTCACAGCAAGAAATGCCATCTTTCACATTGTAAAATTTGCTAAAAAGCCAATTACACCAATGTGGCAGAGAAGTTAGTTTTAGATTCTCTGTCAGTTGGAAATATGATGTCTTAAAGGGTGATTGTTAAGTAGAATGGGCTGAAACACAGAATTTTTCAGTCAAAGGAAAATGGAAAAACCTAAAATCCTTAAAAAATATGAACTCTTTATTCCCATCTTCACTACTGAAACACCTCAGTGTTTTTTATTATGTTACAAAAAGGTTATACAAAACAGGTTTCTGCCTTTTGTATATCACAGATTCTGTGATGTTAATATGATCTGGTTATTCAACAATCCACATTCAAAATAATTTTTTTTAACTACAACTGTTCAACAAATATATATTGTGTGCCTATGACATCCTTAGTACTGGCTTGGTCCCTAGTTGTCATATGAGCAAAACAGAAATGATCAGTGTGCTAGCAGTACTTATAGTCCAATGGAGAGACAGTTATTAATTGAACATTCAGACAAAAAATTTAATACAAGAAAGTACCATGGGAGGATTTAATACAGGAAAGAATCAGGACTATCTGACGCTAAAGCCTAGGCCTGTAACTAGTATGTCTTTGAATCCTGGAACTTTACTCCAGGGTCTGAATTTCAATTCGATTAAGATTTCTGACCTGGTTCACTCACTTAAAGGAAGTGCCTTGATTAGAAACAAGTCTTTTTTTTTTTTTTTCATTCTGATATACTGACTTCTTATTGCTAGGCTTTATAGGCTCCTATATATCTATTTAAGATAAGATTAGATCATATTTTGTTATTTTGTTTTTAATACCTAGGTGTACGGACAATGATCAAAACATATTCTCTTAACAAAGAAGGTATTTCATCAGATATCTTGACATTTCAAGGAATAAATACAGAAAGAAAATGAATTGGATGATTTATAGAATGCTTGCAGTTGTACTGGTCTATAAGAATTTGTGTATATATATAAATAAATACATATGTATGTATATATATTTTTACAAAGTATAGTAGCAGTCCCCAACCTTTTTGGCACCAGGGACTGGTTTCATGGAAGACAATTTTTCCACGGACTGGGGAGGTGGAGGGATGGTTCAGGTGGTAATGCAAGCGATGGGGAGTGAGGGAGCGCAGCAGATGAAGCTTTGCTCGCTAACAGGTCGCGGGACCGGTAAGGTTGGGGACCCCTGAAGTATAGCATCGTTTTTTTTAGGAAAATATCCTAGAGATACGTACTAATTAGGCAATTTAATTTTTTAAATCTTCATTTTTACTCTAGTATATTTTTGTGATTGAATAAAATATTAAAGTAGAGAGATTTAGAAATTTGTCCTGAGTCCAAAACAGTCTTGAGTAAATATTTTATAAAACATGGAGTCTAGTAGAGAAGAACTCACCATTGACAGTGACATGTACAAAATAGTTTAACATCAGAAAATACACATTTGGAAGTTTGAAAAATTAAAATACAGATGTATCATTAAGTAAAGTCCGTGGAATGTGCATAGTACATTTTGTTTCCTTCCTTGAATGATTAGCCTCTGTATTTCTGTGAACGGTTTTTGTTTTTGTTTCATTTTAGTTTAAATAAATTGAACTTAAAAAACCTATGGATAAACAAAAATGGTCTCTGGGCTAAATTAAACCCCAAGTGACAAGGTTCTTACCAGGTTCTTAGCCCATGTGTGGCCCAGGGAAGAGAGTACAGATACAAATAGTGTGATATCTTCATTAATATTAAAATATATATTTTTAGATTTTCAGATTCAGATTTAAGGAATAGTCAGTTAATACCTACTATGCTCCAGGCACCGGATGAGGCCCTCCCATATACATTTCATGTGCATGTGATAGGGAAGGAAAAAGTATTAAATTCTGTAGAAAAACTTTTAATATACAGAATTATGTGTTTATTACAACTTTGAAACCTACTGAGCTTTCAGCGGAATATATGTTGTTTGTTTCTTTGAATCTCAGTCTTATTTAAGCCTTCAGAAGATTATGTAAATGTCTAACAATTCTGATCAGAAGTTGTAGACGTTCTCCTCTTCTAAGAAGAGAGGTAATGATGTTTGAAAAGCTTGGTATTAACAATAAAAAGACACTATATTCTGAAAAAAGGGACAGCACCTCTCCTTTCATCTCTTTCAAGAAACAAACAAACAAACAGACAAACAAGCAAACTATTGAACATGACTGCAATCAAATTGAGTTCATAAAACATTTCAGCAATCTAAAACAATTTGGTCTTCCTGAGTTTTGCCCATTAAGATAGGTAGGAGTGAAAGAGAACATTTTTAAACCAAACATGAAATATGTATTTAATTCACTGAGTTTTTTACTTAAATGCAGATATTGTATAAATCACTACTGCTCAACACATAAGGAATATTTTATGATGAACTTTCAGTATCATTTTTTTTTTCTTTGTGGCAAAAAGTGTTTATATTGGAACGAATAAAGGGTATACTTAACTACATTGAAATATATAAAGGATAGGGCATAATTCATGAATATAAGCACACACACACACACACACACACACACACACACACAGAGTCATGTTTCCTGAATTTAAAAAACATTATCAGTGAAACTGCTGTATTTGTAACTATACATTATGCCCATTATATATAAGCATTTATTAGTTCTCAATAAAACAATCTCCTATCTGCATTTGTCTCTCCTTTTGCATTGATGCATCAGACATTCATATTTACTTAGTTTAGTAATGCCTCAATAAAAAGCAAATATATTTTTATCTACGTATATCTTTATCATATGTGTTCATAGAAAAAAAAACACTGCATTATTTAGTTGTCAGGGCTGCTGATTTTTGCTTATTTTAAAACCATGTTACCTCTGGTATCATGACACCAAATCATCTTTTTCTTCAAAGACCCATTACCTTACACATCTTCTGCCCTAAATTGTTTATCAAAATGGCATTGTCATGTCTTGAGTATATCCTTAGCAAATTTGGCTAAATTCTATATCATTCTCATTAAGTTCACTCTTCAAAAATTTCTGATTTATATTAGAAAGATGACCAATAAGAAGAGGAAATAAAGAAGTAACTTATTGAAATATGTAAGATTTTTTTAAACGGATGAAGAATAATGATGACATATGTTCATTTGAGAGAGAGTATAGTTTAGAGGATCAGAAAGTGGGTTATAGAAACAGACTGCTTAGTTTCAAAGACTGAATGTTTTACTTAATAGCTACATAAGTCACTGCACCTCAGTTTTCTCCCCGTAAAATTGTTATCATATCCCATTTCATATAGGTTTGTGGGGATTCAATGAACTTGTATTCCTAAAGCACTTAGTAAAGCACCTGGTACATTGTAATAACTCAAATACTACTGAAAGTTTTCATTATTTTTTCCCAGCTTTATTAAGATGTAATTGACAGATAAAATGGTATATATTTTAGATGTACAATGTGATGATTTGATACATTATGAAATCATTATCATAATACAGTTAATTAACACATCTGTCACCTTAGATAGTTACCATTTTTCAGTACACTTAAGATCTACTCTCAGCATCTTTCAAGTATAAAATATTATTAATTATAGTCACCGTGCTGTACAATTGATTCCCCAGAACTTATTCATCTTATAACTAAAAGTTAGTACTCTTTGACCAACATCTCCCCATTTCCCCCACTCTTAGCGCCTGGCAATCACCTTCTACTCTGTTTCTATGAGACAGACATTTTTAGATTCCACATATAAGTGAGATCATAAAGTATGTGTCTTACTGTGTCTGGCTTATTTCACTTAGTAAAATTCCCTCAAGGTTCATCCATACTGTTGCAAATGTCCCGATTCATCTTTTTATGGTTGAATTATATATGTATGTGTGTATGTATGTATATATGTGTATATATATATATATATGCATATATATATGTACATGTATACATAGGTATACATATACGTATATATATATATGTATATATCTCACAGTTTCTGTATCCATTCATCCATAGGTGAAAACTTAGTTTATTTCCATATTTTTGCTATTACAAATAATGTTGCAATGAACATGGGGATGCATATATCTTTTCAAGTTTGTGTTTTAGTTTTCTTAGGAAAAATACCCAGAAGTAGGATTGTTGGATCACATGGCAGCTGAACTTTTGATTCTTTGAGAAACCTCCATATTGTTTTCTATTGTGGCTGCACCAGTTTACATTCCTATCACACAAGGGTTCCCTTTTTTTCACACCCTCACCAACACTTGTAATTTTTGCCTTTTTGATAGTAGAAATGTTAACAAATGTGAGTTAATACTCATTGCAGTTTTGACTCATTTTCCTGATGATTAATGATGTAGAACATCTTTTCATGTAACCGTAAGTCATCTGTATGACTTCTTTGGGAAATTCATATCTTCTGCCTACATTAACCCAATCCCTTATCAGATATGTGATTTGAAAATATTTTCTCCTAGTCTGTAGGTTGCCTTTTCATTTTGTTAATGGTTTTCTTTGCTATGCAGAAACTTTCTAGTTTGATGTGGTCCCACTTGTTTATTTTTGCTCTTGTTGTCAGGTCCAAAAAATCATCACTAAGATCAATATCAAGGAGATTTGCTCCCATGTTTTCTCCTAGGACCTTTATGATATCAGAGCTCAGATTCAAGTCTTTAATTCATTTTAAGTTAATATTTTTGGGTGATATAACGTCGTGGTCCAGTTTCATGCTTTTCCAGGTGGCTGTCCAATTTTCCCAAAACCATTTATTAAAGAGACTATCCTTTCCTTGTTGTATAATCTTGGCTCTTTTGTCATAAATTTATTGACCATAGATGTGTGGGTTTATTTCTGGGTTGTCTTTTATGCTCCATTGTTCTGTGTGTCTTTTAAAATTATTATAGCTTTGTTATAGAGTTTGAGATCAGGGAGCTTAATACCTTCAGCTTTGTTCTTCTTTCTCAAGATTGCTTTGGCTATGCAGTGTCTTTGTGGATCCATACAAATTTTAGGATTATTTGTTCTATTTATGTGAAAAATAAAATTGGAATTTTGATAGTGATTGCACTGAATCTGTATGTTGTTTTTTTTTTTAGTTTGATGTAGCACATTTTTCTTACAGAGAATTGTACCATAGTAGTTCATAATTAATTTTTTATTGTTTGAAGAAACAAAGTTAAATAATACTTAGTTCTTACTCCCAGTAATAAACAGTTGGAGAATAAATAGATAAAAAACGAACACATATGCTTATATTTTTAAGTTCTATGATAAGGATATATTCAGGATGATGATAAGAAAGATCAGAGTAGGAGACCTAACCCAGGCTTTGTAGTTAGAACCTGGGTCTGCAAACAGTTCCCAAAAGGCTCTCCTTGAAGAGATTTCTTACTTGTGTCCTTTCATCCCACCTTAGTCATTTTTTTTTCTTTTATGCAGGACCCATAATATCAATAGTTCTATGTAAATCTGAATGCTCTTTTAATCATTTTTTTCACATTCAGATTACAAAATTCCATGAAACAGAAAATATGTTTTGGGGGTTTATGTTTGTTTGTTGTTTTTTTTAACTTTTGTGTCAAGAGCAAATAATATAGATGTTGGCAAGTGTTAAAGTCTCAGCAAGTGGATGGTGAATGAAAGAGATAATTACATGAGATAAGTGTTATTGATCAGTAGAAATTACCAGGGCAAAAAGTGGGATATAAATATTCATATATTCAGTGAATGTGTGAAGACATGGAGGTATGAGAAGAAAATAAGATGAATGATAAATAAAAAGTATCTCTTTGTAACTAAGGTTTAGGGATGAAGTAGGAAGGAGTATGTAAAGACAATATGAAAGACAGCTGAAGCAGCCAGGTATTAAATCGAGTCCATGTATTTGCCCATATTCAGGATTGCAGGAATGGAACTGTGCAGTATAATTATTAGAGAAGTTTCTCATTATTAGAGCAATAGCAAACGCTCACAGAATCTAGGGGAAACTGAAGAATCAAACTTGGAAAACAGAAACTAAAACTGCTATTTAAGGCCAAAATGAAGGAAGAATAACCTATTCATTTTAAGTAGAAAAATTCTATTTAGTGTACTGTCAGTGCTGTAGGACATATAGAACACACTACCATTGACAGACAGTGCTGCCTATTTCTCAGGGGATTTAAACAATTATTTAACCCCCTGCTCCTTGCTGTAAATTTAAAGCCACAGGTGTGACTGGTTATTTAATAGAGTCTAGTTCTCGTAACTGGGTACTAGTGACCAGGTGTTGAAGAAAGAAAATAACCCTACTTTAATTGTTGTAGTGGTAGATAGAGCATTTTAACTCATCAATATTTCAAACAAATGTGGATTCTTCACAAAATCATGGTAACTAGAGAGTCAAATTTATAGAAAAATTAATTAAAGACTTTCTAAGGAGTTAATACTTTATACCAAAAAAAAGTCACTGGAGTATTTTAAGCGTGAGAGTAACATGATTATGTTTAGGATCTAAAATGACTATATGAATATACTGTGGCTAATATACTGGAGGGAAGCAAAAAAAGGAACTGTAAAGACAAATACATTAAGAGACTCTTGCAGTAATCCAAGTAAGAAAAGACATGAAATAAATTAAGACTAAGGTGAAAGTAGTAGACATGAGAAAATATGTTATTGACATGGAATAAACAGAATGTTAGAGCTTAGGGCAATGGATAGGATTTCAAGATTTCCAGTATGGCTTCCAGATTTCTGATTTGAGAAGAAACATAAGGTTGGTTTAACATCCAAAACCCAATTAATATAATATGCTATAGTGGCTACTACCACACTGAACTGTGAAAGGCTGAATTTTTGCTGTTCAGATGAGGAATTAGGTTAGGATGCCCATTCTCATCACTTATAGTAAATGTTAGACTAGATGCTCTAGTCAGTGGAGGCCAGACTATAGAATGGAGCAAAGACAGTCTCTTCAATAAGTGGTGCTGAGAAAACCAGACAGCTACATGTAAAAGAATGAAATTAGAACACTCCCTAACACCATACACAAAACTAAACTCAAAATGGAATAAAGACCCAAATGTAAGGCCAGACACTATAAAATTTTTAGAGAAAAACATAGGCAGAACACTCTTTGACATAAATCGCAGCAATATCTTTTTTGACCCACCTCCTAGAGTAATGAGAATAAAAACAAAAATTAAAAAACAGGATCTAGTTAAATTTAAAAGCTTTTGCACAGCTAGGGAAACCATAACAAGAGGAAAAGACAACCCTCAGAATGGCAGAAAATATTTACAAATGAAGCAACTGACAAAGGATTAATCTCCAAGATATACAAACAGCTCATGTGGCTCAATATCAAAAAAACAAACAACCCAATAAAAAAAATGGGCAGAAGGCCTAAATAGACATTTCTCCAAAGAAGACATACAGATGGCCAACAAACACATGAAAAAATGCTCAACATCACTAATTATTAGAGAAATGTAAATCAAAACTACAATGAGATATCACCTCACACCGGTCAGAATGGGCATCATCCCAAAATCTACAAACAATAAATGCTGGAGTGGGTGTGGAGAAAAGGGAACCCTACTGCACTGTTGGTGAGAATGTAAATTGGTGCAGCCACTATGGAGAACAGTATGGGGGTTCCTTAAAAAACTAAAAATAGGACTACCATGTGAACCAGCAATCCCACTACTGGGCATATACTCAGAGAAAATAATTCAAAAAGACACATGCACCCCAAAGGTCATTGCAGCACTACTTACAATAGCCAGGTCATGGAAGCAACCTAAATGCCCATCGACAGATGAATGGATAAAGAAGATGTGGTACATATATACAATGGAATATTACTCAGTCATAAAAAGGAACGAAATTGGGTCGTTTGTAGAGATGTGGATGGACCTAGAGACTTTCAAAAATAGAAAAACAAATACAAGTAGTATTCTTGATGCCACCCTATTTTGTCTTTAGCCTGATATAGACAAAGTGGGAAAGAGAGAGGCAGAGTACTCACATTTGGGACCATAGCTCAAGATTACTTTAAAGGCTTTTGTTTGAGTAATGTTTGGGATTATCAGACTGTGTACAATCAACTTTGAATGAGCATTAAGGGAGGTGCCTGCAACCAACATATTGTAGTTTTTATTGTATCTCTATAAAAGATGTTTAAGATCTCATTTTTTTTTTCAGGTTTAGGCTACAATTGACAATTGTAGGACAAGAAAAATAATCTCTCCATACAATATCTTACATATGTATATGAATGGTGATGTGTAAGATTATTTTTAAGTGATACAGATGAGCATTTTTAAATTTGTAATGTTGCTATATCCATTTAAATGCAGATTATAGTAAATATAACTGGCATAGAAAACTCATGATTTCAAAGACACTATAGCTTAGAATGAACCTAACTTTTAAAAGAATAGTTGACTTAATTTCAATTTTTAAAAACTGTTAATAAAATGTTAATAGAGGTAGTAATTAAATGTTACAAAAATTATAATGTTGGCATATGAATAAATGAAAGCCAATGTCCCACAAGTCTCTTTAAAGTAAATCCAAAAACAAGACTTTATGTTTTCCACTGGGGAAATAAGCCACTTGAGCTACCACATTTTTAATCAGGCAAACCATAAACATATTATCTGTTAATCGAGGTTGTAAATGCATCCTCATTTTTTAATGAGAATAGAGTAATAGTTTATGGTAATTCATATGATTTAATATCTCAAGTTAAGACTAACCACAAGTTTTCTCTTGCAAATCAATTATAACAGAGATAAAGTATAAAATGTTATTTTTATGTTATAGTTTTTCAATTAAAAATATTCAATAATTTTTATAGGTTATGACCAGTAACTCAAAAGTTAGTAATGTGGTATCATCTTAATTTTTACAAAGATTCAAGTACACTTATAAATGTTACTTAAACAGGCATTCGTGGGTTATCTCTGATATGCAAAGCATAACTCTTGACACTCTGAAAATACAAACATAAATGACACAGGGCGTTTGCCATCAAAGGTGTTTATAATCTTACAGGAAAAGAGATGAGATTAATAAAATGGTATAAGTGAAAGAAACATCAGATTACAGTGGGCTTATTGAAACTAAAATGGACAAATGGAGCACTAATACTATTATATGTTTTGTATTTATATTCCATTCCAAGAAAGTGATTGACATGTGATACAGCTGTCTTTTGTGTAAACACACGTAGCGTAAAAGAATCTAAAAGGCCATGGTGAAAATAAACTGAGTTGAGCTTGAGAATGGCTTAAAATGAGGGTATGTGGCTTAGAATGACACAGAGGATTATAAGACCACTGGCTTCAGGAATTCACACAGCTGTCACACAGAAAGAAAATATCAGATTGTTCTTTCTGTATCAGAACCAATGGATGGGTATGAAAAGTTCATGAGCATTTTTAATAATACTAGATCTGTCCTGAAACATAATATTCTGTTTTGGGAAAGTAATGAATTCTTTATCAGAAGTAGATTCAAATGGAAAACAAATGACCACAGAAGCATGGGCACAATGTTGCTGGGATGATATAAGCATTAGATAAGAGTGTGGTCTTAATGGCCTCTAAAACTCTATTCATATTTTTGGTATTATGATATCCCATTAGTACAGCAGATAAAATAAAGTATAATATTTGCATAAAGAGTTCTTGTATGTATTTTTCTCTGGAATGTAGATTGATATTAATATCACAGCCTAATGGTATCCAAATAAGTGCTTTTGAATGCAAATAATCAAGACTTAAGTGCTTTAGACAAAATAACGTAGAATGGATGTGGAGGTTTAATTTTATAGAGAAATATATATCTATGTATATACACATATATATGCTTGTATATATGTATATATGTGTATTATGTGTATGAATATACACACTCATGCATACATATTCCTCATAATCAGGAAAATAATGTCTTATGAAGCAATCTCTGGGCTATTTGGCCACACATGTAGATATGAATATTCATGCCAATTTAGTCATAACCCTTGATAAATCTAAGTTTGAGTTCAAAACAATTTAAAAATTTCCATGAAGAATATAAAGTTGTAGTAAAATGTGTGACAGTTTTTGTTGAAAGAGCATAAAGAAAAATTATGTTAAAAGCCATTTTGTGAGTTCTGTAAACCAGAGGAAGGAAACCTTTCTGCCAAAAGCATCTGACCTCAATGAATCTTAAATGTAATTTTAAAATAAATTCACTGCAGCCCAAAGAGAACAAGATGCATGCCAGAAAACAAACTCTGTGATGTATGATGAGTAAGGAATAAAGATGCCAGATTATTCTGAAGTAGTAAAATAAGAATTTTATGTGAACAACTCTCATGAGAAAGTAAAATTAGATTAATATTTTGGGAATAAATAGAAGTGGATCAAGGGTACTGGTTTAGCCTTTGGATGAGGACTACAGTGAAGACAGAGACATGTTCATAATGTCATAAATTTACTCCCTAAACTCTGATTTGTTAAAATGTGTTAGAAGACAATGCTTAAAATTAATTTTGTACATCAGAAGTACAATGGCCTTTTGTGGAAGGATGTTAGAGAAATAAAAGGAATTTAAACAAAAATTTTATCTTTGTATCAAATAAATCTTACTGAGTTAAAGACTAAGGGATTTGTTCATCTGATTTTAATTAATTTCCCCTCTTTTTGTTATACAATTTAAATCTATTTGGAAATCTACTTCAGTTATTACCATACACAGAGTAGACACTTAACAAATATTTATCATAGAAATAATTGGATGAGTGAATTAATGAATCATTAAATAACAACCTTTTTTTTTAAATGGGAGATACTGATGTTCTGTATTTTGACTTATATCCTTGGAAAGATCTCAAGTTGTTATTTTATTTTTATTTAATTTTATTTAATTTTATTCTATTTTGAATTAGTATAGTTCACATTAGTAAAATTTAGAATAGAGTCATAAACCGGTGAAATCTTTTGAAACTATAATTTATTACTATCATTTATACACTTTACATAAAAGCATAAAGAATAGTCTTTCAAATATATTTACTAAAATATTCCACAGTAATGTATTTCTGTAATAAGTATTATTGAACATTTTATTTACTGGAAGATGCTGTAGCATTAACTATAGAGGTTATGAGAGATCAAGACAAACTTCCATCCTTTATGTAGGGTATAAAGATTTTATAACACAAAAAATGTTATGAATAAGGCAATATGTTTTCAAGTCCCTATTATGTATATTGTGCAAAAGTGTCTACCTACATTTTCAAAATTCTAACAGCCTGATATCTTTGTGACAGTCCCCTGACTGATCCCCCATTGCTTTCTGCCCATCTAGAATTTTCCAATGCTTATTATCACTCTATTCTATTCTAAACAGGTAATCTAGCACCCTCTGTTTTTTTTTCTTTTTTTTAACTAAATGACTTTATTTATCTTCGTGGAAACTTGGCTTTGTCCTCAAAACTACTTTACATACTTTTCTCCTCCAGATGCTGCTTACAAATTGGTATTATTTTTATTCCAAATTATTATTGCTTCATCTTTCTAAAACAGAATAAAGAAAAGGTAAAGAAGGATGGAAACGAAGTAAAGAGAAACTGAGACATAGAGACAAAACAACTAGTGAATTTAATTCTATTATCATTCGTAATGACTTCTAAATCTCCCAAATAATTCATCTTGTTTCCTAGGAGAATTTGCCTTTAATATACTCAACTTCTTTTCATCCACACACATCCAAGCCCACAAACATGACCTTCTTATCACCAGTACAGAACTATACCACCATTGTTATTCCACTATAGGAAAAAAAAAAACTTATAGCTGCCATAAATCCAACCATTATAATCATTTCTTCAAATGCTCTGCTGGAGGAAATATATAACCTCGGGCAATTGAAGCCAATATAAGTCTTCTTGATAGTCTTTACTTTTTTCTAATTTATTTTAAAATATTTTAAGACTTACAAATAGAAGTAAAGAATGACAATGAGCATCCATAATACTAATAACTAAATTAAGAATTAACATATAACCAAAACGTTTGGGTGCTCTTGTGTAGTCTTTCCCTACCAAACCTCAAGACTAACCCTCTGCCAGAGTAAACATTATCTAGAACAGAGTTTTATTGTTTTCATGGATTTATGAGTACTTTAATTCAATTTATATATATCCTAAGAATTATGCATGTTTCTAAATGTCATCTAAATATTGTAATGTATATATTTTTGAAATTACTTGCCATTCATTTTATTTATACTGATCTTTTTCTCCAGCTTTATTGAAGTATAATTAACAAAAATTGTGTATATTTAAGGTGTACAATGTGATGATTTGATATGCATATACATTGTGAAATGACTGCTGCAGTCAAGCTAATTATCACATCCATCATCTCACAGTCACCTTATTTTTCCCGTGATGAGAACTCTTAAAGTCTACTCTCAGCAACATTCAAGTATACCATACATTATTATTAACTACAGTCACCATGCTGTACATTATATTTCCATAATTTATTCATCTTATACTTGAAAGTTTATATTATTTGACTAATATCTCTCCACTTCCCCCACTCGCAGCCCCTGGCAAACAACATTCTACTCTGCTTCACTGAGCTTGACTTTTCTATATTCTACATATAAGTGATACCATACAGTATTTGCCTTTCTGTGTGTGGCTTATCTCACTTAGCATAATGTCCTCTTGGTTTGTCCATGGTGTCACAAAGGCAGGATTTCTTTTTTTTCTGGCTAAATAATATCCCATTTTATGTATATATAAAAAGTGTAATACATAAGCATATAATTATAATTATATATATAATAAAACCTACTATATATATTATATTATATATATTATATATAAATTATATATAAAAACATTTTCTTCATTCATCCATTGACACTAAGGTGGCTTCCATGTCTTGACTATTGTGAATAATGCTGTAATGAACATGGGGGCGCATGTATCTCTTCAATGTACTGATTTTATTCCCTTTAAATATATACTCAGAAGTGGGACTGCTGGATTAAATGGTAGTTTTGTTTTTAAAATGTTTTGAGGAATATCCATATTGCTTTCTACAGTGGCTAAACCAAGTATATACCTATTGACAAAAGGATTTCCTTTCCTTGACACCCTCACCAACACTTGTTATATATGTATACCTAGATTTTTTGTTTATTAGTGCTGTATAGTATTGCATTTATAAATGTTTTACATCTTATTAAGTTCATTGTTGACATACTTTTATGTTATTTCTATTTTTTGATACAAACACATTTTTATGTATCATCGTGTAAATATGTAAGAGATTATTTAAAACATATACCCAGGAATAGAATGGCTGTTGCATTTAATATGAGCATGTTCAACTTTATTAAATATAGCCAACTTTTCCTCAGAAAAATGTTTATGAAATGTACAACTTTTGTTTTGTTTTATTGCTATATTCTCAACTCCTGAAGCAGTGCCTGACACATGGTAGGGATTAAATCAACATTTGCTGAATGAATAAATTAACATTGATCATAAGTTGTGATTGTCAGATCTACCCTGACCATTTCCTGAGACTAGGGCAGGAGTATACATAAAGACTCACGTTCCATATATCTAAATATTTAAAAGTTATAAGTTATAAAAGTTACAATTAAGTTATTGAATCGTTAAATAAAACAAGTTCTAAACTTCTATCTTGACAAATATATTTTTCAATTGGCCTGAGTGGCGAGATGGTCCTTAGGAACATGGCTTTCTAGAAAAATACATCTCTTCCCCCTAACTCCAGGCCAGTGTCCTGTCCTAATTCCTTTACCAACTTGGGTTGTATATTGTACCTCTTTCACACATACATGGACACCCTAGACTACAAATTTGAGCTTTCTTAACCGTCTCTGAAACACCTGCCATTTAATCACTTTCAGCAAGCGTAAGGGATGCACAAATCAGGGTGTGATTTGCCCTTGTGAGGTCAGACCTAGGGAGGAGGTTAGCAGAGGACCGGGAAGTGGTCTGAGAACTTTTTGGTTGGGAAGTCAACAGTCCCAGTTCCCAGGAGGCTTCTTTATCAGAGGCCAGCGTGGGTTTCTGGTAGGCACATCATTGCTTTTTTTTCTTCTGAGAAAGGCTTTGGCAACAGGAGGGGAAGAGGAGGTGCCCTTTTAGGCACTGTTTAAACATCTGTTGTGTTCAACCAATTTTAAAAACATTTTTCTAATCTGTTTTATTTTGAATGTAACAAAATTATTTGCTTAAAAAAGTGAGTTGCAAAGCAAAAAAGTTACAGATCGCAAGCAGAAGTTTTTAAATTATAAGATCCTACATACAAGAAATTACATTTCAATAGATATAATCAGAACAATGTCACAGAAAACTGTAAATGCTGTTCATTGATAGAGCACAAGCACACATAGACAGTTAATGCTGGGAGTCACTATTATACTTGAAACATTTTGTCATTCTGCAATTATAATTAAACAGAAATTATCACTGAGACAATGATTCCCCATATTAAGTGGATAGACATGCTTTGAACAAACACTATGTCAATATTTAAAGTAGTTTAATGTAACAATGAGCTTGTTTCTTGCTCATTAATTTATCTAATCTTAGATTGATGATAACGGTATTCACAAGGGATAATGGATATCTAAATTGTTTCTATGTTTTGTTTCAATAACATTCAATGAGGAAATATTCTCACACATGTATGTTGATGAGATTGGAAGAAGAGATTTAATATAATCTATTCACAATGAAGAAAATAGTGCTATATTTTTAAAAAAATAATCGTTTGTCAGTAGCCAATTCCAACTACTTCTTTCATAATTTATATTTAAATGTATGCCTTTCAATGAAAAAAAATGGATCTTGGGTCCATACATTTTTGTATGTTTTCTTTTAATACGTAGAAAATTTAAATTCAAAATTTTATAAATTTCATTATTAATGGAAAATAAAATTTTAAACATTTTATCAAATTTGTAAAGTTTTCATTGATAACTTTCATAGATCATCACCTTCTTTGATAATGATTGTTAAAAATTATGAGGCACATAGTAACAATCTAGAGAAATTCTACTTTTCTAACCTTTGTTTTTGTCTTTGGATCTTATCTCTCATTAAAAAACATGTGTCCCTTACTCTCATGGAGGTATTAGAATTATCGAAAAATACAAAATACAGGCAATGCAGCAAATATGGATGTCTAGCTCATGTCATTAAAACATTAAGAACAGTCTGGTTACTTACTTTGTGTAAACACAATTGCATAACATTTTGCAGTTCAAAATTCTCAGCATAAATTACCTCCTAAATAACTACAGTGACACTCCATGTACAAGTATGTATGATTAGCTTTCACATAATAAAGGAAAAATCGCAGTGTGTTAGCTGTAAATAGTTCACAAGTTTTACTGTGTTACTAAACAGTGTTTTGTTGCTTTGTGTTTTTGTTTTGTTTTGTTTTGTTTTTTCTCAGGAGGACGCAGGATCAGTGAGCAAAATTTTCTCCATGAAAAAAGCAGTGTATTGATTTGTATACAGGCTGCTGCACCATTAGTAAATATTTCTACAAAAAACCTAAACTCCAAAGAGTTTTTACACACAAAGAGACTACAGTTGATAACTTAACTTTAAAATATTAAACATTGCAGAATTGTCCTACTATGATTGGCTAATTAGCAGCTGACAGATGCTCCTCACTGTATTATTTCAACAAGACCTAACTTTTATACTATATTTTATACTATATTTTATACTCAGGATGCCACAGCAATGTCAAATTGCTATAAATTTTTTAAACACTTGTTCTCAATGTTTAGATTACTAAATTGCAAAAGACATAGGGTAGTCCTAGCCTTTACATTTATGAATCTTGATATGTATTTTCTTTTTTTAATGATAAATAACTTTCATATGCTAAATGTCACCTTTTCATGTGTGCCTTTTGATGTCCTTTAATATACAGATCTTCCTCAATGTATAATGGTGTTATGAATGTGTATTGCTTTCACATCACTGTAAAGTCAAAAATTTATAAGTCAAACCATCATATGTAGGGGACTGCCTGTATGTGAACAATGTAAATTTTTGTATAGTGCTGACTAGTTGTGTTGGTCACTGAAAAAAGAATGTGTAAAACTCTTAAGAGTTTACATGGAAGGGATACCTGTGCATTATTGAGTAGCAATGAAAAATACTTTGCTCAGTTTTTTTTTCAGTGATTTGATCTGCCATATTACTGGCTGGTTTTTGAATACATTAAGATGTAGTACCACTGGAAACTTTCTTCTTTGCCACCCTTTCTCCCAACAATACCATGAAAACATTTCTGATACAGTCTTAGACTAATGTTGGCAATTTAATTATATAGATATTAATATAAAGATTTAATATCAGCATTGGAAGTAACACTTTTAAGAAACCACAAACTGCTAGTATTTTATGTAAAATATTAAACATCTGATGAATGTTTTTAAAACAGATTTACTGAGATAAAATTCAAACAACACCTTATAATTAATTTTAAAATGTATAGTAAAAAATTTTTAGTACATTCCAAGTTGTGTAATGTTCACATTATAATTTTTGAAAATTGCTATCACTCCAACAGAAGTCCTATTTCCTTTATCAGGCTTATTAATATTCTTTCTCCATCCACTGTGACAAAAGTTAAAACTAATCTACTTTACGTCTTGATGGATGTGCCTATTCTGGGCCTTTCATATACATGGAATCATAAAATATATGGTATATTACGAGTGGCTTCTTTTGCTTAGCATATTTTCAAGATATCCATGTTTAGCATTCATGATTTTTATGACTATATCAATAACTATACCATATTCTCTTTACCCAGTCATCAGCTGAGGGACATTTGGTTTGTTTCATCTTTTTGCTACTGTGAATAATCTTGCTATGAACATTTGTGTACAAGTGTTTGCATAGACATTTGGTATTATTTCTCATGAGTATATACCTAGCAGTAGATTTCTGAGGTTTTATATATGTCAAATTTATGTTTAATATTTTAAGGAATGTTTTCTCAAATGTCTATACCATTTTATGCCCCTATTAGCAATTGCATGAATGTCCCAAATTGTCCATGTCGCCACAAACACCAATTATTGTCTTTAATTGTAGCCATACTAGTGGATGTGTTGGGGTGTCTCATTGTGGTTTTGATTTGCATTATTCTAATCAGTACTGGAGTTGAGAATATTTTCATGAATTTATTGGCCATTCATATATTTTCTTTGGAGAAATATCTACTTGTATCATTTGCCCATTTTTTAATTGGGCTCTTTGTATACTATTGAATTGTCAGAGTTCTTTATATATTGTAGATATAAGTTCCTTATCAGATATATTATTTGCAAATATTTTCTTTCTTTCTTCTGGTTGTCTTTTCAGTCAATGGTATTCTTCATAACAGAGACATTTAATTTTGATGAAGTCCACTTTGTCGCTTTTATATTTTGTTGCCATGCTTTTAGTGTCATAAATCTTACAATCCTTAGTTTATCCAATGTCATGAAGATTTACCCCTATTTTTTCTTCTACCAGTTTTTGCTCTTACATTTAGGCCTATAATCCACTTTGTGTTAATTTTTATATATGGTGCAAGATAGAAATCCAAATCATTCTTTTACTTGTAGATACTATTTGTCCCAACACTATTTATTGAATAGGCTATTTTTTTTTTCCTCATTGAATTGATTTGTCACCCTTGTCCAAAAACAATTTTATAACTTATTTCTGGATCTCAAGTCTGTTCCATTGATCTACATATCTATCCTTATGCCAGAGGGATTCTATAGAGGTACAGATCTGATCATATTATGTTAAAAAAATCTTCAATGGACTCCCAATGTAAAATTTCAATCTTGTGCTTCATTTAAAGAATGATTTAGCCTGATAGTAATTCTAAGATTATGTTGGCAAAAGTAAATAATAAAAAATTATATTTGTAACATTATAGCAATAATATTAAACATAGAAGCTAAGATATTTTAACTATTTACTAAATTCTCATCATTGTGTGTTACACATTTAATGACTGAATGATTCCTCACAACAACTTGATGAGCTAATTGATATTTATCATTATGCTCATTTATAGATAAGGAGAATAAACACAAAGAAGTTAAGATCCTAGGTCACAGAATTTATGCTCAATTTGTCTGATATAAAAACGTTTTTTTAAAAAAGTGCTGAGTTATAATAACAAAAATTGCAATGAAAAGTTGCAGTTTGCATTACCCCATTTGGTTCTCAAAATCATTGTAAAATAATATGTAACTGTGGCTCAGAAAACCTAAGTGACATGTTCAAGGTCTATAGAAAATGCTAAATAAGTTAGTGATATGGAAAATTAATTTTTGGAAGCAAAATGGGATTTAGTATTTTGGAGGGGAGTGTATGATATTGAGACTAAGAGCATGGGATTTGCTGTCAGAAAGGCTGTATCATCTTGGATAAAATACTCAATCCCCCTTTTCTAATATGTAAAATGAATGTAAAAATATGACCTGGTACTGCTGTTGTGGAAGATGCAATGAGATAATATATGCTAAAATTCAGCACAGTTGCTGACATAACATAGACTAATCAGATGATAAATTTTAATAATGGTTAAATAATATGTTAAGATGGGGTGATAGTAAAGTATTAATATTACCATTTATTTAACTCATTCAACAAATGCATACTGAGTGCCTCTTAATTGTTTGCAATAATGCCCAAACTGGGAAGATAAAATGAAAAACTTTACTTATCCTTTGCAGAGTTCAAAGTAAAACAAACAAACACAAGAATATTCATAACCACAATACTTTAAGTGTTATAAGTTAATATATAAACAAGAGCTGTGATTGGCATGACAAATTATGAAGAAGATAAGGTTGATTTCGAATAAAATGATGGCATCCAAGATAGGTCCAAGGTACAAAGAGTTTATTATGCTTTCCATGAGAAACTATACATTCTAAGTTGAATAGTGAACGAAGGGTCACATATAATTAGGGCATAATCGTAGAATGGCTAAAGTGAAGGAGTCAAAACAGGAAATGTCAGCATAAACTTGGAAGCTGATCATATATGTTCTTAAATACTTTTCTTAGGAGCTAAAAGTTGAGCTGTAGACAAAGGAGAAACAGCAAAATCATGCAGTAAGTAAATGTATATTTCACAAAGATAAATTTTGTGGAAATGTGAATGAACTAAAGTTAAGAGACATTGGTGAAAGGGAAATCAACTAAAAGCTTATTTAAATAGTTCAGAAAATAGAAGATGAGAATAGGAATTGTGATAGTAACAATGAATTTATAAAGAGATAGTAAATCTGACAGATATTGAGGATTTATCCTTAACTGGATTTAATGTTTTCTTGGATTTGGTGGCTGACCATAGTGAACATTTGGCTATCATCAGGGTTTCTTGTTCAGAAAGCAAAATGACTGATGATGCCATTTGATCACATTTTAAGGGGTATTTATTTGGAGGCAAACAGATTAATGAGTTGCTTTACCTATGTGGAGATAATCACTAAAGATGTCCAATGAGCATTTGGAGATGCAATAATGAAACTTAGAAGGAGCACTGGAGTTGCAAATACAAATTTGACAGCTGTTAATGTTGTAGTTGTAGCATGGAAATGAATAATACTGTTTAGGCAGGATGCTTAGGAAGTCATGACAGAATCTAACATGGAAGCTACAAGAAATTTATCAGCGCTTTGTTCTTATCTTCCCAGTTATTCCTATTATGTATAACTAGCGATAGAGGATTGTTCTTAGCTTACACAATTGGACTCAACTATCCTAAAGAATAGAAAATTTTCACTCTCTTTTATTCTGTCCAATACTTTGCAAGTTATTTTCCTTACTATTCATGCTTTTATATATATACTGAAGTATGAATTATACTAGTCATAACAGTACAGTATAAGTACCCTCATTGGTTTCCCAGATTGATCTCCAGTGGCCTTGGCCTGCAGTGGCTTGAAGCAGGGTTTCAGTTCCCAGCCAGAGAATGAAGTCGTGTCTCAGTGGTGAGAGCACCAAATCCTAGCCACTAGACCAGTGGTCAGTGACAAGGCCCTGGCCCTACAGCTTTGCAGAAAAAGAATTCCCACAAAGACAGATAGTAGTGAAACAAGAAAAGTATTCATTAGGGAAAGAAGAAGTACAGTACGTGTGGATAGACACACAGACAGGCTCAGAGAGAGAGTCGCGCCCTCATGGCAGTTTGAATCACTTTTATGGGGTATTTCTTCCAGGTTTCTTTTGGCCAATCATTTTGATTTGCCTGCTTCAAAGTCCTTATTTGGTATACCTCAGGATTTTCCCATGTGTGCGCGTGCATCTCTTAGCTAAGATGGATTCTACCGAAGAGGCCTATGGGTAGTGAGCATCAGTTGGCATCAGTTAGTATCACTCCCCTTTAGACCTCCAAGGAGCCTTTCTGCACATGTGTAGTCTGGGAGGTCTCCTGACTTCGAGAATGAGGGATATGTGGTCTCTTATCTTCTCTCTGGGCAGGGCCCAGCCTCCTCACTCAATTGTCCTGTTATTCCCATCTCAGAGTACAGGTCCACATGGCATGAACTCCAACCATTTGCCCTGGGAGCCCATCTATCTCTTGCCTCAAGATGAATATTTTAAAATGCCCACATTCCAAGCATTTGTATTTCCTAAGCCAGTAAAAAAATACACTCACACACACACACACACACACACACATACACACATTCACACAAACACTTCTGGGACAGCCATCAAATTGGCAATTAAATTTTGCCAAGTAAGAACACTAAAGGAAAAAAAGGAAGCATAACATAAACTAAAAACCTGACATGAAATTTAATTATCATTTTGCAAAAGATATTTTAATATTCCAAAAAGAAGAAAGGTATAATCTCAAGATTAGAAGAGTTCTTCTCAGGAAAGGGCAATTAGAAATCATAAATCAACGAATCCCTTGTCCTTGCTTTACTCATCTTATAGTTTTATCTCCTTTCCAAGGGTAAGATTTTAGTGTTTTTCTGTGAGGAAGGCTCCATAGTGCTTTTGCCTTTTTCTCCTTGATGATAGCTTCTCCAAAACTAAAAATATATTTATGTGTAAATATCCGATCTAGATAAAACTAATGAGTTCATCATTGTTTCAAGTTTTTGTTGTTCTTGCTGTTATTGTTGTTTGCATTTCTTAGGACATGTATTATGGCCTCTAATCTGATGAAATAATTTTACTGGCATTTCTTCATAGTCACAGTCATTTTGCATATTTTAGCCTCTTGTTTGTGTATAGTTATTTCTCTAAATAATAAATTTCTTGAAGAGGTATGTATGATTCACTTTGTATTCTCTTGAGTGCCCACAACAATACATCTAAATTGAGGGAGAATAATTTATTTCTCAGAAAAACAAACTGAGGATAGTCATTGCTTGCAAACATATTCTAAAAGAAATATTAAAGGAAATTCTTCAGGCATAAGGAATATGATATAGGTCAAAATCTCACATCTTAATAAAGAAATAAAGTGTTAGAAATGGAGGAAAAATAAAAGCTTTTTTATTTTATTCTAATTGCTTTTAAAAATAAGTAACTCTTTAAATATAGTAGTTTTTGTGTTTATATCATACGAAAAATGAAATTTATGGCAACAATAGCACAATAAGTTGAGGGGAGAAATAGGTAATATACCATTATAAGGTCCTTACCCAACATACGTGGCATTAAAATGCCATTTAAAGGTAGATACCGATTATATTAAAATGTGTATATTACAAGTACTCTAAACATTAAATAATAAGAAAAACAAGCAACCCAACTTAAAAACAAATGCAAAATATTTTAGCAGAAATTTTATAAAAGAATGTATGGAGAGGGCAAATAAACATGTGAACTTGATCAACAGCATTTAGTCATTAGGGAAATGCAAATTAAAACTGTTTTGAGCAATTCTGCATTGCTAGTAGAAATGTAAATTGGTGCTATTTTACTAGTGAAAAACAGTTTGACAGTTTCTTAAAAAGTTAAATATAAATTTACCATGTGAGAAGAACTTCCATAATGATGTAGTAAGGACCTCCCAATATAGACACCTCCATAATGAAATGAGAAATTTGGTCCAAAGTGTTAAAATGAAATATTTTTCAGAACTTTAGCAATTAACCAAAGACTTGCATTAATCCATGAAACATTTATTTAAGAAAATGTGAGAATCTTGGGATAAACAGTGAGGTTTTTGGCATTTTATCCTTTCCCCATCTCAAGGAGTCCTATGCCTACCTCCATGGTAACTTTGAAACCTGGTAGTTAGAAACATGGTATCTCTGGAATAAGCAGCCTAGTATCCAGTGGAGGAAACAGAATGAGTTTGGAACTCCCCACAAGAGAGAAAAACTCTAGAGAATAATATTTGACTTGTCTGGCAAGAATTGCTATTCTCAGGGCTTTTCTTTTTCACCCTGACTCAGAGCTTGCTCAGTGAGCAAAGTCCTCTCCCCAAAGGCTTTTGTTTAAAAATCTCAATGGCAATTGTTTAACATTGTAGCTCTCCTGGGCTGTGATACCAGTTGGAAAAAATAAGAGGAAGAAAGAAAAACTTATCTAAAAGAGATGCATAGGAAAACCTGAGAGGGCTCCAAATTCTCATTTCTTTTTGAGCTTGAGGTCCCTGGACAAGCAGTAAGTGAAGGTCAAAAGAGAGTTATGTAAACTACTTGTTCATTTAAGGCATGTCTCTCAAAACACACAGAGCACTAGAGCAAAGGGTCCGAGACATTGCTTCAGGACATATAAGAAATCTCTGTTCATTAGATGGCCAGTATGCTAACCATGCAGAGACTTCACTGACCATAAACAATAAAGAAAATAGACATTACAGAAGTAGCACAGGGAATTCATTAAACAAACAATCAACAACAACAATATACAAAGACCAACACCAAACTGGAGACAACCCAAATGTTTATCAACTGGTGAAGAGATCTACAAAAAGTAATATAGCCATACAATGGAATACTATTAAGCAATAAAAAGGAATGAAGTACTGATGGCATACCACAGTATGGATGAAACTCAAAAATATTACATTAACTGAAAGAAGCCAGACAAAAAAGACCACATGTTGTATGATTCCATTTAATGAAATGCCCATAATAGGAAAATTTAGAAATACAGAAAGTGGATTATCATTTGTTTAAGGCAGGAGGTAGTAACAGGGAATGACTAGAAAAGTGCACAGGGGATTTTGGGGGTGGTTATAGAAATGCTCTAAAATTGGTCATGGTTGTATAACTTTGTAAACCTAATAAAATTCATCCTTGTGTATATGTAATGTCCTGTGTAGTCTGTAAATTATATCTCAGTATAATTCTCAACAACAAAACAAACATATACATGCACATGCATATTGAGATACCATTACAACTATTAGAACAGCTAAATTTAAAAAGAGAATTATAACCAGTCATTGGTGAATATAGGGAGAAACTGGGACTCTCACACACTTCTGGTGAAATATAAATATTACAACCCCTTTGGAAAATAAATTTGTTTTTAAGTTAAACATACAGTGGTTATATGATCCAGTCATTTAAGTCCTAGATATTTATCCAAAAGAAACAATGTCATATGTCCATACAACAACTCTTATGTGAATATTCATAGAAGCTTTATTTGTAATTGCTCCAAAGGTGAAACAGCCAAATGATCATCAATGCAAAATGGATAAACATTTGATGGTATGTTTATACAATTGAATACTATTCAACAATAAAAAAGAATGAGCTAATGATACATGCTCAACATAAATGAATCTCAAAATAATTATACTGAGTGAAAGAAGCTAGACAAAAACTAGTACATACTTGTAATTACATTTCTATAAAATTCTAAAATTCAAACCAATCTATACTGACAAAATACAGATTGACTGTTGCCTGAGAAATGTAAGAGTGATGGGGAAAAGGAAAAGATGGGAATACAAATGGGCACAAAGAAACCTGGAGTAATTAGCATATTTACCATTGTCTGTAATGGTGATTACACGAGGGTATACATTAGTCAAAACTTCTTAAAGAAAGAAACACATTCCCAAAAGTTCCAATGAATTATTAAAAATACCTCCAAAAATGTCTCCAGAATCCTTCAAAAATAATGTTTCCTTCTCCATTTCTTTTGGGCTACTGTTCATTACACAGTAATTTATATTTAAAGCCTGATCTTCAAAGTTGTATTATGTTCAACTACTACAGCTGTTCTTTCATCTGTTAATTGCCCTAGTCCTTTACCTTAATGAGAATTCAGTACCCATTTATCCAATGTATTTAATTAGCACTTTATAATTTTAAGTGTTTTCAGATATAGTGTGGTATTTAATCCTCACAGGTTTTTAATTATAAAGAACATTAACATACTTAGATTCTATTTTTGATCAGTAGATAAAATTTCCAAATTAAATGTTATTAATGTTTTATAAACTCAACTTAATCACATTATTATTGTTTTTTTCCGTCTTTTTTTCATCTTATTATTCTATGATTTTATTCTCCACTAAAGATTTGAAAATATTGCCTAATGTACTTAGTATTCTTACTGCTTTCCTGGTTATTACTAAGAACTTTATCTTTATTGATATTATAATATCTAGTATTTATGATGCTATACTAAAATAGGCATCATATCCCCCTTTTATAAATAAGGAAATTGAGGTTCACTATAGATGAATAATGTTCTTCAGTTGATATGCAGTGTACATATTAAATTTGGCTTGATTTGAAGGTCAATGCTTCAAAATTCTAAGGTGTTATTATGTCATTTTAACTCTTTCATGCAGTGTTATACTGTATTTCTACTCTCCAAAGCATTCTCTTTCTTGTCAGATTGCAAACTTATTTTTTAACTTTTTATTTTCTATTGGAGTGCAGTTGATTAACAATGTTGTGTTAGTTTCAGGTGTACAGTAAAGTGATTCAATTATACATATACATGTATTTATTTTTTTTCAAAATCTTTTCCCATTTAGGTTGTTACATAATATTGAGCAGAGTTCTCTGTGCTATACGGTAGGTCCTTGTTGGTTATCCATTTTAAATATAGCAGTGTGTACATGTCAGTCCCAAACTGCCTAACTATCCCTCCCCTCCACCCTTCCTACCTGGTAACCATAAGTTCCTTCTTTAAGTCTGTGAGTCTATTTCTGTTTTGTAAATAATTTAATTTGTATCCTTTTTTTGTTAGATTCTGCATATACGTGATATCATATGATATTTTTCTTTCTCTGTCTGACTTATTCACAGTATGACAATCTCTAGGTCCATCCATGTTGCTACAAATGGCATTATTTCATTCTTTTTTATGAACTTTTTAAATAGGTTTCCTTCTACTAAGAATTTTTCTCATTTTTTTTAACCATGATCTTTGCCAGATGATCTCCAAAGTATTTTCCTATTTCACATTCAGTCACTATCAGTAAGTTCTCCTTACCTCCTCACCTAAGCCCCGTTTTCAATGGCTTCCTCTGCCAGATTTTTCTTTCATACTTCTGAAAATTATACTGTTCATTCTAATGTGTTCGGTATGTCAAGAGTCTGATTTTTTCTGAAAGTCTCTAAGCTTCTGAATGATCTAGCGATCTATTTAACTTTACATACTATTGGATTGGTTCTTTACCTGCTGCTTTCTGCTTTTCCTTTTAAATTATCAACTTTTATGGTTTACTCTGCCTTTTACTTCAGTTTATCAGTACCATATTTTCCTTAATTAATGATGAAAATACTAAAATGAAACATATACAATAACTGTTATGAGCCAGTCACTGTCTTAAGAGCTTTATTTTATTTAATTCAAAACTACAGTGAGCCTGCAAAATAGGTAGTATGACCAGCACCAACTTTATAAATAAGAAAAATATAGGAAATTATGCATATTGCCCCCAAATTACCCTACCAGTAAATGGTGAAGTTGGGGTTTGAGTCCAAGCTGTCTGCCTCCAGATTTTATGCTACTAATATCTTTGTTATACTCCATCTTATTAATAGAAAAATGCATTTCTTACTACGTGTTTTCAATTTTTTTTATTTTCAAAAAATTATCAGAGCATTTTGTCTATTTTTGTCATAACAAGGTAGAATTTTAAAGACTGTTCTCAATTTTTTCTGAGTTCTAAAAAAAAGTGATATTAAAATGTAACCTCATCCACACAGACTGCAAACTGTCCCCATCATTTTCACAAACACATTGATTTATAAGGAAATATCCAAATCTCTTCCCCTTATGTTAATTTCCTTTTGACTGTGTTCTTGTTATTTCTAAAAATGTTATCAGATTAATCCCTCTCTTTTTATTTTATTTACTGGAAACACACATGTACAGAATTCCAGAATACTAATGCCAGAAAATACATATCCTGCTTACCCTAATGGTGATTTCCCAAACCCTTGTCTGTAAACCGTCTCCCAAAATTTAAAAGTTTCTAGTTTAGCAAGCTGTGTGCAAAAGTATCTCACATTTTTTTCTTCCATTTTTTATTCTCAATACTCTTTTATCGTCTCCACTGTTATAGCTTTGTAGTTTGTTTTGATAACTCTTGTCTATTAAAACGTCATTCATTTTTAATTTTATTTTTCTTCTCTTATATTGTACGTTAAAAACAATGACCAAGTTCTTCCAAAAAAAAGTTTTTTCAGATAATTCTCAGACATCTATAGAATTCAACATTGAGTCCTGTCAGAGAAATGCTTCTTTTCACTGACAATCACGTTGTCACATCAATTATTAAACATTCAAAAGATTTTATTAAAAGAACAGAGAGAACAACAAAAAGATAGATACATAGGAATGACAAAGCATCAAAATATCCAGTTCACACCATGCAGACTCAGCCTGAGACTTGTGGATGCCTTCCTGCAGTCTCCCCAAACTGATTGCATTACAGATTTTTATTAGCTGGGACGCATTTTTCCTGCAAAAGAGTGCATAAGTAAACAGTCTCCTTGTCTGCCTGACTTACCCAGTTCCTAAACTATCTCCAAGAGGTAATAATATTTAACATTCATATTTCAGGTTATACTTCCCAGGCAAGTTAACATTTCAACGTCAAGAACAAGCCCATTCTCCAGGCCAATAGAGACATTTCCTCTTATTCTCAAATTTGGACCTGTGGGACACAACTTTTCAAGGTAATCTTCACTCTAGATGAGTTATAATTTAAAAATTTAGAAGTGGTTGTATTCTTGAGTGATATACAATGTAATATTTATTTCTAACACAAAATGTTTTATTTCTGAATTATAAATGAAATTCACCTATAGAGTTATAAGGAGTAGCAATGAGGTTATGTTCTAAAAATTTCACTTCAAGTCAAATTAACATCCATGTTAATTTGGGTGTTAACATGTATAATATGGCTTACAAGCACTCAAAAGAATGAGCTCAAGAATAAGGAACTCATGGTTTAGATGAATTTGTAAATATATTGCTGTACACCTGAAACTAACACATTGTTAATCAACTATACTCCAGTATAAAATAAAAAGTTAAAAAAATAAATATACACGAGTAAATATAGAGTTAAAGCTAAATAGAATAATGATCTTTTGCTCCCATCTTTTTAATAACTCTCCTCTGCAAGCATGCTTCTTGTTTTGATTGACTAGAATGTCAAGTCAATGATCTTGGGAATTATTTAGAATTCTTAATCTGTTACTGTTCTTACTGGAAAACTCTTAGTGTTTAATATTGTGTGATGTGAAATAGAAAATATTTATCTCTTAAATAAATGATCTTTTTTAATATCTTTATTTAGTATAATTGCTTTACAATGTGTTGTGTTTTGCTGTAGAACAAAGTGAATCAGCTATATGTATACATATATCCCCATATCCTCTCCCTCTTGAGCATCCCTCGCACCCTCCCTGTCCCTCCCCTCTAGGTCATCACAAAGTATCGAGCTGTTCTCCCTGTGCTAGGCAGCACCTTCCCACTAGCCATCCATTTTACATTTGGTAGTGTATATATGTCAATGCTACTCTCTCACTTTCTCCCAGCTCTCCCTTCCCCCCTCTGTGTCCTCAAGTCCATTCTCTATGTCTGCATCTTTATTCCTGCCCTGACACTAGGTTCATCAGTACCTTTTTTTTAGATTTCACATATGTGCGTTAGCCTATGGTATTCGTTTTTCTCCTTCTGACTTACTTTACCCTGTAAGACAGACTCTAGGTCCATCCACCGCATTACAAATAACTCAATTTCATTTCTTTTTACGGCTGAGTAATATTCCATTGTATATATGTGCCACATCTTCTTTATCCATTCATCTATCGATCGACACTTAGGTTGCTTCCATGTCCTGGCTATTGTAAATAGTGCTGCAATGAACATTGTGGTACATGACTCTTTTTGAATTATGGTTTTCTCAGTGTATATGCCCAGTAGTGGGATTGCTGGGTCGTATGGTGGTACTATATTTAGTTTTTTAAGGAACCTCCATACTGTTCTCCATAGTGACTGTATCAATTTACATTCCCACCAACAGTGCAAGAGGGTTCCCTTTTCTCCATACCCTGTCCAGCATTTATTGTTTGCAGATTTTTTGATGATGGCCATTCTGACTGGTGTGAAGTGATACTTCATTGTGGTTTTGATTTACATTTCTGTAATGAGTAGTGATGTTGATCATCTTTTCATGTGTTTGTTGGTAATCTGCATGTCTTTGGAGAAATGTCTATTTAGGTCTTCCACCTATTTTTGGATTGGGTTGTTTGTTTTTTGATATTGAGCTGCATGAGCTGCTTGTATATTCTGGAGATTAATCCTTTGTCAGTTGCTTCGTTTACAAATTTTTTCTCCCATTAAGAGGGTTGTCTTTTTATCTTGTTTATGGTTTCCATTGCTGTGCAAAAGCTTTTAAGTTTCATTAGGTCCCATTTGTTTATTTTTGTTTTTATTTCCATTTCTCTAGGAGGTGGGTCAAAAGGATCTTGCTGTGATTTATGACATAGAGTGTTCTGCCTATGTTTTCCTCTAAGAGTTTGATAGTGTCTGGCCTTACATTTAGGTCTTTAATTCATTTTGAGTTCATTTTTGTGTATGGTGTTAGGAAGTGTTCTGATTTCATTCTTTTACATGTAGCTGTCCAGTTTTCCCAGCACCACTTATTGAAGAGCCTGTCTTTTCTCCATTGTATATCCTTGCCTCCTTTGTCATACATTAGTTGACCATAGGTGCATGGGTTTATCTCTGGGCTTTCTATCCTGTTCCATTGATCTATGTTTCTGTTTTTGTGCCAGTACCATACTGTCTTGATTGCTGTAGTTTTGTAGTATAGTCTGAAGTCAGGGAGCCTGATACCTCCAACTCCATTTTTCTTTCCCAAGATTGCTTTGGCTATTTTCAGTCTTTTGTGTTTTCATACAAATTGTAAAATTTTTTGTTCTAGTTCTATGAAAAATGTCATTGGTAATTTGATAGAGATTGCATTGAATCTGTATTGCTTTGGGTAGTATAGTCATTTTCACAATGTTGATTCTTCTAATCCAAGAACATGGTATATCTTTCCACCTGTTTGTATCATCTTTGATTTCTTTCATCAGTGTCTTATAGTTTTCTGCTCACAGGTCTTTTGCTTCCTTAGGTAGGTTTATTCCTAAGTATTTTATTCTTTTTGCTGCAATGATAAATGGGAGTGTTTCCTTAAATTCTTTTTCTGATCTTTTGTTGTTAGTGTATACGAATGCAAGAGATTTCTGTGCATTAATTTTGTATCCTGCTACTTTACAAAATTCATTGATTAGCTCTAGTAGAGTGAAATAACTGTTTCTTTTTTAGTAATGGTATTTTATATTTGTTAAATGCCAATTGTTTTTTATTAATTAGATATGAGAGAGTCATAACTGCTTTTGTTTTAAAGTTTTTGTATGTTTTTGTGATAGAATATTGAAAAAAATGGCAGCAGTAATGTGTCTTATCACTGTATACAGGCCAGTTTGCAATGTGACTTTTGAACTCCTCCCATCAAGAGGAAGAGTTTAATTCTCCATCACTTGAATCTAGGCTTAGCCATGTGACTTGCTGTGGCCAATGGAACATTAATGAATAGGGGGTAAACAAAGACTAGGAAAGTTCTTGTGCTTTCAGCTTGCCTTCTCTTGTGGTAGATACACTATGACACCATATAAACAAGCTTAGGCTAGCTTCCTAAAGGGTGAGACCATATGGATAGAGGTCCCAGCTATCCTTACTAACATGACTTCCTACTCACTCCAGCTAAGGCCACAGATCTGTGAATGATATGATCCTAGATCTTCTACCACTAGCCAAGACAGACCAGAGAACCATACAAGCCCACTATAGAATTATGAGGGAAGAAAAAGCTTCTTTTTTTTTTTTTTTTTTTTGCTTTAAGCCACTCAGCTTTGAAGTGGTTTATTACACAGCAAAAGTTAATTGATAGAGATGTTTATACTTCATAATTTTTTAAATTAAATCTTCATTTATATTAGAATTTTGTTTTGTTTCCCTGTGCTAGAAATTTTTGTGTAATTACTTTATTATACTCTAGTAACTCACTTTCAATTTTATTATCTCCTCTCTCCAAATACCACTTTGATTCTTCATGGATATTCCCTTTTAAAGTATAAGCTACCTTTAGTGGATGGATCTATGTAAAAGTTTTTCTTTCACCAAACCTGCCCAGCTTTGAATAGTAAATATATAATATTTTTTTAAGGGGCAATCTGTCATGTTTGGATCTTTTCATTGGCATTAGTTTTGTTTATTACACCATTCAGTGCTTCCTATATTTTAACAATTTATTGTTAACTACATCTCTAACTATCCTAATCCTTTTTGGGTGATGTTGACTCTTTTTGTGACAGGAAATGATGAGAGCAGTCAATAAAATATGCTGCCACTTCTATTACCAAATTGAGTCAAATTATTAAAAAAGACCTCTTAGGGAGGATGAACTTGATTCCCTTCCAGTCTGAGGGCTGCTTCCCATGCAATAGCGGCCAACTGGCAGAGTACATGAAGCAAAACGCATTTCCCCAAACTCTTATTTTTCCTGATATGGCAGGATTCTTGCTAACACTGGGCTTGACAGGTAAAGAATTGTGGACTAAGTAAGGCTGAGATGTAGTTGAGAAGAGGACTCAGAGGAGCCTGACTAAAGTTTGGTCAAGCAAGGAATCCTTGTTATTATGTCAGTAAAATTAAGAGAGACACTGTAACTGGGAAATTGGCAGTGGTACCTATAAATGTCTGTCTTCGGTGGACAATAAGCTCTATTTTGTTGAACTATAATTGGGTCTTTTGCTCACCTCAAGTTTAAGACGGCAAGAATGTGAACCCTCTGCTGCCTCTTAACTTTCCTTTTACTTTTGTCTATTTTCTCTTAATGTTTATCCTAAATTTACTGACATAACACATTTTATTTCTCCAAGTTAAATTTGATACATTTTCCTCCTCCACTGTAGATGCTTTCTCTTCTGATCAGTATTACCTAATATGTGTCTGGGAATTTTTGTATATTTATCCAATAAAGACCTTTATGTTTGTATTAACTACATATTGATATATAACAAATTACCTCAAAGCTTGTCAATTTAAAACAGCGAGCATTTATTATCTCACAGTTTCTGGGTGTTAGGGTTTCGGAGGTGGCTTAGCTGGATGTCTCCTGGTCAGTCTTTCATAAGGGTCTAATCAAGATGTCAATGGAGCTACAGTTCTCTCTTTTATGAGGGAAAATCAATTTCCAAGATCACTAAAATGATTGTCAACAGGCATCAGACCTCAGCTGACCGTTAGCAAGAGACCTCTCTCTGTTCCTTGCCATGTGGTTCTCACCATGGGCTATTCACAAACTGGCAGGTTTTTTTCCCTAGTGAAAGGAATCTAAGAGAGAGAAAATGAGATAGGGCATGCAAGACAAAGCCATACTTTCTTTTTATCCTATCCTCCAAAGTGACATCTTATTACCTTACCATATTCACTTCATTAGAAACACATCACTAGTTTCAGACCACAACAAAGGAAGGGTATTAAAATACTATACTATTAATCTATTGTTATGTAACCAATTACCCTGAAATTCACAGCAGACATGTATGGTGTCACAGTTGCTGTGCATAGGAATCCAGGCACAGCTTATTTGGGTTTCTCTGCCTGGAACCTCTCACAAGGTTGCAATCAAGATGTTGGCAGAGTCTATATTTTCATCTGAAGGACTGACTGGGAGAGAATCAGGATCCAAGATGGCTCACATAGTTGTCAGTAGGCTTCAGTCCTTTTTTGGTCCATTGGACTGAGGGTTTTAGTGTCTCGATTGCTGTTAGGCAGAGTCCTTCCCTCAGCTCCTTGCCATGTTGGCCTCTCCATAGGCCAACTCACAATTGGAAGCTTACATCCTTAGAGCAGTCATAAGAAAGAGCAAGATGAATTTTACCATTATTTTTTAATACTCTAATCCCAGAAGAGATACCCCATCACTTTTATCATGTTTTATTCGTGAGAAGTGAGTCAATAGGCCCAGCTCACGTTCAAAGGGAGGAGATTACACAAGGGCATGGATACAGGAATGAGGGATCCTAGGAGCTATTTTAGAGGCTGCCTGACCCAGTGTTATTACCTTAACTGATTTATATGAACCTTTTTATTTAAAGTATTACTTATTTCTAATATTTGCTGCAAACATCTCCCATAATTTTAGTTGTCATTTTAATTAGTTTGACATATACACATATTAATTTTATGTTATCTTATGAAGCTTAACTTTTTCTCTGCAACAACGTCCATTGCCTTTAAACTTGCCAAGTCACCTGAAAAATATGATGAAATTTTACTTAGATTCTGTCCCTCTGTTTTTTCTTTTCTCATTTTTTCTCTTTATACTTATTTTCATTTTCCTTTGTAATAGCTGAATTATATCAATTTGGAGGGACTTGCCTTAAATTTTTAGCCAGTCAAACCAATTTCTGCTATTTTTTAATGAAAGAAATTTTCCTTTACCTCATAATTTATGCATCTTCCTTTGTCATAACTCAATATCTTACATATCAGATTCTATTTATTTTTACTTCTCATGTTTTAAACTGTGATATCTGCTGTTGAGTAATACACTTCTCATGTTAGAATTGTTATTATTAATTTGGCTCACACCAGTGTTTCTAGCATGTTGATTTATTTCCTTGCCTATGATGCTGCAATCCCCTTTTAACCTTCTTCCTGTCCTTCCTCCCTTTAACTCAACATCAGTCTCCCTTTTTTCTATACACATCCTTCTTTCCTTTTTCCTTCTTGAGATCTTGTAAGTCCTATGTTACCCTCCTCTTCTGTATTCCAAATTTTCTATCAATTTGGACTGTTTTAGACTTAGAGTTATACTGTTCTTATTATCTTTGTATTTCCCCCCTCTCCATTCATTTCCCTAGGTGATTATTAACTATTTCCTATAGCCCTTAGATGAATATGTATTCTCTATGTCAAGTATTTCTTTGTTCCACAAAGGACATGTTTACCATAATGTATATTATAGAACAGATTGTCAATCCCTAGCATCTATATCTAATTTAATTTTCCTGGTAGCTAATGAGGTAGCATTTATATCTCTATCTCTATCTATCTATCTATCTATCAATCTAGATATAGATATATATTTTCAGACTCTTCTATGTTTAGGGCTATAAGACAAGTGTCCTAGAACTATATTTCATTTATTTTGTAAATAGTAAAATGAGTGGCCTCTTTTCACTGCATACTTTAATGGCAGAGGTATATGTTTCCCTGAGAGAAGTTTAATGGAGTGTCCTGTTACCCCTTATAGATACTCTTATGTGTATATGAAAGAGAATATTTGTAACTTCTTAGGACAATTTTATAAGGATAGAGTAAGGAACAGATCTTGAAGAGAGAGGAGAGAAAACCAGCACATAATGGGAAGTAGTACGGTTGCACTGTGTTATCCCTCTTCCATGGTCTCCAAATAGTTAAGTTTAATAAACTTTTAATATTCTTGATGTGAGAGTTTTCATTAGGAGAGCCAGAAGAGTGGCCAATTTCACTTGGAGTAAATGTGGTAAGAAATAAAATAAAAGGCTAAAAAAACTGTAACTTCAGATGCAAAAAAATAAAAACAGGTGAAAATAAGCCAGTGAGAATTAACATGTTATGGGGTTATCTAATGATCTAACGAATGGTAGAATCATACTTTGATCTCTGAGAAACAATGTGACTACAATATTATATCTGATAAAACATATAAAGTACATATCTTATATTTATGTTGTATATTATAAAATTCTAATAGTAATTACATTTACCTAGACATGTCATTCTTGATCCAATTCAATCAATGAATAAAACCAGTAATTAAAACCTACTTATTCATTATCACAACTGTTTATTTCCAAATGAGGTAATTAATAAAGATAAAATTACAAAGTTAAAAGTGTAAAAAATAAGTTCTTTCTAATGGCTCAAGCAAGCAGTTAGTAATTTAAGTTCATATATTCTCTAAGAATGTGCCCCAGTATTTCTGATAAGCAAATAAAATTAGCTGAGAATTGTCAGAAACATGTCTGTAGAATCATAAATTTGAATTAAAAAAACCTTGCAGATAATTTTAATTAATTGCACAAAATATCAGAAGCCTTGTTAATTTTCTCACAAAAGCCAAATAAAAAATAAAGTGTTAAACTATTTCTATCTATTTTGAGTGTTAGAATTGTCTTTTGAGTGTTAGAATTGTCAGAGGACACTTTTAGCTATTACTTTTCCTCATCAGTGCACTGGTTGTTCTCACACAGTAGCAAGAATCCCAGGCATGATTTAGAGAATTAGAATTTATAAATCACAGCAGTTTTGAAATGGTTCTGTCACTTGTTTCAAAACAATGATAAATTTGAAAGTATTTGCTATATATGTTCTTATTATATAAAATGTCTATATGATTTTTCAGTAAAAATCAATAGACATCGATATGTACTGAATTTGATCTTCCTAATAACCAAAATGATATTCTTCAATTGCATTTCTAAATATTATTAAGCAATATTATTCTTGATTAAGAATCTTAATTAATGAAGTAATGACTTGAATTTGAGGCTCATTTTAGTCTGATATTTTTTCTTTCCTTCTTAGTAATAGATAATATCATTTACTCAAGAGTTGTCTCACAAATTTCTATGATCATTTATGCTGTGAATATCTACAACGTCCTTGCCTTCATCCAGGAACCAAATTAATTCAATTTTCTATAATTCCTAATGCCTCTGATTGTGTCAGGATGGATCCATAGAAGCACATGGTAGAAAAGAGAAAGGCAAAACCAGGGATTATCAGATAATCAACTCATCAGATAAATTGGACTTTAATGTTTTCTCCCGCAAGTGTCATACTTCTGATATGCAGTGAATCCCAAGAGACCTAATTAGCTTATTAGGGCATAGCAATAGAAAATATATTGAATATTGTTATTCAGTGGATATCAAGGTCCTGGGACTCATCCCAGGCATATTTAAAGCATCAGGATAGGAAATCTCATTTTAGAAACTCATGAGAGTATGCCAATTTGTATTCTGCCAGACTGGAATAATTTTTTCAGAAAATAAATTATCCAATATTTTGCAAGTGTTTAGCATCTGTAGCTGACTAAGAACAGGAAAGATATGCTAATAACTTTACTCCAATTTTGAAAGAAAACTATATCTTGAATCCATTCACTTATTTCCATTTTCACTACTATTATTCAACTGTTAATAGACTGGGTCTCTTACTGTAAACCACTCTGAAACTAGAAAAAAGTGCATGAAATAACTGTATTCAGATATATTGGACTAAAAGAAATGGAGAGTTGAGCTCCTCGAGCAGAGGAAAACAAATAATTTAGCCTCGTTGATTATTCTGGATTTCTGCCTAAAGCCACTTTTTTCTAAATGCATTGCAGAGAAGGGTAGCTCAAAGAGAGCATGATGGTCTTGCTGAGATAAAGAATCTAAGGGACTTACCTGGTGGTCCAGCAGTAAAGAGTCTGCCTTGCAATGCAGGGGATGTGGGTTTGATCCCTGGTCAGGGAACAAAGATCCCACATGCCACGGAGAAACTAAGCCCACACGCCTCAACTAGAGAGCCTGCATACCACAAACTATGGAGCCCATGCACTCTGGAGCCCATGAGCCACAACTACAGAGCCCACGAGCCCTGGGGCCTATGTGCCACAACTAGAGAAGAGAAAACCCACACACCATAACTTGAGAGAAGCCCACGTGCCACAACAATAGATCCTGCGTGCCACAATGAAAGATGCCGCATGCCCCAGTAAAGATACCTCATGCCATAATGAAGACCTGACAGAGCCAAATAAATAAATAAATAAAATAAAAATAATGTTCAAAAATTATTTTTAAAAATAAAAAAAAAAGAATCTAATATTGGAGTTTGAACTATTGGGATAGCTCAAATTTGGAGGCAAGATAATGAGGGTAGGAGAACATGCAGAGAAGGTGCTGTAAATAGAAGTCACCTTGATTTTTGACCAAATACTAAGCTGCACGTAAACAGAGCTACAAATATAAAAGACTAGATGAAGAACAGCTACTGGGGAAAAGAATGCCTACCAGAAAAAAAAATCAAAAACTATCACAAAACTTCAAAGTGAAAAATTACACAAGACTAACTGGTTCCAAATTGTCAGAGTAAAGAGACCCCCTTGAACACTGTATGCATTCCATCGGGAACTCAGATAGCCTTAAGATTTTAAGTAGCATTTATCAAGATACTCTATACTTATTAAAAAATTAAAAGAAACCTCAAAAGTATCAAGCTGAAACAAAAGCAAATTACCTGTATGCTCAGAAGCTCAGTGCTCTATTAAGACAGAGGGCAAAATCCATACACTAACCAAATGTAGCCTCTGTAATATGCAGCATATAATCACAAATTGCCAGACATATGGTGGATTAGAATAATGTTATTCATAGTCAGGATAAAAATAAGGCAAAAGAAATAAATTTTAAAAGTAAAGAAATTATGAAATTAGCAGACAATTATTTAAAGTAACTAATAAACATGACAAAGATTGGAAGGCAAGTATAAACATAGTTAGAGAACAAATAGGAAATATAGAGAAATGAATTTACTAAAAGAGTAGATTGATATTCTAGAATTGAAGAATATGATATTTTTATTATTTATTTATTTATTTTTACTGAATGGACTTGGAAACATGTTAGAAACCAGATAAACTAGATAAGATCATTGAACATGTAGATAGGGTTTAAAAAAACAAAAAACTCTCCAAACAGCAGCATCAACATCAAAATTATGAGTAAAATGAATGAATCTCAGTGACCTGTTTGATAATAACAAGTTGTCTGATATATATGTTATTGGAACACCAGAAGAATAGGAGAAAGAAAGATTGGGGAAGAAAATATTTGTAAAAAAATGTGAAAATTGGTCAAATACTGATATAGAACCCATATACCCATGAATCTCAATTACCACTAATCCAGATAAGCACAACAAAAAAACACAACACGGACCCAAATTGGTAACAAAAAGAAAATCTTAAAAGTAGCCAGAAAAAACACACATGCAGAGTATATAAGGCAGCAAATAAGAACACTATAAGTCTTCTTTTGAAATAATGGTATTTGTACATTGGACAAAAGGAAATAAAGGACTAGGCTAATTATGCAAACAGAAGACAATGGGACATTTTTAAAGTGGTGAAAAAATCATGTTAACCTAGACTTTTATATCTGGCAAAAAACATCCTTCAAAAATGTAGTTGAAATAAAGACATTTTTTGACAATCAAAAGATAGAAAGCCCAGAGATAAACCGGCATACATATGGTCACCTCATCTTTGATAAACGAGGCAAGAATATACAGTGGAGAAAAGATAGCCTCTTCTATAAGTGGTGCTGGGAAAACTGGACAGCTACATGTAAAAGAATGAAACTAGAACACTCCATAACACCATACACAAAAATAAACTCAAAATGGATTAAAGACCTAAATGTAAGGCCAGACACTATCAAACTCTTAAGGGAAAACATAGGCAGAACACTCTATGACATAAATCACAGCAAGATCCTTTTTGACCCACCTCCTAGAGAAATGGAAATAAAAACAAAAATAAACAAATGAGACCTAATGAAACTTAAATCTTTTGCACAGCAAAGGAAACCATAAACAAGACAAAAAGGCAACCCTTAGAATGGGAGAAAATATTTACAAATGAAGCAACTGACAAAAGATTAATTTTCAAAGTATACAAGCAGCTCATGCAGCTCAATATCAAAAAAACAAACAACCCAATCCAAAAATGGGCAGAAGACCTAAATAGACATTTCTCCAAAGAAGATATACAGATTGCCAACAAACACATGAAAGAATGCTCAACATCATTAATCATTAGAGAAATGCAAATCAAAACTACAATGAGGTATCATCTCACACCGGTCAGAATGGTCATCATCAAAAAATCTAGAAACAATAAATGCTGGAGAGGGTGTGGAGAAAAGGGAACCCTCTTGCATTGTTGGTGGGAATGTAAATTGATACAGCCACGATGGAGAACAGTATGAAGGTTCCTTAAAAAGCTAATAATAGAACTACCATATGACCCAGCAATCCCACTATTGGGCATATACCCTGAGAAAACCATAATTCAAAAAGAGTCATGTACCAAAATGTTCATGGCAGCTCTATTTACAATAGCTAGGACATGGACACAACCTAAGTGTCCATCGATAGATGAATGGATAAAGAAGAAGTGGCACATATATACAATGGAATATTACTCAGCCATAAAAAGAAATGAAACTGAGTTACTTGTAGTGAGGTAGATGGACCTAGAGTCTGTCATACAGAGTGAAGTAAGTCAGAAAGAGAAAAACAAATACTGTATGCTAACACATATATATGGAATCAAAAGAAAAAAAAAATAGTCATGAAGAACCTAGGGACAAGACGGGAATAAAGACACAGACCTACTAGAGAATGGACTTGAGGACACAGGGAGGGGGAAGGGTAAACTGGGACAAAGTGAGAGAGTGGTATGGACATATATACACTACCAAACATAAAATAGATAGCTAGTGGGAAGCAGCTGCACAGCACAGGGAGATCAGCTCAGTGCTTTGTGACCACCTAGGGGGTGGGATAGGGAGGGTTGGAGGGAGGGAGACACAAAACGGAAGAGATATGGGGACATATGTATATGTATAACTGATTCACTTTGTTATAAAGGAGAAACTAACACACCATTGTAAAGCAATTATACTTCAATAAAGATGTTGAAAAAAAAAGTTGACATTGTTCATATCCTTCAGGACAATAATACAAGAAAAAATAAATAAGTCTTTCAGGCAAAAGGGAAATATTAACAGTAAGGAATTTGGATCTATACAAAAAAGGAAAACTATTGAAATAGAAATAAATGAGTAAATACAACACAATTTTTCTCATGTTAATTTCTTTAAAATATGATTGGCAGTGTAAATCAAACAATAAATAGGTAGTATAGGACATTTATGTATGTAGGATTAAAATGTATGAAAACAATAGCACACAGGATGTGAAGGGGAAATAAACATCGGCTGCTACAACATATTTATATGACAACAGATAAAATAATTATTTAAAGGCAGAATATAAAAAGTTAAAAGTATGCTCTAAAACTTAGAGCAACCAATAAATAAAAACAAAGAGATAAAACCAACAAAGAGATAAAGCTACTAGGTCAATAAAAGATAAAAATGGAATACTAAAGAGTATTCAATTAATCTACAAAGAAAACAAAGAAAGAAAAATAAAATAAGAACAGATAAAACAAATAGGAGAAAAATGGAAAGATAGTAGACAAACACAAATATATAACTAAATTAGATCAAATATCAATAGATAAAACATTCCAACTATCTTGCAGAGGTTCTCCTCCAGTACTGAAAGTACTGGTCCCCACATGGGACTCCACAGCCCAAGGATCCTGCATCAGGAAGACAAGCCTCCAGATCATTTGGCTTTGAAGGCTAGCAGGACTTAATTTTGGGAGCCCCATAAAATTGGGGAAAATAGAGATTTCACTCTTAAAGGGTGCACACAAATTCTCACATGCACTGGATCTCAGGGCAAAAGGAGAAATTTGCTAGAAGCATGGACGAGACCTATCTGCTGGTCTTGGAGAGTTTCCTGAAGAGGTTAAGAAGGATCGGGAGGTGGACTCTGGCTCATCCTGGGGACATAGACACAGGTGGCAGCTGTTTTGGGAAACATCTACTGCATAAACACTGCTACTGGAGGCTGCCATCTTGGCTCATTAGTGCCTTCAAGACTTGGCCCTACCCTAAATCCTGCAGGTGCCAGTGCTGGGATGCTTCAGACCCAACAATTAACTGGGCAGGGACACAACTCCACCCATTAGCAGACAGGCTGCCTAAAGACTTCCTGAGCCCACAGCCACCTCTAGACATGCCTCTAGACATGGAACTCCTCACCAGAGGGCCAAACCCCATTCCACCCACCAGAGGGAAGGCACTAGCCCTTCCTTCCAGGAAGCCTGCACTACCCTCTAAACCAGCCTCTCCCACCAGGGGGAAGACACGTGAGGCAAAAAACACAAAAACAAAAAACAAACAAAATTACATCCTGCAGCCTACAGACCCTAGCCAACCACAGCAGTCCAGACCCTATCCTGGGACCAGCTGAGCCCTGGCCCTGTCCACTAGCAGGACAATGAAAGCTTCAGGACACCCTGGATCCCATATGTAACTGTGCCAGGAACTGCCCCCCTCCACCAAGGATCAGAAACAAGCTCTGCAATGGCTGGGCCCTGCAATCTTACTCAGGGAATGAACCCTGCCAGCCAGTAGTCCAGCACTAACTCCAGGACCTGGCTTTACCTTCCTGGAGTTGTAGGGACCCTGACTCCACCCACCAATGAGTCAGCACTAGCCCTGGGTTCACTTACGATTCTGCAGCCAGCTGCCTCTTCACCAATCTCTGTTAAACAGCAGCCAGCAGCATCTGAACATAGCAAGGCCTGGCAAACTACCAGGCTAGGAGACAACCAAGCCTACCAGACCACCCACATAGTCAGCCTGCCACAACAGAAGGAGCCAAGCAGCTCTCTTAGGGGGAACCATTAGAGCATATAACTTGGATGACTAGAGGGGAGTGCACAGTAGGGACATATAAGATGAGTCCTACAGAGAGCCACTTCTCCAAGGTCAAAAAATATAATTAACCTACCCCATACACAAAAATACGAATAGCAACTTAGACAAAATGAGGTGACAGAGGAATATGTTCCACATGAAGGAACAAGATAAAATCCCAGAGGAAAAACTAAGTGAAGTGGAGATAAGAAATCTACCCAAGAATGAGTTCAGAGCAATGACCATAAATATGATCAAAGAAATCAGGAAAACATGCCTGATTAATATGCTACTAAACAACAAATGAATCACTGAAGAAATCAAAGAGGAAATCAAAAAATACCTAGAGACAAATGAAAATGAAAATATGACAATCCAAACGTATGGGATGAGCAAAAGATCAGAGCAAACGAAACCCGAAGATGGTAGAAGGAAAGAACTCATAAAGATCAGAGCAAAAATAAATGAAATAGAGACTAAAAAACAATAGAAAATATCAGTGAAACCAAAAGTTGGTTCTTTGAAAAGGTAAAGAAAATTGATAAACCTTTAGCCAGACTCATGAAGAGAAGAAGAAAGAGGACCCATATCACTAAAATCAGAAATGAAAAAAGAGAAGTTACAACTGACACCACAGAAATACACAGGATCATAAGAAACTACTATGAACAACTTTACTCCAATAAAATGTACAACCTAGAAGAAATGGGCAAATTCTTAGAATGGTACAATCTCCCAAGACTGAACTAGGAAGAAATAGAAAATATGAACAGACAAATTACCAGTACTGAATTTGAATTAGAAATTTTAAAACTCAATAAGCAAAAGTCCAGGACCAGGTCTCTTCGCTGGTGAATTCTACCAAACATTTAGAGAAGGGTTAAAACCTATCTTTCTCAAACTATTCCAAAAAAATTCAGAGGAAGGAACACTTCCAAACTGATCTTATGCAGCCAGAATCACCCTGATATCAAAATCAGACAAAGATATCACAAAAACAGGAAAATTACAGTCCAATAACACTGATGAACATAGATGCAAAAATCCTCACCAAAATACTTCAGATTGTACTAAACTGAATCCAACAATACATTAAAAGGGTAACACACCATGATCAAGTGGGATTTATAGCAGGGATAAAGTCCTAGCCACAGCAAAAATGTGTTTGTTTTACTTTGGGTATATAACCAGGAGTGGAATTGCCAGGTCATAAGGTAGTTCTATTTTGAGCTAACAAGAAAACTCCATACTGTATTCCACAGTGGCTGCACCAATTTACATTCCCACCAACAATGTACACGGGTTCCATTTTCTACAAAACCTGGCCAACAGTTTTCATTTGTTTTCTTTCTGATGCACAGTCTAAAAGGTGTGAGGTGATATCTTATCTGGTTTTTACTTTTCAGTTTGTTAATGTGGTGTATCACATTGATTGAGTTTCAGATATTGAAAAATCCTTGCATCCCTGGGATAAATCCCACTTGATCACGGTGTATGATCCTTTTAATGTGTTATTGGATTTGGTTTGCTACTCTTTTATCTTTCCATTTGCCTGTGTTTTCTTTAATATCTTTCATAATTACTGTATAGCTTTCACTGTACAAGTCTTTTACTGCCTTGGTTATGTTCGTCCTATTTTTTTTATTCTTTTGACACTGTTGCAAATTGTCTCATTTCCTTTCAGATATTTCCTTATTAGTGTATAAATATTGAAAGATTTTTGTATATTGATTTTGTATACTGCAACTTTATTGAATTCATTAAGTTGTTCTAACAGTTTTTTATGGACTATTAAGTGTGTTTCCCTCTATAAGACCTTGTACAGAAGATTATCACCAATCAGGTTAGAGTTTCTATAGGCCTCTTAGACCTTTCTGCTAATCCAAACTGCTGTTTTTGTTCTTAGCAAAATCCAGGCATCTGGGGTAGGCCAGGACCTGTCTTTAATCCTAGACAGATGGGACAAAAGCCAACCCCTCAGGTATCTCCCAGATAAATCAACACATTAGATGTACAGTTCAACTTTTTCCCTTCTCAGAGAGCATCTGTGAGCTGGGATTTACAGCCCGCTCACTCTGCAAGGAGTGGGGGTAAGGAGCTGTGGTGAGTGCTTGCATGTCTGTTGGTTTAGACTTTTTTGTTCATTGTAGCCCCCAGGGTACTAGTGTATACAGATCTCTGTTAGCTCTCTGAGACCTGTGCCTTGGGTAACACCTGGAAAAGTTGAGGTCTTAGCTGTGAGGCCCAACCCTTTAGCCACTCAGGGAAAAGCTGGGAGCTAGGGGTTCTCTTCTGATTATATGACTCTGTGCTAGGGCTGGGATTTTGGCAAAAAAAATGTCTTCACTTCTCCTACTGGTTTCCATGTGGCTGATTTTACACTTGTACAAGATGCAGTAGCCTCCCGATTAGTTTCTGCGTTTCTCATAAAGGGAATTTATCTGTGAGTTGTTATCAAATCGATGTCTCCATGGGGAGAGGAGGGTCCAAGTCTTCCTATTCAGTCATCTTTCTGTCCTGGATGTATTATTTAATCTCTGTAAAACTTGGTATCACTGTGTGCAAAGTGGCAATAGTGATAATATAAATGTGCTTATCACAGAAGGTTGCTGTGGAGATTTAAAGAGCATTAAAACTATTTAAGGTATTTGGCACAATGTCTGACAGATAGTAGGTATTCAATGCCTATGAAGTCTTATTAGAGATGGGTATTGATACTAATATTGCTTAAAATGTCACTAGACTGTGATACATTCTGAATCCTTATGGTAGACGCTTTCTTTGTAGAGGTAAATGATTTCTATTTATGTTGAGTCAGTTCCCCTACATTTCTTCTGGGAATTAGTCTGCTATGTAAATGATTAATCTCACACTTAGTCCATTTTGTAGCTTTACTATGAGGAAATTCTGGGAGAAGAAATGTTTGTTTAGGATTCCTGTTGAACACCAAAGTTTCCTACATGAGAAGGAATACCTCTTCTACGAGTGTACTATGTGAGGAGACAAAAGGCAGTTTAACTAATGCTGCACCTTAATTTGGAGCATACTAAGGAGAGGTTTAGATATTAGAGGTCACCTTAAGGTAAATGAGATATTAAACACCCATAAACTGCAGGAAGCTAGTTAGAACAAATTGTTTGACATGGAATCTAGAAAAACGCTCAAATTTTATGTACCAAAATAGGAAACATATTTCAATGCAAGGAGTTGTTCACTGTTGCTATGATGTACAAGAATTAATTCACAGCTAATTAGAGGCAGAGGCAGCCAGGAAAGATCAGACATGGAGCACACAGAAAAGAAAAAAGAAAAAAAAAATAGATTTTTTTTTAAACTCATGGATTCAATGGGAATTGAAACCAATACAATTAAATTTCTTTAAAATGCATTTGAATGCAGCAGACAATCATTACTTTACAAAATATGAACCTTTAGATGTATTAAAGAATGTAATAAAATGAATAGAAAATGAGAAAAGTAATGAATAGAACAGCATACCGTGGCAACAATAGACATTTATATTCAGATCCACTAGGGATTAAATTTAGTTTCTTGTCTTATTTGACACTGATGTGAAAGTCTTTTTTATGTTGAGACATACTAATATCTCACACCCTATCAAATATTCTCAATAGTGAAAAAATCCAGCTCCATTAATATCATCATCTATTCATATCTACATTTTAATGGCAAAAATAAAATTGCCGTTATTGATATAACCTTCAATTTCTGTGGTGAATAATTTTACTCAAAAAGCTTTATAGTTTCTAAGCTGATTATTGAATTTCCCACATATTAAAGTGAAATTTTTATTAGAGAGAGAGGAAGAGGGTGAAGAAATTAAGAAGAGAGGTGCTTAGAGTTAAAGTGCTGGTGGGGGACTTCCCTGGTGATGCAGTGGTTAAGAATCCACCTGCTAATGCAGGGGACACGGGTTAGATCTCTGGTCCAGGAAGATCCCCCATGCGTGGAGCAACTAAGCCCGTGGGCCACATACTGAGCCTGCGCTCTAGAGTCCACAAGCCACAACTACAGAGCCCCTGTGCCACACCTACTGAAGCCTGTGCACCTAGAGCCTGTGTTCCACAACAAGAGAAGCCACCACAATGAGAAGCCCACGCACTGCAACGGAGAGTAGCCCCCACTCTCCGCAACTAGAGAAAGCCTGTGTGCAGCAACAAAGACCCAGGGCAGCCAAAAATAAATTAATTAATTAATTTTAAAAAAATAAAAAAGTGCTGGTGGGACTTTGTATATAATCGACTCTGTCACCTTCATTTTCTTATTAATTCAAAACATATGCATGGAGTACTTACTATGTAGCAGGTGAATCATGCTAGGTGATTCAGACCAAGTAAAGAATGTACTTTACCTGTTTTCTGTTATTAATATTCTACAGCACAGGGAGCTCAGCTCAGTGCTCTGTGATGACTTAGATGGGTGGGATGGGGGGCAGTGAGAGGGAGGTCCAAGAGGGAGGGGATATATGTATACATATAGCTGATTCACTTCGTTGTACAGCAGAAACTAAGACAACATTGTAAAGCAATTATACTCCAGCAAAAAAAAAGAACATATGTGTAAATAAAAATATTGGTATGATGTGAGAGAATGTGTTCCCACAGAATTCTATGTGGATTCAAAAGAAATGAAGATAATATTAGTTTCAGGGTTCTGGAAAAGCCTTAAGAAGATTTGAAAAGGAGCTTCAGGAATTAGGTAGAATGTGGAAAACTAGTGGGTGCATTAGGGTTCTCCAGAAAAGCATAATCAATATGATGCATATATACACAGAGAGAGAGAGAGAGAAATTTTAAGGAATTGGCTCACATGATTGCAGAGGTTGGTAAGTCCAAAATCTTCAGGGTAGGCCAGCAGGCATTCTCCTGGCAAAATTTCTTTTTTCTTGCCAGGTCAACCTTTTTCCTCTTTAGGCCTTCAACTGGGTGGAGGGAAGATAATCTGCTTTACCCAAAGTCTACTGATTTAAAAGCTAATCTCATCTGAAAAATATCTTCACAGCAACATCTAGACAAAGAAGTTTGACCAAAGAAGTGGGTACCGTGGCCTAGCCAAGGTGACACACAAAATCAACTATCACATGTTTAAATAGAAAGAGGGTATTTCAGGTGGATAGGTCATTACAAAAAATACATAAATGACAGTGTAGGAAGATTGTTCTGGGAAAAGAAAGAAGGAAAGAATGTTTCATTGCATCATAGTGGATTGTGCTATTAATCAGATAAATTGTTTAAAATTGTGACTCTTCTACTTACTAGGTATCTGGGTTTAGACAAGTTAGTATTTGTAAACCTTAGTTTTACAGGTATTTAAATTGGTAGATCAATGCCTACTTCATTAATGTGATTTGAGGAAGAAATTCAGTTTGGAAAGTTTCTAGCGTCCTGCTTAGTACATCAGGCACATAGGAAGTGCTCAAGAACTGAGAGACAGCATTGTAGCTAAAAGTTCAGGGTCTTGAGCAAGACTCAGCTCTAATCCTGGATGTACCATTTTTTAGCTGAGTAATCTTGCACAAATTGCTTAATCTCTCTGCACATATTTCTTCCTTGAAAATGGGTGCGATAATAAAACATCCAGAACACAGCTGGTATACAGCAAGGGCTGTACAAGTGTTAACTATTAGTATTTATAGGGTGGCAGGATAATACAATATTTTGGATTAATTCATGATGGTTTTCATCATCACTATTAGTACTAAATTTGCCATGCTCTTAGAATTAATAGGAGACAAAAGTATGAAAAGATGGCAATTCTTTGTAGTCTGAGTTCTGAGCTCACTGAATCTAAGGAATTATCAGTGGACTGTATATCTCAGGGCCTGAAACAAAAGTTGGCAGAAAGTATCCCCCCATTCAGGCCTCTGTGTGAGAGTTTCTGCCCACGTAAACAAAGGTGCACTTGCCACAGAGATAGAAGATAAAAGGAGGCTTGAAGGACACAGATTCAACCACACTTAGATGGGGAGGGTGTTTGGGGGATTTCTATGAGTGAAGTAGGTGGCATCTCAGAGATTACTGTTGTATGCATTAGAGAAATAACTCCTGATATCTTTCTTGACAACATCAGCAGAGGATTTTGTGTTGAAATTGTTCAGTGGCAAGGCAGGAAGAGTGAACATCTCTGATGCTACTGACTGTAGCTGTGCTACATTGAGTGTAGATGACCAACATATGGTAGCAGTACCAGCTAACAGAAGGAATAATGGTACTAATGAAATCTTCAGGAACTACATAGTAGAGCCATGTCCCATTTTCTTAGTATCAATTAATCCCCAGGACCCTTTCTAATCATTTTGAGGTGATGCTTATAGTGGTGGTTCACAGACCACACTTCGAATAGGAAGTTACTAGATTCTCATTTGGCGTTTAGAATAACCTTTTAACATCTAGATATTTTCTCCTAAATTTCTTTAATTTTTACACTTGTTCCTGGAAAAGAATATAGACCAAATGGTCTCTTTAGCTGTACTTCTAAGCATTCATTTCTAAGAAGCACTCTGTACTACTATGTAACTATTTATTCATCATTCACTCAATTACCACATATTAACTAATAATTAAATATTAATTATTAATCTCCTATTATGTGCCAGACACTATTTTAAGTCCTGGAGATACAGTGATGACAGGGAAGAGGAGTGACATCATCTGATCTAAGCATTAAAAATATAACTTGTCAACAAGCACATAAAAAGATGCTCGACATCATTAGTCATCAGGAGAATGCAAATCAAGACCACAATGAGATGCTACTTCACACTCACTAGAATGACTAGAATCAAAAATTAAAATAACAAGTTTTGGTAAGGATGTGGAAAAATTAAAACATTCATACACTCCTGGTAGGAAGGTAAATTGGTGCAAATGCTTTGGAAACCAGTATGGCAGTTGCTCAAATGATTAAACATAGAGTTACCATATGATATCGTAAGTAATTCCAGTTCTTGGTATATACTCAAGAGAAATGAAAACATATATATGAATGCTCATATATATGAAACTTATATATTAATGCTCATATCAACATTATTTATAATAATCAAAAGGTAGAAACAACTCAAATGTCTATCAGTGGACAAATGGATAAACAATACATGGTTTATGTATACAATGGAATATGATTCAGCTATAAAAAGGAATGAAGTACTGATACTTGCTAAAACATGGATCTATATTCATTATGCTAATTAAAAGAAACCAGTCTTTAAAGACCACATACTACATGATATGACTCATATGAATATCCAGATCAGGGAAATCTATATAGAGAGAAAGTAGGTTAGAGGTTGCTTAAGGATGTGGTAGGGAAAGGGAGAATATAGAAGTGATAGCTGAAAGGCATGCCGTTTCTTTTTGAGATGATGAAGAAGTTCCAAATTTGTGGCGATGGTTGCACATATGCGTGAATATGCTAAAAAAAAATAAGTTGAAATATACACTTTAAATGGATGAATAGTATGAGAATCATACCGCAATAAAGTTGTTTCTTTTTTTAAAGTATTGCTTTGGCTCTTGCACAGCACATGACTAGGAGAGGGAAATCATGGAAGCTGGGAAGCCCCATTTGAGGTAATTTCAGTAGTCCAGAGAGATTCAAGGAAATCATCAACCAGAGTGATTGCAATGGAAATAGAAAAAGATAAATTCATTCCAGATTTATTTTGGAGATAAAACAGCAAAACTTGTTAAAAGATTTGTTATTGATGGTGAAAAGAGTGAGATCAAGGATGATTCACACATGTGTGGCCTTAGCAATTGGATAATTTAGAATGTGGTTTGCTAACAAGAGACTTTCTGAAAATGAAGGTAAGGTGAGACAGGGTGAGGTCAGATATTCTGAGGAGAAATCTAGATTTCTGTTTAATAATAACTAATCAGTTGAGTATATGAATCTGAAGCTCAAATGAGAGGTTAAGGCTGGGGATACAAATGTCATTTATTTATTGGTTATTCATATTAATAACTGTTTTATTCTGCACATTCATGGAGCCAAGGCAACTTGCTAGCTAGGTATTGATGGAGAAAACCAAGGAAAACCAGTCACATTCTTGCCTTTATGGAATTTACAATGAAGGACTCATGATCCTCTTTATTCACCAAAATATTAGATTGGATAAATGTGTGAAATTTTCACCTCTAATAAGTGTAATGTAGTAAAGGGTTTGCTATTTAGTCATACTTTGTTTCAAGTGAGCTTGGTTAGAGACCCTTATATAAAATCTGTCATAGATCTTCATCACTTAAAGAACCTAGCTTTATGTGCCATAAAGAATAGGCTCTATGCCTATTCTCTGGAGCTATAAACAGGAGTGATTGTGCAGAAGATCTCTCATGGCTCCTCAAATCACCTAGAGTTAAAAATAAATAACAATGTACAGATATACTTCTGTATCCACAGATTCAAGTTACCAATTAAATCATCTATTTCTTATAAATCCCCTCCCCAAGTGATTCTAATGATATTTAGGGCTGGAAACCACTGGCTTAAGGAAAATGAAATGTTGTTCTCAAAAGCAGTTTAGATAACTGGAATGGGAAATTGAAAATTGAAAAAAGTGCCTGCAGCAGAGTTACTCTAATTTTACTTGGGATCTAATGCATTCTCCAAACTGCAAAACAGGGAGTATGAGATTTCACTCTCTCAGAAATTTAAGGTGCTTGTTTCAGATGCCCCTCCCAGAGAGGGGGGGGGAACAAGGAGGTAAAACAACATAAGAAATGAGCTTATACTATTTTGAGCCTGCTTATTTTTTATGGAGCAGAATGCTAGAAATGATTTGTGTATGCCCTAAGGAAAGATTGTTTGTCTGAAGTCGTTTTGTTGTTTTCCTTTTAGTTCTAGTTCAAGTCTCCATCCAATAGGAGATAATGGCAGTCCTTTTAAGGTCAATGACATGACCTAAAGGCAAAGAAGGTAGGGAAGCAATGCCAGATGGCAATAGTGTCCGTGGCATGGATGGATGTCAATATGGAGATGGTGAGGGTGACGGTGATGGCAATGAAGAAGGTAGACAAAAGTGTCATCTGTTTGTCACTGACCCCAGTGATGAGGCCTTGACTGCCGTAGCCTCCCTCTCTAACAGAGGAAAGAATCTCCTGAGCACTTTCTGGGTTTGGTGAGGGGACAACTCAGAACAATGCCCTTTGTTGGTAATACAAAAAGGCAGGAGCGTCAATATTTGATCTCCTAATTCTGAAGGAGTATAGGATCATATTTGAATTTTTAAATCCATACCAGCCAGTAAAGGACAAATTAGGTCTGGGGATCAGATATAATTTGGGGTTGATTGAAACATGGGAACAAGTTTAATATCTCTAAGAGTTTTATTTTTTCAATTAATATAATTTGTGAATATGCATGTTAGGGAATAATTATAAAAAAAAATTAGAAACAATAAAGACAAAAGGCAACTACTATATTTGTCCATATTTGAAGGTCTCACCCATATCAAATAATAAACTCTCACTTTAAAAGAGATAATTCTATCCTGTGGTTATAAATGTGTTTGAAAGGTACACAAAGCAGGTCATTGCAAATATTAAAAAAATTTTTAATGTGACTAGGTAAAATACCTGAAAATTTATTAATTCAGATCCTATTAATTGTATTTTGCTCCTGTTTATTTAGCGCATTTTTTAAAACTTTAATTCGTTGCTTAGTTCATTTACTATTACTATTTTAAAAAGTGACATGAGTGATTTTTCTTCTGCATGCTGCTTTGCAAAGGCATTTATCCCATAGGTTGTGGTATATAATGTTTTCAAGATTGTTCTTTCTTAGGAAATCTGAAATTTTACTTAGGAGTTAACAGTGTTTAATTTCCAAATGTATCTTATTTTGTCCATTTGTTTGTATATTAGTTTGTTTGCTATCTGATTTTGTTATTAATTAGATATTTTATTACACTATTATCAGAGAACTCTGTATTATTTCTACTTTTTGAAATTTATTGAGATTTTCTTTGTGGTCTAAGGCATGGACTTTTTTTTAATACATCATCAGCTCTCAGAAAGAAGTTGACTTCTGTATTTTTAGGACATGGATTTCCAAAGGTATACAGTAAAACTGTCCTATGAATTGTGGTGTTTATGTTTTTTTCACTTGGGACTTTAGCCTGATTCTGTTGGTATAAGTATTATTAACAACATTTATACAATTTGGAGTCTGTGTTTTCTTTCTTTATTTCACTAAACACATGTGTTTGTTTTCGTTCCGGTTCTCCTTATTTCCATGAGAAGTGGGAAGACTCAAACCTAATACCAATATGCTTATTAAAACCTAGTCAGATCTTTCTAATTGGAAATTGCTAGAAATGTGAACAGTGGACAAACAAGCTTAGCTTTGACTAATCTACTAAACAACAACAAAAATAATTTCAAATTTCTCAAAACCACTAAGGTAGACTTTTTTCCTATTTAATGGGATTGATATATTGAAGTCCATCTATATTCCTAAATTAATAATATGTGAGTTTATTTTTAAATTACATCCTGTAACATAAGTGTTTCAGTAGATTAAATTGCCTTTCTACAAACTATACTGAACTAATGAGCATCTTATCTTCATTTATCATGTGATGTCTAAGAAAGCATCAGGGCAACATAGTACTCAACACAATAAATCGAATCCAAACCTTGATGATCAAATACTTTTTGAGTTGACATAAAATATTTCAGGGAAATCTTTTAAACCACATGGAACAAATTTCCCCCTCTGCCTTGATTATATAAATAAATATTAGCATCAAAATTCTGAGGATATTCAAAGAATTCTGTTGAATTATAATATGATGCAGAAAACCAATAAAACACTTGATCATTTTTCTCCACCCATATAATTATAATTACTGCCATCATTACGAATACCAGTTTATGAGAAAAAATACTTTAGGACTTTTGACTCAACAATTCTTTTTGTTCAGCTAAACAATTAAGGACATCTCTAAGTCGGCTGATTCAAGCAGGGCCCATCCTTTCAGTGACTTTCCTGCAGTTGCTATTTCTTTGCCCCTTGGCTGAGCCAGCCATTGCCAGTGGCATAAGCGCTTTGCTGCAGTCAATGAAGTTGATAAATGAAGTACCCTTATGTAAGCAGGAACTATTAATAAAAGTGCTCTTAATGGGTGGTCTGACTGCTTGTACCATGCAAGTTCATACACTGACATACAGGAAGAGATAAAGGACTTATTCATCATTGTTCCTTATAGATCAGCATGACAGTCTCACTTTGGGGACAAATACTATAGCTAAATTTTGTAGTTTATTGTCATGGTCAAAATGTTTGCTCTTTTTCTAATGCATGCAATAGATCATTAAAAAAAAAAACTAAAGGAAATGTACTTAGCTGTGTCTATATGAGGCAATAATAACATGAGATTTGTTGCAAACAATTCTTTCTTACTTTGATTTTGTCAACAGAGAAAAAGAAAAGGATTTACATAGTGCAGGCCTAACTTGATGATTAAGTAGCCAAAACTGACCATCATTAAAACAATAAAGACATTTACATGGTGGAGATTATTACACAAGGTACTCTGACTTATAGATCAACACTGAGGTATAAGTTTTTAATTTTAATAATAAATAGATTTTTTCTTCTTGATAATTTTTGTGGGTTTGTCCTATTTAAAAACACTTTGTTTGGAAGACCATGAAAATAGCCACTTCTGTTACCTTCTAAATTTTTTTAATTTTCAAATTTTGATTTATAATCCAATCTGTTTTAAATTGCTGTGTGATTAGAAAAAATGCTAATTCCTTAAATATTCCATGTGTACTTGAAAAGACAATATACTCTGTAGCTGTTAAGGGTAGTGTTTTATTTAGGTAAATCCAGCCAAGTTTGTTAACTGTTTATATCTTCTACTTATTTTTGTCTATTTATCCTATTAGCTAGTGAGAGGTATATTATATCCTCTAAATGTGGTTTTGAGTTTACCTAGTCCTTCTTTTAATTCTGTTGACCAACTCCTTATATTATTTGAAGTTATTTTGTATGAATATACATTTAAGATTTTGATATTTTTCTTACAGTTTGACCCTGTTATTGTTAGTTAATGTTACTCTTTTTCTGCAATATAATACTTCTTGCCTTAAAGACTACTTTGTCTGATGGTAATTTAACTACAGCTAGTCTCCTGTTTTTAATGCTTGTATAGATTCTATCATTTCAAATACTCTTTCTGTATATATAAAACTTCTTACATAAAAATCAGTATATAGTAAAAAAATAATCAGTGCATAATCAGCTATTGTTTTATCATCAAGTCAGACAACCTTTGCCATTTATTTGGATTATTTTGTCCTCTTATTTTAATGGGATTACTGATTTACTGTTGCCTTACTATTTGTTTTTTTTGTGTTTTCTCCTTTCTTCCTTTTTTTCTACTAATGGTTATTTTATTATTTAATTTCATTCTTAGTTTGTTAGATGCGAGTATACAACATGCATTCCTGACATATTAAAATATACTAAAAAGTACTTTAACTCTCCTGCACAATGCTAAGGACCTCAGACACTTTAGATCCAGTTATCCTGCTACCTTTGATGTTATTGTTATCATCATGCATTTATACATACACAGTCAAAATTTTTATAGGTTTATTCAAATATTAATTTTAGATGATACCCTCAAATTCCAAAGTGCCTGTTTCATTTTACAATTCCACGAATAATATAGTAAAATTCAAGTTGTCTTCTATATTTTTTCAACACTTGAGTTCATCAGATTTTTTTTTGAAATATATAAACACAAGCCTCTAAGTGGGAATAGATTTTCATTATAACATCTTGTAATGTGCTTGGTGGTAATTCATGTATCTCATTATGTGATATGTTGGTTCATACATATTGCTCATTTTTAAAATTGAGTTACTGACAATTTATTATTGATTTGTAAGAGTTCTTAAATATTAAGGAAATTTGTCTTCTATCATGTGTATATATCTATATCTATCTATAAATATCTATCTATACAGAAAAAGTGAATATTAATTATATTTGGTATTACTGTATAACTGTATATTTTGTTTTTACAATTTTTTTCAATTGCTTTTTTGATAGTATAAAGTTACAAAATTGAATATTGTATGTTGACCCTGTACCCATTATATTTTTAAATTCAATTATTAATTCTATTCATTATTTCCAGATTCTTTAGAAGGTTTATTGAAAGCAATTACATCATTTACAAACACAGAGAGCTGTACTTCTTCCTTTCTAAAATATACATTCCTTTTCTTGAATGCACTAGCTAAGAATTTCATATACGTCCAAATAGGCATGATGTAGTAAATGTTTTTGTCTTATTGCACACCTGAAAGGACTGTCTTATTGAACACCACAAGGGAGAGTGTTCAATTCTCAATCATTGAACTGTAACTAAAACCCAAAAATCTATAATAGTTACACACAAAAAAATAAAGAAATCTAAACATAACACTAAAGATAGTCTTCAAATCACAAAGGAAGAGAGAAAAAGAAGAAAACAGGAAGAAAAAAGAACTACAAAAATCCCTCAAACAATGAATAAAGTGGCAACAATTACATATCAATTAATAATTACTTTAAATATAAATGGAATAGAAGCTCCAATCTAAAGACACAGAGAGGCAGAATGAAGACTGAAACAAGACCCATTTATATCCTGCATATAAGAGACTCACTTCAGATCTAAAGACACACACACCTTTTCATGTGACTCTTGGCCATCTGTATGTCTTCTTTGGTGAAATGTTTATTTAGGTCTTCCACCTATTTTTTGATTGGGTTGTTTGTTTTATTGATATTGAGCTGCCTGAGCTGTTTGTATATTTTGGAGATTAATCCCTTGTCAGTTGCTTCATTTGCAAATGTTTTCTCCCATTCTGAGGGCTGTCTTTTCATCTTGTTTATGGTTTCCTTTGCTGTGCTAAAGCTTTTAAAAGGTCCCATTTGTTTATTTTTGTTTTTATTTTCATTACTCTAGGCAGTGGGTGAAAAAGATCTTGCTGTGATTTATGTCAAAGAGTGTTTTACCTATGTTTTCCTCCAAGAGTTTTATATCGGTCGGTCTTAACATTTAGGTCTTTAATTCATTTTGAGTTTATTTTTGTGTAGGTGTTATGGAGTGTTCTAATTTCATTCTTTAACATGTAGCTGTCCAGTTCCAATAATTGAAGAGATTGTCTTTTCTCCATTGTATATTCTTGCATCCTTTGTCATAGACTAGGTGACCATAGGTGTGTGGGTTTATCTCTGGGCTTTCTATCCTGTAACATTGCTCTTCATTTCTGTTTTTGTGCCAGTACAATACTGTCTTGATTACTGTGGCTTTGTTGTATAGTCTGAAGTCAGGGAGTCTGATTCCTTCAACTCCATATTTCTTTCTCAAGATTGCTTTGGCTATTCAGTGTCTTTTGTGTTTCCATACAAACTGTAAAATTTTCTGTTTTAATTCTATGAAAAATGCTATTGGTAATTTGATAGGGATTTCATTGAATCTGTAGGTTACTTTGGGTAGTATAGTCATTTTGACACTACTGATTCCTCCAATCCAAGAACATGGAATATCTCTCCAACTGTTTGTGTAATCTTTGATTCTTTTCATCAGTGTTTTATAGTTTTCCGAGTACAGGTATTTTGCCTACTTAGGTAGGTTTATTCCTAGGTATTTTATTCATTTTTTTGCAATTCTAAATGGGATTGTTTCCTTAATTTTTCTTTCTGATATTTGTTGTTAGTATATAAGAATGCAAGAGATTTCTGTGCATTAATTTTATATCCTGAAATTTCAGCAAATTCATTGTTAGCTCTAGTAGTTTTCTGGTGTCATCTTTAGGATTTTCTATGTATAGTATCATGTCATCCACAAAAAGTGACAGTTTTACTTTTTTTTCCAACTTGTATTCCTTTTGTTTCTTTTTCTTCTCTGATTTCTGTGGCTAGGACTCCCAAAAAAAAGTTGAAAAATACTTGTGAGAGTCAATATTTTTGTATTGTTCCTGATCTTGAGGAAATGCTTTCAGTTTTTCACCACTGAGAATGAAGTTCACTGTGCGTTTGTCATACATGGCCTTTATTATGTTGAGGTATGTTCCCTCCATGCCCACTTTCTAGAGTGTGTTTTAATCGTAAATTGGTGCTGAATTTTGTCAAAAGCTTTTTCTGCACCTATTGAGATGATCATATTGTTTTTATTCTTTAATTTGTTAATGTGGTGTATCACATTGATTGATTTGCATATATTGAAGAATCCTGGGATAAATCCCACTTGATCATGGTGTATGATTCTTTTAATGTGTTGTTGGATTCTGTTTGCTAGTATTTTGTTGAGGATTTTTGTGTCTATGTTCATCAGTGATATTGGTCTGTAGTTTTCTTTTTGTGATATCTTTGTCTGGTTTTGGTATCAGGATGACGGTGTCCTTGTAGAACAAGCCTGGGAGTGTTTCTCTCTCTGCAATATTTTGGAAGGGCTTGAGAAGGATGGGTGTTATCTCTTCTCTAAATGTTTGATAGAATTCACCTGTGAAGCTATCTGGTCCTGGACTTTTGTTTGTTGGAAGATTTTTAATCACAGTTTCAATCTCATTACTTGTGATTGGTCTGTTTATATTTTCTATTTCTTCCTGGGTCAGTCTTGGAAGTTTGTACCTTTCTAAGAATTTGCCCATTTCTTCCAGGTTTTCCATTTTATTGGCAAATAGTTCCTTGTAGTAGTCTCTTATGATTCTTTGTATTTAGAGAAATGCAAATCAAAACTACAATGAGGTATCACCTCACACCAGTCAGAATGGCCATCATAAAAAATTCTACAAAAAATAAATGCTGGAGAGGGTGTGGATAAAAGGGAACCCTGTTGCATTGTTGGTGGGAATGTAAATTGATACAACCACTATAGAGAACAGCATGGAGGTTCCTTAAAAAACTAAAAATAGAACTACCATGCAACCCAGCAATCCCACTACTGGACATATACCCTGAGAAAACCATAATTCAAAAAGACACATGTACCCTAATGTTCATTGCAGCACTCTTTGCAATAGCCAGGACATGAAACAACCTAAATATCCATCAACAGAAGAATGGATAAAGACGATGTGGTACGTATACACAATGGAATAATACTCAACGATTAAAAGGAACAAAATAGTCCCATTTGCAGAGACGTGGATGGACCTAGAGATTGTCATACAGAGTGAAGTAAGTCAGAAAGAGAAAAACAAATATCATATATTAACGCATATATGTGGAATGTACAAAAATTGTGCAGATGAACCCATTTACAGGGCAGGAATAGAGAAACAGATGTAGAGAATGGACAGGGGGAAACAGAGGATGAAGGGGAGTGTGGGATTAATTGGGAGATTAGGATTGACATATATACGCTACCATGTGTAAAATAGATAGGTAGTGGGAACCTGCTGTATATCACAGGGAGCTCAGCTCGGTGCTCTGTGACAACTTAGATGGGTGTGATGGGAGGTGGGAGGGAGGTCCAAGAGGGAGGGGATATATTTATGCGTATAGCTGATTCACTTTGTTGTACAGCAGAAACTAACACAACATTGTAAAGTAATTATACTCCAATTAAAATAAAAATAAAGACATACACATAGAATGAAAGTGAATGGATGGAAGAAGGTATTTCTTGCAAATGGAAATGAAAAGAAAGATTGGGTAGTAATATTTATATCAGACAAAACAGACTTTAAAACAAAGACTGTTAAAAAGAAGCAAAGAAGGATACTACATAATGATCAAGGGATTAATCCAAGAAGAAGATACAACATGCATCCAACATAGGAGCACCTAAAAATATAAAGCAAATATTAATAGACAAAAATGGAGAAATTGATAGTAACACAATAGTAGTAAAGCATTTACACCCCACAAACACCAGTGTACAGATCATCAAGACAGAAAATCAATAATAAACACTGGCCTTAAACAACACATTGGACAAGCTGAACTTAAAAGGTATATGTAGAACATAGCATCCAAAATCAGCAGAATACACATTCTTTTCAAGTGCACGTGGAATATTCTCCAGGATAGATCATATGCTAGACCACAAAACAAGAAGCAGTAATTTTTTTAAAAAATGAAATCACAGCAAGCATCTTTTCTGACCACAACACTGAGACTAGATATCAAATACAAGAAAAAAATAAAAAAACAAAACAGTAAAAAACACAAACACGTATTTGTGTTTGTGAGGTTAAACAATATGCTACTACACAACCAATGGATCACTGAAGAAATCAAAGAAGAAAAAAAAAAAAAAAACCTGGAGACAATGGAAAAATAAAACACAATGATCCAAAATCTATGGGATGCAGCAAAAGCAGTTCTTAGAGGAAACTTTATATGACAATACAAGCTTATCTCAGGAAACAAGAAAAATCTCCAAAAACAACCTAAACTTACACCCAAAGAAACTAGAAAAAGATGAACAAACAAAAGTCAAAGTTAATGGGAGAAATCATAAAATCAGAGCAGAAATAAATGAAATAGAAAATAAAAATAGAAAAGACCAATGAAACCAAGCACTGGTTCTTTGAAAATATAAAAAAAAAAAAATTGACAAACCTCTAGCAAGACTCATTGAGAACAAAAGGGAGAGGTCCAAATCAATAAATTCAGAAATGAAAAAGAAGTTACAACTGATACCACAGAAATGCAAATAATCATAAGAGGTTACTATAAACAAGTATACATCAATACAATGGATAATGTTGAAGAAATTGACAATTCCTGGAAATGTACAAGCTCCCAAGACTGATCCAGGAAGAAATAGAAGATGTAAACAAGCAAATTACCAGGAATGAAATTGAATCAATAATAAAACAAATCACAAACAAACAAAAGTCCAGGAGCAGATGGCTTCACATGAATTCTACCAAACCTTTACAGAGAGTTAACACCTACCTTTCTCAAGCTATGCAAAAATTTCAGAGGAAGGAATGCTTCTGAACTCTTTCTATCAGGCCAGCATCAACCTGGTACCAAAACCAGACAAAGATATCATGAAAAATAAAACCATAGCCCAATATCACTGATAAACATAGACATAAAAACCCTCAACAAAATATTAGCAAACAAAAGTCAACAATACATTAAAAAGATCATGCAACATGACCAAGCGGGATTTATCCCAGAGATGCAAGGATGATTCAATATCTGCAACTCAATCAACGTGATATACCACATTAATAAATTGAAGAGTAAAAATGCTATGATCATTTCAGTAGATGCAAAGACATCTTCTGACAAAACTCAACATCCATTTATGATAAAGCACTCTTAGCAAAGTAGGTATAGAGGAAACATGTCTTAACATAAAAAAGGCTATAAATGGCTAGCACATAGCTAACATAATTCTCAACTGTGAAAAACTGAAAGAATTTATTCTAAGATCAGAAACAAGAAAAGGATGCCACCCTTGCCACTTTCATTCAACATAGTATTGGAAGTCCTAGCCATAGAAATCAGAAAAGAAAAAGAAATAAAAAGAATCCAAATTAGAAAGAGAGAAATAAAACTGTCCCTGTTTGCAGATAACATGATGCTATATATAGAAAATCCTGAAAGTGCCACAAAAAATCTACTAGAACACATTAATGAATGCAGTAAATTTGCAGGACACAAAATTATAAATATTTATAAATATTTAAAAATATATAAATCTTTTGCATTTCTATACAGTAAAGACAAACTATCAGAAAGAGAAATTAAGAAAACAATTCAATTTACAATCACATCAAAAGGAATACAATACCTGAGAATAAATCTAAGAAAGTAAAATACCTGTACTTGGAAAACTATAAGACACAGATGAAAGAAATTGAAGATTACATGACACAAACACATGGGTTTGTGTTCATAGGTTGGAATAATTATTATTGTTAAAATGACCATAATACTCAAAGTATTCTACAAATTTCCTCAAATCCAAAGAAAATGAAAACACTAATTAGAAAAGAAACACACATCTGTGCCCATTGCAGCATTATTTACAATATCTAAGGTATGGAAGAAACCTCAGAGCCCATCAATTAATGGGTAAAAAAGATGTGGGGGGTGTGTGTGTGTGTATATATATATGTGTATATATATATATTATATATATATATATTATATATATATCTTATATATATATATAATATATATAACACATGTATATAATATTACTCAGTTCATAAAAAATAATTGAAATCTTGCCATTCACAACAACATGGATGGTCCTAGAGGGCATTATGCTAAGTAAAATGAGTCAGAAAAAGAAAGACAAATAGTGTATGATTTCATTTATATGTGAAATCCAAAAACAAAATGCAAATGAAATGAACAAACAGGTGGTTGCCAGAGTAGGATGTGTAGTAGTAAGAAAGAGGTGAAGATGATTAAGAGGTACAAATTTCCATTTTCAAATATAGTGGGAGTATAGTCAATAACTATGTAATTTATTTGTATGGTTACTGATTATAATGAGACTGATCCTAGTGATCATTTTGAAATGTACAGAAATATCAAGTTTCTATGTTGTGTAATAGGAATTAACTTAGTGTTGCATTAAACATTTAGAGAAGACTTAACACATATCCTTCTCAAACTATTCCAAAAAATTGCAGAGGAAGGAACACAGCCAACCTCATTCTACAAGACCACCATCATCCTGATACTAAAACCAGACAAAGATATCACAAAAAAAGAAAATTAAAGGCCAATATCACTGAAGAACATAGATGCAAAAATCCTCAACAAAATGCTAGCAAACTGAATGCAAGAACATATACACCATGAGCAAGTGGGATTTATCTCAGGCATGCAATGATCCTTCAACATACGTAAATCAATCAATGTGATACACCACATTAACAAACTGAAGAATAAAAACTATATGATCATCTCAATAGAGGCAGAAAAAGCTTTTGACAAAATTCAACACCATTTATGCTAAAAATTCTCCAGAGTGGGCATAGAGGGAACATACCTCAACATAATAAAGGTCATATATGATAAACCCAGAGCAAACATCATTATCAATGGTGAAAAACTGAAAGCATTTCCTCTAAGATCAGGAACAAGACAAGGATGTCCACTCTCATCACTTTTATTCCACATAGTTTTGGAAGTCCTAGCCATGGCAATCAGCGAAGAAAAAGAAATAAAAGGAATCCAAATTGGAAAAGAAAAAGTAAAACTGGCACTATTTGCAGATAAAGAAAATCCTGAAGACACTACCAGAAAACTACTAGAGCTAATCAATGAATTTGGTAAATTTGCAGGGTACAACATTGATTCACAGAAATCTCACACATTCCTATACACTAACAACAAAAGATCATAAAAGAAATTAAGGAAACAATCTCATTTATCATCACATCAAAATGAATAAGATATCTAGGGATAAATGTACCTATGGAGGCAAAAGACCTGTACTCAGAAAGCTATAAGATACTGATGAAAGAAATCAAAGATGAAACAAACAGATGGAGATATATACCATGTTCTTGGATTGGAAGAATTAATAGTGTCAAAATGACTATACTGCCCAAAGTAACCTACAGATTCAATGAAATCCTTATCAAATTACCAATAGAATTTTTCACAGAATTAGAACAAAAAAATTTACAATTTGGATGGAAACACAAAAGACCCCAAATAGCCAAAGCAATCATGAGAAAGAAAAGCGGAGCTGGAGGAATCAGACTCCCTGGCTTCAGACTATACTACAAAGCTACAGTCATCAAAACAGTATGGTACTGGCACAAAAACAGAAATATAGATCAATGGAGCAGGGTAGAAAGTCCAGAGATAAACCCATACACCTATGGCCACCTAATCTATGACAAAGGAGGCAAGAATACACAATGAAGAAAAGACAGTCTCTTCCATAAGTGGTGCTGGGAAAACTGGACAGTTACAGTAAAAGGATGGAATTAGAACACTCCCTAACACCGTACACAAAAATAAACTCAAAATGGATTAAAGACCTAAATGTAAGGCTGGATACTATAAAACTCTTAGAGGAATATGTAGGAAAATCACCCTTTGACATAAATCACAGCAAGATCTTTTTGACCCACCACGTAGAGTAATGAAAATAAAAACAGAAATAAACCAATGGGACCTAACTTAAACACATTTGCATAGCAAAGGAAACCATAAAAAAAAATGAAAACACAATCCTCAGAATGGGAGAAAATATTTGCAAACAAAGCAAATGACAAGGGACTAATTTCCAAACTATACAAATAACTCATGTAGCTCAATATCAGAAAAACCAAACAACCCCATAAAAAAATTGGCAGAAGATCAAAATAGGCATTTCTCCAAAGAAGAAGTACAGATGGCCAACAAACATATGAAAAGATGCTCAACATCACTAATTATTAGAGAAATGCAAATCAAAATTACAATGAGGTATGACCTCACACAGGTCAGAATGGTCATCATTACAAAACCTACAAACAATAAATGCTGGAGAGGGTGTGGAGAAAAGGGAACCCTCTTGCACTATTGGTGAGAATGTAAATTGATACAGCCACTATGGAGTACAGTATGGAGGTTCCTTAAAAAACTAAAAATAGAATTACCATGTGACCTAGCAATCCCACTACTGGGCCTATACCCAGAGAATACCATAATTCAAAAAGAAACATGCATCCCAATGTTCATTGCAGCACTATTTGCAATAGGCCGGACATGAAATCAACCTAAATGTCTATCGACAGAGGAATGGATAAAGAAGATGTAGTACATATATACAGTGGAATATCACTCAGCCAAACTAAAAAACAAAATAATGCCATTTGCAGCAACATGGATGGACATAAAGATTGTCATATTGGGAGAAGTAAGTCAGAGAAAGACAAATATCATGTGTTATTGCTTATATGTGGAATCTAAAAACTGGGTACAAATCAACTTATTTACAAAACAGAAATAGAGTCACAGATGTAGAAAACAAACTTATGGCTACCAAGGTGGGGGGGAGGGATAAATTGTGTGATTGTGATTGATGTATGCACACTACTATATGTAAAGTAGATAACTGATGAGAACCTACTGTATAGCACAGGGAACTCCACTCAATGCTCTGTGGTGACCTAAATGAGAAGGAAATCTAAAAAAGAGTTGATATATATATATATGTATAACTGATTCACTTTGCTGTACAGCAGAAACTAACACAACATTGTAAATCAACTATACTCCAATAAAAATTAAAGAAAAAATAAAAAAATAAAGCCACAGTAAAAAAAGTGGTATTGTAGGTCAGTTATACTTCAAAAACAAAAATACAAACAAATTCATTGAAAAAAAGAACATGTTTGTGGTTACCAGTGTTGGGGAGGTGGAGAGAGGGGGAACTGGTTGAAGACGGTCAAAAAGTACAAACTCTCAGTCATAAGAGAAATAAGTACAAGGGATGTAATGTACAACATGATAAATATAATTAACACTTCTGTTTGTTATATATGAAAGTTTTGAAGAGAGTAATTCCTGAGTTCTCATCACAAGGAAAAATATATATTTTTCTCTTTCTTTAATTTTGTAACTGTATGAGATCATTGATGTTCGTTAAACTTACTGTGACTATCATTTCGTGATGTAAGTCAAATAATTTTGCTGTACACCTTAAACTTACACAGAGTTCTATGTCAATTATATCTCAGTAAAATTAGAAGATAAATGCATCATTGAATATAATGTTAGCTGTAGGATTTTTATAGATATCATTTGTCAGATTGATTTACTTCTATGCCTACTTTTTTGAAACATTTTGTAATATAGGAGTCTTAAATGTATCAGATACTTTTTTCTGCATCTAATATTATGATATAAGTTTCACCTTAACTATGTTAATGTGTTGAATTACATTGATTGATTTTTTTAAAAGGTTAAACCATTCTTGTAATTCTGCATTACACATTACTGTTTCTGTTTATGTGTTTAAAAGATTGACATTATTTCTCCCTTATGGATTTGAAATTATTTGCCACTGAAGCCATTCAGGCAACATTGAAATTTTATTTTTGGAAGTTTTAAAATTATGTATTCAAAATTTTAATAGATATAAGACCAGTACATTTTCTATTTGTTTTCCAGTCTCTGGTCACTTGTGCTTTTCAAGCAATTTGTTCATTCTGTTTAAGTTTGTAGAAAATATTGACACATTTATTTTTCATAGTCTCATTGTCTTTATAATGTGCATAATATGTAATATCAATTTTGTTACCTGATATTGGCAGCTTGTCTTTTCTCTCTTTTTCATTCTAATCAGTCTTGTTATAAATTTCTCAAATGTATTTTTCTCTCCAAATAATTAAATGTTAGGCTCATTAATCTTATCCCTTTTAAATCTATTTTAGTTCATTGATTTCAGCTTCTATTTTTTAAATTTATTTTATTATTAATTTTACTTCCTTTTTGGATTTTATTAGCTTTCTTTTCTCATTGTTGTTTCTCCTGATGGTAGCTATCTTTTCTCCAGCTATTTAATTGTGTCTTCTGTATTGCAGTTAGATAATTTATATTGTTTGTCCTTCAAGTGCATGCATTTTTTTGGCTGTTCTGATTCCTTTGAGGAAATTGTTAAAGCCATTCCTTATCTGTTCTACTGTGCTGTACATTTTAATGTCTCCCATTTGATTCTTGTGGTTTCTGTTTCTTGTGCTAACATCTTATTATATCTGTTGTTTGTAATTTTCATTAGAGCCTTTGACATTTATCATAGTTATTTTAATTTCCCTGTCTGATAGCTAACAACATCCTTATCATACCTGAATCTAGTTTTGATGATTGGTCTATTTGTTGGTGATGTGCTTATTCTTGTCTTTAAAAAGACTTGTAATTTCTGTTGAAAGCCAATTATCTCATGTAGGAGAGATGATAAGTGGGCTTCCAGCAAACATACCTGATTGCATTTTCTATCAACAACCTCATGATGTTAATCCCAAACTAGTAACATATACACACTACTATATATAAAATAGATAATCAACAAGGACCTACTGTATAGCACAGGGAACTCTTCTCAATATTCTTCTCATATATATTATAAATTTATAATATATAAATATATATATAACTGAATCACTTTGCTGTACACCTGAAACTAACATAAAATTGTAAATCAACTACACCTCAATATAAAATAAAAATTAAATTTTAAAAAAAACCTCATGAAATTAAGTTCTTAAACTTGAATTAGATCCTGCTGAACTTAAGAATAATTGCCAAATTATATCCATATAAATAAAAATGAGATTGGAAGGATTGAAAAATATTGCTAATTCGCCAGCCTTGCTGTCTTCATCAATAGGATTAGGAGGGAATGCTTGAAGTTGGAGTAAAACCATCCCTCTAGTCATTTCTCTTTTCCTCACCCTACTTGCAATCAGTATATAGTTTTATCTCTTCCTTCATAATATGCGTAGAATCAATCAATTATCAGGAAGACCACTGTTACTCCCTTAGTCTAAGACATTATTACTTCTCAACTTGATTGCTATCATTGTTATTAATTCGTCTCTACCTTTATCTATGCTTCCTGTTCTAATCACAGTAGCTAGTCTGATCTTATTAAAAGTCAAGTCAAATTATGTCATTGTTACAATTCTGTATTAAATTTTCCTTTAGCTTTCTTTTACGCTGTGTATTCTTTTTCTAATGTTTTGTTCTACATATCCAGTTCCATTACCTCTTATGCCTATCTCCTACTACTTACCTATTTGCTCATCCACTTTGGCTTCCTTGCTGTTCTCAAATGTACCAGCATGTTCTTACACAGAGCTTTTGTACTTACCATGTCATCTTCCTGGAATGGTCTCTCAACATATATCTACATATCTCGCTGCTTTATATTGTTTATACCCAGCAGAGCCCATTCTATTTTTCTGCTTAAATTTTCTTGATGGTACTTATTACCTAAAAGTGTATAGTCTACTCTTATTTTATGTCTCTTCTGACACAGAGACAAATATCACACAACTGCAGAGATATTTGCCTTCTTTGTTCACAGAAGCATGTCAGAATTTTCCCTTCAAGTGAAGGGCAAGTTTCTGCACTGTGATCCCATATCACTTGAAAAATAGGCACAATCCTTGTAGAACATTTTGGATTTGGGGAAAACTATAGGCATACCTCGGAGATACTACAGGGTCAGTTCCAGACCATAGCAATAAAACAAACATTGCAATAAAGTAAGTCACACAACTTTCTTGGTTTCCAGAGTATATTAAAGCTATGTTTACACTATACTATAGTCTATTAAGTGTACTATAGCATTATATATAAAAAACAATGTACATAACTTAATTAAAAAATAATGCTGTTGGAAAAATGGTGCTGGTAGACTTGCTCAACACATGGTTGCCACAAACCTTCAATTTGTAAAAAAAATTTGCAATATCTGTGAAGTGCAATAAAACAAGATATGCCTGTATATTTGACTGTGCTGTTCCAACCCAGTTACAGATGATCCCAAAAGGTGCTAACTTTGGGTGAGCTTATAGCAAGAAAAAGCTCATCTGATGATTTTGTTGTAGCTCTGCCACTTCATCATTCTGATCCAGCAAATCAAACTGTGCTGAAAGTTTCTGTGATAGGTTGGGTGTATTGTGGTGGCTGAGTGTCCATATAACATAATATATTAGCTTGCTAAAGTTGCTGTTACAAAATGTAACAGTTTAGGTGGCTTACACAACACAAATTTATTGTCTCACAGTTCTGGAGACTAAAAATTCAAAATCAATGTGTTGCAGAGTTGGTTCCTTCCAAAGACTGTGAGGGATGGATTTTTTCCAGTTTTCTCTCTTTGCCTTGTAGATAGATGGCTGTCTTCTCTCTATGTTTCTTTACATTGTCTTCCTTCTATATGTGTCTCCATGTTCAAATTTTCCCTTTTTATAAGGATACCTGTCATATTGGAATAGGGCTCACGTTAATGACTTCATTGTAACTAGACTTCCTTTGTATAGACCCTATCTCCAAGTGTGGTCACATTCTGGTGTATCTGTGTTTATAAATTCAACATATGAATTTGAGGCTGTGGGATACAATTCAACCCATAACACACAGTGGCTGGTAAATGACTGCCTAGGACCAAATTCAGGCCCTGCTTGTTTTTATAAGTCAAGTTTACTTTTAGCATAGCCTTATTCACTTGTTAAAATATTGTCTATGTCTGCTTTCACACTACAACAGTAGAGTTAAATGGTTGCAACAGAAACCACATGGCACACAGAGTCTAAAATATTTACTATTGGCTTTTTACAGAAAATGTTTACTGACCCCTGCTAAAATATTGGAAAAGTGATAACCACCTTAGAATGTTTTTTAACTTGAGAAAAGTTTCCTGTCCTGGTATGCTATTGGATTTTAATAAGCCATCATGTAAAGGCTAATGTTGGGGGCCTTGGGTGTTAGATAACGCTGATCAAAGAGTATACATATTAACTGACACCCAAGTATAAAGTTACATTGGTAGAGATGAGATCTGACAAGAATCCAGGTTTTTATATGTAAGTTATGTGAGCACCTTGCTCAAATTGTTAGCAGGCTTGCTCCTTGATGCCCTTCCCTCTACCGACACCTATGACAAGATGATTAAAGAAGGAAAAAGTACATGAGCCTAGATTTAAAATGGCTCTTTATGATATGTTACTTTAACCAGAATGGGTTTCTTTGGCTTTTCAATCATTGCCATCATCAAGTTGACCATAAAAGAGAGTGGAGAAGAGTATTCCTTGCATGAGTAGAACCTGAGGAAGATCAAGTTCCACTTTACCTGTAAGAAGACCTGTCTTCATTGAAGTTCAACCCAGATTAATGGGAAATGGTAGTGACTAGTTGACATGGATATGGAATATCCTCTCTTCTGTTCAAATTTCCATGTGTAACATATTTTAGTTTTATATTCTTCATTTTCTATGAATTTATTGCACACCGTTTCAACCTGTACTGACTCTCCCTACCATAAACTTAGAGACGCAGGAGTAATATCAGTGAATCTGTTACAAGAGGTTGGGGAAGATATGTGGGTGGATCAAAGTATTGCTTTTCATCCAATCTCTCTCATTCACCTCTTACTCCAATCCAATAGAGGGGCTCCCCTACCACTATGCTTAGTGACTTCAAAGTTGCAGTAAATATTTAGTCTTCATATTCCTCTACCTTCCTAAACTTTTTAGAACATTACAGAGTCATGTAATCAGTAAATGATTAAAAAATCCAGGACTAGAAGCTAAAACTTAATACCACATTTCTAACCCTCTTATTTATTTTTTTATAGACTTTATTTTTAGAGCAGTTTTAGGTTCACAAAAAATATTGAGCAGGAGGTAGAGATTTTCCTTATATCCCCTGTCCCTACACATACATAGCTTCCCTCATCAACACCATATACCAGAGTGGTACCTTTGTTAAAAATGATAAACCTACATTGACACATCATTATCATCCAAAGTCCTTAGTCTACGTTAAGATTTACTGTTGGCATTGTACATTCTATGGGTTTGAGCAAGTTTATAGTGATGTGTATTCACTATTAAAGTATCATATCAAGTATTTTTACTGCCCTGAAAATTCTTTCTGTTCTGACTATTCATCCCCCACTCTCCCTTAAATCTTGACAACCAGTGCTTCTTTTCTTGTCTCCATAATTTTCTCTTTTCCAAAATATTATATAGTTGGAATGATACAGTGTGTAACCTTTTCAGATTGGCTACTTCACTTAATAATATGCATTTAAGGTTCCTCTATGCTTTTTCATGGCTTGAGAGCTCATTTCTTTTTAGCACCTAATAGTATCCCATTGTCTGAATGTACCACAGTTTTTTTGTTTTTTTAAAAAATCCACTTATTTACTAAAGGATATCTTGGATGCTTCCACATTTGGCAATTATGAATAAAGAAAGCTGCTATAAACATCTATGTGTAGGTTTTTGTGTGGACATAAGTTTGGGAAAATACCAAGGAGTGATTGCTCTTTGTATGGTAAGTATGCTTACATATGTCAGAAACTGCCAAAATGTCTTCCAAAGTCTCAGCACCATTTTTTTATTCCTACTAGCAATGAATGAGAATTACTGTTAAGCCAAATCCTTCTGAGCATTTGGTGTTGTCAGTGTTCTGGACTTTGCCATTCTAATAAGTGTGTAGTGGTATCTCACTGTTTTAATTTGCATTTCCCTAATGATATATGATGTAGAATAACTTTCCATATGCTTATTTCCCATCCATATATCTTCTTTGGTGAGGTATCTGTTAGTGTCTTTGGTCCACTTTTTTTTTTTAAAGATTTATTGATTGATTGATTGATTGATTGATTGCTATGTTGGGTCTTCGTTTCTGAGCTAGGGCTTTCTCTAGTTGCGGCAAGCGGGGGCCACTCTTCATCGCGGTGCGCAGGCCTCTCACTATCGCGGCCTCTCTTGTTGTGGAGCACAGGCTCCAGATGCGCAGGCTCAGTAGTTGTGGCTCAAGGGCCTAATTGCTCCGCGGCATGTGGGATCTTCCCAGACCAGGGCGCAAACCCGTGTCCCCTGCATTAGCAGGCAGATTCTCAACCACTGCGCCACCAGGGAAGCCCCTGGTCCACTTTTTAATTGGGTTATTTTCTCATTATTGAAAAAATAACCCAATTAGACCCATTTTTAAATTGGGTTCATTATTTTCTCATTATTCAGTTTTGCGAATTCACTGTATATTTTGCAAAACAGTCCTTTATCAGATTAGCATTTGCAAATATTCTTCCCAGTATGTGGTTTGACTTTTCATTACCTTGACAATGTCTTTCATGGAGCAGAAATTTTTAATTTGAATAAAAGTGTAGTTTTACTCTAAAACCTGTAATCACAGGTAGTTATGAAAGTATCTTCAATAGAGTAATAAAATTAGTCCTACTTTAATTTATGTTTTTAAAAAGGACATCATTACAAACTTTGATCCTTTCCTTGTATCATATATTCATTCATTTAGGCACTCATTTATTTGTTCAATCCATTATGTCTACAGCAAATATCTATCAAGTCAAGCTTTGTCTACACATAGGACTACAAATAAGTTATATGTGACACACTACAAAGTCATCGTTGCATGTTAGTATACTGTGATTTCTTAATTAAAAATCTTAGATACTATCATAATGATTAAGCATTTAGGGTAGGGAGAGATTTGTACAGGCTGGAATAGTGTTTGTGGATTCAGAAGGTGGTTGAATTTAAAAGTAATCACAGAGGGTTGATTACGTTTGTTTTTCAGGGAGAAGGGGCTTTCCAGGTTATTTAATCATGCAATAATTACTCATTCAACAATATGAATTTGTTAGTGTAGTTAAAACTTTGAAGATTGATCCATAGCTACAAATTATTTTTAATGTAAAAATGCAGAATCTTATTTAACTGTCCTTAATTATTTCACACTATGGAAATTCAAGGCTTCAATAAGCATCTCAATATGAAAGTTTTAAACTGAAGCTCTGGAAATGAACAAAATATAATCCCAGAGATCTGGGTACACAGCGAGACTAGAGTCAGTTTAATAAACTATCTATGTGTCTAGCTTGGAATTTGAATTACTAAAACAAGAAAAGGAATCTCATATGGCTGACAGTTTCACCCATAAGATCCTCATTAATAGGGTAAAGCATGACATACGCAGGCCAATTCAAAGTCATTGCTCTGGTCTATGAAGGTAAATATTCTTTGCTGCTTCAAATGTTGACCTAAAATCTGCTCATATATTTCTGATTCTCCTTGGTAGAGATTCTCAGCTGCTAAACTGATGAGTTTTGATATTATATTTTTGTGAACGACATAGTAAATTGCATTAAAGGAAAATCAAAGCATCAAAACAAAATAAGGGCCTTACTAGATGTTGTGATGAATGTAAAAAATGAATAGAGAGGAAATCATCTACCTTATATTCATGTTGATAATGATAACTAATTTGGCTCAGATTTCTTTTAATGTTTTTATTAATTTGATTTTGATAGATAACAAACCTTGTATATATAAAGAATTCGGTAAGGTCAGCTCTGTTAGCTACAGTTTTAATACACTCTTCTATGTAGATTCAGATATCAGGCATACTGAAATATTTCATTTAAATCAAAGCTCTGATGCATAAGAATTTAATCAATGAGGATGGTATATAATCACTATTTTACTCAAATCTCAAAAAATAGCATGCCTTTGGGAAACATTGGTCAACATTTTAATTAAAACAAAGTGTTAGCAAATATTTCTTAAACATACTCTATGAAATTGTTTTGAAATTAGTCAATAAAAACATTATATGAACACTACATGGTAACTTCAATTATAACATTAAATCCTGATTTTTAAAAAAGTTTAATTCATTTCCTATCATGTATAGAAATTACTGACAGAACAGAAGGAAATTTTCTGTTTAATCAAAAATTGATTCAAAGACACTGAACCAAAGGATATATTTTGGGAAACATCATATATTGACAACTATCTAGCATCAGCTTTATAATATCAAGTTATACATACATAGATGTAGATTTGTATATCTATAATATACACATATATATGTATAAAAGCTTTAACTCTGAAATAAGTATTTTATTTGTGCTGACCTATGTTGAAGAATGAAAAAAATCACACATATATGTCAATGAATCAAAATTTTCCCAGTTTTGATGTTAGAAAATATTAAAATATATGGCATTTTATTATTATTTAAGTTATTAGGTAAATATTTAGCTTATCAAACTCAATACAATTTTAGTGGTAAATTGATTATCGCATTTGGGAAACCAGAGTTTCTTGCAGATTATACATCCCTAAGCTGGGTAAGTCAAAGGCAGTTGTGAGAAAATGTATAAATTCAGCTTTTTGGACTCTATCTCAGAAGAGACTGTTTTGGAAATCTAGGGTTGGGTCTGATTATTTGTAAAATTTTTTTAAAGCCCAGGTGTTTCAGATTTGCAGATAAGTCTTACATAATTATATATAATTATTGATTTCACAGGTTATTCTTAAGGATTTGTCCATTAACTTATTATTCACAGGATGAAGTTGATGTAGTGGAAAGGACAGATTTACGTCCAAATAATGGCTGTGTGTGAATAGTCAGCTACTTAAATTCTTAAAGCATCCATTTTATCATTTATAAAATGGTAATTATAACACCCTCATCATGTTATTGTTGTACTGAATTAAGTGAGGAAATAAATCTAAATGTAAGATAATATACTGTATTTAGGAACTTCTAAGTTCAATACATTGCATTTAGTTGAATTTGGAGTACATTTCATTTAATTAAGAGAACTACCCAGATAAATTGATTGTTCCCTCATAGATTATTTCTGATTAGAATAATTGAGAAAAAAAATCTTCATTTCTGTAGACCAAAGGCAGATTAATTCTAGTTTTTATCATCATGTTTATCTCAAAATAAATAAACATTACTGAAAGTTGAAGGATTATTTGACCTAACATTATGGTGCAATATGGTTATGTTTGCTTTATGTAGATCTAGATATAAATAATAGCATGGAATTAACATGTCTTTGAACCTTATTGTAGATCATATATGCTAACAGTGATTAGTTGCTAGGAGAAAGATTTATTATACTTGAGTAAAAGTAAGTGAACATTCTGAAGCCTGGGCTATGGAACAAATGTTCCCTAATAACCAAAAGAACATATTGGAGAAAGTCACTAAAATATAGCTGTCAATTATATAGTTGAGAGGAGTATAATAAATGCTAGAGAAAAAAATCTATTAATGATACATCCGTTTATACACATATACATATATATATATTCTGAATAGACTGAGTAAATAAATGAATTTATTCAATAAATATTCATAAGAATCAGGTATAATATTAGACAATGTTATGGATACAGAAATTAATACAACAGAATAAAACAGATTCATTAGGGATTCATATGCATAACAATTATGCATTGACTGACACAAATAATGTATCTGATTAACACAGTAGTTATAACACTTAGGTGCCCAAACCTGGCATTTTGTTAGAGCAATCTAAGGATTTCAGTTTTATTTTATAAATATCAAATTAAAGTTCCTGTTCCTTAGTCACAGGTCTACATGTTCTGAAGTGAAGCTTAGATATGTATACATTTTAAGGTTTTGCTTTGAAACTGATGTAGACAAATATTTGGAAATCATTGTCAGTAGATTTCAGAGAATGGAGATTTCTTCCTGTTGGGAGGTCAAGGAGTTCTTTGTGGATGTGTTGTTGTAGGGTGTGGAATAACATGATGCTTGCTGATTTTATTGCCATCTGTGTTTGGGTATTCAGTATAAATGTAATGTTGCTTTTCCTCCATTTCCAGTGAAATTTTTACTATATTCACAATTATTCACCTGCATCATATTTTTCCCCTTCCTTTTAAAGAAATTTTTTTTTTCTGTTTACTATCAATACAAAGAATGAAGATACAATATCTTCTTGTTTTGACCATTTTGCATTTCATTTTTGTCATATTCTGTTTAAATATCGAGGAAAAAAGGCTGCATTTTTTGGTATGCTTAAAGTGAGACAGAATCTTACACTATGTTAATCTATTTTAAGAGTTTTTAAATTAATTCCCAGTGGTGTGCAATTTATATTTTCTACCTACCACTATTTAAACTTTATCTTCCACAATAGTCCAATGAGAAAGTTTCATTACAGTGATACTGAGCTACTTTGTATTCTCTAGAATGCTTTGTTATCTCAAGCCTCTGGGTCTTTGCACATGCTTCTCTGTGATAATTATCTTGTAAACACTAATTCACACCTTAATACTGAGCTCTTGGAAAATGTGCACTCCCAGATGCAGAGTTTTTCTATACATACATCTATTGTTTTGCTCATCACACTGTATCGTAATTATCTGCAGTTTCTTGGCAGAAAGAATGTGTCTTTTTCATCTTTATTCCATAACCCAACATGATTTCAGGAATATAAAGCATAACTTTTTAAATGAGAGCATACATACATATTTAAAAATATGTTTCTATTTCTGAAATAAAATAGAAGAACTGCTTGAAATACTCTCCAATGCATTATAAAATGGAGGCAATCTCAGAGTTATTGTGGCTTCGGTTCCAGACCCAAAGTGAATGTTGCAAAAATGAGTCATACAATTTTTTTTTGGTTTTTCAGTGCATATATTTTATGTTTACACTATACTCTAGTTTATTGAGTGTGCAGTAGCTTTATGCAGAAAAATACAATGTACATATCTTAATCTAAAAGACATTATTGCTAAAAAATGCTCACCATCATCTGACCCTTCATAATATTTTTGCTGGTGAAGGGTCTTGCCTCAATATTGATGGCTGTTGACTGATGATGGTGGTGATTGCTGTAGTTTGAGGTGGTTGTGGCAATTTCTTAAAATAAGACAATGAAGTTTGTCACATCAATTAACTCTTCCTTTAACAAAAAATTTCTCTGTAGCATGCAATGCTGTTTGATAGCATTTTGTCCACAGTAGATTTTTTTTCAAAATTGGAGTCAATCCCCTCAAACTCTGCCACTCCTTTATCAGCTAGGTTTATGTAATGTTTTCAGTCCTTTGTTGTCATTTCAATCAACTTTACAGCATCTTTACCAGGAGTGGAATCTGTCTCAAGAAACCACTTTCTTTGCTCATCCATAATAAGCAACTTCTCAGCCATTAAAATTGTATCATGAGATTGCAGCAGTTCAGTCACATCCTCAAGTTCCACTTCTAATTCTACTTTCCTTACTATTTCCAGCATATCTGCAGTTACTTCCTTCACTAAAGTCTTGAACACCCAAAGTCATTCCTGAGGGTTGGAATCAACTTATTCCAAACTCCTGTTAATGTTATTTTGACGTCTACTCTGAATCACAAATGTTCTTAATGACATCTAGAATGATGAATCCTTTCCAGCATGTATTCAATTTACTTTGCCCAGATCCATCAGAGGAATCACTATTGATGACAGCTATAGCCTTACAAGATATATTTCTTAAGTAATAGGACTTGAAAGTCAAAATGACTCCTTGATCCATGAGATGCAGAACAGATGTTGGATTAGCAGGCAAGAAGATGACATTAATCTTGTACAATTCCATCAGAGCTCTTGGGTAATAATCAATAAGCAGTTAATATTTTTTAAAGAATTTTTTTTTTTTTTTCTGAGCAGTAGGCTCCAAGAGTGGTGTTAAAATATCCATTAAACCATGTTGTAAACAGATGTGCTGCCATCCAGGCTTTGTCATTCCATTTAGAGCACAGGCAGAGTAAATTTAACATAATTTTTAATGGCCATAGGATTTTCAGAATGGTGGTTAAGTGTTGGCTTTAACTTAAAGTCACCAGGTTCATTAGCCCCTAACAAGAGAGTCTGCCTGTCCTTTGAAGCTTCAAAGCCAGGCATTGACTTCTCCTCTCTAGCTATAAAAGTCCTAGATGGCATCTTTTCCCAATATAAGGCTGTTTTGTCTACAATGTAAATCTGTTGTTTAGTAGAGCCACACTTCACTAATTATCTTAGCTAGATTTTCTGGAATACTTGTTGCAACTTCTACATCAGCACTTGCTGTTCACCTTGCACTTTTATATTATAGAGATGTTTTCTTTCCTTCAACCTTATGAACCAACCTCTGCTAGCTTCAAGATTTCTTCTACAGCTTCCTCACCTCTCTCAGGCTTCATAGAATTAAAGAGAGTTAGAACCTTGCTCTGGATCAGGCTTTGGCTTAAGGGAAGGTTGTGATTGGTCTATCTTCTATCCACATCATTAAAACTTTCTCCTTTATCACCAGTAAGTCAGTTTTGCTTTATTATCAGTTGTTTGTTCACTGAGTAGCACTTTTAATTTCCTTCAAGAACTTTTTCTTTGCGGTTACAACTTAGATGTTTGGCACAAGAAGCCTAGCTTTTGGCCTGTGTTGGCTCCTGAAATGCCTTCCTCACTAAGCTTAATTATGTCTAGCTTTTGATTTAAAGAGAGAAACATGTGACTGTCCCTTTCATTTGAACACTAAGGGGCCATTGTAAGGTTATTGATAGGCCTAATTTCAATATTGTTGTGTGTCAGGGAATAGGGAAGCTTGAGCAACAGGAGAGAGATGGGAGAACAAGAGTTGTTGAGCAGTCAGAACACACAACATTTATCCATTACGTTCAATGTCTTATATGGGCACAGTTCATGGCACCTTAAAACAATTATATAGTTGTCAGATTAAACCACTCATCAAAGATCACCATGACAAATATAATAATAATGAAAAAGTTTGAAATATTGTGAGAATTACCCAAATGTAATACAGAAACAACAGGTGAGCAAATGCTGTTGGAAAAATTGTGCTGAAAGGCTTGCTTGATGCAGGGTTGCCACAGCAGACCTTCATTTTGTAAAAAAAAAAAAAATATATATATATATATATTACATATGTATGTACATATCTATAAAGATTAATAAAGCAAAACAAAATAAAACAAGGTATGCCTATATGTGCTATCTTTAATTTTTTTTGGTGAAGAAATTATATTACGTTAATAAAAGTTAAGAATTCCAAAATAAAGGGTTTAAAACAATTAATACATGTCTCATGTTCATTCATACTAAGTTTAAGTTTCGGTAGTGCTGTGTATTTTGAATAGTGAAATAAAAGCAGGCAGCTTAAAGTTAAGAATGTGAGTTCCTATTACTGAATTTTCTAATATACAGTATTATAGAAACACTGATTCCAATGTTATGCTTATACATAGACACTTTCAACAGAATACAATTAAATAGCTTCACATAGAAAAAATGTTAAGGACAAAAAACTACTTTTTCATGAAGTGTATAATTGGAAATGCATTGCCTTTAAAGAATTTATTACTGTACCTCCTTTCCTCAAAAGGAATCATAGAGACAATTGGTATAGTACTTAGGTTGTCCACCTAAATCCATTCTTGTTGTGATCTGAAGGACTGCAATTTATATAAGGATGCTAAAATTATGGGTTATTATTAATTTATGTACTTTTGTTGTCTCCATTTTCCTTCCACAGTATAAAGTTGGAATGCAATAAATTAGCAGGGTTTTCTTCCCCAAGTCAAGCCAACAAGCATTTATTAATCTGACTTTATTCGTTAAAAGTTATCAATTGACTCTATGGCTTTGTCTGAATGTTAGTCAAGAAACATTTGACAGCTCTTCCCTGAGGCCAAGGAAAATTCGGTCTAGAAATAGAATTTGGCAGCATTTGACTTGTATGATGTTCCAGGGGCTTTTTCACAGGCAAGACGTTCACAATGTGCCGGTGCAGGATTTCATTATTTTTTTTAGAAATTTGTATCATTATTATTTTACATTTCTTTTGATTGAAAAAAAAGCATTTCATGCTGTTAAAATCCCTAAAAGCAAAATCCACAGTTCTTGGGTACATATCTTAAAGCATTCTATACTTAACTGTTCTGATAACACTGCTGACAACTAATATTGCTTCTATGCTTCTTGTGCTTCTGTCTTTCTGTTTCTGCTATTCCCTAATAGGGTCAGGATTCCAAACACTATCTTAGTATTGAAGAAGACCTATCAAAAATGATTGCTTTGGGTGACTGGTAATCCAGTGACTGCTTAGGAGATGTCCAAGATGCATCTGTCAGGTTTTGACAGAAGCATTGTTTTCAGTAAACTCTGAACTTCAGTTTGCTGATTTGAATGCATTTCTACGACCATGCTAGGAAAAATGAACATTTTTTGCTTAACATTATTATTTTGTAAATCATTTTCCTCTTGCCTGGCTCTTAAAATTTACTTCTAGTGTAGTTAATAAAACTTTTCAGATAAGGAAACAAAAGAGTGAGGAAATGAAATAAATTAACTATGTCACAAAACTAACAAATGCCAGAGTTACTGCTAGAACTCCTGTTTCCTGGATTTCACCCCAGTTCATTCCACTTACTTACCCGGGAGTTATTTCGCTAACCACTCACACTAGAAAAGAACCCTAAATTCTATACCACAATATTTTGTACATTTCCTTTATGCCACTTAAAATGTTATTTAAATACTTGTTTATATTTGTTCTCCTTACTAGAAAGCAGGTTTGAGAAGAATATTTCTGTGCTGTTCACGATTAGAAACATGGTATTACTCAATGATATTTGTTGACTAATACACAGCAGTGGAAACTAAGTAGCTCAAAACATTACTTTGATATTGATATTTAAGAACTGCTTTCTGCTTTGTTTCTCCAACTGGCACACCCACCATCTGGCTGAAGTCTGTCTGTTGAACTTTGCTCTCGTTTTTTTATATTCTGCCTGTTCTCCCTCCCTTTTATGAGTCTTATCCCCAACCCTAACTTGACCAGTCCTCCAGACCCACCTGATACCCCCACCACCCAAAAAAAAAAAAAAAAAAAACCTGTCAGGAATGACTCTTAGTTCTGGCATCTCCTTTAGGCATGCTGTATGAATTAGAACTAAAACAATAGCGTGTCAGTTGCTATCTTTATGTTATCAAATTCTTTCTGCCCATAGATTAAATAGTTGTTTAATTATAAACTTGTTCCTATCTCCAAAGGAATTAATGTGGCCAATTGGATTAATAAAAGTTTTGTGACAGGCAGATCTGAATGCACATTCTAGATGAACCTCTAGCCTCAGTTTCCATAAATATCAAATAACAGTATTAATATCTAACACAAAGTTTTGATAAGAACAGAATATATGAAGCACTGGTTGTAGAGCAGGTTCTTGTGTTCTCCATCTTTTATCTTTAACATTGAAAAATCACAACTTCTTTTTCTAACGAATGCTCCCTCCAAACTCCACACTCACATCTTTTCATACTTTTCATTTCCATAGGATATATTCCTACCATTAGTGCCATCTCACCTATTAGCACTTCCCTGTGTGAATTCTGGCCTTCTCTAATTGTTTATTCCATCACTCTGATCTTACATGTTGATCTCCTTATCTTGATTGAAGGCTGGTTGTTCCTTCTATAGTCCTTTTCCCACTGACTGACCCCCAATTCATAGGCCATGGAGAAGGATTGGACACTCTCTTTGTCCCTATTTTTCATTCTTCTGAATAACCTCTCGTCTTTTCAAGGTTACTACTTCATACTTGGTCCTTTCTTTGGTATCCTCTCATTTGTATCAGTCTTGTAATACTTACTGTAGCAAACACGTGATGTCTGTATCATCCCCTCAATCCTCTTCTAATTGCAACCACAGTTGCAGCGCATGGATCAATGTGAACTCAAACCTGCCTCTTACTGCCAGCCACTAACTTCTGTTTTCTACCTCAAGGTCTTCTACACACAGCGAGAGCATACTGGACCTAGTTATAGCACAGCCAAGACAGACGTGAAGAGGAGTTAATCCCCTAGGACCCCCCACAAGCACTGAGGGATTAGAGCAAATAGAGAAATACTCTGATCTCACATATCTCATATGCATAATACTGGAAAGCATCCCTGACACTTCTCAGAGATTCCCTGGATCAAGCCCCCATTGCTCACATAAGTGACCTCAAAAACATTCTAATATTGAATCTTCCTCCTTCCTGGTCTCATTTTCCTTTTTTCCTCACTTTGATTCTTGGGCTCATTTCTCAAATAAGCTACCTGTACCCATATCCATAACATACATTCTCTTATAGGACAATAGAAATTAAAATGCATACACCCTCAAGTATGTAAGCATATAATCCATTATCTTCATCCCTCTATTCTCTCTGCTGTTACCTTTCCTCTAGCCTACTAACATAACCAAGTACACTAATCCTCCCTGTTTTTTTCTTTGTTTGTTTTTATTTTGTTTTGTTTTACTCACAATAGCTCCAAATTTCACTTTATGTTCAAGGATATTTAGGAAGTAGTTGTATACTAATATTTGCTACTTTCTCACCACTTGGAATCCAGTCCTTTCCCTTGCTGCTCTCCGAAACCGCTTCTTGAAAGTTATCAAATGCATTCTAGTTGCCAAATTCTATAGCTATAATTCTAGTTCCCAAATTCTAGTTGCCAAATTCTAGTTGCCAAATTCTAATAGCTATAAGCTATTTTTCTGTTCTTATTCTCCTTGATATTTTGGTGCTTTGATCACAACATAAAGTTTCCTTTCCCTTGATTTTAGGACAAAGTTATCTCTTGCTTCTAGACTTTCTTCTCTGATTACTTCATATATCCTACTGAATTATGTTTAAATGCTTTTCCTTGAGATTCAAATTGTTTTACAATGTAACTACAGTCTATTTTTTTTCTCTAAGAATGTTTAAATTTCACATTTTATACTCCAAATCTGTGGTTCTCAAAATTTGCTGCACACTGAGATCACCAGAGGATCTTAAAAAAAAAAAAAGATACTGCAGCCTAGCACCTGCTCTCAGACATATTAATTGGTATGGATTGAGAACTGGGCATTGGGATTTTTAAAGGCTTCTCATGTGATTTAATGTTCAGCAAAATTTGAGAACCACTGTTCTAAATTAAATATAAATGTAATTTCTAAATTTTTCAGTATTTGTCCAACATCTTGTCATCTCCAATTTTTAGTTTACATTGTTTTAAGAATGCTTTTCTAGCCTTATCTCCACTGTGCCAACTCTTACCTTTCTTTAAGGTCCAGTGGAAACAGCATTTCTTCCATTAAATTTATTCTAGTTGCCCCTGCCCTAAGCAGTTTTGAGTAATGTTGAACCATTCAAAGATGTTATTAGTGAATCTTTTATGAAATTTTGCTTCCGTGAGAATAAATTCAACTTCTGTGTTGTTCACTAATGTATCCCAGAGTCAAGGCAGAGTTCCTGAAAGTCACAGAGGAAAGTCTCATGAAATACTAGCTAAATAAGTGATCTACTGACTGACTAACTGAAGAAACCAACTGAAGAATGACAAACAATCTCAAATGTCTTTGTTCAGGTCCTATGAGCACCTATAGATGACAAGCTCCTGAGAGAATTATCTATGTCTAATTTATTTAACATTCCTCTCTATTCTGAAGGACTATCTTATATATATATGTTGCTGATAATTATTTTTGGATAGATAAATCAATGAATGTATAGGTAGCTTTACGTTTAATTACTTTACATTTTTAAATAACAGATTTAATCGCTTAAGAAAACATTTGAAATTGACAAAGTCATAATATGTCCACACTTCAGTTTTCTGTTTCTGAATGAAAAGACTTTGCTAGGATATTTTTTTGTTTTACACCTTTTAAACAACCTACTGTTCTATTCATTTTAAATTCTATAGCTATTATTTATTGAACACTAGCTGTGTGCCAAGCATTGGGATAAGTTTGTTGAAGGAATAATTTATTTAATTCTCACAAAAAGTGGCTGTAGGGCGTAAAGTTAAGGGCATGAAGTTAAGATACAGACTATATTAGATTCAAATCCAAGCCCCAGTACTAAATTAATCATGATGAAGGTAAACTACTTAACCTCTCTAATTCACTTTCACTCACTATAAAATTAAGATAATACAACTCATCTCAATGTGTTGTGAGAAGTAAATTAGTTAATGAGTGAAAGGTGTTTCGAAGGTGCCTGGTACTGAATAAATGATTGGGTTTTTTAAGCTATTAATTTAATAGTTGTTATTCAATACTAACTACATGATGAAAATGGAGATTAGGATATAGGTGTTTCTCAGGGTCATAGATGCTTTAAATGGAAGAATCTAAATTCAAATAAGATTCATTACAAGCTCCTTAGAAATTGTGTTCCTTTTAATATTGGAATGTTTCCTTAGTCCTACATATGCAGCCTACTTTTTACAAACCTATGTTGCTTGATACTCTTTAGAGAGAAATTTGGATTCACTCTGTGATTAGATCTATTATAATGTTATAGAGCTCTAAAACAGATTCATAAAGGAAATCCTGACATAACTTTAACTATAGGTGACACTAAATAAATAAGTGTCTCTGCTTTGGCTCTGAATCTACTCAGTAAAGTGGAAAATGGCTGTGTTAGCTGGGTATGCAATCATACAAAACAGCTCAGTGAATTGTAAGAATGTGTTGGCACCAAATGCTTGTGCAAGAACAGCAATTTTGCAGGACTATGCATATTTAGATTTGAGATCAACTTGCTGATTCTGTAATAACATTTGTAAGAAAAACTTTTGAAATGCAGTTAATGTTTAATTTCCATTTCTACTGTAACAGAGTCAAAACTTATTATAACTAAATTAAAGAACATGTAGTAGTACATAATCTCCCTTAAAAATGTGAATTATATCTACCCAAGTACAGAGCTCATCTATTTAAGCAAGATCCTATAAACAGGATTTATCCATTTTCATGTAACATTATGAGCTCAGTAACAGTGTCACAATCAAACCCCAAGAAGTTGGTAGGAAAACAAAGAGTACATGTCTTCTCAGGAGTATACTTTAGAAAACACATCAGTTCTTATCTTTAAGATCCATATAATTGACAAAAAATAACTGCTCATTTCCAAAGAATTACATGAGCAGAAAAGAATAATTTGATTTTGATAACTACCCAATATCGACAGTGCTTCCTCACATGACTAAAATATAGCTTAAAAAAGTGGAATTCTTAGTAAAGGGATGTCTAAATTCAGCATACCTTAAACACAACTTTACTTAAATTTTTTTTTCTGTTTTCCTTTTTAGGGTATCTCTGAAGTATGTTCGGCTGGTACTTTCATTATTGATAGATTACCTTTATTTATTAAGTATCTAAGAAAATGCTCAATGCTCATTTACTGTTTGATTAATTTTTGGACATTCTGATATATGTGTAACATATAAACTACAAAATGACACACAAATACAAGGACCTATTAAAATAATTTATTAAAATAATAATTTAATGTAATTTATTTTAATCTAGTTATTAAAATAATTTAAAGTTATTCTCCTTTTTATAATAAAGGAAAGTTAGAGATCAACCCTGAGTAGTATGTATTTCTTTGGACTTATGGTTAACAGCCATTACATTATGAGAAGATTTCTTTCTATATGTATAGAAGTCACTTATCCTACCACTTTTTCAATATCCATCAAACTCCTCATGTCTTTATTCTTATTTTTAATTTTTTATTGGAGTATAGTTACTTTACAATGTTGTGTTAGTTTCTGCTGTACAAGGAAGTGAATCGGCTATATGTATACACATATCCCCTCTCTGTAGCACCTCCCTCCCCCCACCTTCTAATACAGTTTAGAATACATGGTATACTATTAAAATCAACTATCTGCAAATCCTTAACTCTCCAACCCCTCTCTATTTATTGTATTCATCCTCCTCCCAAATTCCAACTGTTGTTAAAATGAACCACTGATTACACTCTGTCTATAATTTGATTGTCACACCAAGTCACAGACCCCCTTGATCTCATTCTACTTTTGTGCTAAACATCTAAAATTTCTCTATTACTTTGTCAATATTCTGTCCCTAGGTAAACTCATCTAATTTCTTAGAATTACTCTCTGTAGAACAATGACTATAAAATTTTTTCATCAATTTTTGCTTCTTGAATCCTTATATCCATTTTTATTTGCATATTCACTTGGAAATATAATAGTTATCCAATATTTATATCCCTAACAGCCACATGTATTCTCCCTCTTCCAAACTGGATCCACCCGAAATGTTCCTATATCACAAATTGCTCAAGCTATAAACCTAAGAGTCGTTCTTGATTTTTAACTTTCCCTCACCACCTTACCCGAAGTATAAAAGCAATTCCCATTGATCATACTTTCCTTCTTTCCAATTTATATTCTTTATTCAAACCTTTATTATTTCTTATTCACTCTGCTTTTAGACCATCTAAGTCTTCTCTATGCTTCCATTCTTGCTTTGTTACAATATATTCTTCACAAAATCACTACAATAATCTTTTGATCACTGCCCTAAATAAAAATCTTCAAAGACATCTAATCACACATAGAATAAATCTGAAATCTTTATCATTACCTGCAAGACATTAAATAAAATAGGAATCAAACATCTGGACTCCCATCACATTTACAATAAACCAAAATCTTTACAATTGTTTCAAGTAGGAGCCAGTAAACTTGTTCTGTAAAGGGCCACATAGTATTAGTTTATACTTTGTGAGCTATACAGTCTCTGTTGCAATTATTCAACTCTGTTTTATAGTATGAAATTAGCCATAGACAATACATACCAAAGGGCATGGCTGTGTTCTAGTACAACTTTATTTACAAAAGAAGGTGTAGCTCACTGACCCTCGCCTAAAGGACTACGCAGATCATGCCCCCTTTCCCAACACATAAACACACACACACACACACACACACACACCCCTGATGTGTTTCCTACTCTTCTTCCCTTTCCTTACTAAGCTCTAGTGATAATTGTCTCCATGTTGTTCCTGAAATATGCTAAGCACATTTCTGCCTCAGGGCCTTTGTAATTGTTGCCCTTTTCTGGAATATCAGCAGGATTTTCTCTTTCAATTCCTTTTTCTCTCTTTTTTACCTATTCATTAAAGGTTGTTTTCATCAATGCTATTTTAAATATCATCCTCGTTGCCTTGGCTTGATACTCATCTTTTTTCCTTCTTTATATCTATCTGTCTGTCTATGTATGTTTGTATGTATGTATGTATGTATGTATGTATGTATGTATGTATCTATATCAACATTGGACACAGTTTAGATTTTATTTCTTGCACTATGAAAGCAGGGGCTTTGTCTGCTTTTGTTTTTTTATTGTTGCATTCCCATATCCTAGAAGAGTGACTGGCACATAATAGATGTTCAGTAAATATTTGCTTCCTCTTTTTTTTAACTGCAAGTTTAAGTTTAAATTTTGGAAAATAAGACAAGAATTATTTAAAAAATTAATGAGGTAGAAATTGCTTGAGATGAGGAAAAGATGACATATTTGGTTTCAAATACCAATATTATATTACAAAGTAAATAGAAAAAATAACAGTACAAATATAAACCTGATATCATCTAAACTTAAAGTAGCCCATATTTGATTTCAGCTAATTCCCATTAGGCAAACTGGTGTAAAAAGTTGACTATTACTATTTGTTCTACATTCTCTTTTTGTAAGATTTCTGTTTCACACCCCAGAGGTGGCAATAGTGAACCATTTCTCCAGCATTTTATTGATTCCTTCCCATAGAAACCCTATGACTACTGATGAACTCATTGAGAATTACACTGCTGCATTTAACAAGAATTCAACGAAAGCCTTTTGTGGTTGTTAACTAATTTCATCTCAATTTTTTTTTTTTTTTAGTTTAATTCTTTAAAATTTTCAACATATACTTTTTAGTTAGTATTTCAAAAAATACAAATCAAAAAGTGAAAATGTCACTTTTATCTCCCTTTTTTCCACACTTTGGTGATAACCAGTATTATTAGTTTGATTTGTACTTTTCCACATTTACAAATACTTTTTTTTTTTGTAAATAGCATCAAACTATTCCTATTTTCTATGATTTACCTTTCCACTTAACCACATAGACTAAGCATCATTTCATTTCAGTACTTATAAATTATTTCATTATTTTTACTTTTTTAATTGAATCCCATATTAGCAATAAACCATGAATATGTAACAAGTTCCTCATGGAGAGATTTTTTTGTCATATTTAAATAATTCAAACATTATCACAAATATATACTTTTGAACACACATTGTTTTTGTAGTTATCTGTTAGTACACATTTGGCTTAGATTCCTAGAAGTGGAATTGCTGAAGCAAAGAATTTATATATTTATAGCTTATAATAAATTGTTAACTTCCTCAAAAATCTATCTCAATTTATAATCTCACTATCAGTCTATGAGAGAATCCATTTTTTAACAACTCGGGATTTATCAGTACTTCTATTTGCTTATCTGAGAAATATAATTTGAATTTTTGCTTTTTGAAAGGATAAACAAAATTGATAAATATTTAACTAGACCCACCAAGGAAAAAAAGGTCCTCAGATGGCAGCATTTTATGTTCTGAACTGTTTGTGTTATATAGTGTTTTTTTCCTCTTTGGAACTTTTGTGTTGTTAATAAGAATAAATAAATAAAATCAGAAATAAAGGAGAATTATTACAACTGATACCACAGTAATACAAAGAATCATAAGAGACTACTGTGAACAACTAAATGACAAAAAAAGTGAACAACTTAGAAGAAATGGATAACTTCCTAGAAACTTACAACATTCCAAAACTGGACCATGAAGAAATAGAATATATGAACAGACCAATTACTAATAAGAAAACTGAATCAGCAATCAAAAACCTCCCAAAAAACAAAAGTCCAGAATCATGTGCCTTCACTTGTGAATTCTACAAAACATTCAAATAATAATTAATAACAAATCTTCTCAAACTCTTCCAGAAAAGAGGCCAGAATACTTCCAAACTCATGTTATGAGGCCAGCTTTATTCTGACATCAAAACAAGACATGGACACTACAAAAAAAGAAAATTGCTGGCAAATATCCCTGATGAATACAGATGCAAAAATCCATAACAAAATATTAGCAAACCAAATTAAATATATATATATACATATATATTAAAAGGATTATACACCATGATAAAATTGGATTGCATGAGAGATGCAAGGATTATTCATCATTGGCAAACCAATCAATATGTATGCCACACTAAGAAAATGAAGGTCAGAAGTAATATGATCATCTCAATAGATGCAGAAAAAACTTTTTACAAAATTCAACATCTATGTATAATAGAAACTCTCAATAAAGTAGGTAAAGAGGGAACTTACTTACCTCAACATAATAAAGGTCATATACAACAAGCCCATAGCTAACATCATTCTCAATTTTGAAAAGCTGAAAGCTTTTCCTCTAACAGGAACAAGAGTAGGATTCCCACTCTCACCACTTTTATATGACATAGTGTTGGAAGTCCTAGCCACAGCAATTTGGCAAGAAAAAAATGGCATCCAAATTGGAAAGTACGAAGTAAAACAGTCACTATTTGACAATGAGATAATATTACATATTAAAAAAAACCTTAAAGACTCCACCAAAAAACAGTTACAACTAATAAATGAATTCAGTGAATTTGCATGATAAAAAATAAATATACAGAAATCTCTTGCCTTTCCACACACTAATAAACTATCAGAAAGAGAAACTGAGAAAAAAATCCATTTACTATTGCATCAAAAAAATACAATACCTGCAAGTAAATTTGACCAAGGAGGTAAAAATCTGTACATTGAGATTATAAGACTTTGATTAAGAAAAAATGGAATAAGACACAAATGAATGGAAAAATATTCTATACTCATGGATTGGAATAATTAACATTGTTAAAATGTTCATACTACACAAAGCAATCTACAGATTTGATGCAATCTCTATCAAAATTCCTATGTAATTTTTCACAGAAATAGAACAATCATAATTTTTGTATGGAACCACAGACAAATCAGAATACCCAAACAATCTTGAGAAAGAAAAAGAAAACTCAAGGCATCATACTCCTGATTACAAAGTATTACAAAACTATTGGAATCAAACAGTATAATTTTGGCATAAGACAGACACATAGATCAATAGAACAGAATAGAGATCTCAGAAATAAACCCACACATATACAGTGAATTAATTTACAACAAAAGAGCCAATAACATACAATGAGGAAAGGACACTCTCCTTAAGAACTGGAGTTGTGGAAAATGGACAGCCATATGCAAAAGAATGAAAAACTGGGCTACTCTCTTACACCAACAAACAAAAATCACCTCAAATGGATGCAAGACTTGAATACCCAAAACGATAAAACTCTTAGAAGAAAACATAGGTTTTCTTGACATCAGTCAAAGTGATGATCTTTTGCATCTGACACCAAAAGCAAGGGCAACAAAAACAAAAATAAATAAGTGGGCCTACATCAAACTAAAAAGCATCTGTCCAACAAGGGAAAGCGTCAACTAAATGAAAAGGCAATTTACTGAATGGGAGAAAATATTTGCAAGTCATTTATTTGATAAGAGGTTAAGATCCAAAATATATAAAGACTCATACAACTCAATAACAAAAATCTAACTGTCCAACTGAAAACTGAGCAGAGATCTGAATAGACATTCATCCAGAGAAGACATACTCTTGGCCAACAGGTATATGAAAAGATGCTCAGCATCACTAATCATTAGGGAAATCCAAATTAAAATCACAATGAGATATCACCTCATAGCTGTCAGAATGGCTATTATCAAAAAGTCAAAAAAATTACAAGCATTGGCAAGGATGTGGAGAGAATGACACATTTGTGCATTGCTAGTGGGAATGTAAATTTGTACAGCCACTATGGAAAACAGTAAAGAGTTTCCTCAAAAAATTAAATATAGAGCTACCACATGGTCCAGCAATTCTACTTCTGGATACTTATTTGAAGAAAACAAAAACACTAATAAAAGCTATATGCACCCCTATGTTTATTGCAGCATTTTTTATAATAGCCAAGGTATGGAAACATCCTAAGTGTCCATCAGTAGTTGAATGGATAAATAAGATGAAGATGTGCTTTATATATATGTATATAAGGTGGAATATATCTCATCCAACTTTGAGGACATTATGCTAAGTGAAATAAGTTAAACAGAGAAATACAAATACCTACAAATACCATATAATATCACTTATATGTGGAATCTAAAAAAAAAATAACAAAAACAAAACTAAGCTCATAGATACAGAGAACAGATTTTAGTTGTTAGAGGTGGTGGGTGTAAGGGGTGGGTGAAATGGATGAAGGGAGTCAAAATGTACAAATTACTGTGGGGAGTGTAAGGTACAACATGGTGAATATAGTCAATAATACTGTATTACATATATGAAATTGTCTGAGCCAATCTAGAAGTTCTCATCACAAGAAAAAAATCTGTAATTATATATGGTGATGGATGTTAACTTGACTTATCGTAATGATCACTTCATAATATATACAAATGAAGAATCATTATGTTGTACAACTGAAACTAATATAATGTTCTATGTTAATCATAACTTGGTAACAAAATTTGAATTTTACTTTAAATTTCCTAACATACATGATTCCTCTGATTACTAAGGATATTGATCTTTTCTATTCATTTCTGTTTTTAATATTTTCTATGACTATCATATTCATATTCTTAGCCTATATCAGGTTGCTTAGTCTTTTTAGTTATTTTTTCTTCCAGTTTTATTGATATATAATTGACATATAATACTAAGTTTAAGGTGTCCAACATAATGATTCGACTTACATATATCATGCAATGATTTTTACAATAAGTTTAGTGAACATTTATCATCTCATATAGAGACAAAATTAAGGAAATAGAAAAATATTTTCCTGTGAGGAGAACTTTTGGACTTACACTCTTAACAGTTATCATTTATAATATATAGCACTGTTAGTTATCTTTATCACCTTGTACATTATATCCCTAGTACTTAATTGTCTTGTAACTGGAAGTTTTAACTTTTGACCACATTTCTGAACCCCCACCACCACCTTTGCCTCTGGTAAAAACAAATCTGATTTCTTTTTATATGAGTTTTGTTGTTTGTTTGTTTTTGAAGTATAATTAACCTACTAAACAATTTTAGCTCCTGTTAAACAATGTAGTAATTCAATACTTCTATAACTTTGAAAATAATCACCACAATAAGTCTAGTCTTGTTCCTGATCTTAGAGGGAGAGCTTTCATTTTTTCACCATTGAGTATGGTGTTTGTTGTATATGACCTTTATTATGGTGAGGTACGTTTTTTCTATACCCATTTTATTGAGAGTTTTTTTTATTATAAAGGGGAGCTAAATCTTTTAAAATGTATTAAATGCATCTATTGATGTGATCATATGATTTTTATTCTTCAGTTTGTTACTGTGGTGTATCATATTGATTAATTTGTGGATAATGAATCATCCTTGCTACCTTGATCATTATATTAATCTTTTAATGTATTGCTGAAATCAGTTTGCTACAATTTTTTTTTTTTTTTTTTTTTTTTGGCTGTGTTGGGTCTTAGTTTCTGTGCGAGGGCTTTCTCTAGTTGTGGCAAGTGGGGGGCCACTCTTCATCACGGTGCGCGGGCCTCTCACTATCGCGGCCTCTCTTGTTGCAGGGCACAGGCTCCAGATGCGCAGGCTCAGTAGTTGTGGCTCACGGGCCTAGTTGCTCCGCGGCATGTGGGATCTTCCCAGACCAGGGCTCGAACCCGTGTCCCCTGCATTGGCAGGCAGATTCTCAACCACTGTGCCACCAGGGAAGCCCAGTTTGCTACAATTTTGTTAAGGATTTTTGCATTCATGCTCATCAATGTTATTGGCTTATAATTTTCATTTTTGTGATATCGCTGTCTGTATTTGTTATCAGGGTGATGCTGGTCTCATAGAATGAGTTCAGAAGCATTCCTTCCTCTGCAAATTTTTGAAATAGTTTGAGAGGGACAGATGTTAACTCTTCTCTAAATGTTTTATAGAATTCACCTGTAAAGCAATCTGGTCCTAGATTTTTGTTTGTTGGGAGTTGTTTCATTTCTGATTTAATTTCATTACTGGTAATTGGTCTATTCATGTTTTCTATTTGCTCATTGTTCAGTCTTGGGAAGCTGTACATTTCTAGGAATGTGTCCTTTTGTTCTAGGTTGTCCATTTTATTGGCATATAATTGTAGTAGTCTCCTATGATCTTTTTGTTTCTATGGCGTCAGTTGTAAATTCTCCTTTTTCATTCTGATTTTATTGATTTGGACCTTTATTTATTTAGTTTTTTCTTGATGAGTCTAGCTAGAGGTTTATCAATTTTGTTTATCTTTGGAAAGACCAAGCTCTCAGTTTAATTGATCTTTTCTATTGATTTTCTTTTTGATTGTTTGTTTCTATTACATTAGTTCTGCTCTGGTTCTTAAAATTTCTTCCTTCTACTTACATTGTGTTTTGTCTTTTCCTTTTCTAGTTCTTTTAGGTATAAGTTTAGGTTTTTATTTGGTATTTTTCTTATTTCCTAATGTAGGCTTATATCACTATAAAGTTTTCCCTTAGAATTTCTTTTGCTGAGTCCCATAGATTTTGATCTTAGTGTTTACATTTTCGTTTGTCTTCAGGTATTCATTTTTTTAATTTCTTCTTTGATTTCTTCAGTAATCCACTGGTTGTTTAGTAATATTGTTTAGCTTCCCTTTGGTTGTGTTTTTAATTTTTTTTTCTTGTAGTTGATATCTAGTCTCACAGCATTGTGGTTGGAAATGATGCTTGATATGATTTCAATTTTCTTAAATTTACTGAGGTTTGTTTTGTGACCTAGAAGTGATCTGTCCTGGAGAATGTTCCATGTGCACTTGAAAAGAATGTGTATTCTGCTGCTTTGAGAAGAAATGTTCTACACATGTCTATTAAGTTCCTTTGGTCTAATGTGTCGTATAAGGCCAGTGTTTCCTTATTGATTGTCTGCCTAGATGATCTGTCCATTGATATAAATGGGGTGATAAAGTCTCCTGTTATTAATGTATTGCTGTCAATTTCTCCTTTATATCTGTTAATATTTGCTTTATATATTTAGGTGATCCTATATTGTGTGCCTATGTATTTTCAACCATTATATCCTCTTCCTGGATTGATCCCTTGATCATTATGTAATGTCTTTCTTTGTCTCTTGTTACAGTCTTTGTTTTAAAGTCCATTTTGTCAGATATAAGTATCGCTACCCCAACTTTCTTTTCATTTCCATTTTCAATGAATACCTTTTTCTAAGCCCTCAGCTGCAGTCTGTGTGTGTCTTTAGATTGGAAGTGAGTCTCTTGTAAGCAGCATATATATGGGTCTTGTTTTAGTATCTATTCAGCCACCCTATGTCTTTTGATTGGAGCATTTAATCCATTTACATTTAAAGTAATTATCTACAGGTATGTACTTATTGCCATTTTGCTAATTGTTTTTATATTTATTTTAAATTCCTTTCTTTTTCTTTTGCTCTTTTCCCTTGTGATTTGGTGACTATATTTAGTGTTATGTTTTGTGTGATTGAGAGGCGAGAGACATCTTGGATATGTTGTCAACCTTATGGTGGGTGTAGCCAGTGTCCAGGGTTGTCCCAGAACTGGTGTTGGCCTGCTGGTAGGCAGGGATGGGGCCCAGGAGTTCTCAGGGCTAGTGCCAGCCTACTGTTTGGTGGAGTTAGGTCCTGGGGTCTCTGGCTACAAAGTCCTCAGGGTCTCAATGCCGGAGTCTGTCTGTTGGTGAGTGGGGTCATTTCCTGACCTAGCTGGCTGCATGACCAATGGTGTCCTGAAGCTGGTGTCAGCCCACTGGTGGGTAAGGCTCGATCCTGTAGTGGCTCACTGAGGGGCCCAAAGTGTTCCAGAGCTGCTGTTGGCTTGCTGGAGCAGGAGGCCCGGGCCCAACCATTCTGTGGCCTTGTCTTCCCAGTACAGTACCGCAAGTTCTCTGGGGAGAACCTATGTAATTGTAATTATTCTCCCATTTGTTGGTCACCTACCTAGGGGTATAGATCTTCACCATACTGCTCCTCTGCCCCTCCTACCTGTCTCATTGTGGTTCTTTCTTTATATCTTTAGTTGTAGAAAATCTTTTCTGCTAAACTTCCAGTCTTTCTCATCAGTGGTTGCTCTATAAATAGTTGTAATTTTGCTATGTCCATGCGAAGAGTTGAACTCATGGTCTTCCTACTCTGCCATGTTGGCCACTCCCTGTTTGGTCTTTTAAAGTATTTATTTGTTTATATGTTAAGATTAAATCTTTGTTTACTATGTACAGATAGCTTTCTTTGACTTTTAACTTTTTATTTTATTTATTTTATGATTCAATTTTTCTTTCAAAATTTTTAATTTATGCCATATCAAATTTATATGAATGTAATTTTTACTGTTTCAGAAAAAATACTATATATACATATAATATGTGTATATTATATGCACATATAAATTTTACTGTTGCAGTTTGTTTCATTTTATATATATAGGGAATCCCAAATGTGATAGAACTTGATATTTCAGGAACACAAATCCTCCTCACATCTTTTTTATAATGCACATGGTTGAGTATAGAAAAGTCTGACCTATAGATACATGGAATATAATTTTTTAAAACATTAGAGTTCCTTTGAAACTTTTTTAGGTTTTTGTTTTAAATGCATAAATCATTATGAACTATATAATATATTATTAAATGACATATTTCTCTTAATTTCTTTATTTTCAATATATAGTGCAATTTAAACAATTAAATTAGTGTACAGAAAAATCATTCATGTGAGATTTGCTATCATGCAGATTCTTAGGCTCATTCCCAAAATTTTGTTTCAACAGTTTGGTTATTAAGTGTCATAACCTATATTTTTAACAAGCACACCAGGTCATTTTCTTGTGGATATATCATTTTTGAGAAATCTCTAACTTACAATTTACATTTAGTTTTGATTATTAATGAGATTTCCACTAGCTATTATAAAATCAATTAAAAGATAATTATAAAATTTGTATTCAATATTCTGTTGAAAACGTGGAATAATAAATAAATAACTGATAATACATAAGACAGTTGCAAAACAATGTCAATTTTTTCCTGTTTTTGTAATAATATACAGCAAACGACTTTGCACTTTTCTCTGACTTCCCGAAATATAAACCAAATTTTTCCTCTTAAAAATGTAGCTCACACAAAGAGAAAAGCTTCCCATTGACAGGGATATTGTTTTTCTTTCTATTGTCTGGCTTGCTTCCTAAAACACAAATAGGTATAAAAGGAGATAGATTTCTTACCAGTATCTTTATAAGTTTCTGTTTAGCGAGTACATGTGTGGGTGTACGTGGTTTTTCCTCTTTGTTGCCAAAGTACTACTGGGATTCTTGTGATAGTTTTAAATGATTATAGCAATGGCCATAAATGAATATGAGATGTAGAAGTAACTCCAGAAGAGAGATACTAAAGTATTTGAAAATAATACTGTTTGATTTTAAAATGTGTTTCCATTTTATGGGTCTAGAAAACCATAGGAAAAAGGGAAAGTGAAACTCAACAGATATTAGTGTGATATATCATAAAGCATATTAGGAAATGAAACCAGGCCTTCCTGATGGACCAATGGACTATGCAGTCCAGCTTCTTGTCTCAGATAATGTCCAATCTAAAAAATAATAAGGCAATATGAAAGTAAAGCAAAATTTAAAATAATACTATAGAATATATTTGTTGTCATTTTTCCCATTTCTCACCCTGACTGTGCTTAATCTATTCTTATATATATAAGAGATGGTAATAAATGAAATAATATCTGTCATTTACTGATACCTTATAGTCCACTTTTATTCTTAGTAATGATTCTATACAGTTGGTGGTTTTAACCAAGATTTGCAAATTGGAAACAGAAACTAAGAACAATTAAGCAATTAGCCTAGTCTTGTAATAGCCAGAGCCACTATTTACATTAAACTATGCCTAGTTTTTGGACTTCCCTGGTGGTGCAGTTGTTAAGAATCCACCTGCCAATGCAGGGGACACGGGTGCAAGCCCTGGTCTGGGAAGATCCCACATGCCACGGAGCAAGTAAGCCCATGCGCCACAACTACTGAGCCTGCGCTCTAGAGTCCATGAGCCACAACTACTGAAGCCCACATGCCTAGATCCTGTGCTCACAACAAGAGAAGCCACCACCATAAGAAGCCTGCACACTGCAATGAAGAGCAGACCCTGCTCACCGCAACTAGAGAAAGCCCGTGCACAACAATGAAGACCAAATGCAGCCAAAAATTAATTAATTAATTAATTAATTTTAAAAAATGTTTTTTCTTTCAAGGGAGCCCAGGTCTAGGCATATTTAATTATTGCCTCTTTGAGCATTTCCAGGAAGGCTGTAGTGTTTTCATTGGGTTCCTGGCTGATGGCTGAAACCTTTGAGTAATTAATGAGTTTCCTTATGCTTGCTTTGAGTTCAGCTTTTATAAAGATTATAACATGTTCCTTTTCGCATTGCTCATTGGGGTTATTGCAGTCCCAGTGAGGGTCCACATGGGAAATGGCGGTTTCCCCCACAGGTTATTTTGGGCTGGAAAAATGAAGGCTGTCCACAAAGTTGTGGGCCTCCTTCAGATACCTCTCAGTATCTAATAGAGTTTGCCCCAAGATTATCATGACATCCTTCCAGGCTAAGTCAAAAGCTAAGGTTAAGTGTTGGGATTTGTCAGTGTAGTGGTCAGGATCTTCAGAAAATTTACCTAGTTCCAGTTTGATCTGTTTCAACTCTAGAAGAGTAAAAGGCTTCTGAATAAGTTGGGGTCTGAATTTGCCCATTGCCTCCACCAAAGGGCAAATTCTAGGGGGAGGCCTCGTGGGAGTCAGATCTCCCGGGTAAAGCAGTAAGGGGGCTGTTGGTAGCAAAGGGAGATAGATGGAGGATGGGGTGGTTTTAGTGCTATCCCCAGGTTTAAAGATTTTTGCTCTTATCGGGCTCAGGTCCTCTCAAGGAGAGGATGGGTTTGTTCCATCAGGGCCAGCACAGCAGAGTCAATTTTACAAGTCTTGTAGAGGTCTTCCCTATCTCTAAGAGCAAAAAACGCTTGAACATAGGGAATCTCACTCCATTTTCCTTGTCATTTGTAGAATAGATCTAGTTGAAGGATCGTATTAAAGTTAATGCTACCATGTAAGGGCCGCTCTTCTTGGTCTCCCAGCTTATACTGGGGCCAAGCGGTGCTGCAGAAAAAGATCAGTCTCTCTTTCTTTAGGGTGTCAGGGTCAAAAGCTGACCACTTCTTGAGGATGCAGCCTAAGGGAGTGTCAGGCGGCAGGAGGCCAGAGGTTTGGTTACCTATCTGGAAAGAGAGAATACACAACACTGAGGTCAGGGGAGTCTCAGAGTCCTGATATCCCTGACCGCCTGCAGGAGAGGGTGTCCCCTCCTCCTGGTATCAGTGGAGGGCCCTGGCCATAGGCCCTCCAGGACTATTGTCTATTCCCTCTGGCTCCAAAGGCATTGTCATCAATAGAGATCCCCCTGCCTTACTGGCAGTGAGGACACACAACATTCAGGGAGAGTAACAGACCATGTGCCAATGGTTGTGTCACCTATAGAGATTCTCTCACTTAGATGAGCAATTTGTCTGGTAGAGGGAATACCCAGCATCGAGGCTATGTAACCAATAGAGATTCCCTCATCTTAACGAGCAGTTTGTTTGCACTCTCTGGCTCCTTAGTCTCATAGCAGTGTGGTTATTCCTCCTTTCCCATTGTCAGTGGGCCTATGTGGGTGATCAGGGCCATAAAGGCAAGTCCCTGGAGATTCCTGACAGGCTGGCAGTCGGCAAGGTCTGGGTAGTGATGGAAATTGTTCTGGGTGGCTGAGTGGAGGAAGAATTGGTTCACCTTAGGGACCACGCAAAACAGATGTTTGCGACGGCAAGGAAAAGAATGAGGGGATCTAAAATAAGAGCGGTCCGGCCAAAAAGAGGCCTCTCCTCGAGGCTGGGGAGCATGGAACTGTTGAGAGTCCCCACAAATAAAACAGATTGGGTGTTTTGGGTGGTCGTCAGCCTGATCTATCAACAGAAGAAAGCTCCTTTGAGTCTCAAAACAGGGAAGAAGGGCCCTGAAAAGATAGTGGAAAAATCTCCCAGAGTCCCACAATTGATCTCAGTTCCAGCCAGTTCGTCTAATGTAACTGCCGGCAGTGGCGAAGGACGCAAGCCAGAGGCCTGAAAGGAGAGTTGTGGGTGGGAAAATAATGGGTATAGGTCTCGGGGGAACACCATTGGAACCGTCTCAGGTTAGCACTGGCACACACGCAGCAGCCCTTTCTCAGGCATATTAGGCAAGGAGCAGAGGCATGTAAGACAAAGGAGATAAAGCCAGGTGGGGCAATTGTCATGCAACGGTCGAAAGCCAGAGGAAGTTGCAAGGTGGGCGGCTCAGACATAACTTTAGCGATCGGAGTCACCACACCAAAGATATTACTGGGTTGGCGCGTGTTGTGTCAAATGGCTTCCACCGAGGAGGTCAACGGAAGGCCCAGACGAGCAATCCCGGTCCTTGTGATAGCAAACAAAGAAATGCAGACTGCCACTTCAGGCTTAAGAGCAAAGCAAGGTTTATTAAAGCATAGCTACACTCTCAAAGGGACAGCGGGCTGTTTCTGCGAAGTGATACCAGTGCTCCTGTACAGGCTTAAGGGTGTTTATAAGGAGCGTTCTGTGAGGAGGGAGGGCGCGATCATGGGTGAGTGACAGGGGAATCATTATTTGATTGACAGCCCCGAACTATGTAACAAGTTCATTATTGCACATGCCCTTACCCTTGATTCACTAAGAACAGCCTACCTTGGGGGGGCGGGTGGGGGGAACCACATGCAGATTTTTTTATAATGATGGTATAATGAGTTTGGGTTTACTCTACGTTATAAACCTGTCTGGTCTGGGTATGCACAGCCTGGGGAAGTTCCCTCCTGACACTGTGCTCCCTCTTTATCAGGAAAAGTTGCCCACCACCTGACCATAGTTTCACCCGTTCTGGGTAGGTCAGGGGAGGGTCCCCAGATGGTTGGGCTGTAACCTGGCTACACTCCACTTGTCTTTTCACCACTGTCACCTCCTTGCTGCTAAGGTCTGACTAACTACCTAACATTTCCACCAATTATATCCACTTTAAGAGGTTTAAATGTGGAATTACTATAGGGAGTGAGATGTTTCTTTTCGGATACCATTTATAGGTAAATTTTAATTTTTCTTTAGAGTCATATATGTACATCTTAAACAGTGAAAAATAATTATTTGTACTTTTGTTGATAAAGATAACTGTAAAGGCTGACTTTACTAGTTAAACTTAAACTAATTATAATGATAATAAGTATTCATTGAACACTAACTACATAGTAAGCAAGTTAAAAACATTATCATCTCTTTTAAAATTCACAGCAATTCTACAAGTTAAGCAATTATGAAAGGAAATATACATGTATAGATCCTTAGATTGCCTTTTTAATTTAATTTTTTTAACACTTTTATTGGAGTATAATTGCTTTACATTGTTCTGTTAGTTTCTGCTGTATAAGAAAGTGAATCAGCTATACGTATACTTATATCCACATATCCGCTCTCTCTTGCGTCTCCCTCCCACCCTCCCTACCCCACCCCTCTAGGTGGTCAAAAAGCACTGAACTGATCTCCCTGTGCTATGTGGCTGCTCCCACTAGCTATCTATTTTATATTTGGTAGTGTATATCTGTCCATGCCACTCTCTCACTTCGCCTCAGCTTACCCTTCCCCCTCTCTGTGTCCTCAAGTCCATTCTCTACGTCTGCATCCTGCCCCTAGGTTCTTCAGAACCATTTTTTTTTTTTTTTTTAGATTCCATATATATGTGTTAGCATACAGTATTTGTTTTTCTCTTTCTGACTTAATTCACTCATATGACAGACTCTAAGTTCATCCACCTCACTACAAATAACTCAATTTCATATCTTTTTATGGCTGAGTAATATTCCATTGTATTTATGTGCCACATCTTCTTTATCCATTCATCTGTAGATGGACACTGAGGTTGCTTCCATGTCCTAGCTATTGTAAATAGAGCTGCAATGAACATTGTGGTACATGACTCCTTTTGAGTTGTGGCTTTCTCAGTCTATATGCCCAGTAGTGGGATTGCTGGGTCATATGGTAGTTCTATTTTTAGTTTATTAAGGAACCTCCATATTGTTCTCCATAGTGGCTGTATCAATTTACATTCTAACCAAGAGTGCAGGAGGGTTCCCTTTCCTCCACACCCTCTCCAGGATTTATTGTTTGTATATTTGATGATGGCCATTCTAACCAGTGTGAGGTGATACCTCATTGTAGTTTTGATTTGCATTTCTCTAATGATTAGTGATTTGAGCATCCTTTCATATGTTTGTTGGCAATCTGTATATCTTCTTTGGAGAAATGTCTATTTAGGTCTTCTGCCCATTTTTGGATTGGGTTGTATGTTTTTTTGATATTGGGCTGCCTGAGCTGTTTGTATACTTTGGAGATTAATCCCTTGTCAGTTGCTTAATTTGAAAACATTTTCTCCCATTCTGAGGGTTGTCTTTTCATCTTGTTTATGGTTTCCTTTGCTGTGCAAAAGCTTTTACGTTTCATTAGGATTCATTTGTTTATTTCTGTTTTTATTTCCATTTCTCTAGGATGCGGGTGAAAAAGAATCTTGCTGTGATTTATGTCATAGAGTGTTCTGCCTATGTTTTCCTCTAAGAGTTTTAAAGTGTCTGACTTACATTTAGGTCTTTAATCCATTTTGAGTTCATTTTTGTGTATAGTGTTAGGGAGTTTTGTAATTTCATTCTTTTACATGTAGCTGTCCAGTTTTCCCAGCAACACCTATTGAAGAGGCTGTCTTTTCTCCATTGTATATTCCTGCCTCCTTTATCAAAAATAAGGTGACCATATGTGTGTGGGTTTATCTCTGGGCTTTCTATCCTGTTCCATTGATCTATATTTCTGTTTTTGTGCCAGTACCATACTGTCTTAATTACTCTAGCTTTGTTGTATAATCTAAAGTCAGGGAGGCTGATTCTTCCAGCTCTGTTTTTCTTTCTCAAGATTGCTTTGGCTATTCAGGGTCTTTTGTGTTTCCATACAAATTGTGAAATTTTTTGTGCTAGTTCTGTGAAAAATGCCAGTGGTAGTTTGATAGGGATTGCATTGAATCTGTAGATTGCTTTGGGTAGTAGTGTCATTTTCTCAATGTTGATTCTTCCAATGCAAGAACATGGTATATCTCTCCATCTGTTGGTATCATCTTTAATTTCTTTCATCAGTATCTTATAGTTTTCTGCATCCAGTTCTTTTGTCTCCGTAGGTAGGTTTATTCCTAGGTATTTCATTCTTTTTGTTACAATGGTAAATGGGATTTAATTTCTCTTTCAGATTTTTCATCATGAGTGTATAGGAATGCAAGAGATTTCTGTGCATTAATTTTATATCCTGTTACTTAAACAAATTCATTGATTAGCTCTAGTAGTTTTCTGGTAGCATCTTTAGGATTCTCTGTGTATAGTATCATGTCATCGGCAAACAGTGATAGTTTTACTTCTTCTTTTCTGATTTGGATTCCTTTTATTTCTTTTTCTTCTCTGATTGCTGTGGCAAAACCTTCCAAAACTATGTTGAATAATTGTGGTGAGAGTGAGCAACCTTGCCTTGTTCCTGATCTTAGAGGAAATGGTTTCAGTTTTTCACCATTGAGAATGATGCTGGTTGTGGGTTTGTCATATATGGCCTTTATGATGTTGAGGTAAGTTCCCTCTATGCCTACTTTCTGGATGGTTTTTATAATAAATGGGTGTTGAATTTTGTTGAAAGCTTTTTCTGCATCTATTGAGATGATCGTATGTTTTTTCTCCTTCAGTTTGTTAATATGGTGTATCACATTGATTGATTTGCATATATTGAAGGATCCTTGCATTCCTGGGATAAACCCCATTTGATCACGGTGTATGATCCTTCTAATGTGATGTTGGATTCTGTTTGCTAGTATTTTGTTGAGGATATTTGAATCTATGCTCATCAGAGATATTGGCCTGTAGTTTTCTTTTTTGTGACATCTTTGGTTTTGGTATCAGGGTGATGGTGGTCTTGTAGAATGAATTTGGGAGTGTTCCTCCCTCTGTTATATTGTGGAAGAGTTTGAGAAGGATAGATGTTAGCTCTTCTCTAAATGTTTGTTAGAATTCTCCTGTGAAGCCTGCTGGTCCTGGGCTTTTGTTTCTTGGAATATTCTTAATCACAGTTTCAATTTCAGTGCTTGTGGTTGGTCTGTTTATATTTTCTTTTCCTTCCTGGTTCAGTCTCTGAAGGTTGTGCTTTTCTAAGAATTTGCCCGTTTCTTTCTGGTTGTCCATTGTATTGGCATATAGTTGCTTTTAGTAATCTCTCATGATCCTTTGTATTTCTGCAGTGTCAGTCGTTACTTCTCCTTTTTCATTTCTAATTATGTTGATTTAATTCTTCTCCCTTTTTTTCTTGATGAATCTGGCTAATGGTTTATCAATTTTTTTATCTTCTCAAAGAACCAGCTTTTAGTTTTATTGATCTTTGCTATCGTTTCCTTCATTCCTTTTTCATTTATTTCTGATCTGATCTTTATGATTTCTTTCCTTCTGCTAACTTTGGGGTTTTTTTGTTCTTCTTTCTCTAATCACTTTTGGTGTAAGGTTAAGTTGTTTATTTGAGATGTTTCTTGAGGTAGAATTGTATTGCTATAAAATTCTCTCTTAGAACTGCTTTTGGTGCATCCCATAGCTTTTGGGTCATCGTGTTTTCATTGTCATTTGTTTCTAGGTATTTTTTGATTTCCTCTTTAATTTCTTCAGTGATCTCTTGGTTATTTAGTAGTTTAATGTTTAGCCTCCAAGTCTTTGTATTTTTTACAGTTTTTTTCCTCTAACTGATCTAGTCTCATAGCATTGTTGTCAGAAAGGATACTTGAAATGATTTCAATTTTCTTACATTGACCAAGGCTTGATTTGTGACCCAACATATGATTTATCCTGTAGAATATTCCATGAGTGCTTGAGAAGAAAGTGTATTCTGGTTTTTTTGTATGGAATGTCCTATAAATATCAATTAAGTCCATCTTGGTTAATGTGTCATTTAAAGCTTGTGTTTCCTTATTTATTTTCATTTTGGTTGATCTGTTCATTGGTGAAAGTTGGATGTTAAAGTCCCCTACCACTATTGTGTTACTGTCTATTTCCCCTTTTAAGGCTGTTACTCTTTGCCTTATGCATTAAGGTGCTCCTATGTTGGATGCATTAATATTTACAATTGTTATATCTTCTTCTTGGATTGATCTCTTGATCATTATATAGTGTTGTTCTTTGTCTCTTGTAATAATCTTTATTTTAAAGTCCATTTTGTCTGATATGTGAATTGCTACTCCAGGCTTCTTTTGCTTTCTATTTGCATGGAATATATTTTTCCATCCCTTCACTCTCAGTCTGTATGTGTCCCTAGGTCTGGAGTGTGTCACCTCTAGATAGCATATATACAGGTCTTGTCATTGTATCCATTCAGCCAGTCTATGTCTTTTGGCTGTGGGATTTAATCCATTTACATTTAAGGTAATTATCGATATGTATGTTCCTATTACCATTTTCTTAATTGTTTTGGGTTTGTTATTGTAGGTCTTTTCCTTCTCTTGTGTTTCCTGCCTAGAGAAGTTCCTTTAGCATTTGTTGTAGAGCTGGTTTGGTTGTGCTGAATTCTCTTAGCTTTTGCTTGTCTGTAAAGGTTTTAATTTCTCAGTCAAATCTGAATGAGATCTTTGCTGGGTAGAGTAATCTTGGTTGTAAGTTTTTCCCTTTCATCACTTTAAATATGTCCTGCCACTCCCTTCTGTCTTGCAGAGTGTCTGCTGAAAGCTCAGCTGTTAACTTTATGGGGATCCCCTTGTATGTTATTTGTGGCTTTTCCCTTGCTGCTTTTAATATTTTTTCTGGGTATTTAATTTTTGATAGTTTGCTTAATATGTGTCTTGGCCTGTTTCTCACTGGATTTATCCTTTATGGGACTCTGGGCTTCCTGGACTTGATTGACTATTTCTTTTCCCGTATTAGGGAAGTTTTCAACTATAATCTCAAATATTTTCTCAGTCCCTTTCTTTTTCTCTTTCTCTTTTGGGACCCCTATAATTCTGATGTTGGTGCATTTAATGTTGTCCCCGAGGCCTCCGAGACTGTCCTCTATTCTTTTCATTCTTTTTTTGTTATTCTGCTCTGCAGTAGTTATGTCCACTATTTTATCTTCCAGATCACTTATCCATTCTTCTGCCTCAGTTATTCTACCATTGATTCCTTCTAATAATTTTAAATTTCATTTATTGTGTTGTTCATCATTGTTTGTTTGCTCTTTATTTCTTCTAGGTCCTTATTTAATGTTTCTTGTATTTTTTCCATTCTATTTCCAAGATCATGGATCAACTTTACTATCCTTACTCTGAATTCCTTTTCAGGTAGATTGCCTTTTCCTTCTTCATTTGTTTGGTCTGTTTGGTTTTTACTTTGCTCTGTCATCTGCTGTGTATTTCTCTGTTTTCTCATTTCGCTTAACTTACTGTTTTGGGGGTCTCCTTTTCGCAGGCTGCAGGTTTGTAGTTCCCGTTGTGTTTGGTGTCTGCCCTCAGTGTTTAAGGTTAGTTCAGTGGATTGTGCAGGCTTCCTGGTGGAAGCGACTTGTGCAAAAAGTCTTTTATTGACCAATTGATCTTTCTTGTCTGGAACTTTAAGGACTAAGAGTTCCCTGGAATTTACAAGGTCTTCTCTCTTCTTAGTCAAATATCCTTATATACAGTAGTGTGAATCAGCAGGAGGACAATGCAGGATGCATTCATCAGGAAGCTGTCTATCATGACAGTCATCTGGGATTTGTAAGTTCTGCCTTCCACCTGGTAATTCAGAAAGTCAGCTTCTTTCTCTCTTGTTATTTTGAAATCTCCTGGAACATTGGAGTCCTTTCCTCTCAACTTCATTGTGAATCTGGAACACCAGCTCTTCTTCATTCTTAAGCAGGCTGAGCTCCCAAGATTGCCCTTTTTTTAAAAGTTTCAGGGTGTTTTTCTAGTTTCAGACCAATAATGATCTGCTAATTTAAAGAAAAAGAAAGAAAATTATGTCCACCAGGAAATTAAAACACATACACTTTACATTAATTGAGGTTATGAAGTGTTTTGTTTCAACATGGAAATAAATTCCTTCCTTCTCCCCCACTGTTCTCTCTCTTGTGTCTTTATGTCTATCTGTCTATCTATTTATCCATCTACCTGCCTATCTGCCTATCTATCTCCACTAGAAAGTGTATTTATAGAAACACAATCTCCTCAGAATGTACAGAGGGTCATTTTTATTCCATCACAAATGTTCTAGTTAGTAAATGACAGGGTGGGACTTCTATCCATGTTTTCTGATGCTAAGCAAAGTTTGCTAAGTTATATTATATAACCTGTTTACAAAGCACAGCCATTTGACTGGTCAAACAACTTAGGGTAAAGAGACTTTTTTCTTATTTTTATGGTTTCTACAGATTTTCTGTTCAGATTAAGCCTGGTAAAATAAAACTAGATCTTGCCTTGAAGATAGGAAAACAAACATAAAAAAGAGGACTGCAGTAAGCTAAGTAGAGAAAACAGCAGTGCAAAAGCCCTGAAGTAGGAACATGCTGTGGTGTTGGAAACATTATCAAGGAGGGAAAGAGGTAGGGCGTGAGGCTTAGAGGTAGCTGGAGCCTGCTGAGTTAAAGTCTTGAATACAATGAGTATTTTAGAGTTCCTCTGATTGTGACTGGAAGCCAATGGAAAGTTCTCTGCAGGGTGGTAGTGATGGGTCTTAATTTAAATTTTAAAAGATCAACAACTGTGTTAACTGCTGCTGATTACTTCAGTAACATGTTAGGAGAGAATGCCATTTAGCAAAAGAGGTAACTGCTGACCTAGATAAGAAATAAATGTGTAGCTGGAGGGCAGTGTGGAAATTGAGAGAGGGCTTTGGTTTTGTTTGTTTTAAGACAAAAATTTTATAGTTGCTTATGCAGCTAAAGATGAGAGGCAAACATGATTTCTAATAAAGCAATTTAATTTTTATTTAACAATCTGTAAGAGATAATTTCCGTGGATTTCTCCCCTATTTGTACATTTTTTGAGCAGAAACACTGACTGCCCTTTGTTTCAGACAATTTTTTCAAGAATGTTTGTATAGCAGTTTTGGAAGCTACAGGTAATTCCCACCTTTAGAGGACAGGGAAGCCTTGTTTACAGCCTTGGAAGTTAGAGATATGTCTGTCTCTAGAGCAAAGGACGGGCTTAATTACTGTCCAGGATAATGAAGGTAACATCTCCATCAGAGCACAGACCAGACATATTTACAGACCACTAAAATATAAGTAGGCTCTCTAAATTTGTTTCCTCTCAAATAACACAGCTCTCTCTATATGCAGATATCCATAAGGGCCCAATAACTTCACATCCATGGGACTTGTATGCAAGGGAAAATGACAATAATACTTTAATGATTACGATGTTTACTATGCTGTGAGTAATAAAGTTGTCTTGCGTCTTTTCCCAGCATTCATGAAACTGTGGCAGGCTAACTTGTTAGCTTGCAAGTTGGCTAAAATCTCAGGCTCTTCGTAGTTCTTGACAAAACTTTCCCATGAAGAAAACTCCAGTCCCAGATAGCTTCACCTGTGAATTCTAGCAAACATGCGTGAAAGAAATTACACCAATTATTCCAGAAATTTAAAAAGGAAAAAATATTTCCCCATTCATTGTAAAGCCAGTATTACCTTGATATAAAAATCATAAAAAGGTATTACAAGAAAAACTCCCTTAGATCAATATCTCTAATGCATATAGATAACAATATTCTAAACAAAATTTTAGCAGGTTTAATTCAACTGTATATCAAACATATCATATCTAAGGGTATTTTGTATCAGGAAAGGAAGGTCTAACTTTTGAAGGTCAATGAAATTTATCAGATTGAAGAAATAAAAAGAGAAAACATATGATTATCTCTGTAGACACAGAAAAAGTATTTAAAAAATCCAAATTTATAAGGGAGAAGACTCAAATCAATAGAATTAGAAATGAAAAAGGAGAAGTAACCACTGACACTGCAGAAATACAAAAGATCATGAGAGATTACTAAAAGCAACTCTATGCCAATAAAATGGACAACCTGGAAGAAATGGACAGATTCTTAGAAATGCACAACCTGCCGAGACTGAACCAGGAAGAAATAGAAAATATGAACAGACCAATCACAAGCACTGAAATTGAAACTGTGATTAAAAACCTTCCAACAAACAAAAGCCCAGGACCAGATGGCTTCACAGGTGAATTCTATCAAACATTTAGACAAGAGTTAACACCTAACCTTCTCAAACTCTTCCAAAATATTGCAGAGGGAGGAACACTCCCAAACTCATTCTACAAGGCCACCATCACCCTGATACCAAAACCAGACAAAGATGTCACAAAGAAAGAAAACTACAGGCCAATATCACTGATGAACATAGAGGCAAAAATCCTCAACAAAATACTAGCAAACAGAATCCAACAGCACATTAAAAGGATCATACACCATGATCAAGTGGGGTTTATCCCAGGAATGCAAGGATTCTTCAAAATACGCAAATTAATTAACGTGATACACCATATTAACAAATTGAAGGAGAAAAACCACATGATCATCTCAATAGATGCAGAAAAAGCTTTTGACAAAATTCAACACCCATTTATGATAAAAGCCCTGCAGAAAGTAGGCATAGAGGGAACTTTCCTCAACATAATAAAGGCCATATATGACAAACCCACAGCCAACATTGTCCTCAATGGTGACAAACTGAAACCATTTCCACTAAGATCAGGAACAAGATAAGGTTGCCCACTCTCACCACTATTATTCAACATAGTTTTGGAAGTGTTAGCCACAGCAATCAGAAAAGAAAAAGAAATAAAAGGAATCCAAATCGGAAAAGAAGAAGTAAAGCTGTCACTGTTTGCAGATGACATGATACTATACGTAGAGAATCCTAAAGATGCTACCAGAAAACTACTAGAGCTAATCAATGAATTTGGTAAAGTAGCAGGATACAAAATTAATGCACAGAAATCTCTTGCATTTCTATACACGAATGATGAAAAATCTGAAAGTGAAATTAAAAAAAACACTCCCGTTTACCATTGCAACAAAAAGAATAAAATATCTAGGAATAAACCTACCTAAGGAGACAAAAGACCTGTATGCAGAAAATTATAAGACACTGATGAAAGAAATTAAAGATGATACAAATAGATGGAGAGATATACCATGTTCTTGGATTGGAAGAATCAACATTTTGAAAATGAATCTACAACCCAAAGCAATCTACAGATTCAATGCAATCCCTATCAAACTACCACTGGCATTTTTCACAGAACTAGAACAAAAAATTTCACAATTTGTATGGAAACACAAAAGACCCCGAATAGCCAAAGCAATCTTGAGAACGAAAAATGAAGCTGGAGGAATCAGGCTCCCTGACTTCAGACTATATTACAAAGCTACAGTAATCAAGACAGTTTGGTACTGGCACAAAAACAGAAATATAGATCAATGGAACAGGATAGAAAGCCCAGAGATTAACCCACACACATATGGTCACCTTATCTTTGATAAAGGAGGCAAGCATATACAGTGGAGAAAAGACAGCCTCTTCAATAAGTGGTGCTGGGAAAATTGGACAGATACATGTAAAAGTATGAAATTAGAACACTCCCTGACACCATGCACAAAAATAAACTCAAAATGGATTAAAGACCTAAGTGTAAGGCCAGACACTATCAAACTCTTAGAGGAAAACATAGGCAGAACACTCTATGACATACATCACAGCAAGATTCTTTTTGACCCACCTCCTAGAGAAATGGAAATAAAAACACAAATAAACAAATGGGACCTAATGAAACTTAAAAGCTTTTTCACAGCAAAGGAAACCATAAACAAGACCAAAAGACAACCATCAGAATGGGAGAAAATATTTGCAAATGAAGCAACTGACAAAGGATTAATCTCCAAGATTTACAAGCAGCTCATGCAGCTCAATAACAAAAAAACGAACAACCCAATCCAAAAATGGGCAGAAGACCTAAATAGACATTTCTCCAAAGAAGATATACAGATTGCCAACAGACACATGAAAGAATGCTCAACATCATTAATCATTAGAGAAATGCAAATCAAAACTACAATGAGATATCATCTCACACCAGTCAGAATGGCCATCATCAAAAAATCTAGAAACAATAAATGCTGGAGAGGGTGTGGAGGAAAGGGAACACTCTTGCACTGTTGGTGGGAATGTAAATTGATACAGCCACTATGGAGAACAGTACGGAGGTTCCTTAAAAAACTACAAATAGAACTACCATACGACCCAGCAATCCCACTACTGGGCATATACCCTGAGAAAACCATAGTTCAAAAAGAGTCATGTACCAAAATGTTCATTGCAGCTCTATTTACAATAGCCAGGACATGGAAGCAACCTAAGTGTCCATCATTGGATTAATGGATAAAGAAGATGTGGCACATATATACAATGGAATATTACTCAGCCATAAAAAGAAATGAAATGGAGGTATTTGTAGTGAGGTGGATGGAGTTAGAGTCTGTCATACAGAGTGAAGTAAGTCAGAAAGAGAAAAACACAGTATGCTAACACATATATATGGAATCTAAGGAAAAAAAAAAAAAGGCCATGAAGAACCTAGTGGCAAGACGGGAATAAAGACACAGACCTACTAGAGAATGGACTTGAGGATATGGGGAGGGGGAGGGGTGAGATGTGACAGGGTGAGAGAGTGTCATGGACATATATACACTACCAAATGTAAAATAGATAGCTTGTGGGAAGCAGCCGCATAGCACAGGGAGATCAGCTCGGTGCTTTGTGACAACCTAGAGGGGTGGGATGGGGAGGGTGGGAGGGAGGGAGATGCAAGAGGGAAGAGATATGGGAACATATGTATATGTATAACTGATTCACTTTGTTATAAAGCAGAAACTAACACACCATTGTAAAGCAATTATACTTCAATAAAGATGTTTAAAAAAAAAAATCCAAATTTCTTCCTGATAAAAATGCTCAGCACACTAAGAACACAAGGGGCTTCCCCAATATGACAAAGAGCATCTTTGAGAAACCTATAGTTAATATCATACTTAATGGATAAAGTCTCAAAGTTAAGATTTATTAAATATGACACCAAAAACATGTTCCATAAAAGACCAACCAAATTGGTAAACTTAAAAAGTTCTACTCTCTGAAAGGTATATAAAGATAATAAAAAGATGAGGCAAAGACAGGAAGAAAATATTTGCAATTCTCATATCTTAAAAAATGACTTCTATCCAGAATATATAAGGCACTGTCAAAAATCCAAAATAAGAAAAAAAAATGAGTAAAAATTTGAGAAGTCACTACCCCAAATTAGAAATGTAGATGACAAATAAGCAAGCACAAGAAATAGGTACTCAGCATCATTAGCTATTATGGAAAGACAAATTAAAACCACAGTGGGATACTACTGTACCAATTAGAATAGCTAAAACTAAAATGAATGACTATATGAAATGTTCACAAAGATCTATCACATTACTGGTAGGGGTGTAAAATAGTATAACTGTTTTGGAAAGCAACATGACAATATTATGGAGATATGAACAAAATGAAAGTTTTATAAAAAGTGAAGTTAGTTCAACAATACTAGGTTTTAAAATATCTAACCTTAATCTCTTTATCTCTATAGTGTTTGTATGTGTGTAGGATGGTGGCTAATAACATTTATCATTGAAAAATATCAGAATCAAGTGAGAAATTTTACGTGACTGTAATTTAAAAATGTAAATCATTAACCTAAAGATGGAGTGTTATCATACTTATTATTACTGTATCTTGTTGAAAACTATAATATCTTTTCATAAATGTGGTTATTATTCAATAACATTTCAATTATACAGTTGTATTTCCTTCTACTTTCTCCAGCATTTTTACTCCTAATAGTAGTTGTAGAGCCTAAAATTAGCCAAATTCTACTACTGATACTATCCCTAAACCCAAAGATTAAATCAGTCCATTAATTCCACTGCAGAAAAAAAAAATGTCAATGCAAAAAAGTTAGTCATTATGAAGCACGGATTGGGAAATTTAAGGATAATATATTAGATGTACAGAAGGCCAGGATGACTGTAGAGAAGAAAAAAAGGCACAGATCTCTGAGGATACTTTTATCTCTTATGTTGATGGGCCATTGGTTAATAAAGCAGCTTCTCTTTTTCTAAAGTGACATGAGAGGGTGAGAAATCTGTTGTTATCTTTCCTCAGTGAGAGAATGCATGAAGAAGTGAGGCAGGAGGTAGATGGGCCCCTGGGCTGACCAGCTGAAATTTGTCAAGCAGATAAATTGGAGCCTTGTTTTCCCTAGATATTCCAAGGACAAAGTTAGTGGCAGGAGCTGAGTCTACTGGAGTAAAGAGATAAGATGACCACTTCTATTACTCCTGAGGTCAGGGAAATCTCTCCCACTGCACATGCACAGGAAGGCTCCTTGGGGGTCAAAAAGGGAGGAGGCACCACCCCAAAATAAGTGTTGTCAAACCTCCCATTAGCCTCTGCTCTGGAATCCATCTTGGCGAAAAATGTACATGCATATTGGGTAGGGTCCTAGTGCAGGTCAGATGTGGGAAAAGAAGTGAGGTAATTGGCCAGAGGAGAACAAAGACCCAGAAGAACTGTCCCTATATAAATGATTTAACTGCCTCTTTACTGCACTCCTCCTCATTAGGGAGGATGCCCACACCCTTTCTCTCAGGATGTGTATTTCTGCCTTGCTTCAGTCTTAAATAAGCTACTTCTCTGTGTGCTCTCCGACATGTTGTCCTGTGCTAATAATAATAAATTTTGTAACTCTTTTTACAGTTTTTGCCTCTTTGAGACTTTCTTGCTTTCAAATGGGCCAAGAGCCAGGGCAACTTTGCTTCTGGCCTCCAGCCCCTGGTGGACTAACAACTAGGATTACTGGTTTTCATCCAGGCTACTCAGGTTCAATTCCTGGACAGGGAACTAAGATCCCGCTTCAGGACCAGTTAACTGCTGTCTCTCCAAGAACAGAAGCAAGAACTAAAGTCACTAGAGCTAGTTATTGTGTGCCTAAAGCAGAACTGCCCATTTTTTAGTAATCACTTCATTGAACATTTACTTAGCACTACTTTACGCCAAGGACAGTGCTAGGTGTTCAAAGATTATTTGTTGCAACTCTATGTGACTGGATTTTGTGAATCCAAAATGACTGTCTTGTATTTCATGTATGTATTTGTATGTATTCTTATAGCCCTGATAATTTGTGGCAAATTTTATTTTTTAAAGAATTGTAATGTAGCACGGCTATACTTCCCCATGCAGCACGTAGTTAGAGACACTGAATGCATATGTACCACATGGAATTTAGGAGTCTTGAAGTGGAAAGTCACAGCTTTTGCAAGGCCTCAAATTAGTGCAAAATTCCTCACATTGAGGTGAGACCTGCAGGTAAGCACAGAGCCGCAGGGTACTTTAGAGGTATTCATTGGAGAAAAATCTCACAGTGAAGAAAAGTAATATTGGCCAAATGCCTGCTGTTTTATACTGAACTTTTAAGGAAAAGTTCTGTGACAACCTCTTTTTTTATCACTGCTATCTTTTGAAATTAAAAAGAAAATAATTAACTATCCTAGCTTCAGTAAAAGGTGATAAAAGTGTCAAAGGATGAAAAGCCGGGATAAGAGCATTTTTCTTTAAAGAGCTCTCAGTCCTTTACATAGCTGATCTAATGAATCCCTGCAATGGTTATATGAAGTGGATATGGGAGAAGTATTGTTATTCTTTTAGTGCTTTGCAGGGGAAATATAAAAATCATCAAATAGAATTTTCAAGCCCTTCAGTCAAAGAGCTCAGTGTTGTATTTGTCTTCTTAGCTTTGGATTGCTCCCCCAGATGTCAGAAAATATGAACCATAATCTCTCATGGGTATGTTTGATGTGATTCACATAGGGCAAAACAGGTGGCAGAAATGTATAACCTCTTTGGAGGAGAAAATAGAAGCTATATTCAACAAGAGATGGAGGGAAGTGAATGCTATTGAGCCATAATCACCAGCAAGCTGAGAGAACTGCAAAGGCTTTGCTTCAAATTTCTGAACAGAATAATTTTTGATCACAGACAAGGCAAAAATAATTATTAAGAGCTGTAGACAGACTTGAGAGAAACATATAAGATCCTGAAATATAGAATATATAGAAAGTACCCCCCAAACCCCAGCAAATTGTGTGTTTAAACTATATTAGTGGAGCAGATGTTTTCTGGATTTTTGAATTCTAACATAAAAGTATCTATCCCATATGAAGAAAAAGATATCATTTTTCATATTAAGATAAGACAGAAAGAGAAATAGAAGGAGTATAATGATGACCATTTCTAATGGACTGTGTAATTGAAATGGAGTTTCTGGACTGGCTTCAGAATGAATTCTACCTAAGAAGGAATATTACAATGTCTTCCACTCAATATTTACCTATATGTCTTAAACACACACACACACACACACCCACACACACAGACACACAGACACAAATTCATTTTGTACAAAAATTTATTCAATGTTTTGAGCAAATTCTATGTGCTAGTAATTGTGTTTGGCATTATTATGCATATGTCCATATTCTATGCCCATATTAACACAGAAACTCATTTTTTAAACCATTTTGAAATTCCATTAAATCATTTAACTAGGCTGAATTAACTGTAGTTTGACTGGAGATTACTGATGTAAGCAATAAATAATGACTATTTGAGTACTGTATATTTAGGTAATTTACATTTCTAAACCTCCCTGCATGGTGTTCACATTTTTAATCTATTTTTTTTTTGGCTTATTGAATTTTTTCTTTCCTCTTATTTGCCATAGTCATTTCTCCTCTTTCCTTAAATAAATTTTGTAGAATCCATGCTATCGCTATTCTGGTTATTATTTATATCTGAATTGGTGTCATTTTTTTCCTGAGTCTACCAGTACTAGAACTAACTGTAGGGGAACAGAGAAAAGTAGCAGTGACTACTGTTTACTGCTCAGCAAGGGATTCATACTTTACTAAGCATTACTATAGGAGAAAGTTTCACTTCAGGGCCAATGGGAAATTTTGCTGTTCATGGTGGAGGTGTTTAGACCCATATTTAGGCCAAGTATGTTTGTATTTCAATTGCTTCTTCTTTATACTGATCAACAACAGCTGCCGGAAAATTCATTATCAATTATTTCTCTCCTCCAACTATGGATCACTTGGCTTCAGAGAGTTTAGCATACACATTAACTCACAGGTATATATATATTTATCTTTGTATTCTCAATAACTGATATGTTCCCTAACCCATAAGAAGTCTTACATTACTTTTTTTTTTGAAATTTGAATTTTATTTTATTTATTTTTTTATACAGCAGGTTCTTATAGTTATCCATTTTATACATATTAGTGTATATATGTCAATCCCAATCTCCCAATACTTCACAAAACTCCCCCCCCCCCCGCCACTTTCCCCCCTTGGTGTCCATATATTTGTTCTCTACATCTATGTCTCTATTTCTGCCCTGCAAACCAGTACATCTCTACCATTTTTCTAGGTTCCACATATATGTGTTAATATACGATATTTGGTTCTATCTTTCTGACTTACTTCACTCTGTATGACAGTCTCTAGATCCATCCACATCTCTACAAATGACACAATTTCGTTCCTTTTTATGTCAGAGTAATATTCCACTGGTTATATGTACGACATCTTCTTTATCCATTCATCTGTCGATGGGCATTCAGGTTGCTTCCATGACCTGGTTATTGTAAACAGTGCTGCAATGAGCATTGGGGTGCATGTGCCTTTTTGAATTATGGTTTTCTCTGGGTATATGCGCAGCAGCGGGATTGCTGGGTCATATGGTAATTTTATTTTTAGTTTTTTAAAGAACCTCCATACTGTTCTCCATAGTGGCTGTATCAATTTAATTCCCACCAACAGTGTAAGAGGGTTCCCTTTTCTCCACACCCTCTCCAGCATTTGTTGTTTGTAGATTTTCTGATGATGCCCATTCTAACTGGTGTGAGGTGATACCTCATTGTAGTTTTGATTTGCATTTCTCTAATAATTAGTGATGTTGAGCAGCTTTTCATGTGCTTCTTGGCCATCTGTATGTCTTCTTTGGAGAAATGTTTATTTAGGTCTTCTGCCCATTTTCTGATTGGGTTGTTTGCTTTTTTAATATTGAGCTGCATGAGCTGTTTATATATTTTGGAGATTAATCATGTGTCCACTGCTTCATTTACAAATATTTTCTCCCATTCTGAGGGTTGTTTTTCATCTTGTTTATAGTTTCCTTTGCTGTGCCAAAGCTTTTAAGTTTCATTAGGTCCCATTTGTTTATTTTTCTTTTTATTTCCTTTACTCTAGGAAGTGGATCAAAAAAGATCTTGCTGCGATTTATGTCAAAGTGTGTTCTTCCTATGTTTTCCTCTAAGAGTTTTATAGTGTCTGGCCTTACATTTAGGTCTCGAATCAATTTTGAGCTTATTTTTGTGTATGGTGTTAGGAAGTGTTCTAATTTCATTCTTTTCCATGAAGCTGTCCAGTTTTCCCTGCACCACTTATTGAAGAGACTGTCTTTTCTCCATTGTATATCCTTGACTCCTTTGTCATAGATTAGTTGACCATAGGTGCATGGGTTTATCTCTGGGCTTTCTATCCTATTCCACTGATCTATATTTCTGTTTTTGTGCCAGTACCATATTGTCTTCATTACTGTAGCTTTGTAGACTAGTATGAAGTCAGGGAACCTGATTCCTCCAGCTCCGTTTTTTTCCCTCAGGACTGCTTTGGCTATTCGGGGACTTTTGTGTCTCCATACACATTTTAAGATTTCTTGCTCTAGTTCTGTAAAAAATGCCATTGGTAATTTGATTGGGATTGCATTGAATCTGTAGGTTGCTTTGGGTAGTATAGTAATTTTCACAATATTGATTCTTCCAATCCAAGAACGTGGTATATCTCTCCATCTGTTTGTATCATCTTTAATTTGTTTCATCAGTGTCTTATAGTTTTCTGCATACAGGTCTTTTGTCCTCCTAGGTAGGTTATTCCTAAGTATTTTATTCTTTTTGTTGCAATGGTAAATAGGAGAGTTTCCTTAATTTCTCTTTCAGATTTTTCATCATTAGTGTATAGGAATGCAAGAGATTTCTGTGCATTAATTTTGTATCCTGCAAATTTACCAAATTCATTGATTAGATCTAGTAGTTTTCTGGTGGCATCTTTAGGATTCTCTATGTATAGTGTCATGTCATCTGCAAACAGTGACAGTTTTTCTTCTTCTTTTCCAAGTTGTATTAATTTTACTTCTTTTTCTTCTCTGATTGTTTTGCCTAGGACTTCCAAACTATGTTGAATAATAGTGGTGAGAATGGACATCCTTGTCTTGTTCCTGTTCTTAGATGAAATGCTTTCAGTTTTTCACCATTGAGAATGATGTTTTCTGTGGGTTTGTCATATATGGGCTTTATTATGTTGAGGTAGGTTGCCTCTATGCCCACGTTCTGGAGAGTTTTTATCATAAAGTAGTGTTGAATTTTGTCAAAAGCTTTTTCTGCATGTATTGGGATGATCATATGGTTTTAATCCTTCAATTTGTTAATATGGTGTATCACATTGATTGATTTGCATATATTGAAGAATCCTTGCATTCCTGGAATAAATCCCACTTGATCATGGTGTATGATTCTTTTAATCTGTTGTTGGATTCTATTTGCTAGTATTTTGTTGAGGATTTTTGCATCTATATTCATCAGTGATATTGGTCTGTAATTTTCTTTTTTTGTAGTATGTTTGTCTGGTTTTGGTATCAGGGTGATGGTGGACTCATAGAATGAGTTTGGGAGTGTTTCTTCCTCTGCAATTTTTGGAAGAGTTTGAGAAGGATGGATGTTAGCTCTTCTCTAATTGTTTGATAGAATTCACCTGTGAAGCCATTTGGTCCTGGACTTTTGTTTGTTGGAAGATTTTTAATCACAGTTTCAATTTCATTACTTGTGATTGGTCTGTTCATATTTTCTATTTCTTCCTGATTCAGTCTTGGAAGGTTATACCTTTCTAAGAATTTGTCCATTTCTTCCAGGTTGTCCATTTTATTGGCATAGAGTTGCTTGTAGTAGTCTCTTAGGATGCTTTGTATTTCTGGGGTGTCTGTTGTAACTTCTCCTTTGTCATTTCTAATTTTATTGATTTGAATCCTCTCCCTCTTTTTGTTGATGAATCTGGATAATGGTTTATCAATTTTGTTTATCTCCTCAAAGAACCAGCCTTTAATTTTATTGATCTTTGCTATTGTTTTCTTTGTTTCTATTTCATTTATTTCTGCTCTGATCTTTATGATTTCTTTCCTTCTACTAACTTTGGGTTTTGTTTGTTCTTCTTTTTCCTGTTCCTTTACGTGTAAGGTAAATTGTTTATTTGAGATTTTTCTTGTTTCTTGAGGTATGCTTGTATTGCTGTAAACTTCGTTCTTAAAACTGCTTTTGCTGCATCCCATAGATTTTGGATCATCGTGTTTTCATTGTCATTTGTCTCTTGGTATTTTCTGATTTCCTTTTTGATTTCTTCAGTGATCTGTTTGTTATTTAGTAATGTACTGTTTACCCTCCACGTGTTTGTGTTTTTTACGTTTTTTTCCCTGTAATTGATTTCTAGTCTCAGAGCATTGTGGTCAGAAAAGATGCTTGATACAATTTCAATTTTCTTAAATTTACTGAGGCTTGATTTTTGACAAAAGATGTGATCTATCCTGGAGAATGTTCCATGTGAACTTGAGAAGAAATTGTAATCTGCTGTTTTTGGATGGAATGTCCTATAAATATCATTTAAATATATCTGGTCTATTGTGTCGTGTAAAGCTTGTCTTTCCTTATTAATTTTCTGTTTGCATGATCTGTCCATTGGTGTAAGGGAGGAGCTAAAGTCCCCCACTATTATTATGTTACTGTTGATTTCCTCTTTTATAGCTGTTAGCAGTTGTCTTATGTATTGTGTTGCTACTATGTTGGGTGCATATATATTTTTAATTGTTATATCTTCTTGGATTGATCCCTTGATCATTATGTAGTGTCCTTCCTTGTCTCTTGTAACATTCTTTATTTTAATGTCTATTTTATCTAATATGAGTATTGCTACTCCAGCTTTCTTTAGATTTCCATTTGCATGGAATATCTTTTTCCATTCCCTCACTTTCAGTCTGTATGTGTCCCTAGGTCTGAAGTGGGTCTCCTGTAGACAGCATATATATGGGTCTTGTTTTTCTATCCATTCAGCAAGCCTGTGTCTTTTGGTTGGAGCATTTAATCCATTCACTTTTAAGGTAATTATCGATATGTATGCTCCTGTTACCATTTTCTTAATTGTTATGTGTTTGTTTTTGTAGGTCCTTTTCTTCTCTTATGTTTCCCAATTAGAGAAGTTCCTTTAGCATTTGTTGCAGAGCCGGTTTGGTGGTGCTGAATTCTCTTAGCTTTTGCTTGTCTCCAAAACTTTTGATTTCTCCATCAAATCTGAATGAGATCCTTGCCGGGTAGAGTAATGTTGGTTGTAGGTTCTTCCCTTTCATCACTTTAAATATATCATGCCACTACCTTCTGGCTTGTAGAGTTTCTGCTGAGAAATCAGCCATTAAGCTTATGGGAGTTCCCTTGTATGTTATTTGTTGTTTTTCCCTTGTTCCTTTCAATAATTTTTCTTTGTCTTTAATTTTTGTCAATTTGATTAGTATGTGTCTCGGTACGTTTTTCCTTGATTTTATCCTGCCTGGGACTCTCTGCATTTCCTGGACTTGGGTGGCTATTTCCTTTCCCATCTTAGGGAAGTTTTCGACTATAATCTCTTCAAATATTTTCTTGGGTCCTTTCTCTCTCTCTTCTCCTTCTGGAACCCTTATAATGCTAATGTTGTTGCATTTAATGTTGTCCCAGAGGTCTCTTAGGCTGTATTCATTTTTTTTCATTTTTTTTCTTCATTCTGTTCCACGGCAGTGAATTCCACCATTCTGTATTCCAGGCCACTTACCCGTTCTTCTGCCTCTGTTATTGTGCTATTGATTCCTTCTAGTGTATTTTTAATTTTTAGTTATTGTATTGTCCATCTCTGTTTGTTTGTTCTTTAATTCTTGTAGGTGTTTGTTCTTTAATTCTTCTACATCTTTGTTAAACATTTCTTGCATCTTCTCGATCTTGCCTCCATTCTTTTCTGACGTCCTGGATCATCTTCACTATCATTATTCTGAATTCTTTTTCTGGAAGGTTGCCTATCTCCACTTCATTTAGTTGTTTTTGTGGGGTTTTATCTTGTTCCTTCATCTGGTACATAGTCTTCTTCCTTTTCTGTCTTCCTGTGAATATGGTTTCTGTTCCACAGGCTGCAGTATTGTAGCTCTTCTTGCTTCTGTTCAAGTCTTACATTACTTCTTATGAAGTATTTGTTTAAAAATGAACAGTTGAACAATTATTGTGAACTTACAATAATGAAAATATCAATCTTGCTTGTTATGTAAATTAACACCTTATTTTTATACACTTATGTCAACATAAATTATATCAATATGTATTTTAGTTTGAATCATATAATCTTTAGATAATTTCAATTAAATATTTCAAAGATTCAGTTTTTAGTAGTTATTAAATAAGTTAAATATATTTTAAGTAGGAATAATTCATATTCTGATGCCCATGCAAGCCAAGTGCTAGATTTTCAACTAACCTGAAATTAAAATGCATGTGTTCAAAAGGAAGAAATAAAGTGGAATCTTAATACATGGAAAATCAAGTAGAGGAAAGAAGAAAGGAAGAAAAGAATGAAATGAAAGAGAAGAGAGGAAAAAAAGTGAGAAAAGAAGGAAGGAAGAAAGCAATAGAAATACTCCCTTAAATACTTTATACATACTACTTTACTATCTCAATAAACTCCCACAAAGTAGACACTATTGTTACCACCATTTAAAAGACGAGAAAACAAATGCAGAGTGAGTTCATGTAACTTCCCCAAAGCATATAGTCCGAGAATCATAGAACAATAATTTGAACCCAGGCAACCTCATGCCGAAGTTAAAACTCTTAACCACTCTATACTACTGTCTTTATCACAGGTGAGAAAATATAAGATGCAGTAGCATTATCAGTGCCCTTCAATTAGCAAGCATATTTTAAGTAATGTTTCAGCAACCTCCTCCTTAATAAAGTGATCTCAGTGGAAAATACTTGGCTTTTGAATCAAGTAAGCCTGATTTCTCTTCTCAAGTTGGCACACTAAAACTCTTAAAACTCATTTTACTTATTTAAACTTATTTAACCTGTGGCTCTTAATTAAGTACTAAGATAAGGTGTTTCAGAAAATAATTTGACAAGGTAAATATAGTTAAGAGTCAAATAGAATTAGTTTGAATATTGGCTTTGCCACTCTCACTTTGGATAAATTGTTAGTCACTCACTCTGAGTAGATAATATGAGAATAGTCTTAATTATTTTATTAAACTATTATCAGTATTAAATAAGATAAAATAGTAAATGTAATATAACAATGTGTGCAAAGTTCAAAACAGTGTACCTAAATCAGAGATAGCACTTGATAAATTAAAAAATGTACAGTTACTGATTAAAATTTCCTTGCGATTCTTCATTCTTTTAAGATATGAGAATAATTCTACATATCTCACAGCTGAATTGGGGTAAGATTTAAAAGTGGAGTGCGCTTAGGTATCTAGAGATAGAACAGTGCCTGCCACATGTTTGGTACTCAGAATACATAATCGCTTTCCTTCATGTATCTCTTATTTATGCTTTAATTAACTTTAAGTGATTTCCAACTGGTAGGTAACATTCCCATATTACTCAACGTATCAATTTGCTACCTATCTTTCTAGGAATCTCCCCAACCAAGCTGTTCTGTTCTGTGCTTTATTATAAAAAGAATCCATTATGTTGTCTCAGTAGCATCCACTTGGAAAAGTAAGTTGACAGCAATCTGAACATACAGTTTCTCTTACATAAAAACATTATCTTAGATTACAAAGTCATAATATAGCAATTTCCTAAAATAAACATATAACTGAAACTGTGTCATCAAAACCAGGGGTCAGGAAACTTTTTGTCTAAAGAGCTAAATAGTAAATATATTAAGTCATATGGTCGCTATTACAACTAATAAACTTGACCATTGCAGCATGTATGCCTCTATAAGGAATATATTTTTTATAATGGTGGAACTTTCCTCCAATTATATTTTATTTACAGAATTAGAATGTGGGCTCTATTAGGCACACAGATCACAATTTCTCATCCTTGACCAATATCAGTGGTTTAACTGAATTGTGGAATAAGAACTTGCCAATTTATTCAAGAAAAACTTACTTAAGACAAAACAAAAAACAAAAAACAGAAGTTACCATCATCAATATTATTGATTATAAACTCTTCATGGACAGGGAAGTGGGTTTTGTGGTATTTTATGTTTTTGTAGAGTAGATGTTCAATAATTATATATTAATTCATTTAGTCATAAGGGAATATTTATTGAGTGCTTAAGATATGAATAAATGAACTAGTACTTTGATTCCATCTCAAATAAATTTTGACATAAGCATTAAAAGGGCAGTAATTCTTCTAGTTTTTCTGTAGACATTGAAGAGAGGATATGTTTGCTACAAATAGTTCTGATCTTCCTAAATAGGCACTGAATATGGGGTACAGAAACATATCAAAAGGGACAAATAATAAATGTTTACCTGGTTAGTAAGGATCAGAACTGGGTGTATAATGTTAAATAATTTCTAAGAAAGGAAAGCAGTAACAGTTCTAGAGGTTTGTTATGATAACTAGGAAAGGGTTTGAGAAAAATTGTCATGTGAAACAAAGAGAAAAATCACAAATGTATGTGGAAGTCAAAGTTGCATGACTAGAATTTAAGTGCAATTTGAATAAACATTATTAATCATAGGCTTACAGGAAAAAAGGTTGAATAATAGAGAAGAAAACATTTAAACTGAGTGTCTACAATGTATTAAGACATTTGAGTAATGAAAAACTTCACCTTTTTGCTTGGTTCTTTGGCTTATTTTTAATCAGAAAATGAAATATTATCCCACTACAATAAAAAATACTTTAAAATTCAGATATGGTTTTATCATACATTTTACCCAACCAATCAAAATACTTTGACTATCCTAGAGAAAGAGGACTTTGACCAGAAGTTTGGATAATATAATGAAGTCAAGGTTAGAATGGGAGCAGACCTTCATTTAAATTATAACAAAGGAATAAAAGAAGATATGAAGACAAAAGTAGCTGAATGATCAATGGATCCCTGACTTAATTTGCTGTGGCTGTATATACTGACTCTGTTTCTGGTAGAAAAGTCAATTTTAGTAGAAAAAATGACTAGCTTTTAATGAACAAATTTCCCTGACTGAATTATGAATGCTTAAATTTATTCCTAGCTATTTATGGACCCAGAAAAGAAGAAAAGTAGAAATGATTTCAGAACACAACTGGATATAAAATACAATTTGTAAATGTTATTAAAAGATACCATTTTAATAACTCTGGGGTATAAAAATCTTAAATAGAAGAAATTCATTTGGACAGAACTAGAGCTAATAATAAAATGAACTACAGAAGGAGCTTTTGAAGGATTCATACAAGAAGGTAGAAGATTTGAATTATAAACTGAAGATATTTGTAATACAGAAAAATGTCACTGGATCTAGATTGAGCAAATGTTGATGAGTTGATTTAGAAAATACTCTGTCTAGAAATATGTAGGTGGATTTTATTTCAGACCCTAAATAATTTAGGTCAATTTCCCACAAGACATACTGACCAAAAAGGAGCAAGCCTAGATTGTTTCTCTAGAAAAAGTATGAACTTTATCATACAACTCAATAACAACAATGACAACAACAATAAAAACCAATTGAAAAATGGGCAGAATACCTAAATAGACATTTCTCCAAAGCATAAATACAGATGGTCAATAGGCACATGAAAATATGCTCAACATCACTAATTATTGATATTAGAGAATTGCAAATCAAAACAACGAGATACCACCTCACACCAGTCAGAATGGCCACCATTAAAAAGTCCACAAATAGGGTGGGAGGGAGACACAAGAGGGAGGGGATATGGGGATATATGTATACATATAGCTGATTCACTTTGTTATACAGCAGAAACTCACACAACATTGTAAAGCAATTGTACTCCAATAAAGATGTTAAAAAAAAGTCCACAAATAACACATATTGGAGAGGGTGGGGAGAAAAGGAAACCCTCTTATGCTGTTGGGGAGAATGTATAAACAAATTGGTGCAATCACTATGGAGAACAGTATGGAGGTTCCTCAAAACACTAAAAATAGAGTTGCCATATGATCCTGCAATCTCACTCCTGGGCATATATGTGGAGAAAACTATAATTCGAAAAGATACATGTACCCCAATGTTCACTGCAGCAATATTCAGTATAGCCAAGATACGGAAACAACCTAATGTGCATCAAGAGATGAATGGAGAAAGAAGATGTGGTACATATATACAATGGAATACTATTCAGCCGTAAAAAAAAATCGAATAATGCCATTTGCAGCAACATGGATGGACCTAGAGATGATCATACTAAGTGAAATAAGTCAGAATGAGATAAACAAATACCATATGATATCACTTATATGTGGAATCTAAAATATGACACAAATGAACTTATCTACGAAACAGAAACAGACTTACAGACATAGAGAACAGATGTGTGGTTACCAAGTGGGAGAGTGGGTGAGGGAGGAATGGATTGGGAGTTTGGGGTTAGTAGATGCAAACTATTATATATAGAATGGATAAACAACAAGGTCCTACTGTATAGCACAGGGAACTATATTCAATATCCTGGGATAAACCATAATGGAAAAGAATATAAAAAAGAATATATATATATGTATAACTGAATCACTTTGTTGTACAGTAGAAATTAACACAGCATTGTAAATCAAATATAATTCAATAAAATAAATTAAAAAAAATAAAAGAAGTATGAGCTTTAAACTCCACAGTATTATGAAAGAGTAAAGTGTCCCCATAAAAATAGGAGCAAAAAGAATAATTAATATACATAAGTCAATCATATTCAAATTTCTGGTCAATGTCATAAAACATGAGAAAATAATAAAACATAAATACTTGATAAGAGAAGTAAAAATCATTTCTATCTGAGAATAATGTGATTCAATAACAAGAAAGTAAAACAGTTGATTAAAGATAATAGAAGTTTATGAAAAAGCTAAACATTTTTTAAGTGATCAAAATAATCAGTAGGGAAATACAAACTGTTAAAAATGTGGGAAAAGAAAAATTGCACAAATTGAAAGAATCTAATTTATGAAAGGAAGAATCTAAAAGTAGTACAAATGTTTTTTTCTTCTTAAATCAATATATGGTTTCAGCTTAACTCTAGTTAGTAGTAATTGGGCAATAGGGGGGGAGTATTTTTAATTCTATAGAATAATTTGTTCTCTATAAGAACATAAAATTTATCTGGAAGACACAGTTGACCCTTTATATCCACAATTCCCCATTCATGGATTCTAGTAATGTTACATATTTACTGAAAAATAGCCATGTATACACTGAGTTCAAACCCATATTGGTCAAGGGTCAACCTGTATTCTTTAATTTCTTTCCATATCTCTTTGTAGTATTCAGTGTAAAATTATTTCATATATTTTGTCAGATTTATCCTTAAATATTTCATATTTGTAGATACTATTGTAACTTAGCATTTTTATTTTTACTTTTTCTTTCCAGTTGTTGGAATCATTGTTAGGATACAGAAACACAATTGCTTCTCATAGGTTGATCTTGTGGCCTGCAGTCCTGATAAGGTCACTTAGTAGGTGTAGTAGCTAATTTATAGATTTCATAACATTTCCTATGTAGATGATTGCGTCATATTTGAATAAAGACATTTCTATTCTTTCCTTTCCAATTTTTATCTTTTTTAATTTATTTTTTTTCTTATTACACTGGCTAGAGCATCCTGTACTATGTTGAGTAGAAGTGTTGAGAACAGTCATCTTTGCCTTGTTTCTGATCTTGGGAGAACAACATTCAGACTTTCACTCTGAATTCCTGAAATAAGCCCAAATTTATCATGGTTGATGAACATTTTCATATATTGTGGCTTTAATTTGCTAAAAATTTGCAAGAATTTTTTTCTTCTATGTTATGAAGGATATTGTACTGTAGTATTCTTTTCTTGTACGGTCTTTGCCTGGTGTTAATATCAGTATTTCTGGGCTCATAAAATTAGTTGTATATTCCCTCATCCTCAATGTTTTGGAGGAGATTTTGTAAAATTGGCATTTTTTTCTTAAACATTTGGTACAGTTCACCAGTAAAGCCACTGAGCATGAGAGTTTTTTTGTGAAAATGTTTTAATTAAAAATTCAATTTATTTACTAGAGATAGAGCTATTCTTGTTTGTTACATGCATTTGTTGCTTTCTTCCTTACTAAGAGACCCCTGATTTTAATTGTGTATAAAAGCATACCCAGTTAAACATATGTGCCTTCCCAGACTCCTTTTCAGATAGGAGTGATCCATGTGACATTTTTCTGGCCAATAAGATACAGGTAGAAGTCTGCTAGGCATTTTAGAAGAAGGTTTTTCTTTCAAAACACAAATCCTACTTCTCCACCACTTCCTTTTACATATACCCAAGACAAAATCTAAATTGTATGCATGATGGAACAAAAAGTTAGAAGGAATAAGAATCTTTGATTATATATTTGATTAGCTGTAATAGCTTTAGCTACTCCTGAAAACCCAATACTTTTTAAACAATTTGGATTTTTACATAATGATATGTTAATTACATATGAATAATTACTCATATCAAGTACTTAGATTAAATCTGTAAGCTATTATTCTTTATTTTAAGTGTTATTCTATTTTTGTTTTCATTGCCAGTTGCATATTTAGTAGAGTTTCATGTCAATTTATTATTTTGTTATTTTCTAAAATATCACATTATAAGTTCAATACTTTGTAAATCTTTTTGCATGTGTCCTGGCCATTTTGTCTTTCTATCCTCAAAATTTTAAAACAAATAATTAAATAAGTATTCAAAATACATACCATTCTCTGAGATAGTAAACAAATGTTCAGGTTCACATAGAAATCTCTGAATCACAATATGCTGGTTTTGGCTATCATCATATAAAATAAAATTATTGATTTTTTGGACTTGAGTATTTCCTGGTTACATTCATTGCAGAAAATCATAAGCATCTGACTTTGAGGAAATTTCTCTCTGTTAGATAGATAGATACATACATATAGATATAGATACAGATATAGATATTCACTGATATAAATATTTAGGGATTTTCGTCCAATTTTGTTTGAATTATTAAACAATGGGATCAATTTACATGAACACATAATATATGATCATACATGAAAAGAATGAGAAATTATGTAGCCTTTAAAATGATGTAAATCTGTATTTATTGACATAGAAATATGTATAAATAAGTCCCCTACATACGAACCTTCAAGTTGTGAACTTTCAAAGATGTGAACATGCGTTTGCATGTCTAATCCATAAATTAGTTCACGTGTCTGGCGTACATTGTCATATATGTCCATCCTCTACAAGTGGTTGTGCTTTGTATACTTTACTGTACAGTATTTTATATAGTACAGTAGTATAGTATCTTTATTTCAAGACCAGAATGTCCAGAAGCAAGCGTAAGAGATTCATGACACAGGAAATGGCATAGGGATTTCCTTTATTTGAGAAGGCACTGTTAGTTTTTGAGGCACAGGACCCGAATGTAGAATAGTACATGAAGGTTGCAGCAGCCTTTCAGAAGGCTATCCAGTGCTACCGTGTCATCTATGATGAGAAGAAAAAAAAAGCTACTACCCAGACATCACTGGATCGTTTTTTCAAGAGGGTAGATAGAATTGAATCCAGCAAGGAACCAGAACCTGTGCTATCAACGTCAGGCATGAGTGAAATTGCAGCTTGCCCTCAGTCTCCTATTCCTTCAGCTCTACCATCTCCCACCTCCTCTCCCTCCTCCAGTCAGTAACTCTTCTTGCCTGTTCACTCGATGCCAGCCCCTGTATGCCAGCTGTTGTACTGTACTACTGTACTTGCCAGCCCCTGTAAGCCAGCTGTTGTACTGTACTACTGTACTTTCCAAGGTACTGTAATGTAAGATTAAAAATGTTTTCTTTATTTTTTGTATTTGTTTGTTCTTTATGTATTATTTGTGCAAAAAGTATTATAAACCTATTACAGTACTGTACAATATAGCTGATTGTGTTAGTTGGGTACCAAGGCTAACTTTGTTGGACTTACAAACAAATTGGACTTATGAACATGCTCTCGGAATGGAATTCATTTGTATATAGGGGATTTAACGTACAAAAAGTCATTAAATGAAGAATCAGGTCACAACTAGTATGCATCATATAAATCAATTCTTATTAAAGGTATGATATAAACCGTGTGAAAATTAGAGTTACACAAATAAAATTATGTTTTATGTGATATCATGTATTTTGTTATGTTATTTATATTAGGCTATATTACAAGAGAATACCAGAAATATCTGGAAGGAATTTTACCAAAACATTAAGTGATATACTTCCAGGTGATTTTTCAGTTTATTTAGATTTTCAGTACTATCTGCATATATTTTTAAAATATATTACTAATTAATCATTCATAACAATGGAATTAAAACCTTCAATTACAGTTTAAGTTTTGTTTATTGCCAGGAAGATCAAGCCTAGGATGTGCCCATGCATTATGTTGCTGATTTAAAATGAAATTAAAGAGTACTAGAGTTGAACATATAAGTATTTAATAGGCATGGGTTTTAGAGGACTCAGTGACTATTTGGAGATACAAGGTAATTTGTTTAGGTATACCTGGCCTCCAGAATGCATGGAGGAAAGTTGGCATAGAAGGAAGTCAAGGGAGGATGAGGTTGGAGAGGAAATAAGACCAAGCTTGGCTAATACAAGAGCACTAGGGATAACTGATAGCCAGAGAGTGTTCATTTCCCAACCATGGAAAGGGGTGAAAGACATGGCTATCGATCAAACTCAAAATTCTTACTAGAATTTTATTATAAAGATATTTTCATCTTGATTCACTCAGAGACTATCTAAGAAGTTGTCATTGTTGGCAGTCTAGTCAGTAATTTAGCCTTTTCTCTCTTGTGTTTTATTACCTGCTCAACAAATCCTACCACATTGACTCCCCATAATTTTATTGACTTCCTACCTTGTTACTTCCAATCATACTGTCTTTCTGAAATGGCTTTATGTCCTTTTTCAACTTCTAAAGTTTTACTTCCAATGCAATGACTTCCCTCATTACCCTGAGGGTGAATTACTTGCTTCCTTCTCTGTGATCCAGTAGAATTATTTTAGAGTCCACTGTGATAGAAATTGCACATTACATCACATTGTAGTTTACAGAAAACATGGAACTTGAGAGCTTACAATTGTGTCTGGCAGGTACTATCCATTTTAAATAAATAATTTCATTTAAATTTGTGATAATTCTGCATATATGGACTAATGTATTATGTCAATTTTGTAGATGATAAAATTTAAGCTGGAGAGTAAAATAAACTCACTCAGAGCCACAGAGCTGATATATGGTAAAACAAGCACTTAATGTCATGTGCATATGCCTCCAAAGCCTAAGATTTTGTATACTTGACTATCCTTAGTTACACATCTACCTCTGATTGATTGTAGGTCTTTCCAGGGTAGAGATTTTGTCTTATTCATTTAATATCCTAAGCACTTGATCTAGGACTTTGAACATTGCAGTTGATGTATACGTATTTTTTTAAATAAATGAGTGATTTAATTCCTGCAATAAAACTGTACAGTTTTTGTTTTGCTTCTCTAGATATGTCAAGACCAGATGATAAATCATTTAGTTCTATACTTAAACATGAGTAATGAATAAATATATGTTGCTACAGTTAAATTTCGAAACAAAAAAGCAGTTTTATTGACACAGTGTTGATGAATGTAGGTCAATATGGAGCAGGAATAAACTGTCAATAGAGAAATAAATCAAGTTTTGGAATAAAGATATACTATTATATTTGGAGATTAGACATATCTTATTTTAAATAGTGAAGTTTATTAAGACTAAAATAGCTTATCATCTGTTATGTTACACTATATTTACTAAGAAATAACTAGTAAGCTAAAATTTATTTTTAAACAGGTCCCAAGGAAATAGATCCCATATAAGTTCATACTGCAATATCAATTTGCTCTAGGACATGCCTTGAAGACTGTTAGGATTTTGTTCTTTTTTTTTTTCTTTCTTAACTGCTTTATTCTATATGTTGCCTTAAAAAAACCATATAAAAGTTCTTGCCTAGAAGATAGCTTCAGAATCATAATGATGTGCTTTCAGTAAATTGAAACATCTTGAGTTTACAACAAAATCATCTTAAAATAATGTCAAAATTGGTATAAAATTGATAGATACAATATTTGAAGTTTTTAACCATGAATAAACACCTGATGGAAAGCAAGATGCAGTATTCTTCATTTGATTAACTGGATTATCCAAATGATACAATAGTCATACACGGAAATATAATGCTAAATCAAGAATTGATATGAAACCATTAAACTTCATTTTTATTCTCTGTCTCCCCAAGGGACATATATTGTGAATAGGCAGGGTACAGAAAAGAAGTGAAGAACAATGCTACAGTATTCTAAAATGACTTATCTTCATTTTTTTTTCAGTCTATACTGACAGATCTAAGGACTCAGGCTTATATGAAGATTGAAGGATAGGAAAGAAAAAAAGACATATAAAAATGTTACATATATGGCACTGTGATCTCAGTCTAGAACCCAGCAATACTGAGAGGGAGATTTATTACCTGTCTTTTATAGATGAGTAAACTGAAACACTGAAAATTACATGAAATTTAAAATTTTTGACTAAGAGATAGTAAAGATTTTAAAACTATTACTGAATAATTCTAATCTCCATTAAATTATAGTATATCTTCAAAATTACAAATTCATAAATTTATATGTTAGTAGAACTACATGGGAAGTGACCTCTCCCCCCAGAATGGTGGCAGCAAAGGGAAATACATATTTAAGCTCACTTTATAAATTAAAAAAATAAATTTTCCAATTTTTTCCAAACACTAAGTTATTGTCTCAAAAATGTTTTCCTGTTGAAAAACACAGATGATTTATATTAATTTATGTCAATCAATTACCAGAAAACATAATTATCTCGAGGTTATATTGCTTGGTCTTATTTTCTAAAACCTCAAGCTGTTATTATATATTGAACAAAATGGTAAATTAATTCTAAGGAGAATAAAAACAAGCAACAGTTGTAATTTTTGTCAGGCTGACAGCATATAATTGGTTAAAAGCAGCCATAGATTAAATAAATATTGGATTTTGAACAGAAGTGTCAAACCAGGCTTACATTATGAGATAATTTTTTTTTTTTTTTGGTTTTGATAATTTATTCGTATGAATATTATAGTTATGCATTTTGTTAAACTTCTGAGGCTTCTCCACTTCCCAGTCATATGAACTTTGACGGTTTACTTAAAGCAAACAGAAATGTATTGCCCAGATCTTTCTTCAAGAGCGGCCTTTTTGAACAAGGAGGAATTTTGGAGGAATTTGGCTAGTTGACAGCCTCTCTTACCTCCTTTTGATTTACCTTTGCTTTTGAGTTTAGATTATAATCTTCTAGGGATGGCCCTAGCCAATGACCAAACGGGACTGAGGTACATGCACCTGGCATTAAACCTAATGTGACGTGCATTTTACAGGCAATCTTTGCTGGAAAGCTCTCCTTTGACCTAGCAGAGACTTTGCCACATTTACTTCATGATCCAACAACTCCTCTTGCCCAAATTTGCTTTCTTTATTTTCTTTTTCAGGTATAATCCCCCCCCACCTCAATTTTTTGTACTTTTAACTCTATGTCAGCCTCTCCTTTCCAGAGGACAAAACTGACACAGAAGTTCCAGGAGTCATTTGAGAAAGCAGAGAGTGAGATAGAATTGGGGAACTTGATGACTCATCCGCTGGCAACAAGGATACTATGCTAGGGGTTTTGTGGGTTAGGGTAGTACTGGGAACAAATTGACAGCTCAATTGCTAAAACTTTCACAGATGGTGACTGGAGAGAATGTTCAATAAAAAGAAAGACTCTGGTCTGTGCAGTGATATAGGAATTGTAAAAATATGAGGATGCAGGAGTGAGGGGAGGAGGAGATAGAAAATTTCCATACAAGGAAAATAGAATAGGCTGGTTGTTATTAAGTTATACTGATACTCTACAGAAGGAAAATGGAAAGCTTAACAAATAACTAAAAACTAAGTGTGAAGACCAGAGGCTTTCTTTGGTATTTTACAAGGAGAAAAGAAGAAGGTGAACACCAAACATAGGATTGAGTAATCAGAGTGGCTAAATTTCAAAAATGATGTAATGATCAGCTAAGGCAGGTCTATAATGACAGTGTCTGAGCCTGGGAAATGGCGAAATGCCTGGCTGTCAGGTCAGGGATCTGGAAAAGAAAGGGTTATAAGATTAGAGACAAGGAGATCTGTGTAGAGTCATGTGGATGAACATATGGGAGTGGGTACAATGTGTAAATATTATAGTATTACAGCTCAATGCCCTCAAGATAGTATCCACCACAGAAGAAACACTAAACAACCCAATAGATAAAGTAAAATTAGCCAGCCTTTGCTATCAGCCACTCTAGAACTGGTGCAATGCACCCATGTAAGGAGTGACCACAAAAGGGTCAGCAATTCATTCTAATAGGAACAGATATCTATTTATATGTTTACCTTTCCTATTGGCAGAGCTTCAACCAGAATCATTATTAGAGTACTTAACAGAATTTCGCATATCACAGCATTCAACCAGGGGACCCTCTTCACAGCAAAAAAATGTATGGGGGTGGAATCACTTGTTCCTATTGCATGCTGCAGTGTCCCGTGGCAGCTGGTCTTAGAGAATGCCAGACTGACTTTCTAAACATGCAAGTGAAATTCCAGCTCAGAGAAAGTACTCAAAGTTTATGTAGTGCTATCATTCAGGTCACAATGTATTTACGAAACTAGGTTCTCATATGGTGCTGTGTCCTCAGGAGGAAGGATATATGGCCCTAGGAACCAATGAGTGGAAGTAGGCTTTGCCATCATTTTCAATGCCTCATTGGTGGATTTTGTTTTCTATCACAAAATCTGGACTCTGTAGGGATGGAGGTTCTGAACCTAAAAGGGGGCATATAATTGCCAGGCAACACAGAAAAGTTCTCACTGAAACTACCTGTTACCTGTTACAGTTGATGCCAGTTCAGCAACATAAAACCTTATATGGTTCAACTGTTTAAGTGTGCCTAAATTAGGGTTGGGTAGTAAATGGATTCCTGGCACCAAATCCAGCATACAGTGGGTTCACTGAGCTTTTGGATCTACCCAGTGATCATTTCTTCAGTCCCTGAATTCATAATTGAGATTGATATACTTGGCAGCTGGAGCAACCCCCATATCGAATTAAGAGTTATCTCAATGGGAAAAAGCTATCTTAGTGAGAAAGCTGAGAGGAAATGTCTGAAACTGTCTTCCTCTGGCCAACATAATAAATTAAAAATAATACTGTGGGCTTCCCTGGTGGCGCAGTGGTTGAGAATCTGCCTGCTAATGCAGGGGACACGGGTTCGAGCCCTGGTCTGGGAAGATCCCACATGCCGCAGAGCAGCTGGGCCCGTGAGCCACAATTACTGAGCCTGCGCGTCTGGAGCCTGTGCTCCGCAACAAGAGAGGCCGTGATAGTGAGAGGCCCCCACTTGCCACAACTAGAGAAAGCCCTTGCACAGAAACGAAGACCCAACACAGCCATGAATAAATAATAAATAAATGAATAGATACTTCATCATCTACCTTTAAAAAAATAATAATAATAATACTGCATTGGAGTGGAGACAGTGTAGACTACTGCTTCACTTAAAGTTCTAAAGGATACAGGAGTGGTAGATGCTATCATAGCAGAAATAGGCCATCCACCCTGACAAGGCAATGCAACTAGAATGAAAGCACTCATGCTTGTTAAAGAAGAGGTCTGAGAGGTTCTGCCCACGATGAAGTCTACAGTCTATGGGGCAAGGAAGTTATACACACACATACAAATATTTTCTCCATGTGGTGGAATGAAAGAGTTGGTTTTACTGAGAGTAACATCTTCCATTTTCATTCATTCTTTCATTCATATCAGTAGCTGGACTGCAAAAATTTCTTTGATGAGGAGGTGGTGAAAATTATGAACTTGCTCTTGTTACATTATAGCACAACCTGTGTATGACTTTAAATGTAGATAATAATCCAAGTGTCCTCCAGGACATACAATTATTTGGGGGGGGGGGGAGTGGTGAGGAGAAAGAGAACATAGAATTTAGCTTAATCTATTTATCAGTTGGATCTTTCATTAAAATATTAGGAAAATAATAGAACAGCTATTCCTATTTTTTTTAAAATAATGTTGATCTGTATCTCATTTCTCTTTTACACTCATTGTACTCTTTCACATATAAACAAAACTAAGATCTGTCCATTTTACTAATAATTACATTTCTAAAAATTTTACTGTGCACAATTTTTTATCCACATTAATCTAGCTCAGTTTTTAACCATGTGAAACTATACATTCTTTACTCCTTGGAATCTCTGTGATTTAACTTGATGTTCTTGCATGTCCTAAGTTTGTGCTAAAAGCTATGCCAACTAATTTTTCTAGAAATAAATATAGCATTCCTGAATTGATCAGTTAAATTCATAAATATATTTTACCATGTGCTAAAATAATGATTGACAATATTGATTCTGGATGTTTTCCATTTTTATTTTGGAATTATACGTGAGACAATTGTGTGATCACTTCTTTTTGGCTGAATATTTTGTCCAATTTTTATCTGTATTTGCCTTTGCTTTCCATATTTCCTTTTGTCTTAGAAAAGCTAATAATTCTAGACATCTCTGGCAATTCTTTCTTAACCTTGTTTTTACAGTCTAAAGCAATTCTTGACATACTGCTTCTTAGACTGGGGATATGCTAAAAGTACAAAATATGACTAAAATTCACAGTCCTAATGTTTGAATCTTGATATTATCAGCACTCTCAGATTACATATAAAATGTTAGTGCCTTTTTATTATATGGTTATAAATATTCATAAGGAATAGTTCAAAGTATCTTTCTTACCTCAGAAGATTTGCTATTTGGTTTCAAATAAAAAGCAGTATGAGTATACAAATACTTAAAGATAAAGAAATATTTTGATGGGAAAACACCTACTCTGAAAAGAATGAGAAAATGAAAAGGTGTCTGCTTATTATTTTAGATTATATATTTTTTTCAGATTTGAAGAGCAAGAATAATAGTTCATGTTTTCTATTCAGATCTATTGAGCCAAGTTTGTTGTTTAACCAGGTACAAAAGAAATAAAACACAATAGATTCATGAGGGAAAATCATGATAGATTCTCTCGTGATTTAAACATCTTATTTTGGACTTGTATTAAATATGAATATGTCAACAAAGTTCAATGGATTAGAATCATATCACAAAGTGAAGGAATGAAAACCTGCTGGTAATATAAATCTGATTAGATCTGGTGAGTAGGAAGTAGCAACTACTGTAGACAAAATAATAAAGCATATGTGAGACAAGAGATGGGAAATAAATCCTACAAAAAAAAACCCCCAAGTGCCTACTACCTTGCTGGTATGGAGCACATTTAGGAATCTTTGGAAGATAAAAGATAAGCTGCTGCATATTGTCCCTCCTATCACTAAGAAATAATCACAATGTCTATTGGACCTCTTTGGACTTTGGAGAAAATGTCTTGTCTCATTTGGGCATACTACTCTGACCTATTCACTGAATGACACGGAGCTGGAGAGTCGATGCAGCCTGGAATTAGGACTTGGAAGGTTAATCCCTGGCCAAGCATGCAAGTAGGACATTGAAGGTTAATCTTGGCCCTGCCAGCTAAAAGCAAACTTCTGATGATCGTAACTATTTTTTTAAATTAATTAATTAATTTATTTATTTTTGGCTGTGTTGGGTCTTCGTTGCTGCGCAGGGGCTTTCTCTAGTTGCGGCGAGCAGGGGCTACTCTTCCTTGCGGTGCGCGGGCTTCTCATTGTGGTGGCTTCTCTTGTTGGGAGCACGGGCTCTAGGCACGCGGGCTTCAGTAGTTGCAGCACGCGGGCTCAGTAGTTGTGGCTCACGGACTTAGCTGCTCCGCAGCATGTGGGATCTTTCCGGACCAGGACTCGAACCCTTGTCCCCTGCATTGGCAGGCAGATTCTCAACCACTGCGCCACCAGGGAGGAAGCCCTTCACTAACTATACATAGAGAAAAAAATGATTTGCTACATCAACAGTTGATACAAGGTGCCAGAGGTACCATGGGATGTGTTGATTTGCTCTAGCAATAAAATCGCAAATGGAAGAGCAGCTGCCATTGAAGTCACCACCTGATTAAATTTATGATAGTCCACTATCATTCTGCACTGGTCAAATATGAAAATTGAATGCAGATTTTTTCTTTAAATACAAATATAGAGTTTATTGAAAGCTATTTCTATACCTACAACAAGTTAAATACATCTGTTCGTACACATATATACATAATTGCTCTGCCTGTAGTCTTAAATCAGAACTGAGTGAAACAGTAGATAAATATTAATATTCTTCATCTTTTTACAGACATTACTATACATTGACCTGTTTAAAAAATAAAAAGCATTTCTCTATTTTTTATTAAACTGTAAATAAAATATAACATATATACAGTAATGTACATAAATAATAAAAGTATTGTTTGATAAAACTGGTGACACACCATTGTAATTGTCTTTCACATTATGAAATAGAAAATAATTGACATTCTTTAATCTACCTTATCACTTTATAGTCACTGCCCTAACTAATTGTAACCATTAGCCTCATCCAATGTCATAAATCAATTTTCTTGTTTTTAAACTTGGATTGAATGAACTCATACAGCAGATAATCTTTGATTCCTGGATTCTCCTCTTATTATTTGGGTGAGTCTTCCATGCTGCTCTATATAGTTATGTAGTTTTATATAGTTTGCTTGTTTCCATTTATTCCAGCGTGTGAATAGGTCATAATTTATTTATTTAATCTATTGTTAATGTTTTGACTATTGTAAATTGTTTTTCCATGATAATTTTTCATGTCTTTTGATCAACATATGTATGCATTTCAGTCCCATATATGCCAGGAGTAAAGTTGATGAGTTATAGATTATTTGTATTTTCAGCTTTAGTAAATACTAGAAAATATTTTCCAAAGTGATTGTTCTAAATTATACTACTACAAGCAGGATATGAGAATTCTATTTACTTTACTCATCAGCATTTGGTATTGTCTGTCTTTCTCATTTTAGCCATTCTGGTGGCTGTGTAAGATAACTCTTTGTTGTTGTAATTTACCTTTATCTGAGAACTAGTAATGTTAATAAAGTTAGTAAAGTTAAGGGTCCCTTCATATGATTATTTGCTATTTAGATAGCCCCTTTTATGAAATGTTCAAGGTTTGTTTGCCTTTTTAAAATTGGATTACTTGCTGTTTATATTTAGGAGTTCTTTGTATATTCTGGATATAGATCATTTGATAGTATCAGAGATTATCAGTGCAGGTTCTACCAGAGAAACAGAGAAAAACAAAGAAACAAATTATGTTTATATATATATATACATATATATATACACATATATATACACACATTTCTATTATGATTAGTGCATTTTGTGTCCTCTTAAAGATATATTTGCCTATGCTAAATTCATAAAGCTATTTTTCTATGTTCTTCTAAACAGATTTAAAACTTTCACATTTAGATTTAAAATCCAACTGGAATTGATTTGTCTTTCTTCCTGATTCAGTCTTGGGAGATTATACTTCTATTTTAAAAATTATATTTGATGACTTTCATAAAAGTCATAATTAAGTATTCTTATAATTAAATATTCCTATATTTAACCTTCTTTTCTTTCCTTAACATTTATATATTCAATCCTTTATTCCACCAATACGTATTGACCATCTATAATTTATAAGTATTGTGCTGGAAATGGGATAGAATGATATAAAATAAAAACAAATTTCCTTTTACCTTATTTTTTTCTGTTTTCTTTTTTATTACCTTTCATTTTTGATAACAAATAAATGGATTTTTGTTCTTAAAAAAGGAAAAGTGTCAGTCAGTTAATATCTATACTAAGGTTATAGCAGCATATACAAGAAACCAGTGAGGTAGGTGATGATTTATGTAAAAATAATGATGGTTAAATTGTCATTTAAAAATTGGGACCCTGCTCCCATCATCCATAATCATCATGCTATGCACTTGCCAAACATAACTAACCCACAGGTCTCAATGTTTAGGTCATTTAGTCAGGGACACCTTCTCAAATCCATATTATATGTTTCCATAGCACCTAAAATTCTATATAGCGTTTATAGTAATTACGAACAGTTATTTGTGTAATTATTAAATTAGAGTCTATTTTCTCTCTACTAAACTATATGTTTCATGAAAACAGAAGAAATGTAGGCTATCAATTAATTAAAAATGGAAGAACAGAGAAAAAATAGAGAAAAGAAGAAAGAGAGAGAGAGAAAGAGGATGAGAGGAAGAAAGGAATTTATGAGGGTGTTGTGCTCATAATCCTTTATAATAAGTTTTCCAAAAAGTTTATGTAATTTTCAATGTTTTGAAAACATTTCCATGCAGCTATTAAACTTTGTGGAAGAATTTTATGTCCCTTGTAACACAAGGTCTGACCCTATTTTTTTTTATGTTTAACAGATGACAGATTTTAAACCTCATTTCTCTCTCTTCCCCTTGTATCTTGCATCTGGGAAAGCTGGTAAGAAATCCTGGCTGCTTCCTCCTTTGGCACTAGAGGGAAATTCAACCCACATAACCTCCTGCCTATGCCGCCTTAGTTCCAACCCCATCCACTATGAAAATCACAAACCCATCTCCTTTCTCAAGCCTTTTCAGACCTGTTTTCAGGGACTGCCTGGCTCTCTCCAGGAAATCCTCAATTACACAAGCAGTAAATCTTTTCATATCCTCTTGGTGTGACATCATCAGTTTTGACATCTGAACCAAATTTTGGATGGGATTTTCTCCTATTTATGTAGAGTACAAAATATACAGTCTCCCTGTATAGTCTATGTATATTTAGGTATAAAGTTGTCAATTTATACATCAAAATATGTAACAGAAATGATGCAAGTTAGATAACTTGAGGTATTTTGTAGTGAAATAAATTTAAATCCAAAGCCATTTCAATTTATGTCTCAAAGCCTGGCTTTTTGCACACTTTATGAATGACTTTTTTTCTTACCAAAAGTTTATTTTTCTTATTTGTAAGCAAATTTACATCAAAAGTCTTACAGGGGTATAAAATTTAATTCACATTTGATTATACATATAATGTATAACTTTAATCTTAAAAGTATACAATTACATGAAGAGAAATTTAAAAATTCAGCCAAGACATATATTAGTTAATACCATATTTGCATTGTCATTTTCATCATCTGCGATTGAAATAATGGCACATTATTCCCCACGTACTAGTTTAAATAAGTTGGCTTATTTAATAATCATTTATTCTTTCCAGTTTTTTTCCAGCATTTCTTGGCAAGTCTCTGAGCATTTCATGTGGATTATCAGGAAAGATTTTACAATAACCAATGGCTGGCAACGGTTATTCCAATTTCCAAAAGTTGTTAACACAAAACACAAAACAACAACAAAGAGTAAGCAAGTAAATAATAACAACAACTCTTCTCCATCCAGAGTTTGGACAGAGACTGAGTTTACACATTTTCTTTCTGTTTGGAAGAATAATGTTTCCTTGTTGAAAACCTTTAAACGCTTTCAACCATCTTTGATCTATAGATACTTCTTTTGTTGTATTTCACTAGCAAGTTCTCATTAAGATGTGACTTAAGGACACAGTGTTCATTAAAAAGATAATATGACTGAGTTCATTGCCTATTTTCCAAGATTTACCATTAAGTTAAAGATTTACCATTCTGGCCTCCCCAACTGAACCTAGCAAACTTACAGTTTCTATGAAGATTTCCTTTCTAAAGGACTACTTAATTATTAATCTACAAATATGCAGCTGCCTACTTCCCAAGGTCCAAATCACAACAAACAGCATTTTAGTAGTTTTCATGTTAAGGTCCTTTACTTTAGCAGTAAAATTAAATTTTTTTCTTACAATTCTTTTATGATCACCAATATTTATATGAGATTTATGGTGCTGAAAAAAATAATAGCTAACATATATAGAGATTTCCTGTGTGCCAGGCAGTGTGTTGAGCGCAAGCATGAATTCTCTCACTTAATCTTTACAACCATCCTGAGTCTGCTACTTATTCAGCATGTGACTTTGGACATGTTATTTAACTTTTCTGTGTTTATATTTTGTTATCTATAAAAGGAAGATAAAATTACCAACCTGATGGGATGGTTGAACCATTTTTTTTCCATATATATCCTAGCCAAAAAAACCCCTCTGATTTTGTTACTAATGAAATGATTACACTATTTCTTGATTACCATAAGCCTCATCCAGCTATTCAATATCTTTCACCAAAGGTAAAATGTAAATCATGTTTTTATCAAGGTAAAAACAGAATCAACTACAGTTTGGTTCTATAATGGAATAAACTTCAACCACATATAAAATTATGCATTTTTTATACAAATGGTTTTAATCTCAGATCTTCTGAACTCATTATAGAAATCTATATAGAACTACTCCACCATGATTATTAAATGTTTAATTTCATTTTGTGATTAAGAAGAATTCATTTTCTTGGTCATCAATTGAATCAATAATATAATGATATCATAAATGGGTGTTGAATTGTCAAAAGCTTTTTCTGCATCTGTTGAGATGATCATATGGTTTTTATTCTTCGATTTGTTAATATGGTGTATCACATTGATTGATTTGCATATATCTAAGAATCCTTGCAGCCCTGGGATAAGTCCCACTTGATCATGATGTATGATCCTCGTAATGTGTTGTTGGATTCGGTTTTGAGTCTATGTTTATCAGTGATATTGGTCTGTAATTCTCTTTTTTGTGATATCTTTGTCTGGTTTTGGTATCAGGTTGTTGGGGGCTTCCTAGAATGAGCTTGAGAGTATTCCTCACTCTGCAAATTTTTTGGAAGAGTTTCAGAAGGATATATTTCTTCCTAGTTCAGTCTTGATGGTTGTACCTTTCTAAGAATTTGTCAGTTTCTTCCAGGTTGTTCTTTTTATTGGCAGATAGTTGCTTGTATTTGTCTCTTATGATCCTTTGTATTTCTGTGGTTTCCTTTGTAACTTCTTTTTCATTTCTAATTTTATTGATTTGAGTCCTCTCCCTTTTTTTCTTGATGAGTCTGGCTAAAGTTTTATCAATTTTGTTTATCTTCTCAAAGAACCAGCTTTTAGTTTCATTAATCTTTCCTACTGTTTTTTTCATCTTTATTTCATTTATTTCTGCTCTGATCTTTATGATTTCTTTCCTTCTACTGATTGTGGGTTTTGTTTGTTCATCTTTCTCTAGTTGCTTTAGGTGTAAGGTTAGGTTAATTATTTGAGATTTTTCTTGTTTCTTGTGGTAACATTGTATTGCTATAAACTTCCCTCTTAGAACTGCTTTTGCTGCATCACATAGGTTTTGGGTCATCGTGTTTTCATTGTCATTTGTTTCTAGGGATTTTTTGATTTACGCTTTGATTTATTCAGTGATCCATTGGTTATTTAGTAACATATTGTTTAACCTCCATGTGTTTGGTTTTTTACAGTTTTTTTTCCTTATAATTGTTTTCTAATCTCATAGCATTGTGGTTGGAAATGATCCTTGATATGATTTCAATTTTCTTAAATTTACTGAGGCTTGATTTGTGACCTAAGATGTGATCTATCTTGGAGAACATTCCATGTGCACTTGAGAAAAAAGTGTATTCTGATGCTTTCGGATGGAATGCCCTATAAATATCAATTAGGTCTATCTGGTCTAATGTGTTATTTAAGGCTTGTGTTTCCTTATTAATTTTCTGTCTGGATGATCCGTCCATTGGTGTAAGTGGGGTGTTAAAGTTCCCCACTATTATTGGGTTACTGTTGATTTCCCCTTTTATGGCTGTTAGCATTTGCCTTTTGTACTGAGGTGCTCCTATGTTGGGTGCATAAATATTTACAACTGTTATATCTTCTTCTTGGATTGATCCCTTGATCAGTATGTATTGTCCTTCCTTGTCTCTTGTAACAGTCTTTATTTTAAAGTCTATTTTGCCTGATATGAGTATTGCTACTCCAGCTTTCTTTAGATTTCCATTTACATGGAATATCTTTTTCTGTCCTTTCACTTTCAGTCTGTATGTGTCCCTGGATCTGAAGTGGGTCTCTTGTAGATAGCATATATATGGGTCTTGTTTTTGTATCCATTCAGCCAGTCTATGTCTTTTGGTTGGGGCATTTAATCCATTTACATTTAAGGTAATTATCAATATGTATGTTCCTATTGCCATTTTCTTAATTGTTTTGAGTTTGTTTTTGTAGGTCTTTTTTCTCCCCTTCCATTTTGTTCTTTTCTCTTGTGTTTCTTGCCTAGAAAAGTTCCTTTAGCATTTGTTGCAAAGCTAATGTGCTGGTGCTGAACTCTCTTAGCTTTTGCTTGTCTGTAAAGCTGTTGATTTCTCCTTTGAATCTGAATGAGAGCCTTGCTAGGTAGAGTGTTCTTGTTTGTAGGTTTTTCCCTTTCATAATTTTATATATATCCTGCCACTCCCTTCTGGCTTGCTGAAAAATTTTTCTGCTGAAAAATCAGCTGATAACCTTATGGGGATTCCCTTGTATGTTATTTGTTGCTTTTCCCTTGTTGACATAGAAAAGTAACAAGATAGACTGTATTCCCTGAGTCTGTATTTTGAAAAGTATTTCACATTTTCTTCAGTCTATTTTAAAAAGTTTATTGTATCTACATAAGAGAGAACCATTGTGTCTGCTCACTAAAGGAATATGTTTTTATTAATCTTTTAGAGGCAAGCTAAATACCACAGATACATTTCTTCTCACCTATGTTATTTACTCCTCTAGTTTGTAGCTTTAGCTTTTCTTTCCCATTCTGCATTTGAGAAAATTATTCTAGAAAAAAAAACATTAGCTATTTTTATCATTTTTTTGTTTTTCTCATAATTTTTGTATCATTTTATAGTACACATTTTTCCAGATCCAGAATATTGCCTTTGCTTTATAGAAGAAAATTCCCTTTAAACCATGAATTTGTTTGAACTTATTAATTTGGCTTCATTTTTCAATGTAAATACTTACAAAGTATTTATTTTTAATTTTGAATCCTAGATCCCAAAACTGGCAATTTTGAGGTTTTACTACATTTTTGGACCCATAATACTTTTTATCCTGAAGTAACCTTATCACTGCCTTGTTAATTTTTTTTTAATTAAAAGTTATTTCATCTTGAAGTGTGGCTTGGGAATCATCCATGTACAATATATGCTGATAAATAATAACAAAACGAGAATTATCTTTCAAAGTCCAAGTTGAGCATTTTTATTACATAATAGAAAAAAATCTTGGCGATAAAAGTAAATTTATTTATAAAGAACCAATTACAGTATCTGCTTTCCATCTTTAGGAAACCAAAAGTGTCCTCCCACACACAATACACAATGAGTTCTTCCTCCTCTATACCTCCAGGCTCCTCTCTGGAGATCCCTTGGTTAGAACCCACTGAATAGCTGATCTGTGAGAGAACCATCATCTCCTGTTACACTTAACATTAGCAAATCTTTTAGGTGCAAGCAACAATGCTCCTGGAAAAAGTAACTTAAAGAATCACTCTTTAAATCATGCAAATTTTTGTTAGCTCATTCTCTGTTTCTTTTTTTTTTTTTTTAACAAATACTAATTAAGTACCTAAGATGTATCTGGAATTTTGTAAGCACCTGTCAGACCACAGAATAAGGACCATCAAAGTCTTCCTGGGAAAAGGTAAGCAAGGAAAAAGGGGTTTGACTTGATTTAAAACATAAAGATCATCAGCAGTTTTCCTCCCTACACCAATATTACACCCCTATCACTGGAGGAGTTGATTTCTGCATAGAGAAGTACGCCAGACACATCATAGATCAAGTAGTTGATTGTATTAAATGCTGTAGAGCCATGAAGTGGAAGAAACACTAATGCAACCTAGGGTTTCACTGGCATGGCTTAGGAAATTTCAAAAGGGTTTGTTTAGTCAAGATATAAAGATAATATATTCAAAACAAACAAGAACAGCTTATATTAAAGCATATGCTATGTTTCATAGATACTTTTTGCAAATGTATTTCAGAAAAGGATGATATAAACATGCAAAGCAGTGAGAACATTCAAAGAAATACATCTGACATAAGACTCACTTGCTTGTATCTTTTCTTTCTATTCCCTCTCATTTTCATTTGCTAGCTGTTGAGTGCTAGGAATGGAAACTCAAATAACAGTGAAAGAATGTTTATAAGAAACTCATTTCAGTTATTGGAAATATATGTATAATGCTACAGAAATATAATAATCATTCTAGCCAACACATAAATTATTTATTATATGACAGATCATGTTCTAATTGATTTTGTATAAGTATTAGTTTAATTTTTATTAAATATTACAAGGTATGGGATATTGGTAAGAACTACTGTTATCTCCATATTAGAAATGATAAAAATAAGACAAAGAAAAGTTAAGTAGATTGCCAAATTTATACAGACTATATTCTGTAGGGACAGGATTTGGAACTCATCTAACTTATCTACAGAATCAAAACTCTTGATCTCTAAACTTTACTTTCTTGGCATATAAGAAGCTATGGTAACATGAAGAAGGAAATCATTTTTAATGATACACCTAGAATATTGTTTCACAAAAGTGGTGACATTCAAAATCAAATGCAGAATATTTAAATTTTGTACATTTATATTTTCATTCAGACGTTTACTTATCATGTCTCATTTGCATGTCACACACTGTGTAGGCAAGATATTAGTGAGTTGGATTGTCACCTTGTGCTTACATTAAAGTAAGAGAAAGTAGTTAACATTAACAAATACATAAAATAAAATATTTACCTAAGTGTTTTTCTGATATAAAGAGAGTAGGTGTTAACCACTTGTCCTTGCCATAGCTACTATTCTTAATCCTTAAGACAAGTTTGCCCAAATGGCTTTTCAGGGAAATAAATACTATAAAGAGTAAATAATTATTAAGTTTCTAGTCCTAAACTCTTATGTAATCTTTCCTATTAATCCACTGGGCTGGTCAGACCCTTAAACACAAGATTAATCTAGTTGAACGCAAAAATCATAGTGAGATTAAGCAGCCTGTTATGTGCCTCTTTTCTCCTAAATCTTTACCCATACTCTTTCTCTTAATCCAAGTGAAACAAAAGTGATTTCTCCTAATTTGGTTCCAGCGTTTAGTATTAGGGTACTGACTTGTCCACATGTGCATAGCACATATTTCAACATTAATATTCTGGCTTCAACCTGTTAGATACATCTGCCTATCTTTCAATTCATTTTCAGTTCAAGCAAGAAAAATGGGTGCTGCTTTTTTAGTCCCTCAAATCCCAATAAATCACACGAGAGATGAAATAAATTATAAAAATGCATGTTGCTGAGTCTATACCATACTTATGTTTTTATATACATATACAAAGAGAGAGATAAATAGACACATTTTATGTGTACTATAAAGCAGGTGGATGCATGGAGATAAGATGACCTTTATCTTAATAAATACAGTGTTCACCAAGCTGAATTTCTGTCAAGATGCTCACAGAGTTTAACAAAAGTCCTCATTTTAGAGCTGAAACCAAATTGCTTGTTCCCATTAAGAAAGACCTTTATGACCTTTCTACATTTCCTTCCACAAAACTAAAAGCAGACTAAGCATGGGTGACAGCACTTGGTAAAAGTGATTGTAGTGACATTTTAGATCTGTCAAGTCTTTCTGTAACTACTGCGCTGTAGGTAGCCTAATGAGACACAGTGCATAGTAACACAGTGTGAAAAACCCTTTAGAACTCTTGTTACAGTCATTTGAAGGGGGTTACAACTCTGAAGGCCATCATTTCCTGCTGAGAAGTGGAATCTTTTGGTAGCTGCTGAATTGCAGCAAAATGTCTTGAAAGCAATTCCCTTTCACTCATAACAACGCAAAGATTTAGATATACTGGGCTTCTGTTGATGATGGACACAAGCTTGGCCTCCTTATAAATGGAATTCACATCCAGGGGAGTGCTTTCTGAAAATTCAAAGATCTACTTAAATAACTCCTCACTCCTCTGCATATAAAGTGTAAATTTGTGATGAATAGACTTAGACTATTTATTAAATTATATAACATTTTAACACTATATAGAGCTTGTATTTTTCTGTCACAATAAAATGACAACTATTGAGAATGGTGCTGATGTTCGGACATTTCCTCTGAAAGATAACCACAAAAAGATTTCTATCCAGAATAACTGAATATAAAAAGTTTCAGATTTTGAGAAATTCTAGGTAAATAAAAGTTATGTATGTCCCTTCAATAAATATTTATTGAGAATCAACTTTATATAATGCAGGCACCATGGTAAGAACAATGATTAAGGCATGATAGCTTTGCCAAAATAGCTCAAACTACAGAGAAGAAGTAAGGCGTAATATTGTTATAAAATAATGCAGAATAAAATAAGTGTGAAAGTTTACATTGCATATTTGTATGTTCATGCATTATTTGTTATTCGGTCTTCCATCTATTTATAACCCCTTACTTTTCAAAAACTATTTGAGGAAACTTACTATATATGAGTGTGTATTATATGTATGATTGAATGTTAACATTTGTTTGTAGGAGTCCTATAAGCCTAAAATAAATAGGAAATGTGAAGATATAAATAATTCATTTTATCTTATAGAAATACACTTTCTTGCTATCTATATCTAAAGGAAAATATCCATGTAATCATGTAAGAAGCTATAACAGATATTTGTTATTGGGGTGAACAATATCTTTGAAGCTAAGCTAGAAGAAATTTTATTATGGTTTTTTGTTTATTGTCTTCAGAAGAATCAATTCATGTCATTAAACTGTAACAAGTCTGTATGAACTAATTTCATGTAGACTATAAATGTATTTTTCTAATGAAACTTGTGCATGCTGGGAAATTGGAGTGGAGGTAGAAGAATGCTGTATACACATCTTCCATAGCAGGAAGTAAATAGATCATGTCTGCAACTGAAAAATTAAGACACTGAGGTAGATTTGATTTCAATATTAGGAAACATTTTAAAACAGGGTACATTTTTCCTCCCTGGGAATGGTAATTAGTAAAAAGTACAGTTATAAAATGGACTGCATTTTTTATTATAAGCTTTATGCTACTACAGGGGTCCCAAACCCCTTGGCCGCAGACCAGTACTTGTTTGCAGATCGGTACTGGTCCGCGGCCTGTTAGGAACGAGGCCACACAGCAGGAGGTGAGTGGTGGGCGAGTGAGCGAAGCTTCATCTACGGCTCCCCATAGCTTGCATTACCACCTGAACCATTGCTCCCATTACCGCCTGAACCACCCTCTTCCCCCTCCCACCCCACCCCTACCATCCATGGAAAAATTGTCTTCCATGAAACCGGTCCCTGGTGTCAAAAAGGTTGGGGACCACTGTGCTATTATTTAGCTTTTTAAAACCTGGTACTTCTATCCAATATATTTATTTATAACTGCCCCAGGTATCTGATTCTTCAAATCAAATCCTATCTGGATTTCTTTTAATCCTGAGACTGTGTTTTCCATAAACTCCTTTTTTTATTTAAGAACAAACTCATCAGAGATAGGGAAGAAGAGCGTTCCTTTTATTTCCAACATACACGAACCAAAATTTGTTGTATTGTTTTTTTTAGAATTTCAAAAGACTGACTAATCCTAATTTCATTTCAAGTAGATTCACTTAAACAGAAATATAGCCCTTATACTATTCCAGGCATTAAGTACTGTACAAACATTGATTAATTTAATGAGCACAAGCTTACGATGAATGCACTAAATATAAGGAAACTGAGGCACAGAGATGTTAAGAAATTTGCCCAACATTACACAGATAGTAAAAAAGGCTGACTCAAACCTAGGATGTGTACCTCCAGCAGCCTTGCTCTACACTGCTTCCTGCCCATTGATAATTTATTTCTGTTGCTGACTACAGTCATTAGTTATAGTCAAATTTCTTAAAAGGATGATTACTGCTTATATAGAATTATCCTGGATATGTGTTCTCTTCAATGTAAAATTCATAATAAACTTTATGTTTATGGTACAATACCAATTAGATTTATTAAGACTAGAGCTAAAGCAATATTCCATTTCAAAGTAGAAAGTGCGAACAGAGAATAGCACTCACTTTCTCCTTAAGTTTATTACAGCTGCTATTATCCTATATTATAATTGATACCTACCCTTGAGAATAGGGATCTTGCCTCTAAGCCTGGTTAATGCCAAAATACAATGGATGCTCAAATAAAGAAGGAATTGAATGAACTATATATAGCCTCATAATAAAACTTGCCTAATCATGCTTTTGCCATTTATTAACTGCATACCATTTATCTATTATTGTGCTAAGTAGATTATATACATTATCTACTGCCCTCTCAACAACAATGCAAATCATACATCATTACTAACATGTTGCACAGAAAAAAACAAAAACTCTGAGATGTTATATAACTTGGCCACAATCACACAGTGATTAAGTGACAGAGATGTCATCCAAATCTAGCTTCATCCATCACTGCACTTTACAGTTGCTTTGCAGGGAATACTTTTCTCTGAGTGCCCTTTACAAAGAAACCCATGGGTTGAATGTAAACTTCATCTGGGTTATCTCAGGACAAATTTAATTTCATTATTATTTCAATTTCAATTCAATTGATAGAGGAGCAATTAACATACCATATTATCTCTTTTTGTATATTAATTATCAACCAACAGAACAGACACTGGTTCAAAGTGAAAATACTACATCTTCTTCTTCAGTTAAGCATAATCATAATGATGGTTTCATTTCAGAATAAGTTAAGATAAGCAAAGTCTTCATGCACAGTGAGCTTCCCAAAGTAACCTCTCGAATTTGGTTATATCTTAACTGAATCCTAGTATTTCCACATGCATGCTACGAACAGTTGAAAGATACAACCCTGGAATATATAACCACTCTGAAAACCTGGATATTTTATTCAGATTTTCTTTTAGATCATCTAGAGATAACCTACTAGTCATGTTTGAGATATAAGCTTTATTCTATTCCCATCAGGATAGATGACTTCATCCACTAAATTGTGAAAGGGATTAAGAGATACCCTTTGTTGTTCCTTTTGACATGTTTCAGTAAGTAGATGGAAAGCAACTTGTAAGAGAAAACTCTCACCCACTGTGACATATTAAGGAGCCAGACACTGCTTAAATTTTATCTATTTTTCTTTAACCAACACTGTTTCCTAAGAAGAATTGTCTTCTTTACTCTTTCCTGTGAAGGAAACCACTGTGCTGAGTTGAATCTTCATTTGAGGACTCTCAGAACTAGTTTATTTCTATTGTTCAGTAAAATGTTGTGGGAAGAATCAAAACTCCATATTTGAAATATAAAATGAGCTAGAAGCTGGTGTTCTTCTACTTGAACATTCCCTAATCTCACTGTATTTGCAGCCATTCTTATCTGGAATGGATTGCTTTTGTTTTGAGAATTTAAAACTTTCAAAAGTGTCCTTTAATTCTACATGTTGAATTGAAAATGCATTTTTCTTTGAGAATAGAAAGATGCTCACCCAAAGAATTTAGATTCAATTGTGCCATCATATTACATCCATTTTCTGTTTGAGTTCATTAAATTTCCATATTTTACCAGAATAATCAGAATATACTACTCTGCTATATTGATATTTAATTTAGTTGTCTTCCAATAATGATCATTGTAGTATTTAAATTTTTTTTCACTTTCTAAAGATGTTTTCTTGGCATTTGCTAAGATATGCTTCAGTAATTTCAAAGTTTTTCAATATGATAATCTTTATGGTTTTTATCTGCTTTAGAAATGAATGTTTTGAAATTCCTTCATGAGACACACTCTTTTATATACTGCTTTATAATAAAATTTCAAAATTATTTTTACCTTTTAATATCTGCATTTATGATAAGGCAATACCATTTTTATTATTTATTTAATTTATTTCACCTCTGGGACAAATGTGTTCTTTTGCATTTTGACATACTTTAACTGAACAATGTTTGCTTAAGTCATATTCACATTTAATACTCCAAAGTGATTCAGAGTTAAACATGACTTGGTATTAATTATCATATAAGTTGTAATAAAAATAGCAATGACTTTGGAGTCAGAATCCTTGCGTTCAGGTATCAGCAAAGCCAAGACAGGCTGTATCTGGTGGAGAATCCTAAAGCTAGGCAGACTTAGATTCAAATCCCAAACCCATAACCTACTCACAGTGTAAGCTTGGATGAAAATGTAATTGTGTTAATGGAGATGATAGTACATAATATTCAGGGTAAAAGTTAAAATGATTATTTAAGTTTCTTGTGTTCCCTACAGTTCTTCCCTCCTCCCTCCCTCCCTCCCTCCCATCCTTCATTCCTTCTGAGGCAGGAGATAGATGGGCCCCAGGCTGAACAGCTAGAGTTGTCCCCTGTGGACAGATACTCTAAAACAGCAGGAGCGAGAAAGAGCTGAGACCTGTCCAGTTAAAAGATAGAGACCACATATTTCTCATTCTCAAGGTCAAGGAGACCTTCCTGACTATACATGTTCAGAAAGGCTCCTTGGAGGTCAAAGGGTTGGGAGGTGTCACCTTCTAGTAAATGATGTGAACCTATCCATTGGCCTCTTTACTAGAATCCATCTTGGTTAAGAGATGTGTGCGCACACGTGGGAGGACCCTGAGATATACCAAATAGGGACTCAGAGCCAGGCAAAGCAAGATGATTGGCCGAAGGAAACCCAGAAGAAATGCCCCATAAAAGTTATTCAAACTACCATGGTGATGCATCTCTCTCTCTGAGACCACCCATGTGTCTATACATATGTACTCTTTTTCCTGCTAATAAACACTTTACTTGTTTCACTACTTTCCATCTTTGTGGGAATTCATTTCTGCAAAGCTGACAGGCCAGGGTTTTGTCACTGGTCACTGGTCTAGTTACTAGGATTCAGCGCTCTCATAGCCATGGTCTGACTTCAATCTCTGGCTGGAACCAAAATCCTGCTTCAAGCCACTGCAGGCTGAAGCCACCTGAGATCACTTCCTTTTCTCCTTCTTTCACCTATCTATTTACTATTTTTTTCCTTCAACCCAATAGCATTTTACACCCACTGTAAGCCAGGCATTTTGCTCATTCTGGGAACACAAAGACCGGTAGGACAGAGACTCTGGACTCAAAATGATCAATCTAGTAATACATGACCTGAGCAGGAGTGCTGGGGTGAAGTTAGGGGCTGGTGGAGAGAAAGAAAGCTCACACTTAGAAAAGACTTTCAGGAAGCCTGGATTTTTACATATGTTTTCAGATTTAACACATCCAAGAAACATTTCACGTTTCATATATTAGGAAATAGGACTTAAAATTGGTAAAGAAGTTTGTTGTGATCCCTTAGTAGGTGACAAAGCTTGGGTGTAAAAACAAGTTTAGCCTGTTCCAAAACATATCATTTTACTACAAGTCAATATTAAATCCTAAAATGTCAATCATCAGTACTTGTCTCTGCATTTACATAAAGTTGCACATTAAAATCAGAACCCACAGAAAGTGCTTTTCTGGATATTGTAATATTGTTCTTAAAGCCCTATAGCTACATATTATATATATTTATATTAATTATAATATATCTGATTTATGTTATATACCTTTAGATACTCTCTACATGTATAATATTTCATTTCATCAAACACATGGACAACTACACTTCATCTTTCTTCTTCTTCTAAGTTATCAAACATCTGTATTTAGCCCTCATATTAAGCCTTGTTATCACTGATATTTTTTACCTTTTGATATAGTACTTTAAACCCCTTTGAAACTTTTAACAGCTGACTTCAACTGTTCAGGAAAACAAAATGTTCAGAGGCAAGTTGATTTCTTTTAGTTTTGTTACATGGCCGTTAACGCTAAAACTTAGGTAAGTATCTGAAACCTAATCTGAATATTTTAAATGTTTGAGTTAGCCAATGTGCTATTTATTCAAAGAAGCAGGTTGGTATTGTGCCATGGTGCTAATGGCTAGAAATAATAACTTTTGTAGAAATTAATAATAAATTAACTTGAATGAAAAACATCATATTGCTCAAGCTAGCCCTAAAAACAAATCCCCTATATAGTGTTAATATGTATGAAAAATTATTTCAGATCTATTTAGAATCTAACCATTAAACATAAGACAAGATGGGGGAAGTTAATAAAAAATAAAAAGAAATTAAAGATGCTAAAAATACTGAAATGTATTCCCTACATTTTCTGAACTTGATCAATTGTATTGAGAAATATATATATATAACAATCTTGAAAGATAAATATTAGTAATAAGTATAGAGGAAATATTATGAAAATGCATTGAAGAAAGTACAACTTTAATTGCTCTGCAGGACAGTTTTGGTGAAAGAATTATTACAGATTTTTTAAGATAATGTTTTAAACTAGTTACTAGACTGATATTTATGCAAGAAGATAACTTGGGTCTTCACTGTAATTGCTATAAACTTTTTTTTTCAACTTCTTTATTGGAGTATAATTGCTTTACAGTGTTGTGTTAGTTTCTGCTGTACAACAAAATGAATCAGCTATATGCATACATATATCCCCATATCCCCTCCCTCTTGCGTCTCCCTCCCACCCTCCTTATCCCACCCCTTTAGTGGTCGCAAAGCACTGAGCTTATCTCCCTGTGCTATGCAGCTGCTCCCCGCTAGCTATCTACTTTATATTTGGTAGTGTATATATGTTAATGCTACTCTCTCCCTTCATCCCAGTTTACCCTTCCCCCTCCTCGTGTCCTCAAGTCCATTCTCTACATCTGTGTCTTTATTCCTGTCCTGCCCCTAGGGTCATCAGAACCATGTTTTTGTTTTTTTTTTTTAGATTCCATATGTATGTGTTAGCATACGGTATTTGTTTTTCTCTTTCTGACTTACTTCACTCTGTATGACAGACTCTAGGTCCATCCACCTCACTACAAATAACTCAATTTCCTTTCTTTTTATGGCTGAGTAATATTCCACTGTATATATGTGCCACATCTTCTTTATCCATTCATCTGTCGATGGACACTTAGGTTGCTTCTATGTCCTGGCTATTGTAAATAGTGCTGCAATGAGTATTGTGGTACATGGCTCTTTTGGATTATGGTTTTCTCAGGGTATATGCCCAGTAGTGGGATTGCTGGGTCATATGGTAGTTCTATTTTTCGTTTTTTAAGGAACCTCCATACTGTTCTCCATAGTGGCTGTATCAATTTTCATTCCCACCAAGAGTGCAGGAGGGTTCCCTTTTCTCCACACTCTCTCCAGCATAGGAGAAAATATTTGCAAATGAAGCAACTGACAAAGGATTAATCTCCAAAATATACAAGGAGCTCATGAAGCTCAATACCAAAAAAAAAAAAAAAAAAAAAAAATGAAAAAATGGGCAGAAGATCTTTCTCCAAAGAAGATATACAGATTGCCAACAAACACATGAAAAGACGCTCAACATCACTAAGCATTAGAGAAATGCAAATCAAAACTACAATGAGATATTACGCCACACTGGTCAGAATGGCCATACTTTTTAAATCTACAAATAATTGCTATAAACTTTTAAAAGAAGGGATTAATATAAACCTGAATATAAAACTGGCTTTACAATATTAAACAAGCAGATAAGACTGAGCTTAGACTAAGTGAGCTGATCAAAATAAGAAAAATATTGAGAGATAACTGATTTCAAAACAAGCAGATTAACAGATGAGAAGCCAATTCAAATCTGACATCAATATTCAAGAGGGAACCAAATCTAAGTATGCAGGATAGTAGTGAAACATCTGAAATGCTGTGTAAAAATTATAAAAGATCAGATGTGGTACCACATTATATTACACAGCAAATATCCAAAAGATGCCCCAGTTATAGTTAATGGTACTAGAATAAGTTATTTTGAAAATACAGGAACTTGACACGCTACCTACGATATCAGATAGACTTCTATAGATGTCAATGATCAATAACAAAAGGAAACATCCAAGTATTGAAAAACTGGGTAAGAGAGAGCTATTGAAAATTTTAGGACACCTATGGTACAAGTAGCTTGGGAAGTTGATATTCTCATGTTACATGATATACTATTCTTTTTTAATATTCTAGCCTTCAGGAAAAAATTAGAATGTTATTTGCCATAGTTACAACTTCCACTCCCATCTCTTACACCCCCAATGCCTCTCTCCCACCAGTTATTAAAGAGAAATATTTCTAATGTTCAGCTAGGCAGAGATCTAATTAATTCTGTGACACATCAAGGTTATTACATGTAACTAGCATGGTGCCAAGACTAACAATATCATGGTCATCAAAGTCTTCTCACTGACACACAGGCAGAAGAGAGGCTCTTGAAGGATACCATGACTACTCCTGGCCTCCTTCTCCTGTGAAAAGTACACATTCGACTGTCCGAAGATTTATTTATTTTTTGTTATTTACAGAATAACAAAGTAATAGAGGTTTTGTTTGTTAACACCTGTTCCTTTTGGGGGCTATATAACTCATTTATTGGACGTTCATCCTTGTATTTTGACCTCTTCTTGGTTATTGAAATTGCTCTTATCTATCATGAACCAACTGAACCACACTTACCCTCATACTGTTTTCCTGCCTATGGACTCTGCACAACCGGAAGGGTGAAATTTACAGAGAATAAATACTATGATTTAAGGTTTTATGTCAGCTAGATAAAAGACAAACAAAGGAATATGAACAAGTACTTTTTTATAGCTTGCAAGTCTCTATACAATCCTCCTTGGATTGTAAGCTTCTCACTTCTTGATTTGAACATTATGTTCAGGCATCAAGTCTTAGCTCTTGGTGTTCTTCATTTCTGCTTACAAAATCAACTTATCTGTATCTTCTCTGCCCATCTACATCCTACTCATAAGGGACAGCACAGGAACATGATCACTGTCTCAATGAAATCTTCCTGAAAACACACACCCACACACACACACAATTTTGCAAAAATAGGTATTTGTTGAAAGACTGAATCTTTTCTTGCTATATTTGAAAGTTCACTGTCAGCTTTTGGAACAAGAGGATCAGGAATTTTTATTATCCAAATCTTCACATATTACTTAGTCTATAATGAACTTTGACTAATATTTGCTGATCTAGAAAAAACAAATACCCATTTTTAGAGTTATGAAAATGTTTATCTCTAGCAAAAGAACTTAAACTTCTTTAGATTGGAGGCAATCTTTTTACCCATTTTTATACCTTTAACATCTATAATAGCTTAGGCTCTCAGTGAAAGTTGATTTGATTAAATGGAATTTGCTGCCAGCCATTCCCTTAAATATCATTTACTGTACACCCACAGGATACTTAGCCTTTCACTAGAAGCTTATCTTATTTAAATCCTTTTCACCATGTAAACACTTTTTGTAGAAAGTGCTGACAATGTGACCTCTTTTGAGAAAAATAAATGCTGCATAGTAGAGTCTTAATTGGGTACATGACTTTAAAAAGACATCTGGAAAACCTACTAAATTAAAAAATAGTTTTTAAAAATTTCTCAGCACAAGGAAAAAGATAAATAGATGATAAAAATTTATTAACACTGAGAGTTTTTTTGAACATTCACATATAAAATGAAACTATTTAGTGCTTAAAAAAATAGTTTGCCATGACAGAGTTTTAACAAAACAAACAAACAACAACAAAATACCTAGTTGACTCCGAGTGTTTAAAAACATGATTCATGAGAAAACATAGGCCAGTAAAATATTATACAACTTCTCTGCAACTGATGTTCTATTGCATTTCTTCCTGTTTCTGTTTTTGCTATCATGTATAAGTAGAGTTAAATGTCAATAACAATACAAATAATTCAAGTGGCATCTTTTCAAGTCCTATCATGTCTTCAAATATCTGATATCCTAACTCAATTTTCTCGGATATGAGACAATTTATTAACTTTCTATTCATTATTTTTTAAGGAATAATGTCTTAGAAAGAATATGGATTGGCATTTTTACTTGAATTTGTATTTATTTATTAATTTTTATTTTTATTTTATAACAGAATATAGTTGATTTACAATGTTGTGTTTGTTTCAGGTGTACAGCAAAGTGACTTAATTGTACATATACATATATCTATTCTTTCTCAGATTATTTTCCATATATGTTATTACAGAGTATTGAGTAGAATTTCCTGTGCTATAAAGGAGGTCCTTCTTGATTATTGAATTTGTATTTAATCAAAGACACAATCAACATAAATATTCTGTTGATAGGTAATATTTAGTTCATTGACAAATTAAATTCACACTGATGAAATAAAATTTGAATTTTAAGGCATTTAAAATTCACATGGAAAAGTTCATGCTTTATGTTCAAATCCTGGATTTTGAGTTTCCTCAGTATGAATACAGTCATAATGGCAATCATTAAAAATCTACAAACAATAAATGCTGGAGAGGGTGTGGAGAAAAGGGGATCCTCTTGCACTCTTGGAGGGAATGTAATTTGATACAGCCACTATGGAGAACAGTATGGAGATTCCTTAAAAAACTAAAAATAGAACTACCATATGACCCAGCAATCCCATACTGGGCATATATCCTGAGAAAACCATAATTCAAAAAGAGTCATGCACCACAATGTTCATTGCAGCTCTACTTACAATAGCCAGGACATGGAAGCAACCTAAGTGTCCCTCGACAGATGAATAGATAAAGAAGATGTAGCACATATATATACAATGGAATATTACTTAGCCATAAAAAGAAACGAAATTGAGTTATTTGTAGTGAGGTGGATGGACCTAGAGTCTGTCATACAGAGTGAAGTAAGTCAGAAAGAGAAAAAAAATACCTTATGCTAACACATATATATGGAATCTAAAAAAAAAAAAAAAAAAAAAGCGGTTCAGAAGAACCTTTATTCCTAGGACAAGAATAAAGATGCAGACATAGAGAATGGACTTGAGGACACAGGGAGGGGGAAGGGTAAACTGGGGAGAAGTGAGAGAATGGCATGGGCATATATATGTTACCAAATGTAAAATAGATAGCTAGTGGGAAGCAACCACATAGCACAGGGAGATCAGCTCGGTGCTTTGTGACCACCTAGAGGGGTGGGATAGGGAGGATGGGATGGAGACACAAAGGGAGGAGATATGGGGATATATGTATATGTATAGCTGAGTCACTTTGTTATAAAGCAGAAACTAACACACCATTATAAAGCAAATATACTCCAATAAATATGTCAAAAAAATACATCATAATTATATATTTTTAGTTCTAATACATTGTGATAAATAACTTTAGAACAGTCTGTTAACAATATCCCAAATCAAAAAGAGAGAGGACTAAATAATATTATATTGAATTATGATTCAGTCAGAAGCAGAATTATAATTACAACAGATCTGTTATATAGGATACATTAAATGTGGTTTATGCTTTATATACATATTATACATTGTAGACAGAGAGGTTACCCAAGTCACAGGACAGAAAAAAAAGGAATGAAGAAAAATGAACAAATCCTCGGAGACCAGTGGGACACCATCAAGCATACGTACTATGGGGAGGCTTAAAGGGAGAAGGAAGAGGAAAAGAGAAGAAAGAATATTTGAAAAATATTTGAAAAAACAATGTCCAAAAGAAATAATGTCAAAAATATTCCCAAATTTGATTAAAAACTGATCTATTCATTCAAGAGACTCAATAAACTCCATGTACAATAAACCTCATTTTACAACTTGACACATAATAGTCAACCTGTTCTAAGCTAAAGAGAAGATTTTGAAATATAAAATACCATACCAATGTATTTTTGTTTGTACATTTTTTCTATGTGATTTAAAAGACAATTGTATAAAAATAAGCATAAATATATGTTAATGGGCACACAGTGTATATAGAAGGAATTTAACAATAGCAGCACAAAGGCAGGAGTTAGACACACACAGGAGCAAAGTTTTTGTATACTATTGAAACTAAGTCAGTATTAATTAAATATAAATATATTAAATCCTCCAATCAAAAAGCAGGCAGTGTTAGAAAAGATAAAAATATAATGATTCAACTATAAGATGTCTTCAAGAGACTCATTTTAACACGTTAAAAATAAAATGATTGAAAAACGCACTAGGTGCAAACACTACTTAAACAAGAGCTGGAATGGCTATATTGATTTCAGACAAAATATATTTTATGACACAAATTATTACTACAGACAAAGACATAAATTATAAATTATAAAATTATAAAAGTTCAATCTGTCAGGAAAATACAAGTTCAATCCGTTAAGGGGATATAACAATTGAAAGCATATATGCAACAAAAAGCAGAGTCCCAAAATACATAAAACAAAAGCTAACAGAAGTGAAGTGAGAAATAGACAATTAAATTATAATAGTTGATGACTTCAATATCCCACTTTCAATTATAAAGCAGAAAATCAGCAAGAATATAGAATACTTGAACAACACTATGTAACAACTAGACATAACATACAACCAAGAGGAGCAGAATGCATATTCTTCTCAAGTGCACTCAGAATATTCTTAAGACTAGATAATAGGCCATAAAACAAGTCTCAATAAATTTTACATGTTAAGGAACTAGGAAAAAAAAAAAAAAAAACTAAAACCAAAACTAGAAGGAAAGAGGTAATAATGATTAGAGAAGAGATAAATTAAGTAGAAAATTAAAAAAATAATAATAGAATGAGTAAAACCACAATTTGGTTCTTTAATATATCAACAAATCTGGCAATGTTCTACAATGACTAACCATGAAAAAAGAGAGAAGACTCAATAACTAAAACTGGGAATGAAAGAAAGGACATTACTACCAGCTTACAGAGATAAAATGATTTAAAAAAGTGTAAGGGAATATTATGAAAAATTATATAACCTAAATGGCATTGAAAAATGACTAAAAGCACACAAGCTACCAAAATTTACTCAACAACAAAATAAAATCTAAACAGTCCTATAACAAGTAAAGGCATGGAGTTCATAATTTGCAGAAGTCACTGAATAAGAAAACTTTAAAAATAAAAAAAAATAACTTTCAGCAATAAAAGATCAGGACTGCTTTATTTCACTGAAGTCTACAAATTATTTAAAGAAAACTTAACACAAATTTTTCTCAAACTATTTCAAAAACAGAAAAGGAAGGATCCCTTCATTATGTTACTCAGCATAACTCGTTGTTTGAAGCCAGTATTACCTTGATACCAGAGCCAGAAAAAGACATAACAAAAAACAAACAAACAAAAAACTACAGACTAATATCCTTTGTGAATACAGATGCAAAACATCCTCAACAAATACTGGCAAAAGAATTCAGCAGCATACAAAAAGGATTATACACCATGGGCAAATGGAATTTATCCCAGGAGTATAAGGTGGCTCATCTTGCAACACCCAAACAGTGTATTTACCATGTTAATAGAATTGAAGTATTAATATGGTGAGATACATATGGGGAGGACATGGCCTTCTAGGTACAGAAGAAAATGTTTGGGAAAATCCAACACATTGTAAGATTTTAAAAATACTCAACAAAATAGGAGTAGAAGGAAACATTCTCACTGTGATAAAGAACATCTATGAAAAAGCCCACTAAGCGCTTACATTTAATTATGAAAGCCTGAAATCTTTCCAAGATCGGGGGAAAAAACAAAAAACAAAAACGGAATTTCCTTTCACCACTGTTATTTCATCCTGCACTGAAGGTTCTAGATAGAGCAGTTAAGTAAAAGAGATAAAGAGCATGAAGATTAGATTAGAAGAAGTAAAACTATCTCTATTTGGAGGTGATATAATTTTATATATTAAAAAATAAGAACTACAAAACATATTAGAGCAACACAAAATTAATATATAAAAATTCATTGCATTTCCATACACAATGAAAAATCTAAAAAAAATTAAGAAATCATTTCCATATACAATAACATCAAAAGTAACAAAATACCTAGAAATAGATTTTAAAGAAGAATTGCAAGACTTGTACTCTGAAACTACAAACAGATTGAAAATTACTTAGAGAATATAAAAATAAATGCAATCAACAGTATGGTACTGGCATAAGAGCGGACACATAGATCAATGGAACAGAATAGAGAGCCCAGACACAATCCCACACATATACAGCCAACTAATTTTTCATAAGGGCACCAAGAACACACAATGGGGAAAAGATAGCCTTTTCAAAAAATGAGGTAGAGAAAACTAGATATTCATAAACAAAGAATAAATCTGGACACTTATACCTTCACAAAACATAACTCAAAATAGATCAAAGGCTTAAATGTAAGACCTGAAATCTTAAAATTCATAGAAGAAAACAGAGGCAGTAAGCTTCTTGACATTGGTCTTGGAAATGATATTTTTGGATTTGAAACCTAAAGCAAAGGCAACAAAAGCAAAAATAAACAAGTGGGGCTACATCAAACTAAAAAGTTTTCTGTTCAGCAAAGGAAACCATCAACAGAATGAAAAGGCAGCATATAGAATGAGAGAAAATATTTGCAAATCATATATCTGATAAGGTGTTAATATCCAAAATAGATTAAAAAACTCATATACTCAATAGCAATAATAATAATAATAATAACAACCCAATTAGAAAATGGACAAAGGACCTGAATAGATATTTTTCAAAAGGGAGATATACAAATGGCCAATATGTACATTAAAAAGTGTTCAATGTCACTAATCATCAGGGAAATTCAAATAAAATACATAATAAGGTATCATATCATACCTGTTAGGATGATATTATCAAAAAGATAAAATCTAACAAGTGTTTGTGATGATGTGGTGTTAAAAGGAAACTTTGGCAGCTTTGTTAGTAATATAAATGGGCACTGCCACTATGGAAAACAGTATGAAGCTGTGCCAAGAAATTAAAGATAGAGCTACCATATGATCCAGCAATTCTACTTCTGGGAATATATCTGAAGGTAATGAATTACTCTTTTGAACAGGTATCTACACATCCTTATTCATAGCAGCATTACTTACAATAGCCAAGATTTGGAAATAATCTAAATGTCCTATGGAAGAATGGCTAAAGGAAATGTTGTATGTATATACAATGGGATATTATTAAGTCAAAAAAAAAGAAAAGAAAAGGAAAAGAAAACCCTGCCATTTAAGATACCATGGATGAATCTGGAGAGTATTACTCTATGCAAAATAAGTCAGACAGAGAAAGACAAATACTGTACAGTAACATTTATATGTGGAATCTGATTTTTTTTTTTTCTTATAAAGAGCCAATTTAATAGAAACAGAGAAAAGAATCTTGGTTGCCAGAGCCTGCGGGGAAAAGGAAATAAGGAGATGTAGGTCAAAAGGTACAGACTTTCAGCTATAAGAAAAATAAATTCTGAAGATCTAATGTACAGCATGGTAATTATATTTAATAATACAGTATTATATAGTTGAGAGTTGCTGAGATTGAATCTTACATCTTATTAATACACACAGAGTTAACTATGTGAGGTGATGGATATGTTAATCATCTTGATCTTCGTAATAATTTCACAATGTACATTTATATTAAATCATGTTGTACCCTTTAAATATACATAATTATACTGGTCAAGTATTCCTCAATAAAGTTGGGAAGAAAAAAAGGAAACACATCCTGTGGTCATGGATTGGAAGATTAATTATTGTTAAATGATGTCTCCCCTAATTTATCTAAGATTCAATCAAGCTCTATCAAAATTCCTATAGCCTTTCTTTTTAAAGAAATTAAAAAGCTGATCTTAAAATTGATATGGAATTGAAGGTACAGAGCATAGTCAAAAAAATCTTGAAAAAGAACATAGTTGGAGCACTCTCATTTCCTGACTTGAAAATATACTGTAAAAGTACAGTAATCAAAACACTATTGCTGACATAAGGATCAACGTGTATTCCAAAGGAACATAATTGAGACCCCAGAAATAAACACATATATTTATGATCATTTGATTTTTGACAAGGATGTCAAAACTATCCAACGTTGAAAGAGTAGTATTTTCAACAAATGGTGCTTAGGCAACTGTATATCCATATGCAAAATAGTAAATTTGGATACCTACCTCACACAGCATAAAAATATTACCTGAAAACAGAATTTAAAAATTCCTATGTAAGAGCTAACAATATCAAACTTCTAGCTGAAAACAAAGAGGGATCTGCAAGACTTTAATTAGTCAACTCATATATGACACCAAAAGTACTATAAGCAATCAAATAGGAGATAAATTTGACTTGAAGTTAAAAACTTTTGTGCATCAAGTAATATTATCAATAAAGTGAAAAGAAAACCCATATAATGGGTGAAAATAATTGCAAATCATATATCTGATAAAGGTCTAGAATTCATAATTTATAACTCTTGCCACTCAACAATAAGACAAATAATACAATGCTAAAATGGGAAAATGATTTGAGCAGAGATTTCTCCAAAGAAGATCTACGAACAACCAGTAAGCACATGAAAAGATGTTAATATCACTAGTCATTAGGTGAATGCAAATCAAAACCAATATGAGATACCACTTTGCAACTTCTAAGATGGCTATAATCAAAAAAATTGAAAGTAGTAAGTGCTGCCAAGGGTGTGGAAAAATTGGAATCCTCACACATTGGTAGTGATAACGTAAGAAGAATCTGGCAGTTCCTCACAAAGTTGGATGCAGAATTGTCATATGACCCAACAATCCCAATCCTAGGTATATACCCCAAAATTGAAAACATATGTTCACACAAAAACTTGTACACAAACATTTATAGCAGCATTATTTATAATAACCAAAAAGTGGAAACATTAGCTGATGAATAAATAAAGGAATGTGGTAAATCCACATAATGGAATATTATTCATGCACAAAAAGGAATATAGCACTGCTAGATGTTACAACATTAATGAACATTGAAAAAATTAGCTGAAATAAATCAGGCACAAAAGGCCACATATTGTGTGATTTTATTATATGAAATATTCAGAATAGGAAAGTTAATGAAGAAAGAAAGTTGATTAATGGTTTTCAGGGGATAAGGAAAAGGAGTATTGAAACTAACTGCTAATAGGTACAATTTTTTTTTTTTTTTTTGGTGGGGTAAGGATTTGTTACAGAGATGTCCTGAAATTAGGTAGGTATGATAGTGGCAAAGCATAGTAAAAATGTTAAAAACCACTGAAGTGTGCAATTTAAAGTGGTATATAAGAAGTCTAAATAAAGCAGGTGTGTATAGTTTTACATTCATTCAAGGAATAATTAGTTCCAGATATATAAAAATTTGCTAGTATAAATTGTTAAGCAGAGTTGTGCTCGCCACTAATTTTATAAGACTAGTATGGCTTTGAAATTTGATACAGAGAAGTACTGCACAAACATCTTTATAGGTCAATATCATTTATGAAAATAGGCAAAATAATATTAAGAATTATTACAAATGTAATCCAAATACCCTCTTCTCTCTTTTCCATGTATTTAATTATGTAGATACATGTTTGTAAAATACTAGGATTGAGTTGGATTCACCCCAGGAATGCAAGAGTTGTTTAATTTAAGAAAACCCATAAATGTAACACAATGAATATATTAAGATTAAAAATATCTAAAGAAATATATAAAATATCACATGCTTTTTATAAAATAAAAACATTGAAAGCATAACTACATATTGCTAAATAAAAATATAAATACATTATATAGTCTTAAAAATTATGTATAAATCAATCCCATTCTCTATCTATCTATCTACCTATCTATCTAGAGAGAACGGTGATTTCCTTGAGGGAGATGTCAGATTTCGCATGCGCATGCATCCTGGAAGGTATGTTGGTATGGGAGGCTTGTGTACTTTATTCTTTATATCTTTTGCATATTTTCAGTATTTCATAATAATTTTAAATAACCACATGCACAAATCTGACATTTTTATGAGCTCTGTTGTCCTAATTTTCCAAACTAATACCCTTATATGTGAATATAAGATTCCAATCATAATACATAATTTTCCAAGCTACCTAACATTTTTACATACACAAAGAATATTCAATCATATAATTTACCCCAAAATTATTGCGATTAAAAAGCATAAATATAAGCAATAGTTTCATATTCATGAAAAGGAGACTTACCCACATGCCACTATACATTTTCTTGTTGTTGTACATGAAATGATTACTTGTGTATTGGATTGAAGGAAGTATTATTTTAGTAGCTAGAACCAGAGTTTCTCTTAAGAAGCATTTGCATTTAATTAAGAAGAATTACCTTCATATGCTCCTTGAGGAAGACAAAGAGTCCAAAAAGTATGATGATGTGAGTGGAAATAAAAGAGTGACAAAATTGGAGCACAAAAGAAAGGAAGTTGACCAAGGCGGTAGGGGAGAGACAGAGAGACAGAGAGAGAGAGAGAGAGAGAAAATAGTCTAGAAAAAAACTCTGGGTAAGGCATTAAGAGGCAGTGAGGAAAGTTAGAAAAGAGGACAGGTAAGGGAAGAAAAAGAGATAAATAAGAACGGAGGTGGGGAGAGGGAAAGCAGCCCAACAACATGGCAGGAAGGCAACTACCACAGGGGATGATGGCCAGCGAGATCTTTGAAGTGTTACATGAGAAGGGACTTCTAAATCAGAGGAACTTAACATTCACTTGCAAGTTATTTGCATTGCTTTGAAGTTCCTCTGACAGTAATGTTTGATAATCTTGGGAAATCTTGTGTGGAGAAGGTGAAAAATAATTAAAATATACAATACAGAGGAGTGTAGTCTGTCTGATATTCATTCCTTTGCTGATAGCTGTGCAGAGAGCTCAGCATCCTATTTAGGATACTCTTGTCCAGGAGTTCTAAGCAATGACTTGCACGTTATGAGAAAGTACAACTGACAGGTGGATTCCTCAGTCATGGACACACACACACACACACACACACACACACACACACACCTTTTCTAAATATATGAGAAAAAGTTGATTCAAGTAAGTTAGATAAATTAGGTTGTCCTTGTATATGAAAACTGAAACAGAATGGTTTTAATTTCATTCTTATGTACTGTCTTTTTCTGTAAAAATTTTACTAATTTAAAACTTAACATATGTTTTGGTACACACCTCCATTTTGTGGGTTCTCTCAGAGTCTGCAAAAGTGAATGAAGACATAGAAGTTTTTATACCAGTTTTTCAACTACCTTCATCTATGGCATGTGTCTAGATTATGTAGAAATATAGAAATTAAGTATTCTAAGTTTGGAAGCTTCTGCTGAGTGGAGGTTTCTTTGATATTATTTTTAATTTACAGTTTCTCCATTTCCAAGGTGAAATCTTAACATAGCATCAGTGAACTCTGTTTGCAGGTGCTCCAAGTGGTCCAAAGTCAAACCATGTATCTTAAAAAGTAAACACTAAATTTCTCATTTCTGGAGATGAAGCTGTTTTTTTTGTTATTTAGGCATTATTAGCAGTATATTTAGTTTCTATTCTTTACAGAAGCAAGAATATAACATATCACTATTCATATTCAAAAAGGAAGATTTCCCCAGAAATCCATTGCAATGCTTCCATATTTATGACCAGTCTAGTACAATGATATTTATAGTTCATTTGATTCTTTCCATTACTCTACTTTGTCATATGTATACTTTACAGAAATTTTCCATGTATGAAGGAAAGGAAACATTTAACATAATATATTCATCTTCTAGAATAAGAATGTTACCAAGGGGGCTTCCCTGGTGGCGCAGTGGTTGGGAGTCTGCCTGCCAGTGCAGGGGACGCGGGTTCGGGCCCTGGTCTGGGAGGATCCCGCATGCCGCGGAGCGGCTGGGCCCGTGGGCCACAGTTGCTGAGCCTGCGCGTCTGGAGCCTGTGCTCCGCAGCGGGAGAGGCCGCGGCGGTGAGAGGCCCGCGCGCGGCGATGGGGAGTGGCCCCCGCTTGCCGCGGCTGGAGAGGGCCCTCGCACGGAAACGAAGACCCAACACAGCCATAAATATAAAAATAAATAAATTTAAAAAAAAAAAAAGACCTCAAATCCAGCACAACTCCATACCTTTAAAAAAAAAAAAAAATGTTACCAAGGAGTAAGAAAAAAGAATAAAAATAAATGATTGGGTGGTGGTAATGTGGGTGATTTTAACAAAACTTTCCACTGATTAATACTCTTGTTTAGATACCAAGTGATACTTATCATTTTCCTATATTTTGAAAAGTTGTACCTTACTCTAGAGAAAAGCAGATAACTGTTTCTAAAGAACTATAATTACAAGAGATATAGGCACTTTAGTATGAGTTAAGAATCACCTTTCCTTTAGAAAATGATCAAAATTAACCTTGTGTTTGAGTGAAACTTCATGAATGGGCACTTGGAAACATTGCATGCCAATTATATCTCAATAAAATGAAGGGGAATTTTACCAAAACAAAATGAAACATATACAGTTGGAGCAAAATAGTTTCTCTGTAAACATAATGTATGCTACACAAGATTACCCAGAATAATGAACACCCCAAACTATACAGGTAGCCATTTTTAACGTGTATTATTTTAAAGCTGAGAATATCATTATTGAGATTAATTGACTGTGGTAAATTGTTTACTGTGGATAAAAACAAGTAAGGAAGGGAAGTATGTGGAGGCACTGTTGTTGCTGAACAGCACACAGGTCCTAATAGTGGAAGAAGGCAGTGCAAGCAGGTGAAACCTAACTGTAATCAAGAATGATAGTGAGCAACAAAGAAGGATTTTCAAGGTGATGTGTAGGAGTGACCTATAGGTAGCTGGAATACAAGTACCAGTATCAGGCAGAAGATACTAGTTGTGTAGTTGTGTAGCAGAGGCTAATGTACTGTGTCATGGAAATTACCACGGACAGTCTTTAGACATTTTGAAGAGAAGGATCCTGGCACCAGAACTATATGGGGCATTAAACTAGTTATCAAAGGAAATATTTAAGGATGACAGTCTTTAATTGAGTCAGTCTAGGGCACCTCAAGAGCCTAGAGCTTGGAAATGTTGAAGTAGGGCAATTAACTTTTAATCATAGCATAGAGTCATGGCCAGGAAAGTAGCAAGGGCAGAAGAAAGTATAAATTGTTTAATAATCTCTTATCAGGATAGCTCATATTTTGAGTGCCATGCTCCATTTAATTCTCAAAGAAAACCTATAGTTGAGTGGATGTCTCAAATTTAACTGACTGGAAAATCATCTACAGCTGTACCTAAGCCATAAAATCTGAGAGAATATTGTATCTTTTACTCTTTCTTATTTCTTCTGTGATATGTACATAGCACTTGAATTTTAGTGGGCACTCAGGCAATATTTGTAGATGAAATTGTTTATGAAATAACAAAGCTGAGATTAAACTCTGAACTGAAGAATATTGAATAGAATTTTTCTTTATTCAGGATTATTTCCTGTGGGAAATGGCTTAGAGTTTGGAAAGAATAAGGTGATAGAGGGTGAGAATAAGCTTGGCATCATAGCCTACATATTCTATTTTTTTTTTTTTTTTAATTTTTATTTATTCATTTATTTATTTATTCATTCATTTATGGCTGTGTTGGGTCTTCGTTTCTGTGTGAGGGCTTTCTGTAGTTGCGGCAAGTGGGGGCCACTCTTCATCGCGGTGCGCGGGCCTCTCACTGTTGCGGCCTCTCTTGTTGCGGAGCACAGGCTCCAGACGCGCAGGCTCAGTAGTTGTGGCTCACAGGCCTAGTTGCTCCGTGGCATGTGGGATCTTCCCAGACCAGGGCACGAACCCGTGTCCCCTGCAATGGCAGGCAGATTCTCAACCACTGCGCCACCAAGGAAGCCCTACATATTCTATTTTTATCTACTTGGTCATGCTGACTGGATGAGAGCAATTAGTTTTTTTTGGTCGCACCATGCAGCTTGAGAGAACTTAGCTCCGCTCCCAGGGACTGAACTTGGGCCCTCAAGCAGTGAAAGCACAGACTCCTAACCTCTGGACTACCATGGAATTCCCCGGATGGGAGCAATTACTGGTTAGTAATGCTTTTTACAAAACCAGAACTGTCTATGGCTGCATTTTGCGGGGAGGTGGAGTGAGGGAGGCATAAAAATAACCCATTCTTTCATTAAACATAACACAGACACACACACACAAATACACTAGAACACTGATGAAGAGATACAGCTATTAGAGGTTTTCTACTCAACACCCAGAGTGGATGACAGAGAACTGAGATACAGAGAAGAAAACTGGTCTTCATAATAAAATAAACATAATTTTTTCTTCTGCTCAAAAAGCCTTACTCTATGAAGCACAAATTAAATTAACAAAGTATAGCATTGTGTGAAGATAAAATAATTAGAAATTCATCTTAAGATGTGAACATGCCCTAAGGTTTAAAATCTCCATTTGAACCCTGACTGTGTAAATGTGAATTTGAATTATGTTTAGAATTTAACAAACAAGGTAAGATTAGCAGGAGTTCAAGAAATGTTGAAGATTCTGACTTTAAGAATATAATGCACCACAAGAGGCTATGCTTGCCAGTTAGAACACAGCACTGTAGTACAATTTGGGGATATTTATAATGACAGCCTGAAAAGTTTCTAAGGTATAGCAAGTGTTTTACGTTTTTAACTATAGATAGACCAGTTGAGATTTTTCTACAAAATACTTGTACCAGACAAATACCATAGCAGAAATTTTTCTAGGTGAGAGAGGATATTAGGACAGAATTCTCTATATGAGTGGATCATGCATGCTTACAAATGTAATGTGATGTATTCTCTGAAAATAGTGAGAAATAAGTGTATATCATATTTAAGTTTGTATGGATAAAATTAACTCTAATCAAGAATCAGTATGCAACTTGGCAATTATACTTTTTTATAATGAATCAAAATGAGAAGGTATGGACTCAAATCTTTTTAAAAAATTTTTTTATTGGAGTATGGTTGATTTACAATGCTCAAATCTTTTGCAACAGTGTGGTGTTCTATGAGCAAATAATATAGGTTTGAGATCAAGGGATGATTTTCAGGGAAGTGCAGTTTAGGAGAAATTTCTCTCCATCACTGGTATATTTAGTAAAACGTTATATTGCACTAGCCTTTGTTATTTTTAGCTTTAAAGCTCCTTCTCAATGTATTTTTATTCCAAGAGAAAGAAAGGGTGGGCAAATGGAAGAAGCTGTTGTGATCCTTAGACATCTTGACAGTAAAAAGGATCATAGCTAGCAGCCATAGTCATAGTAACAGCCACAGCAACAGTGGCAGGACTGGGACTGATTTTTTTAATCTGTTTTTTTTGCTTTTCGATATTGTAATAGATGGTAGGCTATCAGCACCAGATGTCTTCCTCTGCAGGTGAATGCCTTTACTTCATTTCATTAGAAGTTGCCAGGGAGGCAGAATAATGGAGTGTCTCTGGAATCTGACTGATAGAATTTCAAAATCCCACCTCTATCATCTAATTTTTTATTTTTTTAAGTTTGGTTCCTTTCAATCACATTTTCTAATTCTTCCCAGCCATATAATGAAGAGGTAAATAATACATTCTGATTTATAGGATTGCCATGAGGACTAAATTTTAAAATATGTTTAAAGTACTTACATCATGCCTAACACCTATTAAGTACAGAGAGCTAACTTTTATTACTCTCATTTCTTGTTGAGGAAAGGAAAACTTAAAAAGTTTAACTAACATTTTATATCATAAAACAAACAACTTTCAAAGCAAGACAGACCCCAAGTTCTCTATGATTCTAGAATGCAAGTTGTTGCTTATTTAATCTTCTATTTGTAGGCATCAGAATTATACATTATTTTAAAACCAACGACTTCAGTTATTATTTTTATAATCTGATTTAAGTAAATTTGCTTAATCTTCCTAAAGGAAATAAAGCAATAAAAAAAAAAATTACTGAACTCAGTATGGAATGAGAACAATGTGTTATACACTGAACAGTTAGAGCATACCCAAGTGCACATACACACACACAGTAAATTACAAGAATTATATAGTATGATTCTGGGGTGAGCTTAAATAATGTGGGGCTAGGACAATAACTGATTTCAAATCAATCAAAATAGACTACTTTGGCTATCTGGATCTGATGTTAATTTTCTGTCTTATCATTTATACTTTCTCCATGTAGACTACTTTTTTTCTTTTAATTAAGTGCCTTAAAGTTTTTTGAGTCTATGAAAATATGTATAGAAAATGAATAATATGCTTGAGGTCAGAGAGTGAGAAATTGAAAAATACTGTACTTGAACCGGGCACTTTTGACACATAGCCCAGTAATTTTTAACTAAACTATCTTCCTCAGAAGCCAAATTACTCACTTTGGGAAATCAGGAATGTAACAAAATTGATATTTCATACAATGCAGTATTTTGGCACACTTAAAGTCCTCAATAAATATGTAAATATCTCTCTTTCAATTAGAAAACTCTGAAAATGATTCCCAGATAACTTCCCAGTTGTTGCTTTACCATATCTTCTTTCTTATGCACCCCAAGTCATACTTGTACATTTGAGAATTAGCTACAATCGCTATGTGCTCAGGCAAGGGTGTGAGTGCTTGTGTGTTTGTATACTGACAGGTAATATAAGAGTAATCATTTGAATAAACTTAAAATTGTTCTCAATTCAAAAATATTAAATTAACTTCTTGGTCTAATCTAAAATGTTAGAAGACATACAAATTTGCCAATAGCTATTATTGTCTCCACTAAGAGGCATTTATAGGCCAACGTCATTAAAGCTTAGATTCTTTTTGCTTTTCCACTTCATTATTCTTTTTTTTTTAACATCTTTATTGGAGTATAATTGCCTTACAATATTGTGTTAGTTTCCGCTGTATAACAAAGTGAATCAGCTATATGTATACTTATATTCTTTATAATATCGTTGATTGCCCTTGTAAAACAAACATCCTCTACACAGATGCTTCAAGAGACAAGCATTTGTGGGAGATTTTGAACTCAATGGTGAAGATGTAGAGAGATGCAAAGAGAAGAAATGGTTGATACATTACCTCATAATTATCAGTCTGTGAGTCCTGCTAACACTTTTGTTTTCATTTTTTTCTTAAAATATTAAGTTCTATCAGCATTTCTATTATTTTTCTCAAAATTACTATTTCAAAAATAACTTATTACACAGAAATTAAGTATTGGAAACAAAGAAGAGGAGGAAGGTACAGGATTGCAAAAATTACTATGGATAACTTTACCAGTAGGAAGATCATTGACAATCTTTTAAGTTATTCTTAAATAATGATATTTTTAAAAACCTACCACACACTTCACCCCCCATTAAAAAAAAAAAGTCTGAGCTTTTAAAATATGCTTCCATTTCTCTTCATTTATTTATTCAATAGACATTTAAAAATATTTACTGTTTTGGTATTTTGAATAAAATATAAGTAAACACCAAGGAATGAAATAAACCTGCCTTCAAGGAACTCAAAGTTTGTGGGGTATAGCAATAGTCAGACAGGTACAACAGAGTATGTGGTAAGTGCTGAGATTAGTGCTGAGAGCTTGGGGACCACATTACCGGAAACTTAAATTCTGGCAAATTTGGTGGAGCCAGTGTCAAGAAAACATTACATCACTAGTAGGACACTGTTTTCCACTCTATTTAAGAGGTAGTTTTGATACCAAATATTCATTTTCATGCACATAAGACAGTATTATAAAAATTTTCTTCTCTGTTTAAGAGGCCAGTTCCAAACTCAGATGGTCTCATGTGAATAGAAAATCTGGCTAATCTATTGCTTAAACTCACTGAATGTTTAGACACTTCATATGTTCTTGGACCCGGGATCTTCTGCTTCTACATCATCTCTACTCTGTAATACACATATCTGCAGAACTATGTAACCAATTTCAGTATTAACTTATATTCCAGTCACTGTGCTAAAAACTTTACCTGTATTATCTAATTTTTATCTTCACAACACTCAGTGTTAGATATCTCTTATCCTCATTTCAGATGAAGGAATTGAGGCATTAACGAGTTAAATAACTTGGTGAATTTCATTTTTAGTAACTAGTCAAGCCAGAATTTAAGCCCATTTAAGCTGTCTTCAGAGCCTGTGATCTTAAATTACTGCATAAAATGTCCTTAACCATGGGAGTACCCAGTTTCTCTTCATAATAACAAGATACTGACAAACTTTTATCCTTTGTTCAGAAAATGCATTTGGCATGTAGTAATAGATAATAAAAGATTAGCACTGATCATTTTAAGTTTTTTAGCTTGGCTTAATGAGGTTTAGAAGACAAAGAACCTAGTAAGACTTCAATGAAAGAGAAATCAATAAATGTAGTTTTAATATTCATAATAATGGAATGTCTTTTTAATTTAAATCTAATATTTATGTCTCACTAATAGTTGAAAGCATTGTTTATATTTATTACTTAGATAAACTTATAAAACTAATAATATTTATATAGTAATACAATGCTGTCTACCCAAAATAATTTCTTGCATAAGTTTATTCAGTTTAAAAAATACTATTTGCTTTATATATTTGTATTGAAAGGTTTAAGGTTGACCATAAAAATCTTAACAGTGAATTATTTTGTGAATGAAAATAATGTAACTGACTGACCAATGGCCAACGTAAAATTTACTATCATAGTTCTGTTTCTATTTATGATTATTTGGTCCAAATGGTGGTTGGGCTGCACTGAATCATTTCTGCTTTATCAGAGATTCATGTCTAATGCTCAATGACATATTAGTAAGACATGGTCTTTTTTGCTGTATTGTGAGTACAGAAATCAGACTCAAGGAGGCTGTGGTACTCGGAATCTATGGCATAGAGGGATGAAGGGGGTGGGGGGGAATAGATAAAGAGATCCAGAAATCTAAAAAGAAGACCTTTGAGTTTGTTGATAAATACTGAGGAATTCATAAGGTGAAATTCCATGTGGCTGGGAAAGAATGATCAGGAGGAAATTGTACGTTGAGCCATTTCCACCCAGAACTTGGAGGCATTCAAGTTCTTACCAGTAAATGTGGAAAATCCTCACAAACACCAAAGATGTTCAGTAGAACCACTGCAAGGATTGTGCCTTTATCCTGAGATAAAGGTTACTCTGCTCCTCCAAAAAGTTAAAAACAAGTCAGAAAAGGATTAAGGTGATCTGCAAATAAATTAACTCACTGCCAGAACAAAGTCTAACACTCATTAAAGCAAAAAAAAATACAGCATTCAAAAATGTATAATACATGATGTGAAGCTTCTGATTAAAAAATCACTAGGCCTGTAAAAAATTAAGAAAATGTGACCCACAACCAGGAGAAAAATCAGTAACCAGAGGAAATCCAGAAACGATAAAATTACGATAAAAACAAATATGATCACAGACTTAAAGAAAAGCATGACTAGAATAAGGAAATAAATGAAAGACATAAAACAAAACTAAGTGAAACTTCCAGAAATGAGCATATATTGTTTATACTAAGAAATCCATTGTCTGACATTAATCGCAGATTAGATATTGCAAAACAAAATATCAGTGACCTTGAAGACACAATATTAGAAACAATAAACTAAAATAGAGAGAGAAAAAGACTGCCAAAAAATGAACTGAGTTTCATTCCCTGTGAGACAGTATCAAGTGGTCTAACTTTCATGAATTTGAGTCTCAAAATGAGAAGAGACAGAAAAAAAAAAAGTAGAGACAGAAAAAAAAATTGAAGATGTAATGACTAAAGTTTTCTAAATTTGATAAACTACAAAGAGAAATACCCAAAGATATAATTATACTGAGACATTTTAACACATCTCCCTCAACAACTGGTAGATCAAGACAAAACTCAAGGCTATGAAGCCTCTGCTTGATTTCCATGGGGCACTTGCTCTGGGGGAAGCCAGTCAGCATGTAAGAAGTTCAACTATTCTGAGACTGCTGTCTGGAGATGCTACGTGCAGGCACTTGAAAACCTCAGATGAACTCCCAGCAGATAGCCAGCATCAACTTATAGCTATGTAAGTGAACCATATTAGATGTTAGCCCAGTTACACCTTCAGCCAATATTTGGATATTATTCCATAAATAAACCCAGTCAAGAACTGTTCAGCTGTTCTTTCCCCAAATTCTTGACCCACAAAATAAAATTATCATTTAGAGCCACTAAATTTTGAGGTATTTTTAATCCAGAAATTGAATATTGGAACAGTAATTAAATCATAATTAAAAATTGTCACACACACTACACACACAACACACACACACACACAAATATATTTCCATAACCTCTACACTAAGATGACTTCCATAGTAAATTCTACTAATATTTTAGAAAGAAAAAATGCAAACATTTCCAATAACCACAATAAAGTGATCAATTTCCATATTATTCCACGATGTTAGCTTAACTTTGTTGTAAAAATCTAATAAAGACATGACATGAAATTTAAAAAAAAAAATAGAAGTCAACTTCACTTTTGATCCAAGTTGCAAAAATCCTAATCAATATATTAACTAATTAGATACTAACAATAGACAGATGTTAGTTAGATAGACAGATAGATAATATGCCATGAGCCAACATTTTTTTTCTCCAGGGATACAGCATTATTTTGATATTTGAAAATGTATTGGAGTAATTCAACATATTATCAGAATAAAGGAGAAAAAAATTAATACAATAGATTCTGGAAAAAAATGCAATAAAATTCAGCATCCAGTTGTGATAAACTGTCTTAGCAAACCACTTGTCCTACACATCAGTTGAGAGTGTAATCAGGTATAGCCACTGGGGAAAACTATCTTGACATTGTCTGGCAAATTTGTACATATCCCTACCCATTGTCTCCAAAATTGTACTCCTGGTTTATACTTGGTATACATGCACAAAAGCAATAAAATACATGTACGAGATTTTCTCAGCTGTACCATTTGAAAGGACCCCAAACTGGAAGCAATCTAAATGCTCATCAACATTTGAATGAATAAATAAGTTGTGCTTTGTTCATACAATGAGATGTTACATAGCAGTAAAGTAAACATATGTCAATAGGAACGTGGATTAATATCACATGCAAAATGTTGAATGAATAAAAGCCAGACACAAAAGAATATGCATCATATGGTTCTATTTTTAAGCTTCCCAAAGTGACAAACTAATCTATACTTTTAAAATTCAAGGTACTGTTTTCATATGAGAAGGAGGTAGAAATGATTTACAACTGACATATAGGAAACTTTGCATATGCTGGTAATGAACCATTTCTTGACCTGTCTTTATGGTTTCTCACATGTAGTCACTCTAACAAGCTGTAGTAGGCAGAATAAAGCCCTCCACACAAAGATGTTCCTGTCCAGATTCCTGAATCCTGTCAATATGTTAGTTACATGACAAAGAGGAATTAAAGTTTACAGATGCAATTAAGGTTGCTAATCAGCTGACCATGAGATAGAAAGATTATTCTGGATTATGGTAGGGTGGTTTAGGAGATGTAACCACACAGTGGAAGAGGGAAGCAGAAGACTGAGAACCAGAGAGATGGTAGAATAAGAACAGTTGGCCCCAAATTGCTGGCTTTGAAGATGGAGGAATGGGGCCATGAACCAAGGAAGGTAGGTGGTTTCTAGAAGCATCATCTTCTAGAGAATCCAGGAGGAACAGAACCCTACTGACACTGATTTTAGCATAGTAAGATCCATTTCTGATTTCTGACCTCCAGAATTTGAAATTTAAAAATGGTATCTCCTACCCTTCAACTTTAAGTGCAATTTTAGAAAATTATCTTATGATTCATTTCATATTTTAAATGAGTTTCATTTGGCTCTATGCTTTCACATTTTCTGGTAGAAAGCTTATTAAAGAAGGAAAGGTGCTTCAAATACCCACTTTCCACAACACCTCAAACACTTTAGTGGTACAACAAATGCTTTTTGAGCAGAAAAAAATGAATTCACTAACACTTATATGGCATTTAAAAATATTGCTTTGGTATTTTAATCCTCTATGAGAAACTGCTGGTGGGTAGGATATAATTTGTTTTATTTGGCATTTTGTTTGCTTGTTTGTTAATATGTATTTTATACTGAAAATGCTATTTTAAAATATGCATATTTTGAAATAAAATCACCTTTTTCAAATAAGTATTAATCTAAGTTACTTTTTGCATGCAACTTACTTTTAATTTCAGGAAGACAAGTACATTTATTCATAAAGGTAGTGGTCGAGATACTAAGATTAATGAAGATAGTGAGAGAACTAGTGGAAATTACTTCAAAATAGAAAACACACACATTTAAAAATAGAAGAAAATAACATTTAGAGAGTTTAACTTGAGTTGGTTATAATTAGAAGTAATTTTCAAAATATTTAATGCTTGGGAGACATAGGTACAGACCAACTAGAATATAATCAGTCTGTAGCACTGAATCAAGATCTTGGAGGATTTTACTGGTCTTGGTGTTACTATTTTAATTTCTTTATTTGAGCAAATCCAGATTTGACCCAAATCTGACCCAAGAGAGGGAGCAGAGATAAGACTAGTCGTTATTTATCAACTGGTGTAAACAAATTTCATTCTTTGAATAATGTGTATAGCTGTACCAGTGCATATGGGCTCAATAGCAAAACTAGTTATGCTTTTTAGTAGTAAAATCCTGACATGATGGAGTGCAAAATATTAACTTGTATATATTTTAGAATGGCATCATTGCAGGGTTAATGAAATGTTGGGGGTGAACGTATACTGTTAGCCAGCTAGGTGTTCTGGGTTTCATCTGCACACTTTCAAATCTGTTCAGTCCAAGCTGCAGTTTGGTACCATCTTATGGCTATTGACAGCTTTGGTGTATATATTTATGGGGAAGATTCTGTATTCAATATCTGACTGGGACTTCTGGGAAAGTGTCAACTCTTCTGAGAATCTTCCTGTTACAGGCCATCCATTTCTTCAGCTCAAAGAATAAAGGGAAGAATCAGCTCAAAGTAGATTCGGATCATAAATACTCATCTTCTATCTTTCAAATACTTGCTTCTCTATCCCTGAACATATTTCCCACATCACTTCTCTCCTCTGAGCATATATAAACTTCAGCCACCACTTTGAATAATGGATTCTGAGCAAGAAATGCCAGCCAATCAATAATCATCTCTTACACCTCTGCTGGATGAAATGCAGACATGCATTGGAGCTACCTTACATCACAGGAATAAGAGTGACACCCTAGGACAGTTGAGCAAAAAGAAAAAGAAGACTAGACCTATAATGAATTTACAAAATGTTTATATCATTATCTGGCTTAATATATGAGAGAGAACATAACTTGGAAGTTTAATGTCAATTGTGTTTTAAGTAGGTTTTATTTACCACGCACTGTGCTGAATTCATGGGTATGGTATATATGGAAGAAGTTACACATTGTGTGTGACAAGTGTTATTATGGAAATGAACTGGCAGATAAGATTCACAGCAATGGTGGTGAAGGTGGTGTTTAGGGTTATGGGTGGCAGCAGCCTCAGCAGCGATTGTTCTATCTACAGTGCTTAGGCAATGTCAACTTTCCTTGGAGCAAATCTGAGAAGTAAGGACTCTGATACTTCTTTTAAAAAAAATTATCTTAGTTTTAAAAATATCCCCTTTTAAAATTATTACTTATTTCTAAGAAAACATTTCAACGATTCCATTTGAAAATTTAGCACACATTATTTGTAGTTGAAATAGAATTCTTAATTTATGATTGTTATGTACCACAGTTACAGAAAAATGATCTAAAGAGCAGTGACTTTTCTAATGCATTTTGGTATTTAAGAGCTAGGTAAAATTACAGAACCAAATATGAATTGAACCAATAAAACACTGATTTATCACCCTAATCCTTTTTAAAACCTTTTTCTTTCTTCCTTTATATTTACTTTAGGCTTTTGTTTCTTAAGTCAAAAGGATCCAGGCAGGATTTCATGCTTTTCCTAAAGTGGAGGCTGCACTCCCTCTCCAGTTTTGCACTTCTCCTATCTCCCTCTCTGCCCTCATTCATTCTCATGAACACCTCAGGAGAGCCAACAGAAGAATCCCCCTTGTGTCAGTGGCTCCCCGAGGTTCTACACTCTCCTTTTATTAGGGAAACATTGACTGAAACCATTCACCCTAGCCAGGCACAATAATAACTGCTTGCTTTAGTTACCTCACAACAGGAGGCCCTGCCCAATAAGAACACTGACCTGACAAGCTGCTGCCAACAGGCTGCCGCAAACCAGAAGAATCCGGGAGGGTCAAAAAGAGGGAGGAGACGCCAGCACACATGACCAGCCAACATCCCAGAAACCCTCATTCTGGAATCCATCTTGGCTGAGAGGCATGCACACCACCTGGAAGGACCCTGAGTCAGACCAAATATGACGGCAAGCAAGATGGTTGGCCAGAGACAACACAGAAACTAACCCCACTACCATAAAACCTGAGACTGCGAGCAGACCATGTGGCAGAGTGGTTCTCTTGGGTTCCCTTACCCTGCTGCTCTCCACTCTAGTGCCCCTTTTAATAAAGTATTTTGCTTTGTCAGTATGTGTGTCTCCTCGGACAATTCATTTCTGAGTGTTAGACAAGAGCCCACTCTCGGGCCCTGGAAGAGGTTCCCTTCCCATAGCACATTCAGCCCATTAATTAACAATCTTACTCCTCCTTCCCCGAGTGGCCGCCTAGGCCAGAGAGAGAGAGAGACAGAGGTGGCTGCAAGGAGGTGTAACGGTAAACTGGTTAGCAGACTCTTCAGTTCAGAGGTGGCCTGTGGTTTTTGCATCTCATCAAGGAGCTCCTGCTCATACAGGTACTTGTTAAAAGGAAATATAATGATCCAAAGGTAACTTTTCATTATAACATACCCTTAAAAGTATTGCCCAATGTTTTATTACTGATGGGGTGTTCCTGGACTACCTCGGCCCCCCTGCCCTCACCCCCCAAGGAAAAAAAAGTGTCATACATGTGGATGAGAGGCTCTTGGTGCTCCAGCCAGGCGTCAGGGCTGTGCCTCTGAGGTGGGAGAGCCAGATTCAGGACAATGGTCCACAAGAGACATCCCAGCTCCACGTAATATCAAACGGCAAAAATCTCCCAGAGATCTCCGTCTCAACGTCAAGACCCAGATTCACTCAACAACCAGCAAGCTACAGTGCTGGACACCCTATGCCAAACAACTAGCAAGACAGGAAGACAACCCCATCCATTAGCAGACAGGCTGCCTAAAATCATAATAAGGCAAGAGACACCCCAAAACACAGACGTGGACCTGCCCACCAGAAAGACAAGATCCAGCCTCATCCACCAGAAAACAGGCACTAGTCCTCTCCACCAGGAAGTCTACACAACCCATTGAACCAACCTTAGCCACTGGGGACAGACACCAAAAACCACGGGAACTACGATCCTGCAGCCTGCAAAAAGGAGAACCCAAACACAGGAAGTTAAGCAAAATGAGAAGACAGAAAAAAACACAGCAGATGAAGGAACAAGGCAAAAGCCCACCAGACGTAACAAATGAAGAGGAAATAGTCACTCTACCAGAAAAATAATTCAGAATAATGATAGTAAAGATGATCCAAAATCTTGGAAATAGAATACAGAAAATACAAGAAACGTTTAAAAAGGACCTAGAGGAACTAAAGAGCAAACAAACAGTGATGAACAACACAATAAATGAAATTAAAAATGCTCTAGAAGGGATCAATAGCAGAATAACTGAGGCAGAAGAACGGATAAGTGACCTGGAAGATAAAATAGTGGAAATAACTACTGCAGAGCAGAAAAAAGAAAAAAAGAATGAAAAGAAAAAAGAAAAAAGAATGAAAAGAATTGAGGACAGTGTCAGAGACATCTGGGACAACATTAAATGCACCAAAATTCGAATTATAGGGGTCTCAGAAGAACCCTTCTGGGACCCCTATAAAAAGGGACTGAGAAAATATTTGAAGAGATTATAGTTGAAAACTTCCCTAATATGGGAAAGGAAATAGTTAATCAGGACCAGGAAGCACACAGAGTCCCATAAAGGATAAATCCAAGGAGAAACACACCAAGACACATATTAATCAAACTATCAAAAATTAAATACAAAGAAAAAATATTAAAGGCAGCAAGGGAAAAACAACAAATAACACACAAGGGAATCCCCATAAGGTTAACAGCTGATCTTTCAGCAGAAACTCTGCAAGCCAGAAGGGAGTGGCAGGACATATTTAAAGTGATGAAGGAGAAAAACCTACAACCAGGATTACTCTACCCAGCAAGGATCTCATTCAGATGGGATGGAGAAATTAGAAAATTTACAGACAAGCAAATCTAAGAGAATTCAGCACCACCAAACCAGCTCTACAACAAATGCTAAAGGAACGTCTCTAGGCAGGAAACACAAGAGAAGGAAAAGGCCCACAATAACAAACCCAAAACAATTAAGAAAATGGTAATAGGAACATACCTATTGATAATTACCTTAAATGTAAATGGATTAAATGCTCCAACTAAAAGACATAGACTGGCTGAATGGATACAAAAACAAGACTCGTATATATGCTGTCTACAAGAGACCCATTTCAGACCTAGGGACACATACAGACTGAAAGTGAGGGAATGGAAAAGATATTCCATGCAAATGGAAATCAAAAGAAAGCTGGAGTAGCAATTTGCATATCAGACAAAATAGACTTTAAAATAAAGACTATTACAAGAGACAAAGAAGAACACTACATAATGATCAAGGGATCACTCCAAGAAGACAATAACACAATTGTAAACATTTATGCACCCAATATAAGAGCACCTCAATACATAAGGCAAATATTAACAGCCATAAAAGGGGAAGTCGACAATAACAAAATCATAGTAGGGTACTTTAAAACCCCACTTTCACCAATGGACAAATCATCCAAAATGAAAATAAATAAGGAAACACAAGCTTTAAATGATACATTAAACAACATGGAATTAATTGATATTTATAGGACATTCCTTCCAAAAACAACAGACAATACATTCTTCTCAAGTGCTCCTGGAACATTCTCCAGGATAGATCATATCTTGGGTCAAAAACCAAGCCTTGGTAAATTTAAGAAAATTGTAATCATATCAAGTATCTTTTCCTACCACAACACTATGAGACTAGATATCAATTACAGGAAAAAATCTGTAAAAAATACAAACACATGGAGTCTAAACAATACACTACTTAATAACCAAGAGATCACTGAAGAAATCAAAGGGGAAATCAAAAAATACCTAGAAACAAATGACAATGGAGACACGACGACCCAAAACCTATGGGATGCAGCAAAAGCAGTGCTAAGAGGGAAGTTTATAGCAATAAAAGCCTACATCAAGAAACAGGAAACATCTCAAATAAACAACCTAAATTTGCACCTAAAGCAATTAGAGAAAGAAGAGCAAAAAAACCCCAAAGCTAGCAGAAGGAAAGAAATCATAAAGATCAGATCAGAAATAAATGCAAAAGAAATGAAGGAAACAATAGCAAAAATCAATGAAACTAAAAGCTGGTTCTTCGAGAAGATAAACAAAATTGACAAACCATTAGCCAGACTCATCAAGAGAAAAAGGGAGAAGACACAAATCAATAGAATTAGAAATGAAAAAGGAGAAGTAACCATTGACACTGCAGAAATACAAAGGATCATGAGAGATTACTACAAGCAACTCTATGCCAATAAAATGGACAACCTGGAAGAAATGGACAGATTCTTAGAAATGCACAACCTACCGAGACTGAACCAGGAAGAAATAGAAAATACGAACACACCAATCACAAGCACTGAAATTGAAACTGTGATTAAAAATCTTCCAACAAACAAAAGCCCAGGACCAGAAGGCTTCACAGGCGAATTATATCAAACATTTAGAGAAGAGCTAACACCTATCCTTCTCAAACTCTTCCAAAATATTGCAGAGGGAGGAACACTCCCCAACTCATTCTACGAGGCCACCATCACCCTGATACCAAAGACAGACAAAGATGTCACAAAGAAAGAAAACTACAGGCCCATATCACCGATGAACATAGATGCAAAAATCCTCAACAAAATACTAGCAAACAGCACATTAAAAGAATCATAAACCATGATCAAGTGGGGTTTATCCCAGGAATGCAAGGATTCTTCAATATAAGCAAATCAATCAATGTGATACACCATATTAACAAATTGAAGGAGAAAAACCATATGATCATCTCAATAGATGCAGAGAAAGCTTTCGACAAAATTCAACACCTATTTATGATAAAAACCCTCCAGAAAGTAGGCATAAAGGGAACTTTCCTCAACAAAATAAACACCATATGTGACAAACTCACAGCCAAATTCGTCCTCAGTGGTGAAAAATTGAAACCATTTCCACTAAGATCAGGAACAAGACAAGGTTGCACACTCTCAACACTATTATTCAACATAGTTTTGGAAGTGTTAGCCACAGCAATCAGAGAAGAAAAAGAAATAAAAGGAATTCAAATCGGAAAAGAAGAAGTAAAACTGTCACTGCTTGCAGATGACATGATACTATACATAGAGGATCCTAAAGATGCTACCAGAAAACTACTAGAGCTAATCAATGAATTTGGTAAAGTAGCAGGATACAAAATTAATGCACAGAAATCTCTTGCATTCCTATACACTAATGATGAAAAATCTGAAAGTGAAATTAAGAAAACACTCCCATTTACCATTGCAACAAAAAGAATAAAATATCTAGGAATAAACCTACCTAAGGAGACAAAAGACCTGTATACAGAAAATTATAAGACACTGATGAAATAAATTAAAGATGATACAAACAGATGGAGACATATACCATGTTCTTGGATTGGAAGAATCAACATTGTGAAAACGACTATAGTACCCAAAGCAATCTACAGATTCAATGCAATCCCTATCAAACTACCAACAGCATTTTTCACAGAACTAGAACAAAAAATTTCACAATTCGTATGGAAACACAAAAGACCCAGAATAGCCAAATCAATCTTGAGAAAAAAAATGGAGCTGGGGGAATCAGGCTCCCAGACTTCAGACTATACTATAAAGCTTCAGTAATCAAGAGAGTATGGTACTGGCACAAAAAAAGAAACAGATCAATGGAACAGGATAGAAAGTCCAGAGATAAACCCATGCACATACGGTCACCTTATTTTTGATAAAGGAGGCAAGAATATACAGTGGAGAAAAGACAGCCTCTTCAATGAGTGGTGCTGCGAAAACTGGACAGCTACATGTAAAAGTATGAAATTAGAACACTCCCTAACACCATATACAAAAATAAACTCAAAATGGATTAGAGACCTAAATGTAAGGCCAGACACTATAAAACTCTTAGAGTAAAACATAGGCAGAACTCTGTATGACATAAATCTCAGCAAGATCCTTTTTGACCCACCTCCTAGAGAAATGGAAATAAAACCAAAAATAAACAAATGGGACCTAATGAAACTTAAAAGCTTTTGCACAGCAAAGGAAACCATAAACAAGACCAAAAGACAACCTTCAGAATGGGAGAAAATATTTGCAAATGAAGCAACTGACACAGGATTAATCTCCAAAATTTACAAGCAGCTCAGGCAGCTCAATATTAAAAAAACAAACAACCCAATCCAAAAATGGGCAGAAGACCTAAATAGACATTTCTCCAAAGAAGATATACAGATTGCCCACAAACACATGAAAGAATGCTCAACATCACTAATCATTAGAAAAATGCAAATCAAAACTACAATGAGATATCATCTCACACCAGTCAGAATGGCCATCATCAAAAAATCTACAAACAATAAATGCTGGAGAGGGTGTGGAGAAAAGGGAACCCTCTTGCACTGTAGGTGGGAATGTAAATTGATACAGCCACTATGGAGAACAGTATGGAGGTTCCTTAAAAACTGAAAGTAGAACTACCATACGACCCAGCAATCCCACTACTGGGCATATACCCTGAGAAACCCATAATTGAAAAAGAGTCTTGTAACAAAATGTTCATTGCAGCACTATTTACAATACCCAGGACATGGAGGCAACCTAAGTGTCCATCAACAGATGAATTGATAAAGAAGATGTGGCACATATATACAATGGAATATTACTCATTCACAAAAAGAAACGAAATTGAGTTATTTGTAGTGAGGTGGATGGACCTAGAGTCTGTCATGCAGAGTGAAGTAAGTCAGAAAGAGAAAAACAAATACAGTATGCTAACACATATATATGGAATCTAAAAAAAAAAAAAAAAAAAAAAAAAAGGTCATGAAGAACCTAGGGGCAAGATGGGAATAAAGACACAGACCTACTACAGAATGGACTTGAGGATATGGGGAGGGGGAAGGGTAAGCTGGGGCAAAGTTAGAGAGTCGCATGGACATATACACACTACCAAACGTAAAATAGATAGCTAGTGGGAAGCAGCCGCATAGCACAGGGAGATCAGCTCGGTGCTTTGTGACCAGCTAGAAGGGAGGGATAGGGAGGGTGGGAGGGAGGGAGACGCAAGAGGGAAGAGATATGGGAATGTATGTATATGTATAACTGATTCACTGTGTTATAAAGCAGAAACTAACACACCATTGTAAAGCAATTATACTACAATAAAGATGTTTAAAACAAACAAACAAACAAACAAAAACAATCTTAGAGGAGTCCCCACCCACTGGCACAGCATCCTTGGGTTCCTCTCATGGTCGCCATGTGGAAGCCAGCACTTACAACTTGGCTCTTATGGAGAAGACTGATGTCCCTTCATTTCTAGCTACTGGTTTGTCCTACAGTTTCAGCTCTTTCATGGGTCCAAGATAGATGTTTATTTTATAGATAATCTGACTTGATATATCATTAGGCTGGGAACGTTGGGTTTTCAGCCTACTGCACCCTAGGCGGCAGTTGGATGTTTATTTAAATCATTGTTAAAGTGTTTTTGATTGCATTCTTCCAACTTGTTCTTAACTAGACTGAAGTATCTTAGATATATTCACAAGTTTTGTTTCTATTTTTAGCTCCAAAACTTTTACAAGCTTGATTTCTTTCTTATATTTTTAGAAAAGAGACAATTTGTCTTAATCATTAATTTTACACTACCATGAAAAGCTAACCTGTCACTGTCCTAATTTACCAATTTTTTACCATTTATTTAACATGTGTAGCAATAAATTTAGTATTTGTGCATTCATGTAACAAGCCTAGAATGTTAATATGCTTACTCAATTACAGACTTCACTTTCATGTACATCCATTCTATATGAATAAAGTTGTTTTTCTTTTCCAGTTTCTGAATAATAGTTGAATACTTCACTACCATGAAGCCTTATTTTAAAAATCAAGACCACTTGGCTGGAGCCCTGTCTTCATGCCTACCCAATATTAGCTACTTTTCCTAGATATAGTTCCCCATAATCAATTAGTATTCTATTTGGGTGAATCACCTCCCTTAATTTAAGCATTGTTTCATAATATACACAAATTTTGTCATGTCTAACCCAACATACATGATTCCTCTGATATTGGTCTTGGCTCAGAGAATGTTCTCATTTCCACATATCTTTTAATACTGAAATTTGTTTTGCCATCTAACACAGAAGCCCACCTAAAATCTCCATTTAGTTTTACTTCCTAGGGTTGTTTCAAAATCGTATTGGAGCATACCTATGACACTTATATTTTAGGTGCAGATTTTATGAAGATGCTAATAAGAGCTCCCTGTAGTCAGGACTGGGCTTAATACTTCCATGTGTCTTCAGGCCCTGATGTAGAAACTGACAAATTAAAAATCAAAGATATTATTTGCTGAGTAAAATATTCTATGTCCTAATAAGTTAGTTACTTATGATAACGTTAAACTAAAAATGATAATTTTCTTGATCTAAAGATCTTTTTATCCCTACATTTATGACCTCAAATTTTATCCTAGTCTTGGGTAATAAGGGAGAATGACCTTGTTTCTTTCTAAAATTTAGGACTCTGGTTGAGCCTTATGTTCTATTATTTCCTACATCCAAGGAGCATTTATTTCAATAATACTTCCTTCAAAATTTACTAGTTTTTCTTTTTTTTATGAAAATGTTTAAACTTTGAAATTTAAAAAAATGCACTCACTTTTTACAACAAACTACTAACATTGCAAAATATCTCCACTTATTCTCGCACATCTTGAATTACACTTCTTAAATTAATGATTTCATACCCAAACCATCTACTTTTTCCTTAACTACCTAAATTTTATTTTTCTTTCTACTATTTACTTCCTCAAAAACAGACCACTCATATTCTTGTTAACCTTATTTTCTTTTCTTAAATTTATTTATTTATTTATTATTTATTTTTGGCTGCATTGGGTCTTCGCTGATGCGCGCGGCTCTCTCCAGTTGTGTCGAGCAGGGGCCCCTCCTCATTGTGGTGCGCTGGCCTCTCATTGCGGTGGTTTCCCCCATTGCGGAGCACGGGCTCTAGGCACACGGGCTTCAGTAGTTGTGCCTCACTGGCTCCAGAGCGCAAGTCCATCAGCTGTGGCGCACAGGCCCAATTGCTCTGTGGCATGTGGGATCTTCCCAGACCAGGGCTCGAACCCATGTGCCCTGCATTGGCAGGCGGATTCTTAACCACTGTACCACAAGGGAAGCCCAAACCTTATTTTCTTGATTCATTTCTTCATTCATCAAGACCCTTTTAAGTGGCTAATACATACCAGGTACTGGGAAAGATTCAGATACACATTGGTGAGGAAAACAAACATTGCCCTTTTCCTCACTGTTACTTACAGACCAGTAGTAAAAAGAACAAGGAGACATTACTGAGAAGGGGCACTTGTGTCCGACTCTTCCTTTTCCATAGTGATGAAATCTATTTTCCATGCCTAATGTGATTTAGGGCTAGAGCTCAACATGTTTGACTCAGTCTTTTTCTCTTTTCTTTTTAGGCTTTTATTATCTATGTCAAGCTTAGAATTTCTGCTCTATATGTAGTCAGTTCTGTGAAGCTCAGTCCTCATGGAAGAGACCCGTAATAGTCTAATGTGGCCTAAGACTATATGGGTAATTCTAATTTAGGAGCAAAATGTTAGCACACCCTCTCTTCTATAACCTAAGTCAACTTCTTCTTCTAGCTTCTAACAGCAATAATGCTAACATTTATATATCCATCTCTGTCTTCTGCAATTATCTCTCAGTTGGATCTAGACTGGGAAGAGGAAGACTTGCATAAATTATTTGAATACTTCAAGAGTGCAAACTTCTGTAGCATCAAACATGAACTTTAGAAAATGTTCAAGAAGTAGAATTTGTGGGAAAAACTACATAGAAAGGCCAGTTTAGGTAATATTAGTCATTAGATTTTCAAAAGCAGGTGAACCATATGTGGCTTTAATAATAGGATCCTGCAGAGGACTTTCATAAGAAGACAGTTGCAGTTTGACTTTAAAATGCACACAGAGGTGACAAGGATTAGATATATCTCTAATAAAGATTCACCTTGAACCAAGCAGTACTTCAGTAACAATATATATTTTTCCTTTTACTCTATTTTTCAGGCACTACTGCAAACCAGACCAGGACTTTTTAAATTTTTTAAGGCAGCTGTCTTCTCTGTGTGATCCAGAGGCATAATAAGTGCCTAGTTTTAAATTGTTAAAGCCAAGTATGAGATATGCAGTGCAAGAGTAGTTTCTTCAGATTCTGAATTCCTTTTTAATATTTTGAATTGTAATGCACACTCTGCTCAACCAGCAGTAGTGATTTTCTTTTCAAATTGACAATCAAATTTACAAAGCACAATAAACTTCACTACTGTCAAGTTTTCTTATCATCAATATAAGAAACAGGACAGACAACATACAATATGCATGGTGATAGATAGAGTAATGAAGGTCCTGAGTGTAGCAGCTTCTGGATATCCTTAAGTCACTCCACAATTGGAGTGCATGTGTTACAGAGAGCAGTATGATTGTGCATGAACCAACACCAGTTCTAGGGTCCCTTTGGGCTTTATACTTTGCTATTCATGTAGCCACCTCAAAGGTGTCTCCCAATCTCCAGTGCAGCTACACCTCATGAATTATACAGTATTCATAAAAAAAAAGGTTATCAGTACACAATATTAACAAGAAATACACATCTTTGTTTGAATACAAGGTATTATCGAGGATGCAGTATATGTTTATAAATTCCTTGAATTAGTATTACAAGGAGGATTTGAAGTATATTTTATTAAAACATGATGTTTGAACATGACGTAAGATTTCAGAGCTTGAAATTGTGGTTCACTGAAAAATAAACTGTATATACTTAGTAGTAGTTAAATGAGAAAGTTTGGACTTCTGTTAAAAAAAGATCGTGCCATTAAAGAGAAACATATTTTAAAAAAAGAAGAAAAACTCAATGAAAGCAAATATTTATGAAGGTGAAATGATCGTAAAAGTCAGGATAAAGTAGATATAAAAGATAAAGAAATGTACTAAGACTAATTGTTCTTAAAATAGCCCTTAGAAAATGGGGGAGACACTTCAGTTATTATTAGATCACAGTGATGAGGAACAGAAATCTGACAGGGCAGAAAAAGGTCATAGCAAAAGGACTGGAAGAATCCTCCAAGGAGGCCAATATGTTGGGAACTTTTGAGATGTGACCTTTTAAAGCTATGGACTGAGTACATTCTAACAGCAGTTGAGGAGCCACTCTATAAAGATAAAAACAGCTGTTCTAGGATGTACATGATGCTGAATGGGTTTGAGATACAAATATTAGGAAGGCTAGTATAAAATACTCCAAAAAGTTTCTGAAGAGTTTGAAGATGACATAGATATTATAGATGGGGGACTATGTTTCTTGAGAGAATATATCTCAGAATTTATGTACTTGAGACTCTAATTAAAAATAAAACAGGGCTCCCCTGGTGGCACAGTGGTTGAAAATCTGCCTGCCAATGCAGGGGACACAGGTTCGTGCCCCGGTCCGGGAGGATCCCACATGCCACGGAGCAGCTAGGTCTGTGAGCCACAACTACTGAGCCTGCGCGTCTGGAGCCTGTGCTCCGCAACGGGAGAAGCCGTGACAGTGAAAGGCCCGTGCACCGCAGTGAAGAGTGGCTCTCGCTCGCCGCAACTGGAGAAAGCCCTAGCACAGAAACAAAGACCCAACACAGCCAAAAATAAATAAATAAATAAATAAATTTATTTTTAAAAAGTTTAAAAAAAAATAAAAAAGTAAAACAAAGAAGAGATAAAGGGAAATCATGAAAAGGCAATTAAATAGGGAAATGATTGGATTAGATGCTTATTCGATGGGAAATATAATCCACATGGAATCATCCAACTCAGAATAGATATATGCAATACTTTTTATAAAATTTTAGAGACAGTGAATGTATCCATTTGTTAGCTCTTATTATAAGAAAACCAATAAGATAAAGTCAAGAGATTATGTTAAGGAGGCAAATGTTTGCGTCAGAAAGCAAACAAAAATTAAAAGAAAAAAAGGTACTTAATTCTAGCAAACACATTAACTGATATGTTATAGATGGAAAGTGAATTTAGCTTAAAGAAGTTGATTAAGTTGTTTCAGATTTAACAGCTTTAAACTCTGAGTGAAAAAGAGTGATACATGTAAAAGAACACTAGAGTCTTACCTTACTATGGATGTAAAATAATGATAGAAATCTTATTCCAGGCCTAGAAATTCAAAGTCTGGGAAAGATAATGCCTTCAGGAGCATTTGGTAGAGCTATTGGTCCTAACTAAGGATAAATAGACTTCAAAAACAGTAACTGTAACTGCAGTTTCCTTGAAACTAAGGTGGGACCTCAGATGCAAGGAAAATTTTTCCTAGAGGCAATTTCCACAGGTTTAACAAATTCCATAGCCAAAAGCAAAATTGCAAAGCAGAAGCTAGTGTGGTATAAAATTTTTAAATATTCAATCAAAAAATGTATGACACCGGATAAGAGTCCATACTCAAAATATGACTAGAGTGTCAAAAACATAGGGTTCAAAGGGAAATTAAAATTAAGAAATTTTGTTACAATGAACGGGAAAGAAGGGCACTTCAAATGAGATATGGTGACAGGCTAGGACTGTTTATTTTCTAGTTAGAAGAGAAAACCTGTATTTAAGTGATAGTCACTCATTGAGACAAGAGGCAATAATTCTAAATACTCCCTTTCCCAATTTGGGGAAACCATGACAATACTGATCTCTTTGGGGGGGCGGTTATTTCAACCAATTTTGCTTAAGTTCTAATGTAATAAAACCTGGACAATTAGCATTGACTTAATTGGTGAGACTAAACAAGAATGATTTCTCCATCCAACCTCATTCTTTTAGAAATCTTTGAGTTCCTGCTATATTCTTTGGTAACAGTAAGTACTGACTTCTGATAACTATACTTTTCACTAGGGGAAGGCTTTAGGGACTGGGGATTACCTTTTAATTAATTTGTTAAATATAGGCCTAGTGGTATGGGCATCTGGTGAGTTTCATGAAGTTTTTGAATCTTTAAAAGTAAAGCATATCAGACTTTCTAGACATAGAGTCAATGCTCTCATGAAAGATAGCACCACTGTTAAACACACTCTTAGTCTTCCCAGGCATTAATATACTCTGTCACTGAGAATAAGCAGTAAGAAATGGGAAGGACATGAAGAAGCTTTTATTAAATGAAAGCAGGATAATTTTATTTGGTACTTCAATTTATTTGTATTCTTTTTGAATTTTAATGTCTCCCCAGGAAATTAATAATGGGTAAAATTTATAATCATTTAGGGAGTATCTCTGTATTAATTTTACTGGAATACCTTAATGTTGCTATTTAATTTCATTACAAAATCTCTACTAAGTCATTTTGCACAACATATCAGGATATAATTTGGGATTGTATATAGAATAAGAAATAGGTTTTCATACGAAGGTAAGTGTGAAAATTAATTTAACTAATGGTTATTATTCTGTTCTAATTCAGAGTCAGTATTGATGGAAAGATATGGGCACATGTCAGAGATATTTGGGAGATAAAATCAACAGAACTTGGAGTTGGATTGGATGTGGGCCATGAGGAAGGATGTCTCTTAGGTTTCTGATTTAAGAAAATGGATGGATGTGAGTGCCCTGGAAGAGAATGTGATTTTGGACAAAAGTCTTAAAATGAGTTCTGTTTATGTAAGTTTAACTGAGATCTCCACAATGTTCAATAGAAAGGTGAATATGACATTGGGTGCTCAGGGGCAGTTCTGGGATGGAGATATTAAACTAAAAGTTTTGCAATCCAATAAAAGAATAAGCTTAAGAAGTGAAAAACAAAAACAAAACACAACTTAGAAGCAAGAAGGATAAGATTTAAAACTGAGAGAAGTTAACTTTTCACCATTTAGAATGATGTTAGCTGTGGGTTTGTTGTATATGGCCTTTACTATGTGGAGGTAAGTTACTCCTATTCCCACTTTCTGGGGAGCTTTTATAAATGGGTATTGAATTTTCTCAAAAGCTTTTTCCACATCAATTGAGATGATCATATGGATTTTATTCTTCAGTTTGTTAATGTGGTGTATCACACTAAGGGAGAGGAGGGGTCAGGGAGGGAAGGATTGGGAGTTTGGGATTAGTAGATGCAAACTATTATATATAGGATGGATAAACAACATTGTCTTACTATATAGCACAGGGAACTATATTCAATATCCTGTGATAAACTATAATGGAAAAGAATATGAAAAAGAATATATATGTATAAGTGAGTCACTTTCCTATATAGCAGAAATTAACACAATGTTGTAAATCGACTAAACTTCAATAAAATTCAAAAGACAAAACATTGATTTTCAATATTGAAGAATCCTTGCATCCCTGGGATAAATCCCACTTGAGCATGGTGGATGATCCTTTTAATATATCGTTGGATTCTGTTTGCTAGTATTTTGTTGAGTTTTTTGCATCTATGTTCATCAATGATAGTGGCCTGTAATTTTCTTTTTTTGTGATACCTTTGTCTGGTTTTGGTATCAGGGTGATGGTGGCCTCGTAGAATGAGCTTGAGAGTGCTCCTTCTGCTATTTTTTGGAACAGTTTCAGAAGGATAGATGTTAACGCTTCTCTTAATGTTTGATAGAATTCCCCTGTGAAGCCATCTGACTTTTGTTTGCTGGAAGTTTTTAAATCACTGTTTCAATTTCAGCACTTGTGAGTTATCTTTTCATATTTTCTACTTCTTCCTGGTTCAGTCTTAGATGGTTGTACCTGTCTAAGAATTTGTCCATTTCTTCTATGTTGTCCATTTTATTGGCATATAGTTGTTTGTAGTAATCTCTATTGATGTTTTTTATTTCTGTGGTGTCAGTTGTAACTCCTCTTTTATTTCTAATTTTATTGATTTGAGCCCTCTCCCTTTTTTCTTGATGAGTCTGGCTAAAGGTTGATGTATTTTGTTTATCTACTTAAAGAACAAGACTTTAGTTTTACTGATCTTTGCTATTGTTTTCTTGATTTCTGTTTCATTTATTTCTGCTCTGATCTTTATGGTTTCTTTCCTTCTACTAAGTTTGGGTTTTCTTTATTCCTATCTCTCTAGTTTCTTTAGGTGTAAGATTAGGTCATTTATTTGAGATTTTTTCTTGTTTCCTGAGGTAAGATTGTATTGCTATAAACTTCCCTCTTAGAACTGCTTCTGCTGTGTCCCAAAGGTTTTGGACCATCGTGTTTTCACTGTCATTTGTCTCTAGGTATTTTTTGATTTCCTCTTTCATTCCTTCAGTGATCCATTTATTTTTTTGTAACATATTGTTTAGTCTCCATGTGTTTGTGTTTTTTACAGTATTTTTCTGTAATTCATTTCTAATTCCATAGCATTGTGGTCAGAAAAGATGTCTGATATGACTTCAGTTTTCTTAAGTTTACCAAGGCTTGATTTGTGGCCCAAAATGTTATCTATCCTGGAGTATGTTACATGTGCAATTGAGAAGAAAGTTTATTCTGCTGCTTTTGGATGGAATGTTCTATAAATATCAACTAAGTCAATCTGGTCTAGTGTGTCATTTAAGACCTGGATTTCCTTATTGCTTTTCTGTCAGGATGATGTGTCCATTTATGGGAGTTGGGTATTAAAGTCACCCAATATTATTGTGTTACTGTTGATTTCACCTTTTATGGCTGTTAGCATTTGCCTTATATATTGAGATGTTCTTATATTGGGTGCATATATATTTACAAATATTATCTCCTCTTCTTGGATTAATCCTTTGAGCATTATGTAGTGTCCTGTTTTGTCACTTGTAACATTCTTTATTTTGAAGTCCACTTTGTTTGATATGAGCATTGCTACTCCAGCTTTCTTTTAATTTCTATTTGCACAAAATACCTTTTTCCATGCCCTCACTTTCAGTCTGTAAGAGTCCCTAGATCTGAAGTGGGTCTCTTGTAGACAGCAAATACATGGGTCTTGTTTTGTATCCATTCAGCCAGTCTATGTCTTTTGTTTGGAGCATTTAATCCATTTACATTTAAGGTAATTATTGATATGAATATTCTTATTGCCATTTTTCAAATTATTTTGGATTTGTTTTTGAACACCTTTATTTTTCCTTCCTCTTTTGTTCTATTCTCTTGTGATTTGATGTCTATCTAGGATATACCATGTTTTCAGATTGGAAGAATCTATATTGTCAAAATGAATATATTACCCAAGGCAATCTACAGATTCAATGCAATCCCTATCAAATTACCAATGGCATTTTTCACAGAAATAAACCAAAAAATTCTAAAATTTATATGGAAACACAAAAGACCCCAAATAGCCAAAGCAATAGAAGAAAGAAAAACAAAGCTGGAGGAATCAAACTCCAATGACTTCAGACTATACTAGAAAGCTACAGTCATCAAAACAATATGCTACTGGCAGAAAACAAAATATAAATCAATGAAACAGGATAGAAAGCCCATAAATCAGCTCACACACCTATGGTCAACTAATCTATGAAAAGGAGGCAAGAATATACAATGTAGAAAAGGCAGTCTCTTTAATAAGTGGTGCTGGGAAAACTGGACAGCTACATGTAAAAAAATGCAATTAGAACACTCTCTAACATCACACAGAAAAATAAACTCAAAATGTATCATAGACCTAAATGTAAGACTGTATACTATAAAACTCTTAGAGGAAAACAAAGGCAGAACACTCTTTGACATAAATTGCAGCATATCACTTTTTGCCCACCTCCTAGAGTAATGAAAATAAAAATGAAAATAAAGAAATAGGACCTAATTAAACTTCAAAGCTTCTGCACAGCAAAGCAAACCATAAACAAAATGAAAAGGCAACCCTTAGAATGGGAGAAAATATTTGCAAATGGAGCAACCGACAAGAGATTAATCTCCAAAATATACAAACAGTTCATGCAGCTCTATGTCAAAAAAACAAACAACCCAATACAAAAATGGGCAGAAGATCTAAATAAATGGTTCTCTGAAGAAGACATACAGATGGCCAAAAAGCACATGAAAAGATATTCAACATCACTAATTATCACTGAAATACAAATCAAATCTACAGTAAGATATCACCTCACACCAGTCAGAATGGCCATCAACAAAAAGTCTACAAATAATAAATGCTAGAGAGGGTGTGGAGAAAAGGGAACTCTCCTCACTGTTGGTGGAAATGTAAATTGATACAACCATTATGGAGAACAGTATGGAGGTTTCTTAAAAAACTAAAAATAGAAATACCATATGATCCAGCAACCCCACTCCTCAACATATATCCAGAAAAAATTCTAATTCAAAAAGATACATGCACCCCAATGTTCATAGCAGCACTATTTACAATAGCCAGGACATGGAAGCAACCTAAATGTCCATCAACAGATGAATGGATAAAGAAGATGTGGTACTTATATACAACGGAATATCACTAAGCCATAAAAATGAATGAAATAATGCCATTTGAAGAAACATGCATGGACCTAGAGATTATCACACTAAGTGAAGTATGTCAGACAGAGAAAGACAAATATCATATGATATTGCTTATATGTGGAGTCTAAAAAATTATACAAATGAACTTATTTACAAAACAGAAATAGAGTCACAGATGTAGTAAACAAATTTATGGTTACCGGGGTGAAAGGAGGGAGAGGGATAAATTGCGAGGATGGGATTGACATATACACACTACTATATGTAAAATAGATAATAAGGATCTAATGCATAGCACAGCAAACTCTACTAAATACTCTGTAATGACTTATATGGTAAAAGAATCTAAAAAAGAGTGGATATATGTATATGTATAACTGATTCACTTTGCTGTACAGCAGAAACAAACACATCATTGTAAATCAACTATACTCCAATAAAAATTTAAAAATAAAATAAAATAAAACTGAGAGGAGTTAGGAAAGCTTACAGAGATGTAAGAAAAAACACAGAGAAATTAACAGAAGGATTAAAAAAGAGAGAATGGATTCAGATGTTAAGTACTCTAAGAGATCAAATGCAACGAGGACATTTAAACTCTTTTTTGATGTAGAGATATGGAAGTTATTGGTCACAATAGCAAGGGTCATTTAAATATAGTGACATCACACTTAGAGCAAATTAATAAGTTTGGGTGTTGATGTAATCAAATTAAAGATTTTCAAACATTTTTATTTTAAGTTTGGCTGTTAAGGTGAGTGAGGATTTAGAAAGAACTTTTTACTAATTTATTAAATGTAAATAGGTGAAGTAAAAAGAGAAAAGGTGAGACAAAGAAGTTCCCTTAAACTAGTATGGAAAACACACACAAACGGGGATGGCAAGGCTACAAAAGAGAAGAACATGTTCACACTACAGGATAAAAATGGGGTAAGGATTAAAGGAAAATTGCCAAGAATATAAAAAATTAAATACAATTTTAACAAGTGTTCATAGATTAACAAGTTGATTTATTAATAACATCCTCATTTTAACTATTGTTTTCTTTGGAAAAAATACTGAAATAGTTACTATAATATAAATACTAAAATAAAATAGTTACTAAAATAGCTATTATATTTTAGGTTTTGATTGCTAATTAGTGGAGATGAGAAACATTTGCAATCACTCAGATCACACTTTGTAAGATGTCTTCCATTCCAGGAACCAAAGATGGCTTTTTTCACCCTCTCATGGTTTGTGTTGCATTTTCTCCCTAATACCTCTAGTTTACATTTTCCATAGTTGATTGTCATTATCATCATAAGACTGAACTTGTTACATCATAAAGTACTCACATGAAGTAGACTGATTTCAAATGTAGTCATATTTTAAATTACCTTAGGAAGAAAAGATGGAACTGAAAGTGGTAACTCAAGCCATTGTATTATTTCTATTTTAGTTATATTCACAGAGTAAAAAATATCTTGACAATATGCTAACATAGTAAATACTGGTAATACTTAATAATCGTTATTAATTTTGTGGCAGTTGTCAAAATGTCTCTAAATTTTGTTAAAGTGATAGAAAATGTAATTCATTTAATTTATTTACTCATCTATTCATGCTAAATGTTTAGCATAATTTCTGAATGTACTCATTTTCAGAATAGATAATTTGAAAGGACAAAATTAAAAGGATAATATTTAATTTGTTTTATGACCACACTTACATTTTAAGTAGGTCATTTATATAGAGCCTTGTGCTACAGAAAGCAGTTTCAAAAACGAAGCCATTAATCTCAGTATCCTTGTACAATGGTTGGATAGTTTTACTTTTTTTGAAAAGATGAGCACAATACCCAGTAAATTTAAGGAACTTGCAAACCCTCCTTGTTAATGAATGGTGAAGCCAATACTGAGAATCTAGTCTTGTGGCTCCACAAAGTAGATATATGGCTAACTAAAAGTAAAGTGTCTACCTTATCTCTTTAAAATTTAAAATTATTATTGCTATTAGATCTTGTAGGCATGCTGAGTTTTAAAAATTATGATCAAAAAACAATAATGATATAATTTAGGGGAAGATGTAAGTTTAGACATTCTCCATTTTAGTAACTATTCACACTCTCACTCAGGACACTGAACTTTCAAACATGTACAAGATGTTAAAGATGAACAACTCAAACACTCACATTAAAATCCTTCAGTAACATTCCATTTTACTTAGAATAAACTATAAACTTCTTAAAATGACCTATAAAACTCTTTATTTCAGACCTCTGTCTACCTGTGTTCATTAGGATTTGTTTTGGCACTTAAAACAGAAAATCCTAAAGTAACAATGACTTTAATAAACAAGAAGGTATTTATTTCTCACTTAAAAACCCCAAGGTAGGAAGCACAGGGTTGACACAGACATTTATGAATTTATTAACAGTTCATGGTTCTTCCAGCTCACCTTTCTGCCATCTCTTTTATGTGGCTCTCAGTCTAATGGCCCAAGATGGCCATTAGAGCATCTTTTTTTAAGACAGAGTTAAGAGTAGAATAATGTGTCAAGGAAAATCTTGTAATTCTGTCACTAGAGGAGAATTAGAATGTTTGAGGGCAACTAGCAGTCTATGTTCCACAATTTCTACTAACCGCCTGTATATTCTACTTCTTAATTACTGTTTTCCACCCATTTTGCCCCTCTGTCAGTTCCTTCAACACATCCAAACATTTTCTGCCCTGTCTTTTCCAGCACTGCTTAAAAACACATTCCACAGTTATACACATGACTTGCTTTTGTTCATCTTTTGAATAACAGTGAAAGTATCATTTTCAATATTTTTGATATCATTTTTGATATATTTTAAATGATTTTTTATATTTAATCACTTAACAGAACATTTTACCTCATTCACTTTTTTTTTAACATCTTTATTGGAGTAAAATTGCTTTACATTATTGTGTTAGTTGCTGCTGTATAACAAAGTGAGTCAGCTATACGTATACATATATCCTCATATCCCTTCCCTCTTGCGTCTCCCTCCCACCCTCCCTATCCCACCCCTTTAGGTGGTCAAAAAGCACCAAGCTGATCTCCCTGTGCTGTGCAGCTTCTTCCCACTAGCTATCTATCTTACATGTGGTAATGTATATATGTCAATGCCACTCTCTCACTTTGTCTCAGCTTCCCCCTCTCCGTGTCCTCAAGTCCATTCTCTACATCTGCGTCTTTATTTCTGTCCTACCCCTAGGTTCTTTGGAACCATTTTCCTTTTTTTAGATTCCATATATATGTGTTAGCATATGGTATTTGTTTTTTCTCTTTCTCGCAAATCAAAACCACCATGAGGTATGACCTCACACCGGTCAGAATGGCCATCATCAAAAAATCTACAAACAATAAATGCTGAAGAGGGTGTGGAGAAAATAGAACCCTCTTGCACTGTTAGTGGGAATGTAAATTGATACAGCCACTATGGAGAACACTATGGAGGTTCCTTAAAAAACTAAAAATAGAACTACCATATGACCCAGCAATCCCACTCCTGGACATATACCCTGAGAAAACCATTATTCAAAACTTGTCATGTACCACAATGTTCATTGCAACACTATTTACAATAGCCAGGACCTCATTCACTTTCTTGGGCACCCTATTCATATTTTTTAGAGTACTTATCAAGTTTTAATTATAGATTCAATAAAGAGATAAATATAGACATATTTCTATATAGCTGTGCACAGAAATAGAAATAGTTCTACATATATGTATAGGTGTGATCATATAAACATAGACTATTACAGGTGAAGTCAGTTCTGAAGATGAACTAACCCATTATTCTCTCTATCTCTAATCTGTCCTTCTTCTTCTTTCTTTTTCTTTTTTTCCTAAAGGAGTTTGTGTAAAGAGAGATAACATCTAACTGTGGTCATAAACATACACTCACACACACACAGACTATTTTAGCCATAGAGAGAATCATCTTTTGCTACCAGTTCGCCAAACCCCAATTCCCTCAGGGCAAGTTAAAGAGGACAAGGTGATCCTTATGCATGCAGTGAACTGTATAACAAAAAGGAAACTTGAGATTAAGGAATCTATATATTTTATAATAGACAGTAAGCATGCCAACCCTTTACTCTGGAGGGAGACATTTCCTTATTATACCTTGCAGTTATTTTTTAAAAATTTTTATTGGAGTACAGTTAGTTGATTTACAGTGTGCGCTAGTTTCTGCTGTACAGCAAAGTGAATCATTTATGCATATATCCACTATTTTTTAGATTCTTTTTCCAAATAGGTCCATACAGTTATAATGTCTTCACTTTTTCTTCCCAGGCAGTTTGCTATACAAATATCCTTGAAAAAATAGTTTGCATCAAAGGACTATTAATGCATCCTTCGCAAGATGGCCTACAGATAATTATCTCACATCAATATGCAAAGATGCTAAGGAGTTTTAAATCAGAAGGAGATCAAGATGTTGGATTAGGAGGACACTGAGCTCACCCCCCTGATGAACGCATCAAAAATACTTCTACATGTGGAACAACTCTTGCTGAAAACAACCTGGAGACTGGCAGAAAGGCTCTTCTACAACCAAAGCTGTGAAGAAAGATCCACATAGAGTCAGGTAAAGGCAGGAGAAACAATCAGGTCAGGACCCATGTCCCTAGCAGACGACTCAGTAGAAGAGTGGCATATCACAGGCTCAGGGATACTCCCCAGGGTGGGAGGGGTTTGAGTCACATACTGGGAACCTCAGTCTTGGGGGTGTGACACTAGAAAGATGAGTTCCTTTAGCTGGTTTCAAAATCAGTGGGATTTATCAGAGAGCTGTAAGAAACTGAGACTCTAATCATGAAGAGTAAACACACACTTGCTTACTCCCAAGAACAAGATGGAGGAAGCAGATTGAAATTGCTTGGGGCTCTGATGAACTTGCTGGGACTGTCCCAGCATGCACCTTGGCCCATACCAGGCACTGCACCAGCCCCTCTTGCTCCAGTGCTGCTCACCACTGGAGTAAAGGTGACATTTCTGGGGGCGAGGGGAAGATTGCACATTTAGAGGGAATAAAATCAGCTTGTACCCAAACCTCAGGGCTTCTGCTCCAGCACCTTGGGCCCCAATCCCACCCCTGATAGAACAGTGATTGCCATTGTACATTGGAGAAGCCACAGCTCACTTCTGGCCCTGGCTCTAGCTTCCCATTTCCATCCCTACATCCCACCAAAGTGGTAGCTGTTAGCACACACTGGAGGAAGACATAGTCAATGTTCACTTAAAATCAAGGTCTCCCACCAAAGCCATTGGGCACACGAAAACTGCATAGGATGCTCCCACAGAAGGACATCCCTCCAAGACCAGAATACATAGTTGTTTCACATAATTTCATAGAGGAAGAGAATGTTAAACAAAACAAGAAGACAGAGGAATATGTTTCACATGAAAGAACAAGAAATAAAACCCTAATGAAACAGAGATAAATAATTTACCAGATAAAGAGTTCAAAGTATTAACAATAAGAATGCTAATGAAACTTGGGAAAAGAATAGATGAATACAGTGAGATTTTTAACAAAGAACTAGAAAGTATAAAAAAGAACCCATCAGAGCTGAAGAATACAATAACTGAAATGAAAAATACACTAGAAGGAATTAACAGCAGACTGGGTGATACAGAGATTGCATAAGTGATCTGCAAGATTGTGTAATGGAAATCACCCAATCCAAACAATAAAAAGAAAAACAAATTGTAAAAATGAAGATAGTTGAAGGGACCTCTGGAACAAAATCAACCCTACCAACATTTGCAATATAAGGGACCCAGAAGTAGAAGAAAAAAGGAGTAGAAAATGCATTTGATGAAATTATGAGTGAAAAATTCCTGAATCTGAAGAAGGAAACAGATTTCCAGGTACAGGAAAGAAAGAGAGTCTCAGACAACATGGAGCCAAAGAGACCAACACCAAGACATATCAGAATTAAAATGGCAAAAGTTAAATATAATGAGAGCATTTTAAATGCAGCAAAAGAAAAACAAAAAGTCATGTACACGGGAACTCCCATAAGATATCAGCTGAATTTTCTGCCAAAACATTGCAGAAAAGCAAAGAGTGGAATGATATATTTAAAGTGCTGAAATGGGAAAAAAACTTACAACATAGGAGACTCTACCTAGCAAGGTTTTCATTCAGAATTGAAGGAGAAATAAAGAAATTCTCAAACAAGCAAAAACTGAGTCCATCAATACTAAACCCACTTGACTTGAAGTGTTAAAGGGTGTTCTTTAAGTGGAAAAGAAAAGTTACAGCAAGAAGTTAAGAATTCATAGAAAATGAAAAATCCCAGTAGTAAAGGCAAACATATAGTAAAGACTGTGGATCAACCATGTAAATTAGCTAGTACAAAGATTAAAACACTGTAAAATCAACTATAACTATAATAAACAGTTAAAGAATAGACATGAAGTTGTAAAATATGACATCAAAATCACAAAACGCTGGGAAGAGGAGTAAAAATGCAGATTAGATCTTTTAGAATGTGTTTGAATTTAAATGACTACATATATTAACCCCATGGTAACCACATATCAAAAACCTACAACAGACACAAAAGCTAGAGAAACAGAACACAAAAATAACACTAAAAAAATCATCAAATCAAAAGGGAAGTGACTCAGGAAGAAAAAAAGAAAAAAAACAAAAAAAAACTACAAAAACAACCAGAAAATGAGTTCCAAAATGGCAATAAGTACATACCTATTAATAATCACTATAACTGTCAATGGACTAAATGCTCTAAATAACAGATATAGGGTGAGTGATAGGATAAAAAAAAAAAAAAAAAAAACAAGACCCATCTATATTCTGTCCAAAAGAGACTTACTTTTGAGTTAAAGACACACATAGACTAAAAGTGAGGGGGATGGAAAATAATATTTCTTGCACATGGAAAAGAAAGCAGGGGTAGCAATGCTCACATCAGACAAAGTATACTTTAAAACAAAGTCTATAACGAAAGACAAAGAAGAGCATGGTATAATGATAAAGGGATCAATACTAATAGAAGATATAACCTTTGTTAAAAAAAATATATATGCACTTAATATAGAAGCATCTACATATATAAAGCAAATATTAACATACATAATGGGGAAAATTGACAGTAATACAATAATAGTAGAAGAATTCAACACCCCACTTACATCAATAGAGAGATCATTAAGACAGAAAATCAATAAGGAAACAGTAACCTTAAATGACACATTAGACCAGTTGGACTTAATAGATATCTACAGGGCATTCCACCCCAAAAAAGAAGAAATCACATTCTTCAAGTGCACATGGCACTTTCTCCAGGATAGATCACATGCTAGTCCACAAAGCACATTCAAAAATTTAAGAGGATAGAAATTATATCATTTCCAACCACAAGACTATGAAACTAGAGATTGATTACAGGAAGAAAGCGGGAAGAAACGTAAACACATGGAGAATGAACAACATTCTAGTAAAATGAATTGGGTCAAGAAGAAATCAAAGATGAATAAAGAAATACCTTGAGAAATAAAAATAAAAACACAATTTTCCAAATCTATGGGACGTGACAGAAGGAGTTTTAAGAGGGAAGTTTATTATGATACAGATCTACCTCAATAAACAAGAAACATATGACATAAACAACCCAACCTACCATCTAAAGGGATTAGGAAAAGAAGAAAAAATAAAGACCAAAGTAAGCAGAAGGTAGGAAATAATAAATATCAGAGTGAAAATAAATAAAATCAATACAAAAAAGTAGAAAAGTTCAATGAAACCAAGAACTCACTTGAAAAGTTAAACAAAAATGATAAGCACTTAGCCAAGATCATTAAGAAAAAAAAGATGCAGGACCCATATAAACAAAGTAGGAAAATAAAGAGAGAAATTACAACCTATATTGCAGAGAAACAAAAAATCATAAGAGAACACTATGAACAGTTATATGCCAACCAACTGGACAATCTAGAGGAAATGGATAAATTTCTAGAAACATATACTCTTACAAAACTGAATCAGGAAGAGATCTTCTGAACAGAATGATCACTAGTAGTGAAATTGAATCATTTATTCAAAAAAACTCAGCAAATAAAAGTTTAGGACAGGACTGCTTCATGGAAGAATTCTACCAAACACACAAATAAGAGTTAATATCTATTCTTTTTAAAGTATTCCAAAAAATTGAAAAGGAGGGGGTCAGTCCGAAATTTATTCTACAAGGCCACAGTTACCCTGATGCCAAAAACAAGCAAAAACACTACAACAAAATAAAATAACAGGCCAATGAATATAGATGCAAAAATTCTTAAGAAAATACTATCAAACCTAGCTCAATAATTTATAAAAAGGATCATACACCATGATCAAGTGAGATTTATTTGAGTGTTGCAAGGATGGTTCAATATCTGTAAATCAATCAGTGTGATACACCACATTAACAAAATGAAGGATAAAAAACTGCATGATCAGCTCAGTCTTAGAAAGAGCATTTGAAATAATTCAACACCCATTCATGATAAAAAAACTTTTCAAAGCTGGTATAGAGGGAACAAATCTCAACATAATAAAGGCCATTTAGGACAAACACACCACTAACATCATACTTGATGTGGAATAGCTGAAAGCTTTTCCTCTAAAAATCAGGAATAAGTCAAGGATGCACACTCTTGCCACTTCTATTAACATGCGAATGGAACTTCTAACCAGAGCAATCAGAAAGGGAAAGAAATAAAAGCCATCCAAATTGGAAGGAAAGAAACAAATCTGTCACACTTGCAGAAGCTATGATGTTATATATAGAAAACCACAAAATGTTTACTCAAAAAAAAATGATTAGAATAAATGAATTCAGTAAAGTTGCAGGATACAAGTTTAGTATATGGAAATCTGTTGCTTTTCTATACACTAATAATGAACTTTAAGAAATAGAATGCAGGAAAACAATCCCATCTAAAATTACATCAAAGAGAATAAAATACCTAGGTAGAAACTTAACCAAGGAGGTGAAAGACCTATACTCTGAAAACTATAAAACATTGAGGAAGGAAATTGAAGATGATACAAATAAAGGGAAATATATCCTCTGTTCATGGTTTGGAAGAATTAATATTGTTAAAATGTCCATATTACTGAAAGCAATCTACATATTATTGCTATCCCTATGAAAATAACAAGGACCTTTTTCACAGACTACAACAAATAATCCTAAAATTTATATGAAGCTACAAGAAACTGCAAATAGACAAAACAATCTTGAGAAAAAGAACAAAGCTGGAAGTATCATGGTCTCCAACTTCAGACTATTCTACAAATCTACAGTAATCACACCGTGGTACTGGCACAACAACAGACACATAGATCAATGGAACAGAATAGAGGGCCCAGAAATATGGTCACACACATATGGTGATTAGTCTATGACAAACTAAGTGAAAATATTCTATGGGGAAAATATAATCTCTGTAATAAGTGACGCTTGGAAACCTGGACAGCTACATGTAAAAGAATGAAATTAGAACATGTTCTCACACCATATGAAAAAAATAAACTCAAAATAGATTAAATACCTAAATGTAATATGGGAAACCATAAAACTTCTAAATGAAAATGTAGGCAGAATACTCTTTAACATAAGTTGCAGCAATAATTTTTAGGGTCTGTCTTGTCAGAAAAAGAATAGAAATCAAAATAAACAAATTAAACCTAATCAAACTTAAAAGTTTTAGTTCAGCAGAGGAAGCCATTAGTAAAACAAAAAGACAAACTACTAGATGGGAGAAAATATTTGCAAATGATGTCTGATAAGGCATTAACATCCAACATATATAAACAGCTCATACAACTCAATATCAAAAAAATCAAATAACCCAATTTTAAAAGGTAGGCAGAAGACCTGAATAGACATTTTTCCAGAGAAGATATACAGATGAAAAGATGCTCCACATTACTAATTATTAGAAAAATGGAAATCAAAACCTCAATGATATATCACCTCACACCTGTCTGAATGGTTATCATCAAAAAGTCCACAAATAGCAAATATTGACGAGGTTGTGGGAAAAAATGAATTCTAGTACACTGTGGGTAGGAATGCAAACTAGTGCAGGCACTATGGAAAACAGTATGGAATTTTCTCAAAAAAATAAAATAAAATTACCATAAGATCCAGCATTCCACTCCTAGGTATATATTCAAAGGAAATGAAAACACGAATTAGAAAAGACATATGCTCCTCAATCTTTCATTGTAGCAGAATTATTTACCATAGCCAAGATTTGGAAGTAACCAAAGTGTCCATCAATAGATGAAAGGATAAAGAATTTGTGATATATATGTATATACTATGGAATATTATTCAGCCATAAAAAACAATAAAAATTTGCCATCTGTAACAACATGGATGGATCTGGAGTGTATTATACTTAATGAAATAAGTCAGACAGAGAAAGACAAATACTGTATATTATCACATATATGTGACATGTAAAAAATAAAATGAATGAATATAGCAAAATAGAAACAGACTCACATATATAGTGAACAAACTAGTGGTTAGCAGTAGGGAGAGTGATGTGGGAGGGGAAGGATTTGGGAAGGGTATTAAGAGATGCAAACTTCTGTGTATAAAATAAATAACATACAATGATGTAATGTACAGCATAGGTAATATAGTCAGCATTTTATAATAACTTTAAATGGAGTATAATCTACAAAAATATTGAATAACTGTTATAAACCTTAAACTAATATAATGTTGTAAACCAACTATACTTTAATAAAAATTATGCAAGGATGCTTGCTAGAACTTTGCGATAAATATAAATATTATGATTTAAATAAGTCAAATAACACCTTGGAAAACACATGAATTTAGGAGTTTTATATATAAAAATACTTGAAAGTGGGAAAGTATAGCCAGTGAGGTGGGATTAGTGGTCAAATATTTGTCTTTATTTTTTATTTATTTATTTAGAGACATCAGCGATTTAATGGATGGGGAAGCTTACACATCTGAAGCAAGGTCCTGGAGCGACACCCCACTGTGTGCGGCACATGGCAGACAGGACATGGTGGCAGTCTTCACTCCTGGGGGGAAGGGGAGATGACCAGTTATAGGGGAATTGAAGTCAGGTGGGCTCATTACTTACGAGGGAAACCAGTACAGGGCCATGCCCCTCACCACCCCTTTGATAAGCTATCCTTAGCTGGGGCCTGGGGTAAGTACACAGGAAGATCAGTCATGTGAGTAGGGCGTAGGTGAAGCAGGCACTGGTCAGACAGGGGATGTACAGAGAGAAAGAGAACAGCCATCTTGAGTGGCCTGACTGTACACCACCCCTACGTACCAGGCACGACCCTTACAATCTTGGTCCGCCCCTCTTCTGTGATATCCCTGGGTCAGATATGTAGAGGGCACTGAAACCAGATACCACAAATACAGTACAGATAGCAGCAGTCAGAGAGTATCAAGAGTAAGATACCTACTATGCTCAGAACAGTCATTTGCCAAGATGTGGGCAAATTTTGGAGCCAAGAGCTTACCAGGTCAATGGAAAGGGAGTCAGTAGCAGCAGTGCCCTGTCCAGTTTTAAGAAAGGTAAGGCCACCCCTGGTTTCACAAGCCCAGAGCCACCCCCATGGGGTGAGGTGGGGGAAGCTCGGCTGTAAAAGAAACATTCTGGTGGCCTAGCCACGAGTCAGCAGTCACAGTATAAGCCTGCCACCCCATGTTATGGTGGGTGCCATTAGGGGTGGACCCATTAGGTCTTTCCAAACAAAAAACAGTTAATCCCATTATTTGGACTTCTGTGTCCAGAAACCAGCTTATTCCATTCTACACAGCATAGCTCAGGGGTCCTCATGGACAGTCAGTTGTACCCTAACGTTTACTGACAGGGGTCCTTCTGATGTACGTGGGCATGTGGGACAGAAAGATAGTGAGTCTTTTCCACCAGTGTCAGTAGTCCCCACATAGTCACAGTAGCTGGGTCAATTTATCATGGAAGTCCAGAGGAGCGTGACCATGGCATCTCGCTGTCAACCCAGCAATTAGATTCATTTCACAAGTGAGGTCAGTGTTGCTGCTCAGTCCTCACACAGATTTCCTCTGCTCAGGCTAAGGATGAAATGTAAGACATCTAACAGGCACAGCACAGGGGAGATCATAACAACTAAGCAAAGTACAAGCAGTGACCACATTCAGAGATAATACCATCTCTCTTGTGGTTTTTATCCTGGTCTGCAATACAGTTTAGAATACTCAAGTTTTCAGTAATACAAGAACATGTCTAAAATCACATATACAATGGCCACCTAGTTTTACCTTGGATGTCTGAACCACAGCTACTCCATTTTGACTTTCAAATGGGTTCCATTCCTCAATGGCCAAAGCAGATATACAATGCATGTCTGAAAGACCACAAATCAGGCGGCTCTGGTCAGTAAAATTTAAATTAAGCCAGAATGACTTCCCCATACCTCAATATGTGAAGATTTTTCCCATCATTTCCCCTTTTGATTGCAAATCTTTCAATAGAAAGCATTTATGATCAAAATATCCATCCCTCAATGCTGGGTGCTGGCTCTTACCCCAGGTTCAGATCATGTCCCTCAGTGCTAGGCCTCCTTTATATTCACCTAGTCATTCACGTTGGGGGAAAACTAATCAGATCTCGTGAACAGGCTCAGAGGTATTTTAATGGGGAAAAAAATTTATAGGCCATACGTTTTATCACTTACACCCAATTGTCACACAACCATTGTACATGTGCTTTTAGTAGGAGAATTAAAGCAAGCAGTGTCACACTTCATGGGTAGTTATATGCTGTGACAATTTCACTAGATAATTTTCTTTCCATACAGAACATCAGGACAAATGTATGGCTAACATGATAACTTTCATAAATACAGACCTCAATTAACAGAACTAGAATTTAACATCCTCTGAAATATAATATTGTTCTCTCTAAAATTACCCTCATCTCCACCAAACACAGCCAATCAAAACTAATTTGTTCGCACAATAATTCTGGTCAATTGACCACATGGGCTCCTCCAAACTGGCTGAGGGGGCACTCCTCAGGAGTGTCAGACTGAATTCCCAAAAGGCCTCTCAAGGCCAGCAAAGCCATGCCAAAGGCCTGCTATCAGGCTCTCCTTGGTGGATTTCTTGGTCCCCAAATACTGAGATTCCTGCACATGCCAGGAGACAGTCTTTCCCATTCACCTTATAAGGCTGCTCAGAACCCAAGTCCCCATTTTCTAGAAGGACCAGGGAGAGAGAAAAGAAAAATGCTTTAATTCTACCAAGAGGTATAGTTTACCAAATTGCTGTAAGTCATAACTAACCTGAGGGGAAGGGTTTCCTTCTACCTGGAAAACAGATCAAAACACATAACATTCCAGACAAAACCCATAATACTTATAACCGTATTCTCCAGTTCACTCAGTAACCAATCTTTCTGTTAACTTTTTATGAAGCCATCAGGTCTGCCATTAGGATTCTTTACTTTCTTACCCAAATCAGCAGTATAATCTGAAATTTATCAGATACCTGCTATTGTCAAAAGGTCCTTCCCATGAATCTTCTTGAAGATGAAGCATTTTTGCAAAAGCATCAGAGTATAACAATAACTATCTATAAAGGACAAAAGACTTAAACAGGCAAGGTTAAGCACCTGATTACAATTTAATCAATAAAGAAACTTGGTTACAATAACTAAAATTATGACTGACTAAAACCTTAAAAACCTTAATCTCTGGCAAAAACCAAGAAGCAAGTAATTGTGCATTTCATGATGGAAAACTTAGGCTTTAGTCTTCCTCTCCTAAGAAGGCAAGGGTAGGTAAACTTAGGCCCGCCCAACAATTAATTTTCCAATATTTTATCTTATTTGAAATGTCCAGATAGTCAATGAATTACTTCATTTAGCTTAGTTTACTTTCAAGTTATAAAAATCCAGATAGACTATTTTAGTTAGACATTCCCAAAACATAACTATTTCTATAGAGTTTACCTAAAAGCTCTTTTTTTCTCCTTTACTCTTAGAGATCACAAAGATTAAAGTTCCAGAGAGCCCAGCTAGATCGTTTACATCTCAAAGGCACAAGAGAAATACCAATTCCTTCTAGAAAGCTAGCTTAATCAATTACAAAAGGCTCACTTTGATACAATAGCAGAGCCATTAGAGGTCATTGTTCTCCAGATATCTTGGCAGCCCCTGTTAATCAAGGACAGCCACCACAGGGCCCCACATACAGGTGGAAAGCCACCCTGGGATTTCCCTGTAACTTTCAGGATCACTCCTGGAAATTTTGGGCCCCACGGGTCAGAGGACAGGCCCTGCAACATTCCATTCCCTGTCCTGTATTTCCTGACATCTCGGTGCTCACAGGAGTTTCCTCAGTATCCTGGATGGTTCCGCCAATTGTTGGGCTGCACCCACAGGCCTACAAAGCCTGTACTTGCCCAGCTTCAAGACAGAAGGAAGAGCCTGGAGTCAGCAACAGAGACATCAATGGTTTAATGGATGGGGGAGCTTATGCATCTGAAGCAAAGTCCTGGAACGACACCCCACACACCTTGTGCAATGCAAGGCAGGTAGGACATGGTAGCAGTCTTCACTGGATATTTCCCTTTATGGAAACCAATATAGGAGACAGTTTACATGATTATCAGACAACTGTTTCTTTGTCTACCTAACACTTCTGCCACCAATGGGAATTTTAATCCCTTTATTTTTAAATTAAAAAAAAAATTTAAACCTTTAATTTTTAATCTTTCATCGCAGCCACATGTCAATCAAGAAAGCTGTAATATTCCTATATGACTCCTAACTACTGGGTTTTAGGTTATTCTTGTAAGCATAGCAGTCTAAGCAGAGTTAGAATAATCATCCCAAAGACCCTCTCCATTGGTTACAAGAAGCTAACCAAAAATAGAGAGCTATTTACCACAGAGAAGCATGGCCTGAAGAAATAATGAAGACTGTAAGCATTTGGATTTGTCAATTAAAAATTTATCAGTTCTACAGAGAAAGCTGCTTTCAGTAAGTGATGAAGTGTCTGGCTCCATTTTTGATGTTTTACTGCTGACAGCTTTTGGGCCTCATTTCTCCCCCTTTTCCACTTGGCCCATATCTGGGTAGAGTGCATCTGGGCAATCTGATAGAAAAACCCCATTGCTCTGTCTTTTGATGCATGGAGCAATGCAAACCATATCAATACCAACCCCATGTAGGAACCCTAACTCCAGCAACCACTGGAACATAAGCCACAATAAAATCTGAAGCCTCTTGGCCCCCCTTTCACTCAAGCCAAAGGGTGCCTGTTCTGCTCTCCCCAGAATGTCTCAAGTGGTATCTTTTCTCTTGGGCTGTGTGTGATGTCATCAGTCTGGACATCTAAATGAATTTTGGGTGAGAAGATGATCTGTCCTCCTCCTAGAAACTGCAAGACACATTATAGTTAATATGCAAGCCATACTACTAAGGGTTAAGAGTATAAAATAGGTGGTGAAGAAGAGACACAGTAAAGAGAATTCTAGGAATAAATCATGAGGTGAAAAATAAGAGATATAGTACAACATTTGTAAAGAAGTAGCCATGTTACAGGGATGTGTTTTAAAACAAGAGAAATTGTAAACAATAGCCTCCCTAAACAGCTGTGATTATAAAAGTTATTTCTGATATTTGACATCTAATATATCATTTCCACCTAAAAACCTATGCAAAATAATTTGTCTATTAAAAAATGTTGTTGCTGTTTTAATAGAAGTGACTGGGGTAGGACTTACTCTGTTGTGTCAGAAATCTTTAAAAAAGTTTTACATGCTAAAATTTTACATGCTAAAACCTTACATGTAACTATCTTTTGTCATTGTTGTTTTGAGCATTTTTTGTTTGGTTGGTTAATTGCTTTTGTTTATTTTTTTAGGAAGTGTTCAAAAATGCTCCATTTCTATGATTTCCCTAGATATCTTCTTCTAATATTTGCTTTCTTAAATTGAAAAATTCACAGGCATTTTGCACTTATTCAGCCACTGCATGCCTGCAGAGCATTTCCATAAACTTATCTCTTATTGAAATCAGTGGGAATTAAACATCTACAATGCAGTTGTAGGGGTGTGAAAGTGTATAAAGCTTAGTGCTCATAATTTTCACAATCCTCCTCTTGTATTCATATTTCTCACAGGGGAAATTTTTAAAACTTGACTTTAATTGTAAAATTGTCACCTGAGTTGATGCCTGGATAAAAGACTATACCAAAACAAAATGACAAATGGGCTCATTTGTGTTTTTTGGTAATGAACTCTTGTATGTGGTTATATTTGCAATAGATCTTATTAAGAAAAAAAAAGAAAAATGAAATCCTTGGTTTATTTTGAAATGAGGACAGTGAGATTGCATTCTGGACTTTTCAGATTAAAGAAAAAATCAAAATGATTTTAGATGAGTAGTCCTAAAACATAGTAAGGAGCTTATTTATGAATCCCATGATTTAATAGCCATATAATAATTATAAATCATGAATGCTATATGCTTTGCCTTGATCAGGTCAGTTTCAGATTATGTTTCTGTCCATCCTATTCAATTGAATATCAGGGAAATGAAAAAAGGCTACTGATAAAATGTAGTAACTGTACTTTTACTAACCTTACAAACAAGTGACAGAAGAATAATGATTATAATTAAGGAATATTTGAAATCTAATGGATGAAAATTATTCTCCAGAGACCACTAAGTTATGTCTAGGCTATAAGATTTTCAAATTAATTTTGTGGTGAAAATTCACAAAAGACATTTAATCAGCGTTACCACATGCCAAAGTTGGTTTTTAATCACTTTTATCAGTGGGTAAGGGTCTTGGGAATAATAGATGCAAATTCAGGATGAAAATAGCACATTCAGAATGAAAAATAATACAGACATGCTGAAGGTGAGAGCAGTGAGTTCCTGAAAATTTGTTACGGATTATATTTTAAAGGTTATTCAGACATCAGTTAGGACTTGGAGAAGATGAATTTTCTCATAAATTATATGACTGTATATTATGGGTGTGTTCAGTTTGTACCTTTGTGTTGAGTGACAGGGGAGACAGGAAGGAGAAGCAGGGGGGGAGGGAGATAGAAAGAGAGAGAGGGGACTGGTAAGGAGACATATATAGAGAGAAAGAGAGCTGGACATTAATCATTTTCTGTGAACAATAAGAGATAATTTGGAATTAGGAGCAAGGAAAGAAAATGTAGTATATATAGTTACCTTGAGTAACGCATGACCTATAGGAAATAAAACAAAATTTAATGTTTTTATTGCAGTTTGGGCTTTATTTATTTTCTTTCTGTGAAGATTTTCTCATTTCTGACAAGATGAAGAGAAACATACTCCATGTGGAATGGGTACAAGAGGCATTGTTTCCCCATGGAGTTTAGAGTATATTCCCTGAGGGTTCCAGGATCTCAAATGCACTCCTTAGAGAATTGTGCTGTGCTCCTTGTTCCTGGTAATAATGTTTATTAATAGCTCACATTTTTATTGAGCTCCTACTCTGGTATTAGAAGTTTCAATGTCCATTGCAGTGCCTACATAAAATTTTGGGGAAATGGCTAGCTGGCTTTCCCTGAAAAAACTGTTGGTTTCCTTCTATATTGCATTGATAGCAGGGAACTGGGAAAAATGGACTATAAATAAATCAGTAAATGTTCCCTGTTTTAAACTGGGACTAGGATACTAATGAAATGGTAGAACTCTTCAGAGACTCAAGGAATTTATTAATTTATTTTAATCTAAGCTCTCTGAGAAATAAACCAACATGAACTTTAATTACAAATGGCCAAGAGCAAATAGATTATTTTTTAAACAAAGTGAGAATGAGCCTCAGCCTTCTCCTGTTCATTCTACCTGCAGAGATATGAGCACTGAGGAACAAAATAGCCAGGTTTGTACAGAGCCAATCACTCAAATCATTCTATTAATATAAATAAAACACCTGAGGAAAGCCACATCAGTGGAATGTCACAGTTGCAGACAGCTGTCTAAGTTATCCAAATGTTACAGGTAAAATGTACTTTGCTCAATAATTCACCATTAAAATGGGTCAAATAAGCCAACACATCAGTAGGAAATCTGAGCAAAGCTATAACAGAAAATGTCAGCTTTCCCTTTATGTATTTCTAAACAAAAGAAGTTGCAAGGAAAGAAGCCACAGGGCATAGTTTTATTGTTGAATTCTAGCTGGGCATCTAAACATACCATCTTAAAAAACAGGCAGACGGATTGGCTGAAATGTAAGTATTTTTCTTACAAGTCAGATAAAGCAAGAAGAGCAGAAGAGCCCAAGGGAGTCTGATTTAATCTGTTGTTCCTAAACAATACTGTTTCAGTTCCCAGGATTAAGCCAATTTACAAAATTACTGAAAGCCAAGTCCTTCCAAATTCTAATTAAGAGACCTGAAACAGGATGACTGGAAGAAGAATACTTGATTTTTTTCAAGAAGTTGTGATGGAATGTGAAAGTATTGCACAATTTCCTGGAATAGGTAAATTAAAGCAAACATATATGTGACTGTTGTATTTCATTAATATCCATCTAATAAAATTTAATTAAATATTTCAGGTTTATGAACTCAAGAAATATACTTTGCTGCTTGTAGACTGGGTAAAATAAAGGTATGCATGTTTAGTTTTTGCTAAATAAGTGGTGATTCTTGCAACAGGGTATTCTAAATCAGCAGTTCAAGGATGGGATGGAGCAATCAACATTTTAATAAGCCCTTGAGTAATTCTGAAGGGGGTTGTCCCTAGACTACTTTTAAAGAACCATTTTATTATAGACAAAATTTTTAGACTAAAGCTGTTTTTATTTTAACTTTATAAATGAGGAAGCATTTGCTTTTCTCTTGCCATATTTCCAACACACAATCATAACATAATGATCAACATTTCATTTTAGATTTATTTGTTATCCATTTTCCATTTATTCATCCAACAAATATATTTTGAGAATCTACTATATTCCAGGAACAGTGATAGGCACGGAAAATTTTGTGATGAGCAAGAGAAGGGTAGTTACTATTGCATTTTCTAAGAGCAAAAGATAATTTAAAACTAGCAAGATAAAAATGATTAAAATATAATAAAATAACTAATATCATTTACATCTCTATTAGCAATCATAAGTAACATTGCTGTAGTAACTAGCAAGTTAACTCTTGCCAGTAAGATTTAGAAATTTAAAAAAAAAAATTAATGAAAGTAGCATCAAAATACCTAGTGCCTCTGAATAAATCTGAGAAACTATATGCAAAACATCTATGGAGAAAACCATACAATTCTGTTGAAAGATTTTGCTGAAAACCCAAATAAGTGGGGATATATACCATGGCCATGACTAGGAAAACTCAAAATGTCAATTTATATCAAATAGAAATACAGAAACATTGAATACCCTGTGATAACCTCCATGTTTTTGCAAGGGTAAATGAAGAAACTTGACATGGAGATTTTAAAATTTATGAAGGAATACAAAGTTTTGAGTCTAGCCCAGATAATCTGAAGAAGAATAACAAAATGGTAAGAATGCTCTACCAAATGAAAATATTTATCACACAGTACAGTTATTAAATAGGGCTTTAAAATATCAAGATAAGACAAGAGTGAGATTTGGCACCATTTGCCACACATAACAGCCACCACTTTTTAAAAATAAAGTTTTATTGGAACATAGCTATGCCCAATTATGAATGTATAGTTTATGGCTGCTTCCTTTTTCTTTTTATTTTTTTAGAGCCCAATTATCAATTTCTTTTTTTTTTTTTGAATTTTATTTTTTTTCATACAGCAGGTTCTTATTAGTTATCTATTTTATACATATTAGTGTATATATGTCAATCTCAATCTCCCAATTCATACCACCCCACCTCCCACTTTCCCCCCTTGGTGTCCATATGTTTGTTCTCTACATCTGTGTCTCTATTTCTGCCTTGCAAACTGATTCATCTGTACCATTTTTCTAGATTCCATAAATATGTGTTAATATAGGATTTTTGTTTTTATCTATCTGACTTACTTCACTCTGTATGACAGTCTCTAGGTACATCCACATCTCTACAAATGACCCAATTTCATTCCTTTTTATGGCTGAGTAATATTCCATTGTATATATGTACCACATCTTCTTTATCCATTCATCTGTCAACAGGCATTTAGGTTGCTTCCATAACCTGGTTATTGTAAATAGTGCTGCAATGAACATTGGGGTGCATGTGTCTTTTGAACTATGGTTTTCTCTGGGTATATGCCCAATAGTGGGATTGATTGCTGGGTCATAGAGTAAATCTATTTTTAGTTTTTTAAGGAACCTCCATACTGTTCTCCATAGTGGCTGTATCAATTTACACTCCCACCAACAGTGCAAGAGGGTTCCCTTTTCTCCGCACGCTCTCCAGCATTTGTTGTTTGTACATTTTCTGATGATGCCCATTCTAACAGGTGTGAGGTGATACCTCATTGTAGCTTTGATTTGCATTTCTCTAATAATTAGTGATGTTGAGCAGCTTTTCATGTGCCTCTTGGCCATCTGTATATCTTCTTTGGAGAAATGTCTATTTAGGTCTTCTGCCCATTTTTTGAATTGGGTTGTTTTTTTTAATATTGAGCTGCATGAGCCGTTTATATAAATTGGAGATTAGTCCTTTGACTGTTGATTCATTTGCAAATATTTTCTTCCATTCTGAGAGTTGTCTTTTCATCTTGTTTATAGTTTCCTTTGCTGTGCAAAGCGTCTAACTCTCATTAGGTTATATTTGTTTATTTTTGTTTTAATTTCCATTACTCTAGGAGGTGGGTCAAAAAAGATCTTGCTGTGATTAATGTCAAATAGTGTTCTTCATATGTTTTCCTTTAGGAGTTTTATAGTATCCAGTCTTATATTTAGGTCTTTAATCCATTTTGAGTTTATTTTTGTGTGTGGTGTTAGGGTGTCCTAATTTTATTCTTTTCCATGTAGGTGTCCAGTTTTCCCAGCACCACTTATTGAAGAGACTGTCTTTTCTCCATTGTATATCCTTGCCTCCTTTATCATAGATTAGTTGACCATAGGTGCATGGGTTTATCTCTGGGCTTTCTATCCTGTTCCATTGATCTATATTTCTGTTTTTGTGCCAGTACCATATTGTCTTGATTACTGTATCTGTGTAGTATAGTCTGAAGTCAGGGAGCCTGATTTCTCCAACTCCATTTTCCTTTCTCAACATTGCTTTGGCTATTTGGGGTCTTTTGTGTCTCCATACACATTTTAAGATTTTTTGTTCTGGTTCTGTAAAAAATGCCTTTGGTAATTTGATAGGGATTGCCTTGAATCTGTAGATTGCTTTGGATAGTATAGTCATTTTCACAATATTGATTCTTCCAATCCAAGAACATGGTATATCTCTCCATCTGTTTGTATCATCTTTAGTTTGTTTCATCAGTGTCATATAGTTTTCTGCATACAGGTCTTTTGTCTTCCTAGGGAGGTTATTCCTAGGTATTTTATTCTTTTTGTTGCAGTGGTAAATAGCAGTGTTTCCTTAATTTCTCTTTCAGATTTTTCATCATTAGTGTATAGGAATGCAAGAGGTTTCTGTGCATTAATTTTATATCCTGCAACTTCACCAAATTCATTGTTAGCTCTAGTATTTTTCTGGTGGCAACTTTAGGATTCTCTATGTATATTATCATGTCATCTGCAAACAGTGACAGTTTTACTTCTTGTTTTCCAATTTGTATTCTTTTTATTTCTTTTTCTTCTCTGATTGCTGTAGCTAGGACTTCCAAAACTATGCTGAATAATAGTGGTGAGAGTGGACATCCTTGTGTTGTTCCTGATCTTAGGGGAAATACTTTCAGTTTTTCACCATTGAGAATGATGTTTGCTGTGGGTTTGTCATATATGGCCTTTATTATGTTGAGGTAGGTTTCCTCTATGTCCACTTTCTTGAGAGTTTTCATCATAAATGGGTGTTGAATTTTGCCAAAGGTTTTTCTGCATCTATTGAGATGATCATATGGTTTTTATTCTTTAATTTGTTCATGTGGTGTATCACATTGATTGATTTGCGTATATTGAAGAATCCTTGCATACCTGGGATAAATCCCACTTGATCATGGTGTATGATCCTTTTAATATGTTGTTGGATTCTGTTTGCTAGTATTTTGTTGAGGATTTTTGCATCTATATTCATCAGTGATATTGGTCTGTAATCTTCCTTTTTTTGTAGTATCTTTGTCTGGTTTTGGTATCAGGGTGATGGTGGCCTCATAGACTGAGTTTGTAGGTGTTCCTTCCTCTGCAATTTTTTGGAAGAGTTTAAGAAGGATAGGTGTTAGCTCTTCTCTAAATGTTTGGTAGAATTCACCTGTGAAGCCAACTGGTCCTGGACTTTTGTTTGTTGGAAGATTTTTAATCACAGTTTCAATTTCATTTCTTGTGATTGGTCTGTTCATATTTTCTATTTCTTCCTAGTTCAGTCATGGAGGGTAATATCTTTTGAAGAATTTGTCCATTTCTTCCAGGTTGTCCATTTAATTGGCATAGAGTTGCTTGTAGTGGTCTCATATGATGCTTTGCATTTCTGCAGTGTCCATTGTTACTTCTCCCTTTTCATTTCTAATTTTTTTAATTTGGGTTCTCTCCCTCTTTTTCTTGATGAGTCTGTCTAAAGGCTCATCAATTTTGTTTATTTTCTCAAAGAACCAGCTTTTAGTTTTATTGATCTTTGCTATTGTTTTCTTTGTTTCTGTTTCCATCATTTCTGCTCTGTTATTTATGATTTTCCTTCTACTAAATTTGGGTTTTATTTGTTCTTCTTCCTCTAGTTCCTTTAGGTGTAAGCTTAGATTTTTTTTGAGATTTTTCTTGTTTCTTGAGGTAGGATTGTATTGCTATAAACTTCCCTCTTAGAACTACTTTTGCTTCATCCCATATGTTTTGGATTGTCATGTTTTCATTGTCATTTGTCTCTAGGTATTTTTTGATTTCATCTTTGATTTTTTTCAGTGATCTGTGGTTATTTAGTAATGTATTGTTTAGCCTCCATGTGTTTGTGTTTTTTACATTTGTTTCCTCTAATTTATTCCTAATCTTATAGTGTTGTGGTCAGAAAAGATGCTTGCTATGATTTCAATTTTCTTAAATTTCCCAAGGCTTGATTTGTGACCCAAGATGTTATCTATCCTGGAGAATGTTCTGTGTGCATTTGAAAGGATAGTGTAATCTGCTGTTTTTGGATGGAATGTCCTATAAATACCAATTAAATCTATCTGGTCTATTGTGTCATTTAAAGCTTGTGTTTACTTATTACTTTTCCGTCTGGATGATCTGTCCATTGGTGTAAGTGACATGTTAAAGTCCTCCACTATTATTGCGTTACTATTGACTTCCTCTTTCATAGTTGTTAGCATTTGCCTTATGTATTTAGGTGCTCCTATGTTGGGTGCATATATATTTGTAATTGTTATATCTTCTTTTTGGATAGATCTTTTGATCATTATGTAGTGTTCTTCCTTGTCTGTTGTAACATTCTTTATTTTAAAGTCTATCTTATCTGATGTGAGTATTGCTACTCCAACTTTCTTTTGATTTCCATTTGCATGGAATATCTTTTTCCATCTCCTCACTTTCACTCTGTTTGTGTTCTTAGGTCTGAAGTGGGTCTCTTGTAGACAGCATATATATGGGTCTTGTTTTTGTACTCATTCAATGAGCCTGTGCCTTTTGGTTGGAGCATTTAATCCATTCACATTTAAGGTAATTATTGATATGTATTTTCCTATTACTATTTTCTTAATTCTTTTGCATTTGTTTTCATAGGTCCTTTACTTCTCTTGTGTCTCCCACTTAGAGAAGTTCCTTTAGCATTTGTTGTAGAGCTGGTTTGGTGGTGCTGAATTCACTTAGATTTTGCTTGTCTGTAAAGCTTTTTATTTCTCCAGTGAATTTGAATGAGATCTTTGCTGGGTGTAGTGATCTGGGTTGAGTTTCTTCCCTTTCATCACTTTAAATATATCATGCCACTCCCTTCTGGATTGCAGAGTTTCTGCTGAGAAATCAGTTGTTAACCTTAGAGGAGTTCCCTTGTATGTTATTTGTCATTTTTCCCTTGTGGGTTTGAATAATTTTTCTTTGTCTTTAATTTTTGTCAGTTGATTACTATGTGTCTCGGTGTGTTTATCCTTGGGTTTATCCTGCCTGGGACTTTCTGTGCTTCCTAGACTTGGGTGGCTATTTCCTTTCCTATGTTAGGGAAGTTTTCAACTATAATCTCTTCAAATATTTTCTTGGGTCCTTTCTCTCTCTCTTCTTCTGGGACTCCTATAATGTGAATGTTGGTGCATTTAATGTTTGTCCCAGTGGTCTCTTAGGCTGTCTTCACTTCTTTTCTTTCCTTTTTCTTCATTCTGTTCTGTGGCAGTGATTTCCACCATATGTCTTCCAGGTCACTTATCTGTTCTTCTGCCTCAGTTATTCTGCTATTGATTCCTTCTAGTGTATTTTTCATTTCAGTTATTGTAGTTTTCATCTCTGTTTGTTTATTATTTAATCAATCTAGGTATTTGTTAAACATTTCTTGCATCTTTTCGATCTTTGTCTCCATTCTTTTTCCGAGGTCTTGGATCATCTTCACTCTCATTATTCTGAATTCTTTTTCAGGAAGGTTGCCTATCTCCATTTCATTTAGTTTTTTTTCTGGGTTTTATCTTGTTCCTTCATCTGTTACATAGTCTTCTGCATTTTCATTTTGTCTGTCTTTCTGTGAATGTGGTTTACATTCCACATGCTGCAGGATTGTAGTTCTTCTTGCTTCTGCTCTGTTTATGGATGCTTCTATACTTCCCCAGCTAATGACAGAGAGTATATCACCTACAGTCTAAAATATTTCCCATCTGACCTTTTAAGAAAATGTTTGCCAATCCCTGAACTAGAAGAGTGAAGCAAGCTAAAGAATCCAGAATCATGCATATATGAATATTTGATATATGATGAAGATATAACTACAGAGCTGTTAGAAAAAGATGGACCATTATGTCAGGACATAAACACAACCCCCCCAACCCCACACACACAGAGGTGCATACACACACACACACACACACACAGCAATTCTGCAGGGTTTATAGAACTAATATTAAAGGGAAAAGTCATGTCCTTAGAACATACTTTGAAAAAATATCTTCATGATATCTGGGTAGCAATAGATTTCTTAAATGGAACTTTAGAAAATCTGTGTATAAATGAAAAGACATGTAAACTTGACTACATTAAGGCTATTAACTTCAGAAACGTCATTAAGAAAGTGAAAAGCAAGCCATGTGATGGGAGAAGATATTTGCTATGTATATAATTGGTGAAAGGGTTATATTCATAATATTTTTAGATTGAAATATATTAGTAAGAAAAAAATCAGATAAATCAATAGAAAAATTAACAGCAAAGAAGGAAGAAAGGCAGGCAAAAATGAAGGAAGGGAAGATGGAAGGGAGATTTCTTAAAAGGAACCTTAAAAAGTCTTCAGAAAAGAGGATATATAGATGGCCAAATATTTCAAACTGGTGACAAATCTAATTAGTAACTGATGAAATCCAAAGTAAACCCACAAATATCTACACATTGCAAATCCAAAAGACTAAAATTTAAAAATACATATTCTGAAAATACCAAGTTGAGAAGAATTTGGAGCAATCAGAAATTACACTGGGAGTAGAAATATAAATAGTCCAGAAGAATTGCATGTTGATTTTGAAAGCCAAAAGTAACAATAACAAAACCAAACAACCAAACAGATATTATTTTGTATAGTTGAGAATCCATATATTCTTCAATTCAACAAATCTACTTAAACATTTTTTCCTACGGAAACACGCTTATTTGAATTAAGATATATGTACAGGTAACTTCATGGTATCATGATAAATAAAACTGAAGCAACTCAAGGTAAGATCAAGAATAAAATGAACAAATAGTGATGCATTTATACAAGGGAATACCGTGAGCAACAAAAATTATGAATTATTTTTATAATAATAACTTAGATGCATTTGTAAATATGATGCTGAATGGAAGAAGATAGAAACAAAATTAATACATACTGGACAATTTCATTTCTATAAAATTTAAAAAGAGATGAAACTAAAGTGCAGAGTAATTGTACTGTTGCTTGCTTTTGCAAATTTGCTATACTGTATATTTGTATTTTATACACATCCTGTGTAATATATTTTACAGTGTAGAAAGTTTAGAAATTAAAATTAATAGCAGAAAAAATAGCAAAAGATATCACAGGTAATTTATGGAAGAGGAAATCTGAATGGCTGATAAAAATAGGAAAGAATACTCAACATCATTAATAATAAGAAAAACTCAAATTAGAACTAGATATAGCTTTTCACACCTGTCAAGCCTACAAGATTTAAAGTCTGATAAAATTTATTTTTTTACCAGTGTTGAATGTAGCATGTGGAAAATATAGCTTTAAATTGCTATTGGGCGTGTAAACTGTTAAAACCACTTTGGGGAGAAATTTGACTCTACCTAATTAAAGTTTTTAGAATGTTCATTCTTTGGAATCCAGTCATTCTGTTTTTAGAAATCTACACTATGAAAAACTTTTTCACAGGTAGACACGGTTACAGATTCATGAATGTTCACTGCAGCACTCTTAGCAGTATGAGACAATGTACAAATAATGCAACCATTTTTCAGCAGAAGTATGAAAAATAAATACATATTTATTTATTCAGCAGAAAAGTGTATCAGCTAAAATCAATAAACCAACTCCATGTACATCAATATAAATAAATTTCAAAAACCTAACGTAGAATAAAAATGACTTGCAGACTATTTATGGTATGATAGGCAAACTGATCTCTTCCAACAATATGGGAGGGAGATTAAATGCATAGTTACAGATAAGTAGTTTCCTTTATTTTCCCAATTAATTAAGTGGAATATTGAGTTCATCAACTCAAAATGAGAAAGTGAAGACACTAGAGACATTTATTAGAAGAATAAGTATGAAATTATGAAATTGTCTTCTTGGAAAGTGGAAGAGTGAATTCCTCAGGGAAGTTATCACTTTTTGCCAGGTGGTGCTGAGTTCCCATCTGAGGTTTATGGTACAATTTAAATGGAGCCCAGTTAGAAGGGACCTGTGATTTTCACCAGTCACATCCAGCTGCTGATGTGAAGATGAAGAGAAGGTAAAATTTGTGCATAATTGGGGTTTAAGATTTTCCAAGCAAGGTGATAGTGTAGGTAGTGAGGTACAAGAGAGTAAAGAGTTTATGAACTGAATAAAATCTAATCTAGAAAGGAGAAAAAATGAAAACATGAGGAGCTGACAAATGGAACAACTGGAATTGTTGATGGAAAAGAAAATTTTTGCTTTGATTGTGCTGATGTAAAGGAGCAGAAAACATAGCATATTTGGTAAAAGAGTTACATGTATGAAGTTGGGATTTCAGAAATGATGTGGTAATTGAGAATGAAAATGTCTAGGCCATGAGAGGTAACTAAAGTGGAATTAAGAAATAGATTACTGGAAGTGCAGATGCCAAAATACTAGGAGGCCAGGGAATTTACATTAATGTAAATTTAGACCCTGTCAAGAATAATGCCAAAAATAGTGATATGAGAGAAGATGGTAAGCTAGGTGAAAGAATGAGGAGAATTCAAGAATGAAGAGGAGTGAGAAATGTTGGTATATGCCAGCATGAAAGAGAACTAGGACATAGTAAAGCCTAATGGCCTCACTTGAAAGAATCTTTGGTTTTTGAGACATAACAAATGGTCTGGAGGCTAAAATGAAATACAAGGAAATATACCATCTTCAGGCCTTATAATACATGGAGTATTGGAAGAAAAACAATGACAGCTTCCTCTTTGAGGGCTGCATTGGCTGTCACATCTTCAACAAAATAAGGTGATAACAGAAGAGTTGAGAGAAGGGTTTGAAGTGTGTAGATGGTAGGAGCTGCTAATAAAAGAGGTGGTACAAAGGGAACAAAGGTTTGGAGGTAGGCGGAGGATGAAAATTGGGTCACTGTAGGGAATGCATAGAGTTGTATGGGAATGACTTTCAGTGGTGAGTGATTTCTTCGAGGCTTAGACTTTGGCTGCTAACAGGAGATACACAGAGATGGTTTATGATAGGATTGTCTTGAATATTCGATAGAAAAGATGAATCATCAGTTCAAATTAAGGCTTCCCTCATGTGTTCTTTTTTTTCGATTAATATTAGTATTGTATAAAAGCTTAAGATAAGAAAACATTTAGTATACTTACAAAATAAAGTTGATGGAATTGGAATACTTTTTATGTCACTTAACATAATTTATGTAAGCAAATAGAACCAAATTATTAAATGCTAATCTTCAATCTACTCTGTTTTATGTTGGAACACTCAAATTTATATAATTAGTCTTTTTATTAAACTATTGATTTTACTCACTTTCATTTTTGCTACGAAAATTGAAATTTAAAAAATGTTATTTTATTGTGGTAGAACGCTTAACATTAGATCTACCCCCTTAACAAACTTTTAAATATACAATACAGTATTGTTAACTGTGGACAGAATGTTGCACAGCAGATCTCTAGAACTTATTCATCTTGCATAAATAAAATTTTATACTCTTTGAACAACTCCCCATATATCACTGCCCTCAGCCCCTGGCAGCCACCAACCTACACCCTGCTTCTATGAATCTGACTATTTTAGATATACAAATAGAATCATGCAATATTTGTTCTTTGGTAACTGGCTTATTTCATTTAGCATAATGTTTTCCAGGTGCATCCAGGTGTTTGCATATGGCAGGATGTCCTTCTAAAAATTTAAAGTTTAAGATTGTTTGGTAATGCCTGAAGAGGTTTTCAATTTCCCCAAGACAACATATTGATTTGCAAAGGACATTTATCTTAAAGTCAGATAGACTGAGAATGTACTGCATGTTCTTCCATCTAACAGTGATATGCTCTTTTCAAAATTACTAAATCTAGTTTTTCGTTACTGAAATGAGAACAATATAAATGAGTCATATAGAATCCCTGGTCCTATTTGGTGAACAGGATGTTAGTCCCTCTAAATTTCCTGAAAGTTAAACAGGTGGTATCTAATTAGGGTAGTATAAAGAGACTAGACCTTAATCTTATTTAAAGTGAGGAGCAGGATTGTATTATTGAATGCAATCTGAACTTGATTTTGACCAGAAAGATAGATAGACAGATAGATAGATGATAGATAGATAGATAGATAGATAGATAGATGATAGATAGATAGATAGATAGATAGATAGATAATAGATAGATTGATAGATGTATTCACTTCGAAAATACATTATATGTTCAGTTTCTACTTAGTAAACTATGAAATATCTCAGCTAAGGAAAAGATCATAGGAAAACAAAACAATGACTAGGAGAAAATGTTATTCTTCTAGCAGTATGTAAGGAATTCCTCTTAGTGAAAGAAGATCCTATCGACTTTGATGGGAAAATTCTCAAATAAGCATGCTTGAGTTAGAAACTGACCTGTATGTGGATTTACCTGCTTTAGATATAGGAGGCTGGCAAAGAGAGGAGTGTTACTAATTCACACAGAGTCAGAAGGTAAAAGGAGATTGAGACTGCATTCATTATATGTCAAAGGCTTGGGCTTTGTAAAGTGTAACCTTTCTCTTGGTCCTTAAAACTCTCCAAGAAAGTTACAAACTCATAAAACATTGGTGTAAGAAGGCATTTTTTTTGTTAGTTTTTTTGAGTAAAGTAGGGAAAGATGAGTATGTGGCCAAAGAGAGTCAGTACTTCTTTTTTTTCTGGAGTACAGAGAGAGTCTGGAAGAGAGAAATTGATGAAGGTCTGAAGTATTAGGAGGGAGGCTCTAAATTAAAATAAATTTGTCCAGACCTTAAAGGGCCAGAGGTTCCATCTAATAATGGGATGACAGGAGTACAGTAATTCCCTATTTCTGTCTCTAATCAGAGAGCTCTCTGAGAGATTGCACTATATTTTTTTCTACTCAGCTGTCTTTCGGAGGACTCTCATAGTTGTTCTTTACTTCAGTTAGTGATTATAAACACTAAATTTCCCCTAGGCATACTCTCTCCACTACAGCATTAATTGACCTGTGCAACCAGTCTTTGGGGACTCAGTGAGGCTTTAAATTCCCTTAAATGTGTTTCTTATAACAAGACAATGTCTTACAACCCCTCCTAATTCACTTGTACAGATCACTTGCCCCTGGGAGTAGCTATTTATTCAATAATTTTTTTAATTCACAAAAGGTTCTTATAAGTTTTTTCTTATGAAGTGCATAAAACACAAACAAAGCTACATTCTGATTAAGTTCATAGGACACTAGGGAGGTGATATGACTAAAAATAACACATGTAGGTCATGGTTTGCCACCAAAGAATTGTGTTCATATGCTTTATCTTATTTTGCAACAATCTTGTTAATTAGTCACACATGTATTTTTAATCTTTATTTTACAAGTGAGAAGACAGAGTTTCAAAAGGTAATGGGCCTGCCTAATATCACTACTGAGGACTGAGTGGAAACATGACTCCAATAAACTATTTCCAAAGCCAAGGTTCTGGATACAATACAATGAGTTCTCTCTCTGTACATAAAATTGTCATATATAAACTGCAGTGGTCATTTATCTTAACTGGGCAGATTTAATCTACCTCTTTCCCTACTTTTCTTTTTTTGAGAAATAATTAAGTAGAGAAATAATACCTAAGCATGATTTTTTTTTTAAAAGCAATTTTAGGTTAAAAACCGTATAATGATCTGGTCCTAGGTTGCCCATTTGAGGAAGATAAGAGGAGGTAAACAAAAGACAGGTTCTAAAATAAATTTTAAATGTGGGTACTTGACTTTTGGTTATTTTGAACAGCAATAAATTTTCAAAGGAAAGTTTGGCTATGAACCAAATAGTGTTTGATTTATAGACAAAAATCCTAGAGTAAAACAGAATATAAATATATGTACCAGGAGTTCAAAAGGAATAGCATTGTCCAGCCTCCATTTGGCCAAACACGTATTTTTTTAAATTTATATTTCTATTAGGCTATAGAAAATCAATATTGCAAATTTTGTTAAAAACATATTGTTAATCTTTTAACTTCTATGAGGAGCAAGTTCTTTGAAGTCACTCTTGTAAGATGTAAACCATCTCTGAATACCTAGCTGTAAAACTGGATATGAAATATTAATATCCACAATTATTCTTATTTTAAACTGCAGACAATAATATTATCTACCTTATAATATTATGGTGAGTCATGAGTTAATGGACATGAAGTGTTGAGCAGTGAATGTGACTTGGCTTATGTTCGATAAGTACTCCTTCTCCTCCTCCTCCACCTCTCTTTCCTTTCCCTTCTCTTTCACCAAAAGTAATGTATATTGAGCTTTTTCCCCCTTGTGTTCAGGACCATAATTAAAAAGGACTTCTTAGCTCTGAGTTATCCTTTAGCCAAATAGCTTTTTGAAAATAATCTTCAGAGAAAGAAAGTATAACTTATTATCTCAGTGTCTGTTTATCACTGAATTTATATATTTTTAAATCAACGTTTTTTGCTATTGAGTTGCATGAGTTCTTTATATATTTTGGATATTATTTCATTATCAGATATATTATTTGCAAATATTTCTTCCCATTCAGTAGGTTACTTTTTCACTTTGTTGACTATTTCCTTTGCTGTGCAGAAGCTTTTTAGTTTGATTTAGTTCCATTTGTTTATTTTTGCTTTTTTTTTTTTTTTGCCTTTGCTTTGGAAGTCAGGTCCAAAAGATCATCTCCAAGACTTACATCAAGAACTTGTCACTTCTTTTCTTCTAGGATTTTCATGGTTTCAGGATTTATGTTCAAATCTTTAACTTATTTTGAGGTAATTTTTGTGTGTGGTGCAAGATAGTGATCCAGTTTCATTCTTTTGCATGTGATTGTCCAGTTTCTCCAACATCATTTATTGAAGAGACTTTTCTTTCCTTATTGTGTATTCTTGACTCCTTTGTCATAAATTAAATGATTACAAATATGTGGGTTTATTTATAGATTCTCTATTATGTTCCATTGATCTATGTACCTTTTTCTATATCAATACCATGCTCTTTTGATTGTGTTCAGATGCAGTAGTAAAATGACAGTTAAGCAAAAGTTTTAATCTGTGTGAATGGGCTATAATAAGATGAAGTTAAGGGTTGTATAATTTTCAGAACTGCAGAGAAAGAGGCCCTGGATAAAAAGGTGCTCCCAGGATAAGGAGCATATCAAAAAAAATGTTATGAGAATCAAGATAAATTTGCCAAAGTGAGCCCTGCTGAAATGTCTTCTCCCACATGCATAGGACACATAAGATATTTTAAAGTTCCTCTAAGTATCAGATTGCAAATGATTAGAGGTTACCATTCCATATGTATTTTATTATTCATTAACTCAGTAAAATATGATACCAATTTTCAGAGTTTACATAATCTCTTCTCCTTCCTTCCATGGACACCTTGCAACCTTGAATATACTGGCCAAGTATTTTAAAGTCCAAACTTTATAATTTCTGAACATATATTCCCTAATAATTCAGGCTTATATGTCACGTAATAAGTAAGATGAAAAACTTAGAAAATGTCCTTCCTTTGAATATTCACATGGTGGTGAGCAAAAAGCTGTCATCTACCCAATTTCTCATGTCTAAAGAGAAGAAAGATGATTCTACTGGGTTCTTTTTTTTAGCAAATTGTTTTTAATCTTGAAATAAGGCCCATATAGAAAAGTGCACAAAGTTGATTTATCAAAAATTCAATATTCAATGTCAGTGGCCTTGTTCAAAATAAAGTATTCCCAACACTCCAAGAAGACACCTTGATTCTCCCTCCTAATCACAAAGCCTCCTTATTCCCCATAGTTCACCATCTTGCTACTTTTATGGCAATATCCCTTTGAATTTTTTATAGTTTTAACAACTCGGCAAGTCTGCCTAAAACCTATCCAGATAGATATAGACATAGATACATACACACACATATATAAATGTAGACAGAGGAAGTATAATTTTTATATCTGGATTATTTTATTATCTTAATAGTTGTAAGACTGACCAATGTAGTTGTATGTAGCTGTAGTTCATTTGTTTTTATTGCTAGATAATATTTCTTGTATAAACATCCCACAAGTTATTCATTTATTGTATTATTGATAGGTAATGTTGTCATTCTTTTTAAGTTGTTTGTTATTATTGTTGTTGTAAATGTGCACACATTTTGTAAGAATACACCTAGGAATTAATATCATTTTTTTAATGTTGGCCATTGTGCTCAGTGTTTAGTGGTATATTATTGGGGTTTAAATTTGTATTTTTCTAATTATTATTAAAGTTGAGCACTTCTTCATAGGAAAGTTGGAAACAGATTTTTTGTAAAATGTCTATTCAAGTCATTTGGACCATTTTTTGGGTTTGTCTCTTATTTTTAATAATAAATTATATAATTTAATTCAAGTCCTTTGCCTAACATTTGTTTTACAAACAAATATTCCCAAGTTCAGAAATGCTTTGCTAATTTTTAGTAAATATTTTAAAATGTTAAATTAAAAAATTACTCCTGTTGGGCTAAGATTTTAGATTAAATCCAACTCTAATCACTTTGGAAAGAATTGTATCTTTATAATATTGAATCATCCAATAATAAATAAACCACAATAAGTTTATGTATTAATCTTTTCAACTATTAGTTTATGTCATTCTACTCTTTGTTGAGTCTTAGATATTGATAAAATCATGGAAATGGCCAGACTAAATCACCAGCATTAATTGATTAACAAAGGCATAGTTTGATTTAATAACCATATGGAAATCCAATAATTCAGTCTCTACTATGTCATTATTTTTAAATTAATACAACTTTTGTTCAAATAATCTCTATGAACCAAAAATCTGATACATATTGTATTTAAGTATGCCATCCACATGGCCTAAAAAATAATATGTGTCCCTTACAAATAATTTTGGCTCTTCAGTCAATAAGTTAGCCAATGATATAGCTTCATTATATCTCAAAGGAAAAAGAAATTTTCTCATTAAAATTAAATTTTCCTTTGCAAAACTTTACATTTAAGAGGTGTTGTTACATAATACTTTATATATTCTTTGGTACAAAAAAGTTTAAAAATTGGCAATAGAAGTAGAAAAGTTATCTGAAATTAAATAGTATGCAACAGGATTTGCAAGATTTTTAAAAAATTTCTTTTATTTAACACGAAAGATATTCATATTGGAGTTGTTTTGCAAATATAGTTCATACTTTTAAAAATGAAATTCTCAGAATTTTAATACGCTTTAGATAAAAGAAATCTGTATTATTTCAAGTGAATAGTTACTTATTATACACTGAACAAAACACTTCCAGGAACACTGTGAAGAAACTAGAGAGGTAAAACACAAAGGTCTGCTGTAATAGGCTTTTGCTGAAATGACAGAAATTAGGTAATTTCAGAAAATCTAATAAGGAGTTTCCCTCGTGTGATATAAATTACTTGTAATTTATCAATCTGCTTTTTTCTTTCATCATTTACTATTCTGACCAAATGTTAACTAGTAAAGCTTATGGCCATATAGTTGGGTCATACTTTTCTCTAGAACTGTACTCTAAATCAGAAAATTATAAAGTTAAACATCTGTCACTATTAAATGTTTCAGTTCTAAAAAATGACATGTTAAATTAATAATTAATTAATCCTTAATTTAAAATAATTTTATTGCTTTCATATAATTTAGAAGGCCATTTGGAAATATTATATAGATGGAGTTAGATCTCTAAAAAAACTGATGACTGTCTCTCTAATTATGTCTTAGAATTGATTCTAATGATATAATAAAAGATGTGATCAAATATTTATGCTAATAATTATGACAATGAAATATATTATAGTAAATATTAGTAATGCTCTATATGTCAATTATATGTCAACATACTCTTCATTAGTCTATTATCTAGAAAATCTAACCAAGTACTAGAATTTTGTGTAGTTTTTAAGTTTATGTTTTCAAAGATAATTTATATATGAAATGCTTATGATATAATTTTAAATATGAAATAATGAAAAAATGCATATACATGCATACATTACTATATTACTGTGTGTGTGTTTGTGGGATGTGTGCATGTGTGCTTGTATGTATGTTTGTGTGTGATATGAGAGACAGAGAGAGAGAAAGCTGTCAAAAATTAAGTATAGTATACTTACTCCTTTGGGGTTTATTAAGGGGTGCCACTTGGATTCAGTAGCCACAATATCAGCTCACCCTTTTTGTGGAAAAGAAAACCTAAAAAGGTATGATTAAAAAATCAATGATAAACATAGGTGATGACAGCAGTGACAGATGATTGGCTTTACTTTCTTTGGTTGAACATCCTGTGATGTACAGGAGAACAAATAAGGACATTAGATCAGTTTAAATAAGTCTTTTCTCTAGTTTGTTGGCTTGACATAGATGCATGGGTTTCTTGTGGGTTAACTGAATACCTCAGAAAGTGCCTGTTTGAACAACCCTAGAAACTTTGCCTTAGCTCAGAAACCCCAGCAGCAAAGGTTATGGAGTGTGGCCCCAGACAAAGGTATTGAGAATAGTTAGAGGAGGTCAAGTAGATCACCCATGTCAGAGAAATGTGCCATTCAGAAGGCCCTTGCATGGCTCTCTGAAGGATTAGACGTTCTTTTAACATGTCTGTATTCATTTCTGAGACCTTCTTTAAGTTCTGACACAAGAAGAGGTTCCCAGCTCACCTTTGTAACTCTCCGGTAGCAGTCGTGGAATCCATAATTTTTCTCAAGAAGTACTACTTATTTTGAAATGAACAGTATTTAGAAACCAAGATTAAGATGCAAGGATGCTAGGTATCTTAGTCTTTTAAGGCTGCTATAACAAAAGTATCAAAAATATCATAGACTGGGTGGCTTAAAAAAAACAGAAATTTATTTATCACAGTTCTGAAACCTGGGAAGTACAAGATCAAGGTGCCAAAAGAATCTGTGTCTGGTAAGGGTCTGCTTCATTGTTCATAGATGGCCATCTCCTCACTGTAACCTCACATGGTGGAAGGGTCAAAGTGGCTCTCAGGGGCCTGTTTTAAAGGGCATTAATCCTATTCATGAGGACTCTACACTTATGACCTAATCAGCTCTTAAAGGCCCCACTTCCACAAGCCATTGTACTGGGATTAGATTTCAATGTACAAAATTTGGGGTACACAAACAGTCTACAGTACTAGGAATGCTCGTTTGTTATCATTATGTCTTGGTCTTTTCAGCAGACAAATCTAGGACTTATATCTATATAGAGATATACATATATAATATATATTAACTATATATTATGTATGTGATAAAATTTGATATTTTATATAATGTATATAATTTGGAATTTGAAGTTTCAGTACAAACTCAAAATTTAATTATAAATTTATACTGAAATCTCAAATTCCATCCCAATACCAAAAGGCTCTTCCCTTGTAATTCTCCCATTACACTTTTGTGTCTCTTTTTCCCACATTGAGAATTCTGGCTGCCAAGATACCAATGTATTTACTCATTTACTCAATACCAAAATATATACAAAACAGTAATACAATTGATATATGTATACATACTTTTAAATTATTAAAACTACTAAATAATGTTCAAGAATTTCTTTGTAGTTCTTTCAAATTTTTATAGGCAGTATATATATTCACTTGGATTAGTGAAAATTATTTGGATTAGCTCTACTTTCCCCTATCAGTGGATTTGTTGTTAATTTGGTACAGACATACCTCAGAGATATTGCAGATACAGTTCCAGACTACTGCAACAAATGAAAGTTTCAATAAAGCAAGTCACCCAAATTTTTTGGTTTCCTAGTGCATAAAAAAGTTATGTTTACACAATACTGTCGTCTACTGTGTGCAATAACATTATGTCTAAAAAAACAATGTACATACCTTAATTAAAATATCTTATTGCTAAAAAATGCTAACCATCATGTGAGTCTTCAGGGAGTCCTAATAATTTTGCTGGAGGAGGGTCTTGCTTTGATGCTGATGACTGCTGACTGATCAGGGTTGTGTTTGCTGAAGTTGGGGTGGTTGTGGAAATTTCTTAAAATTAGACTGAAGGTTGCCACATTGATTGATCCTTCCTTTCATGAAGGACTTTTCTGTAGCATGTAATGCTGTTTGATAGCATTTTACCCACAGTAGAACTTCTTTCAGAATTGGACTCATCTCTTCAAACCCTGTCACTCCTTTATCAACTAAATGTATGTAATATTCTCAATCTTGTTGTGATTTCAACAATCTTCATGGAATCTTCACCAGGAGTAATTTCCATATCAAGAAATCACTTTATTTGCTCATGCATATGAAGCAATTTCTCATTCCTTCAATTTTTTCATGAGATTGTAGCTCTTCACTCACACACTTTCAGGCTTTATTTTTTATCCTAGTTCTGTTGCTATTTCCACCACATCGGCAGTTACTTTCTCCACTGAAGTCTTGAACCCCTCCAAGTCATCCATGAGGGTTGGTATCAACTTCTGCAAAACTCATTTTGATGTTTATATTTTGACGTCTTCCCATGAATCACAAATGTTCTTAATGGGATCTAGGATGGTGAATCCTTACCATTCAATTTGCTTTGCCCAGATCTATTAGATAAGTCACTATCTATGGCAGCTATAGCCTTACAAAATGTAATCCTTAAAAACAAAACTTTGAAACTTGACATTACTTCTTGATCCATGGGCTACAGAATGGATGTTGTGTTAGCAGGCATGAAAGCAACATGAATCTTATACATCTCCATCAGAACTCTTGGATGACCAGGTGCATTGGCAATGAGCAGTACTATTTTGAAAGGAATCTTTTTTTTTTCTGAAGAGTAGGTCTCCACAGTGGGCTTAAACTATTCAGTAAACCATGTTGTGAACAGATGTGCTGTCATCCAGGCTTTGGTGTTCTATTTACAGAGCACAGACAGAGTAACTTTTGCATAATTCTTAAGGGACCTAGGATTTTCTGGATGGTAAAAGAGCATTGGCTTCAACTTTAAGTCACCAGCTGCATTAGCCCCTAAAAAGAGAGTTACCCTGTTCTGTGAACGTTTGAAGCCAGGCATTGACTTCTCTTCTCTAGCTATGAAAGTCTTAGATGGCATCTTCTTCCAATATAAGTCTTCTTTGTCTGCATTGGAAATCTGTTGTTTAGTGAAGCCACCTTCATTAATTATTTTAGCTAGATCTTCTGAACAACTTGCTGCAGCTTCTACATCAGCACTTGCTGGTTCACATTGCACCTTTATATTATGAAGATGTCTTCTTTCCTTAAACTTCATGAACCAACATCTGCTAGCTTCAAACTTTTCTTATGCACCTTCCTCATCTCTCACAGCCTTCACAGAATTAAAGAGAGTTAGAGCCTTACTCTGGATTCACCTTTGGCTTAAAGAAATGTTGTGATGGGTTTGATCTTACATCCAGACCACTAAAACTTCTCCATACCAGTAATAAGACTGTTTCCCTTTCTTATCATGCATGTATGTACATTGAAGTAGCACTTTTAATTTTATTCAAGAATATTTCTTTTGCATTCACAACTTGGCTAACTGTATGTCACAAGAGGCCTAGCTTTTGTCCTATCTCAACTTTCTGCATGCCTTCCTCACTAAGCTTAATCAATTCTAACTTTGTAGTACTTTTTGACCTTTTTCATCCAGTTCCCCCTCCCCACACCTTCTGTTTCTGGTAACCACAAATCGGTTTTTTTCTATGAGTTTTTATTGTTTGTTATTTGTTTTGAAGTATAATTGACCTACAATACTATCTTACTTCCTGTTACACAACATAGTGATTTTTTTCTATACATTTTCTAAATGATCACCAAGATAAGTCTAGTTACGATATGTCACCACAAAGATTTTACTTAGTTCTTGACTATATTTTCCACACTGTATATTTTATACCTGTGACTCATTTATTTTGTAATTGGAAGTTTATACCTCTTAATCTCCCTAACTACTTCTTTCCTCTCTCCCACCCTCTGGTAACCACGTGTTTGTTCTCTGTATCTATAACTCTGTTTCTGTTTTGTTACGTTTCTTCATTTCTTTTGTTGTTTAGATTTCACAGACATACGTTTTCTACTACTTTAGGTAAATACCTAAAAGGGTGATTGCTGGATTCTATGGTAAGAGTATGTTTAGTTTTGTAAGAAAATGTTAAAACATTGTCCATAGTGGATGTACCATTTTGTATTCCTACCAGCAATGCATGAGCATTCCTATTCTTCTTCACATTGGTTTATTACTTAGCAATATATTCTGAGAATCACTCCATAGCAGCTTTTAGAGATTTTTTTTCTTATTAATTTTAACAGGTTCATATATGTCATTATATGCATGTACCATAGTTTATGTTCATCTAATCTAGTGCTTGCGTACATTTGTGTGTTTGTGTGTGTCCTGAATGGCTACTTCACAAAGTAGGTAAACCTAAAGCCAGGAAGTAGACAAGTGAAGATATTTATCTTGATGTAGGATGAACCTGTTCACACACTCAAATGCTACCTGAATCATGAAGTGATCCTAAGGAAGAGTTTGCATATTTCCACTGTGCTCTGACTCTACATTGCATCTTCTCCTATTAGAATATCTACGAGATTTGATTGTTATTGCTTATTCCATTTCAGTCTCCACCAGCACTTTTTACTCTAAGTAACTTATAATTTTCTATGTGTGGTTGCACATTGATGTTTCTGTGGCTAATTAAGTTTCACTGAAATTATGTTATTTTTCATTTTTAGTTGTTGTTGGAAGAGCCTTTGATCCTTATATTGATTTATAGTGCTTAACTGATGGCAAACAATCTACTGGACTGCCCTAGTTTGCACATACTACATTATCTCCGTGATTTGGGACCCTTAGTCCTTAGGTCAATTGTTTTCTTCCTTTAATTTTGTTTCCCTCTTTTTCCTAAGTGAATGGAAGATCACCTATAATTTTAACCAGAAAACCTTTTCAATTATATTTGTGTTGCCTGTTATCTTACATATAAATTTATCTTTATAAACTGTTAAATGTGATTGGAGAGGTAGCTTAAATGCTTAGCTTTTCTATTTCTTTCAAACAGGTTTAGTTTGGTTTGCTTTATCCTAATTGTTGCTGTTGTTTCATGTGTTGGACTAAAGGAACTTATGTGCACAGTAGACATAGCTTTGAAGATAAATAATATGGAAAACAATAAATAATGCTATTTGTATTTACAGTATATTGGGCAGAGTTGGATACCAAAATATATGAAGTCTTCTTTCCTTCCTGCCTACTTTCTTTTTGTTTTTCTTTCATATATTTATTCTTTAAGTGCTTATTAGTCAAACATATGCTATGTACAAGGTACTGTGTAAGATGTCTCAACCAAGTAATTCCTATATATATTTTGAACAACCACGTTAGATCATATTTTCACCATTGAATGAAAGAAAGTTGCAGTGTTCTGTTTTTTAGCTGTATTTTAACTGACAGTATAGCAAATCATATTTTAATAACTATCTCAATGCATTTACAGACTTTGAAAGTACAATGAAATTTTTATTTGACATTATAATGTAGAAAAGTACATGAATTATTAGCCTACGTTTTTTTATATACCTCTCACAAAATATGGAAATTTTACTTTAGGGGAAAGTTACTATATAATGAAAATCTATTTCTTCTGATCAAGTTTAGTGAATCAAGCCCAAGGCTGCTTGTTTCAATTTTCATTTATTTTCCTTATGTTGTCATTCATAGCAAGAAAGAAAAAAAAACTATAAGCAAAGGCCCATTAAATAAAAACCATTTCACTGAAAATATGTGCTTGAAAAGGATTATGTGATCTACAACTTGGAATTCTGCATGTTATCACATGACTAAGCTCCAAAGTCTCTAAGTGACTTTTTCACTAAATGCATATAGATATATAAAGTCTTTAAAGAAAATAAAGAATACTGCACTAAGTCAGAAAAATAGTTCAGTGAGGCTGGAATATTCTCCTTCTTACCAGGACAGTAAGACATTTTTTGCTGAAATGTAATCAGTTTTCCTCCAGGGAAAATCACTTTAAATTGTCAAAGGTTTACCACCAAAAATAATTAGTTACTTCATGCATTTATTTACCAAAGACATGCATTTAACACCCAGGATGTGCAGAACTCGGAATTAATTAATGTAGTTGGTGTATAGTAGGTCTCCCTTGGCAAAAACAAGTGTGGGGAAGTTTCTGTCAATTGCCTATACCTGCAGTATATCGTCCCAGTACAGTGGTGATAATGATGGTAGTAGAGGATATTCGTTTGCAACAGTGAGAGAAAAAAATCATAAAAATCCTTCGAAATTTCATAAGACGAAAGGATAGTGTAATGTAGCATATTGAACTTTGGATAAGTAACCAGATTGAATTGGGTTTAACACCTTGCTTTTTAAATTACTGTGTATCCTTGGGCCATCTATATAACTTCTCCCAGCTTAACTTCCTTTGTATGTAATAAAGAAATAAGCACTTTTATATTCCAAAATGAATTAGACAATGAAGATTAGAGATTCTGACATTTCTTTTGATTCAACTCTGGTAACGCTAGTGTCACTGTTCATGGTTATCATCACTAATCTCAGCCACCTCACTTTTGTCTATTCTCATTGACATACATGAACCTTTCCTACTTTTATTCAAGTCCCTTTTTATTTTTATAATATTCATTCATAACTCATCATATATATGTATATGTGTGTGTATATATATATATATATATATATATATATATATATATATATATATATATATATATATGTTAAATCATCAACAATTAGGACAAACCAAACCATATACATACACGTGAAAACATCTCACATTTTAATTTATTTTTCATTCTTACATTATTTGTATCTATAACCTCTCTTGGTTTAAAATTTAAAACCAGTAAAATGACCATGGGTCAAGATAATTAGATCAAACCTAATTACCTTTGTTGTGAACTTGTGCCTAACTATCCAACTGAAGGCATCAAAAATATAATTTAATCTTCAAAATGATTCCCACCATCACCATCACTATCATGACCCACTGACACAACTTGAGCACCAATCTAAAACTCTAATTCTTTTTCTTTTCACACAATATTCTCAAAAGCACTCTTAATTTTGAGCACTCTTGATTTTAATTATTCTTTTATTTAGAACATACTTTCCTATTTAGTCAATTTGTGAATATTCTTATATAATTTTAATTTACAACAATCAAACACTCTACAGGTAGTCTAACACTGTAGATATATATCTGACAATATTTCTTGCTTACCTTCAATGTGCTATGTATGGTGCACATTTGGCTGCACAGAAGAGGAAAGGATTTTGCTGTTTCTTAAATAGACTTTTAACCATCTCTTTGTTTATCCAACTCACTTGCAGCCACACACACTCCCAGAGGTTCCCATACCACCAAATTTTATGGTTTAGGAGGACTAGGAGGTATATATTTGGTTGGTGCTCTACAGCATAATTGCCTGCTTTGGAGTCATTCTCCTTGGTTCTGTTTTGTTCTTTACCTTTTGTTCATCCACTTTCCAGTCCTCAACACTGCTTTGTGGTACCTCCTCTCCAATTCTCCATTTCATTGTAGATTTATGTTTTAAAAAGTAATTGCCTTACTGTTGTGCTGGAGGGGTTTTAAAGAGACTAGAAGTTGGTGCAGCTGTTTAATCTACCAGCTCTATCTGTATGCACTATTTGTGACACTATTTTTAATAACAAATTTCATTAACCATAAAATCAGAGGCCAAAAAATAAAATTTTATTTCTAATTTTGATCTTTTTTTAAATTGAGGTATAGTTAATTTACAATGTTTTGTTAGTTTCAAGTGTACAGCAAAGTGATTCAGTTATATATATATATATATAAATATATATTCTTTTTAAGATTCTTTTCCATTACAGGCTTTTATAAGATGTTGAGTATAGTTCCCTGTGCTACAAAGTATGTCCTTGTTGCTTACCTATTTTATATATAGTAGTATGTATATGTTAATCCCAAACTCAATTTATTTCCCTCCCACCTTTGGTAACCATAAGTTTGTTTTTTATGTCTGTGAGTCTATTTCTGTTTTTTAAAAAATCCATTTGTATTATTTTTTTAGATTCTACAAATAAGTGATATCATATGATATTTGCCTTTTTCTGTCTTACTAACTTCATTTACTGTGATAATATCTAGGTCCATCCATGTTGCTGCAAATCACATTATTTCATTATTTTTTATGGCTGAATAATATTCCACTGTATAAATATACCACAACTTCTTTATCCATTAATCTATCAATGGATATTTAGGTTGCTTCCATGTCTTGGCTGTTGTAAATAGTGCTGCTATGAACATTGAGGTGCACGTATCTTTTCGAATTAGTGTTTTCTCTGGATATATGCCCAGGAGTGGGACTGCAGAATCATATGGTAACTCAGGACTTCCCTGGCAGTCTAGTGGTTAAGATTCTGCTTCCACTGCAGGGGGCACAGGTTCGATCCCTGGTTGGGAAACTAAGATCCTATATGCCATGTGACACAGCAAAAAAAAAAAAAAAAAAAAAATAAGTGAAAAATTAAAAATAAAGATAAGTTCAAGATCAGAAAAAAAAAGAATCATATGGTAACTCTATTTTCAGTTTTTTTAAGGAACCTCCATACTGTTCTCCATAGTGGCTGCAACAATTTACATTTCTACCAATAGTGTAGGAGGGTTCCTTTTTCTCCATAGCCTCTTCAGCATTTATTATTTGTAGAGTTTTTGATGATGGCCATTCTTGACTGCTGTGTGGTGATATCTCATTGTAGTTTTGATTTGCATTTCTCTAATAATTAGCAACATTGAGCATATTTTCATGTGCCTGTTAGCCATCTGTATGTCTTTTTTGGAGAAATGTCTATTTAGATCTTCTGTCCAATTTTTGATTGGGTTGTTTGTTTTGTTGATATTGAGTTGTATGAGCTGTTTTTTTATTTTAGAAATTAATCCATTGTTGGTAGCATTGTTTGCAAATATTTTCTCCCAATCTATAGTTTGTATTTTTGTTTTGTTTATGGTTTCCTTTGCTGTGCAAAAGCTTTTAAGTTTAATTAGTCCCATTTGTTTTTTGTTTGTTTGTTTGTTTTTACTTTTTATTTTATATTGGAGTATAGTTGATTAACATTGTTGTGTTAGTTTCATGTGTACAGCAACATGATTCAGTTATACATATACATGTATCTATTTTGTTTCAAATTATTTTCCCATTTATGTTGTTGCATAATATTGAACAGAGTTCCCTGTGCTATACAATAGGTCCTTGTTGTTTATCCATTTTAAATATAGCGGAGTGTACATGTCAATCCCAAACTCCCTAACTATCCCTTCCCCCCAAGCTTTGTCCCTGGTAACCATAAGTTCATTTTCTAAATCTGTGGGTCTGTTTCTGTTTTGTAAATAAGTTCATTTGTATCATTTTCTTTTTTAGATTCCTCATATAAGTGATATTTTTGTTTTTATTTCCATTACTCTAGGAGACGAATCCAAAAAAATACTGCTGCAATTTATGTCAAAGAGTATTCTGCCTGTGTTTTCCTCTAGGGGTTTTATAGTATCTGGTCTTACACTTAGGTCTTTAATCCATTTTGAGTTTATTTTTGTATATGGTATTAGACTAATCTCATTCTTTTACACGTAGCTGTCCAGTTTTCCCAGCACCAGTTATTGAAGAGACTGCCTTTTCACCATTGCATATACTTGCTTCCTTTGTTGTAGATTAATTGAACATAAGCATGTGAGTTTATTTCTGGACTTTCTATCCTGTTCCACCGATCTATGTTTGTTTTTGTGCCACTACCATACTGTTTTGATTACTGTTGCTTTGTAGTATCGTCTGAAGTCTTGGAATACCCATTCTTCTGAAGGTCGAAAACTAATCCTCATTATTCATAGAAAAGTCTTATTAATTTAGAGTTTCCTAAGTCAATTGGAAAGGTAATTACAATTCCTGTTTTCTTTCTGGTCTTTGGTACATGAAGATATCTGCTAATAATCACAATTTCAAGAATTCTCTAAACATGGAAACTACTAATGCCAGATTTGGCACTATTAACTGCACAGAAAAGTGGTATACTATCCTATATGAGACTATATGCCTAAAAGTCTATATAGGACTTACGGTCTACTGCTTTCATGTCATGCTTAGATGGAATGGGGATATCAGTAGAAATCCTGCACCATTTACCAATTTCTTACTTGTTATTCTGCAAACTAATCACAGAATCTATTTGATCTCAGATTCCATTGTCTATTGGGGTTTCTAACTATTTTACTCTTTCTTATTCCTCTAGCCCAGATATTTTTATTTACCTAAGAAGAGAAAGGAGAAGGAACTAATAATACTGAGCCTTCCCTTAACATGCAATTTTTGTAGTCTATTATTTAGATTAAAAGCCAAGGTTAAAAACAATTTATTCCAACTGTTCTGCCTCCCTTTTACGAGTCTCCAAGATGAAGATTAATTTAAACAGAGGAGAGCCTATAAAAATATATATAATCTAAATATATAATATATATGATATAAACATTATACATAATATATTGTATATACTACAAATATACAATTTTTATATATAATATAAATATATATGTAATATATATTTAATCAAAAAAATTTATAGCTAACTACATTTAAGCTTCACTTGCCATACCTAAAAAATTTACATACTATACTAACATACAATTGATATAAATTTATGTGAAATAATTTTTTAATTTAAAATAACATCACTGGCAATGTTATATCATTACTTACTTTTATTTTCTATTACTATAATTTAATAAATAATCTTAGTATACAAATTGTATACATGATTCTTGTCAAACTCTCCAAGCGTTTTATTAGCATAAATTTCTAGATGTAAAATTACTGTACTAAAAGTGAATAATACATAATTTTCTTCTTGATGTGACAAAATGATTTCAAGGCAGGTCTAACTAATTTACAGTATAAGCAGTTTAAGAGGGTTACTTTTTTTTACAACTTCCTCACAAAAACTTGTGAGAGTAAGGAAGATAACCTCATAAATGTGAGTACTTTCCTTACTTCAGAAATACGCTGTTCACTATGATAGAAGCAAATTAGACATAGTAGTTGGAGGCTGAAAAATACAAAGCCCACAGAAATAATTGTCCACATGAGTGAGGCATAATGCAAACCAAGATCAGAACAGGCCACTCTCATCACAATATAACAAACAAGCAAACAAATAAATGTAGGTACATTATTCTTTGTATATTTGCTCATGAGATTTAGTAATAAGGACAGATTTTGGCATGGGCTGCCTATAGACTGAATTTGGTAAATGAGGTTGAGTGTGTCTGATCTAACTGATATTCAAGAAGCTTAATCTTTTCCACCTTAACAATATAATAATGGCAGATGAAATTGATTTTTAATTATCAGCAATCCATCTAAAAAAGGTAAGGGCAGAAACTCTATGAAGTATCTGAGGCAATTTTTAAATGTCATGAGGAGTGTTTGGAGCAAAATGTCATAAAAAGAGCTTTAATAGCTCTGAGTCTATCTTATTACTCTTAGTTTTCTGTTTTTCATCAGTCCAATAATTAAAGATGATAGATCCCAGGACAACAATGCCAAAAATTAAGTACAGGGAGAATCGATTCCTAAGTATGAGTGTAAAGTGGCATGGTCTTATTATGGTATAACCACAAACTCTGGACTCAAGACTAGTAATAAAAATACCTTAGAAAAATCTATAATATTATGTGCCAAGCATTGTTTTAAGTGCTTTACATGTGATTAATACTTTTAATTTTCAAGATAGCCCTAGGAGGTATGTGTAATTATTATATTTATTTTATAGATGATGAAAATAGGCAGAGTTAAGTAACTTGCCTAAATTCAAAGGTCTGTTGAAAATCCAAAAAGCCTAGATTATCTGCTCAAAGCAGTCCTTTATAGTGACTCATTGTAATGATGTTGATAAAATATATCATTGAACACCAAACAGTTTTACAGTTTTATCTATAATTTCCCAGTCAGATTAGCACGTGTATTTCTCACTAGAATAATGACTACATTTTCTAGTAATATTTATTGACATAGTCATATTGGCATACAGGTCTGCAAAAATATCTACCTGGACAACCTGTACCTTCACAAGCATATGTGGCTTTAACAAGCAACATTCATCTCTCTAGGGAACTGAGATAGGACTAAAGGAAATTTCTATCATATGAGTTGTGGAGTTCATCTGAGGTCAGCACTATGCAAGTTTAATTTTAAATCCTCAACTATTCATAGAAAGAAAACAATGCCTGTGAAGAAACATTTAGGAAAATTTACTAGATTTAAAAAAAAAAATGTATAAACACTAGTACTGCTATTCAGCTTAACTCTCTTTATAAAAATAAGCTATAATTTATTCATTCTGTATGTTGTAAGCTGCCCTTAGCCAATCCAAATTAAAGCATACTTAACTAGTCCCTAAAAATAGGAGAATCTGTAGGGACTGTAGATAAGGATGGAAGAAGATTGCCTCCATGTAAAGCTGTATAAACTTGAGATGGTGCATTTGGTCAACACTTGTCCATAGAGTTACCAGTTTCTAAAATAAAAAAATTTAGGCCAGACATAATTTGTGAGAGTGGCTGAGAAATACAAAATATCAGACTAAACAAAAATAGGACTAATTCTTTTATGAAAACATGGTGAAATGCTTCCCCATTGGTCAACTTCTACTAATAAGTAGAGGATCCTCCAGGGAAGCTAATGATAGAGAACCATTTAAAAATAGTATTACACTTTTTTATTATATTTTATATTATAAATAAAAATATAAGTATAAATAAATATTTTATATATTTATATAAATATAAGTAAATATTATTTATTTATATAAAATATATATTATATTTATAATATTCAGATATTACAGTATCTCTGAATACTGAGTAAGTCATTCTTCAGGGTACCCAGAAGATCTTTTTATATTTTTCTTTATTGCTAAAGGAAAGGCTGAAGATGGATAAAGAAGTTGCAAATCATCTGGTTCTGGGTACCCTTGGGCTTTACCAATGATTAGAAAATAGGTGAAGAAGAAAGGTAAAGTACTTAGGTCTGTTCTCCTGAGAGACCCTAGATATCTAACTAGACCCTAGACTTTCCAAAGAAATCCAACAATAATAAGACAGTTGTCCTTAAAATGTAGAGCTGACTTCATACAATATCTGAAACTGTTGAGAATAACCACTATTTGGAATAACTACTATTCCAAATTCTCCTTGGCATGAATAATGTAGAAAGTGATCAAATGAGTAACTAACAAGATTGTTTGTTTGTTTTTCCTGGCCATGCCAAGGTTAAAGGTGGTCTGACTTGAAGAGACAATGATCAAGGCAGGCCAGGTACATGTAGCTTCAGAAGTATAGCTGTAGGACACCCCTGTGCCTTGTGAAGAACTCTCTCTTCTTAGTCTAGGCTACCACACGATTGTCCTTCCTATGTATACTCTTCCATATGCCTTTCTTCTCAGTTTAATTTCAAATAAAATGTTTACAAATTTGATTAATTTAATTTCAAATAAAATGTTTAATTTAATTTGCAGATTTAATTTCAAATAAAATGTTTACAAATATATAATTGAGTGTGAAAGACAAAGTTTCTCAAGTTTTGATATTGTGAAATGTCACAAGAGAATACTAAAACAACCACGCACTTTGCAGAGAGAATCATTTTTTGGCTTTTAGAAGACTAATCCTACAACTTGATGAGAATTTTTGGCAACCATATCACATCACTGTCATAATTCAAAAGTATACTCTATTAAAACTACTTATAAAAAAGAATAGGCCCTAACACTAGTAATGTTATTTGTTATATTTCACATTCATAAATTATTTACTAATGTAAGAAAAAATTCCTAAGCATTTATCCCTATAAAAGTTTGAACATTTAAGGTTTTTTTTTTTAAATTTGCATTTCCTGTTAAGCAAAAACTAACATGTGTCCTGTATTACCAGACCCTGTGCAATGAAATTTAGAAACCTTTCCTAACTAAATCCATACAACACTCTCACACGGTAGATATTATTACCCTAATGTTACAGTTGAAGAAAATGAAACACAGAGAGCCATGTTCCAAGGTTCAAAGGGTAATAGTGGGCAAAATCATCATGCTATGTTACATTAATCTAAGCTGAAAGGATTTGTTTAAAATCACTATGATTTAATTATTCTGTTTAGTAGTATATGTAGTAAAATACATAGTATAAAGTCCTTACACATAAAAGATTACCCCGTAATAATTTATTTTTACTCTATTTGATGCAACAATTGTCTTGACAAATGTTATGCTATATACCTTATCTTTATTTCAAATAAAATGTCAGATGTTGGGGAAAAAATGACTTTTAGATTAGTGATGAAGTATACATTTTAAATAAAGGCAGGTTAAGGCATTTTTTGCTTGATAAAACCTTGTAATGTGGTATAATTAACATAATTTCTTATTATGGTTTCATTTCAATGTTTTCATGACATGTAAATAGTTTAGCTATCACTCTATGCGGATGCTCATGAATTATTGATCTAATCTCTGGTTAACCAAAATCGCTGTGCTCCACTTTTTCCTTAAATGGCACTTATTATGTAAAAATACAAAGAACTCCATTATTCATGAATTAGAGTGATGCTTTCAAAATATACCAACATTTTTAAAATAAATTTGAGCAATGTTCAGTTGCATGAGTATTACTTAAATTCTAAAATTATATATTAGTCATATATATTTAACATATTTTGTAGGTTAAAACAACACAATGACTACAGAACAAGAGAAGATTTGACTACTGAATTAAATAAATAATACTCAGGTTATCAGGTATAAATTTCTCAGACCTCACTTCCAGTTCATCTGTATATAAACATCTAAGGTAGAATGCAATGGATTACTGTCATGGAGATTACTATTCTTTAAAGCAAAACATGCAAATGTTAAAATTGGACTCCTGAAAAATGTTAACTTTGACCCTGTGCCATAAATCTATTTTGGGAAGGCAAAAATTGTTTTTCTTGTAAACTTTTGTTCCATTTGAAGTCCTCAAGAATATTCAAGGACAAAAATGTTTTTCTTTAATTTAAAAGGCTACATATTTTTATATGCATGTGAAATGCTTCACTGCAGCTTTTGTGTCTAATTCAATCCCTCAGTATGCTGCAAAGTCAGCTTGAAAATCTTTCTTTCTTCATATGACACTGAAGGTTGTTTTCAAACAAAATCTCCTGAAAAGAAAACTAAATATCCACAAGAGAAAAGCACTGATTAGTTGGTTGGATAAGAAACAAGTGTGACATACTGTTCTGTCTTCTTATTTAGGTGCAAAAAAGATGAATATGTGATGTTTCTTTTCCTTTTAGAGCAATGCCATGTACTATCAACAAATACCATCATGTGTATTGCTGCTCAAAAACACATTTTGGTGAGGGATCAGAAGTTTCCTGCTATTTATTGATGTGACAAAAATAACTTCTAGATAATAACTCAGTTGAGAGAGTCAGGAAGGATTCTATTTGAGCCTTTGATTTGAAAAACATAAAATGATGAAACCAGAGAAAAGGAGGATGAGGATCCACATAGTTGTAGACAAAAGAAGGAGGAAAGCATGTAAGGAGAGAGGAACAGAATACACTCTATAGCTGGCTCTCTCTTTTTAAGGAAGAAGAATGCTATTGCCTTTATGAACACACTCTTTAAGGAACTATTTTTTATTAAGTGTCTATTATCCAACATGTGACTTATACAAATTATCATATTTAATCCTTGTAACAAAAATGTGTTTATCACATAGAAGCATTGCCAATCAAAAATTAAGGAATTTGCTCCAATTTATGGACTCTGAATGCAAACATGCTTCCTAAACTCAATATTTTTCCATTCTATCAGTCACTCTACTTTTAGGTCTTGTGTTTTCTGAGATATAAGCTGCATTCACTTATTCTTCATTCTTGTGTTTGCATATTAAAATTTGTGGCTCCCACATAGCCTACCAAGGCTCAGCTCAAATGTCATAATCTCAATGAAACATTCTCTGATCCTTCTGGACTGAAAGAATTCTTTTACTTCTGAACTTAGTTCTCAGTTAACGTCCTTATTGCACTGTACCTTGTACTACAGTTGATTTTGCAAATAACTCTACTAAATTATAACTTATTTGAGGGCTGTACTCTTGTCTCGCATTTCTAAATTCCCTACATCTCTACAAGTGTCAGATACACAATAGTTAATAACTGACTCATTCTAGAATGAAAGGACAAAAGAGTTGACAGTGGGATGAATAAATCAGCTAACTAATTGTCCTTCAAATAGTTGATCTGATCACGAAGTTTTTAACTTTAAAATTCAAAGATTCTATTTTGTACCAAATTCCAGATTTTCAAGATTTACTAATATCTTTAGTTTTGCATAGAATGTGCATATTTGAATAAAATATTTCCCTAGTACTGTCAAATATTTTTCACCATATTTCATCATCAAATAATAAAATTGCTTATATTTGTTAGTATTAAATGAGAATCATAATCTCAATGGAAAATTTGTGAATGGTAAACAAAAGGGACAGTTTGCCTTTAGGTTGACATTTTTATACAGACTCATTATTTATATTGGTTTAAATTGTTATATATAGAGACAGTAATAATAATAAATAATAAAATTACTGGAGTTGTCAAGTAACATTCATACAAATGTGTAAGTGTTTCAACTCAATTTAATTTGGAAGCTTTTGTATTCTTATCAATAACATGGAAATAGTTTCTGCCTCAGTTCCATAGATTTTAGGTGCTTATGTACAAAATGTATTCATGATGACGTATGTTAAAAATTATATAACTATAATGAATACATTTTTAGTTTATAAGGAAATGATATTTCACTATATGAAAACAAAGAGAAAGTTTATTATTTATAAAATCAACTTTTCCTCTCTGCCTCCACAGAATATAAGAATCTTGTATCTGGGCATGTGAGAGACACTGATGGGGGAGGAAACTTTTTTGAAGTAAAGGTAGCAGTTTTGCATGAAGTAAGGAAAGAATAGGTTAACGATAATAACAATCCATGATGAAAAAATAAACACCTCATCATCTACTAATTTCTGACACTGATGTAGGTAATAGAGAAATACAATTCTATGTAACACTATTTTAACCCTGGAGAGCATACTGAATGTAAGGCTGAGTTACTAGTAACAATTATTTATATTAAGTTATATAAAATGAAGATATACATAATGCTACTGGAGCACAAGAAAGGAATAATTAACTCCACTTGTGGGTACTACAAAAGCATTGAGAAAACTTAGGGAAAGTTTCATGAATATGGATGGCATGCCTGTGAAGAATCAATGCGAAGAATCAACTTAAAGAATCACCCTGAAGAATTGGTAAGAATTTTTCAGTCAGCCAGTTAGGGAAAGGACATTTCAAATTCAGGAGGAAATAAGAGAAAAATCAAGAAGGCATGAAAGTACCTTGTGTGTTGGAAATGACACCAACTATTTTACACCTAGAAGATGTTCTTCTGCAAAATTCCATTATATTTGGCTTTACAAATACTGATTTATCAACTAGGAAATATGGGGTCCTGAGACTGGCAAATGGCAAGTGATTTTGCATTTTAAGTATCTTTCAAATATTTTAAGAAGAGAAATTCTGAAATGTTATACTAATGAAGAAATAGTAAATTAATTGAACAAAGTCAAAATATGTCAAATGTCATTATTATTATATTAAGTGAGCTGTCAGTTACTTTACATAAATTAAAATACTAGGTGTTAATTAGGGTAGTCGTAAAATGACTCTAAATTATTGTCTACTTAACCCTCTTACCTACTAGTAGCCAGAGAAAAAGAACAGTTTACAAAAGAAGAACAAATATTAGAACTGTAACAGCTTATTTGTTAAAAGACAATGTAAGTCAGAAGGTAATGTATTGACATGTTTAAAATAGTGAGAGAAAGGAAAAAATTCAACTTAAAATTCTGTAAACAGCTAAATTATCTTATGAAATTTAGTTTACAAGAATTGAACACATTTTAAGAACAACAAAAAGTGAGAAAATCCATTGCCTGCAGACAGATATAGACTAAAACAAAATGAAACAAAAACACTTCAAACTTTAAGGAAGATTATCAAGCAGATGAAAAATAAAATAGATGAAAGATGGATATTCAGGTCTACACAAAGGAATGAAGAGTGATGAACAGGGCAAGAATGTGAGTAAATATAGAATATTTTCTCATTTTTAACGTAAATGTAGTAATGTCTGTTGAGTTTTTAAATATATATATATGTGTGTGTATGTACAAAAATTGTATAATAATGGTACAAAGGATGGAAATGAGAAACTTTTTCTATATACTTGCAGGATTTTCACATTATAAATGAAGTGGTATAGTATTTAAATGTTGACTTTTAAAGTAAACATGTGTGGTATAAATTGTAAAGAAATACCTAATAAAAATGTAGAGCTAATAAGACAATAGTACTTATAAAATATAATCATAATACTCAATTAAATAAAAGAATACTGAAAAAGGAGGAAAACAGAAACAAATCGACTGCCTGTCATGCTCTGAAATGTTGAGAGAATGTGCACATATTGAGACCTTTCCCCTAGGAAGGAGGGAGAGGAGTAGAATGTGCATCTAATTTCTCAGTTCATCTAATGTCCCCCTCTACCAAAAAGGGGAGGGTGGTTTATGGTGGCCAGCAGGGCTCTGTGATGTTGAGGATGGCTCACAACCTGAAACTGCTCCTCCAGGAGGGAGGGAGAGCAATGGAGGGTGCACATCCACAGAAAACATTTGAGGGCTCCCAGAATCTTTAGTCATGATGACTGGTGAAGGTCTTTCCCTGTCAAAATCCATCCTTAAAGATTGGAGGTGGTGTCTTTTATGTAAGTATTTACATGATTATATAAGCAAAGAAAGGTATAAATTAATAATCTAAATTTTTACCTTATGAAATTAAAGAGAACATTAAACCCATGTTAAGAAGAAGCAAGAAAATATTAAAGATAAATGAAATCAATAAATAGAAAGCTAATGAGCAATACAAAAAATGAAATCAAAAGCTGTTGGGTTTTTTTTGAAAAACATTAAGAAAATTCATAAACCTTAAGCCAGACTCATCAAGGAAAAAAGAGAGACAAATTACTGATCAGAAATAAAATGAAGAGGAGACATCATTACATACCTTGCAGAAATTAAAAACACAGTAAGGACATATTTTAAACAACTTAATTTTTATCACCATGGATTAGGTTAGCCTGTTTTCAAACATTGTATATTGAATTAAGTAACATGCACATTTTGTATTCAGCTTATTTTGCTCTGATATTATGTCTAAGATGTTCATAAATGTTGTTGGGTATATAAGCAGCTTCCTATGGTCCAATAGCATTCCATTGTATCTATATACCCCAATTTGTTTATTCATTATTTTGTTGGTGAACTTATGAATTGTTTTCAGCTATTACAGACAGAAAGAGAGAAAGGGCTGCTATAAGCATGCTGTTTTCTCATTATCTTCAGGTGTAAACTTCTAGCCTGAGTTTTAGTTAGGCATGTAGCCTCTCAAGTTAGAGACTACATTTCCAGTGTCCTTCTAGTTAAATACTGCAATTGTGATTAAGTGCCAAACAACAGACACAAGCAGAAAAAATGTAGGCATCTTTTGGATAATAGTTTTATGAAGAATCTGCTTACTCTTTACTTATTATTTTTTCCTTCAGTTTGAAACACTGACAAAATTCTGGTGATCTAGCTCTAACCATCAGGGCTCTAGAGGAACAAGATAGGAAGAGCCTAAGTCTCTGATTGCCCTCAAGGAGGGCATCCTCCCATGCCCAGGCCTTGGAAACACTGCATCTGGATTTTTACATAAGAAAAAAAAAAACCTTCTGTCTTTCTTGAGGCTCTGTATTTTGTAGTCTCTTTGTTATATCAGCTTGGTCTATATTGTAACCCACACAATATATTTTTCCTTATTTATACCTGTGATGAAAATATACATAGTAGAATGTTTCCCTGACTTTACTGGAAGAATAATCTGGAACTATTATTTGAAAGAAGATTCTTACGGTCCTCCCAGGATATTCTAAGTTAGGACTAGAGTGGGACTGAAATATTTCAGATGAATTTTAAGCACAAAGTTTAGAGATCAAGTTTTTAGACAAATTTTTCTAGTATTTTATTTTAATACCTGAACCAATTATTGATTTTTTTCATATAAAACATATAATGTCTAAAAATGTTTATGTGTTTTGGCATATAAAAATGTGTTTTGGCATCTAAAAATGTCAATGTGTTTTGGCATCACTTTTTAATAAAAGGAGATGAACTTATTATAAGACATTAAGCATGTGGTATAAATATGTGATCACCCTATGTTAGGAGGTTTTTAAAAAGGTATACCCTATAATAGGATGACTTATATGTTAAGGTACATATAGAGAAGAGAATGCTATATATTTCCAGAGATAAGCAGATATGTACCATCTTTCAGCAGAAAAATGCCATTGAGAGTAAATAATCTTGTACAGTTGCAAAGTCAACAGCACAAATTCAATTTTTTACACAGAAGTTTCACTTAATTCTTGTCATTCTGGTATTTTAGTTACCATACTAACCACAGCATCCATTCCAAACAATATTAATATTTTCCTCAGCATTCAAGTCAAAAAAATTTCATTGATTTTGTTTTGCAAAATTGTGGTATGCTAAGATTTTCAAAAATGTTTCTTATAAATTAAGGAGAACACAAAAACTTTACAGAACATGCAAATATCATGGAAATAATCTCTTTTCTAAGATACTGTTTTTTGAGCTCTTATGGGCTGAATTGTATCCCCTGAAAATCATACCTTGAAACTTTTACTTCTGATGACCCAGAATGTGACTCTATTTAAAGATAAGGCATTTAAAGAGAAATTAAATTAAAATAAAGTTATTAGAGTGGTGCAAATGGAATATGACTGGTGTCTTATAAGAGAAGATTAGGAAACAGACAACATACAGAGTCATATGTGAAGATACCAGAAGAAGATAACCATCTACAAAACCAGGAGAAAGGTCTTAGAAGAAATCAACCATGCCAACACACTGATCTCAGAGTTCTAGCCTCCAAAATTATGAAAAACTAAATTTCTTTTAAGCTGCTTGGTCTGTTGTGCTTTGTTATAGCGACATTAACTAATACGTGAGCCTAAGGTAAATATTCTCAACATCAAATATCTGATTACATTGCTTGGCATCTTCTTGGTTTCCTTCTGCTTTTTGCTTTCAGCCTATATACATATATGAGGTATATCTTATTTCCACAAACAAAAGGTGAATAATTTTCCATATTTTAATTTCCTTAAACTTGCAGAAAAGATCATGTTTCAACTACTCAAAGTTTTGGTTCTAAAGATTCAAAAGAACATAAATAGTTGAGAGCTAGCATTATAGTGCCACCCTATTTGATTCAAATCTATCTTTGGCACTCATACTTCTTGACTTTAGACTTTGGCTGTTTTAATCTTTAACATAGCAGTAATAATAGCACCTACCTTAAAATGTTACAATAAGGATTAAATGAGATAGTAAATATATGGCATGTAGAACTATGTATGAAAATCGTCCAAGTAACCATATAATTTATTGTCAAACCAGGATCTTTTTGAGAATGATAAAGGGTGCTTCTCATAATCATGCCAGTACATAGTCATAAATTGTTATTATCTGGACAAAGGTAAACATAGGAAACACAGATGAATATTTATTGTTTTTATTATTAATAACTAATAAGCAAGAATGTTCAAATGGATACAGTTAATGTAGCTGTAGTTCCTGGCATAAATACAGGTCTCATTCACTTCTAATTAATTTCATGACTCCTCTCACCCCTTTTGTAGCATGACCATGTTCATTTCAAGCTTTCAATAGAGTAGGTATTATGGGGTGTCTTTCCTGAGTATATCCTCCCTAAAAGCTCAAATCATGTTTGTACTGAATGATATGCTCACATGAAGCACAAATGAGACATAGCCATATGTTTAAGGACAGAAGTCTGATCCCCAGTACATGATCAGAGACTTACGGGATTTCTCTCTCTCTTAAGGAAGTGAAATGAGATATAAAATTATCCTGCAGTGGTTATTGGGTCTATAAGGATGTGTTGACTCAGGGTTGGTTTGCAAGATCAGCCTTGTATACACAGAAGGGGTGATACATTAGTGCTTGTGTCTTAGGTTGTTTTCTCATGCCTGACAATTAGTCCCATTTTATTTGAGTGGTTTATCTTGTGTGATTTGCTTGTCTTTCAACCAAGGAATTCCTAAACCATTCAGATTAAAACTATTTTAACAATAAGCAACTGTAACTACCATATACTATGAATAAGCATGCTATAAAAGGAATTTCAATATCTCAACACAGGTAGGCTTTTAACTACTACAACATATAAGGCCAGTTGTACGTAAAACACTCTGGCAATAAACTCTCAGTAGACCAAGGGATTTTTTGTTTGTTTCTTTTTGATATGTTACTTTAAAATTTTACTTATTCCCACACAAAGCTTCCCAACTAAAAAACAACAACAAAAAAGACTTTGGCAGGTTTTCCAACTAAATGTAAGAAATAAGGCATCTTAAAATACTTTTTAGATGTTCACAAAGGCATGATAAATGCACAAAGAATTAACAATTCACCTTACTCTCTATTCATTACATTAATAGCTTGAGGATAAGAAAAGATTCAAGCTCATGAATGCTGTGCCTCAATGTTTAGACAATCTATACTTGCCAGAACTGACATAAATGTAGATAAATATGATTTTTTGACAGATGTGGACTTGTTTCAGAAATTATCTGTCAGGAGGTTGGAATAGGTGAGGTTAAAAAAATATTTACTCTTAAAACAACCATCTGTACCAAAATTAGACTGCATCAGTCTCAATTTCAGTGTCCGAAAAAATGAACCTATAAGACCTTTTCTATATCTGCAAGTAATAACCACAAAATTTAATCTTCCTTAAGCAGCCTTACTCTTATTTTTTTCATAGGCATAGAATGTGTCTGCTTAGAAATTGCAATCTTAGGCCTCAGAAAAACAGTATTTCATGCTGTGAGGTTTTTATTTTAGGTGACTGCATTTGACATGTTCCCTACAATTCAGATCTAGGAAAATAGTTTCAGAAAAAGAAACAGTTCATTTGGGAAACAGCTTAGCTGTTACAGGATATCCTTAAAAGAATTATCTTTAGCTTCAAATATCTATATGTTAATAATCACTTATTACCCTTATATTGTATTGTCTTTTTTATTAATTTTTAAAACCCAAGGACATGTAATCATGTAGTTTATATTGTTTGCACCTGTATGTTATGGAAAACTGGGCACAGGTGACTTCTAATAAAAAGTGCGGATGATAACGTGAATGATAATATAGGATAACTGATCCAAAGATTTATGCTGCCCCAAAACTTAACTTGTTTCTTCTGAGTTCATCTTGATACTTCTCTAAAACGCCACCTATTTTGGTGAAGAAACATGACGATTGATGGATGATGCTATTGGGCATCTTGCTCATCTTTCATTCCTCTTTTTCAAACTGCTAGTAACTAATTTAGTAATGCTGTGTTTAGGCAGTTTCAGGACAGGGAGGGGGTGTTCACACTAGCTTCCTACTTTTCCACTCTTCCCGTTTCCCATAATTGGTGTTAGATTCAATGACTCCATTTACAGTTAGATGAAAATATAAACTTCAGATATATTTTAAATTTTTAAAAGGCTTCAATAAGAACAGCAACTTCTCAGGAGTCCTAAAGTTCTCTGAAATCTATTATTTCTTTTACTATTTAAAAAGTCAATGTGGCAACACCTGTATATTTTCCCAAAAACCCTGTCTCACTTTTACAACCCTTTGATGCATGATTTACCTTCTGACATCTGTGTTTAAAGAATTTAAGAGCTATAATTTTCCCACTGGAACTGTTTAATCCCAACTATCGTCTATGGCTTTAAACCATTCAAAAATAAATAAAACCCTTTAAAAGGGATAAAAGTATAAGCATTTTAAAGAAATCATCAATGTTAGGCTGCAGAGCAAACTTGAATCTACAGCCATAGTCATGCTACATATTATTAATTTAGGTGACCATATTTGCAGCTTTCTAACTGGCAGGAAAAGAGCCTACTCTGGTAATCCTACCATACTCAGGAGAGAGGAGCTTGATTGACAACAGCACAAAGAAATGAAAGATAAAGAGATGATAACAGCAACATTTAGTAGCTTTGTTCCACTCAATAGAGAAAAGTGGACCTGTAGATGACAGATTCTCAACACCTGATAAATCACTCCTCTCATGGAGGGATAAAGTGTAATAGATGAAATGGAGAGCAGAAATGTTACTCCAAAGTTTGTTCCTTCTGGGCATAGAAATGCCTTCATGAAAACATAAGGAATGGGGAATAAGTTTACTTTAAAACTCTGCCTTGTACCCTTCTGAGAGATATTCCATTGGTTTCCTTTAATTGGTTCACTCACCTTGGATTCTGTTTACCTCTTACATTTGCATGCTGGCTTTATTTCACTGTTCACCATCATGTTGTTAGTGCCACCTCATTCCCTAGCCTTGATTCCTTCAAATCCACCTAGGTCTGGGCAGCTAAATGCCCCCAGCAAATAGAGGGGGCATACGCATATGTGTTTTATAATTTTTAGTGTGGACTTCAAAGTCAGTTACATTATTTGCAGGGCCCGGTGCAAAATGAAAACGCAGAGCCCTTTGTTCAAAAAACAGTAAAATAGTGCCATTAAAGTTACTAAAACATAAAGCTTTTTGTTCCTTTCATGGTTTTTCTCTTTCTACTTGGCATGCTGTTTTTAATTTGTTTTTAATACTGTTCTATGTAAAGAGAAATAAAATTGTTAAATTATTAATATAATTTTACCATTTATCTCTATATTAAACAATTCCAGTTTTAATTGCAAATAGAAGAGTGTTCAACTAATGCATGGAATCACCTAATGACAATTCATATTTTGTAGCTTATACATGCATATGTGTTTTGTTCTTACTGGAATAATGGAAAGGTTGCAGAAAACTAATTCAAGTGTTTTACTTGATACATGTATATTCTACCAACACTCTCAACCTTTGGCTTATTAATGAGTAAAGAAGAAATAAAAGGAAAACGCACCATGTTTTGCCTTATCCTGTCCCTTTCCTTCTGTGAAATCATTTTCAGTGTAAGTGGTTGGCTAATACAGGGAAGTAACATGAGTAAGAAAAAATAGGAGAGGGTTCCTAGGTCATTTATATTTCTTAGAATGTAATTGTCTTTTTTCTGCATTCAAAGTTAAGTTCTGGTTCAAATAGAACTGTGGTCTCTTGGGGTTGTCAGCACTCCTGCTTAATCAGTCTTTGTTGTAACACACTTACTTCGTACTGATGGGGTTCAGGGCAGACCGCCCAAAAATATGCCACTTTGGCATATTGATTATTCTGAATTAAAGTTACTTGAGGAACAACTAGGATAAGAAGGACATCCTGAGCCTCCTCTCTGTCCCCCTTAAAGCAGGAAATAAATCTTCCATGTGAACGGTATGCTCAGCACCAGTAGGTAGAGAGACATCCTTACTACCAGAGGTAGGGAATTCAGGGCTGAGAAGTCTATGTATACAAACTCTGCTTCATTTCCTCACTAATTAGTACCCAAGCCTAAGTCTCTTTGTCTTGTCAGTTCTTCACAAATTTGTTTCTTTGTCTAAAAGCTATAAAAGCTGTCTGCTTTTGTCATTTCTTTGGGCCTCATATTCTTATGGAGCCCTACACAATTAATTTTTTCTCCTATTAGTTTGTCTCATATCAATTTAATTTTTAGACCAGCCAGAAGAACCAGAAGGGTAGGAAAAGAGCTGTCCTTCCCCAACAGTACTCAGTTTGAGATTCACTGAACTCCCCAGCATTATGGGCCCACTAGAATTCCGTGCTCATATGACACAGTGAATGTTCCATGCAAATGGGACAGCAAGAAATGGCAAAGGTACAGAGGCACATAGTTCCTCTGATCACATATATGTTCTATTGTCCCACTGGAAAATCACAAGTTCAAAGATAAAATTATTAAGAATTTCAAGAGAGTGAAAGCACATCATTAAACCAAGGAAGTAGTCCTGATCAAGGGAACCTGAGGGAATGCGTAAGTGGCACATTCATGAAATTAGCACTGGTAGTCTCTCTGGGCTTTCTTTCCATCCATTAAGTAATTTCCCTTATACTATAGTGATATTACTGGCCCCTCAAAACTGATATTGCCACCTCCTACCATGGATGCCTATTACTCTTTCCTCTATGAATCCCCTTTTCGCCGTCAATAAGATTCCAAACTGCAGAATCATCTTCTATTTATTCCTCTATTTTTCTGCGCTTTCATGTCTAATGAATCAAGAACTGTATTTGTTGGTGCACCTTTATTTATAATATTAGGAAATTACCTAAGAGTGGCTTAAGGAAAATGGCATTATTGGCTCACATAGCTGAGAAGAATTTTGGGGAACTCATGGAATCAAAAGAAAGAGCTGCGGGAAACAGGACCATATAAACCAAAATTGTGGTATTAGTACCAGCAGGCATCTGCTTCTCCAAATGTGTCTCATTTCTTTTCATTTCCACTAACAGCTTAGGCCCAAATGAGTTCATGTTTATAAATCACATCTAGTGTCTCATACGTGGTATGTATTCAATTAAAAATATTATCATTTATTGTTTTTATTTGTATCATTATTATTACATCCATACAAGAATAAGGGGAGGCTTCCCCCCATCAACACCAGTTTGGCCTTTTTGGAGGAAAAGATTATCACTGAGGTAAGATCAAGTTTGAACACCAACAGGAAAAGGGAAGTGTTGGTATAAAGGAAGAATTTGGATTGTTTGCTTCCCAGAATCACATGGATCGAGATGGGAACTCACATCAAAGGAAATAAGTCGCTCTTTACTTAAAACGGGCAAATCAAAAAAAATGGCTGTGTCAGTTTATTATATCCCCACTGTATGTTGCCACAAATACTTTTGTTTTTCCATTTTCTCTGCCACTTCCTTAGTTTAGGAATTTAATCCTTGTATAAACAATGTTCTGCAATTATATTTCAATTTGTTATCCTACCTCCTTTGTATACCAGTTACAATCTACCAAATAGAAGTTACTGTATGAATATTCTTGTATGCACTGTTCTGATTCATCACTATGATACTCAAGCAAGACTAATAACTCTTACTAATTTATTTAGTAAATTTAGACTAATTTACATATTATAGTAAATTTACAAATTATAGTAAATTTAGACTAGTTTACATATTAGTCTAAGTCCTAATATGTAAACTCTGTACATTTCCTAGTTCTGACTCTATTCTTTTTTATTTCAGCCAAAATACTTAGCCCTGTAGTTACACCGAGTCAGGGAATTCACTTAGGCCCAAACATGCCATGTAAATTCTTGATCTCTTACTTTTGCTCAGACTGATCTATTGACTTCAAATACACTGCTTGCCAATATCTCTCTAAATCCAAATTAGATAATTTGTGTAAAGGTAATTTTTAACTCTAAAATGCAATATAATTATTACCATTATTATCATCCACTCTTTAAGGTTTAGGTTACATGTTAAAGTTCCCTGATAAAGCCTCCACCAATTTATCAACTCAAAAATAATCTCTTAAATTTCTGTTTTCACAGTGATATTTATTTTTCTATAATATTGCTTTTTATTTATATTTTTGGATTAATATAATTTTTGTACATAGTATCACCTAAAAGAATATGACCTTCCCGTTCACATAATCCTCAAAAACAAAAATTGAATTGATTCTGTCTAAAACTAAAACACATAGCAAAAAAATCACATGACTTCCACTCTAATAATTTTAATTTATTTTTCCTATCTTTTTCTTACCTGTGTAAAGAAACACTAATTTGAAATTTATAATTCTTCTGTTTTCTTTTCTTTTTTAAAGTTCAAGAAAAAAATGTTACACTACTAACTTAAAAATAGTATGCATATCTTATCCCTATAATTTTTTTTTTCTGAATATGTATATCTATCAGTCCATTTATCCAAATGAACATAAACATAGAGCTATATCTCAATTCAGATGCAGCAAATATCATGAATTTATCCCTGGGTCTTGGGATTTTAGGTGATTTCTAGCTGTTTCTCTTTATATGTCATGTGTATGAATCTATTTTGTAAAAAAATATTATTTTAAAATGGAAAATCAAATATATGAAAATAAATATAATGAGATTAAATTTTACATAATTTTTTTGAGGAAAGTCACCCTCTCTAGTCCATTTCTGTATCTCATAGAGCAGACCTTGTGGGTCGAATTGAATTAGCCACCTGTTAGTATTATTAGAAAACCATTTGTTTATATATTTTTGCTTCACTGTATAGCAGCACTACAATGGCAGAGGTGAATAGTTGAGATATAGGCTTTAATGGATCACAAAGCCTAATATATTTACTACCTAGTCTTTTATGGGAAACAAAGTTTGCCAACTCCTGTCCAGAGTCTGGTACAATATTTAGCAGGTTTTCAATAAACATGAAATTGATTTGCATAATCCATATGTAGTTATTGCAAATCTATTTTAAACTAGGCTAGGAACATACTATATTCTAAAAGTTTTATGGAAGGACATTTTAATTTTCTATAAGCTTTGAAATAGGCTTCCTTTGGAATCCCACAAGATCTGGTTTATTAGTACTCTGACAAAAAGTTGAATACGTTTCTTGAACTGAATGCTACATACTATATTTTGTAAATTTTTTCTATTGGATTTATTTTCAAGCAAGATTATAGAACAGGTTAGAAATCGAGACAGTAATATAATTAGCCACTTAATATTACATGAGAAATGCATAGTACACAGTTCTCTCACTGACATTGGGATCAAAAATGGTGAATGTGATTTATTTTGTAAGTAAAACGCCAACATAAATTAATGTTTACTTTATTCATGAGCAATCATGATATTCCATAGTTAGAGATACATACATCAAAATCACTTCATCTTTCTAAATTATATCGTAGTTGATTATGTGCTTTTTAAATCCAAGAACATCCAAAATTCTTTAAAGAAGAAGTAGCCAGTATTCCCAAAAAAGTTATAAAGTTGGTTAAGTAGACTCAGAACAGTGACCTTCCAAAATCCTGATCTCTTCTATATATAGATTATAATTCAACTATTATTTCTCACTATAATAAAAACATCCATAATTGATTTTCATCATATTTAAATTGGCAAAATATAGATTATTGCCAAATATTTTGTTTTGGAATTTTCTTTCTTAGGCCTATTACCTATATCACTTAATTTTTCTCAGAATACATCAGCATTCCATAGACTGGAGAATAGGAACAACTTATAGAATATTCCTAAATTCCCAGAAAATATAGGTAAATGTTATGCATATTTTGGAAAGTTTCATCAGCTTCTTAGAAGAATCTGTGATGTACAAAATGTTTAGAAACTCTCTGAGGTGATCTTAGGCACTGTGATCATCCATGTGTTAAAACATCCCAAATTAGTCATTAGCTTAAATAGCTCCTTTGAGCTTCAGACTTACATACTTCCAGTTGGCTATACATTTCTCTGCTGGATTGTTCCATAAGCACTGAAACTCAACAATCAGTAACAGAACTCATCTTTACTTCTTTAACTTGTTCTTTCTTTCTCTCTTGTCTTTTAGCTGCAGGAATAATGTTAGGCTTCATCCAGTTGTTATCTGTCTGAACTCAAGAGACTCAAGACACTCTTCCCAAATCAAATCAATCACAATGCCCTCTCAGTTGTACCGTACTAAGTATGTCTCAGGTTTAATTTCAAATTTCTTTGCAGGGCTTACAAAGCTCTGCAAATTCAGGCCTTTATTTACCACTCCCAGCCTGAGCTGCCAACATCCTCCACCCTCTACTTCTTACTTTTCAAGTTATCTTAAGTTATATGTTTGTACCCCTGAAAAGCTTTAATGTTTCTCTAAGATTTGGCTGAGTCTCTCACCTATCTGTTCAGTTTAAAACTGTATTTTTACCATTGTAATGTGCACACTCATTTTCAACTAAATCTACTTAGTAATTTTGCTGGTAAACGTTTAAAAGCTGGCTCTCTGGAAAGCAAAAGGCTAAGAAATGTAGCATTACTGAGATTTCACTGATGAATCTGATTTCATCAAGGCTACTGATGTGACTTTAACTGGCTTGCAAAATTCTTAAAAATTTAACAATTGGCTATGATAAAGGCCAGATTCAACACACTACTGATTCTACACTCTATTTATCTATGGTATCTCTAGCACTTTGCATAATGACAGAGCATAGCGAAGACACATAGTGAATAAGCATTAATTGTGTATTTTTATTCCAGATAAAAATAGGAAAGTGAAGCATAATCACAAATGCTCCTTCCATGAATGTCTAATGAAATTACAAAAAGAAAAGGAAGATAATAAAGCAAAAAAAAAAAAAAAAAAAGCTAGTTAGGAAGAATGCAAGACAGAAAGTTAGAATGCCAAAAAGGGAAGGAGGGCATATATAAAGAGAGGGAGGTAGGAAGGAGGGAGGGTAGAAGGAAGGAAGGCAGGTATTGATGTGATTGAGTTTAAATCATGATCTTATTATTTTATATTTTCTTATCTTTCTTTGGTCATTTTACTGCCTTTTATAAAACTTAGTATTTTTCCTTTAAAAGTTTTTTTTTTTTTTTTAGTTTTCGATTTTATCATTATTATTGACATATTACATAGGCCTCTTTTAAAAATCTTTTTCTTCAAGGATTTACATATACACTTTTAACTTAATACAGTTTGCTTTGAAGTACAATCATACTATGTCATATATAGTGAGTGACAATACACATCAATTTCCACTTTATCCATTGTGCTATTTTGTCATATATTTTATTGCTACATATTTTATAAACCAAATACTCTTTTAAAAAATTTTTGCTTTAGTATTTAGTGTCTTTTAATTAAGTTTAAAAATGTAACAAAATAGATTTCTATATTTACCCTCTTATTTACCAGTTTCAGTGTTCTTCATTCTTGCAGATTCCAATGTCTATTTATAATTATTTCCCCTCAACCTAATGAACTTTCTTTAGCATTTCTAGTAGTGCAAGTTTGCCAGTGACCAATTCTATCAGCTTTGGTGTATCTCTAAATGTCAAATTATTTTTCAGTTTTTAAGAATTTTTCTTTTGTTTGATAAAAAATATTCTGGCCTCCATTCTTTCTGGTAAAAATTAGCCATTTTTAAAATCTTTATTCTTCTCAGTGTATAATGTCCCCACCTGCACTATTTTTAAGAATTTCTTTTTATTTTTGGTTTTTAACAGTTTGGTTAAGATTTACATAGCTGTTGTTTACTTTGTCTTTGTCATGCCTGGTGTTGACTGAATTTATAGGGCTTTAATTGATATTTATCATATTATGAAAAATATTGGCTCATATTTTTAAATTAATAAGCATTATATTTTTAGAGTGGTTTTAGGTTCACAGCAAAATCAGGCAGAAATTACAGAGTTCCAGTATAAGTACTCTCCTCAAATATCTTCCCCACTATCAAATCCTGAACTGCCATGGTACATTTGTTACAATCTGTGAATGTATATTGACATATTGTTATCACCCAAAATCTATAATTTACATTTAGGGTTCAACGTTGGTGTTGTACATTTTATGGGTGTTGACAAATACATAATGACATGTATCCATGATTATCGTATCATATAGAATAATTTCACTGCTCTAAAAATTTTCCATACTCTGCCTATCCATCCCTCCTTCCCTCCAACCACAGGAACCATTGATCTTTTTATTGTCATCATAGTTTGCCTTTTCTAGAATGTCATATAGTTAGAATAATACAATATGGCTTCTTTTACTTAGTAAAATTCACTTAAGTTTCTTCCATGTCTGTTTATGGCTAGATAGCTCATTTTTTTCTAGCTCTGAATAATATTCCACTGTCTAGATGTACCACATCTACTGAAAAACATCTTAGCTACATCCAGGCTTTGGCAATTATGAATAAAGCAGCTATAAACATTCATATGCAAGTTTTTGTGTGGACATTAGTTTTCAATTCATTAGGGTAAATACCAAGGAATAAAATGCTGGATCATATGATAAGAGTATGTTTACTTTTAAAAGAAATTGCAAAACTGTTTTCCCACCAGCAATGAATGAGAGTCCTTACTACTCCATATCACTACCAGCATATGGTATTCTCAAGTGTTTTAAATTTCAACCATTCTAATAGGTGTATAGGGGTCTCGTTGTTATAATTTGCAATTCTCTAATGACATATGATGTTAAATATTTTTTTCATATGCTCACGTGCCATCTGGATATCTTCTTTGTTGAAGTTTCTGTTCAGGTCTCTTGCTCAATTTTTTTTTTTTTTTGGTTGCTTCTTTCTTATTGTGTGTTTTGTGCTCTTTATATATTTTGGATAGCAGTTCTCTATCAGCTATCTCTTCTGCAAATATTTTCTCCCAGTCTGTGGCTCTCTTCTCATTCTCTTGACATCTTTCAGAGTGTAAGTTTTTAATGTTAATGAAGTCCAGGTTATCAGTTCTTTCTTTCACAGATTGTGCCTTTAGTACTTTATCTGAAAAGATATCAGCATACTCAAGGTAACCTAGATTTTCTCCTATGTTATCTTCTAGGAGTTTTATAGTTTTTCTTTTTACATTCAGGTTTATGAACTATTTTGAGTTAATTTTGTGAATACTGTAAGGTTTGTGTCTAGATTCTTTTTTCTGTATGTAAATCCACACTTGTTCCAGCACTATTTATTAAAAAGATTATCTTTGCTCCCTTGTATTGCCTTTGCTAACTTTACAAAAATTATTTGACTATATTTAAGTGGGTCTATTTCTGCACTCTCTATCCTGTTCCATTGATCTGTTTGTCTATTCTTTTACCAACATGGCACTGTCTTTATTAACTGTAGCTTTATAGTAAGTGTTGAAATAAGTTGGGTATATCTTCTTCTAACTTTGTTATTCTTCGATATTGTATTGGCTATACTGTGTCTTTTACTTTTCCATAAAAATTTTAGAGTTAGTTTGTTGATATCCACAAAATAACTTGCTGGGATTTTAATTGGGATTGTATTGAATTTATAGACCGATTTGAGAAGAACTGACACCTTAGTAATGTTAATTCTTCCTATCTAGAGCATGGACTATCTCTCCATTTATTTGGTTCTCCTTTGATATCCTTCATCAAGTTTTATATTTTTCTTCATGTAGATCTTACATGTTTTGTTAGATTATACCTAATATCTCATTTCTGGGGGTTCTAAAGTAAATGGGAATGTGTTTTAAATTTCAAGTTCCTCTTGTTCATTGTTGATATATAGGAAAGGATTGACTTTTGTATATTAACCTTGTATACTACAAACTTGATATAATCACCTATTAGCTCCAGGAGTTTTTTTGTCATTTTTTTTTTTTTTTGGATTTTCTACATAGACAATCATGGCATCTGCAAACAAAGACAGTTTTCTTTCTTTATTTTCTTCCTATTTTCTGTATTGTTTCCTCTTTCTTTTTTTAAAAAAATATTGGAGTATATTTGATTTAAAATGTTGTATTAGTTTCTGCTGCACAGCAAAGTGAATCAGTTATACATATAGGTATAGCCACTCTTTTTTAGATTCTTTCCCCATATGGGTCATTACAGAGTATTGAGAAGAGTTCTCTGTGCTCTACAGTAGGTCCTTAATACTAATCTATTTTATTTATAGTAGTATGTATATGTCAATCCCAATCTCCCAATTTATCCCTCCTCCCCCACCCCTCCTGTAACCTACTTCTTTCTTTTCAATCTGTACAGTTTTTATTTCCTTTTCTTTTCTTACTGCATTAGCTAGGAGATGAGTGCAATGTTGCAAAACAGTGGTAAGAGGGATATTTTTTCCTGTGTTCCTGATCTTAGAAGGACAACTTTGAATGTTTAACCATTAAGAATGTTTGCTGTAGGTTTTATGTAGATGTCCCTTATCAAGTGTGGGAGGTCTCCTCTATTCCTAGTTTGCTCAGTTTTTATCATAAATAGATGTTGGATTTTGTCAAATGCTTTTTCTTCATCTGTTGATATAATCACATGCTTTTTTCCTTTAGTGTGTCAAGGTGAGGGTTTACATTAATTAATTTTTGAATGTTGAATGAACCTTGCATATCTGGGATAAATTCCAATTGGTTGTGGTGTATAATTTTTATCACCATTGGATTTGATTTGCTAATATTTTGTTGAAGATTTTTGCATCTATGTTCATGTGGGTATTGGTCTGTAGTTTTCCTTTCTTGTAATGTTTTCATCTGGTATTTGTATTAGGGTAATGTTGGCCTCATAGAATGGGTCAGGAAGTATTCTCTCTGATTTTATTTTCTGAAAGATTTTGTAGAGAATTTGTATAATTACTTCCTTAAATGCTTGGTAGAATTCACCAATGAACCCATCTAGGCCTGACGCTTTCTGTTTTGGAAGATTATTAATTATTGATTCAATTTTTTGAGATATAGGCCCATGTCTCTTTCTTCTTGAGTTTTAGCATATTGTATCTTTCAGGGAATTGGCCCATTTTATCTAGTTTATTAAATTTGTAGGAATAAAGTTGTTCTTATTATTTCTTTACTATCCTTTTAAGTATGTAGGATCTGCAATGATGTCCCCTTTTTTCATTTCTAGTATTAGTAATTTGTGTCTTTTCTCTTTCATCATTTGTTAGCTACAGTTTAGGTTTCCCTACTCTGGCACTAGTTCCCATAGAAGTTTCCTCTGCTCCTTGCTCCTCAACTATCATAAGTTATGATTATCTGTATCCTCCCATATTTCTCTGCCAATTTGGGGGACAGTAGCTTTCCCTGGAAACTCATGTGTTTGCCAGATCTAAGAAGCATTGCTGATTTTCAGTTGATTTACCTTTTTACTTTTAAGGATGGAGCAGAGACTTCTAAGCTCCTTATATGCTAGAGAGAATAAAAGCTATTATTTTTCTATTGTAATAGTCTCTCTGCCACTTTCTCTCACCTCTCCTTCTCAGACTTCAATTACATGTAGGTTAGAGCTGATAATATAGTCCCACAGGCCATTTGTAGGTATGAGGGTTTTTTAAAATTATTATTATTAACGATCATCCCTTCTTGTTGTCATTATCATTTATATTTGTCATATCTAATCTTTTATTAAATAATTTATTTTAATCTCCTTTAAGAATGTTTCTGGTTAACAGCAAAATAATGGATTTCAGTCCCTAATCCACTAAACTTTCTTTTACCTTTTTCATATATTAACTAAATTTCTTTTCTTGATGATAATAATTTTTGCATTTGTTCTGATTTTGTTATTATGGGGAAACAGATTTTTATTGTAATCCACAGACCATTCTGATAAATGTGTTAAGTCAGTTCAGGGATGAATTATGGGATAAGGACCTTAAGTTAGATACCTGTGGACAGTAATGCTTGGAGATTGCTGGACATTAACTCTGCATCCTCCCTCTAAATGAAGATGTGATCTTCTTGAGTTTTGAGTTTGGCTCAAGAATAGTGGATGGACTCTGATATCTGTACATGTTCTTTTCTGGACATATATTGTAGTATAACTTGTTTCTGAATCTGTACATGAGAATAATATATATAGGAGGTATACTAAAATAAGAAAATGCATTTACTAAGTTTGGATGGACTCTCACCTCGAGACATAGCTACTTCTTTTTATAGAAAGTCAGACATAAGGAGCTTTTGCTGCTCTATCCAGCTTCTCTCATTTTCCAATATTAACATTGTTCATCTGAAATAGCAAAAAACCAATTTAATATGACCTTTTTTTCTTTAGAGGTCAACCAGAGTTTAGGCACTTTGAAGGTAACCAATTCCCCATCCTCTACTCCTTGTCCCTTTAGTGATTCTTGTTAAGAAAATATGTCTTTACTTACTGCAGTGGGAATTTGTCATTTATTTGTCCAAAATATTCATGTGATCTTTTGGAAAATGGTATATACTTCCAGTTATAAGATAAATAAGTATGAGGCATGTAATTTACAACATGGTAAATATAATTAACGCTGTTGTATGTTATGTATGAAAGGTGTTAAGAGAGTAAATCCTAAGAGTTATCATCACAAGGAAATATTTTTTCTCTCTTTAATTTTTTTTTTTAAACTGTTCTTAAATTTATTTATTTATTTATTTATTTATTTTTGGCTGTGTTGGGTCTTCGTTTCTGTGCGAGGGCTTTCTCTAGTTGTGGCAGGCGGGGGCCACTCTTCATCGCGGTGCACGGGCCTCTCACTGTCGTGGCCTCTCTTGCTGTGGAGCACAAGCTCCAGACGCACAGGCTCAGTAGTTGTGGCTCACGGGCCTAGTTGCTCCGTGGCATGTGGGATCCTCCCAGACCAGGGCTCGAACCCGCATCCCCTGCATTGGCAGACTCTCAACCACTGCACCACCAGGGAAGCCCCTCTCTTTAATTTTATATCTGTCTATTTTATCTAAATGAAATGCTAAATATTCAGTAAATTTACTGTGATAATCATTGCATGATGTCTTAAGTCAAATAATTATGTTGTACACCTTAATCTTACACAGTGTTTTATGTCAATTTTACATCAATAAAACTGGAAGAAGAAAAATTAAAAATGATGTCATATAAGTTTATTAATTAATTACATTATACATTCAAGTTAGTTTTTAGAGTTGAAATAGTGTAGGAAGAAAGAACTTGTATGCTAGGGTAAAACCTCTTAAAAGAAAATCAAAATACAGACTGTGAACACATATGCTTGCAAACAAGCATACGTCGAAATCTCTAGTAACAAGACACTGAATTTTTCTGTCAATGCACTTCTCAGCTGCCAGAAATAGACTGAAATGAAGAAGTGTTCACAGGCTGGAAGGGGATATCTCAATCTGGTCAGCCAGATACTGCTAGATCTCAATGTTTAAGGTACATGTTGACCTGTGGTACTCAACTATGCTGTGATTCAGTCAGCAATTTGAGAACTCTGAAGAAGGAAAAAAGAGAAAGAAAAAACAAAACAAACAAACAAAATGTACCTGTTTCTCTGTGAATACTGAAATGTAAAAGAAAGAAAGTAAAAACTGAAAGCTTGTTCTATCATAGGTATGAGCTGCTATGATACATGAAGCACATTCCATGAAGTATGTTCTAAAGCCTAGTTATTATTGGAGAGGGTTTAAAAGTTGATTTAATGTTTCAGGACAATCATGGTGTAGATGTACTTTATGTGACTTCTATCTGACCCCAGTTTTAATTGGTAGTGTTGTGCATTTAATGTGAAAGGACAGTCTGCAATAATAAAGTAAGTAGGCAGTGTGGTTGCCCAGGAGAGCTGAGACCTGGCTAGTCTATTGTGAGCTTTGGAAATGCAATTTATGCAACAGATTTCTAGATATGATTTAACTTATAGAAAAAGATTATATGTGTTTTACAAATGGCTTTACTAGCCTATATTAAAAAGACCTTTTGACAGGTGTGCATTCTTTTGCTGTGGTCAGCATGTCACATAGATTTTATATGTATATCAGTTATGTGAATCCACTGGTAGTGTGTGTAAATGCCAGACGTGGTGAGGTTTTACCTTATAAATGTGATCAGATAAAATAACCCCAATAAAAACTAAGGAAACTAGCAGAATGTTTGACTTGATGACTGATGTTACATGATTTATGTTAAATATATACTCTTTTAATCAATGAATCATGCATCAAAAGGTAAAAAAAGAAAATAAAATTGAAGTTAACAAAAATTAATATTTTGACAAACAATGCTGTTTTACTGAAAATATATCATGAATATCAGATGTATTAAAAATAACAATTTGTATGTTTTTATAGTTTCTTATTTTTATGTGGTTATTTTTATCTTGACATGATGGATTATATTTGGACCTTACTACCTTGTACAATCTTTTGAATTCAATTTAAATATATTACAATGTACCATGTGATGGTTCAATTCTACCATTTTTTTCTTATATTCAAATTATTGTGAATCATCTACTGAAATATTGTGCTAGACAGCATTTTGTTTTATCTGGTGATGTTACAATTATAAACACAAAGGCAAATGTTGGCACTAAAATCTGATATCTATACTTTGTCATACTACTGGTCATGAAGAGAGAATACACTCATTATTTTTTTTAATTTTCACTAAAAGATACAAAATTATACACACACACATACACATATTCACACTAACAATTCATTAGTCCTGAAGAATTTATCTATGGATCTCTCTCTGAGATATAAAGAACAAAGAATATCAGAAACCAATGTTGTACAACCAAATAATCATGGCGTAAACTGAAGACTCAATCCATTAGGCAAAAATACTGGTTTAGGCTAATATTAGGTCATAAGCATCAGTGCTAAAACTGAGGGTCACATTTATAATAAAAAAAGCAGATGTCATAACAGAAAAGAGAACATAGAAAAAAATACTGGTTGAAATCACCTAACTTAATACTTGTAGATATAAGAGCTTGGCTTTAAGTATCTTTTAATGAAAGCAAAATGCACCTCTCACTCTTTAGTGTCTTAAAGTGACATTGACAGAAGACACATAAATATTTATATTCATTTCCTCCCCCAAATCAAACTAAGACAAATATTTGGGAAAATTAAATAGTAAAGGTTAATAAAATTGATGGAACTTGTCAAAAAAAATCTATAGATGAATTAATTATTTTTTTCTGACAGGAGAATGGACATAATGTTGGGACTCAAGAGGGCAGCACCAGTATTATATTCATTTCAGACATAGGCAGCAGATGGCACGGTGGCTACTCCAGTTACACTAAAATGATCCCATTATCATTTTATTTTTTCTGGCATTAGGAAAATATATAAGGTAACTTTGATAAACACTGGAAAACATTTTCATAAAGTACACACTTGATCATGGTATAAAAGATACAGTTTGCTACAGGAAATACTTATTGCTCTTGACCATGTTTCTACATTTTTCAAATGAAGAAAAAAATGTTCTCTGTAAAGAAGTTTTTTGAAAAAATTCTACTTTTGAATAAATAATCTTCACCGCAAACCACTGTTTAACTCAACATCAGGAAATGATTAACGTTTAAGGGAATAGAAGACAATTTTATGGTATCAATGAGGAAAAAATATTAAATTAAATTAAAATTTATCATAAAATTAAATATGATATGTGTGATTATTTCTATACTGAACTTTTCTACTCCATTGCAATTCAAGTGTATAGACATAGAAAATATGTGTTACTTCCTTTATAATAAATTTCATTATCAAAATCAACATGTTAACCCAGAAAAGTTATATTTGTGCAAATTATGAAAGATAGTTGTGAGTTGAATATATAGGAAACAACAGTCTCGTTGAAAATAATGATTTTCATGGATAAAAATCAATTACTTAAAATATTTTCTAATAAAATAACATGATGCCCAAGATAATTTCTATTCTACCCCAAGAGAGAGAGACACAGTTAAGCCTTCTATAGACCTTATTTCACATAAATGAAGACTATTGAGAAATGTCTCATTTAAGTGTTTAAAAATTATCTTAATAAAGAAAATATTGACTTGGCTGAAGAATAGAAAATACAATACTCTGATGGTTGAATGAATGGGACAAAAATTCCCACAGACTGGGTCTTTCAGTAAGAAGAAATTCAGAATTTTGACCCCAAGTTGAGAAAATATGTGCTACTTTTTAATTCTATTTTAATTTTCCCTGCTTTCTTTGAGTAAAGATTTATAAATAACTAGGTAATTGGTGGAGGGAGTGATATTGGATGAAGTTTGGGGCTTAGGAAAAGAATGAAGAAACTAGGATTATACTTAAGACATTTTGCTCAAATGATTAATGATGAGTCAACAAAAATAAATCCAACAAAAGGATACATAGATTTGAGGAGTAATAAAAGATATACATACTTTGAACATATTTGGTTGAGGTTCCTATGGAATAGTCATGTAAAGGTGTCTGTTAACCTTTGGAACCCTCAGTCTGAAATTTTAGATACAATAGAAAACATGGTGACTGAGAGCAAATAAAGTGAGTCAATACAATTAAGGTAAATAAGAATACCGGTGGAATGCTAGGTGACCCTAACAATGAACACAATGCATCAGAATCATCTGCTCTATTTTTTTGAAGATTCAGGCTCCTGAAATATTCCTCAGATCTACTTTGATGATGGGGCTCAAGAATCTACTTAAAAAACTTTTTTAAAATAAGCATTACAAGTGATATAATGGATAATAAAACTTGAGATCCATTGATTTAATTGAGCAATAGAAGAAAAGAACAAATAAGCAGGTATAATATAAAGGTCAAAAAAAATGCCAAGAAAATAAGGTCACAAAGCGTATGGAAGGAGATCAAGGAGAAAATGGCTAGTAGGCTTAATGGTGCACAGAGGTCAAATAACACAAGATCTGAAATGTTTCTACTAGATTTACAATCCAGCAGTCATTGGTAATCTTATCTAATCTTATCGCAAAATAGTAAGGAAAAAATAGAAAGCTGAACACTGAAGACTGAGGAGCAAGTTTATGGAGAAGTTGAAACAACAAATCTGGATCCTTTTTCCACAAATTTTATCGTGAAGGAAAGTTTTAAATAACATAATATGCAGAGCAGAAAGCAAAGTGAAGTGATAGCTTTTTATTTTATTTTTAAAGGGTGAAGAAGCTTATTCAAATAAACTAAAAATATATACATTTTTTCTAGTCAATGTAACATCAAACAAACAATCCTTTAACCAATTCATCACTTATATAACTCATAAGTCCACACTGTGGCTCCTGTTTCATAACAGTATACCCAAATGAACCTGTAGTTTCCTCTCATTACAGGGGTGGAGGAATTAAGATATGCTAGAATTCACATATTATTGAAAAACAAAATACTAGAAGGGGCTCAATTATTTAAAATGCTGACAAATGTTTAAGCAATCAATGTCAGCGGTTTACTACAAATCTAGTAGACCCCATGTTGCATTCCTTGATGTGTGATTAAATCCTTATAAGTAATTCAACACACATATCCTGAGAGCAAGGGAAGTCTCAGAAAGGTAGCTACAATATAAAAGTATGTCTGGTTGTCACTTATTAATGAGGCCAACAATCCCCTATACATGTGAGTCTTTTATGAAAGATTCCACTGAATGCTTTATGCTATTGAGTTTTTTGCTCAATACAGACGATTTGGGAATAAGCAAATAAAAGTCGATGTTGTCTTCAAGTAATCATTTTTCTGGTGCTTGATTCCCCCGCCACTACATTTTTATTGTGTTTGGGCATTGAGAGTAGAAATAATTAAAAGGATTTTCATTTTGTATCCTCACTGTGTTTAGAAAGCATCAAATTAATGTTTAAGAAAATGTCTTCCTGAGTTGATGCTTGCTGAAGAAGGAGGGGAGGGAGGCTTTTGTAGGAAGGCTCTTCGTATCTGTTATCAAAATAATGACAAAGACTCCATTGTTTTGAACATTTGCCACCCATACGTAAATTAGCAGACATATGCAATGTCATTCAAACTTGAGAAAAAATGCTTTATCTGGTATCTTAATAGAAGTTAATGGAAAGCTTGGCTGGATTAATTACCATACAACATTTCATATAGATGAGGCCAGGGAAACTAAACTGCTTAAACATGAGATTTTTTTCCCCCTTCAGTCCATTGTGTATCTCAACACTCAGTGAAGATTTTGGAAAAGTATGTGCTTGCCATGTGGGATTCTGGTGGCAAAGCAAGTGCATTTGGTCATCACATATGCTTTAGTTGTTAACAAGAAAATGCTTATAATTGTCATTTTATTATTATTACTTTTAGTAGTGGTGCTGATAACTCACCCTTATTGGACAATGCTAATCCTGGCCACTGTGTTAAGTATTTTATTGTAATATTTAAGTTAACTCTTGTTGTACAAAATTTAATACCTTTGTTTTACCGATGAAGTAATTGAAGAAAAAATATGTTAAATAGCTTGGCCAAGATACACAACTAATACTGGGCAGAAAAAATATTAGGACTAAATTTGTCACAAGAATGAACTTGAGCTTTTACCCCTTGTTGCTTACTGTTTCTGATTGAATGTGGTATAAATCCCAGTCCAGCATGACCTTGTAAGATGCCTTCACAGGTAGAAATGCAATACCATGGTCTTTTGCACACAGCAAGGATCACCATTAGCTTAGTCTGTTTATAATAACTAAAATATTTTTGTGTAGATTTGTGTAAAACGTGTGTGTGCATACATACAAAGCAGGAGAATTTTAGTAATTTTTAAGCCATAATTAACATATATAGGCTAGTCCATAGCCTGGGTTAAATAGCTAAGTCCGATGACCAAAAAAAGAGGATTTTTGATAAAGAAAATAAATAATAATCACATATGGCTACAGTTCCCTTAAGAAGGTTACATATGGGGAAAAGCTTCAAGATGGCGGAAGAGTAAGACACGGAGATCACCTTCCTCTCCACAAATACATCTGAAATGCATCTACATGTGGAACAGCTCCTATAGAACACCTACTGAACGCTGGCAGAAGACCTCAGACCTCCCAAAAGGCAAGAAACTCCCCACGTACCTGGGTAGGGCAAAAGAAAAAAGAAAAAAACAGAGACAAAAGAATAGGGATGGGACCTGCACCACAGGGAGGGAGCTGTAGAAGGAGGAAAGGTTTCCACACACTAGGAAGCCCCTTCGTGGGCGGAGACAGCGGGTGGCGGAATGGGGGAGCTTCGGAGCTGCGGAGGACAGCGCAGCCACAGCGGTGCGGAGGGCAAAGCAGAGAGATTCCCGCACGGAGGATCAGTGCCAACCAGCACTCACCAGCCTGAGAGGCTTGTCTACTCACCCGCTGGGGTGGGCAGGGGCTGGGAGCTGAGGCTCGGGCTTCGGTCAGATCCCAGGGAGAGGACTGGGGTTGGCGGCGTGAACACGGCCTAAAGGGGTTAGTGCACCACAGCTAGCCGGGAGGGAGTACAGGAAAAAGTCTGGAGCTGCCGAAGAGGCAAGAGACTTTTTCTTCCCTCTTTGTCTCCTGGTGCGCGAGGAGAGGACATTAAGAGTGCCACTTAAAGGAGCTCCAGAGACGGGCGCAAGCATGGCTATCAGCATGGACCCCAGAGAAGGGCATGGGACACTAAGGCTGCTGCTGCTGCCACCAAGAAGCCTGTGTGCAAGCACAGGTCACTCTCCACACCTCCCTTCCTGGGAGCCTGTGCAGCCCGCCACTGCCAGGGCCCCGTGATCCAGGGACAACTTCACTGGGAGAACACATGGTGCACCTCAGGCTGTTGCAACATCATTCCGGCCTCTGCCGCCGCAGGCTCACCCCGCATCCCTACCCCTCCCTCCCCCCGGCCTGAGTGAGCCAGAGCCCTCAAATCAGCTGCTCCTTTAACCCCATCCTGTCTGAGCGAAGAACAGATGCCCTTAGGCGACCTACACGCAGAGGCGGGTCCAAATCCAAAGCTGAACCCCAGGAGCTGTGCGAACAGGGAAGAGAAAGGGAAATTTCTCCCAGCAGCCTCAGAAGCAGCGGATTAAAGCTCCACAATCAACTTGATGTACCCTGCATCTGTGGAATACCTGAATAGACAATGAATCATCCCAAATTGAGGAGGTGAACTTTAGGACAAAAGATATATTTTATTTCCCCTTTTTCTCTTTTTGTGAGTGTGTATGTGTACGCTTCTGTGTGTGATTTTGTCTGCATAGCTTTGCTTTAGTTTGTTTTTTTTTTTTTTTTTTTACTTTTAAAAAATTTTTTCTTAATAATTATTTTTTTTTATTTTTTATTTTAATAACTTTATTTTCTTTTATTTCACTTCATTTTATTTTATGTTTTTTCTTTCTTTGTTTCTATTTTTTCTCCCTTTTATTCTGAGCCGTGTGGATGAAAGGCTCTTGGTGCTCCAGCCAGGCATCAGGGCTGTGCCTCTGAGGTGGAAAAGCCAACTTCAGGACACTGGTCCACAAGAGACCTCCCAGCTCCATGTAATATCAAATGGCGAAAATCTCTCAGAGATCTCCATCTCAATGCCAAGACCCAGCTTCACTCAATGACCAGCAAGCTACAGTGCTGGACACCCTATGCCAAACAACTAGAAAGACAGGAACACAACCCCATCCATTAGCACAGAGGCTGCCTAAAATCATAATAAGGCCACAGACACCCCAAAACACACCACCAGACGTGGACCTGCCAACCAGAAAGACAAGATCCAGCCTCATCCACCAGAGCACAGGCACTAGTCCCCGCCACCAGGAAGCCTACACAACCCACTGAACCAACCTTAGCCACTGGGGACAGACACCAAAAACAATAGGACCTACGAACCTGCAGCCTGCAAAAAGGAGACCCCAAACACAGTAAGTTAAACAAAATGAGAAGACAGAGAAACACACAGCAGTTGAAGGAGCAAGGTAAAAACTCGCCAGACCTAACAAATGAAGAGGAAATAGGCAGTCTACCTGAAAAACAATTCAGAATAATGATAGTAAAGATGATCCAAAATCTTGGAAACGGAATAGAGAAAATACAAGAAACTTTTAACAAGGACCTAGAAGAACTAAACAGCAAACAAACAATGATGAACAACATAGTAAATGAAATTAAAAATTCCCTAGAAGGGATCAATAGCAGAATAACTGAGGCGGAAGAACGGATAAGTGACCTGGAAGAAAAAAAAGTGGAAATCACTACTGCAGAGCAGAATAAAGAAAAAAGAATTAAAAGAGCTGAGGACAGTCTCAGAGACTTCTGGGACAACATTAAACGCACCAACATTCGAATTATAGGGGTCCCAGATGAAGAAGAGAAAAAGAAAGGGACTGAGAGAATATTTGAAGAGATTATAGTTGAAAACTTCCCTAATATGGGAAAAGAAATAGTTTATCAAGACCAGGAAGCACACAGAGTCCCATACAGGATAAATCCAAGGAGAAACACACCAAGACACATATTAATCAAACTATCAAAAATGAAATACAAAGAAAAAATATTAAAAGCAGCAAGGGAAAAACAACAAATAACTCACAAGGGAATCCCCATAAGGTTAACAGCTGATCTTTCAGCAGAAACTCTGCAAGCCAGAAGGGAGTGGCAGGACATATTTAAAATGATGAAGGAGAAAAACCTACAACCAAGATTACTCTACCTGACAAGGATCTCATTCAGATTTGATGGAGAAATTAAAAACTTTACAGACAAGCAAAAGCTAAGAGAATTCAGCACCACCAAACCAGCTTTACAACAAATGCTAAAGGAACTTCTCTAGGCAGGAAACACAAGAGAAGGAAAAAACCTACAATAACAAACCCAAAACAATTAAGAAAATGGGAATATGAACATACATATCGATAATTACCTTAAATGTAAATGAATTAAATGCTCCAACCAAAACACATAGACTGGAGGAATGGATACAAAAACAAGACCCATATATATGCTGTCTACAAGAGACCCACTTCAGACCTAGGGACACATACAGACTGAAAGTGAGGGGATGGAAAAAGATATTCCATGCAAATGGAAATCAAAAGAAAGCTGGAGTAGCAATTCTCATATCAGACAAAATAGACTTTAAAATAAAGACTATTACAAGAGACAAAGAAGGACACTACATAATGATAAAGGGATCGATCCAAGAAGAAGATATAACAATTGTAAATATTTATACACCCAACATAGGAGCACCTCAGTACATAAGGCAAATATTAACAGCCATAAAAGGGGAAATCGACAGTAACACAATCATAGTAGGGTACTTTAACACCCCAATTTCACCAATGGAGAGATCATCCAAAATGAAAATAAATAAGGAAACACAAGCTTTAAATGATACATTAAACAAAGTGGACTTCATTGATATTTATAGGACATTCCATCCAAAAACAACAGACTGCATATTCTTCTCAAGTGCTCATGGAACATTCTCAAGGATAGATCAGATCTTGGGTCACAAATCAAGCCTTGGTAAATTTAAGAAAATTGAAATCGTATCAAGTATCTTTTCCAACCACAACGCTATGAGACTAGATATAAATTACAGGAAAAAATCTGTAAAAAATACAAACATATGGAGGCTAAACAATACACTACTTAATAACCAAGAGATCACTGAAGAAATAAAAGAGGGAATCAAAAAATACCTAGAAACAAATGACGATGAAAACATGATGACCCATAACCTATGGGATGCAGCAAAAGCAGTTTTAAGGGGGAAGTTTACAGCGATAAAATCCTACCTCAAGAAAGAAAAAAACATCTCAAATAAACAACCTAACCTTACACCAACAGCAATTAGAGAAAGAAGAACAAAAAAACACCAAAGTTAGCAGAAGGAAAGAAATCATAAAGATCAGATCAGAAATAAACGAAAAAGAAATGAAGGAAACAATAGCAAAGGTCAATAAAACTAAAAGCTGGTTCTCTGAGAAGATAAACAAAATTAATTAACCATTAGCCAGACTCATCAAGAAAAAATGGGAGAAGACTCAAAACAATAGATTTAGAAAAGAAAAGGAGAAGTAACAACTGACACTGCAGAAATACAAAGGATCATGAGAGATTACTACAAGCAACTCTATGCCAATAAAATTGACAACCTGGAAGAAATGGACAAATTCTTAGCAATGCACAACCTTCCGAGACTGAACCAGGAAGAAATAGAAAAGATGAACAGACCAATCACAAGCACTGAAATTGAAACTGTGATTAAAAATCTTCCAACAAACAAAAGCCCAAGACCAGATGGCTTCACAGGCGAATTATATCAAACATTTAGAGAAGAGCTAACACCTATCCTTCTCAAACTTTTCCAAAATATTGCAGAGGGAGGAACACTCCCAAACTCATTCTACGAGGCCACCATCACCCTGATACCAAAACCAGACGAAGATGTCACAAAGAAAGAAAACTACAGGCCAATAACACTGATGAACATAGATGCAAAACTCCTCAACAAAATGCTAGCAAACAGAATCCAACAGCAAATTAAAAGGATCATGCACCATGATCAAGTGGGGTTTACCCCAGGAATGCAAGGATTCTTCAATATACGCAAATCAATCAACGTGATACACCATATTAACAAATTGAAGGAGAAAAACCATATGATCATCTTAATTGATGCAGAGAAAGCTTTTGACAAAATTCAACACCAATTTATGATATAAACCCTCCAGAAAGTAGGCATAGAAGGAACTTTCCTCCACATAATAAAGGCCATATATGACAAACCCACAGCCAACATCATCCTCAATGGTGAAAAACTGAAACCATTTCCACTAAGATCAGGAACAAGACAAGGTTGCCCACTCTCACCACTATTATTCAACATAGTTTTGGAAGTTTTAGCCACAGCAATCAGAGAAGAAAAAGAAATAAAAGGAATCCAAATCGGAAAAGAAGAAGTAAAGCTGTCACTGATTGCAGATGACATGATACTATACATAGAGAATCCTAAAGATGCTACCAGAAAACTACTAGAGCTAATCAATGAATTTGGTAAAGTAGCAGGATACAAAATTAATGCACAGAAATCTCTAGCATTCCTATACACTAATGATGAAAAATCTGAAAGTGAAATTAAGAAAACACTCCCATTTACCACTGCAACAAAAAGAATAAAATATCTAGGAATAAACCTACCTAAGGAGACAAAAGACCTGTATGCAGAAAATTATAAGACACTGATGAAAGAAATTAAAGATGATACAAATAGAGGGAGAGATATACCATGTTCTTGGATTGGAAGAATCAACACTGTGAAAATGACTCTACAACCCAAAGCAATCTACAGATTAAATGCAATCCCTATCAAACTACCACTGGCATTTTTCACAGAACTAGAACAAAAAATTTCACAATTTGTATGGAAAGTCAAAATACCCCGAATAACCAAAGCAATCTTGAGAAAGAATAACAGAGCTGGAGGAATCAGGCTCCCTGACTCCAGACTATACTACAAAGCTACAGTAATCAAGACAGTACGGTACTAGCACAAAAACAGAAATATAGATCAATGGAACCGGATAGAAAGTCCAGAGATAAACCACGCACATATTGTCACCTTATCTTTTATAAAGGAGGCAAGAATATACAGCAGAGAAAAGACAGCCACTTCAATAAGTGGTGCTGGGAAAACTGGACAGGTACATGTAAAAGTATGAAATTAGAACACTCCCTAACACCATACACAAAAATAAACTCAAAATGGATTAAAGACCTAAATGTAAGGCCAGACACTGTCAAACTCTTAGAGGAACACATAGGCAGAACACTCTATGACATAAATCACCACAAGATCCTTTTTGACCCACATCCTAGAGAAATGGAAATAAAACCAAAAATAAACAAATGGGACCTAATGAAACTTAAAAGCTTTTGCACAGCAAAGGAAACCATAAACAAGACCAAAAGACAACCCTCAGAATGGGAGAAAGTATTTGCAAATGAAGCAACTGACAAAGGACTAATCTCCAAAACATACAAGCAACACTCACAGCTCAATATCAAAAAAACAAACAACCCAATCCAAAAATGGGCAGAAGACCTAAATAGACATTTCTCCAAAGAAGACATACAGATTGCCCACAAACACATGAAGAATGCGCAACATCATTAACCATTAGAGAAATGCAAATCAAAACTACAATGAAATATCATCTCACACCAGTCAGAATGGCCATCATCAAAAAATCTACAAACAATAAATGCTGGAGAGGGTGTGCAGAAAAGGGAACACTCTTGCACTGTTGGTGGGAATGTAAATTGATACAGCCACTATGGAGAACAGTATGGAGGTTCCTTAAAAAACTACAAATAGAACTACCATACGACCCAGCAATCCCACTACTGGGCATATACCCTGAGAAAGCCATAGTTCAAAAAGAGTCATGTACCAAAATGTTCATTGCAACTCTATTTACAATAGCCAGGACATGGAAGCAACCTAAGTGTCCATCAACAGATGAATGGATAAAGAAGATGTGGCACATATATACAGTGGACTATTACTCAGCCATAAAAAGAAATGAAATGGAGTTATTTGTAGTGAGGTGGATGGAGTTAGAGTCTGTCATACAGAGTGAAGTAAGTCAGAAAGAGAAAATCAAATACTGTATGCTAACACATATATATGGAATCTAAGAAAAAAAAAAAAAGGTCATGAAGAACCTAGGGGCAAGACGGGAATAAAGACACAGACCTACTAGAGAATGGACTTGAGGATATGGGGAGGGAGAAGGGTAAGCTGTGACAAAGTGAGACAGTGGCATGGACATATATACACTACCAAACGTAAAATCGATAGCTAGTGGGAAGCAGCCGCATAGCACAGGGAGATCAGCTCGGTGCTTTGTGACCACCTAGACGGGTGGGATAGGGAGGGTGGGAGTGAGGGAGATGCAAGAGGGAAGAGATATGGGAACATATGTATGTGTATAACTGATTCACTTTGTTATGCAAAGAAGAGTGTTACTTTATTCACTGGAGGGATTGAACCTGATTATGAAAGGAAAATAGAATTGATGGTTAACCTATGGAACAAAGAGGATTCAGCCTAGGCTTAGAGAATTGTCAGAGCACTTGTCTTAAAACTCTGCTATTCCAGGGTAAGCTATAAAGACATCCTACAGTAATTTAATAATGCAGGGTTAGTAATGAACCAGACCCTCAGACCTTTTCAGAATGAAAAGATCATTCCACTAGGAAAAGTATCCCAACCAGCAAAAAAGCTGGGTGACCGCAAAGGGAATATTGGGTTGAGTAGTCACAGAAAAGTACTAACTACTGCCCTATATCTACATGCAAATGTGACTGCTTTAATAGCTGTGTAATTTCCTTCCTTGATTTCTTGTCTATATTTAAATATGTCAACTAATTCCTCCCTCATCTTCTTTCCTTACTAGCTAGCAGAAGAAGTTCTATTGTTGATTACCCCCCATAATTTGGTTTTTAAGTTGAAGTATCTCAAGTGTAATTGTGACTAATCTATTCAAGGAATGAATATCACTGCGATATATGCATGGACTTATGGACCATTGGAGTTCCCCTTTATGGGAGGAAATGCAGTTATATCCATTTTTTCAACGGATAGTAGCATTATGTTAGGCACGGATATAATGTTGCTTTTTCTAGAAATGAACTTTGAGGACTAATGTATATAAAGCCACTTATATACATTTAAAGTTTACAACTTGATCCATTTTGGCAGTTGTATCACCCATGAAACTATAATCATATACCCACTAACCAATATTTTTTAAAAGTTTAATCACAACAAAAGTATTTTTCATACCCATTTGCAGTTCATCTCTCCCTCTGTCCACAAGTGGAGAAACCACTGGTTTGCTGTTGGTTGGTATACTTTAGTTTGCCTTTTCTAGAATCTTATATATGTAACCGGTGGACCCGCCCGCTCGCAAACGAGCCTCTCCACCCGTGCAGCGCGGGACGGGAAAAGGAGGGGGAGGGAGGCGACCGGGAGTTGGCACCTGGCGCGCGCGCGGACGGGCGCGTGCGTGCGTGCGTGCGCGCGCGGGGGCGCTGCAGCCCCGGGCGTCCCGTCGGGTCGGTGGTCCTCCGCAGCGGGGGAGGAGAGCGAGAAGGGGTTGGCCCGAAAGGGGTCGCGTTGGGAGGGCGGCTCCTCGCCTCCCTCACCGTACCCGCCCGTCTGCCCCTCCCGCGCCTCCCCCCGGGGCAACACCGTCCCCCCGGTATGGCCGCCCGAGGCGACCCCCGCCCGTCACCACGCCGCGTACCCGTGACCGTCATGGTGATCTCCCGGCGCGTCTCTCCCGCCCGACCTCCCCGCCACGTCCCTCAAGGTTTGGGTCCGAGGGTTCCGAGGGGGCCGAGCCCCCCCCCCCCACACGCGCCTCCGTCTCCGGCGCCGGTCACGCACCCCCGTTCGCGACCGCCCCCCGCGCAGAGCCTCCGGTGCGTCTCGGGATGGGTGGCGTGGCGGTGGTGGCTCCCCGCGGGGCCGCTCGCCCGTCCGTCGCCTTCCCGCCGCCGGCCCTGGACCGGTTCCCTCCCGGTCGTCTGTCTTCCGCTCCGGGCCCTCCGCCCCCTTGCCGGGCGCCTCTGCCTGTCCTCCGAGCCCGGGGCCTCTCCTCCGTCGTCCGTCTGGCTCACTCTCGCTCTCTCTCTTTCGCGCCCTCCGCCGTGTGCCCCCTGCCCGCTCGCCCCCCCCGCCCCCGCTTCCCGTCGAAGCCTCCCTTACGCCCTCGGTGGCGAGAAGGGGGCCCGGGACTCGGGTGCGGGGCAAGGGCCCTGGTGGGGGGGTTGGGGTTAAGGAGAAAAGAGGGGCCACGTCGGGGCGCGAACGGGGGAGGTCTCTGCCCGGTTTCGGGGACATGGTGGGGGCGTCGTCGGGCGGTGGCAGTGGTGTCTCGTGTGGCGGTCGGCCCGGCGCCCGGCCGGGGCCCCGCGTCACGGGCCGGTAGCGCCAAGGCCCGCGTGTTGCGGGCGGCCGCGGGCGGAGAGCGTGTTGGTGGGTGTCGGGGTGGCGGCGAGCGTGGGGCGCTCCGTTCCCTCGCCTCGCCCGCCTCCCCCTCTCCAGGTACCTAGCGCCTCCCGGCGCGGTGGTTTAAAGACCCATGGCGGGTCGCCCGTCCGCCTTGGGGTTGGGGCTGTCGGGCCCGCGGGGAGTCGGGAGGACCCTCCCTTCTCCCCCAGACTCCGCTTTCCCCGCCCCCCCTACGGGGCCGGGGTGCCGCGCGCCACTCATCCTCCCCGCCGCGGCCGTCGGGAGGGGGCTACCCGGCGGCCGTGGTGCGGGCAGGGGCCGTGGGCCGAGCCCGTGCGCGCCCCGCGTCCCTGGGGGGGGGGGCGGGGGTGAGTTGGGAACCCCCTGGGCGCCTGTAAGAAAAAGAGAAAAAAGAAGAAAAAAGAGAAAAAAATATATATATATATACGTAACCATTTAATATGTAATTTGTGTCTAGTTTCTTTCACTCAGCATAATTTTTAGATTTACCCATGTTGCTGCATCAGTAGTTTGTAGTTTTTATTTCTGAGTAGCATTCCATTGTCTGGGTACAACTCAATATGTTTATCTATTGACCTGTTGATGGACATTTGGGTTGGTTCCCATTATTCAGCTATTGTGAATAAATCTATCAATATATTCATGTGATTCTTTATACAGACATGTATTTTCATTTCTCTTGTTCACTACCCAGGAGTAAAATGTCTCTTTTATATGGTAGATCTGTGTTAAACTTCTGAATAAACTGTCAGCCAGTTTTCCAAAGTGATTGTCTTATTTTACAAGTGTGAACACTCATTCGCACAAGCACTGAATGAGTGTTCCAGTTATTCCACGTCATCATCAACACCTGGTGTAGTCAGGTTTTTCTCTTTTCTTTTTGTATTTTTTTCTTTTTCTTTTCCTCGTTTCTTTTCCTTTTTTCTTGTTCTTTTTTTTTCTTGTTATTTTAATGCATGTGAAATTGTATCTCATCATTATTTTATGGTTTTAATCCCTATTTTTCTAATGATGAAAGATGCTCATTTTTTTCCTTTGCTATTTCTATACCTATTGCAATGAAGTATTTATTCCAATCCTGTGCCCATTCTGGTATCAGGATATTTTTGTTTTTATTATGGACTTGTTAGTATTCTTTATATATTCAAGATACTAGTTCTCTGTCACATATGTGTATTGAGAATATTTTCTTACTTTCTGTGGCTTCCATGTTTCCTTAATGGTGTCTTTTGAACATGAAAGGTTTTTAACTTTTTCAAGTCTAATTTTATTCAATTTTTTAATGCTTAATGCCTATTTCAAGACTGCTGAAATGTTTTCTGTTTTCTTTTAGATGTTTAATAGTTTTACCTTTTATCTTTAGGTCTCTTATCCATTTTGAATTATATTTTGTTTATGGTGTGAGGTATAGTTGTATCTTCATGTTTATTCAATATGCTTTCTAGCTTTTCTAGCAAATTTATAGAAGAAAATTTGAAATCTTTGTTAAAAGCTAATATGTGAGAATCTACTTCTGAGTTCTCTATTGTGTTTCAGTTATGTATATTTTTGGCATTATCACACTCTCTTTATTATTCTAATTTAAAAATATTTAATCAAATCAGGTAGGTTAAGTCCTCCAACTATGGTCTTCTTTTAAAGGTCACTTTGGATATTCTTGGTCATTTACATTTCAATATAAATTTTAGAACCAATTTTTCAGATAGTATTTAAGAAAAAAAAATACTGAAATTTTGGCTGAGATTGCATTGAATATCCATATCAGTTTGAAAATAAGTGACATTTTATATAATATTGAGTCCTATTCCATAGACAAAGTGTATATCTATTTATTTATGTATTTTTAAGTTTCTTTCAGCAATATCCTGCAGTTTTTAGTGACAAGATTTGGCATGTGCTTTGTTAAATTTATTTATAAATATTTTATGGAATTTAAAATGTTATTTTGTTTCACACTTATTTTTTTTAAATTCTGTCTTCTATTGCTTACTGCTACTCTGCAAAATGCAATTAATATTTTTATATTAACATGTATCCTGTGACCTTGCTATATTCACATATTAATTGTAGAAATAGCTTTGTGTATTCCTGAAGATTTTCTTCTGAGATGATCATGCTGTCTGAAATAGAAATAATTACTTTATTCTCTGCACTCTGCATACCCTTTATTTGTATCTTGCCCCATGGAAATGCCAAAGACCTCCTGAACAATGTAGAATACATGTGGTAAAACCAATATGGGATAAATGTGGTAGAAGCAGGCATCCTTTTACGGTTATTTTTACTGGTTTGTTTTTTTGGATATTATATATGAATGAAATAAAATACATGAATTTGAAGTATCCAAATCAGTAGATTGTATGAGGTATCATTAGTTGAACCTCGGTACCATCTCAGAACTTCTAAGCTTTTCTCCATACCTCAGATAAAAGGATTTTCCAGGCTTCCCCATCAGCAGGTAATCTGGTTAGATTTCACTAGTGATGGACGTTATACAAAATTGGAAAGGCAGTGTTATGGACTGTACATTTGTATCCTCTGAAACTTCATATAATTAGGTCCTAACACCAAATGTGGAGATGGGAACCCTGGGAGTTAATTAGGGTTGATAAAGTCATGAGGGTGTGGCCCTCATTATGGGATTGGTGGATATATTAGAAGATGAAGAGAGATTGATTTCTTTCTCTCTTTCTCTGGATGTGAGGACACAAAGAGAAGGCAAGCCAGAAGAGGGCTCTTAGGAGGAACTGAAATGACTAGCACCTTGATCTTGAACTTCCCAGCCCCAAGAACTATGAGAAATAAATGTCTGTTGTTTAAGGCAACCGATCTATAGCATTTTGTTATAACAGTCCAAACTGACTAAGACAGACAGCAACTAGAGAACTGGAGAAAACAGTATTTGCTGGAAGCTACTCTAAGCAGGTAGCTGAAATCATTGTTGACTTTCAGCAGCTCCAAAACAATGAAAATCAGCTCTTTTGAACTTCAGGCAGGTGGAATCCTTGCGGTGGCACCCCTGACTCTCTGCATTATCAAGCTTCCTGAAAACTGCTTTGTCCTCCTTTGTTCTCTCAGCCTTCACATTGGTTAAGTTTCTTTTTACCCATATTAAATCTCTTCTTACTCAAAATATCTATGGGATTTAAATTTTCCTTACTCACTGATACACTTCCACACATAAAAGTTACCTGGGAAGTTCATTCTCTTGTATCAAGCAGACAACTTCCTAAATAATGGACATGGTGTAATGATAAGGAGACATGAGTCACTTCAACAGACTCACACTTGGACATAAATGGAATGACTCACCTCATCATCCCTTGTTGAATAGGATTTCTCTTTTCATTGTTAGGGGTGGACATGAGAAGGAAGAGGCATTTCTAGTCTTCTATCATTCATTAATACAATGTTTACATGTAAGAAAAGCTAATTTACAAATTAGTTTACAAATAGCTATCTTATGAATTACTTTTTAGAACATGTTCTTTTGGTAATATTGAAATAGTCTTTTTAATTACTATATAACACTTTGTAATAGAATATATTATGGACAGTTGAGTGAGCACTAATACAAGCCAGTCTTTCAGGCACTCTTAATTCTACATTTGCTGTCAGATTACTCTCCTTAAATTAGTTCTAATTATGGTATTGCTCAGCCTCCCAAACCTTAGTTGGATTCCATTCTATACACACACACACACACACACATACACACACACCCCTTACACACAAAACATCCAACTACTTACCCTGATTAATAAGGTGCTCTGGAATGATGATTGATCTAACAGGTTTGCATTTTTACATTTTGCACCCCTAGTCATATACTCCCAGTTGAAAGAATGACTAGCAATTCTCCTAATACTCTACTCTTCTCTAACTTTGGGCTCGATCATGCTGTCCTTCATCATGAAATAATTATGTTTCAATTCTATGTGTGGAAATTTCACTTGTTATTTTTATTCTAGCTTAAAAGCCTTCACATTTCCCCTATTTTCTCTAAGATGAGTTATCTTTCTTTCCTCTGAATTCTCACAGTCATTTATCTCTGCCTCAGAGAGCAATTCCTGGTTTGTATCTTTAACTTTATTTCTCTATATAGGTAAGGGGATGTTAAATTTGAAGGCTTCCTGTTATCCAGGCTCAGCTAAGACTCTATAGTTGAAATCAAATAGAGATACTACATCATCTATGCATAAATTTCTATGAGGTGAGACCCCAAAATTTGTCCATCTCCTTTTTGCCCATTACTAATTTTAAGGAGACTGATCAGAGAACTTGGGAGTGGTAAATTTTCTCAAGAGTTGGTAAGGATTTATTCATAATCTCTCTTCTACCCATAGTGGTGAGAAACATAAAGCACAGGGAGATCCTTGCCAGGTCTCACTCTTGGTTTTATGTTTGAAGAATTTTGCTAGTTCTGGTGCTGACAAGTGACTAGAATTATACATAGAGAAGGAACTATTGAAAGAACCTGACATATACACCCTGTATTTTTTGGATCCTGAACTCTTGATACTAACTCCAGACTAAAGAAATCTGAAGGAGAGTGCCTGGCTGGATCCACCCTGGTGGGAGGGTGGATAGAGAGGGCTACAACAAAAAGAAGTTGCATTCACCACTGTTGACAGGTGAAGATGAATGCTTTCTCCTGAATCAAGTGGGATTTCAGAAGATAGTCAGGTTTGAGTGGGCTTCAAAAGACCTCACTCAAGAAGTCTTCCTTCAGGAAGAGAGGCATCCTCAGTGTATCCCAGAGGAACAAAACAATTGGATATACATATATCTATATTTAGAGAGATAGATATAGATATAGATACAGATATAGATATAGATAGATGGATAAATAATGTGATTTAAGATATTGGCTCATATGATTATGGAGGCTGGGCATTTCCAGCATTTGCTGGGTGAGGTGCATCAATAATCCAGAGACCCAGGAGAGCCAGTGGGTGTAGTTCCAGTCTGAGAATCTGAGTCCAAAGACCTGTGATGCAGAAGAGTTGATGGTGTAGGTCCAGTCTAAAAGCTGACAGGTTCAAGATCAAGAGGAGTCAGTGATTCAGTTCCAGTATGAAGGTGGGACAAAGTCAAAGTGCTAGTTCAAAAACCATTATTCAGGAATAATTATCTCTTACTTGGGGAAAAGTCAGCCCTTTTGTGATATTGAAGCCTTCAACTGATTGGATGAGACCCACCCACATCAGGGAGGGTAATCTGCTTTACTCAGTTTACTGATTCAAAAGTTAATCAAAACCACCCTCACAGAAATATCCAGAATAATGTTTGACCAAATAGCTAGTCACCCCACCATCTAGTCAAGCTGACACATAAAATTAACAAGCACACTCAGTAAGCAGAGATAAAGGTTTACTCCTGGATGCTGATATTGACTGGTCAAAGGGTGGGACATGGAGCGTGCCTCACATTCTTCAGGTCAGAGAGATCTCTCAGGAAACCCTAAAGCATGCAATCGGTAAAAGGGCAAGCATTTGAACATCTAATACATTCAGAGGGCACCAGCACTAAATCATAAGTTTAGAGTCAAGTAAGAATTGCTTATTTCCTAAATGCCTGCTCCTGCAATTGTGCAAGAACCAGGGGCAGCATTGTTCTGCTGCTTTTCAATATGACTGAGACCCAAGTTGGAAAAAAGTAGGCTTTGAATCAGAGAAGAAAAGGTAATATTACTAACAGGCTGGATTTGTCGTTTTAGTCACTGAATACTCAGACAGTTGAATTACAAAATGAATCTCAGGGCTATGAAAGGTCCATTATTTCCTGCTTTTTATCCAATTTAATTCAATTTATTGAATAATCATGGTATATATTAGTATTTTCTTCTACTATATGCTTCTTAGTAATGATATTCATTACACCTCTATGTTCATCTTGTAATAGGTAAATTATCCTATATATTAGAAATACAGAAGCCTAAGTATAAGAAGAGACTTATGGAAGACAAAAAAGAATAACAGTTCCAAACTTTTGCTGTTGCAAGATCCTCTTATCATCCTTAAGATACATCCACCTTAGAAGATAAATTGTTATAGCTTGCTCTTATTTACCTTTGTTACTAAGACTACATAATGATAGCCGAGGCAGAACCGCCTCATATTGACTCTCTCTCTATAAGGATGCTCTTAAATGAGGTCTGTGATGATCTTTACTGAATACTAGGCATTTATCAGGACATTGGCGATACAAAATTAACTCCTGATTTCAAGGATGATGTACGGGAGTTGGCTATGTAAAGAAATAATTATAGTAAAGACTGATAGTAATCAAATAAAGCATAATTAGTAATCAAATAGCACAATATCGTATGAATTCTATTACAGTTATTCGAGCTGCATAACAAACCACTCCAAAAGTTAGTGGCTAAAACATTTATTTTGCTGATGAATGTACAATCTGAGCAGGGTTTGTTAATGACAGCTATCTGGCTCCACTCAGCATTATATAGTGGCTGGATTCATCTGAAGGTGTCTGGTCTGGGAACACTCAAGCAGCTGGGGACTGGAACAATGGGGGCCTCTCAGTCATCTTTCTTTATCTCTGTGTGGTCTCTGTATATAATCTCTCCAGCATGGACACTTAAGCAATGGCAAATTTCTTCTGTATAGACTCAGGACTCCTAAGATACATGTCACCAGTGAAAGCCAGGTAAAAGCTGGTCACCCTTTATGACCCTGCCTCAGAAGTCATGCAATGTCACTTCACTATAATCAGCTTCCTGGGTATGTAAGATTACAGACCACATCTCACAATGGATGAGTGTTAATGTTACATTGTATAATATCATTTACATGTGGAATCTAGAAAAATGGTACAGATGAACTTATTTGCAAAGCAGAAATAGAGTCACAGATGTAGAAAACAGACTTATGGTTACCAACGGGGGAAGCGAGGGTGGGATGAATTGGGAGATTGGGATTGGCATATATACACTACTATATATAAAATGGATAACTAATGAGAACCTGCTTATAGCACAGGGAACTCTACTCAAAGCTCTGTGGTGACCTAAATGGGAAGGAAATCTAAAAAAGAGTAGATAGATGTATATGTATAACTGATTCACTTTGCTGTACAGCAGAAACTAACACAACATTGTAAAGCAAATATATTCCAATAAAAATTAATAAAAAAAGAAAATAACTAACCAAGAGCAAAATATTTGGAATTTTGAAGATGCTTTTCAAAATGAACCATACATTCATAACTTTAAAAAAAAAAAAAAAAGAACACATCAACTGGGGCATTTCATTTGGAAAATTCAGTCAGCCATAGGTGCACAGAAAAGGAGGACCTATTTCAGACTGGAGAAGTCAAGGAAGTCTTCCAGCAGGGGGAGTCAGAAATCCAGTACAAGAACCACCTGACTCTCCCTGCCTCTAGAGTCTGTCCACCAATCAATCCATTCTTCACATTACATTCCAAACAAATAATCTAAAATGCAAATTGGATGTCATCCCCATGTCTAACACCAAGCATTTATTTCCAAATTTAAAGAACCTATACCAGCACTGTCATATAGAACTTACTGTGATAACAGAAATATTCTCTGTGCTGTACATTACAGTAGCCACTAGCTTAATTCTGCCTATTGAAACTTTAAAATGTGACTATTGCAACTGAAGAACTGAATATTTAATTTTATTTAAGTTAATTTTAATTAAATTTAAACACTACATGTAGCCAGTGGTTAACATTTTGAATAGCACAGGCATTCTGTGATAAACCCCAGAGTCCTTAAATTTATATTTTAAAATCCTTGTAACATCATGATGCTGTTATTATTATTCTCTTTTAAGGGCAAGAAAAGAGGTTAAAGAGAAATATTTTCTACTTAAGATGGTAGAGCATGCCTTGTAATCTGAAGATGATATTTTTACCTAGGTCAATGCAAGTACTGAGAACTTCTATGTGCAACATTCAGTGTTAACTCGAGGAAAAACTTTTACCGAGATCTGCTTTACTGACATTCTTTTCTGTAATGTGACATTTTACAACCTCACATACTCTAAGAGGTTGACCAACCATGGGGAAAAAAATCAAGGTTGTGCTCTAATTCTCTTTGAACTATTGATGATATCTAAAAGTGTTTAAAGTCATCCCTACAAGACTTTCTAAGTGATCATACTGTTCATAATCCAGAGATTTTGCATAATTTGTTATACTTGTGTAGTTGGTCTTAGGAGCAATGCAATTTTAAGCATTGTTAGTTCTCTTTAGATTAACTCCTCTAAACAAGGTAGTGAAACAGTCCCTTTAACAGACCTTTAACAGTATGGTGATTTATAGATCCATTGTATTGCACAAACTTAGAATTTTTCTCAAAATGAAAATATTTAGCCAAATATTTTTGACAGAATGCTAAAATTTCATATATATTGCATGAATTGTGATACATACGTAAGAAAGACAATAACATTTATCACACCACCTTAAATTAACAAAACTGAAGATACCAAATTGGTAAAAAGGTCATATGTTAAGAATGGACCTGGAAGAGATCTGAGTGGTCTCTTTTACATACTTATATAGTCTATTTTGGGTCCATGTAATCTGATCCATACACTAGTCATCTTATTTTCAACTCAAGATTTCCTTTTACATTTTCTAGATGAAAAATGAAACTTGGCAGTTAAGATGAAAAGGAGCAATTAAATTCTGTTTATTCTGTGAGTTGTAATTCACAGTTCTTGCTGATTAGCAAAGAGCAATATTTGAAAAGTTGACTGTTTTGATATTTGTTTGCTACACTTAGGATAATAACTTTCCCACACATGTGGCTAACCGTGAATGCAAAGCACCAATTTTTATAGGAGAGAGATATCCCAGCAAGGGCCATACACCTAAATATTCTAATCTAAATTTCCCTGCCATTTCCTATTCATTGAGAATTTCTTGTAGGATGGAAAGTGAACCTACCGTGAGGTCAGGCCAGTGCTTCAGCAGACTGGGTCCTCCAAGTGCTGTGTTAGCTGGAGCACACAGTTGAGAGGCAGAGCATAAAGGGAGAATGTCCTGGCCGGTGTTGGTGTTGGTGTATGGGACTGGATATTTGGCTCTCCCTGCTGCATCCATACTGATATGAAAGGAAATAGAAAAATGAAGTTGGGGGACTACACACTATTTAGTTCTGTATTCTTCCCACCTTTTTTTTTTTTTTTTTCAGTTCACAAAACTGAGTAAATGTTGTATTGAATGACACAAACAAATATTTGGTTCAACTCTGCCCTCAAGTCAGTGAATTATCTCACACAAGTCATTTCACTTGGAGTCTTCTATTCTGGATTTGTAATTAATGCCTGAATTATTGTCTTGTCTCAAGAAATAAATGAGTAATGCAATTGAAATCACTTGTTACTCCAACATAGTGCTTCTCAAACTTTAGTGAGCACCAGAATCACCTGGAGAACTTGTGAAAGCAGTGCTTTCAAGCGTTGTACCAACATAAAGACAGCCAACAACTTCAACTGATATCCTTCTATCTCACAGGAAAAGTAACCCTTACAAATCTGCATTCAGTAAACAATTTTCATTAAGAATAAAACAAAGATAGATTAGGTTTTTCTAAATTGGGTCACATCAAACAATACTTTATAGTATTAGTGCAGGTAGTTATATAACCATTCTTATATCACTTGATAAAAATGATTTGAGTTTACGTTATATAACTCTTGATTATTAAATAGCCAAAGATTCTTTTTTTTCTTTAAGAAATTTAAGGAAATAACTAAATGATCTGTTTCTAGACTTTAAAAGAAATCAGGGTAGTAGGTCGAATAGTGTTTCCCCAAAATTCATGCCTACCCTAAATCTGAGAATATAACCATATTTACACAGGATATTTGCAGATGTAACTAAAAATTGAAATGAAGTCATACTAGATTAGGGAGGGCCCCGAATCCAATGAAAATGCCCTTATAAGAGACAGAAAAGGACAGATGGAGAGAGGAGGCAATGAATGCAAAGATTAGAGTGTCTACAGGCCAAGAGATGCTAAGGATTGACAACAATCATCAAAATCCAGGAGAAAGGCAAGAGGCAGTTTCTCTCTCAGAAAGAATCAACCCTGTCAGCACCTTGATTTTGGATTTCTGGTCTACTGAACTGTGAGAGAATAAATTTCTGTTGTGTTAAGCCACAACGTTTTAGGTAATTAGTTACAGCAGCCCTAGAAAATTAATACCTAATAGTAGGTATAAAAACAGAGATATGAGTAGCTTAAAATGTTTAACCTCTATTTTATTTTATCAAGTAGTTTGTTACATGTAGAAATTCTCAACAATGTTTCTGAATTCCCCTGAAAATAGGCAATGCTTTCATTGGTCATTATCTGGTCCCTAAAAGGCCTCCTAGTTCTCTGCATCAGTTTCCATTGTCACTTCTGACTTCTTGTAACTTTTCGGTTGACGTTCATTTTCCACTTTGACCTTCCGGTCCTCCTTACAGTATTTGCCCTATCATACTCTTCCAACAACAAGGTTATGCAGGAACTGTCTTTCTTTTTTCCTCTTCCATGGTAAGCACAGATAGAGCTTTCTATCTCAAATAGCTGGCACTAGTGCTGAGTAACTCTTGTGGTTTCTGTCTCTGCCCAAGCATGAAAATAAGTCTGCACGAAGACGTTAGTAGGCTGAGTAGTTTGTTAAAAAACAGCCAAACAATAAAACTATATATACATACATATACATATACATGTGTGCATCTCCTACATTCAGAAAAACATTTTCACAGTATGCCTGCTTTAACTTTATTGTTATGATATTTTGCTTTTCAAAGGTCCAATCAGTTCCTCAGCACAGCTGCTCCCAGGAAGAGAATAAAAAAGAGGAGGTTTTAACATATGCTAATTGTCATGGTGCTGGTTTAGTCTGAGCTACAAAATAGGCAATATTACAATTCTCAACTGCTCTACTAAATAGCAATTACTGAACACTTTAATTTCATATCAAAACTGTCCTTCCTGGTGGACTGTCAATACAGAGTCCCATCTGTATCCATCAGAAATGTGTGATTTATTCTATTTTAATTAGTTTATAAATAATTCATAAAAGAATATGCCTGCTTACCAAGACCTGAAAACTGAATTCCTATAACTTTAGATTTACAATTTGCCTTTTCCCTCATAATTTTTCCATCCCTTTAAGGAATGAATGACTATTTAAAGAGTTTACTGTATTTTCAATTTAATCTCCATTTAACTTGGTGATTATGAGTCAGAGCAATTAATGTACTGATATTTTTCTGAATTGGTTATAACAATAAGTGAACTTTATCAGAGAATCATCAATATAGCAGAAGCTGCATTATGTTATTTGGGCATATTTAGGCCACTGTTCCAATGTTTAAAACACCTCAAAGATCCCAATTTATTCATTAAGTAGTAGATGCATTTTTTTGCTCTTTAAATATATATGTGTGTGTGTATACATATATATTAGGAGCTTCAGACATGTTTCACATATGGCACTCAAGTTGCCTACATTCTAGTGCAGAAATTGTAAAATGTCATTTGTGAGTTAAATACCACACACAAACTTGTCTGTTTTACCTGCACAGTATTTTCCTTTGTTTTTTAAGTTTGCGTTATGTTTTATTTCATAATTTAACAATTAACAGTTTTCACATAATAATTTAGAATTCTGACTTCTCTTGATAAATCAAAATATCCTAGACACTGAAACTTGCTGTAAGTTACTGTTGACTTATCAAATGTGCACTGATATTTTGTTCACACTATTATCTGTGAGCATAATTAATATTACCTAGGGCTTCCCTGGTGGCGCAGTGGTTGAGAATCTGCCTGCCAATGCAGGGGACACGGGTTCGAGCCCTGGTCTGGGAAGATCCCACATGCCACGGAACAACTGGGCCCGTGAGCCACAACTACTGAGCCTGCGCGCCTGGAGCCTGTGCTCCGCAACAAGAGAGGCCGCGATAGTGAGAGGCCCGCGCACCGCGATGAAGAGTGGACCCCGCTTGCCGCAACTAAAGAAAGCCCTCGCACAGAAACGAAGACCCAACACAGCCATAAATAAATAAAATAAATAAATTTAAAAAAAAAAATATTACCTACAAGAATAGTTGGAAAGCAATTACATTTGTGATGAATTTTTAATGTTCCAACTTGTCTAGGTTTAACTTTGCTTCCTGGAATTCTCTTCCCTGTATTTTCCAATTAGGGTAGACTACAAGAGAGATTTCTCTGTAGGAGATTTGGAGAGCAGAAGTGAAGCAGCAGCCATTCTGTAGCTCACCTGTTGACTCATTGGTGTGAATCAGCAGCTGGGGGCAATTGTTCTACCTTCTTCTGGATCCTCTTTAGCTTCTCCATATCCTGGGTCAGGTTTGTGTTTAGCTTTGTGACAGAGTTCCAGCTTCTTCAGAATACCTGTTTCACCAAGGTCAGAGGCAGCAATAGCTTATCAAAGTTTCAGTCCATCTTTGTGAGCTCCAGCTTATACTTATGGGTTCCTGCTTGCTCCCCACTTTAGTTTTACCTTCCTTATTTCTTGCCCTGTGGACTTCAAGCTCCAGCACCATGTCGGAAGATAGCAGCCTTGCAAAGACTAGTTAATAAGCTCCCACAATTAAGTTCAAATCTACAGGTGGATAGATACTTAAAAGATATCTTATATAAGATACTAAGATAAAATACTTATAAGATATCTGTGAGATACTAAGATACTTCAGTAATCTACACAAATTGCTACTCAAATTTGTTCTGCAAAAACTGGCAATAGTCCATGAACTGTTACTGGTCTATGTTGAAATTGTATGATGTGTATTTATTCTATAATAATGATACTTTGAAAATTTGAAAGCTTGTACTTTATCTTTTGTATTTTGGTTTTTTAGGGGCAATATTTTTCTACAAAATTCAAAATACTTGTGTTCTGCAAATGTATCAGGCTACAATGGATTGAGAAACAAACTAATTACAGATAGCCTGGTTTTCATCACAGATAACCTGGCAAGCACTGATCTAAATGATGTTTACTTGCCCTTGTAGGCATATGAGGTTGTTAACTCTACTGTATTAGTAAAGATACAATGTATAACAAATCATGATAATAGAAGGCAGTATGTTAAGAAGTGACATCTGAGTCATAGCAGTCCTTCTGCCTTGACTGATAATAAAATCCTTCATAGAAGGGTCATGATTTGAGTTTGATAGTATTTAAAAAGGTAGCTTTGACAACCAGGCAGCTTCTCAACATTTCAATATATAAATATAAATATAATTTAAATAAATATTTAAATATAAATATTATATATATATATTTTTTTTTCTCCAGTTAGTGTGGTCATTTTTTTCATTATGGTTTCTTCTTCCTTTTCATCTTGAGTACATGAATTCTTTTGATAAATGATGGAGTATAGTTCAGCTTTATTCTAGAGCACCGTCCGCATAAGTCTATGAAACTATGATAATAAGGTCATTTTATTGCAATCAGCTAAATTCACTCCAATCTATAAATAGGCAGGTAATGAGTATTTAACTCTATAGCCAGTTCTATTTCTTCAATAATGGACTTAGAAATAGTAACAGTTATGTCTAGAGTTAAGAACATATCTGCCATAGATATGGAAGAAAGGAATGGTAGTACATGCGCTTAGTGTTTGCTTTCTCTGATATCCATGGTACCTGTATTGTAAAAAAATCTATAACAACTTTTTTGACTGTCTAACCCCAAACAACCTTCTGAAATTTTCTAAACAGTAGTTTGTCATGTTTTCTCTAAATCATCTGTTTTCAGTAGCCATATTCAGCAAAAGCTGACTGGTCAAAAATATAGGCAATGGTCTATGGTTATTTTATCATTTGAAAAGTAAAGGACTCATCTAGATGATCTCTTGAACTACTTTGCATCTGTAAGATCTGTGATTGATTGTTTTAATCGTTCATTTTTCTAAAGCATTTATAGTCAGTCTAAAAACAGCTAGAAAAGTAGAGATTTCTATTCATGATATTATAGACAAGTAAGACAAGAATGAGACCTTACAGTATATTTGAATACAATTAAAAGCTGTTTAGATGTTGCTAAGCCAAGTAATTGTTTAAATTTAGAGACGCTAAGATCATATTAAGAATTTGAATGGAATGTACCACTTGGTGAAATATAGTGGTCATAAGTTAGTTTGTTCATTTCAACAGTTTTTCTCTTTCCTTTAGATCTCCCTCCTCCACTTATGGAACTGTCAGTCATATAGGCTTGACTCCAACTTCCACAGGAGTGAACATAGAACAAAAGCTGGGCTAACCAACACTCTCCAGGGAAAATTTTCTTGAGTGATTAGAAAAAGGTAAAAAAAAAAAAAAAAAAAAAAAGCATTCCCTTTTCTATCTGATTGATGGCTTTGAGGATAATGCATTCTTGCATTCACAGAGAGATAATATACTTAAGAATAAAGCCAATAGAGAAGATATCAGAGCCAGCCAGAAAAGGGGAAAGACTATTTTCACTGACATTTTGGATTTACCCATACTTGAGGTCTTGGACTTTTTAATTAGGATGCAAGGCAATAAATTTCCTATTTCACTCAAGCTAAGTTTTGTATTCCTCTTGCTTGCAACCAAGGTATCTTAACATAGTAGATAGCCCAGAATATCACTTTATATTCTTAAGAGTTGGAACAATGGTGTATATATCTTTTAATATATAATAGGCCGTAAATGCGAAACTAATAAAAGATTAAGAATCTTTAAGTGTGTACATGCATCCATGCGCTTGTGTTTTTTTTTAATATAGTTGATTTCTTTTCTCATATTGTTGTGATAAGAAAAGATGCTTGAAATGATTTGTTTTCTTAAATTTATTGGGACTTGTTTTGTGGCCTAGCATATGATCTATCCTGGAGAATGTTCAATGTGAACTTGAAAAGAATATGTATTCTGCTGTTTTGGATGGAATGTTATATATATATATATATATATACATTAATATTAACATATTAATATTAATTAATATAATACTATATATATCATATACATTATATATATGTATGCAATATGCTATTAAATAACTAATGGATCACTGAAAAAAAAATCAAAGAAGAAATCAAAAACACCTGGAAACAAATGAGAATGAAAATGCAAATACAAAATCTAAGGGACACAGAAAAGCAGTTGTAAGAGAGAAATTTATAGCAATACAAGCTTACCACAGGGAATAAGAAAAATCTCAAATAAATAAACTAAACACCTAAAGGAACTAGAAAAATAAGAACAAACAAAACCCAAATTTAGTAGAAAGAAAGAATGCATGAAGATCAGAGCAGACATAAGTGAAATAGAGACTTAAAAAAATAGAAAAATCAGTGAAACTAAGAGTTGGTTCTCTGAAAAGATAAAAGTAATAAACCTTTTGACAGAACCATCAAGAAAAAAAGAGAGAGGGCCTAGAACAGTAAAATCAGAAAAGAAAAAGTTAAAACCAACACCACAGAATTGCAAAGGATCATAAAAGATTGCTATGAACATTATATGCATATAAAATGGACAATTCAGAAGAAATGGACAACTTCCTAGGAATGTACAATCTTCTGACTTAACCATGAAGAGATAGAAAATATGAACAGAACAATTACCAGTAATGAAACTGAATCAATGGTAAGATAACTCCCCCAAAACAAAAGTCTGGAGCAAGATGGCCTCAAGATAAATTCTCCCAAACATTTAAAGAAGAGTTAACACCTATTCTTCTCAAACTATTCCCAAAAATTGCAGAGAAAAAATACTTCTAATCTCATTCTATGAGTTCAGCATCACCCTGATACTAAAATCAGATTAAAATATCAAATGCAAAACAAAAAAAAATTACAGGCCAATATCACTGATGAACATGGATGCAAAAATCCCCACCAAAATATTAGCAAAGCAAATTCAACAATACAAAGTGTCATACACCATGATCAAGTGGGATTTATCCCAAGGGTGCAAAGATGGTTCAGTATCTACATATCAAACAATGTGATAGACCATATTAACAAACTGAAGAATAAAAACCATATTATCATCTCAGTTACTTCAGAAAAAAGCTTTTAACAAAATTCGACATCCATTTGTGATAAAATCTCCAGAAAGTGGGAGTAGAAAGTATATACCTCAACATAATAAAGACCATATGTGATAAGCCCACAGCTAGTATCATACTAAACAGTCAAAATCTGAAAGTATTTCCTGTAAGGTCAGGAACAAGACAAGGATGCCCACTGTCACCACTTTTATTCAATGTAGTACTGGAAATCCTAGCTTCAGCAATCAGACAAAAATAAAATATAATATATCCAAATTGGAAAAGAAGTATAAATGTTACTTTTTGCAGATGGCATGATACTATACATAGAAAATCCTCAAGATGCCACAAAAAAACTACTAGAAATCATCAATAAATTCAGTAAAGATACAGGATACAAAATTAATATAAAGAAATCTGTTGCATTTTTATAGTTACAACAAACTATCAGAAATAGAGTTTAAGAAAACAATCACAATGTCTCACAGTATCAAAATAGGCATACTAGAGAAATAGAAAATCCTTAATAGCAGAGCGAACATGAAGAGATTCAAAAGCACAGGTGCACATTCTCCCATTATTTCACAAAAAAGGAGTCTGAACCTGGTATTTCTGGGCCAGCAATGTGGGTCTGCATTCCAATGGAGGAGTGTGTCCCCTGTTTTTCTTTCTTATTATAGATCCAACATGACAGTGCAGATTTGTCTGTAGTATAATACAGTGTTTGGTATCAGCTGGATTTTATAGGCCAGGTGCCCGTAGGAGTTATCTAGAAATTTCAGTTAGCAAGCATCTAGAGACCTGAGGGCCCTTGGGGTTTTGCAGTGCCTTCTGATGAGGTAGGTTTGTGCTTGGGAATGGGGACCCCCAAGTATCAGGGAAACTGAGCTTGGATATAGTATTTCCTGCTGCTAGGAAGAAAAGATTTCTTTTCCTCTTCAAGTGTGTTTGGGCAACTCAAAAGAGCTCCAAGAATCATTCTCAGACACTTCTGCTTGTTTTTCCACAACTTCCTGAGCAAAGCATATCATTATTTAATTATTGTGATGATAACGATTAAAGCCCACACTGAAGCCTCGCCGCACCATTATGAATGTTTTTTTTCTGTAGTAATAGATATAGGTTAAAATCATGGCATAACAAGGATGCCTTTGATTCTATTGGTAACTACCTTGGATAACATTCATGATAAACTAACATTAAATGGGCTGTTCATTTTGAATTTTCATTATGTAAAGAGGATCCAAGTATACTAATTTTAACGCATCTGAGCTTATATCCAAGTTGACAGTACTTTTTCATACTGAATTTTCTAAGCAGAATTGAAGTCTCAGGCTAACCTTCTTTTTATATACATGGATGTCTGGTATTAATTCCTTCACTCTGTATTTACCAGATGCTCCAGATATGTGCCTGACAATGTGAGTAGGAATGGGAAAACAAAGAATACATATGCCCTGTGTTACATATTATTAGAATTCTAAGCAGCCTGTATTTTGGAACACCCAAATATATGTTCAAGTTTCAGCATTTTGAAGATTATTCACATTTTGAAGGAGATCAATCACAGAATTGCACTTAATTTTTGTTTTTATTCACATGACTGTACTTCAATAAAAAGTTGATTTTAGAGCTGAATATAAGCAAAGTAATGTTAGTGACCAGTATTTTTATGATTCTGGATTTTACCCAAAGCACACATATTTCAGTTTAATACAATGTTTGAAGAATTATATTAAGGTTTTGTTTAAAAAGGCTTTCATGGATTGTTATTGTAATACCTGTGACTATACAAATATAAAGCACTGACAATATTCAAATGTTCAACTAGGGGCTTAACATATATAAAATAATAAATTCTGAATGAAAATATGTAAGAAAAACCAGACACATCAGAAGCTATGAATAAAACATGAAATAATAATATACAACAATTCATTGACAGTAATGGAAATTTTTATATGTCTACTGTGAATGAAACTTTTATGATGACATCAGAATATCTTTTCATGTTTCATCTGTAAACATGCTATGAAATTAAAGTTCTATCTGAAAGCTAAGCGTAACTACTTAGTTTTTCAGCAGTAGAATGACATTATTACATTGGTGTTAGAATAGTCAGTCTACAGTCAGGGTAATGATTTATGGAGGGGAGGAGCAGAAAGGACTGTACTGGTCCAAAAACTCTCTTTTCTCCCACTCAACAGCTAATTTGCTAAAACGTATATTTTGTCATTATTCTACGAACATAAGACAATGTGTTGGGGTTACTCCTAACACTGGTATGGAAGTTTTGCCCAGAGAGTATGTAGTTTAGGCTTTGTAGGCCATGGTGTTTCTCTCCCAACTATTCAACTGTCATTATGGTGCAAAAGTGGCTGTGGACAATTATGTAAATGAATGGGCATGCTGTATTCCAATGAAATTATTAACTCAGACAGGCATTTTTCCTAAGGACCATAGTTTGTCAACCCTTGGTGTAGAAATCCCTTTTAGTCAAAAGCCACTGGGTAACTACCGTGATATACACGTCCTTTTGTCCTGATATACACAATGTGCTTAGAGAAGATATGTGATGTTCATCATGAGTTATCAACTATTTCAATTCTATAATGCTAGCAATATGCACAGTTCTCAAGTTATCAATTTGTTCTATTTTAGGACTTAATTTTTAAGTTGGCTATTTCTAAATGGAGGAATTAAAATTGTTAAAAACATTATGATACATCAAATAGATGAAATATTATTGAGCTAATAAACATATAATAACAAAGAAATAGGTCAATTTTTTTAAATATTTGAAATTTAAAATCAATTACAAAAATCAAAATGCAAATCTATAGTAGCACAAGGATTGCATCTGTGCAAAAAAAGTCATCAAAGCAAGTAGATAAAAACTGTATAGTAGTAATAAAATTAATCAAAGATTATTACTTTTTCTTAGGAAACTTCTCCAATATTATTGTTATATTACTTATTAAATAAAATATTCTAAAATTAAAAATAAATTGCTTGAAACCCAAGGAAACTTTTGATAGAAATGCAAAATAAACCTTGGCAAATAGAACATTTTTATTTTGGACAGAGATAGAAATTACGAAAGAAGACTTCTCAGTATCATGAAACAGGATTATAAATGACTTATTGATACTGAGATTTGATATAGATTAGAAACTAATACAGCTATTTTCTACTTATAAGAGTTGAAAATAATTTGACCAGCTCTCTGTCCTGTTTATCTATCTTCACTTATGGAAGGAACATAAGAGAATTATCTCTGTTCTGTGTTGGGTCTTACACTAATTCTATTTGCTGGTAACAGTTTGTTGCATCAATAGTTGTTATAATAAATAAATAATGGTCATCAATATTTAGATAGCATATGATGTGTTGTGCTTCCTCAGGCAGTAAAAATACACAGGCAAGGAGATACATCTACTATGTGAATCTCTGCTTGCTTTCATACCACTTCCTCTACAAGGCTTTCAAACAGTCCCTAGTAAGTGTTTTTCAGTGTGAGTGGTTGAAATTTTAAGAAAATGAACCTGGAGGTTATGGGACAGGTGGATGAGTACAGGGAATACTTAGGGATAAGGAAATCCTGATTCTCTTTTAATAGTGAAGACATGCAACAATGAAGATATGGCTGAGCATCCAAGCAATAGGAAAGAAAAGGGAGGAATGTGTGTGTAGGAGCTAGATAATAACATAAGAGGTGGAGAGAAGCAATGCATTAGAAAATTTACATTCGTTCCCTTGTCAAGTTTAAAATTTTTAAATAAAATTTCATACAAGTTTAACAGAAAGGAAAATCACTGTAAAATATCAGAAATAAGTTAAAATGTTACATTTTTCAATAGTTGAAATATGGATGTTTTTCTTCTTTTCTCTCCTTTTAATACTGAGCATATGTTTCTATAAGGGGAAAATACACTTTAAAAAAATTTCACTGTGCCTCCTCATCTTTTTTGTTTGTCTTCTGAAACCAGTACACCTATCTATTTTTTCTACATAAACTGTTAAAATAATTTTTTAAAACCTAAAGATATTTTATGTGGAGTAAAAATATCTTGGCATTTATTTAAACATCCTTTTTGTAGCCTTAAAAATTCTTCCCAGCTTTGATATTACACTTGTAATTTTGGTAGGGGAATACAAAGTATAGGGATATTTAGGTGTATTCCTAGTTCTTCAAAGCTTGCCTCATACACCTACTTTTCTACTCTATCTTCTAATACTCTTTCCATGACACATTTAATTTGTTTTTTTTTTTGTGCCCCTTCAACTGAAACGACACCATTTACCCTTTTTTTTGGCCACAATCCCAAGGCTAAATCTCTTCTCTCCTTTCATTTTTCTTGGCCTCACTGTTGTCCTCAGTGTGTTACATGATCCTATCCTTAAACTAAAAACAAGTTGTGTAAAGAAAATGATACTATGAATTAGCTGAAAAGTTACGTTTTTCTAAACCACTGCACAGGTCAATTAAATGGCCACTATAGAAGCATTTGGAGAAGTTGAAAGAGAAAACAGATGTTTGAAAATAGAATTTTGAATGTAAGATTATTTAGACAACAAATGATATTTATTTGAAAATTGATCAATCTTTCTGTATATCTGTCTAATCTTTGTTGTGTTAAACAATAACTGCCTGTGATATAATAAAAAACATCTTGATTTTGGTCTCACATCATTCCTTGAAAATATATTCATTTACTATATAGGCTGGCTTTTTACTCTGTGGGTATGAAAGACCCTTAAAACTGGACATTTTGTCTTCTGGGTATGTCCACATTTCCATAGCAGAGTACTTTTTACTTGAGTTCCCTTGACACAGGCAAACGAATGTCTTATCTGCGTAGTCAATGCAGCTCTTTCCTTAATTCCTTGAAATTCACTATTCAGCACCAGTTTCTGCTGCTTGGTCCTCTACCCCTCTAACAAGGCTTATTGTTAGGACAAAAGTTACCTTACTCTGGCTCTCTTTCTCTTTTATGTTTGCAGAATATACTCGAGTCCTTTAACTTGACAACCTTTGGGAGAGAAAACTTATTCTATCAAAAATTGAAACAAAATAAAACAAAATTGTCTCGTGGCTCAGCCTGCAAAGCAACTGGTAAGCCTATTGGTCTCTCTGTAGATTTTCAGTTGAGAGTGTCATCTTTATCATTTTCTTTACACAAGTTTTTAGTTTGTAAAAAAAAAAGAAAAAAGAAAAGAAAAAGAGTATTCCCTATCTATAGGGATACACATGTCAATGTGTAATGATGCTTACTACTGATGTTCACTTTCTCCAGAATTAAGGTGAAGGAGGTATTTTATTTTACACATAGTAGCTTATACCTCTAATCCCCTACCCCTATCTTGTCCCTCCCCATTTTTCTCTCTCCACTGGTAACCTCTAGCTTGTCCACTGTAGCTATGAGTCTGTTTCTTTTTTCTTATGTTCACTAGTTTGTTTTATTTTTTAGATTCCAAGTATAAGTAATAATATACAATATTTGTCTTTCTCTGTCTGACTTATTTCACTAAGCATAATATCCTTCAGATCTATCCATGTTGTTGCAAATGGCAAAGTTTTATTATTTTTTAGGACTGAGTAGTATTCCGTTGTTGTGTGTATGTATGCGTGTGTGTGTGTGTGTGTGTGTGTGCATGTATATATATACTATATATGTGTATATATCACATCTTCTTTATCCATTCATCTGTTGATGGACACAGGTTGATTCTATATCTTAGCAATTGTAAATAATGCTGTTATGAATATTGAGGTGCATGTATCTTTTCAAATTAGCATTTTCATTTTCTTTGGGTATACACTGAGGATTGGAATTGCTGGATCATACAGTAGTTCTATTTTTAGTTTTCTGAAAACCTTCATACTGTTTTCCACAGGGGCTACACAAATTTACATTCCCACTAACAGCATACAAGGGTTCCCTTTCTCCACATCCCCACCAATATTTATTATTTGTGGTCTTTTTGATGGTAGCCATTCTGACAGTTGTGAGGTGATGCCTCATTGTGATTTTGATTTGCATTTCTCTTGATGATTAGCAATGTTGAGCATCTTTACATGAACCTCTTGGCCATCTGTATGTCGTCTTTGGAAAAAAATGTCTATTCAGGTCTTCTGTCCAGTTTTGAATCAGGTTATTGTTTTTTTGATATTGAGTTGTATGAGCTGTTTAGATATGTTTGGATATTAACCCCTTGTCAGTCATTCCATTTGCAAATATTTTCTCCCATTCAGTAGATTGTCTTTTCATTTTGTTTCTACTTTCCTTCACTGTTCAAAAGGTTTTAAGTCTAATTAGGTCCCATTTGTTTATTTTTGCTTTTATTTCCCATGCCTGAGGAGACAAATACAAAAAAAAATATTGCTAAGATGTATGTCAAAGAGTGTACTGCTTATGTCTTCTTCTAGAAGTTTTATGGTTTCCCATCTAACATTTAGGTTTTTCTCACTGCTTTAGTTTCTAAATCAACGGGGATAATCTCTCAGGATAACTTTTAGGATTAAATGAGAACAACAGTGGCCAAACTGTAGTACCTACTGTTATTTTGATGTTCTTATATTTTTATATTCTTATAACATACTGTTATAAAAATGTGTATTGTGCTACTTTTTGATGGAATATTTTATATATTTATTAAGTTCATTTGGTTGAATGTGTCATGTAAGGCCTGTGTTTCCTTGTTGACTTTCTGTCTGTATGACTAGTCCATCGATGTAAGTGAGGTGTTAAAGTCTCTTTCTATTATTGTGTTACTCTTAGTTTCTATCTTTGTCTGTTAATATTTGCTTTATATATTAGGTTGTCCTATGCTGAGTGTGTATATATATATATGTATATACTATTGTTATATCTTCTTCTTGAATTGATCCTTTGATCATTATGTAATGTCCTTCTTTGCCTCTTGTAACAGTCTGTTTTAAAGTCTGTGTTTTCTGATATAAGTATTTCTACCCCAGCTTTCTTTTGATTTCCATTTGTATTGAACAGCTTTCTCCATCCCTTCACTTTCAGTTCATGTGTGTCTTTAGATCTGAAGTGAGTCTCTTGGAGGCAGCATATATATGGGTCTTATTTTTGTATCCATTCAGCCACTCTATGTATTTTGATTTGAGCAGTCTATTTACATATAATTATTGATATATACGTAATTGTTGCCACTTTGTTAATTGTGGTTGTTTTGTAGTTCTCTTTTGTTCCTTCCTTCTTCTTTTGTTTTATTCTTTATGATTTGATGACAATCTTTAGTTATATGTTTGGGTTCCTTTCTCTTTTTTTGTGTATTATCTATTATAGATTTTTGGTTTTGTTTAGCATGAGTTTTATGTATAGCATTCTCTCTATATACTTTATTATTTTAAGTTATCTCTTAATTTCAAATGCATTTCAACAACCTCCAATTTTTACTCTCCTCCCCTCATGATTACTATTTTTATTCACCATATTTTACACCTGTTTTGCATATTCCTTAATTTTTATTGTGGATATAGATTATTTTACTCCTTTTGCTTTCTAAACTTCTTACTTACTTTGTACATGGTTGATTTACTATCTTTTCTGTATATTTGTTTTTGCCAAAGTTCTTTTCTTTCATAATTTTCTTATTTCTGGCTGTGGCCTTTTCTTTTTCACTTAGAAAAGTCCCTTTAACATTTCTTGTGAAGCTGGTTTGGTGGTGCTAAACTCTTTTAACTTTTGCTTTTTTGTAAAACTTTTGATCTCTCTATCAAATCTGAATGAGAGCCTTGCCAGGTAGAGATTCTTGGTTGTAGGTTTTTTCCTTTCATCGTTTAAAGTAAATATATCATGCCACTGCCTTCTGGCCCACAGTGCTTCTGCTGAAAAGTCAGCTGATAACCTTATGGTAGTTCCCTTGTACATAACTTGTTGCTTTCCCCTTGCTGCTTTTAATATTCTCTTTATCTTTAATTTTTGCCATTTTAATTACAATGTTTCTTGGTGTGGTCCTCTTTGAGGTAATCCTGTTTGGAAATCTCTGTGCTTCCTGAACTTGGATATCTGTTTCCTTTCCCAGGTTAAGAAAGTTTTCAGCTATTACATCTTCAAGTAAAATCTCTGCCACTTTGTCTTTCTCTTCTCCTCCTGGGACCCCTATAATGTAAATGTTATTTCACTTGATGTTGCCCCAGAAATCTCTGGGACTTTCCAAATTGCTTTTTTAAATTTTTTAAAAATTTTTTCTGTTCAGCTTCAGTGATTTCCACTTCACTGTCTTCCAGCTCACTGATTGTTCTTTCATATCATTTAGTATACTGTTGTTTCCTTGTAGTATATTTTTCATTTCAGTTATTGAATTCTTCATCTCTGTTTGATTGTTCCTTATATTTTCTATCTCTTTATTAAAAACTTCTAACTGCTTGCTCTATTTATCCATTCATCTCCAAAGTTTTTTGATCATGTTTATGATTATTACCTTGAACTCTTTCTCAGGTTGAAAGGTATCTCCACTTCACTTAGTTTTTCTTTTGGAGTTTTATCTTGTTCCTTCATTGGGAACATGTTCCTTTGTTGCCTCATTTTGCCTTTTTTGCTTTTTTTATATCTATGTATCTAATAGTTGGCTATGTTTCCCAGTCATGAATAAGTGACCTTTTATAGGAGATCCTGTGCATTTCAGAAGCACACTCCCCTCTGCTCATGAGAGCCATATGCTTTAGAGGTGCCCTCTATATGGGCTGTGTGGGTTCTTCTATTGTAGTGGGCTGACAACTGTGGGCAGGCTGGTGGGTGTGACTGGGCCTCAGTTTGGTTGGTTGTCAGGCCCTGCCTTATGTGGAGGCTGTCAGCTGCTGGTTGGCAGAGCCAGATCATGAAGAGTCTGGCTGTGGAAACCCAGTGGTCCTGGGGCTTTTGCTGGCTTACTGGTAGGCAAGGTCAGGGTCCGGGAGCTCCTAGAGCCAGTGCCCATTCACCGAATCCTGGTGCTTGTGCCAGCCCACTGGCAGGCAGAGCCAGGTCATGGGGTCTGGCTGCAGCGCCCAGGGGTCCCAGAGCTGATGTCTGACTGTTGTGTGGAGCTGGTTCCTGACACGGCTGGTTGAGGGACCCGTGGTGTCCTGAAGCTTGTGTTGGCCTGCTGGTGGATGGGGCTGGGCCTCAGCTGGTCCCAGGGTTGATGCTGGCCTGCTGGTGTGTAAGCTGTGTCCTGTCATGTCAGACTGCAGGACAGGTTTTCACCCACTGGTGGCTGGTTTTCACCCACTGGTGGGTGAGACTGGTCCCAAGTCTAGAGAGCTTTCTTGCGGGTAGGGCCAGGGCCCAGAGGATACTGGGGCTGGTGCCTGCCCACTGGTGGGTGTAGTTAGGTCCCAGGATCACTGGTTGCAAGGGCCCTGGGGGTCCTGGATCTAGTGCCTGAACACTGTTGTGTGGAGCCTAGTCCTGGGCCCTCTGGTGGGCAGGCTGTATCCAGGGGTGCCTGTGGGCTCAGAGGGTCTGAAGGCAGCCTGTCTGCTGGTTGGTGATGCTGTGTCCCTGACCAGTTAGATGCTTGGTATCCCAATATTGGTTCCTACAGGCTTGTGGGTGAGGGCAAGTCTGGGTCCTGAGGTTAATCTAGAGGAAGGATTCCAAAATGGTGCTTACCAGCACCAGTATACACGAGATAGAATGAGCTCCCAAAAATGTCTTTTGGCAGTGTCTACGTCCCAGAGTGAGCTCCAGTTGCCTCCTAACTCTCCAGGAAATTCTCCAAGATCAGCAGGTAGGTGTGAAACAGGCTCCTTTCAAATTACTGCTTCTGCAAAGTATCTTAAAGCTGTGAGATTTTGTGTGCTCCCTTTAAGAGTGGAGTCTCTATTCCCACAGCTCTCTGGCTCTCCTGAAAGTAAGCTCTGCTGGTCTTCAAAGCCAAGTGTTCTAGGAGCTTGTGTTCCTGGCACAGGATCTCCCAGATTAGGAGTCTGATGTGAGGCTCAGACACCTCGTTCCTTGAGGAGAACCTCTGTAATAATCATTATTCTCATGTTAGTGGATCACCCACCTGGGGGTATGGATCTTGAATATAACACAACTCAGTCCTTCCTACCCATCTCATTGTTGTTCCTTCTTTATGTCTTTAGTTGTAGAAGTTCTTTTCTGGTTTTTTAGTTGTTTTGTAAATAGTTGTAATTTTGGTGTGCCCATGAGAGGAGGTGAGCTCAAGGTCTTTCTACTTTGTCATCTTGCTGGTTTTTTCATTCAATATTATGACCTGCTTATAGTTACATCACACTTTTATATATATATTTTATCCATATCTGTCTTTTAATTGGTATACTTTATTTACATTTGATGTAATCACTGTTTTCTTAAGGCTTAAGTCTGGCATTTTATTTTTTTTATTTTCTGTTTGTTCCTTATTTTTTATTACTTTGTTTTATTTCCTTTCCTCCTATATGTTACTAGAACATTTTTTAGAATACTATTTTAATTTATCCATACTATTTTAGGTATATCTCTTATATAATATTTTATTGGTTTCTCTAGTTATTGCATTACACATAGATAATTTATCAGAGTCTACTGGGTTAAACATTTTAACAGTTTGAGTTTAGTGTAGAAATATTTCATTGTTTTAACTCAACAATCCTCTATAGTTTATAACTGTCTTAAATATTTCCTCTACATATATTGAGAATCACATCAGAAAATATACTTCTTGTTATAACACTTAAACATATATTAGAAAACTCAAAAGGAGAAAGAAAACCTTTTGCTCTTTTTATTGTTCTTTCTTCTTTTCTGATGTTCTAAGATTTATTTTACCATTCCTTTTTATTTAAGTAATTTCCTTTGGACATTCTTTTAGAGTAGGTTTACTCATGATCTGATAATGTTTTTATTTCCTTTTCATTTTATGTCATGGCTACTGTGAATAGTGCTGTAAAAAATATGAAGGTGCAGATTCTCTTCAAAATACTGATTTAATTTCCTTCTGACATATACCCAGAAGTGAGACTACTGGATACATGACAGTTGTTTTTAATATGTTTTGAGGAACCTCCATACTGTTTTCCAGAGTGGCTGCACCAATTTACGTTCCAGCCAACAGTGCACAAAGTTCCCTTTTCTCCAAATCTTTGCAAACATTTGTTGTCTTTTGTCCTTTTGAAAATAGTCATTCTAAGAGGTGTGAGGTGGTATCTTATTATGGCTTTGATTTACATTTTCCCTGATGATTAGTGATATTGAACATTTTTTCATGTACATGTTTGTCTCCTTGGGAAAAAATATTTACTCAAGTTCTTTCCCATTTTTAAACAGGCTTTTTGCTATTGAATTGTGTATGAGTACCTTTTATATTTTGGATATTAAACATATATTTTTAAATATCAGATAGGTGAATATTTTCCCATTCTATAGGTAGGCTTTTCATTTTGCTGATTGTTTTTTTAAATTTTATTTATTTATTTATTTATTTATTTATTTATTTATTTATTTATTTATTTTTGGCTGTGTTGGGTCTTCATTTCTGTGCGAGGGCTTTCTCCAGTTGCGGCAAGCAGGGGCCACTCTTCATCACGGTGCACGGGCCTCTCACTATCATGGCCTCTCTTGTTGCGGAGCACAGGCTCCAGACGTGCAGGCTCAGTAGTTGTGGCTCACGGACCTAGTTGCTCCATGATATGTGGGATCTTCCCAGACCAGGGCTCGAACCCGTGTCTGCTTCATTAGCAGGCAGATTCTCAACCACTGCGCCACCAGGGAAGCCCCTTGCTGATTGTTTATATTGTTGTGCAGAAGCTTTTAAGTTCGATATTGTCCCATTTGTTTATTTATGATTTTATTGTTTTCACTTTTGGTGTCATATCCTAAAACTCATTGCCAAACCCAATGTCAAGGAGGATTTCCCTATGTTTTTTCCTAACAGTTTTACAATCTTTGGTCTTAAATTTAATTTGTTAATCCATTTCAAGTTAATTTTTGTGAGTAGTGTAAGATAGGGGTCAAATTTCATTTTTTGGCATGTGAATATCCAGTTTTCACAATACCCATTTATTGAAGAGCCTATCATTTTCCTATTTAGTATTTTTGATTTCCTTGTCAATTATTAGTTGACTGAATGTGCGTGGGTATATTTCTGGGCTCTCAATTGTGTTCCATTTTTCTATGCATCTTTTTTTATGACAATAACATACAGTTTTGTTCACTAGAGCTTTGTAATAAAGTTTATAATTAGGAATTGTGATGCTTCCAGTTTTGTTTTTTCTTTGTGAAGATTGCATTGGCTATTCTGGGCCTTTCATATTTCCATACAAATTCTAGGATTTTTTTTTTCATTTCTGTGAAAAAAGCCATTGGAATTTTGATAAGGATTGCATTGAATCTATAGATTGGTTTGGTGTGTTGTATGGACATTTTCACACTACTAATACTTATGATCCATGAACATGTGATATATTTCTGTTTATTTGTGTCTTCTACAATTTTTTAATAAATTTTTTGTAGTTTTCATCATACAGGTCTTTCACCTCCTTGATTAAATTTATTTCTAATGATTTTATTTTTGATGCTATTGTAAATGGGATTGTTTTTTTATTTCTTTTTCAGATAGTTTGTTGTTAGTGTATAGAAATGAAACTGATCTCTATATGATGATTTTGTATCCTGCAAGATTAATGAATTTGTTGATTAGTTCTCACAGATTTTTGGTGGGGTCTTTAGGATTATCTGTATAAGAGAATAACATCTGCAGGGAAAATTTTACATCTTCCTTTGTTATTTGGATACTTTTAATTTTTCTTGCCTGATTGCTCTGTCTAGGACTTCCAATACTATGTTGAATAAGACTGGTGAGAGTGGGTATCCTTGTCTTGTTCTAATCTTAGTGGGAGAGTTTTCACTCTTTTACTATTGAGTATTATTTTAGATGGGTGTTCGTCATATATAGACTATATTATGTTGAGATACATTTCTTCTATACCAATTTGTTGAGGGTTTTATCATTATACAATGCTGAATATTTTTAAATGCTTTTCTTCATCCATTGAAGTCATCCTATGATTTGTATTTTGTATTTTATTAATGTGGTATATAATATTTATTGATTTATTTATGTGGAACCATCCTTGCACTGCAGAGATAAATCCCACTTGATTATGGTATATGATCATCTTAATGTGCTGTTTTATTTGGTTTGCTAGTATTTTTTTAAAGAACTTGTGCATCTGTACTCATCAGGGATACTGGACCATAGTTTGCTTGTATTGTCCGTATTTGGCTTTGGCATCAGAGTAATGCTGCCCTCATAATATGAGCTTGGAAGTGTTTCTGCCTCATCAATTTTTTGGAAGAGTTTGAGATGACTGGTGTGAATTTTCTTTAAATATTTGGTAGAATTAACCAGTGAAAACACCTAGCCCTGGGAATTTCTTTGTTGTGAGATTTTGATTACTATTTTAATCTCTGTATTCATTATTGGTCTGTTCAGATTTTCTGTTTCTTCATGATTCAGTCTTGGTAGAGTGTATGTTTCCTGAAATTTATTCATTTCTTATAGATTATGCAATTTGTTGACATCAGATTGTTCATAGTATGCTCTTATGATCCTTTCTATTTCTGTGGTATCAAACATAATGTATCATCGTTTATTCCTCATTTTGTCTTCTCTCCTTTTTTATTAGTTAATATAGTTAAAGATTTGCCAATTTTGTTTATCTTTTAAAAAAATACCTCTTAGTTTCATTTATCTTTTCTGTTGTTTTTCTGGTCTCTATTTCATTTGTTTCTGCTCTGCTCTTTGTTATTTCTTTCCTTCTCCTAACTTTGGGGTAGTTTGTTCCTTTTTTCTACTTCCTTTAGGTATAAAGTTTGGTTGCTTACATATGCTTATATATCTTTTTTGTTCTTAAAAACAAGCTTTTTTTGCTATAAATTCCCTCTTAGAACTGCTTTTGTTGCATCCAATAAGTTTTGATATATTAAGTTTCCATTTTTCTTCCTTTCAAGACATTTTATTTCCTCTTTGATTTCTTCTTTGAGCCATTTATTGTTCAGGGGTTTATTGCTTAATTTCCACACATTGTGATTTTTTTTTCGTTTTTCTTTCTGCTATTATTTTATACTTCCTGGTTGAAAAGTACTATGTATGATTTCAGCCTTTGCTGAGACTTGTTTTGTGACATATCATATCATCTATTCTGGAGAATGCTCTGTATGCTCCTGGGAAGAATATGTATTCTGCTACTATTTGGTGGAATGTTCTGTATATATTTGTTGGGTCTATTTTGTCCAAGGTATAGTTCAAATCCAATGTTCTCTTATTGATTTTGTATGTGGATGATCTATCTATTTTTAAAAGTGATGCATTGAAGCCCCTCCTAGTCATGTACTGTTGTCTATTTCTCCTTTCAGATTTGTTAGTATTTGCTTAATATTAGGTTGGCCAAAAAGTTCGTTTGGGTTTTTCCATAAGATATTAAGGAAAAACCCAAACAAACTTTTTGGCCAACCCAATATTTTTAGGTGGTCCGATGTGGAGTGCATGTATTTACAAATTTTAAATACTTTTGATGAACTGACCTCTTTATAAGTATATAATGACCTTCTTTGTTTATTAGTATTTTGCTTGACATAGAATAGTTACTCCTGATATCTTTTGGTTTCCAATTGCATGAAATATATATTTTATCCCTTCACTTTGATTCTGTGGATGTCTTTGAAGCTGAAGTAAATCTCCTACATGCAGCATATAGTTTGGTCTTGTTTTAAAATTCATTCAGCAACTCCTTTGCTTTTTGAATGGAGAATTCAATTCAATTCTCTTTCTTTGTTGAACCTCTCATTTTGTCTGTATATTCTTTTCCTAATTTTATTTAGTAATCTGTCTGGGTTTACTTGTAGTTTACTGAAGTTCTTTAAGAGAGTTATTCTGAATTCTATGTTGAGGAGTTCATACAATCTCCATTTTTTATGGTCAGTCATTGGAGTTTTCTTTGTGGTATCATGTTTTCTTGATTAGTCATGATCCTTGTGGTTCTGCTTTGGTGTCTGCACATTTGAGGAAGTAAGAACCTCTTCTACTCCTTACAGACTGGCTTCAGCTGCAAAGACCTTTACATGTCAGCCCAGCCTGAGGTTCTAGGTGAACCATATCATGGTTCTAGATACCATATCATGGTATCTGCAGGCAGGCTTGCTCCTGGAGTACTTGGGCAGACAGGTCTGGTTCCTGGGCCCTAGGTGGGCAGTCTTGGTGCTTATGTTCACAGGGATGGATCTAGAGCCTAGGTTCACTGGGGTGGGTCTGGTTGCTTGCGTTTGATGTGATGGGCCTACAACCTGAGTCTGTGTGGGCAGACCTGGATGTTGGATCCACAAGGGCCAACCAGACACTAAGTTTCACTGGTGTGGCCTGACATCTGGGTCCATAGGGGTCTGTGTAATACTAGCATGTGCTGGGTTGCTGGTTTCACAGGAGTTCACCTAAGCCTGAGGCTGGGGAGTTGGCCTGACACCAATGTGAACATGGAGCCTGGGGCTACATTTGTTGGCCTGAATCTCGAACTTTGGGAACCAGTCTGGCACTGAGGCAGACCCAGAGCCTGGGTGCATGGGAGCCAGCCTTGAGGCTGGGCTGCTGCTAGAGTATTTTTACAGCCTGGGTCTATAGTAGTTGGGCTGGCACTGTGGTCATACTGGACCCTGGATTCACATATGTCCACCTGGACCCTGGGTTCTAGGGGCTGATTGGGAGCCTGGAGCCACAGGAGTCATGGGAGCTGGCCAGTACTAGATTATGCCTAAAGCCTGGATTTGAGGGAGTCTACTGATGGCTCTGTGCCACTGCAGCCAGACTGTGCCAGAGTGGGCTGGAAGCCTGGGTTTGCAAGAGACTGCCTGGAACATGGGGTCACAGGAGCTGCCTAGGGCCATGGAAACTGGTTAGTGTTGGGGTAGGCTCAGAGCTTGGATTTGCAGGAGTCTTCAGGGAACCACCTAGGAATGTGGGAGTTGTTCTAGGGCAGGAGCAGCCCAGCTGGGACTGAGTCCCTGGGACTCAGGATCCACAGTGAAGTCAGATGCTTACTTCACTCTCCTTGTCCAGTGGGGAAGGTGTCTCACTCCAAACTGGGTTACTTGGTCTTGGGAGTGGGATGATGGAAGTAAAATGAATCTATTTTTCCTACTGTCCTGAACATGTCTTTTTTAATTTGTGTGCTTTACCCAAGTGCTGTAATCTGTCACCTAGAATCCTTGGTTCTTGTGAAGGTATTTTTGTGCACAGATGTTTTTCAAACTGATTTTTCTGGCTGAGGAGATGAACACTAGAAATTCCTTTGCTGTCATTTTGCTCAATTCACTGAATTTTTTATCTTTCCTTTCCATTTGGTGATTGAGCCCATCCAGTAAACTTTTGGGTTTTTTTAATTTGTTAGTTTTATAATTTTCATTTATTTCTTCATATCTTCTGTTTCTTTGATGAGAATTTCTTTTTTTCCCCATTTGTGTCAATCATGTTTATAATTTTCATGGAACCTTTATGATAGCTGCTTTAAAATCCTGTCACAATTCAACATCTGTGTCATCTCAGTGTTGGCATCTGTCGATTATTTTTCACTTTCAACTTGAGATTTTCTCTTTTGGTGGGACAAATGAGTTTTCATTGTTTCCTAGATATGGTGGGTATAATATTAAAAGACACTGGATCTTATTTAAATCTTCTGTTTTAGTAGACTTTCTCTGACACTGTACCAGTGGAAAAAAGGGTAGTATTGCCTTGTTACTTCTAGAAAGGGGTAAAAGTTCAGGTTTCCCACTAGACCTCCTTTGATGCCTTTGGTAGGGAAAGTTTACTTCATTGGTTGGATGGAGCATATACTTCAGATTCCCCACTAGGCTTTCACTGACATTACTCTGGCTGTGAGGGAGAGGAGTTCCTGGTTACTGGTTTCTAGGTGGCCTCCACTAACACAATGGGAAGAGAGAGGAATCGTTATCATGATGTGACAGTGAAAGTTGCATTCCCACTCTGCATCCTCTTACACAGGCCTTGGGGATATATGGTGCCTTATGGTGGTTGGAGTCAGCATCCCCACTTGCTCTCCACTGACACTATGGAGGGGGTCCTTGTCACCACTGGACTGGGATGAAACCCCCAGCTCCTCACTCTGTCTGCTCTGAAACCAGCCTGGGGAACAGGCTGCAAGGGTGACTCATTACAGCCCAGAAAGAACAGAAGTCTAGGGTATTCATTTGGCCTTTGCTGATGGGGGTGAAGATGGTACCATGGGTTCCTTCACCATGTTTGCTGAGATAAGACAGTTATTGTCTAAAATTTCTGCCTTGCTGGGTTGCCTTTTTCCTGGTCTTAGGAAGAACAAGCTTTCTTGTTGCTTTTTTGTTGTTGTTGATCTCATTGGCTTTTCCAAGTTGCCACCTTCTTTAGCACCAAGTCTGGAATATGTGAGGCATAAAGAAAACCCGGGTATGATGGTCAGTTTCATGTGTCACTGTGGCTATGCTGTAATACCCAGTTAGTTATTCAACCGAACATTAACCTAGGTGTTACTGTGAAGGGATTTTTGTACATGTGATTAAAGTCTGTCATCAGATTACTTAAAGTGAGGAAGGTTATTGTACGTAATCTTTGTGAGTTTGACTTAATCAACTAAAAGGCCTTGAGAGCAAAATTGAGGCTTCCTTGAAGAAAACAAATTTTGCTGGTGGATGCAGCTTCAGCCTGTGCCTGAAAGTACTAATCTGCCTTTCCCAGTGGACCGCATGACAGCTTTTGAACTTGCCTTGCCAACCTCCTCAATCATATAGGCCATTTCCCTGCAATAAATATTTTCATACCAGGAAGTGATGTTCTGCTGTAACAAATGCCTAAAATATGGGAGTAGTTTATAATTGGATAATGGGTAGAGGCTGGAAACATTTTAGGAAGCATGATAGAAAAAGCCTAGATTCCCTTGAACAGACTGTTGGAAGAAATATGAATATTAAATACTGCCAGTGAGGACTCAGGAGGAAGTAAGGAGCATGGTAGAGAAAGCCTGTATTGTCTTAGAGAATACATACATCATCATAAGCAGAAGGTTGGTAGAAATATTAATGTTGAAGGTTCTTCTAATGAGAACTCCAAAGGAAATGAGGAACATATTACGGAAAATAGAGGAAAGGAGGTTATTTCTGTATAATGGAGAAAACTTAGCTGAACTGAGTACTATGTTTATGTGAAAGCAGATTTTGTAAGTAATGAACTTAGATATTTAGCTGAAGAAAAGTGGACAGTGATAGTTCTTCAGTGCTTAGCTTTTGTTGAAAATCCTGGTCTAGTCTTGGGTGCAAATTATCTCTTAGAGTATACGAAAAACAAACGTTTTTCAGGCTTTGTTTTTGGTTTTTGTTTGTTCGTTGCAAAACCTGGGATCATGTTCCAAGAAAAGTAACCACCCTGTCAGTAGGCTTTCCTTCTAGCTTTGTTCTTATTTCTAGCTAGTCTTATAACTTCAAGAAGTCTTTCCTTTTTCAAAACTATTCTTTTGTAATTATCATAATTGTAAAAAATAATTTAGTTACACTACAAATCTAGCATGTGATCATGAGATGTTCCCTATGTAAGCCTCTTTAATAGTTCTCACTGCTCATAAACTTCCTTCTAACTCTGCTGGGCTTCACTTGAAGCAAGCCCAACACCAAGGTTTTCTTCTCCTCTGGGTGATTCTAAAACAAGTGATCTGTAGACCCACCAAGAAAAAACAAATAAGATCTTAGTCTTCTTGGTCTGTTTCTTCCTTATACGTTTTTGTTTCTAATCCCTGTTTCACTTTACTTATTCTCAGAACAAAACCATTGATACTGATTGCATTTCCCATTCCAAGTGAAGGGTCTTTGACTTTGCTGATATTATTTCCTCTGTGTTCAACTTTCTGTACTCCCTTCCTGTGTTTAATTTCTATTTACCTTATTTTTATAAGTAAACAAAAATGCCAAACATATGACCATTTTACATGACCTCTCTTCCACAAACACCCACTGTGAGGTTAGGGAACTGTCTTCTTCATTTTCTTTATTTACAACTTTTATAATTTTATCATTTGATCCTGCAAATACCTGTTTACTTAACTGTCTCATTTACCAGACCTTTAGCTTCTTGAAGATAGTGATCATAGTTGGTTGTTTGTTTTTTACTGGGTAGTATAACACATTTACATAGTGGGCACTTAATATATGTTGACTGAAATAAACTAGAACATCATAAACAGACATTCTACCACATTTCTAAACTATGTTTTTATTATATATATAATATAGTATTACACTATAATAACAAAAATCTCTTAATTCACTACAGAATATCAATGATCTTATAAGACAAGATTTCATATTTTCAAATATACATTCAGTTTACTCAAATGTAGGTATTTATAGAGTGAAAGTTGGCAGGAGTTTAATAGAAAATAGCCAAAACTTTGCAGTTTGTGGCACGGAGCTTAAGAAGAAACTGTTTCTTGTTTGTACAAACATAGAGAATTTAGGTCACTAGACTATCCTTACATAGATTGAAACTGGGCCAGGTTATAGGCTAACCATCCTGCTCTCTGGCAAAATGTGCCCTGGGATGCTTAATGACCACAGATGATCAGGACTTCAGCTTTATGTCTCATCTAATAAGATCTCTTATCTCTCAAGACACTAAAATGAAGTATGAGTCATAAGGAAATCAATAGTGTTGTATTCAAACAAAGCTATTTAGACCAAAACACATTCCATTTTCTCATTAGCCATGGAGCCAAAGAAGTAAGGGTGGAGGATCTGCATTCATTTGAAATGGCACACAGATGGACCTCTTGGTTCCCACTGCCTAGTGAAGGCTCCAAAGTGCACACAATTAAATGTATTTTATTAAAACTAACGTTAAAAATGCATGTTGTTTCCTCCCATTTATCCAATAATTGATTAATTACAGCCTGCTTTATTTCTCTCAGTGTCATTTTCTAGTTTCATTTGTCCTTTACATTTTTGAAGTTTGGTTGGCTTTGGGAATTGTGTTTTAACTGAATTTTTAAAAGATTTGAAGATATTTGATTTCCTTTGAAAGAACATAATGTATCAATTTTCTAAAGTCATTAGTTGGTATATATGGATTTATTACTTCCCATTTTTTATGCTTTCCAACACAAAGCAGAGGTTATATAACTGGAAAGGCAAGATGGTTGTTTCTAACACCTTAGGAATTTGTTCATATTCTACTTCAATGTTATGAAATAGAAATATAACGTGAGTCACATATATAATTTTAAATTTTCTAGTAGCCATATTAAAGAGAATAAAAGAAACAATGAAATTAATTTTAGTGCTGTTATCTTATTTAACCTAGTGTGAAATAAAATTCATATTTTATGGCAAGACAAGAAACATTTAAACATAAAAAAAATTCTTCTCTGCCCTTTGGCTTCCTCTACCCACCCCCTACTGTGCATTGTGTATCTGCATTATACATCTACCAAACATCCCTCATTGGCAGAAATATCTGCTCAGCCATACAGAACAACATGCTCCTAGCATCAACAAGACAACTCCCTAAGAGGTAACATTCCTTCTTGATCTTGTAAAGGGCCACAGTGACACTTAGATCTGGATTGTGAATAATATGTCATTTAATGTAAAGCCAGCCCTGTGTCTCAAAAAACTTATATAACTGTGCCATGACTTCTAACTGGTGGAACAGTTCTCAGAGCTTTCAGTGATATTCTTCATGGGTTATAATCCTCAAATTTGGCTCAAATAAAATTTTCCATTTCTTTCTTCAATCGACTGTTTAATTTTTTATCACCTGGTGACATTAGTATTGTACATCCAGAATGTTAGCATTTCAACATGCAATCAATATAAATATTATCAATGAGTTATTATTTTACTTTTTTTCTTAGTAATAAATGTTTGAAATCTAGTGTGTATTTTACCCTTAGAGCATGTTTAAATTTACACTAACCTCACTTAAAGTGTTTAAGTGGCTACCATAGTGAACATCATGGCTCTACTTGATCTAACTATAGCACCACAATAATAATAAATCCCTTTGGAAGTTGCATCATTGCATTTCACCATGTCCAAATATTAAAATCTCTTGAATATTACTCTCTCCCTCCATCACTACCACCACCAAAACAAATACAAAAAAAAGTGTGATTAATTTTACTTCAAAATGTCTGCAGACTGTACAGGATGTGATGGGTTTATGATCAGTGCTTAGAAAGCAGTTAACATTTGAATTAAGCCACATGAAGATAAAAACAGGCGATTACCCATTTTAACAGCTGCTAAGTGGTGTTAATTGCTGGCTGTAGACCACAAGCTGAGCAATTTTCTGTGTATTATACAAACAGAACAAAATAAAATAGAAGTTTAAAAAAAGTATTATCCCCATTAAAATAAGGTACAGTATCTGGGAATATAATGTATCCTTATAACCTCTGCCATTTATGAAATTGACCATGAACAGATATTTATGAGAGAAATTATATATATATATATATGTGATTGCTCACTTTTATTTTCAAGTAGTAAATACTCAAAACATTCATACATACAGTTAGAAGTGTTCTAAACATTTCATAATTTATAAAACTGTCAGTGGATAAAGTTCCTGATATTTAAATTAATTAAGAAGAGATGTGGTTAAATGTTAGTTGCAGGGAGGTGGGAAATATAAAGCATAGTTAAATTAGTTCTGTTAAGAACTGTTTAAAGAAGTGGAATTTATTAGATCATTAGACTGTGCTGACTGAGCTAAGTTCTATCAATATTTATTGACATTTCAGCTTCTGGTTTTAGTTCCTGAAATGATGACTAAAAAAATATTATTGGTTTCCATTTCCAATCAGTGGGGTTGTGAAACAATAAACTGATCACATGGAGAAATTAAAAGTGTTTGGTTATATAAAATGGTAAACATGATCATTATAGTTTATTCTTATTAATGCGTATTGTTAAAATGAAGATATTGATTTGATATAGAATATTTCATGGTCTAGTTTAGGATATAAATTGATATTATTATTTTGGCAAAAGCTACTCACATACAGAGTCCCCTTGATTTCTTATTCTGTACAACCATCTGTTGATCAGTTTGGCTTTAGGGCATGAGTTTCCTAGTCCTATAATGTGACATGTATATTTTCAGTGGAGGTTATTGTGTTGCTACATTTGCCACCTGATGCATGTTGTAATTTTATCTTTTACTACTAGGTCATTTCCCAACTCTAGCCAGGCTTTAACTATTATCAAATGGCCTCAAAATTCCCCTCAACTTGATGAAATTTTAGACATGCTTGCTTCTTCCCTACTATTGGCCCCTGACCACAACCCCTTTTCATAGAGCATTTCCTTTAGAGCAATTACAAATTTTTTCTCTGTCCCTTTGAGATGTAAATCTCCCAACCTCTTCCAGTGTTATAACCCAGACATGTCTTTCTCAAGGATTGGGGACCATTTTTTTGAAACATAACATCAAGAAAGACAGGATTTCTATATACCAGTCTCTGTAAGATGACTGATGGCTGATTTGTTAAGCACCAATTAGCAAACACAGGTGGACTAATTATACTGACCAACCTCTCCCCTAATCCCCTCCAGTACTTTTCCACTAACTTATCCCAGTGCTTCAAAACTAATCTGACTTTTGTTTCAATGGACTTGGAGTTGAGTTCAATCTCTCTCCCCTACCACAATAGTCTAAATTCCTAATGTAATAGTCTTGAATAAAATTTTCCTTCCTCTTTAATTTCATCCTGTTTGACTCTGGTGCAACTTTTCTTTGATTTTCTCAAAAGCCCCATATCTGGGCATAGAAAAAGAGGGCCTTGCAAATTTACTATATATAATTAAGTCTTACACTTATGGCATTCTAAAATCATCTGCATTAATCTAGTACTGATCTCCGGTGGCCTCGGCCTGCAGCAGCTTGAAGGAGCGTTTCAGTTCCCAGCCAGTGCTGAGGTCAGGTCCTGGCGGTGAGAGCACCAAATCCTAACCACTAGACCAGTGGTCAGTGACAAGCCCCTGGCCCTATGGCTTTGCAGAAAAAGAATTCCCACAAAGACAGAAAGTAGTGAAAGAAGTACAGTATTTATTAAGGGAAAGAAAGAGTACAGTACATGTGGATAGACACACGGGCGGGCTCAGAGACAGAGTCACGTGCTCATGGCAGTTTGAATCACTTTTATGGGGCATTTCTTCCGTGTTTCCTTTGACCAATCATTTTGATTTGCCTGGCTCAGAGTCCATATTTGGTGTATCTCAGGATTTTCCCATGTGTGCACACATCTCTTAGCCAAGATGGATTCTACCAAAGAGGCCTATGGGTAAGTGAGCATCAGTAGGCATCACTCCCCTTTTGACCTCCAAGGAGCTTTTCTGCGCATGTGTAGTTGGGGAGGTCTCCTGACTTCAAGAATGAGGAATATGTGGTCTCTTATCTTCTTTCTGGGCAGGGCCCAGCCTCCTCTCTCAACTGTCCTGTTATTCCTGTCTCGGAGTATAGGTGCACAAGGAACGAACTCAAACCGTTTGCCCTGGTGGCCCATCTGTCTCCTGCCTCAGTACTACACAGCTCACAAAGATGTTTTATATGGAATTATTGGAGCATGGACAAAGGTATGGAAAGAAATATCATCTGGTTGCCTTGGTTACATTAGAGAAGTAGAGATGCTGAATGTGAAAGGAGAGAGGTAGAGCTTAACTCCTTTTATGCCTTCCTTGGTATTCTTTTTTTTTTTTTTTTCATTTTTTAAACATCTTTATTGGAGTATAATTGCTTTACAATGGTGTGTTAGTTTCTGCTTTATAACAAAGTGAATCAGTTATACATATACATATGTTCCCATATCTCTTCCCTCTTGCATCTCCCTCTCTCCCACCCTCCCTATCCCACCCCTCTAGGTGGTCACAAAGCACCGAGCTGATCTCCCTGTGCTATGCAGCTGCTTCCCACTAGCTATCTATTTTACATTTGGTAGTGTATATATGTCTATGACACTCTCTCACCCTGTCATATCTTACCCCTCCCCCTCCCCATAGCCTCAAGTCCATTCTCTAGTAGGTCTGTGTCTTTATTCCCGTCTTGCCACTAGGTTCTTCATGACCTTTTTTTTTTTTTTTTTCCTTAGATTCCATATATATGTGTTAGCATACTGTATTTGTTTTTCTCTTTCTGACTTACTTCACTCTGCATGGCAGACTCTAACTCCATCCACCTCACTACAAGTACCTCCATTTCATTTCTTTTTATGGCTGAGTAATATTCCATTGTATACACGTGCCATATCTTCTTTATCCATTCATCTGACGATGGGCACTTAGGTTGCTTCCATGTCCTGGCTATTGTAAATAGAGCTGCAATGAACATTTTGGTACATAACTCTTTTTGAATTATGGTTTTCTCAGGGTATATGCCCAGTAGTGGGATTGCTGGGTCGTATGGTAGTTCTATTTGTAGTTTTTTAAGGAACCTCCATACTGTTCTCCATAGTGGCTGTATCAATTTACATTCCCACCAACAGTGCAAGAGTGTTCCCTTTTCTCCACACCCTCTCCAGCATTTATTGTTTGTAGATTTTTTGATGATGGCCATTCTGACTGGTGTGAGGTGATACCTCACTGTAGTTTTGATTTGCATTTCTCTAATGATTAATGATGTTGAGCATTCTTTCATGTGTCTGTTGGCCATCTATATCTTCTTTGGAGAAATGTCTATTTAGGCCTTCTGCCCATTTTTGGATTGGGTTGTTGGTTTTTTTGTTATTGAGCTGCATGAGCTGCTTGTAAATCTTGGAGATTAATCCTTTGTCAGTTGCTTCATTTGCAAATATTTTCTCCCATTCTGAGGGTTGTCTTTTGGTCTTGTTTATGGTTTCCTTTGCTGTGCAAAAGCTTTTAAGTTTCATTAGGTCCCATTTGTTTATTTTTGATTTTATTTCCATTTCTCTAGGAGGTGGGTCAAAAAGGATCTTGCTGTGATTTATGTCATAGAGTGTTCTGCCTATGTTTTCCTCTAAGAGTTTGATAGTGTCTGCCCTTACACTTAGGTCTTTAATCCATTTTGAGTTTATTTTTGTGTATGGTGTCAGGGAGTGTTCTAATTTCATACTTTTACATGTACCTGTCCAGTTTTCCCAGCACCACTTATTGAAGAGGCTGTCTTTTCTCCACTGTATATACTTGCCTCCTTTATCAAAGAAAAGGTGACCATATGTGCGTGGGTTTATCTCTGGGCTTTCTATCCTGTTCCATTGATCTATGTTTCTGTTTTTGTGCCAGTACCAAACTGCCTTGATTACTGCAGCTTTGTAATATAGTCTGAAGTCAGGGAGCCTGATTCCTCCAGCTCCATTTTTCGTTCTCAAGATTGCTTTGGCTATTCGGGGCCTTTTGTGTTTCCATACAAATTGTGAAATTTTGTGTTCTAGTTCTGTGAAAAATGCCATTGGTAGTTTGATAGGGATTGCACTGAATCTGTAGATTGCTTTGAGTAGTAGAGTCATTTTCACAATGTTGATTCTTCCAATCCAAGAACATGGTATATCTCTCTATTTGTATCATCTTTAATTTCTTTCATCAGTGTCTTATCTTTGTATTCTTTTGTATGTTAAATTTTTGTTAATCTTGTAATTAAAACATATATACTAGGGTAAAAAAAAAATCCAAAACAAGAAGAAAAAAGCAAATTTGCAAACAAATATCACTGTGGCTGATGATTTCTTAGGGGAAATAATCTTTATTTATAAATGATAGATTTTAAAATGTATTTAGAAAGGAATTTTGAAGATATGTATTTGGGGGGAAATATAATTAAAGATAAAATGTCCTACAAACCCAGACATTTGTACAAAGGTAGAGGAGAAAGAAAGCAATTTTATTATTGAATACATTAAGCTAGAATGTAATGTGCATCAATTGCAGCCTACTAAAAGATTGCAAAGACAGAAAGAAATCTCAAGTGTGTACATAGCCAAGCAGATGCAGCCATTACGTATATGTTCTCAACATGAAGAATAACTAGTTCTCAGGTAAGAAGACTTGACACTACTATTTGTCAAAGATAATTTATCCTCCACTAACTTGATAATTGAGTTGACCATCTGTCCAAGTCAACTGGTTTTATACAAAGGAAAAATAAACTTCTGATATCTTTATGAAAGGAGGTAGTTTTACAAACTAGAATCTAAAGCCTGCTGAAGTTAGACTTCTACTCTTCAACAGAAACTGGGAAATAGGAGCACTATCTTCCCTGCGTGTTTATATTCCAAATAGATAGTTTTCAGGTCCTTGAGAAAGACATTCTTATATCAGAAAGCTGGCAAAAGGATTTAGCTTTTAGAAAAATGTACATATATTTCAAAGAGACAGAGAAAGAACTTACAAGTTTTCAAAAGTAAATATTCTTATAAAAGGGAGAACAGTAAAATTCCTTTCCTTGATTTTCACCAAGGAAATTGTCTCTTCTTTTAAATTTGTATTTGCCCCGGCAGTACCACTATTTTTCGTGAATGAAACAAACAAAAGAAAAATACTTTAAGAAAGCTTGAGAGTCATCTATTTACTAATTGAAGGCATAGTCAACAGAATGATCATTACCTGCTTGGCTCTTAAGTATATATACAAAGGATCAGTGTTATGGAATGAATGGTTTTGTCCCCACCAAAATTCATGTAGTGAAGCCCTAACCCTCAATGTGATGGCAGTAGGAGCTGGGACCTTTGGGAAGTAATTAGGATGGAGCCCTCATGAATGGTATTTGTACCCTTATAAGAACAGACCTGAGAGAGCTTATTTGCCCTCTTCCTATCTTCCACATGAGGATGAAAAGAGAAGGTAACCATATGCAAATCAGGAAAAGGAAGGACCCTCACCAGACACTGAATTAGCTGGCACCCTGATCTCAGACTTCCCAGACTCCAAAACAGTGAGAAATAAATTTCTGTTGTTTATTCTACCCGATATATGGTATCTTTTATAACAGCCCAAACTGAAGAATACAAGCCAGTCATTGAGGCAGTGCTCCGCTAATCTATGTATTTTCAGTTTAAGTAATATAATTTTTTATTTCCCTACTTATTCTATAGTATTTGTTAAGAGATTTTCTAGAAAATAAAACATATATCTATAAGGAAGAAAATAAAAATAATTTTGATCAAGCATTGTCAACATTTTTGGTAAATTTTCCAGTAGTATTTTGTACTTATATATTTAAATATAACTGAAATCATAGTGTGTGTATGTAGTTAAACTTTTGAATTTAGTGTTATATGTGTTTTGATTGTGCAATTAACTTTAAAATTCATCAGTATAGATAATGTATTATATTTTCTAACCTATGCTCTAGGGACTGTTATATTCTTAGTTAGTAATACACACTCCAGGAGGAGTCAACTAGCATTTATCAGAGATACCACACTACAGAGGCTGCTGCAGTGAGTAATCTAGCTATCTCTATGCCCCATCTGTACCAGCTGCTTTATACAAGATATGTTAGAACTAAGTTTTTATTGGTGAAATTAGCTAATTGCCAAAATGAATGTTAGGAATGGTTTTGAAGATGAATGGATTATCTATAATATTGTAGAGACCCTTCCCCAATTTTGCATTAGCATGGTATAAAAATATAGGGAGCACCTTAGAATGTGATGCTGGGAAGGCTCCTTAGGCTTGATCCCTAAATCGTCAATATTCTCATCCTTTTTCTGAGAACTCCTGATTACATGGCCCTGATAGAGGGTGGGATAAATGCTGTAACTGGAATATGGTCTCATTTGTCTCAGGTGAACCTTTAATAGAGGATGTTTTGAGAACTCTGAAAAAGGTAGAGAGATCATAGAACATTTAGTGTCACTGTATTTTATTAAATGCTTACTTAAAATAAGTCAGCATGTGTGGCAGGAATTGCTGTCATTGTAACATTTTTGTGGGATAATTCTGAAGGAGCAGCTAACCCTCACCCAGGGCTACTGGTGACTATTAACAATGCCAAAATAACTTACAGTTGTCTAAGATAAATTGATGTATGCCAGTTTCAAATGTAAATCTCTCTCTTATTGCATTTCTTTATAAACACTATTTTATTAAATGAATCTTAAAGACATACTACAGTTTATCTAATCAGGATCAATTGATAGGCATGTGCATGAGAAATAATGTAGCAAAAACCATCTTTGTTCTTGAGTCTTTGAATTTCTAATAATTTTATTGTGATATAATGCCAAAAGTAATATTAATTCTTCAAAACATATGATTGTAGCTCTTTATCTACTGTCAAGTTGTTTTCCAGAAAATAAATGCTAGTTTATAATTCCTCTATTTCTCTGAAAGTTAGAAAGTTACCTCCATTTTCTCTAAATCATCTTTTATTTTGACTGTAATCAGAAAGAAAAGAATTTAAGCTTCCTGACATTTCAAGACAAGCTCTCTTTACTAACCATCTTTTTCTTCTATTTCCACTCTCAGTGCATATTGCACACCTACGGATAAGCAGTAACCTATGTGGAAAGAGGGGATTAGGGGCATCTTTTTAATCACTGGGGTGATGATCAGTGGATAAATTCTTATTCTTTCACTCAAGAAAACCTCAAACAAACACCTAGAATATTTTAGCTATGTGGAAAGGGCAATAGCTAAAGGAAAATATCAGGGTATTAAATTCACAGAAGCCAAGTTATCAATCATATCCAAAGGAAGTGATGAACAGAACACACTAAAGGGGAAGAGACTACACCAAAGACTGTTACTTAACCCAAGTTGGAAGACGTGGAAGAGATATCCCTGCATGTTTTATAAATGATATTGTAGTTTACTCTCTTTAGGAAAATTTAAGATACTATAGCCAATGAAATATTAAGATTTATTTGTGATCATGGCTGGTGAGAATTAGAGGCAAAAAAATGAGAGGTCTGTCCAGATAAGAGGTTTGTTTCCCTGTGTGTGTGTGTGTGTGTGTTTCTGTGCGTGTGTGTGTGTACGTGTGTGTGTGTGTTGGTATTTGTGTTTATTTGGGGTGTCCCCTCTGTGAATTACAACAGTATTTGATCATACTTTCTCTGGCATGAATAATAAATTCATGAATATATCCCTAAATGGTTAATAGAGAACTGGGGGTGGGAGCTGAGTATGAAAAGTAGAGTTTAACTCCTTTTATGTCATTTGTACCTTTTTCCATCTTACAATTTGTATTTGTTAATCTTGAAATTAAAAAAATATATAAACCAGAAAATATTAAGCTGGTAACTACATAGTAACTAAAATAATTACATAAATACATTAAAAAAATTAAAAAGTAAAATATTGAATAAATGGAACTATCTAATAATAATTTTTTTAGCTGAGTTTATTTATTTTGTGATGAATATCAAGTGTGGGGTATTTAGAATCTATTTGGTGATCAGAGTAAAATCATACCATAAATATCCTAAAACAGAACTGGTGACTTCTGGTGAGTTATAGTTGCTGGGTTTTGTTTGTTTGTTTGTTTGTTTTACAAAAGAATAACTATTAAGATTAAGAAAGATAAAGTCTGAACCAGTTAAGAAAGGTAAAGTGCTGAACTGTTATCAAATACTTTGATTAAAAAGTAGATGATCGAACTGAATCAAAGTGAATTTTTCAAACTCCCAGCACATGAGTTGATAATCAATACCTAGAAAATTTATCTGTGTGATATAAGTTCTTCATGGCCTTCTTATTCTTATATGGTAAATCAATTTTACTTTTTAAATTTCATTTTATTCCTAGGATATGTAGTCTCTGATTCTGAAGAAATTCATGGAAACTGAGTAAATAAGTAATAACATTGCATCACCATTTCCCAAAATGCAATACTGCCAATTCTTTTTATTTTTGAACTTAATGTGTAGTCTGAAAGACTTGTTCAAATATGCAGACGTTTGCAGAATGAAAACTATAGACAAGAATAAGAGGAGGAGCTCACTTGTATGTAAATGACTTTGTAAAGAAGTAATAGAGCATGTGTTTATCCATGTTATAAAAAATTTCAATACCCTGAAAAATAGTCTTGTTACAAGAAATTAAGTTAAGGAAAGGAAAACACAATATCTTAAAGAGTGAAGCAATTGTCTGGCTATCTGATATACATGAAAATTTTTCTGAGAACCAAATGCAACCACTCAGACTAACAAGAAGGGATCTGATCAAAGCCTTATCATATGCAGAATATTCTGAGCTATCATTTTCCCTTCAAGCAACTATCAAAGTAATGTTAAATGAGCATATTTTAAAAGCCAGACTTATAAACCATGGCCTATATTATCATTATTTATTAGTAAAATATGTCTCCAAAATGGTGTAACTCTTTTGCACTGAAACAGAGTGAATATGCTTAAAGAAATTTTTAAAAGACATTTTTATATAAATAAATAAGTTCTTTAGCTAGAAGATGACTAGTTATAGAACTCTGAAACTTAAGCTTTAAACTTAATGTTAGGATGAATGTCATATCATATATCTATATAACTAGAGAAAAAATTTTAACATTTTGAAATTCAACCTGATGCAATCACAAAGAAAACCCTGAGATACATTTGGGTCATTGTACTAAAGAAACAAAGTCATAGAAATGTAAAGCAATTAGGTTAATTATATCTTAAGAGAAAGAATCATAAATCATTTTTTGAGAATCCTAATATATTTTAAGTATTGCTAAATGATGAAAGTTTCAAATGTCAAGTGATAAAAGGTAACTATGAAACATATGGCATTATTATTCATTTTCAAAAAAAAACTTAGTTAATTTTGCACTCATATGCATCTCACACACAGACCTCAACATCTTGCATGCCTTTGATGTACCTGGAAATTAGTGATATCTGAAGGAAATTATTCCACTACAAGAGCACATCCCATTCCTTGCAAAGCCTTATTACCTAGAAAAATTCCACAACTTGAAGCATAAATACCTTAATAAGAGACAAACAAACCTACAACATCAGGATACCAAAAAAGGAACAACCATTTCAACAAGCATCTAATGCTTGTCTAATTAGAATCACGGATACAGAACAAAATGAATTAGTGTCTTTGCAATTATGATAGGAAAAAAATTTGAACCTTTAATTTGATGCTCAAGTTATTGGTGAAGTGTACGAGTAAAAAGGATACTCTCAAGTTTAATACTTATGAGCCTATTTAATTACTCAAGAATGTACACTAACCATAAAAGTACTCTTAGAAAGAGAACAAATCTCGTGTAGGTGAGTAAGATCAAAAATTGAAGGAAGCCAGAATGAAATTAAAAGAGGATGCATTAAATTTTGATAAAACTAAATTCTTTTTTGAGATTCTGATTCTAATAGCATGGTATTGTATCTTTTTCTATTGGTACTACAGTAAGAACATTTTTAGTGTATGTTTAACATATATTTCATTGGTTTCAGTTTTGGACTAAAATCCCCAAGTGTTTCTGTATGTTTAGTATTCACAAGAACTATTTGAGGATATAGTTACAAATGCAGATCCCTATTCCTCATTTCAGAGCTGCTTAATTAGATCCCTGCAGGTAGACATAGGAATCTGCATTTCAAAGAGTAGACAGGGGGTTCTGATGCATGTGACCCATGTACCTTAGTTTAGAAATTCTGCTAACATAACAAAGAGAAGACTTATTTAGCATTACTGAATAAAATGCATATAGTGTGAATTTTGATTATATGAAATATTGAAATAACTAACAAAACTTGGGAGACTAAAAAGCCAGTGCATGTGAAAAGAAGGATAAATAACGTCCTCATTTTCATAGCAAAGAGTGATCAGATTCATTGTTAGAAGGAGAAGAGTTAAAACAGGCAGAAGCATATTATTTAAAGTTGTATTATTTAGTTATATTTGGTGATTACCAAAGGAAATGACAACAGTATTTAGTTCTGGAAGAGAGAGAAAGGGGTTGGTGATAAAGTAATAAAACATTTACTTTCATTTTATACTTTTCATAATTTTTTTTAACATCTTTATTGGAGTATTATTGCTTTACAAAGGTGTGTAGGTTTCTGCTGTACAAAAAAGTGAATCAGCTATACGTATATATATATCCCTATATATCCTCCCTCTTCTGTCTCCTGCCCACCCCCCCATCTCACCCGTCTAGGTGGACGCAAAGCACTGAACTGATCTCCCTGTGCTATGTGGCTGCTTCCCACTAGCTATCTATTTTACATTTGGTAGTGTATATATGTACATGCCACTCTCTCACTTCATCCCAGCTTGCCCTTCCCCCTCCCTGTGTCCTCAAGTCCATTCTCTACGTCTGCATCTTTATTCCTGTCCTGACCCTAGGTTCCTCAGAACCTTTTTTTTCTTTTAGATTCCATATATATGTGTTAACATATGGTATTTGTTTTTCTCTTTCTGACTTACATCACTCTGTATGACAGAATCTAAGTCCATCCACCTCACTATAAATAACTCCATTTCATTTCTTTTTATGGCTGAGTAATATTCCATTGTATATATGTGCCACATCTTCTTTATCTATTCATCTGTTGATGGACACTTAGGTAGCTTCCATGTCCTGGTTATTGTAAATAGTGCTGCAATGAACATTGCGGTACCTGACTCTTTTTGAATTATGGTTTTCTCAGGGAATATGCCCAGTAGTGGGATTTCTGGGTCATATGGTAATTCTATTTGTAGTCTTTTAAGGAACCTCCATACTGTTCTCCATAGTGGCTGTATCAATTTACATTCCACCAACAGTGAAAGAGGGTTCCCTTTTCTCCACACCCTCTCCAGCATTTATTGTTTGTAGATTTTTTGATGATGGCCATTCTGACTGGTGTGAGGTGATACCTCACTGTAGTTTTGATTTGCATTTCTCTAATGATTAGTGATGTTGGGCATCCTTTCATGTGTTTGTTGTCAATCTGTACATCTTCTTTGGAGGAATGTCTATTTAGGTCTTCCACACATTTTTGGATTGACTTGTTTGTTTTTTTGATATTGAGCTGCATGTGCTGCTTGTATATTTTGGAAATTAATCCTTTGTCAGTTGCTTCTTTTGCAAATATTTTCTCCCATTCTGAGGGTTGTCTTTTTGTCTTGTTTATGGTTTCCTTTGCTGTGCAAAAGCTTTTAAGTTTCATTAGGTCCCATTTGTTTATTTTTGGTTTTATTTCCTTTTCTCTAGGAGATGGGTCAAAAAGGATCTTGCTGTGATTTATGTCATAGAGTTTTCTGCCTATGTTTTCCTCCAGGAGTTTTATACTGTCTGGATTTACATTTAGGTCTTTAATCCACTTTGAGTTTTTTTTTTTCTGTATGCTGTTAGGCAGTGTTCTAATTTCATTCTTTTACTTGTACTGTCCACTTTTGCCAGCACCACTTATTGAAGAGGCTGTCTTTTCTCTATTGTATATTCTTGCCTCCTGTATCAAAGATAAAGTCACCATATGTGTGTGGGTTTACCTCTGGGCTTTCTATCCTGTTCCATAGATCTGTATTTCTGCTTTTGTGCCAGTACCATACTGTCTTGATTACTGTACCTTTGTAATATAGTCTGAAGTCAGGGAGCCTGATTCATCAATCTCCATTTTCTTTCTCAAGATTGCTTTGGCTATTTGGGGTCTTTTGTGTTTCCATACAAATTCTGAAAATTTTTGTTCTAGTTCTGTGAAAAATGCCATTGGTAGTTTGATAGGGATTGCATTGAATCTGTAGATTGCTTTGGGTAGTATAGTCATTTTCACAATGTTGATTCTTCCAATCCAAGAACATGGTATATCTCTCCATCTGTTTGTATCATCTTTAATTTCTTTCATCAGTGTCTTATAGTTTTCTGCATACAGCAGAAAACTATACAGGTCTTCTGTCTCCTTAGGTATGTTTATTGCTAGGTATTTTATTCTTTTTGTTGCAGCGATCAATGGGTGTGTTTCCTTCATTTCTCTTTCAGATTTTTCATCATTAGTTTATAGGAATGCAAGAGATTTCTGTGCATTAATTTTGTATCCTGCTACTTTACCAAATTCATTGATTAGCCCTAATTTTCTGTTAGCATCTTTAGGATTCTCTATGTATAGTATCATGTCATCTGTAAACAGTGACAGCTTTACTTCTTCTTTTCTGATTTGGATTCTGTTTATTTCTTTCTCTCCTCTGATTGCTGTGGCTACAACTTCCAAAACTATGTTCAATGATAGTGGTGAGAGTGGGCCACCTTGTCTTGTTCTTGATCTTAGTGGAAATGGTTTCAGCTTTTCACCGTTGAGAATGATGTTGGCTGTGGGTTTGTCATATATGGCCTTTATTATGTTGAGGTAAGTTCCCTCTATGCCTACTTTCTGGAGGGTTTTTATCATAAATGGGTGTTGAATTTTGTTGAAAGTTAGCAGAAGGAAAGAAATCATAAAGATCATATCAGAAATAGATTAAAAAAAAAAGAAAGAAATGATAGCAAAGATCAATAAAACTAAAAGCTGGTTCTTTTAAAAGATAAACAAAATTGGTAAACTATTAGCCAGACCCATCAAGAAAAAAAGGGAGAAGACTCAAATCAGTAGAATTAGAAATGAACATGGAAAAGTAACAACTGACACTACAGAAATACAAAGGATCGTGAGAGATTACAACAAGCAACTATATGCCAATAAAATGGACAAGCTGGAAGAAATCGACAAATTCTTAGAAAATCACAACCTTCTGTGACTGAACCAGGAAGAAATAGAAAATCTAAACAGACCAGTTACAAGCACTGAAATTGAAACTGTGATTAAAAATCTTCCAACAAACAAAAGCCCAGGATGAGTGGCTTCACAGGCAAATCCTATCAAACATTTAGAGAAGAGCTAACACCTATCCTCCTCAAACTCTTCGAAAATATAGCAGAGGGAGGAACACTCCCAAACTCATTCTACGAGGCCACTCTGATACCAAAACCAGACAAAGATGTCACAAAGAAAGAAAACTACAGGCCAATATCACTGATGAACATAGATGCAAAAATCCTCAAAAAAATACTAGCAAACAGAATCCAACAGCACATGAGAAGGATCATACACCACGATCAAGTGGGGTTTATCTCAGTAATGCAAGGATTCTTCAATATACACAAATCAACCAATGTGATAAAGCATATTAACAAATTGAAGGAGAAAAACCATATGATCATCTCAATAGATGCAGAAAACCTTTCATATTGTTTTTTAAATGGGTATGTACTACTTTGTTTTAAAGTTTAAAAAATTTTAATATATTGTGCATTTCCTGCTTTCTTGAATTTTGACAAATATTAGCACATCCTTATTTAATTATTGTATTTTGCTATAACAGTTCTGTCTTTTCTCTAGGTTTTTGCTGGGAGTTATCACTTATGCTATTACTGTCAGTTCCTTTGGTCTCTTTGTAATTTGCTGCTTGGACTGTGCTTTATTCTGGAGAAATTAGACAAATCAAGTGTTTGAGAAGGACTTTTATACATCAATAGCTAACCATTCTAAAGTAGATATTAGGACACTTTTCAATAATAAAGTGCAAAAAGTTTTGTACATAGGCTTTGTGAAAAATGTGCATAGGCCTTCTTGTGTTTTTGTTTTCTCCCTAACTACCTATAGTAAAAGTCATTTGGTTCATCTCAGAAGATTTAGCATATCCTTCTATAGTGACAGGAATCCACTGCAGGTCCCTCAGTTTTCATTAAAGAATACTAACCCAACCTTTTCTTTTTTCAAATGAAGACATTTCTATTGTATATACTGATAAATAATTACCTCTATAGGAAGTACTTAGCAATGAATTGCCATGTCCACTCTTTGACACTCATAGAACATTGTGCATTGCCTGACATAGCATCCCTTTAAAGCACATCCAAGTGAAATTTATAATTGTCTTGTTTCTAAGAATAACTTTAATTCTGATATTAAAAAAAAATACCATGGCATCTGTAAAATACATAACTGACTAGAGTTTGTAGGTAGGGATTTCGAAAGCCTAGTATATTTTGGCCACTTGTTTGAAATAATATATTGTGTGGTATACAATTTAGGTTAACTTATGTCTTCATTTTAGATCTATTCTTTATTTTTCTACCTTTACTTTCCCCTATTCTTCATTTGTTTGTTGCTGGTGAAGGGAAAAATAGGACTTACTTTGGCATTGGATCTTTTTAGAACAAATATTGCCTCTGCCCCTTCCAAACTGTAGGACTGTGGCAAAAATATATGACTTATGTAAACATTGATCTCTTCATCTTTACAAAAGAGTTATTAGCAGTATCTAGTTCATAAGGTTTTTGAGAGTACTAAATGAAATAGTGTGAGTATAGCAAATAGCATATGGTCTGGCATGTAGCAATTATTAACCATCATTGCTGTAGTAACCTTCCCTAAACTTTTTCTAGATAAGAAATCAGTCTGCCTATTTATATATATGTGTACATATATTTTTATATACATAATATTTATATATATGCATATATATAATCATATATACATATACTATTTGAACCACAGACATTTTGACCATAGCATATAGTCTCTTTACATTTTTATTTTCTATTTTATACCAATAAATCCAACATAGCCAGTTTTAAGAGAGAACCCAATAGCTTGGCATTCAGCAGAGAACATACATTCAGGATAATTCTCACAGTTTGCTATAAATGCCTGTCTATGAACACAACCTGATGCAACCATTAAAAGTGTTTTGCAGAGAAATATAGGAAATGGAACAAATAATGGAAAATATAAGTATATTCTAATCAGTTTCTAAGGAAAAGGAAATGTGTGCATGAAATAATATTAAACTGAAGGCTGACACATGATATGTCAAAATGTATTCCATGTTCTCATCTGAGGTTCAAATAGCATTCTATTCTTAGAAATTCCTTTTATTTAAAGTGTCTCCTTTTCCCACGCAGTTCAGTGAAATCACTTTTCTTTTGTGGAAATAAAATACACTGTCTTGGAAAGCACATTCATACTATCATTTATTTTAACTAGTTGATACAATTCAAATGAAGATGAAAGTCTGCACAAAGCAAACTCCCCTTTCTGTCTTATCACTTTCGTATATATTTCTTTTCTTCCTCGCTGCTTTATTTTCCTTCCCCTCTTCTCAGCTTCATGCATTTTCTAAAGCTTGCTAGGGGAATTATTGTGTGCACAGCTGTGTCTTTTAAACTACTCTCTAATATTTTTTTTTTTCATCATAATTGCTCCTTTAGTCTTTGGAGAAGAAGGTAAATAGGCAAAATGAAGAGAGGGGAAGTTTATTTCCAATGTTAATTCCAATCCTGAAACATTTCCTGTTTATCAATTACAGACTTTTGACTAAAATCTATACTTTCTTTATTAGAAAGAGAAAGGAAATAAGCAAATTATTTCATCTGCAAATATACGTTCAACAATCAGGGTCTCAAATAAACAGGTTGCTTTGGATTTCATACTTATCCATCTACCACGTACCTCCTAGAAGTCATTGCACTCTATGTGATTGGGAGAGAAAATCCATTAGCCAGCAAAGATACAAGGTAATTAAAAAGCATCAACTCGACTGTATCCATGATGTATCTCTAATTTTTACAGTCTCCTTCCTCATGCCATCGCGTCAATGGCAAAATTCCTAGATGCTAATTTATGTTGTCTAGCCTTGAAATTTTTTGAAAGAAATCTGGGATCAAAGTACTGCTTGCAGACAAATAGCCAAGAGATCAAATGTGTTAGATTTTTTTTAAAATGCTGTTTGTTTGCAATTATGGTTTAAAACTGTAAGCAAATGGCAAAAGGCATCATTCTAAAAATTGCTCTTAAAGGCATTTTCCTCCTGAGAACAGATGAGAATGACTTCTGTTAAAATTAAGAAAGAGGCATAATTACGAACACTGGCAGCAGAGAATTGGATTCTTCTTATATTTGGGATTTATATATTGGGATATATATTTGGGATATATATATATTCGATATATATTTCCAGATATAGAACTCCAATTCTGAATACAATTGTGCATTAATGTTTAATGATTTGTTTCATAGTCAATGAAAAGATAATTTCCATAACAACTAGAGGAAATGATATCTAAACAACACGTTTATTTAGTTTCTTTTTCATTTGAATTTATTTTCATTTAGCATATACTCTACAGTTACTGCTAAAGAACACTTAAACACCTTCTTCAAGTAAGGGACCTAATTAAATTTCCAAAACCTATTTTAATATTTAGTCTTTAATTCAAATTCCACTCTTATCCCAGAATAAAACCCACATATTAACCTTGATATAAACATTTTTAAAAGTAGAATAATATGTGTAACAATAATACCTCACCTATTCCAAAATCAGTTATCTAGGGATCAACCCTCTTTTTGGAACTAGATTTTGATAGATGTAAAAAAAGATGTGTAGACCCACTGACAGTACTATATTTATCTTAATAGTAAAGCATTATAGGAGACAAAAACTAGAGACATCATTGAAGAAAATTATGTAACTGTATATTTCAATCAGTCATAGTATAATTATTAAGATGTGACATAGAGAATCTCTTTTACTTAAAATATTTTAAAATATTTATTATTTTCATTATACTTTTAAAGCTACCACTGATTATAAAGTTTATAAAGACAAAGATTATGTCTAAAATTCTCCCCTGTGTCTCCAATACCTAGCAGAGGATTTATGTGTTTGATTACCAGATAAAATATAGGATGCCTAGATAAATGTTCCTTTGGGACATACTTACACTAAAATATGATCTGTAGTTTATCTGAAATTTAAATTTCACTTGCTTTCTGTATTTTACTTCCTAAATTTTCAATCGTTCCCATGTGCTGAGTAAATAAAGAAATAAATATCTTTAACAAAAAAAAATTAACAAAAATATTTTCTAATGCTCAGAAGATTGTATTGAAGAAGGAAGTACATATATAGTTCATTTTAGAATGATTTCCACTTATTGCAATTAATATATGAAGTGCTTTGTGTCTATAAAAAGAAACATTAAGCTCTCTAGAGTACAGATGAACACATTTCTCCAAAGGCAAACACTTAGGGTTTCCTGTGTATTCTCTAAAATATATTTCCACAAGATTACTAAATTGTTTGCTTTTGCTTTTTAAAAATATTATGAATAAAAACAAGAGGAACTGAGTTCCGAGAAGAGAAGGAAGCATCACTATTTCCCACTTGCTTATTATTTTTCAGCTTCTTCCTGATAATTGAATATCTGAATTCATTAGAGATTTAAATCTGTTTATTATTTCTGTGGACTCTCATTCATAATGAATGGTTTCTTTGTGTGTTGGGAAATTTTTATTATAAGCATCTCTTTGTTTGAACATAATCTGCAGTATAATGGGACCTATACTGAGGAAGCTTTCCTCCTTAGTAACAGAATTGCCTTGTCTTCCCCAGGAAGCAGGGAGCGATGTTAATCTAGGGTTATGCTCCCCTCCAAAAAAATAAAAAATAAAAAAAATAATGGGTCCTTGACTGAATGTGAGAATTTCAGGTTCAAGTCCTCTAATTTTTTTGTGCCTCAAGGCTTAGTATCAAGATCACATGCTCACATGTGTAGCCAAGACAACACAGACTTCTGAGTTTTCTTACCACTTACATCCACCTAATCTGTTTTCAATTTCTCATTCTTTTTAAAAAAATTCTTTGTAAGTCCAGAAATGTATTAAAATTACATTTGTTGACTGGAGCCAGAAAATTTAGAAGCACTTGGGATCTTGTAGACTATGTTTAAGCATCTCCCACTGTGAAATAGTCCCAGAAATGAAGAACCCAGTTAATGGATTGTTTTATTTAAATGAAAGTGGCAAGGTTTAGTTAGAACTAGAGGAGTTAACTACAACCTCTCAAGGGGATTGGGTTTCACCACCTTATTATCCTACATAACTTTGCATCAGAAACTTCATTGATTTATAGCTAAGAATTTCCTCAAAAACATTTCCCTGTTGTCAAATGAAGGGAAACACCCTTACTTATGTTTTGTTCACCAGGATAAGATTTTTCTCTCTTTAAATTTTGTAAAGCATTTTATCTGCAGCACACTTGGGTTATTTAGTATAATTTGTTAGTTAGGCATTGTCCTATAACCTCCATAAATTGCAAGCTATATGAAGGCAAGCAGAGCCTCATTCATGTTTTTAATCTCCTGGTCAAATACGTAAGACACCGATTCAGGCTTTTGGAGAAAAAATTGTGACAAAAAAACTCATAACATAAAGTTTACCATAGTAATTATTTTTATGTATACAGTTCATTTATGCTAAGTATAGTCACATTGTTGTGAAACAGATCTCCAGAATTTTTTTTTTTTTATTTTGCAAATCTGAAACTCTATACAAATGAAACAACTCCTCTTTCCCTGAAAGATTCAAATTTGTAAGTCGACACTATGTTTAGAAGCTATTGACTCAAAGCTTACACAAAGGACTCCCATAGGTATAATTTTTGCCAAGTTTTGTAGGGGTTGTCTTTTGACTTCTTTTTTTATAAGATCTTTGGGGATTCTAATGCTTATGCCAATTTACTGACAAAGGATCAGATGGTACATATTAATTTTTGCTTTTTTAATCTAGGAGTGCTAATCTTTTTTTCCTTTAGGTTAATTATTAGATGACTCTTGGTCAAGGCAAAAAGTTGAAATATTCTCCTTGGGGAGGTAAAGGTATAAAACACTCACATTAAGGCATCTCTCCTATCCATTTTGTCTATTAATTAACAATTTCTAGAGAAAATTTTGTGATTATCCTCTTGATACTGTAAGAAAAAAAAAATCACATGTTTTTATGAAAATACGAATAAGCTAATTCTCCTAAAATGTATCCAAAGCCTTGATATGTCATGACTTTACATAAATTAGAGCTGTTGTTGAATCCTCCAGATGTCAGTAATTCTAAGTTATCATTTTAAACTGTTTGGAGGATTGCAGTCATGAAAACAATTAATTTAGCAAGGTTGAATGTCTGAAGGGCCATAAACTCTTCTAGTACTAATGCATTTACAACAGAGAAATTGTTTTTTCTTTCTTCCTTCCTTTCCTTTTCTATTTTCCATCTTATTTTTCTTCCTTTCTTCTCTTCATTCCACCATTCTTTCCCTTACCTTCTATCCTCTGTTTTTCAGAATTGTGTAAGGGAAAAAAAAAACAACTAACATTTTATGGCAAAACCAATCTCTTGAAAATTGAAGAAAATTTTACTACCTGAAAGGCAATGTTTTCAATTAAATTTAATATTTAAATGTTCATTTATTGCTTTCAAAAGTCTCCTGGGGATTTAGAGAGGAAGAATCATGTGAGAGGCAGGGCCATATGATGGGCTCAACTGTAACAATTCCGACTCCTCACTCAGTCCCCATGAGACATTAGGAAATGCTCAATTGTAAGAGAAACTCCAAGTCTTACTGGACACTTTCTGTGCCAAAATCAGTAAAGATGGAGACATGAAGATCACTGAGGATCCCTCTGCTTTCAAGTAGCTTAAAGTTACATTGGAAGATACAGGAAAACATAGAAACCAGTGAAAGCATATGCTAGATACAGAACAAATATACAAAGTGCTATAGTTCAAAAGAATGTGAAATGTAATGTGAGTTGGAGGTAGAAGATAAGAGGGAAACATATTTAAGACTGAGCTTTGAAGAACAGATACAGTATTTATAGGTGAATACTTAGGTATAGAAATTTCTAGGTGGAATAGCATGAGAAAAAAAAGTTTTAAAGAAAGTTCCATGACAAGTGAAAGTAGAATTATTTAAACAGTATAGTAGGTATTTAGTTGAATATTTAACTTTCCTTCACTCTTTTTGTGTGTAGACTAAATTTTATTAGCATCTACCTCACAGGATTTTATGATAATTAAGTGAGGTAATAAATGGAAGGCACTTAGTAAAATATATGGAACAAAGTGATTGCTAAAAAAATTAGTAAACTTATTAAGAAACAATGAGAAACAGTATAAATGTGAGGACTACTTTATAGTTAATTTTGGTTGGGCCCTAGTGACCAGATGAAAGAATTATGAGAGAAAGTACTCAACAGATTGAGATAAGAATCTAATTTGAACACTTCTGGGAAAAGGAAATTAAGTCTTTGTGTTTATTTGATTAGGATTTCTGCTTCTACTTCATTTTCAGTTATATGATCTCTTAATGTAGTATTTTATTTTAAAAATTCTACTTATTATAGTAATCCTTTAAAAATTAAAAAATAAAACTAGTCTCTTACTACAGTGAATATGAATATGTACATCCTTTGCATTGTAAAATCATAGCATTATTATTAAATGTCAAAAGTGGAAATAAAAACAGAACTAATTGTGTGTCATCAGACAAAATACCGGTTGTTATTGTGTATACAATAGAGATATTACCTAAGAAGAAAAATAAATAAATTAAGGAAAGGAGAATTGTTCAGGCACAAAACTTTAGACAGCATAGCCAGGGAGAGTCTCATTGAGAACATGGTCTTTGAAGACTGGAAGGAAATGAGGCAGTGAGTCCTGGATTTATCAGGGGAAAGAGGAAAATAGAGGAGACAGTAAGTGTAAAGTCTGTGAAGTCTTCTCAGGACTATTAAGAGAACATTGTAGCTGAAGAATAGCAAGTGAGGAAAAAGAAATAATAAATGAATTTAGGAAGAAAGTGTTGACAAAATCACATAGAGCTTTGTTGATTATGATAAAGGTTTAGACATTTTCTTCGATTGAAACAAGAAAACATTGGTAGATATTTGTTATAAAAGTGATGTCATGTATATGATATTTTTAAAGAATCGATCTTATTTTGGTTTCAAGGATAGTCTGTAGCAGGGTAAAGGATAAAGCCAGAGACCAGTTATGAGGTATTTGCAGTAATAGTTGCAAAATATATTAGCTTATATTGAGGTTATGGTTCTGAACCCAACACACAGAATATAGTGTGAATGGTGCTCCTTGGAATTTTGCCACATGAAGACTTTAGTTAATGCAGTTGGTGTAAAGGGGTCAAATTCAAATATATTTTGAAGGTAGAACCAACAAAATTTATTGACAGATTATCTGTGGAGGAATTTGTGAGTAAAAGAGAATCACAAAATATCATCTTAGGTCTTCAGCCTGAGCTCCCCTAAGAAAGGAGTTGTCATTTCTGAAATTGGGAAGATTGTAGGAGAATCACGTGTGTAGAATATCATGAGCTCAGTTTTGTGCAAGCTAAGTTTAAGACATCTATTAGATATCCAAATGAAGCTGTCTTTGCAATTAATAGATGAAGTTGAGGGAAGAAGTCTGGTCTGGAGACATAAATTTTGGAAATATCAAATTGATGCTATTTAAAGCCAACAGCCAGAATGAGAACATATTGACCTTTTTAAAATTCTCACCCAATTCATCACCTCTTCTATTACGCTTTCTCTATGCCACCAAACTGTGTTAGATGCTCCTCCCATGCACTTTTTTAGTGATCAGTACAGCATACTGCAATGCCATAATATTCTTATGTGCTAAATGTTGTGTGTGGTGGGAATATGCACCACCTTATTATACTTTGGTGTAAGCTTTATTTCTGTATAGCTTTTCACAGAATAAGGTATTTATAAATATGTATAAAATGGATGAATGAAGGAATTTTGAAGCAATCTACAAGGTCTGAGATAAAAGGGTGACTCTAAGAAATGAGTTTGTAATTAGTGTAATGAATTCCCTTATGAGATTATGAGAATCTCATCACTGAAAGTATCCAAGTAAAATGTAAAATATTTAATTTCTGTCAAGAATCTTGTAAAAGGCAGTCTTGTGCATGATGGACAGTAGCTCTGAGAAATCTAACAACTCTAAAATTTTAATGTCTATGAATCAAATGAATTTATTAGTAAGACAATGAAATGAGTGAATAATACAAATGTAGGAAGATCCACTAAAATAAGAGGTAGTGATGTTAAGGTATCATCTGCATGTCCAGCTGTCTTTCTAAAAAAAGGCATCAATAAAATGTTATTACCTTGGCAATTTCGTCAAATTCCATGTTGCATCTCTCAGCCAGATCCTCAAGGATTTAAAGATGCTTATTTATGCACAGAGAATTCACAAAAGACTTGATATTATATTAATTTATTATACAATGAAAAATAGAACTGTCAAGGGTATAAGATAGTAAAATAAGTCTGAACAGTTTTCTCTGTAGGAAAGCCATGAGGAGAATGAATTTAGCAAAATAACATCTTGTTTAGCAGGAACAAGAGGTCATCACAAGAGGAAATATCGGTTTATCATTTGAATGTTTCAATGTTTGTTCAGGCTTGGATGTTCTAAGGCCAATCTTCTCAATAGGATGAACTTCCTCTCAGTACTGTCTCCTATAGAGGTGTTAAGACCTTTGTCTCTGGCTGTTGCTTTGCTATGTTCCATTTCTTCCTAACACTACTCTGATTAACTTGTTTTTTATGGATATATAATGACTTCAGTTTAATCGTGCTCTTCTTATGAAATATTCCCTTTTGTTAAACCATTTGTTATAGTTAATGTATAACGTTGTGTTAGTGCCAGGTGTATAGCAAAATAATTCAGATAAACATATTTATATATGCAGTGTCTTTACCTGCCTCTTCTTGATAAATGATGAGTTGAGTTTACAGTCTTATTTTCAGAGAGGAATGAGTTAAAGCAGCTGGCCTGCTGTCCATTCAATTTGTTTAAAAAGAAGACACTCCTAGAAGCAAGAAATCAAAGCAGGGAACCATGTTCAGTCTCCTTTTCCGCTGGACCTCTGCATAAAGAGAAGGGAGAGACTTCACCTCTGAAATGATCTCAGCATCTGTTCTGGCTAAGGGTATTCTATAACTAATAGAGCCTAGGATCTTTGAGGCATGAGAGAATGTCACCAAAGCACACAACTCCATGGAATTAAAAATAGAGATGTTTTGGGACTTCTCTGGTGGTCCAGTGGTTAAGACTCCAAGTTTCTACTACAGGAAGCATGGGTTTGATCCCTGGTCAGGGAGCTAAGATTCCCACATGCCACATGGTGTGGCCAAAAAATAAATAAATAAAAGAAACCCTTCTCTAGAGCGAGCACTCACCCATCCCACTGATTTATCACTTAAAAAAAAAATACAGATGTTTTATAAATTAAGTGCTCCTTATTGATAAGAAAATCTGCAGACTTAACTCAGACTCCTCATCTATCTGGGCCAGAGGCATGCCATACATAGTAACAAGAACCTGGGGAGCCACCCTCAATGTCATAGATGTATTTCTGCTTCTTCTGAGCTTCTAACTTATGGTATCCTCGAAATTACTTAGTAAATCTTGTTACTGGGTAAGGTCTTTGATTTGTGTGTGGCCGATTTGAAAATCAAAACCTATGAGTTAGATCAAATGATAGAAGAGATATCTTATTCCTTCATTTCTAATATGTAGAAGAGTGAAAAGGGAGATCACTTCATTATTACCACTATGTAATAACTCCAAGAGTTATATCTGTACAGAATTTTTAAATATACATATATATACACATATATATGTATGTATGTAATTCAAATAATGGAATGGGACCATTAATCCTATTACTAACAAAAGAAGTTCAAATAAATTTGAATGGTTTTATTAGGTAATGTGGTGTAGAAAGGTGATATAGAAAGTATTTGATGTTTATAGAACTAACCACACTGTTCTAGCAATATTCATTCTTTGAAATCCTGTATGCTTTGAGTGCCAGCTCAATCATATTTGTAAGAATATGATCTTATTTACCTATAATGAGATGCATTACAAAGCTATATAACATTTTAACTTCTTTATGTACTATAAAGCTCATCGTTCCTCCTTAATTTACAGCTCAGAAATCAAGACCTTTACAATTTATGTACCTTGTTCAATATTGTTCAATATTACACAATTATTAGCACGAGGGACAGAGCTATATCCCAGATTTCTGACTTTTCTTTTACTGTTACCTCCACTATAGCAAAGTATAAAGCACGAAATTCATTTTTGAAAATCTCATACTTCTGAAGGGTGGGTCTATAAGGAAAAATGTAAAATACGTAAAAGATTTTTCTGATGTTGTTTTGTTTTCTTTTTTGTTTTCTTCCTTTTTCTTCTTTTCTCTTTGAGAAACAGTGTTTTGTTGACTCTCTCACCCTTCTAGATATGTTACTGTGTGATCTGTATCTAGAAACCATAATAAAATTTGTCAGTTTTCTAGGTCTAAGCAATTTTCTTAAACAGTATAATTTATTTGTAAGAACGCATCAGCTAACCATAAAGTTTACAATTTCAAATTGCAAGTCAGAAACTTATTAAAATACAAGATTTGCCATAAAAGTAAAAATGATAACAATAGCAACCAAAGCAATTGAAATCTAACATGTAAATAAATTACAGCTATGTTATTAGGAAAATTATAATTAATTATGTGTCAAGAACTTTCAATAGGAGATCCATTTTTCAGGGTGTTTATAAGTTAAACATAAAATGATTAATTCTGACAAGTATAGCTGTTTACAGTAAGAAAACATAGACATTTTCTCTGGATGTACAAAATAGAAATTATCTCCAAAAAGTAGTTTATTTTTTCACTAGCAATAAGGTGGTTTCCTGAATATATATAATAAGCTATTATATATTTAGTAGGTCTAGATATTTTAGTGAATTATATTTTAACCTAATTTTATATTTATGCCCTCAATTAGCTGTTCATTTCTATGTTTAATTTAAAACATAAGATCATATAAAGTTATATTTGAACCAAACCATACAGTGTAAATTTAGTGTGGATGCAACAAGCCTATCTCATTAAAAAATTTTCATTAACAATATATATACATAACTTTGAGGTAACAAATCTCCCCCAAAAATCTAACATTTGGCAAATAACTTAGATTCAGAAAACAAGTCCTAACATCCCAAAATGAAAACAAAAACACTCCCTTAAAAATGTGCAAAAAAGCTCAAGAAATCACCTCACAAAAGAAGATATAGTAATGGCCAACACATTAAAAAAGTGATCAGTGTCACTGGTATCAGGAAAATAAACACTGAAACTACATTTTGTTACCATTTGAAACCAACTGTAATAAATTAAAAAGAAAGACTGACAACACCAAATATCAGTGAGGATGTAGAACATATGTTACTGGTGGGAATGTAAGTGGCTTACCTATATTGTAGAACTCCTTTTGCAGATTTTAATAATTTTAGAGATATTTAGCCAAGAGAAATGAATATAAATATTTTCAGAGAAATACTGTAGTCTTACTCATTTAAAAAATCCAAATATCCATCAAAAGGAAACAAATTCTCATTATGTCATATATATTATGCTATTCGACAACAAAAAATAATTTGATATGCACAAAAACATGAGTGAATCCCACAGTCATTAAACTAAACAAAAGAAAAACTGACATAAAAGTATTTATACTGCAGCATTACATTTATATAAAGTTTAAGAACAGGAAACATTAACCTTTGTGCTAGAAATTAGAAGAGTGGCAGTCTCTTCAGAAAGTGAGGATAACAATTTGAATAGAAAGGATACAGGGGTTTTCCTGGGTAAGATAAATGTCATAACAAGTGTGATCCAAGTGTGGTTTACATGAATGTATACCTTTGGCAAGACTTACTGAACTTTATGCTTAAGATCTATTCACCTAACATAGATTATACTTCACACTTAAGAATACTTGTTCATCTTTTGTCTTCCAAACTAAATTGTATTTTCATGAAGGCCAGACTTATACTGCATTGCCTAATATAACAACTTATGTATAGTGGGCAAGTGTTTATTGAATCAATGGATGAGTTTGATGGACTGATCTTGATGAACAAAGAAGATAAGTTAATTATGACATGTATTTTTGGTCTGACAAAAAGTGGATGGATATCAGAATTAGTCAAAGGCATTTGATTTGAGAAATACTGGAGGAAAATCCAGTTATTTGGAAGAGATAAGTTGAGTTTTGAATATGTTGACTTTAATGTAAATGTATGGCAACCATAAAATATTACACAAAATATGTATCTTAATTTCTATTATTTGTTCCATAATAATCTAGAGAGCAAACAGATATTTCAATCCAGCTCAGTCATTCAGAGTTGCATCATTTTAGCAAAGGTATTTGCTGAGACTAAACATAGGAAGTGTCTGCCTACATTGGGCATAAGTGTAACATCACTTTCCTTACCCTAATGCAATTTTGGCAGAGAATTACTAAAAATATAGACAAATGAGCCTAGAACATGATCAAGTTGAAAATTAGTTACTGATTAAAAGACTTAAAAGAGTTCTCTTTTAAAATAAAAAAAAGAATGTACAAAATTTGCAATAAGTAAAATAATTCCTCTAGTTAAGTTTATTAAAATTAACTAACACTACTGAACATTCACTAACCTTTCAATAAAGATTACTTATTGCCTAATAATTTACAGAAATGGCACTATGTGCCGAATAATATGTAACCCATGCTTCTAGTGATTGTTGGGATGAACTCCATTATTCATTCCACCCAAATGATGGACAGATATAAAAAATGAGAAAGTCTCATTCAAGACTTTTGGCAAATAGAAACAAAGAAAAGCTATTCTCTTTCTGGATAAGAAGAAAGGAACACATTTCCCAAGTTGCTACTGGCAGCCAACTTGTGACCCTAAAAGGAATTAATATTCTTACAAAGTTAACCCACAAAAAATATCTTAAAATTGTGTGAAATAACGTATGGCTTTCTGATGTTTCTGCTAACCCACAGAATCAACCAACCTTTGAGTGTATCTTACCTGTGGAATTATAATTGGAGGTAGCAATTCCCGTATTGGTTAAAAAGCATGTCAGAGTTTCTGCTACATACAGCCAGAAATATCCTAACTGATCCAGTTAACATGATGCTCATATTACTAAAAAGAAAATGCGTACTCACTCTTTAATTACAATGACATAATGCTACTGTGGGAAAGACCAAGTACCCCTAAAGTGTTTGTTATCTACTTGTAATCTTGTTGAGATAACCCCTCCCGAGCTGTCAAGACTCAGTTAGCTGCCTTAAAGACCTGTCCCTCAAAAAGACCCTTGCCTAATCATTGAGCAAACACACAATCCTAAATGAAAGACTGAATGTATGCCCATGACTCCTTTCCTTCCAGCTAATTTTCTGAATTTTGACTTCGACTGATTTCTCACATCCTTCCCTAGAACTAACAGGTAAAATCCAAGTTTGATTTAATACCCCAGTTAAACTCAGTCACACCAGAAATCTAAGCCTCCCTGACCATTCATTTTTCACACAGATCCTTATCCTCATAATACTCTGTACATCTCCCAAATATGACCACATCAACTCCATTCTTGCCCATAGCAAACATTTCCTCTGTCATCAGTCAACAATATTTCTCATCAGAAAACCCTATATCTATACACATTTTTATAAAGTTCCCTTCATATTCTTGCTTTAATTGAAGCATGTCTGTCCCCTTAAAATACTATTTTCCCTATACCCCTCACAATTATAGGCTATTTCCAGCATTGCCTCTTCATATTCCCATGTACTTTGAGGCCTAGAGTTGAAGATATTATTCTTTTTGCAATTTATTGCTTTTTTCCAAACTAATTTTCTTCTTCACTCCTTCAAAACCCTAAGACATTTCAAGCATGTATTGTCAGATTCAATACATTTTATTTTCTAGGAGTCATCTTTTCTGCAAACAAGTAAAGATCAGAAAAAGACAAAATATTATAGTTTCAAAATTCAGATCCCTACACACACACACACACACACACACACACACACACACAGGAGTAGGATAGGGGGTCTTTTGTCAAGAGACAAAATAATCAACAGAATCAGATTCAGAGATGACCAAGCAGTTGGAATCACCAGAGAGAGAGACTTTAAAATAAATATAATTAACAGGACAGAAGACATAGTGAAAAAGATGGGTACCATATAAGAACAAATTCAAGATATTGCTTTATAACTAAAGTAGCACGTAAAGTATCTCCACATGAATCAAAGCCATTGAGTTTTGACATACTCATGACTATTCATAAGAGTGTGAAATTTCAGAAAATTGGAACCAAAGAAAATCTTGAAATGTTCTTGTAAGTTTAAAGAACAAACAAAATCAAAGATGTTTGTGAGTGTATGTGTGTCTGTAATTTTATTGGATAACTTGTGTAGACTAAGAGAGACTGAGGTAAATATTATTTATGTCTGAGAATAAAAACACCTCTCTTAAGGCATTTAGAGTGGGATCAAATCAATGTAATCAGGAGTTTAGATGGATTTGAACTTTGTTGCTTGTCTGGGTATCTTCAGTGTACCAGAGGGTTCAGATTTCTCTAATGATTCCATGTAATTATAGTGTGCTGAAGGGTTTTTCTTGATATATAAGTTCGTTTCACCCTCAGCTTTGAGCTATTCTTATATGTTTGCCTCACAGAGGGTTCTCTCTCCATGGTCTTTCCTCTCCTTCAGATTTACACCACTGTTGCTCATTATTAGGTACTTTCTAGGTTTGAAATAGAAAGGCAGAGGAGGTTCCTCTTATTTCTAAGTTATTTTTCTTAACTTTAGTTTTGGGTAGTCCATGAATGCCTGGCTGCAGATTTGGGATTTTCTTGCATTTCGGCCGCTCCTCATCACAGGTAGCCAAATTATTTCTTGAAACTCCTCCCAGGAGGAGCAGGCATTTGTGTCTTTCCCCACACCACCACACTATTTCCTCTTCCATATCGGCACTGTGAAGGTAGGCTCTCTCCAGTTTTTTCCCTGTCCCCACTCGTTCTTGTGAGTAGCTAGTGAAACTCTGTCAAAAACATCTTTGATTAGGTTTAAACTTCTTCTGTGTGTTTCTCAGAATTTCTATAATAATATGCTAGCCCATATTAGTAAATGTTATGTCGTTTAGTGAATACTAAATAACTTATTGAGTACTATATATGTTTAAAATTCTACCAGAAACTAAAGAGTAATAACTGAAAAAGAATCATAGATATTTCAAATACTAGTTCTAAAAATGAGCTTAAAGATCATTTATTTTAACATGTACTGAATTATTGTCCATAGATATTAACACATTTTAGGCCAAAATACTTGCATATTTTAAAACATATATAGATGTACATTTTCAAAAAACTGTGAATTTAAACAAAGTTCAATATTTTTCTTTATCTTATGATTTTAACATTTAATGTCCCCTGAGAAATACCACAATATAGATACTTTAAGCAGTGTTTGTCAAAATCATTTGACTAGAGATTTCTTAACTTTCAGAGAAAATTTCTACTGAACAAATTGGACATTTATTGGCAGATAATGATCTAGTCTAACCCTTTCATATAAAAATGTGCATGGTGAAGCTCAGAAGGTGAGGTTCTTTGAAGAACTAAGTTGCAATATATAAAATGCTTAAGTAAATATTAGATCTGATAGATCTTTGAATTTGTGTAGCATTTTATAATACCCAAAATAAGGTCCCTTAGTTTACCACTAAATCTACAGAAAAGTCATAAAATATATTATTATTAGTTCCATTAAAAATATTACTATTAATTCCAAACTAGTTTCAAAGAAATCAAATGACTTATCCAAAGTACTAGTCCTAAACAAATAGCAAAATTTCCAGGAATTGAAATTATCCTTTCTTATTCATTCTATTACAATGAATGGATTTTTCTGAGAGAGAGAGAGAGAGAGATTTCTTTTCTGTAAGGAAAAAAAGTTTCTGCAAACTAAAATGATTTAAGAAGGCTTCATTGTAAATTGGCAACACTTACTGGATGAGTTGCCTTTGGACAGGTAGAGAAGAACATGTTTTATGCAAAGAGCATAGTGTAAAGAAAGGCATGAAAATAAGAATAGAATGGCAAAAGTGGAGGAAAGTGAGGCAGAAAACCTAGCTAGAGTGCAGTGTGCATAGGCTCCATGGGAGATACGTTTGGGTAGACCAGGAGGAGCTCTGCTAAAAGATACCTAAAATAGTGCTAAAACATTGTTTTTAAATTTGCACAGGAGGGATAGGGAAGAAGACATCCTTTTTTAAAACACTGATGTTGAATGCAAGATTAAAAATAATGCAATTAAAATCATGAATTCAGTAGTTAGACTAAGGATTACATTGCAAATTTAATTCCTTCACAGTACTTTATAAATTTTATCCTCATTATTCCTTGTGGGTAGAATTTGGTCTGTGCTCAAAGCCCCTTATTTCTTAAAAAAATACACTTGTGGTATTTTTAAATCCATTCATACGGTTTTGAGTAATAAGTAATAGGAAACCTTTGTCCATTTAGAAGAAAAACACTTCAATTATTTTTTTTCCCTTTGGTATAATTAAAAAACAAAAACAAACAAACAAAAACAAAAGCTGAAGCTGAAGCTGAAGCTATAGAGCTCCAAAATTGGCAAGAGTGCAGTTTTTACTAAGGAAGGATAAATTATACCATATTTGAAGAAAATTGGTTAAGTATTTTTGGAATTTTGAGGCTTTATGATATGCATTAGAATATGTATAAAGAAAATGTTCTTATGTCTGTTCAATGGCTACCTCAACTATAGCCATTTAAGAAAGCATCATCTCAAAATTCTTCAGTAAAGATAGTTTTTCTGGATTAGGTCCAAATTATGGGTACTAAAGCAAAAATGAATTTTCTATGTGTAAATGTGCATCATCAAAGGGAGCAATTATCAACTGAAGGAACTAAAGATTCTTCCTTGTTTTCTTTATAAATTGCCAGTGAAATATAATACATTTATGTGGAATATTTCCACTCTAAAACTTTCAGTGTGCTTCAACTTCACTGAGGTAATATTTATATGATGCTGTTGTTTGAAGAAGGGATTTGTGGGTGTATAAGCCAAATTTGGCTGTAGTTTTCATATGGGACCAGAATTTTCCTTACCATTTCTTTCAGGTGTTTTTGTATGATTTATTCTACAGAAAAGACATATCAAAAGTATCTTACTCATTCATACCATTCTGAGCTTCACAATGCTTATTTTTATTCAGCACCATTAGAGCCAGTCACTTTGTAGTTGAAGAATACAAGCCTTATTAAGCATAAATAACTTGGTCAAGGTAATGAAGGTAAAAAGAAATAAGACCAAGATTCAAGTCCTCCTCTATTTGATCATAAAGTCCAAGCTCTTCTCATGACCAGAGACTCACTGCATAAAAAAGAAGTGTAATGTGCCTTTGTCTTTTTTGAACATTACAATTTATTTCAGTGTGAAAAAGATGTGTAAAAATTAACACTATAAGTTAGAATATATTTAAATACTAAATTGGATGATACAAACATTAAATGCTATTAACATTTTAATGGGGGACATAGTGAGGGCTGGTATACTCTAACAAGTCTAATGAAATGGGTGAGACTTGCTCTGTTGTACAAAATTCGAGAAACATTTAGAAGAGTAGAGAAAATATAATTGTTAATATTTATGTTTTTCCAAGAATATCCTCTGATAGGTAATTGCCATCTTCCTTCCTTCCGAGATCACTGCATAATCTTATCAGGTGACCCAGATTACCCTTTTTATCTATTCCCCTAAGTTTGGCAAAAGAGACCCCGTGATAGTGATGTCCACACCCTTGTTATGGCACTATTGGTTCCTAAGGTGGCTTCACCACAGAAATTGTATGTTTATGTGTATGTGAGTATGATACCTCCAAAGGATGAGATCTTTTTGAGGACAAGGTCTATACGTTCTTCAGAAAAACTCTGTATACTCAAGGACTAGTATAATTTGTGATATTTAGTCCATAGGAGCCCTAATAAAGGTATCTAATGGATTGAACATAAACCACTGGACTTCTGACTCTTGTTCTAAGTTGCAGAGACCAGGAAATAGGGTTGCTACTTAAGCAAAACATAACCAGACTAACATCAACTTTATGATTTATTGAGTATATCAAAGAATTGATATACTTAAGCAAAACATAACCAGACTAACATCAACTTTATGATTTATTGAGTATATCAAAGAATTGAGGTCACATGGCCTTAATTTGGCCCAAATTCTAAGGGAAGAGAGGTGACTGGAGGTGGGGGGGGTTGCTTAGGATCCATGAGCATGCACTTACTTACAGGATACAACTAGATATAAAAGAGTTCATCTAGAATAGTTCACTAGTTGGTGAGGCGGCAAAGGCCATGTACAGGATGGCAGGGCTGTGTGAAACAAGATAATCACAAGCATTTGAAGACTTTAAAGCATTGAGAGTTATCTGAGCAAAAAAAAAGAGTCAGTCTTAGCTCAAATCATAACTAGAATAACTCATAACTCTTCACTTAAGACTTAGCAAAAGGGAAAGATTTACCTGTTTCCAGACATTTGAAATTATCTACCTCCATTTCTGCTGACTTACATGAGTTGTCCATCTTTCAGTAAAATATTACAAAATATATGGAAAGACAAGAAACAACACACTTCCAAGAGACAAGGCAATAATCAGAATGAAAATAAGAGATTACACAAATGTTGGAATTATCTGATAAGGAATTTTAAATAACCATGATTAGTATGTGAAAGTTTTAATGGAAAAGTGGGAGCATGTAAGATGGGATGGGTAATCTCAGCAAATATATGGACTCAATGTAAGAATCAATTAGGAATGTTAATGTTAATTGAATGTTAGGAAAAAAAAAAAACTTAGTAAAAATGGTTTTCAATGCTTCCATCAACACGCTTGGCATAAATGATAAAAGAACTAAGGAACACAATAATAGGTAAACATAAAATAGCCAAAATGAAATAAAAAGAGAATAAATAGTGAAGTAAAAAATACAGAACATCTCGGGCTTCCCTGGTGGCGCAGTGGTTGAGAATCTGCCTGCCAATACGGGGGGACACGGGTTCGAGCCCTGGTCTGGGAAGATCCCACATGCCGCGGAGCAACTAGGCCTGTGAGCCACAATTACTGAGCCTGCACGTCTGGAGCCTGTGCTCTGCAACAAGAGAGGCTGCGACAGTGAGAGGCCCGCGCACCGCGATGAAGAGTGGCCCCCGCTTGCCGCAACTGGAGAAAGCCTTCGCACAGAAACGAAGACCCAACACAGCCATAAATTTAAAAAAAAATAAAATAAAATTATGATTCATCTCATTCTTGGTGGCTGTAATTACTTAGATAAATGGAGGACAAACATGCTAAACATTTTTAAAAAAATACAGAACATCTAAGAGCAGTGATGCAATATTAAATGTTGTAAAACATGTATAATTAGAATCTCAGAAGGACAAGAAATAGAGAAAAGAAGTAGAGATTGAAGAAAAAGTATTTGAGACTTTCAAAAATTAATGACAGACACCAAACCACAAGCCCAAAAATCTCTGAGAGCACTAAGAAGGATAAATACCAAAAGCAAAATGAAAGTCAAACTACTGAAAAAACCTCAATATTCTGTAATAACCTATACGGGAAAAGAATCTGAAAAAGAATGAATATATGTATATGTATAACTGAACCACTTTGCTGTACACCTGAAGCTAATACAACATTGTAAATCAACTATACTCCAATAAAAATTTTTAAAAAAACAAAATAAGCAAAAAATTTTGAAGGCAGCTAGAAGAATAAAAAAGAAAGAAACATTATGTTCACAGGATAAAAGATAAGATTATAAACAGCTTCTCATAGGAAACCATGCAGGCTAAAGACAATAGTGACATCTTTAAAGTGCTGAGAAAAACAGCAACAACAATTATCTACCCAGAATTCTATACTCAGCAAAAATATCTTTCATAAATAAGAGAAACCAAAACTTCTTATAGAAATAAAAACTGAGAGAATTCATTACTAGCAGACTTAATCTACAAGATTAGGAATTTAATTCAACTAATTGGTTACTCAGACAACAAAACTACTGATAAGTCAATTAGTGATGCAATCTAGGGTTTAGCAATAAAATTGCTATCATTTCAGGGCTTAAGAGACAGCAGGATCAGATCATGGCTCTGAATAAAGAATAAAGAAGCTCTGCTGTCCAGCAGGAGCTAGAACTCTGATACCAGAAGCATCTGGAATCTCAGAGAAGCCACAACCACACATAGAGATGCTTCCTGAAATAGCAGCTCCCTCTGGGAATTCAATTGGCTAAATAAAGCTGGAAAAGAGTCAACTCCCTTTGGGAATTCAACTGGCAAGCTAGGGTAAATTAGCCGAGGAAATACAGACTGCAGCGTTCAGCCTCTCAAAGATATAAAATAAAGAAAGAGTAAGAATTGCATCTGAGAGAAAAGAGACAAATGACCTATCCCATTCACATTTAAAATATTTTTCTGTATCCATTTCACCACTGTACTCTAACTCCTAAACAAAACGTCATGTCTCTGCCTAATATTATGCAACTATATTTCATAAAACACAACTACTCTTCCTCTCTCTCCAAAGTCTCAGCAGTTATCACATTAATTTCAATAGTTTGGGATCTCCAGGTAATATGAAGACTTCCCCATCAATTCCATATATAGCTTCTTGTGGTCTTGTGACACATGGACTAAATTGAAAATTTAAACATCATTCATACTCTTCATAGAAATAACAGGACAGAGGGAGGGAGACAATAGAATTAGTTAATATATACAGGTTAATGTAGTAGTATACAGGTATAAATAATCTCTTTCTCTGTCTCTCTCTCTCTCTCTCTCTCTCTCACACACACACACACATGCACAAACCTGCTAAATTCCTCATTGCCTCATTTCTATTATTTTCTAGAATACTGTAATTATTTATCGCTTCCTTTTTCTACCACCTATACCTCCTTTGCCCTAAGACAGCACCTCAGCTGATCACTTTTTTCTTTAAGACTTGTTGAGTTTAATTCATTCTTGAAATGTCTGCATATTTAGTTGTCCTGATTTTATTGAGTTGATGTACTTTTTACTTAATGTTTGATATTAGACATGACAGTAATCAGGAGAATTCCAGTGAATCCTCTGGTTTCCACAAATAGACCCACAATTGCATTACGGAAACAAAAAACCCACTTATCCCTGACAATCAAAATTAATCATCCCAGCCAGTACAGACCTTGTTTTTGGCTTATTGAGCACCAGTGATATAGCATAGGCACCTAAGAAATCTAGGCTTCCAGTAAGAATTAATGGAATCATTCAAACAGCAGTAAATGTTTCTAGCTATGTGTGGGAGACTTTTGTTAAAAATATTGACTTAATGTTGAGTTAATGTTGACTTTTAGAATATTAACTTTGATATTTTCTCACTATGAATTCCCTATTGTTAAACCTTTAGTGTTGGTCTAGCACAACCTTCACTTTGAAGTCAGTTAAAACAGACAAAAGTTGTGTAAACTACTAAATATATTTCTTCCAAAAAAAAATGACAATCTACATAGATTTAGGAGAACCCTATTAGCTGAGAGAAGCTTGGCTTATGGAAACTAACTGGTTTCTCTTAATGACAGCTATCCTGATTAGGATAGCTTTAACTGCTGGCATTAACTGCAGCTCTTTTAATTATGTCTGTTTAAAAGTCACAGGGAGGACTAAATATACTGAATATACTAAATTCTATCCGAAACAAGACAAATAATGGCTAAACAAATGTCATGATTAAACACACATAAATCAACCAAACTGTCAAAGTATGATGATTTTTCGTTCCTCAAATGTAGTGTTAGTTTACAAAGAATAAAATTCAATATGATTGCATTTATTGACATTTTAAAATGACCACATTTTTAGTTAAAACAAAAAAAAAGCAGAATTAGAGAAAACAAGTTTATGGAGATTGATATGCTTCCTATAATTGCTGAGGAAATCAAAATTTCCATTAGGTGAATTAGATTTTAAATGCCTTAGGGTGAGAGAATTATAGTTAGTAAATATAAAATTAAAGAAAATATCTGTTATATAAATAATTTCCTAATTTTTTGTAAACATTTTTTTGTGTGTGTGAGGTTTTCTTGAACAAGGATACACTATAATCTATATATCCTAATTGATATGTGATTTAGTTACTACAAATCAACCTTAAAGTTGCTTTACTATCCCACTTGAATGTTCCTGCATGTCTAGGGAACTCAAATGAGAATGAAACAGTGGCCTTTAATTAAGATATAAAAGGGTGCATTTCTTAAAACAAAAGCATGTGGCAGGATTATTGACTCCACTTTGCCACCAGCTCAGCACATTGGCTGATGGTATTGATTGCTGAAATGCTAACAAATAATGGGACCATAAAAAACTGCGATTGTCTATTGCTATCATACCAGTATCGAGAGGTACTAAAAGCAGACTAGTTGCCTTCGGTCATTTGAAAATTACAACAATCAAATATATTCCATCAGTGATTTACAGTATAGCTGGGTTTTGTTTCGGGAGCTTTTCTTACTTTGTTCTTAAATTTAAAAACATATTTCAAATTAGAATGGTTGCAATTTGTGTGAAACATATAGGCTTCAAATACCAACTACTTAGAATTTTGCTGCTTCCAGAAAGAATGAAAATATTAAATCAAAATATCACTGCTTGATTTCTTAATGATCTGTTGTCCTCTGCTGCTAATTATATATTCCAGTAGGGGAGACAGCTATAAAATGCAAACTTCTCCCCACTGCTCTCAGATATTCATGAATTTCAGTTTATATCATAAATTCTATAAAGTAGAAGAGAATGGTGCTATAAAGACAGATCTTGCAAAACCAACATTATACTGAAATGCAAAAAAAAAAAAAAGAATTTCAGACTAATTATACAGAATCTAGACCTCTTCCTATACCTATACATGTCTTATGTGAAGCCTTATTCACATGCCTCAACTTTCTCATTGTAAAAGAAGCATCTTTAAAAGACTTCTGGGATATTGCATGTTCAAGGCATTAGTAAAAAGAAGATGTCCTTTGTATTTAAATGCATTTAATTGGGATTCCCTGTGTGTCACTCACCAGCTTTTATTTACTTCTGTTTAACCTTGAGAAAGTTACATTTTCTAAACCTCAGTTTACTATATCTGTAATAAGGAGATTTAATTATTTATGTATTATATTAATAAGAAATAAAAGTGCTTTGCATCTTCTAGGCATTAAATGAATACGTTTTCCTTGTATGCTTCATCTTCCCCTTTAGAGTTCCTTCTAGCTCATCCTATGGTACCATCCTATGATTCTAATAAATACAAAGAATATTAAATAAAGCTAGTGTTACTATGATAATTTACTTCAACAATATTTGCTTGGGTATAATCATCTTATTTGCTTATTTGAGGTATTCCAGATAAATAGTTTGCAGATTATACCATAAGAGTAACCCTCACATTAAAAAAATTGTGGTTGAGGATTTCTAAAATTAGCTATTTGAAAAACACTGTATATCACAAGCAGTATAATCTTCTCTAACAAAAAGATTTCTTCATTAAATAAATATTTATTGTACTTCCTCAGTTATAAAATATTTTTTTTTTATTCTAACAACTTTTAAGTTTACCAATTACAGGGCTGCATGTTACGTACTAAAAAATTTTTCTTGTTCGGTGAAAACTTTATGTTTACTCCCAAGCATGGTTAAAAAAAAAAAAAATCAACCTTAGAACTTATTTCATTTGACCTTTCTGATATAGTAAAAAACACAGTTCCAACCCTATATACCTCCATGTTCTGTGACCAATAGGCCTATGGCTTGAAACTTTGGGTATAGAGGACTCCTACTTGGGAGATAAGGAAACACTGACCTTTGTTCAAGGGGCAGAGTTAAAAAAAACAGGAAAAATGGAGACCAAGAGGCAAGATTAATCTCAGTCTAACTTCTTTCAGTATATCAGTTATTTTTTAAAATAAACATTTAAAGATTTAATCTGAAATGCCCTTAACAATGTATCATTGGTTGTAAAATCTTTTTACTTTGTCAAGTGAATGAGTATTTATTCACTGCCTAAAGCTAATCACCACTTCACTCCCTATGGGTCTGATAACAAATTATTTAAACTACTACCATTATTTTCATTTTTCCAATAATATAGGAATCTTATGCAATCTGTATGGGCATAAGTAGGCTTCTGATGAAGTACTGTAAGATATTAAGACAAGCCCATGTGTTTATTTGGAGGGAAATGAACAAATAATGATATCCCAAGTAAACATAAAAAAAAGAAAAACAGAGAGAGAAATGGTTTCACCGAATTATAGATTGAGTAGCTAGTGTTTCTGTTAGAATCTAGAATTTGTTCCTCTTACTGAATAATTGTTACTTAAATTTTCCCAATAATGGCACAATTATGCCTGTCTTAAGACTTAGAGTTTGGTCAAGAACAAAAAAAAAAAAAAAAAAAGAGTTTTTCAGAGTCCCTGCAATTCTTGAAGAACTGCAAGGTTTGGGCCAAAAACAAATGGAGAGACTATATATTGAAGAGAGTTCTAAGTTCAGAGAGTTCTAAATTCAGAGAATTCTAAGTTCAAAATCCAACTCTGCCACATTTTAGTTGCCTTGGGCAATTATTTTTGCAATTCTAATTTCAAGGGTCCTTATTACTGAAATTGGATAATAATAACAGTATATTCCTTGTAGACTTACTTTAAAAATGAAATGAGTTGATATATATAAAATGGCTATTACCAAGTCTGATACAAATGTTTATTAACTGGACTAAAATAACACAAACAAAAAATGTGGAATAGTTGAGAGAAACCCACTTTGCTGTGGTGTGGCTAGACCCAGCCAGATTGTCACATGGTCACTAAAGTACTCATCTCAGTCTCTCCCCCTCCTGCCTTTCTTCTTTCCCCTGCTTCCCCCATGCCCTACCTCATTTACACACACACCTATATTTTAAAGTATAATACTAAGGGCTTATCATTGTTATTTAAAGGTGAAAATATGGGAGTTATAATTCATCTTAGTAAGATTTTTATTGTCAATATTTTCCAACTCCTGTAGATATATCTATATAAACATACAGATGTGTTAGCACTTTCTGCTGGTCGGAAGTTCTCATAGGCTAGTGTTTCTATTTCCATTTGTCCTGAGTTCTCTCCTTATAGAGTCCCTAGTGATAAGGTACCTAGTTGGGCACCAGATGTAGTATGTGGCCAATCAGTTTAAAAATACACCAGTGTAAGCAAAAGGTTCATGTGCAGAACATGTTAGGGTTTTGAAACATTTTAAAGCTATACAAAGCATTTGAAACAACTGTCCTCATCGTTTATGTAGATAAAAAGGTGAAGTGTCCAAAGGCAGAATTTGATTTAAATCTGTAACAAAGGAGTAAAAAAACACTGGGAAAACATAAGAGGTTATTTCAATCTATTCATGAGTTAAACTCACTTATAAGCAGAAAACATTGTTTAAATTGCAAATGTCCAAAATTAGTTAGAAAACATTTAGAAATAACCACATTTTTTCCCCAGCACATCCAAGCTAATATTAATTGTTAATAAAGACTTTAGTCAGAACTTTCCATCTTATGAATAAATGAATAGATGAAATTATCCTGATCCAAGGAGGTCTATCCTATCCAGGCAGGATCAATAAGTAAGTATATGGAAATATCAAGGAAGATTTATCAGGTATTGACTCAGAGCAAAGCTGAGTCCTCATTACCTTATTAGTACAAAACATTCAGGTACCTCTTATTTGTGTAGTTATGTTCCAAGAACATTGTGATTTTATACTCAAAGATACTAGTGATAAAGGTACTTTTGAAAGAAATGAAACAATAATATTGCTCATCTGCTAATTTGTCATTTAGCTTTAAAAATTTGCTGTATCTCAGGGTTGATATTTAGTCCAGTATTACTTCATTAATTTTATTGAATAAAAATCAAACATTTTGTAAACTATATCTTCACTATAATACTGCTTGGGGGCTCTATCCTGTTAAGGCCCTAAATGATACTACATTATGAATATGAACATTATGTATAAGTATGAATATATTAACATTATGTTTAAAACTAAACAATATTGAATATTGGACTAGATTGAAATGTGTTAAATTCTAGGGCTAAGCTCTAGCCAATACCTACTTATTGTTGTAAGTTCCTTCACTTTTCTGTGTCATCTCTGTTTGTAAACTCTCCAGGCAGTTGATTCTCTCCTCTCTGATTGAAAGGTATTGTCTTGCTTGGTTGCTGTTTAGAGATTTATTGAGCAAATAATTTTTGCTTTCTGCCACGGTGCTTCTGAAACTGAATCTTTGCCATTTTCTCACTTTAGGGGAAACACGATATTCTATGGGTGTACATTTTAAATGCTAAGGAATCAATAAACAAAGTTCCCTTATTTTTAACCTTTTGTTGTGTTTTTTTTCTCCCCTTCCTTATGCAGTTCTTTAATGAAAAACTCAGATTCATTCCCATGTCCTCTGTGGTAATATTCATTGCAAACATCATTACGGATGTGAGGTCTCTCCCTTAATTAAGAATTAAAAGGCTTCATTTCCTCAAACGAAAGCACGTGGCAGGTTTTATTGATCTGGTTTGTGTCGCCAGCTGAACACATTAGCAGAGATTATTGATTACTCTAGCGGTAATGAGCTTGGGTTCCTTGTCTGGTGAAGTCCACATTCCTTGGGAGCGTTTTCTTGAAATGGGCTAATGTGCAAGTACATGTTCACTGTGATATATGATTCAGTAGACTTTTAAAACTTTATGGCCAATGAATCATTCTTTAAAAATATAACAGCAGTCGTTAAAAAGGCTATTTTCCAGTCATTATCTTTTGATAATTTCTTCTGAATGCTAACGATGCACTTATGAATAGATGCTAAATCAAAACGAGTGGAACATTAAAGAGATGTGATCACATATGGCTCATACTGCTTTTAATAAGTTTTCAAGTAACCATCTTCATTATCGTCTGATGACCAAGCTGGGCAACTTAACTAGTTCAGCTTCATCATGATAAATAGTCATGATCTCCACCCAGTGTTTGAATAAGAATTGATGAAAACAGCTTCAAGGATTGATGAATAATAAGAAATGGTAATCTAGGTAGTAAATGAGTGTGACGTTTCTTAAGAAAAATGATGTAACTTCTTCATTACGGGAAATGCTTTAGATAAATATTGCTAAAATATATCTCACCCCAAGATTTCTATTCAGGTAAAAGACCTACTTATTAATTCATTAGGGTGGAACATTGTCAAATGGGATGAATGAAAGCAATGAGGGGCTTATTATCCTTTTGACAGGATAACGTCATGGTGATAGTTGGACTTCTTGGATTATTATAGATATATATGTGTTCAACCAAAAGAAACTGGGTGATCTTAAAAAACATTCAGAAATGTCTCTGGGAAATCATTAGAATATTTGAGTTTTGAATATGCTAGCTTTATTACAGACAAATTCAAAACGACCTGAGGGATAAAATTCTATCCTGCTCAATGGAAGGAAGAGATGCTCATGAAAATACTGTGCAATGGTTTAATAAGAAGTACAGCCAATGAAAATTCTAAGAGATGTTATTGGGAACCTGGAATTTTCATGTTGATTTTGGACTTATGAAAAATTATTTCATTTCAAACCTTCAATCTATTTATAGTCTACTGAGAAGTTTCTGCTCAGTCATTGAATGTGTTACAAGGCCCTCTGGGGCCCACTTCCAGACAAAGAAAACATGTACCTTTCCCCTCTGACCATTTCTGCAACACCTGATTGAAGGAACAAAATTGCTTCTGACCTTTGAATCAACCCAATTCCCAATTCTCATCAGTCTGTGAAAAAGTTATCCACAATACATTGATAGCTTATATTGCTTTCATCTCTGGTAGATCATACAGTATGTGAGCCCTAATGAAGTGATATATAAAGTTAATGGAGATGCAAACACAATGGACAAAATAATATGTTATTTGTAATTTAGAATCAAGTTCACCTTTGAAAATGGAAAAAATTGATATTTGGTGATGTGGAATCAGCAGCAGGTTTCCAAAGCCAGGTTTATCAATATAGCTACAGAATTTTATTATCAAATTCTTATCTGGATAATACATAGTTCTTCTGAAAATTTGCTTACCTGTTTCATTTACATGGCATTTTATTTTGATTAGATTATCATGTTAAATGACAAACTTTCACGCAGAATATTTTTTTCTGAATGATTTAGTATTTGTTAGGTAGTATCAGTAAAACCATCTTGCATAGTATCACAAATGGGTCCACCTCATACCAAAAGTTCTATACTCTTCAACATTGGTAAGTGTGACAGGCTATACATTACATACATTTTTATTTTCTAATAGCATGATTTTTAGTAGAGATGGCCCAATTCTTGAAAATAAAAATTGAAAACTTTAATTCAATGAACATCTACAGAGTAAAGTGTAAATCCTCATCACAAAATCTCAATGTCTCCAAGATCTTGCCCTACTATCCTTCCCAGGTTAGCTCATTTGCACACACACACAAACACACACATACACACACACACCCCACAACAATAGCAGGGAAATAACTTTTTTTTTCTTCCTTAAACATTTTCTTTTCTCCAGTTCTGTCTGTCCTGTTTGCTCTTCTTGGAATGTCCTCTATTCCATCTCTACTTGGCAAAGTTGTTCCTGTGGCCAAGTGGCCCAAATCCAAGAAGACTTCTCTGACTTACGGAATAATAATAATAAAACTCTCAGTGCTCTGTTATGCTCACAAGTGTTTTTGTACCTTATCACATTATATCTCACATTTTAATTTACATAGAGCATCTGTTGCCTTCCTAGGCCTGAACATTCCGCCAATATAAGTTTTGAAACATGCACCTCTGTTTCTCCCTAAATATCTGGAACAATTTCTTGCATGCAGAAAATATTTATTTGAATAAAATTGAAATGATACCTTAGAATGCTCTGTCTAAATGTGCTGTCACTTAAATGCTATAAAAGGATTTCACTTCCTAAATACAAAAAGGGTTTGTTGTTAGGGGTTCTCTTTATCTATTGATAAAATAGCTGATAATGTATGCAGTAGTACTTTCTAACATATGGAAATTGAGAGTAGCTGCAATATACCACCCTCCCCCCTTTTCTCCTTATTCAGGCTCTGGATTTTATTTTTCTTTGTTATCAAAGAAAACAAAGTATATTTGTCCTATACTGCTTCTTCCTAATATCACCATCTTATTCCATCTGTGGTGTGGCTTTTCAGTAAAGACTAAGGGGGACCTGGGTTCAAATCTTGCTTCTTAATACTTAAATGTTCTGCATTACTTTGCATGCTATTTATCAAGTTTCAGTTTCCTGATCTGCCTCACAGGTTTTTCATGAAAATTAAGTTAGTTATGCAAGGAGATATTGAGAATGGTATGGGCTTTGAAATATGATTAACCTGAATTTACATCTTTGTTCTACTGTCTACTAATCTACAGCCAGGTACCTCTCTAAAGCCACAGTTTCCTTATTTTTACATGAACATAATAGCACCCATTTAATAGAAATGCTGGAAAAAATATTAAAATAGACTTTCTGGACATGAATTATACCACTTAATCTACAAATGTTGATATATTCCCTTTCTATCAAATACACAATATACACACACACACACACACACTGATAAGTTGTTGATACTGATGATTTGTTTGATATCCACATCAGAACAGATGCTTGTTTTTTGTTTTCTACAAATACTCCATTTAATAGTACATAAATGATGTATTAAGTAGGGTCTAATGCACATGTGGGTTTTTAATTTTTTTCATTTTTCTGAAGTTATATAATGGTTTTTTGGGAGTAGTCTCTACCTATTTAGTACTCTGGAGAAGAAAAGTTATAGCAAAGTATCATAAAAGCATCTTTCTTCATCACTTTAAAAAAGGAAATAAGATATATTATCTAATGACATACTTTCAAGTTACTGTATTCTGTTTATCCGTGTTATACCTTCTCTTCTTATCAACCATTCATACCTTCCTCCATATCTTTTCCTACCCATTTGATTCTATTCAAATTTGTCATATCAATCAACATTTTACATCATAATGTAGCTGATACTAAGCTGCTCAAAATTCTTATGGAAGTCAATAGTTATACAATGAAATTTCTCTTAAATGAATTCATACAGTCTCAGGACTTCCCTGGAGGTCCAGTGGTTAAGACTCTGCACTTCCACTGCAGGGGGTGTGGGTTTGATCCCTGGTCAGGGAACTAAGATTCCATGTGCTGGGAAGCATGGCCAAAAAGAAAAAAATTAATTCATATAGTCTCATAATAATGCTGATTATACAATATGTAAGCCTCTTTAGACTGCAGCAGATATCAAAGCTCTAGCAATGTCTAAGAGGATGATTCAGTCTTCTATCCATCCTTATGGAAAATGTCCACTCAGGTCACACAGAAGCAATGGCTTTGCACCTCACTATATGAACAATCTTGAAGAGGCCCGTTGTATGAAGATAAGAAAGTGAGAAGTGTGTGTGCTGCCTAGGCAGCCACAGGGAAAGAGAAGAAAGTGACCTCTACATCTGTAACTAAGACTCTTCATTCTTTCCTATACATAATACAATTTAAGGTAAACAATTTAAATTCTGTCATTGACATACTTTAGTCATGGCATTCTTTATGACTATTTTGCAGACAACTATTATACTCTGGTTTGAAAAAATAAATATTAATACAGATTTTCTTTTAAAAAACATGGTATAGAGGGAAAGTTTAGACTATTCACTTCTACTGACAGAGAAACAGGATAATACAGATTACCCACGCAAATGCTTATTTTGAATTTTAAGACCTAGAGATAACTGAAAGAATTTTTAAAATCTCAATTTTTCTGATATCACTTTAGAAGGAATAATATGGTAACAGCACAGATGACATTTTTGTTTAAAAATCTGCTTTGATTTATCTCATATAAGCTTTAGTTATAATTTCCCATGGGTGTTTTCTGGTGGATGTTCTTATATATTGAAGAATTTCTCATTTGATTCAAATGATTCAGCAAAAAGTGATTTGATTCTCAATATATGTCATGTCTTAGCTCACACCTTGTTTTAGTCACATAAAAGAATATTAGTTAATAATTAAAATTCATAAATGACAATAACATGCAAACACGTGAATTAATCTAGCAATATAATAAGGGGAAAATACTACCACATGTTTACACATATTGTTATATCTTTCAAGTAAACAAAAAGTCATTTAAAGAAGACATATAGATAAAAAAAAAGATATATAAAAAAGAGAGAGAGAAAGAATGATGAAAGCAGGATTTGAGATAGTAGTTACACTAGTGAAAGGCAGGAAAATGGATTAGTGGGAGGCACTATGTGATTTGATCGGCTGTTAGGGTCTATTGATGCCAAAAACTCAGCCTCTGTGCAGAGGCACTGAATTGAATCTCAGAGGCAGATTTTTGTGTGAGGTAGACAAGAATAGCTTTATTGCTTTGCCAGGCAAAGAGGGACACAGTGGGCTCCTGCCCTTGAAAATGGTGTGTCCCAACCTGGGAGGATTTGGTAAGGAGTTTTATAACAATGGTTCAAGGGCAGAGTTGCTGATAAGATTAGGGTGTGTACAGCGTCTGCACTCCTTTAATCTGGGCTTGGGTAATCTCTTTCTTTTTGTTTTCTTTGTTTGTTTGTTTGTTTGTTTTTGTTTTTTTGTTTTTTTGGTTTTTTTCCCAGACTTTAATTTGCTATTTATTTAATTTATTTTATTTATTTATTTATTTTTAACATCTTTATTGGAGTATAATTGCTTTACAATGGTGTGTTAGTTTCTGCTTTATAACAAAGTGAATCATTTATACATATAAGTATGTTCCCATATCTCTTCCCTCTTGCATTTCCCTCCCTCCCACCCTCCCTATCCCACCCCTCTAGGTGGTCACAAAGCACGGAGCTGATCTCCCTGTGCTATGCAGATGCTTCCCACTAGCTATCTATTTTATGTTTGGTAGTGTATATATGTCCATGCCACTCTCTCACTTTGTCACATCTTACCTTTCCCCCTCCCTATATCCTCAAGTCCATTCTCTAGTAGGTCTGTGTCTTTATTCCCGTCTTGCCACTAGGTTCTTGAATATTACTCAGCCATAAAAAGAAATGAAACTGAGTTATCTGTAGTGAGGTGGATGGAGTTAGAGTCTGTCACACAGAGTGAAGTAAGTCAGAAAGAGAAAAACAAATACAGTATGCTAACACATATATATGGAATCTAAGGGAAAAAAAAAAAAGGTCATGAAGAACCTAGTGGCAAGTCAGGTAATCTCTTGATGAGCTTCTCTGGTTCCTTTAATCTGGCCTCAGATGGTCTTCTCTGGAATGAAGAATGCTAACTGCATTTGTTGAGTGTTTTGTTCTGTAAAGAGCTCAAAGATATTGTTGTGTTTATTCCTTGAGGTGGAACCAGGGCCCAGCCCCACAGCTGCACTATTGTTTCTTGGCTGCTCCTCCCTTGTCTCTGCATCCCCTCCCTTCCCTGATTAGCAACTGTTTGAACCTACACTTTTGGGACTCAGGGAAGGTCATGGAGGCTGGAATCCGTTTCCAGCAAACAAGGAATGGGGGGGCACAGAAAGCCTTCCATACCCAGGAGCCCCATAGTGTCCTGCTTGGTTTCACTATTGATCCTAACTTTTAAGATAAGTGCTGGGTGCTCCCAATGACCAAAGATAAATAATTTGAGCATCAAAATATATAATGTAGAAATGGATTATAGTCCAAAGTAGAAAATAAGTCCATGCAGATCTAGATAAACAGTTGATTAGTTAAATAAATTGGAAAGAATAACTGTATCTCCTGTATAGAAGATTCCAAGTAATTTATGTAGCTACTCCTCCCTCCAGGAGGGGAGCTAACATCTCCCAACAACTTGAATGTGGGATGTACTTAGTGAACTTGCTGCCAAAGAAAGACTAGAGTGTAGAAGAGGGAGGAGGGGAAAAAGTAAATTTACAATGACAAAATCTAGCAAATACTAACTCTGCCAGGTGATCAAGGCTAACATAATCAATTATGTCATGTTGATAGTATGTACCCTTGATATGATGTAAGGAAAAGACACTTCACCTCTGTTATTTTCCTCTTAAAACCCAGTGAGCTCAATCTAAACATGAGAAAAACAGCAGACAAACCTAAATTGAGTGTATTAGTCCACTCAGGCTACCAATACAAAATACCACAGGCTCCGTGACTTAAATAATAGACATTATTTTCTGACAGTTCTGGAGGCTGGAAGTCCAAGATCTACATGCCCACAGGGTAGTTTCTGGTGAGATTTCTCTTCCTGGCTTGCAGATGGCCACTGTGTCATCACATAGTCTTTCCTCTGTGGGGGAACACAGAAAGAGAGAGCAAGCTCTGGTGTCTGATCCTCTTCTTATAAGGACACAAGTCCCATCAAAATAGGGCCCCACCCTTATGACCTCATTTAATCTTAATTACCTAATTCAAAGCCCTATTACCACTTAAAGTTGCATAGGAGGTTAAAGCGTCAACATGTGAATTTGAAGGGCACAATTTAGTCCATAATATTGAGGAACATTATTGAAATCTAAAACTGTATTCCACAAAACAATCAAGGTCATTAAGGATAAGGGAAGTCTGAGAAACTGAATAGAGGAGAGGTAGTTAGAAAAACATAATAGCTAAATGTAATGTGGTACCCAGATGAAATTCTAGAACAGAAAAGGAACACTGGGGGAAAACTTGTGAATTATGAATAAAGTGTTCAGTTTAATTAATAGTAGTGCAGCAATGTGTGTTTCATTTTGTTACAAACATAAAAATGTGATGGAGGGTATTAACATTAAGAAAAAGTGAGTGAGGGGTATACAGGAATTCTGTGTACTATGTTTGCGACATTTCTGTAAATCTAAAATTATTGTAAATTTAAAAATTTATTTAAAAAATAAAATTAAAAATTACTAATGGAGGACCAAAATAAAAGAGAAACAAAGAAACAAAATTAGTCCATGAGTGAGCTAATTAATGTGTAAGCTTTACTAAAAAAGGCTTATAATTGTGTTGGGGCTCCCAAGGACAACTCTAAAGCTCAACGACTTGCTAGAAGGATTGACAGAGCTTAGAAATTCATTATATTCATGCTTATGATTTATTACAGAGAATGGATGTAGTGATAATTAGCAAAGGGAAAACACACATAGACAAAGTCCAGAAGAAATCAGGTACAAGCTTCCAGGTGTTCCCTTCAAGTAGTGTGGCGTGGAGATGCACTCAATTCTCCTAACAGCAATGTGTGACAGCTCATGTGAAGTATTGCCAGCCAGGGAAGCTCACCTGAAGTATTGCCAGCCAGGGAAGCTCACCTAGTCCTTGGTGTCTAAGATTTTTATTGGGGATCAGTCACATAGGCAGGCAGCACCCACAACTCAGTCTCTAGCACCACAGAGATCAAACAGAATTAGCATGGCCCAGGGCCTCAGGCAACCCAAAACACTCTTATCAGGCAGGACATTCGCAGGCTTGGAGGTTATCTCCTAGGAGCTGGTTAAGGGCCAGCCCTCCTGAAGGCAAGTCTGTCTTTGGAATGTGGGGGACTTGGGCAACCCAGGCCTGATGAGTTAACTCTTTTTTTACACAGTAATGAATCTGATTTTGTATACTTGAAGTGCTCAGTAATATAGTGTGATGAATAAAAATTGTATCATGCTTATACACTTGAACTTAAGGAGTATAAAACTATAGGCAATATAATCATGTACAGGAGAAACTTACAAAGCAATATCATTAGTGATTTAATAAAGAAAATGAAATTTCGACATGAACCCATAGGAAAAAAATTATTGTATTTGAGAAGTGAGGTCGACATAACTACTTTAAAAACATATATACATATATATCTGCCCAGTACAGCACCATCCTCTTCTTTTCTGAAAAGCCCTTTTCTTTGTGGTTTGAATGGGAGTTTCCACGCAGAGCTCAACCAGCTGAACACAGCTGCTCCTAAGTAAACACTTGATTGATGTAAGTTAATTAACATGCTTCTTCAGGATTTTTTTTTTTTTTTTTTTTTTAACTTGGAACTACTGAGAGTGAACTTGAATCCCTTGCTAATATGAAGTTGGGACTTACAAGTTTTGGGTGTTGTGAAACTCCATGTTATCAATCTGTGTAGAGGAAGTCATGCAAAAGACTGAAGACAGGAAGAAAGAAGAGTTGTGAGGTGCAGAGAGTCATAAGTACATTCAAACCCCTGATTCACCCCTGCTTGAAGCTCATATGCCCTCCTGTGCTACTTGGTGTTTTGGTTCTGTTTTGATCTGTGTTATATCAAGTTATCACTTGATTGTTACCGAAGGAATCCTTCCTGAAACAACCAAGTTAAGGATTTCATAGGGGAAGCGGCATTTGACTAAATTTTTAAAGACTAATCATCACCAATATTTGTTAAAGATGTTCTATGTTTCAGATACATGTTAAATGTTGGAACCCTTAGACCGATAAAATATGAACGCTGTTCTCAAATAGTTGACAGTAGGATGAAGATTAACATGTACACAATTTAGAGCAATTTAGTATGCTTAACACGTAAAAACGTTGAGGCATGAGTCTGATTTTGCTGGTAAAAAAGAGAAGAAAATACATTCTAGGAACAAAGAATTCAAAATGATTTAGACTAGTTGAAGTATTGGAAGTAGCTGAGATCACTCAGAAGGAGTAAGATATTAATATAAATATTATGGCACCTAGGAAAACATTACTATTACAGAATGAGTTCTAGAAAAGTAAAAGAAAAAAACAAAGCAAATAAATATCATGAAAGAAAAAAGAGGTAAGCCTAATATTTTCCAAAGAGATTTCTTTGTTAGAATGAATTAATGCTTTAAAAAATGATTTACTTTGAATCATCCCTGAACATTTAAACTAAATCCAGTTCCTTAAAACTGGTTCTAATTCTCATGCCTCTACTATTAAAAAATAATGTAAGAGACCCTGAAAAACTTAGTGCCCCAAACTGCTCCTCCCCACCCACACTGATAAACCCAAGCTTCTCAACTGGGTGGCTACAAAACCTCAAGAACAGTTTCTTCATTTTCAGAATACATTTTTTAGCCCTCTATTTCTGAAGCAAACTGAATTTTCAACTCACTCTTCTAGATAAAGCCTCCTCCCCAACAAAAACCAAAACATTCTTTCAGAACCTTCTCATGCCTGGGATTTTAAATAAAGATTTATGCTTAGTGATACTCTAGTTGATTTTCTTCAGTTTCATGTGTTGTGCCTTGAATCAGGACTGGACCCCTTCTGCTCAGCCCAGGACTCTCAAAGAGGACAGATCCTGTCAAATAGTCCTTGATGGCTCCCCTCCTCAGAGTCCCATTGACTACACACCTGAGTAAATTCTGTTCCTAACAAACTAGTGCCCCTCTCTTTTCACACTGGTGCACCACATAAGCCTTTATTCTTCTGTCTTAGGTGTGTTTGGGGCACTCTTCGGTTCATTTTGTTTCACTGCTCAGGAGTCTCATAGACGATGCAGGAGCATAGTGACAAGACTCTCTGTATGTGACTGTCTCTTGTTCATTCTTGTCGTTTGAGTATGAGCAATCATCTGTCATTCAACATGTCTCCAGTTCGTTGCTTACCTTCTTACATGTGCAAACATTACTTTACAAATCACACTGTGATACTAACTTTGGTACATAAATAAGCCCTCTCTGTGATACCTTAGAATAAAAGGATTCAAAGATTCTAAGTATTCAATGGTAAGCATTTTTTGATTGGTGTGAAGAAACTGCCAAAAAACCCCATGAAAACCCTAAAATTACTTCCATTAAGAATTTATTTAGAAAAGGCTAATAAAAATGTAGAATTTGTTTCCTCTCCCTCTTCCAGCCCAACTGCAAATTGACACCCCTACTGTACTCTTTTACATGGACTTCCTCTTGCCTCTTACCCTGCTCTCCCTCCTCCTGTACCTTTTCCAAACTTTTTTGCCCTTTCCATGACCACCTCTATCTAAACACTCCCCTGTCACTGTTCAGAATTTCTCCTAATGTTTATCCTGGGTGGAGAAAATGCCAAGCTCCATTAGTTCTCTAGTTTAGAAATTTGGTGAAGGTCAGATTTGCAAAATCTAGCTAAGGACTTATCCATCCCTCATAACAAAAGACAGGGTTTCACTAAAGAACTTAGAATTGCTCTAAGAAATTACAATTCAAAGTTCTTTTATCTATATGAATTAGTTATATCCTCAAGAGATGTAAAATTGTCAAAACTTGGTTAGAAAAATCAGAATGAATGGATTACTAAGAAAACTTTAAGCATATGCATGGACAGTTGAACTTGGATGGATATGAAAGTAGTACAAGATAGATCAAGACCTTTTAGCAGCTATCCTTATGTATTTTCTATTAAAATTGCCTGTTTAAAATTCAGATGTGTAAACAGAGAAATGATAAATGTCTCCTTGATTTCAGAGTTCACTTAACTACTGTCTTCTGGGAATACTTTGGTTCTAATAAGGGTGAATATATCATAACTACCTAATCTACCTCTGTTATTGTTATTGTTGTTGTTGAGTGGCCCTCCCAGGGTAATGTATTCAAGGCAGTAGTCCTTATCCTTATGACCTAAAATCATGTCAATCCGCAAACTCAGGTGGCTGGATCAGAATTAAATTTGAATGCCTAATTCCCCTTTAGTCCGGTTGCCACTCAGACTGAATACCAGCCCAGCCTCTCTGGATGTCCACTAGGGAAAGGAAAGATGCTTGAAGACCAGGAATATTCAAGGTAGAATCTTGAATATTCAAAAAAACATCTATATAGCATTCCCCGCGACCTCCACTTTGTCCATCTCAGTGCTTAAGTAGACGAGAGAAAGTGATCCCTTCCTGGGAATAGTTGCATTTAATGACCAAACTGCCTTATTAAGATGTGCGTACCAGGAGGAGATGAGAGAAGGAGAGGTAGACCATCAGCTTTCTGAGTAGTCTCTGCCATAAAAGTCACAGACTGAAAACCTGCCATCAGTCTGGAATGCTGAACACGTGACCCATATTACTTGCGACGGCCCTATCGGCATGGCAGGAAGGGAAACAGAGAAACTGGATAAAAATGAATACTGGAAATGCCACAGATGGCACCAATGCTCGTCAGTAGCCAGCTGTAGTCAGTCTGTCAGAATTAACAGGAGACCATGCTCCTTTCCCATCTTGCAGCTTTTGGTGGGAATTACAAACTTGGCATATGCAATTATAGCCTCTGCATCAGAAACAGAGTCCGTGTTGCTTCGGTTTGCCCCGGTTTGGTTTGGGTATGTGTTAGTGCCTAGCCCATGATGTGAGCATGTTGCCATGACTGGTGCGGTGGATTTATGAAACAATCTGGTAGTCCAAGCAATACAGACACTGTTAAGAGCCTGATGCCAGTTTGTCTCATCAGTGAGGAGGTCCTTTCTGTGGGCATCTGTGAGTCACCCAGACAGTTCAATCAGCAACCACAGTTTGATTCCATGGTTCATGTCCCTGAAGAGACATTGTCTCTCTCTAATCTGCAACAGTCCCAGAGTTTGAGTTTCATCCACTGAATGGAGTGACCATGCCCACTTTCAGTTCATGAATTTAATCAACTCACATTTCTTCTCAATTATGTGTATGGATTGTTCCTAGGTAGGAAACAGTAAATACTGAATAGTATATTGGCCTGGAGATACTTACAAATTCTCAGTGTTTTCCGGGGAGACCATAGTTGATATGTCAGTTACACAGATTTTCCCACGAACATCCAAATTCAAATGTTTGTCAAAATATTCATATTTTTTTAAAAAAAACTTTTTTTTAGTGTGACAGATTAATAGGTGCCAGTTAGCTATCTGTTATGGTAGGAACTCTGAGTTTACTTATTAGGCATAAGCAGCTTACCTACTATCGAATTTGTAATTCTATGTCCCTGAAAGTCATGGCCTGGACTGTCTTCATTTCACAAGTGCCTAAACCAGTAATAGGAATGAAAAAAAAAAAGACAAATCCACTCTGTGGGGTTGAAAGTCTAAATGACTTCTGCATGCTAAGTTAATTATGTAAATGGCCACTTCAACAAAAACAATGTAGCTTCCAAAAGAAAAACTAATATACTGTTTTACGGAAGGATCTGTCCACAAGAAATGGTAGACAATTTCTTTATAAAAAAGAAAGGTATGCATTTTCTTTCACTGACAGCTTTCTTAGAATCCTAGAAGAACAAACAAAGTAAGATAATAGAATGGGGCTGATTTTATGAAATTAAAGTGAGATAAATATGTTGATTAGGCAACTGAATAAACATCCAGTACAGGTCAGATATGCAAATTAGTAGTTTTAAAAAATTTTAATCAGAGATATCTGTATTTGAAGTTCTAGTGAATAGAATCCAAAGCTGGGAGAAAAAGACCCAGGGCATTTTCTCTAACTATGCTACTACTTCTTATATATTTATGTTGTATACTTGAAATATGATTTTTTTATACATATAATTTGTTACAATACAACAGGACTATTCAGGCATATCGTATATAGGAAATTATATAATTTACATAATTCCACGTAATTTCATCAATTTTAAGCCATGATCAGTATTATGTATTAGTTACTAACATGTTTAAATGTTATTTGTTAATTTCATAGATCTTTTATATTTATAGAGGAGAAAAATAATATTTTTATATATTTGCAATCTTAAAAGCATATAGCTTCTCAAAAGCATTCCCACCAAGACATTTATTCACTACATCTTTATTGTTTCTGTAAAACTGTTCTCTCATTCTTCAAGCAAGGGCCACTAGAAATTGCATATATGATTTTGAGGGAAAAAAAGCAAAATCGACTTGGAGTGTATGAGGTTGTTTTTATTCACAATATGCTATTTTACAGTCTCCAGCTCTACATATCAGATCCAAGTCAGATAGACAAAAAGGGAGCAATCATCAATAGAGACATTTTGAATCTTTTCATGGGGTCACCTTTTGAATAAAACCTATTAGTATTCTGTGAAGATACAGAGGACTGTACATTCAAAATAGAGGACATGCAAAAGAAACTAAATTCTCAGAGAAGAGTTACCTGCACACATGTTCATCATCAAAATAGCCAGCTAACAGAAAATAGGGCTGCAGACATTACATGTAACCCTGGGCAGCTGTAGCTCTGAGTGGGTCCAAGAGGAATGGGATTCACACAGCCATCTGTTCTTAGATATTCCTGACATTCTAGAATTAATTTGCTACTATCACAAGTCAATTAAGGACATTTGTTTTTAACAGGGCATACAAAAATAGGAGACAAGATAACATTGAACCGCCAACTTTTTGCTCTGATGGCTCATCCTAGGAATAGGGATGAATAAAAGCAAAAAGAGAATTGTGAATATGCCCTTTTTTTTTGGTAAAGTTATGTGAGCAACCCTAATATCTCACAAATGATTCCTTTCTCAAAGAAAGATGTAGACATAGATAGTTGAGAAACCAGTGGACCTCTGCTCCATTTTCACAACTGATTGAACATCAGGAATATTGATATATACCAAATTTGCATTAACATTGACCGTCAAGGAAGTTATTCTCTTAGGTTCTATAAAGCTGTGTTTATAATTAAAATACATTTGGAGCACAGATGTATGGTTTGCTACTTTCACCTGGGGATCTCAAAATGCTTGCAACACGTTAACATTTTTAAGGGTTGGATACATCTGAATTCACATAAAAAAGACAATTGTGCTGGAAAGAGCGATTACAAAAATTAGACATCTTCATCAGTGTGTTAATTATGGCAGTATATGTGAAGTGATGAAATTGAAACAATCCTTACTACTGAACAATCCAGATTTCATAACTCACACTTGAGCCCTCCTTTCATGGAACCTGCGTGTTCTTGCCCTAAGAGAAAGGTTTCAGCATATGAAAATGCAAATAATCACTTCTCTTTTTAAACTAGGTAGCATCATAGTTCATTGATTATTGAAATGACATTAGCAATGGCAGCAGTATGCTACAGATGAGCAGCAAATGCTTTTAAGGGTGATTTGGCCGTGGCATTTCCACATTTACCCCATTTCTCTAGCATTTTATCTGTACCACCTAACATGTGGATAGCAATTTTAAATAATTTACAGGTGGAAGAATGTTCCTCACATATATAGTCATGTTTAGTCTTCACAGTGATTTTGTAAGGTAAGTTTGGGGCCATGTGTGAGGCAATCAGGGAGGTATGAAATATAGAGAGAGGATCCTGTCATAAGATAGTAAAGGCTGCTGTTGACTACATTTTAAAAATGATGTGACTAATATATACTTTTAGTTTAATTCATTTTTGGTAAAAGTTGAAATTATAGGATTTTAGATATACATTTAAGAGCCATGATGTTAAGAGAGTGAGACTGCCAGCCCTCAGCAGGTGATGTCTCTGAATTTCACACTAGTTCTTTTCACCTTAGAAAATGTGAATAGAGTGAAGCTTGGCAGAAACAAGGTAACTCACTAGAAGAAACAGTGGAGTAATTTTCTGCCAAAGAAAGTCCAGATATGAGAAATGCAACAGAGTTCTGTTTTATAAGTAATTTAATATTGTACGGAGTTAGTGCAGAAGAATGAATAACATGTGTACACTATGTGTGAGATTTGGTGTAGGTAGAGAGAGAAATACAGAAAAGAAAATGTAAAAGAACACAAAAGTCAATGTATAGCCATAAAAGTGCATTACAAAGTGCAACCCTTCTAATATATATATATATATATATATATATATATATATATATATTTTATTTTATTTTTTCTATTTCAAATACAAATTGAGGGCTTCCCTGGTGGTGCAGCAGTTAAGAATCCGCCTGCCAATGCAGGGGACACGGGTTCAGGCCCTGGTCTGGGAATATCCCACATGCCACGGAGCAACTAAGCCCATGCACCACAACTGCTGAGCCTGCACTCTAGAACCCGCAAACCACAACTACTGAACCCGCGTGCCACAACTACTGAAGCCCATGCACCACAAATACTGAAGCCTACGCACCTAGAGCCAGTGCTCTGCCACAAGAGAAGCCGCCATGATGAGAAGCCTGTGCACCACAATGAAGAGTATCCCCCGCTTGCTGCAACTACAGAAAGCCTGTGCACAGCAACAAAGACCCAACACAGCCAAAAATAAATAAGTAAAATAAATAAATTTTTTAAAAATTTAGAAAAAAACAAAAAGTGGCACAAAGTTGTCACAAATTTTTGGCTCTCTAATGTAAAAGATTGATACAATTAACATTTAATACAATGTTTATGAAGATTCAAGCAATAAAGTGATACATAAGTACTTCTAGAATAACTCATAATTTTTGCATATCATCAGACCAAGTATTCAATTCTTGAAATACAGAAATGCTTCTACATTTCTAAGTGGCACCTGAAAATGCAGAGGGACAGTGTTCCTGTATTGCCCTCGGGAGATAGCGGAAAGTAGGGAGCCCTCAGAGTCTGAGAAGGATATGACAACTCCGCTTGTGCAGCCTTTCTTGCTTTCTGTCTATAATTTCCTTTGGAACCTGGCAAGGACGATTCTCCCCTGAGGGAAATGCATTGACCTTAACAGACAAGGGGGGCAAGCAACTTGGGTTTATTATTAGATGTGCTTTTCAGAAGTGAAGTTTTAAAAAATGTTTCAGAAAGTGGTGTTTAAATTGCTATAGCTGCAGGCACCTGTAGTTTATGTGCTAACCATGTATGTATGTTTTATGAAGCTTTTTAATCTGTAATTCACTTTTTTTAAAATGGCAATCACCATAGCAACTATCAGAAAGTTTTGTGCTGGTTTTGACACACAGAGTACCCAAGCAGATAATGCCATATGTATCCTATGAAACCTGCTTAAGCTAGGAATGCCTGTTTTCAGGAAAGTGAGAGTTAAACCATTATTTTAGTCATTTTTTTTCTCATCACTTTAGGCAAATGATGAGGGTGCTGCAGTAAAAGAGAAGTAAAAAACTACTGAATGTGAGGTTTACCACTGCTACTGGCTGAGAGGCCCCTTCCTTGAAGTGACCTTAGCAATTTTAAAAGAAAGCTTAATAGATCAGAATTTTCCTTTCAATCATAAGGTATTCTCTGTAAAGAAAATAATTATTTCCCTTCATGATCACATAAATGTGATTTTCACATTAAAAATTCACAGGAACTATGGAGACTAATTACTTTTTATCCCAGTAGCATGGTCAGGCTATGTCCGTAAGAAACCATTTTCATCTCAGATCAGCACAAAAACAGTGAAAAAATTTTTTAAATACTTAATGCAATTTTACTAACAATAAAAGAATCTGAGAATTGTTATAGTTTGATGATATTGAAGTACATGATATTGTTTTCTTCTGCTTGTAATAAAATTGATAGATGTCTTTTATAAATAGAATATTACACATGTTTGGCTATAAAATTTGATTAAAACAAATATAATTCCACAAATGTATCCTCAATTTTGAAGCTTTACAAAATGAATTTTTAATTTTTATTTTGGAACTATGTTTTAATGTTGGATTTTTCATCTTAAATCTCAATTATTTAAATGTATTTCTGAAAATATTTCAAGCAAATCATCAATTAGTAAAATAATGACAATCTGGGTCATAGTTAATAAATAATAATTAACTTATCATTCAATTATGTTAATCATTTCATATTTATTGAACATACTTTATTATATGTGCATGACTTCTAGGTACTACAGGGATAATTTTTCAAACTATTTATATGATCCCTGCCTCTAATAAGTGTGTACTATAAAATGAGATGATAAATAAAAGACAGCTTAAGAGCTAAATTATGTGCTCCACGCAATAAGCAATCATCTGATCATCTTCACTTCTACTTCATGCAATCCCCAAGGAAGGCTGCTACAATCTTTTGTCCTTATCTTTATATGTTATATGAAAGGAGGTAATCACATTTGTATTATTTCCCCAAGGTCAACATATATCCATGGAAAATTACATTTTAAGTTCACATATCTGCTGGGACTTTGAGGAGTAAAATTTAATCTTGGCTTAATTTCCTCTGTGGTGGAGCACCACTTTTCTTTTCGCTTTGGAAGTCAGCACGTGGATTCTACTGTCATAAAAGACTTCGTCACCCCAGCGAGCTCCATCTCAGATGAACATCAGGCATGTGACACATGCTTTTACTTTTCTGGTTGTACACTTGAGTCTGAGATATTCACAGCCTCACCTAAAGCTCAAGATCGGGTTTCTCTTAGACTTTTGAATCTTTGCCTGATATCAAGGAACTGCCTTACTTGATTCCTGACTAACTTCATTTTGTTCCTCAGGATCTGAACGCTGGGATATTTTACACATTTATTTGTTTATTTATTTGTATGTCTGACATTCCATTTGTTTCTTTTGATCTTAATTTGTAGCCTCAAGTCCATATCCTGCTTCTAATCCATTTCTCGAAGGGGTGGTATTTTTTCCAATTGTTACTCTTAGCCCCATTCACTTCTGTTTTCTTGAAGGGTCTTCCTCTACGTTTTTACTCAGCTCCTTCTAGAGTAGGGAATGACCCTTCATTTGTGAAAAGAATTATAGATGTCAGTAGACACATAAAATGCATGTACAAGATTTTCATGTGTAAAAATTTACACATTTCTTTCCTGGGGAGACTTTTATAGCTTTCATCGGTTTCCTTAGTGGGTCACTGACCCTCTAAAAGTTTGACTATTTTTGCTTATATTTCCAATGTACACAACCCATTTACTCCTAGACACTGCATCTTCTACTGGCTTCTTTTCCTTCCTTCTTCTCCATTGCTGGGTACCGCATTGAACTCAGTTTTTAACCCTGCATTACATTGTCTGCATTAGAGGAGATACCTAATTTCACTACTTTGGCTGCATGTGAAAAAAGAAGACCTCAACATTTCTGGCCCAGACACCAAATATTATTAAATTCAAACTAACTAAAATTGGACTGATTATCTTTCCTCCAAAATTAGATATCTCACATCTATAGGTGGCACTGTAATTCTTTTGATCCACTAAGTGCAAAGCTTTGGAAATATCTCTTTCTTGTTCTCTTTCTCAATCCCTAGGTGGAATTGACCTCCAACAATATTGCATCATACAATATAAACTTCCTACTATCGCCCTCCATTTATCTCAGGCTAAAATTATTGAAGTAGCTTGTTTTATCTTTTCCTATTCTACAATTCATCTCTAAATATTACCATCAGAAGAAAGTTTCCTAATGTGTTATCATTTGCTTTCAATTTACAGAAAATTTCTGGTAGATGCTAATTGTCCCAATGCCAAATCTCACACTTCTATACCTATCATTAAGAGGCCTAACAATTTGGTTCTTATTACTGTCCCCAGACTTACATCTCCAGTGTTATACAACCTAAACCTCTTTCCAAAAGAACCTGTTGTACAAATATACCATGTGCAATATTCCTGTATTAATGTTGTGCCTAAAACTGCCACTCTCATCTTTGTCAAATTATGTTCATTATTTTAAAAAATCATTTTAAAGTTCTGTGTTATCCAAGAAGGCTTTCCTAATTTTTCTGCATGTTCATGGTGTTCACTCTCACTCCTGAAAATCACATTAAAAATACAACCACTCTTTATTTTCTTTGCAAAGTACTTAGCACATTTAGAAGGCATGAAATATTTGAGTCACCTTGCCATTTTGTGAACATTCCTGACTAGCATGTGAGGTCCTTAATGGCAAAGATTGTGCTTTTACCATATGTTTTCTAATCCAGAGATTTCTTAGTTATGCAGGCTACATACTCAGAGATTTTTGTGTAAATGATGAATTCCATAGAAGCATATCAGTTGTAAAAGTGTGTTTATAATAGGGTTGCCAGATAAAATAGTGAATATCCAGGTAAATTGGAATTTCATAAACACAAAATAATTTATGAAATAATTATTTATGATAATTAATGAACAATTTTGGTACACACGCGCCATGCAATGTTTGGGTATACGTATACTAAACAACATCTGTTGTTTATCTGAATTCAAATTTTACTTGGTGTCTGTATTCATAGTCATTGAATCTGGCAACTTTAGTTTTCTTTATAGGGATAAACAATTATACGGAATTTAAAACTAAACAATAACGAAGTGAAAGTTGAGCAATAGATTCAGTGTTTTCTTCCCTTCCCATTTAGAATGTAATAGAATATACGGTGAAAAACTATCTAGAAATAGATATTTTGAATTTTGTGGCCTGAGGTTAAAAACCAACTGTCTTTATCTCATTGCAAGTTACCATAGTCTCCCAAGTGAGTTGATGAGTTGTCTCTTTTCATAATCAGTGTTTATTTAGTTTTTCAATCTTTAACATACTATAAAAGCTTGATATGTGCCACGTACTTTTTTACCTTTTTACGTTTAGATGCTGGTTTTATAGCAACAAATAAGACCAACAGAATACCTACTTTAAAGTGACAAATATAATAATATAAAAAGAAAGAAGAATTAAAATTTCAGACAGCAATAAATGCTATGAGGGAAACAAATCAGGTAGAGTGATAAGAGTTGGATGGTCAGGGAGCACCTGTGGAGGAGGCCACAGTTGAGTTGAGTAGAGGCTTGAATGATAGGAAACAGCCATCCATGAGAAAGGGTGAAGCAGGAGCATTCCAGGCAAAGGGAACAGCTGAAGGAAAACTCAAATGGAAGAACAAGCTTTACATACCTGACAAACCAAGGAATTGTATTGTTACTAGACCATATATAGGGCTAGGGAAAGGTGAGTGGTTACAGATGAGGGGGGAGAGGTGGATAGAGGATAGATCATGCAGAGTCCCATTGTTCTTGTTAGAGGTATTGGATTCAATATTAAATATCTTAAAGATCTACCAAAAAAGGATTGTTTTAAATGACATGTGGAACATTAATTGTTGAGGGTGGGAGGCAAGAGCAAAAATAGAGCATCCAGTATGGTAGCTCTTCTGGTAGCCCAGAGAATACACACTGGTGCTGTCTACTAAAGTATGAGAACTGGAGGTAGTGACTCACAGATGAAATCAGGATTCATTTTGAGGTCAGAGCCAACAAATTGTGTTAATAGAATACTCAAGGCAAGAGAGGAATCCAGGGTAAATGTTGAGTTTTGATTTGAGTATCTGGATGAATGGGAAGCTAGAGGAAGAAGCATGATTAGCAGTAGTGAAATGATTCACAGATTCAGGCTTGGGGTGGAATAGCCATTCCCTTGGCTAGAGTTCTGGATAAAATTGCATTTTATTAGGGCAAGAGAAAAAGTCCTTGCTAGGGATTATGAACCCTTTCTGATCTGTTTTAGACAGTAAATAATGGTTGACAACTCCTACCCAGGTACAATAGCATGTGTATTATCGGGAAGGAAATGTTTTAGGAACATTAACTTCAACTTAATGTACATGCCAATATTTAAATTTCTCAAAGCCAGAGGTCAGTCTTATTATTAATCTTTAGTATAAATGTCTTATATACTTTATGACAAGTGCCTAATAGATGTTAATTAATAACTTTCCATTCTTAATGGGCTCCTTTCTCTGTATACCTGTATCATATTAACTGAGTTCACATTATTTTCTCAGATAATCTTCTAATGTTTTTTAATCCACAGTCTTCCCCTCTAAACTCTGGCTTTGAGACCAGAAAACTAGTTAAAATATATTTTTTATATTAAAAGATTTTTTCACCTCATTATTGAACAGATAAAACATACTCATAAGCACATGTTAAATGAGAGAGATTCATACCTTGGGGAAAGAAATTAAATTCGAAAATAATTCTAAAGCCACTTTTTTTTTTTTTTTTTGGATCAGGTTTATAATGGCTAAGGCCATAATAAAAAACGTCAGCTTTAGAGACTGTATCTCATACTGATATCAGCATGTGAAACTCAGCAGGGACACTAAATTTTGAGCATTAACCAGGTTAATCCGCAGAGCAAACATCATAGCTCTCAAAATCTAAGGCAGCTTTTCGACCCTTTATGTCATGTCTCTCTATAAACCTTATAGTTCACATAAGGATTCTGTTCTTTCTGATTAGGAGAGGAAGAAAATTCTGTCAGCTAAATCAATATCTTACTAGTGGAAAAACATAGAAAATTATAAATAACAGCAGCTACTTTCTATGATTGGTGATATGCCATGGCAAAGCAAGCATGATTCTCTCCAGGGCTAGGAAATTCAAGTTTCATCTTAGACATCTCATCTTCATCATTTCAAGGTTTAAATGACAACAAAATATGTTTTCATAGCATTTTACGCAATTATATTTTAAGTTCCATGAGTAAAACTAACCACAACAATTACTAACATTTGACCTTTCTACCTATATTACCTTTTTCATAGGATTTTATGAGCTAATATTTGTAACTACTTAGAACATTGCATGGCATATATTAAGAATAATATCCAAGGTTTCAATATAAAAAAGTAAATACCATTGTATAATAAGTGCAGAGGCATAGTTTCTGGGGGTTTTTTTACTTTAATTTTCATTTTTTTTTTTTTTTTTAAACAAAAACCATTTATTTCTCACAGTTCTGGAGGCCAGGAAGTCCAAGATTAAGTTGCTATTTGCTAGCGCTTTCAGAGTCTGAGGCTCCTCTTCCTGGTCCACAGATGACTGTCTTCTCACTGTGTCCACTAATGTCAGATGAGGGAGTGAAGGGACAACGCAGTCGGGGGACTTCCAAGTCTTAATTGGCTTAGCTGTCATCTATCAACTCCTCAGTCTGGTTTCTTTCTCTCTGCACCCTGCCAGAGCTGGAGGTGAGATCTGCAGATTCACCTCTGTGTGTGCTCTGGACCACATCTCAGGTCTAGAACTACCAGGCCACTGTGAGGTCTTCACGAGTCTTCATTTTTTTATTAATCAGAAAAAGTCTTCATTTTTTTATTAATCAGAAAAGGTAATCATTTTTCAATGCCACAGAATGGGTAAGATGTAACGGTTTGGTATGAGTTTAAGAAAGTTTTCTTTAGTTTTTTTGTTTGTTTGTTTTTATATCTTTATTGGAGTATAATTGCTTTACAATGTTGTGTTAGTTTCTGCTGTACAGCAAAGTGAGTCAGCTATATGTATACATATATCCCCATATCCCCTCCCTCTTGAGCCTCCCTCTCACCCTCCATTTCCCACCCCTCTAGGTCATCACAAAGCATCGACGTGATCTCCTTGTGCTACGCAGTGGCTTCCCACTAGCCATCCATTTTACATTAGGTAGTGTGTATATATATATATATATATATCGATGTTACTCTCTCACTTCGTCCCAGCTTCCCCTTCCCCCTCTGTGTCCTCAAGTCTGTTCTCTATGTCTGCATCTTTATTCCTGCCCTGCCACTAGGTTCATCAGTACCTTTTGTTTTAGATTCCATATATGTATGTTAGCATCTGGTATTTGTTTTTCTCTTTCTGACTTAACTTCACTCTGTATGACAGACTCTAACTCCATCCACCTCATTACAAATAACTCAATTTCGTTCCCTTTTATGGCTGAGTAATATTCCATTGTATATATGTGTCACATCTTCTTTATACATTCATCTGTCAATGGACATTTAGGTTGCTTCCATGTCCAGGCTATTGTAAATAGTGTGGCAATGGACATTGGGGTACGTGTATCTTTTTGAATTATGGTTTTCTCCAGGTATATGCCCAGTAGTGGGATTGCTGGGTCATAGGGTAGTTCTATTTTTAGTTTTTTAAGGAACCTCCGTACTGTTCTCCATAGTGGCTGTATCAGTTGACATTCCCTCCAACAGGGCAGGAGGATCCCTTTTCTCCACACCCTCTCCAGCATTTACTGTTTCTAGATTCTTTGATGATGGCCATTCTGACTGGTGTGAGATGCTACCTCATTGTGATTTTGATTTGCATTTCTCTAATGATTAGTGATGTTGAGCATCCTTTCATGTGTTTGTTGGCAATCTGTATGTCTACTTTGGAGAAATGTCTATTTAGGTCTTGCGACCATTTTTGGATTGGGTTGTTTGTTTTTTTAATATTGAGCTGCATGAGCTGCTGGTAAATTTTGGAGATTAATCCTTTGTCAGTTGCTTCATTTGCAAATATTTTCTCCCCTTCTGAGGGTTGTCTTTTTGTCTCATTTATGGTTTCCTTTGCTGTGTAAAAGTTTTTAAGTTTCATTAGGTTCCATTTGTTTATTTTTTATTTTATTTCCATTACTCTAGGAGGTGGGTAAGAAAGGATCTTGCTGTGATTTATGTCATAGAGTGTTCTGTGTACGTTTTTCTCTAAGAGTTTAATGGTGTCTAGCCTTACCTTTAAGTCTTTGATCCATTCTGAGTTTATTTTTGTGTATGGTGCTAGGAAGTGTTCTAATTTCATTCTTTTACATGTAGCTGTCCTGGTGCCCAGCACCACTTATTGAAGAAGTTGTCTTTTCTCCATTGTATATTCTTGCCTCCTTTGTCAAAGATAAGGTGACCATATGTGCGTGGGTTTATCTCTGGGCTTTCTATCCTGTTCCACTGATCTATATTTCTGTTTTTGTGCCAGTACCATACTGTCTTGATTACTGGAGCTTTGCAGTATTGTCTGAAGGCAGGGAGCCTGATTCCTCCATCTCTGTTTTTCTTTCTCAAGATTGCTTTGGCTATTCATGGTCTTTTGTGTTTCCATACAGATTGTAAATTTTTTTGTTCTAGTTCTGTGAAAAATGCCATTGGTAATTTGATAGGGATTTCACTGAATCTGTAGTTTGCTTTGGCTAGTACAGTCATTTTCACAATGTTGATTCTTCCAATCCAAGAACATGGTTTATTTCTCCATCTGTTTATATCATCTTTGATTTCTTTCATCAATGTCATAGTTTTCTGCATACAGGTCTTTTGCCTCCTTAGGTAGGCTTAATCCTAGGTATTTTATTCTTTCATTGCAATGGTAAATGGGAATGTTTCCTTAATTTCTCTTTCAGATTTTTCATCATTAATGTATAGGAATGTGAGAGATTTCTGTGCAATAATTTTGTGTCCTGCTACTTCACCAAATTCATTGATTAGCTCTAGTTTTCTGTTAGCATCTTTAGGATTCTTTACGTACAGTATCATGTCATCTGCAGTCAGAGACAGTTTTACTTCTTCTTTCCTGATTTGGATTCCTTTTATGGCTTTCTCTTCTCTGATTGCTTTAGTTTTATTGATCTGTGCTATTGTTTCCTTAATTTCTTTTTTATTTATTTCTGATCTGATCTTTATGATTTCTTTCCTTCTGCTAACTTTGTGGGGTTATTTTGTTGTTGTTCTTCTTCTTTCTCTAACTGCTTTAGGTGTAAGGTTAGGTTGTTTATTTGAGATTTTTCTTGTTTCTTGAGGTAGGATTGTATTGCTATAAACTTCCATTTTAGAAATACTTTTTCTTCATCCCTTTGTTTTTGGGTTGTGTTTTCATTTCCATTTTTTTCTAGGTATTTTTTGATTTCCTCTTTGATTTCTTCACTGTTCTCTTGGTTGTTTAGCAGCATATTTTTTAGCCTCCATGTGTTTGTATTTTTTACAGTTTTTTTTTCCTGTAATTGATAATCTAGTCTCATAGCGTTATGGTTGGAAAAGATGCTTGATATGATTTCAATTTTCTTAAATTTACCAAGGCTTGATTTGTGACCCAAGATATGATCTATCCTGGAGAATGTTCCATGAGCACTTGAGAAGAAAGTGTATTCTGTTGTTTTTGGATGGAATGTCTTATAAATATCAATTAAGTCCATCTGGTCTAACGTGTCATTTAAAGCTTGTGTTTCCTTATTTATTTTCTGTTTGGATGTTCTGTCCGTTGGTGTAAGTGGGGTGTTAAAGTCGCCTACTATTATTGTGTTATTGTCAATTTCCTCCTTTATGGCTGTTAGCATTTGCCTTATGTATTGGGGTGCTCCTATGTTGGGTGCATAGATATTTACAATTGTCATATCTTCTTCTTGGATTGATCCCTTGATCATTATATAGTGTCCTTCCTTGTCTCTTGTAATAGTCTTTATTTTAAGATCTAATTTGTCTGATATGAGTATTGCTACTCCAGCTTTCTTTTGATTGCAATTTGCATGGAATATCTTTTTCCAACTCCTCACTTTCAGTCTGTATGTGTCCCTAGGTCTGAAGTGGGTCTCCTGTAGACAACGTATATATGGGTCTTGTTTTTGTGTCCATTCAGCCAGTCTTTTGGTTTGAGCATTTAATCCATTTACATTTAAGGTAACTATCGATATGTATGTCCCTATTACCATTTTCTTAATTGTTTTGAGTGTGTTATTGTAGGTCTTTTCCTTCTCTTGTTTTTCCTGCCTAGAGAAGTTCCTTTAGCATTTGTTGTAAAGCTGGTTTGGTGGTGTTCAATTCTCTTAACTTTTGCTTGTCTGTAAACCATTTGATTTCTCCGTTGAATCTGAATGAGATCCTTGCTGGGTAGAGTAATCTTGATTGTAGGTTTTTCCCTTTCATCACTTTAAATATCCAGCCACACCCTTCTGGCCTGTAGAGTTTCTGTTAAAAAAATCAGCTGATAACCTTATGGGGACTCCTTTTTATGCTTTTTGTTGCTTTTTCCTTGCTGCTTTTTATATTTTTTCTTTTAATTTAATTTTTGTTAGTGTGATTAACATGTGTCTCAGTGTGTTTCTCCTAGGGTTTATCCTGTATGGCACTCTCTGCACTTCGGACTTCATTGTACTATTTGCTTTCCCATTTTGGGGAAGTTTTTTGACTCTAATCTCTTCTAATATTTTCTCAGACCCTTTCTTTTTTTCTTCTTCTTCTGGGATGCCTATAATTTGAACATTGGTGCACTTAATGTTTTCCCAGAGAGAGGTCTCTGAGGCTGTCTTCCATTGTTTTCGTTTTTTTCTTTATTTTGCTCTGTGACAGTTATTTGCACCATTCTATCTTCCAGCTCACTTATCCGTTCTTCTGCCTCAGTTATTCTGCCTTTGACTCCTTCTAGAGTATTTTTAATTTCAGTTATTGTGTTGTTCATTACTGTTTGTTTGTTCTTTAGTTTTTCTAAGTCCTTATTAAACATTTCTGGTATTTCCTCTATTATATTTCCGAGATTTTGGATCATCTTTACTATCATTACTCTGAATTCTTTTTCAGGAATTTTGCCTATTTCCTCTTCATTTATTTGGTCTTGTGGGTTTTTATCTTGCTTGTTTGCCTGCAATATATTTCTCTGTCTTCTCATTTTTTCTAGTGTACAGTATTTGACGTCTCCTTTTCCCAGGCTGCAGGGTCATAGTTCCTCTTTCTTCTTTTTCTGCCCCTGGTGGTGAGTTTTGAACTGTGGCTTGTGTGGGCTTCCTAATGTGAGAGGGACTTTCGCCTGCATTCTGGTGGGTGGAGCTGAGTCTTTTCCCTCTAATGAGTAGGGCCATGTCAAATGGTGTGTTTTGGGGTGTCTGTGAGCTTAGTATGTCTTTAGATAGCCTGTGGGCTGATGGGTGAGTTTGTTTTCCTGTTTTGTTTGTTGTTTGGTGTGAAGCATCCAGCACTGGGAGCTGTTGGCAGTTCAGTGGAGCCGGCTCTTGGATTCATTTAGAGGCCCCCGTGAGAGGTCTTGGTGAATAATCTTCCCTGAGAATAGGAATTCTCTAGTGGTCTAGAGTCCTGGACTTGGTGCTCCCACCACAAAGCCTCAGGCCTGACCTCTGGTTGAGGGACCAAGACCCTGCAAGTGACTCGTCCCAGCAATAGGGGGACTTAAAAAAAAAAAAAGACTAACAAAACCCCAGACAAATGGTAAAAAGTAAAATCAAACAAAAACAGAAACAAGGAAACACACAGACACACAAAAGAAACAAATACAGAACCAAATAAATCAAAAAGCAAGAGAACAACCAGACAAACAAAAGAACCCAAGAACAAAATCAAACAATTAAAAAGAAATCTGACAAAAACATAAAACCAAAAACAAAACCAAAGCAGAATTCCAATTGAAGAATGAAGCAAAGAAACAAAACGAACCAAAAAAAATTTTTTTTTAATTAAGAAAAAGGAAAAGAGAAAGGGGAAAGAAGACAGAACAACAGAAAAGCAAAGTAGAAGTAGAAATATTAAAAAAAGAAAATATACTAAGCAAAGAAAAAGAAAAAAGACAAAACCCCAGAGAAATGGTGAAAACAAAATCAAGCAAACAAAAAACAGAAACAAGGAAACACATACACACGTAAAAGAAACAAAAACAGAGCCAAATAAAACAAAAAGCAAGAGAACAGCCAGACAAATAGAACTCAAAAACAAAATCAAACAGTTAGGATTAAAATTAACAAAAACACATAACCTAAAAATAAAACCAAAGTAGTGTGCCAACTGAACCATAAAGCAAGGAAACAGAACTAACTGGTAAAAATGATTTAAAAAAATAAAATAAAATAAAAAATGAAAAAACACTGGTCAACAGAAAAGCCAAGTAGAAATGGAAATATAAGAAAAATATATTAAAGAAAAAGAAGAAAAAAATAAGGGAAAAGAACACAGAACAACAGAAAAGCAGAGTAAAAATAGAATAAATTAAAAAATAAAAATAAAAATATCTTCTAAACATGAATATCCCAAATGACTAAATAAAAAAAAATACTAAAACAACAAACAAAGGAAAAAGAAAGTAAGAAAAAGAAACAAAAACAAAGAAGCCAGAACCAACAACAGAATGAATCAAAACATGATAAAATTCATAGTAATAATTATGCTTCCCTGAGGTCTCCACTGTAAATGTCCTTGCACATGCTGTGAACCACAGCCCACCTCTGCCTCCACAAGAGGCTCTACTCTGCCTCTGGGCTGGTCTCTGGACCTGTTGTGGACCCTGTGGGCACCACTCAGACTCTGATCTGGCCCAATTCCTGCATGTCCTTGCCCCTAAAGTCCACAGCTGCTAGAGCTAGACCGTTTTCATTTGTGGGAACACTCATTGCCTACTCAAATATTCCATAGATGCAGGGTCTACCTAGCTGATCACAGGGATCTAATCTGCAGCTTGTATTGCTGATGGAAAGATTTTCAATCTTCTTCATTAGTCACCCCATCCCTGGGGTTCAGCTTTGGTTTTATCCCCACCTCTGTGTGTGGTCCACCCACAGGAGTCTGTCCTGAGGCTGCCTTAGAGCTCTTGGTCCTGTGAGGACCAGGCACAGAGGTGGTAAGACTGCTTGGATCTCAGAAGCCCCAGCAGTGCCAAATGTGCAGGGAAGCTGGTGGCCATGGGCGCAAGAGATATGACCCTAGTGAGGGCCTTTTCTGGCACCTGGAATAAGGCACATGACAGCCAGCCCTGGCTGGGCTTTTTCTGGCACCTGGCAGCAGGTGTGGGAGGGCTGGCCCTAAGAGGGCTTTTTTTTTTATTGGTCAGCATCCAGTGCACAAGAGCCAGCCCTGAGCTGGCTTCTTTTATTGTCGTTGGCAGGTGCTGGAGTGGGGGGAAAGAAAGGTTACAATAGTGGCTCTGCCCCCTGTGTGTGACTCAGCGGTAGTGCCCTGCTTCCATGGCAGTCCAGTCTTCCTCCATAGGCATTCCCTGCTGCAGATTTCCTCCCTCCTGTCCCCTCAGTCAGTCTCCCCATAGCCAACAGCAGTTCTTACTCCGGACCTGTTCTCCAAGCCCCATGCACCAGCTCCCAGCCTCCTTGAACACCTGTGAACACATGTCCCAGTCTGGGTCACATAAGGCCATGCTTCAGACCGTCTGTGTATTTCTCATTCTGTCTCACCTGCCACAGATAGGCTGTTTCACCCACTTCCAACAGCCTCAAATGCTTCCCTTCTGTCCTAGTAGATTTCCCCATCTGATGAGGGGTTTCTCCATCAGAGAGTGGGTTTCCGCAAATTCGGGAATCTCTATTTTGCTTCAGCTCCCTGCCCTGGGATACAGGTCCCATCCTACTTCCTCTCCTCCTCCTTCTCCCTTCTTTTCTCTGTCCTAGCCAGTTATGCAGGGATCTTTATAGTCCTTTCCGGTGTCCAAGGTCTTCTGCTAGTTTTCAGCTGGTGTTTTGCAAGAATTGTTGCATCTGTAGATGTATTCCTGATGCATCCGTGGAGAGAGATGAACTCTATGTCCACCTACTTCTCTGCCATCTTGAATCTCTTGAGAGTTTTCAATTTTGTGGGCTTTGGATTTCATCTTCTCACTGCTTCTGCAAGCCCACTGGCACCTACCACACTGAACATGTGGCCTTGATCATTTCACCTTCCCCAGCAGCTTTGTTGTCTGAGCTGTTTCTTTGTGGTGAAATATAGGCGTCACTGTGCCCCTTCACATCAGTGATTCATATAACCAGCCGTGTGCTGGCAAATTTTTAACAAACTACTCTCCAAAGGAATAAAAACAAACAAACAAAAACAAATAAAAAACAAACAAACCTGATTTGTAATATTTGACAATATCTGTGGTATAAATACTCCAACTATAGATGATTTTGAACTATTTATGTGATGTCATTGAATGGTATAGTTTGGAGGAAATGGGAATTATCCATCTTCGTGAGCTAGTATCAGTTGTACTACATATATAAGTTGTACGTGTGAGAGTTACCATTGTTTTTATCTCAAATCAAAAATCGTAAAACATAGCAACCTAGAGCACCTTTAATCAGTATTAACAATGACAAACATTTATGAAATTACTTCCATGTGTTAATCAGTACTCTAAATAGTTTGCATGTGATAATTCATTTAATTCCCCTAATACTATTAAATAAATTCTATTTTTAAATATATTTGTATCTATAATGAAATCAAGAAACAGAGAGATTAAATAAATTTCTCTAGGTTTATGTGTCTCAGATATATAGAACCTAGGATCAAAGCCAGATATTTTGAATTTCTTATTTTACTTTCAAATCAAGATTCTCATCTTTTTCTTTAAGTATTTTTCTAGATTCCTTTAACATCCCCATTTCCCCAATTCTTCTGAAGTCCCTGTCTTCATTGTCCTTTATCAAACACATCTATTAAGATTATTATTAGACTATTTTTCTCATAACACTGAGCAAAATTCAAAATTATATTTTACTTTTATACTGTTGAATTCAAGACCATAAAATCTTTTTTCATCATAATTTACGCAGATTTAGAGTTCTAAGCACCAAATTGACTTTTTCCTAAAATAATCATAGGAACGCTGGACTGGTTGCTACTTCATTTTATGCTCCATATGATTGAGTTACTCATATTCTTTAGGAAATATATAAATTAAGTACTCATTTTCTAACCCTTAATTGATATTATTCTGTATTTCAAAGTGGTATACATGTTTTCATTCCTATGTTTTTTGACTTACATTAGTTGTGTTTTATTATTATTTATATACATAAATATACACCTAGCAAAATGTTTATAAACAAATATATAAAACATGATTTTTTCCCTTGAAGAATATATGATATATGCAGGAGAAAAAATAGGAAAATTCAGAAAAATTAGGGAGCAGTGAAAACTGTTGTATTGTTGGCACAATAGTTTTAGATAACCTTTAACCTTAGAGCATTTATTTCAATTAATTATTTGTATATAATTCTAAAATTTAAGAATCTCTAAAGCACAAAAGGCACCTTAAAATGTTTTTATCTGAATATAATGTATACCAAAGGAAACAACAGAAATTACATTTCTCTTCTCCTCCATCCTCATCCTCCTCAAATTCTTTCCCACCTCTGGTCAAAACTTATTTACCATCTCAGGGATTTTTGTTGTTGTTGTTGCTCTCTGTATAGATACTACTGGCACTCATTGTAATAATAATACTTCATTTAGAAAATTAATTTTTTTCGTAGTGGCCTCCATTTTTTTTGTTATCTGGCTTTTTTCTTTTGAGGAAATCAACAGGGTCCTGATGAATCCTAAAGCATCATGTGACAAAAGCAAGATGTCCACCACCGAGATGTCTGCCTTCTTACAGGGCTCTAGTTCAATCACTCCTTTATTTTGTCCATCACAAAGATTGGCCTCAGATGCTTCAGTCTACTCCTAAGTGGTTAAAACATAAGTGGAGTCTTTTCACTGATTGGCTTATTTCCTCCAAAGAATGTAGAAAATTATTATTCTAAAGATTATTAGCTCAAACAATATTTACTTAAAAAATACACATCATTAACTACTAGAAGAAGACAGGGAAATTGACCTAACTAAATATAGTTAGAATGCTATTTCTCTTTTTTTCAGTTTAAGAGGAGAAAATCATAACATACTGTGTAGAAAAATTTTAAGAAATAAAATATCTACTTTTTCCATCTTCATTCTCCAGGTATACAGTAAAGTTTTTATACATGTAATGGATGGAAGTTTTGTGCAAATATATGGAAATAAATTATTTTGGCTTTTGTATTTCTGAAAATTTTATTTTGCCTTTACTTAAATATATATGGATATAATTTTGTTTTATTTTATATTTTATTTTATTTCTGAGCAGTCTAAATTCCTAGATTATTTTTCCCTTCAAGACTTTAAATATGTTGTTTCACTGTATTTGGCTTTCATGGTCCTGACATGCTACTATTCTTGTTTGTTCCTTTATATGTAACATGACTTTTTTCTTTAACTGCTTTTAATTTTCTCTTTATTATTGGTTTTAACCAATTTGATTATGATGTACATCAATGTAATATTCTTGATGTCTTTTTTGCTTAGGGCTCATTGAGCTTTTTGCATTTTGAAGCTTATATTTTTTCTTAAATTTTAAATATTTTCAGATGATGTTTCTTAAAATAATTTTTCTGTCCCTTCTTCCCTTTCCCATCTTTACTCCAATTATACATATATTAGGCTCAGAGCTAACTGATACTGTATTCAAATTTCTTAAGTTATTATTCATCTGTGTTACATTTTAAGTAGTTTCTACTTCTATATTTTGAAGTTCATTAAACTTTTCTTCTTCTGTGTCTAATCTAACTTTTTAAATCCAAGCCAGTGGTTTTCTAAATTTAAGATTTAAAAATAAAAATCTGTAGAATTCTATATTCTCAGTTGAGCTCTTTACACACCTTTCATATCTCCATTTAATATGCTCTAGTTTCCCTGAATACCTGGAATATAATTACAATACATTTTAATGTCTTTGAATACTTATTCTATCAACTTAATTATTTCTGGATCAGTTTCAATTGATTTCTCCTTTTTACACGAGTTGTAATTACCTGTTTCTTTTGCAAGAGTGGTAATTTTTTAAAATTATATTTTAATTTAATATTTTATTTTTTTGCATGCTAACAATTGAACATTTTATGTTTTTGTATGCTGGATCTTATTGTATTATTTTAAATATTTTTGAGGTTTTTTTTCTTGGATGCAGTTGAGTTATATGGAAAGAGTTTGGTCTTTTTGAGGAAGCTCTTTAGGGTCTTTTAGACAGCACCACAGCAACATTTAGTCTAGGGCTAATTTTTATCCATTACTGAGACAATAGCCTTCTGCATACTCTGATGACATGTGAATTACAAGTCTTTTCCACTTTGATTGTTAGGAACAAGAATTTTTCCTGGCCCTATTTGAGCCTCAAGGATTGTTCTATCCATTCCTTCAGATGGCTCTTTACATACATTTACTTCTCACCACTTAACTGAAGACTTGAAGAGTACTCTCTAGAGATCTCCATAGTTGCTTCTCTCTCTCTCCCTGTCTTTCTCCTAATATCTCCTCTCTTGTGCTCTGTTGTGCCATGCAAACTCTAGATTCTTTGTGCTCTCTAAACCCCATCTGCGTTTCTTCAAATCAGGAAGATGATAAGGCTGACTGATGATTGACTGCAACCTGGACATTTTCTCCAAGTGCTAAACTAGAGCAATCATAGGACATTCCTTATTTGTTTTCTTTTCTGAGATCACACTCCTGTGCTGGCTGTTCTACAAACTCTAAAAGCAGTTGTTCTATATGTCTGTCCATTTCTTAAAGTTGTTACATCAAGACTGACCTGAATTGGAAGTACTGGAATAGTTTCTTTAACAGAGCTTGAGAGTTATTTAGTTCTGTATATTCAGAGTTAATTAATTAGTATATATATATATATATACAGAGAGAGAGAGAGAAACTATCATATATCTGAGTTAAACCATAGATATTGCTCTCAGGTTGTTTGCAGTCTAAAAGTCAATCTAAAAGACAGACGAGCAAAAAAATGCATTAAATGATCCATCAAAGAGTACAACTACTACAAGGGACTAATAGGAGCCAAGAGGTGGATTTGGCATTACATTGCAATGATAACACTTCTGGCAGTTTTAACAACAACAACAATCAGTGGCTTTTCCAAATAAAAGTTTATTTCTCATTTTAGTCACAGTCCTATATGTCAGGTGAATCTTTCAGACGTCTCTCTTCTGACCAGTTAACTGAAGGTGTCAAATTCCTCCATCATAGAATATTTTTCATTTAAATTTTTTAAATTTCTAGCAGCATGGGTAGGAGAAAGAATCAACCAAAGCTATCTCAGGAAATAATAAGGACCAAAACTTCAATTAGTATACATCACATTTAGATACATCAGTTAGCTAAATTCTTTCACATGACATGGATCTAACTGCAAAGGAGCCTGAGAAAGAACTTTATATGTACTCAGAAAAAATAATCAGGATTGGGAGTACTTAGCCAATGTCTGCCATGGGCCTATGTGGATGACTAACGAGTCCACCTTATTACTGATAGAATGGATATGGATACTGAATAATAAGAGGAAAGAGGCAATTTGGGAAAAAAATGATTCAGGGCTTTGAAATCCACACAGAAGCCTTTGGGATATATAGAATAAGAAATATGGAACTATTTTAACTTCTTGAAAAAAATGTTTATATGAAAGATAGATTTGGAAAAATTCATGTTACAAAATTCTTGTGAGACAACTAAAGAGGATACATGATTGAAGTGGGCAAAATTTTGGGAGTTTTGTTTTACATGGTGGTACAAAATGATTAAGTCATTAACCAGAAGATTAACAATTAAAAGTCCAGTGGTTAAGAATCCACTTTCCAATGCAGGGGACATGGGTTTGATCCCTGGTTGGGGAACGAAGGTCCCATGTGTCATGGGGCAGCTAAGCCCACATGCTCTAGGGCCTATGCACCACAACTAGAGAGCCCTTGCACTATAACTATTGAGCCTGCACCCTGCAATGAAAGACCCCGCATGTCACAATGAAGATCACACGTGCTGCAACTAAGACCTGATGCAACAAAATAAGTAATAAATCAATTAATTAATTAATTTTTTAAAAAGTCATGAAAGTTGAGACTCAATGAAAATTTCAGAGGAAAGAGACATATTCTTGGTGATAAATAAGAAAAATGGGAAAAATAGAAGGGAGAATTAAAAAATAAATACAAAGTCAACATAATAAAAACTTGCGTGGAAAACAGAGAGCATGTATCCATTAGAATCTCTGGACAAACTTAACAAATTAGAAGATTAAACTAAGTTTTGTTTGTAAAAAAACGTAATGATATTATACATTTTGCCTCAAAGGCATATGCATAGAAGAACAAGGGAATAAAAGGAGAAAAGGGTGACATGGGTGAAATGAGTTTGCTCTTCCATCATAAAAAATAATTCCTTAGACCATCTAAGGATTCTGTAACAGTAGTTCATAAGATTTTTTTGGTGTACTGTTGCCATGCATTTAAATTTGTCAAAATATAAAATCGTTTAAACTGCACAAAATTAAGACTTAAAACCTATACACGACTAAGCAGTCACAGGAGTATTTAAAGAGAAGTGTTAATGTCAAGACCATAAATTAGCTTTTCTTCAGTGTCAAGACCATAGATTTGTTTTTACTTCAGTCTTGACAAATGCAGGAATATAACTTTTGAATATGGGGGAAAATTTCCTGTTAGCTACCATTAACAACATTCAATGTCTTATCCTTAAACCTGAGAGTGGTTTATCTGAATACAATGTATAAATATATTATTATTAACTGAAATATTTTCCTGTTATTCACAACAATCAGCCAACACACATACACACACACACACACACACGAACAAAAGATGCATTTGTAGATAATCATGTGAATCTTTACTTGAAAATATTTGTTTTTGATTAGAAGTTCCTGTAATTTACTTGTAAATAATAGCTGCCATTGTATTGAATATGACTTCATGCTCACCTCTGTAAATGTGCTTTACATATGGAATTTCCTTTCCTTTAATCAACACAACTATGCTTTATTTTACCACTGAGTTGACTGATATTTTGATGAAGATTAGGATAAGTGTTTTGCTGTTTGAACATTAAGCATTGTTTTTGAAAATATGAATTAGAACAACTTTCACAGGCTAGGTGAGAAAGACTTAAAGGAGACAGGAAAAGATTGAAATGATTTCTATTGTTTCCAAAAAGAACAGGTTTTCTAATAGAAAGAACTTAACTGAAAATATATGCATTCCCCTAAAAACAAGTTAAATAAATCTTCCCTTTAGTTGAGAGAAAACAGAAAGTTTAACATAGACCCAAGGTTTTTAGTGGAGAGAAAAGTTATGATAGAGGAATGATGTTAGTATTGGTCTTGACTTATTTCACTTATCCATATCATTTTTGATCAGTATAGCCAAGGTGGGAAGCAAAATAATAAGAGTCACCAGTAAGGTCTTTTGTCCCATGGCTATGTGGCTAATTTTAAGAATTATCAATGAACCAGGTCGTTTTACACCTGTCACAAAATACTCATGACCAAGGAAAAAAGAGCTTTGGAAAATGACTGAAAAAGAGAATATAAGAAAGTTCACAGTAGCAAAGTTTATTGCTTATTGTAGCATTGAGGAAACTAATCTCCATATACTATTACTAGAATGTACTAATTACAATATGTTGGAGATGAAACTTCTGAACTGGTAGAGAAAAATGTGCAGCATATGAAGAGATAAGAAAAGTAATGGAAGACATGTGAAAGAAGTAGTAGGAATAGTAGTTACAGCTTTCCATATTGACATTTAGATTTTCTAAAGACCTTCTTTTTTAATGTAATTCTCTTGGAGAAACCTTCATACAGAAAAGATAGCTATCTGAGTAAAAATAAATGCAGGGCTAAAAATAAATGACTTCAATCCAAATGTTAGCAGTTTGATTAAGAACAGGGCTGAAGGTTATCCTTCCCATTGTAGGAATTTTACTCATTCCTATAATGGGAAGATTAGTAGTTGAATAGAATCACATCTGGGTAGTGTATTTTATAATGGGTTACATATGCACGTTTGTTGACTTAAACACAGCACATGTGCACACACATGCAGAATCACTTATTTGTATTGTCATCAATCAGCTATTGAGGCAACACTAAGTTTTTGGCACTGAGCTAAAATTTAAATCAGGAATATAAAGATAAATAACATATGAACCCATTCCCTGACGACTCCTACCAATAATATTATCTTTTTTGTACCTTAGTGCCTGAGCAGGGACACCCTAGGTGGTATCTTCAAAACAACTAATTTCAAAACCTTATTTTATAGAACTTCTGTCAGAATAGGTCTCCTATCTCTATTGGGCAGCCTATCTCATGAATCTGAATGTGACCCAAGAAGAAAAATTCCTCTCTAATCTACTTTATTAAAGCACACAAATTAAAGTCTTTACAAAATATCTTTCTGTCTGTGATTCTATGCATTAGAATTATTATTCTGTGATTAGAAATATATAAAGATTGATAAAAATCTATGTCTCCAGCCAATACAATGATGCGATTGCCTATTTATATTTTATGTGTATTTTGAAAGTGTATAAATAAAATGGTACTAAATTATCATTATCATGCCTGTTTAAACATCAGGCATGATTATTATAATATTGTAAGGTATACTGGAGATTACACGTAAAAATAAAGTTATCTAAATTATGTCAGTTCTGTAGACCAGTGATCCCCAACCTTTTTGGCACCAGGGACCAGTTTCTTGGAAAACAATTTTTCCACAGAACGGGGTGTGGGGGGAGGATGGTTCAGGTGGTAATGTGAGCGATGGGGAGCAATGCACAGCAGCAGATGAAGCTTCGCTCACTCACCCATTGCTCACGTCCTGCTGTGCGGCCCTTTCCTAACAGGGTGTGGACCAGTACCAGCCTTCTGCCCAGGGGTTGGAGACCCCTGGTGTAGACCATTTATTACAGAGAATGACAGATTCAAGTACTAAATATTTACTTCTGATTCTATTATCATCCTTAATTTATATACAAAGTAAATACTTCCAACTCTTCAAAAAACAATGCTCAATGCCAATGTACGATATATTAATAATAGCATAAAAGATCAAAGTCCGAAATAACAAAAAATATTGGGAAAATATATTGCAAACCTCATTTTAACGAAGAAATATCTCCCTTTTAACCAGAAAATGCATGTGGATAATTTTAAAGCAGAAAACGAAATTCTTCTAACAATCATTAGTTCTCTAGAATTTTTTTACTCTATATGAAAGCATTTAGTGTGTAGGACTTGTCAAGATGGAAGGAGACACAGAAGATCCGTGAAACCAATGATATCACTCTTGTATTTTTTGTGTGACTTTTAACAGTTTTATAAACAGTTGAGCTGAAAATGGATTTCAGTCATTGGAGTTAAAATTTGGATAAATATGTCCTAAACACTGATCTGAGTGTAGGAACAAGTCTCCCAGTTCCAGATAGATTGTTTCTTAGAGGGAATGACATAATACAGGTCCCTAGGTTTTTCAGTTTATCCTTGGTGTTGGTGATTTCTTCTTGACCATTATAGTGAAAATGGTCAGCTTCTTGCTCAGCTTCTTTTATCCTACTATAATACATGACTTCTTGGAAGCGCTAAGCAACAGTTCTCTTACTTACTTTTATTTTTTTCTAATACTTCTTTGTGAAAGTCTCTGACAGATCTAAACTCATGATAGAAATATTATAAATGAGGGCCAGTTTAAAACTGAGGAAAATGTCAAGTGTTCTTCATATTAGAAATTGTTAATGAGATTTTCTAATCTGTTGAGAAGTGAAAGTAAAGAAAATAAGATTTGTACATTCTGCCCTTTCCAGCACAGTAATAGGTGTTTCTGTAAAAAGATAACAGCAGGGAATCTTTCCTATTGAACAATATCAGTCAGAAAGTGAGATGATGGGGAGTACCACATGGTATACAGGATGATAAAATGCATCAGGGTTTAAGGACGGAGTTAGAAAAAATACAAAGTGGGAGTTGATCAATCATATGAAAGAAAAAAATGCCTCAGGCTGATTTCCAGTAGTATTCTTGTTCAAATAGAGACCAAATAAAAGAATTGTGTTATTTCACTGAAGGGAAAAAAAGATTTTTGTTTTGCTTTGTTTTTGTTTTTCAGAAGATAGAATAATTAATGTTTTATAAGAGTAAGCGATTAGCTTAGAAATGAAGTGATTGCTTTTACTTATTTACATATGCCTAATGATGCCCAATTTTGTTTATAATTAATTGAATAAACTTAATTCACAATATAGTGGATAAATAAAGGAATAATTGACAATCAGAAGAAAACTGATTGGTGTCATTTGTGGCTTATTTAATATGACAGAGAAAGCTTTCTTCCACAGTATTCATGATTTTTTTTTTCCATAATGATAAGAATTTTTAACCTGGAAGTGGTCAGGGAAAGCAAAGACTACGTTACCAACCTCCAATACATTTATATGAGACCACATAACTATGTTCTGGCCAATTCACAGAAATGTGAAATATCAGCTTCTGGAAAATTTACTTCAAATATTTGTTACATGCTCTTTGCTCACTTTTTAACCCTGTTTTTTACATCTTACTGCTTGGATCATGGATGTGATGGGAAGCTATCCTTAAAAAGTGGTGAGGATAGGATTAAATTTTTCCTATAAAGCTACATAAGGTCTGGATCCTTGAGGACACCATGGACTCCAGTCCCCATCCTTATCCTGACCACTTACCTCTAGCATCTGTTTATGAAAGAGAGAAAAAATATATTGTATCTCATTTCAAACACTTTTTTTCAACATTTGAATTCAATATTATTCTATGTGAAGTAGATCTGAGAACCTGGAAATGATGATTTTTTTAAGCTTTTAACTGAATCCTACAAATAGAGAAAAACTCAGGCTAGAACCAATTTAACTGACAACAGAGGTGGAAGGGGTTATAGCTTTGTCAAGTGAGAGTCTGTCTCTCTGCAGCCTGAAATCTAAGCTGATGAAGAGAGTACAACTAATTTGGAATCTTGGAGGATTGAAAAGTTCATTGCATCTGGAGTCCAAACTGAAGCACACATAAAAACAATGACAATGAAGAGGAATCCTTAGCAGGAGATAACTATTGCCCCAAACTTTTTTTAAAAGAAATTTTCACTGATATTTCCCTGTCAAACAGAGGGAGATGAGTGCAGTAGCAAAGATCAAGTTAAAGCTGCTACTTTACTACAGATGCTAAAAGGAAAAAATATAAGAAACTTAAAGCTTAAAAGTAGGTCTAGGCAAGATCTCGGCTGTGGTTATTTGCAAGTATGCCTTCTAAGATTTGGGGGAAATTATATTGCCAAAGAAGCTATAGGTCTAATCAGTAAAAGCCTGATTTATACCTCTAACGCAATGCTTGGAGCCTCAATTTTGCACCAGCAGAAAGGAGATGGTTAAAGTTGTTAAGATTACAGAAATGGATACTCTTCAATGATAACTTTATTTTTGCTTATAGAGGTAAAATATATGTAGTAAGTACCGAGAAAAGAGAGCTGGGAATTATGGCAATGAACAAGATTATTTGTTCCACAGTGTAGAACAAGAAAAGTCTGGATGAACTCACAAAATAAATTGTACTACTAAAAATACAAGTATTTCTATTTCTACCCAACAAGATGTGATAGTTTTTGTAGACAATGAATGCTAGTTGCCTATCCTCATTTCCAGGTGGAAGTTTTTATTTCAGTTGTCTTATTCTTATCCTACCATCACCATCACATGCTGGGTAGGATGGATATGGTGGAAAGTAGATTTCATGTTCTTTGGTTCAGAGGTGTCTGGACCGGGAGAAACCACATTCACATCTAATAGAAAAAAATTGTGTGGCACCCAAAAGCTCTGAACTTTGAGCTGGAGGCAGAAACTGGATGAGACTTTATTGGTATTTTTCTCCTAAGGTAGTTAGTACAGTCTATGTGAACAAAGAATGCTGCACATGATTATTGAGGTAACCAAAGAGTAAGATTATGGGAAAAAGTTGTACTGTTATACCTGTTCCTCATGTCTTCCATATTAATAGAATGTTCATCTGTTTATAGAACAGAAGAGAAATTCATCTGTTTACATGTGACTACATGTGACTTTCTTGGCTAAGTGTCAGGTTTTATATTATGCAAAATTATCTATGTAACAGTCTTTAGTTTAGGTTTCAGGTTTAGTTAAAGATCAACTGATGCTTCCCTTTTGAGACTTCTCCTCTCTTTTATTTTTTTTTTTTTTGTCCCTGATTCTTGAACTATAATCATAATGTTAGAGGCTCTATCTTGGACCGTGAGAATTAAGGTACACCCTGGAGATGATGGAAAGATATAATGAGCCTGGGTCCCTGAGGACAGCATAGAACAGAGCTAGCATTCTAGCAGGAATGAACAACTTCTAGACTCGTACATAAGAGGCAAATAAACTCATGTATTATTGAAGCCACCTTTACTTTGAATTGCTGTTAAATCATAGTCAAACATAATTTTAATAACATAATAAAAGTAATCACCTAATTCTGAACCTTAAATGGTAGGCTTTGTACAAATTGTAGATGCCCTTCCATATTCTGCTGTTACACTACCCTTGTATTTATTTTTAGACTTGTTGTTTTGACGAGACTTTCTACTCTAATTCTTTGTTTACAATCTGAGAATTTGTTTAAAAAATGGTCTATATTGTATCTCAGTCAAGGTATTATAAATATGTGAAACTTACCTTATCATTTCCTGGTTACTTTTTATGTAGGGCAGCTTTACAAAAGTGCCTTGTAAGTCTTAAAACTATAAAAGCCAAACCTTAAACTAACAACTCTATAAGAAGAGAGAGACCAAGGGTGTACAATGTTTAACTAGGAAACTGATGGAGCTGAAATTTATATCTCTTAGTGACAAGTTTAATAGTCTCTCTTTATACCTTGTCCCTTTACAACAATATCCACAACCTATTATGTATTATCAATGTCTTTAGTCACTGGCAGTATTTACACAATTTTAAAGTAATAGAAATATATTATTAGCACCACAGTTCTTGGATCTCTAATTTAGACAACCATTCAATTCATTTTAATTCATTTCAGAATGTAAGTGCTAGATGTCAAATATACAAATATGATTAAATATAGATTATCCATGAGATGTCATATAGTCTAGTGGGAAAAATAAATAAGAGCAGATAATTTTAATGTAATGTTATAAGCACAAAGATAGAGGAACACACAGTGGATTCTGAGAATAGGGGTGGTTGCCCCATCCTGGGGAAGTTTAACTGCTCTCTTGACCTCAGCCTCCACATTGATGAGTCTTGACCTCCGTAAGGAGGGGATACTCAACAATAGTAACACTTTAGTTTCAGTCTACGGCAAGAGGGACTCACATGTTTCTGAGCAGTTGTCTCCTAACTTGTCATTCTCTACAATGTTTCCTTCACTCTGACACAAACTTGATAGGTAATTCATTATTTTTAAGATATATTCAAATTTTTACTAATCAGCATACTCATTTTCTCTGCCTGTGGAGAACAAATAGTTAACTATTTAAAGAGAAAATCCTGGACAGTATTTACTTTTAATTATCTTTTGCTTTAAAATGAGTTACTCATAATTTTAGAAAAATATGAAATATAAATACTTCTGGAGAATAACTACTATTTTAATTTGACTATGCAATGCAGTAAGTCCTCTACATATGAACAAGTTCTGTTCTGAGAGCACATTCATAAGTCCAATTTGTTTGTAAGTCCAACAAAGTTAGCCTAGGTACCCAACTAACACAATTGACTATATAGTACTGTACTGTAATAGGTTTATAATACTTTTCATACAAATAATAAATAAAAACAAACAAAAATAAAGAAAACATTTTTAATTTTACAGTTCAGTACCTTGAAAAGTACAACAGCTGACATACAGTGGCTGGCATCCAATGAACTGGAGGAGGGAGAGGAGGTGGGAGATGGTAGAGCTGAAGGATCATTAGCAATAGGAGATACCAGCTACATCACCGCTGCTACATCTTAGCAGTACCAGCTACATCACTGCTGCTTTTATGCTTGCTTCCAGACATCCTGGGCTTGTACTAAAGATACTGTACTACTGTACTCTATATAGTACTGTACAGTAAAGTACACAAAAGCACACCTACTTGTAGAGGATGCACGCATGTGACATTGTATGCCAGACTAGTGAACTAACTTAACGTGATTGGACATGCAAATGCACATTCCCATCTTTGAAAGTTAGCAACTTGAATGTTCATATGTAGGGGACTTACTGTATTAACTTTTTGGCAGAATTTACTATAGCTATAGTTTCAGATTCAGAAATGTATTGTAGATTTCATTCAAAATATAGTTAATATTCCTTAGCTATTACAGATATAGTTGAAATAAGGCAAAAATCTTTTTGTTTTAATGAATTTATACTGAGACAAACTATTTATTAAATGGAAATTCATATAAATATTTTGAAGGGAAATTTGAAAGTGTGTACAAAATTTTTAAATTTTGAGTAGAAATTTTTACCTTCACGTTATTCTTTTATCATTTTATACTGGTGTATCTGTACATTGAAATTCTGGACAGATACTAAAATTATGATAAATAAAATTTATGATGCTAGGCACTGTATATTCACATTATTCAAAAAGATCTATAATGTACAGTTAAGTAAAAATGGTAAGTCATAAAACAGTATATATAACATAACTCCATCTTTACAAAATATAAAGGTATACGTATGTAAAGATTAAACACAAAAAATATACACTGAGAACTAACTTTGCAGCAGGTGTTGAATTAAGGACTTTATAAGCATTATCTCATTTATTTATGGTATTGTGTTATAACCAATTTGAAGATATACACAATGAGTCTCAAAGACTAAGTTTTGTACGTAAAACCACAATATTGCCAGTTAGTGGCAGAGTTGATACTGAAAGTAAAATCGGCTGAATGAGAAAGTCTATACTTGTAATAACCTGACTACATGCATATATTGCATTATGAGTATAGACATATAAAATGTAAACTTCAGAGAATATACAATAAAATGTTTACTTGTGGAATAATTTACCCACTCAAATGATCAGCATAAGTAAGTGCATTATCCAGAATTGTAACCTTAAATAAAATTTACCATATCTCACACTTACTTTAACCCAATTTCCCTCAAAAGTTGAGTGGCAAGAATTACTAGATACAGGCATAGAAAAATTGGAGTTGGGTGAGGGGAAGGTGGGACACTACACAGGTAAACTTAGATTATGTCTGACAAAGTAATATACTTACTCTGCTAAACATAAATATTTCTATAATGTTGCTTTGAAATCAGTTTAAAAAGAAAAAAAATGTGCAAAAGAAAGTGGCTGTAGATGGTAAAATAAATATTTGATTTGGTTTGAAACAGTGACGCTGATTAATCAGGTTCTCCCATTTTACTTTTTTTGCTAGTAAGGTTTGGTCCACTCCTCCCCTAAGTTTAAAAAAAAAAATCTGTGAGAGGGCACTAGGTGTTCATCAAGACATCAGTATGTTCCTGGCTCATTTCATTTATTATTTCACAGCAAATGAAAGCTCAGGCAACCCAGCCCCATTTTGCAAAAGTTAAACAGGAAGGGCTGACTTTAATTGCTTTGCAAGTCTGCTATTATTGAATGACTTGCATAGATGGGTTTGAAATTTATTGGCAAGCAGCTTGATTGTTAGAGCTTAATCTCCAGTTAACAGTTCCCTCTGACTTTGTTCTGCATTCAGTGGGCCTCCCTCTGCTCAGATGAAAATGCACAGAAACCCCTGTTCTCTCAGTCTTTTCTAAACAAAGAATGTCCCCAGTGCCAAGCTTATTTCGATATAATAGAAATGGCATTAAAATTCACTAAACTCATTTAACCCAGCACATTGTGTGCTTGTCTGTTCAGAATGATTTTTCAGTCACTCTTTACTCTATTTGCTATAAGAAAAGAGCATTGAAGCCCATATGTTCGTTCACACAGTCGTAAGGCAGAGATGAGGCTGCTGAAAAAAGATAACAAGCAGAGAATGTTTTAGAGAAAACCATTATGTACTTCTGGGAACACTCCACAGAAATGACACATCCAAGGATGAAAATCAGTACCCAGAACACTCCATTCCAGCTAAATACTCCATCTATGTATTGCCAAATTGTTCTGATATATATACATATATATGTATATATGTAGCGAGAGAGAGAGCGAGAGAGAAAGAGAGAGAGAGAAAAATTCTGTGAAGAAAGTGAATACAAAGTAATATCTTGGAAATTATAAGGATCCAGAAAAGTGGTATAAGTGTAATCAGAATACTGAAAAACAACATCAGGAAACTTCTCCACACAGTAAGAGCCCTTAAGTGTGAATGAAATGAATGGATTGGGAAGGAAAAGACCTGTAGTCACTGATGTTCTCTTGGGTAGCAGTTCTCTGTCAAATTGATACAGGAAATCAGTCATCTCAATTTAAATATCCCTTTCAAGGTTTCAGAGTAAGAACAAAATGTTATATTTTTCATACTCTAGCTACCTTAGGTTATGAACACTACAAATAATCCCTGAAATCTGCCGTGAAAAATTTGGCTGGCTCCAGAGTTAACAGTTATCTGGTTAACCAGATATCTGGTCCAGTGTAAATTAAATTAAGGAAGCAGAAACACAAAAATTATTTTTTTAAATATCACAATAAGAAAAAGAGATTAAGAAGGAGATAGCTGGATCTTTTATTATTCAGTCCACTGCTCAAAATATTTGCATACAACTGGTCACATAATTAGGGCTTTTATCCTTGTGGATCTCTTCTTCCTTTCTTTCTTTCCAAATAACCTTCCTTTATATGGCTCCTTCCTGCTTGCTCACAATTCTTCTCATCCTGCCTTATCATTTATTATCTTAGCAATTTCTTCCCTCTCCTTTCTCCTGGTAATTACCATTCATACATGCTGCCCCTTTTTAGTTCTAACAATATGACTTTTAAGTTAAAATACTTAATTATTTAACTTTAACAATCTATCAAACCTCAAGACCAAAGATGGGTATCTCAAAGTAGGTGACTTTAGAGAGCTACCATTATTTTAGATCACATTTTAAGAAACCAGTAATGATTTCTGAGTTTTGATATTACTGAGGCTATTAGAAAAGAAGAAAGAGAGAGAGACAGACATCCAGGGAGGGAGGATGAGAGGGAGAGAGGAGGGGCAAAGGCAGAAAGCGAGGGAGAGAAAAAAGAAAAAAGAAAGAAAGAAAAAAAAAAAGAAAGGAAGGAAGGAAACGACATAGGCACATGGCTATTCACTGCAGTATTATTTGTAATGTTAAATACTATTACAACTCAAATATACATAAACAGGCTACTGGTTGAAAATGTTATAGTAGTAGTCTCTTATGATCCTTTGTATTTCTGCAGTGTCAGCTGTAATGTCTCCTTTTTCATTTCTTTTTTTTTTTTTTAATTGGGTTATAGTTGCTTTACAATGTTGTCTTAGTTTCTGCTGTACAATGATGTGAATCGCTATATGTATACCTATATCCCCACCCTCTTAGACCTCCCTCTCACCTCCCCCCACCCCATCCACCTAGGTCACCACACAGCACCTAGCTGAGGTCCCTGAGCTGTGTTCCCACTAGCTATCTGTTTTACACATGGTACTGCATGTACCTTAATCACAATTTCCCAATTCACTCCAGTCCCCTATCCCCCATGTCCACATGTCTGTTCCCTACATCTGCATCTCTATTCCTGCCCTGTTCACCTGTACCATTTTTCTATATTCCACATACATGCATTAATATATGATACTTCTTTTTCTCTTTCTGACTAACTTCACTCTGTATGACAGACTCTAGGTCCATCCACGTCTTAACAAATGACACAATTTCATTCCTTTTTATGGCTGAGTAATATTTCATTGTATATATGTACCACATCTTCTTTATCCATTCATCTGCCGATAGACATTTAGGTTGATTCCATGTCCTGTCTATTGTAAATAGTGCAGCAGTGAACATTGGGGTGCATGTGTCTTTTTGAATTACGGTTTTCTCAGGGTATATGCCCAGTAGTGAGATTGCTGAGTCATATGGTAGTTCTATTTTTAGTTTTTTAGGAACCTGCCATACTGTTCTCCATAGTTGCTGTATCAGTTTACATTCCCACCAACAGTGCAGTAGGGTTCCCCTTTCTCCACACCCTCTCCAGCATTTAATATTTGTAGATTTTTTTGATGATGGCCATTCTGACCAGTGTGAGGTAGTACCTCATTGTAGTTTTGATATGCATTTCTCTTATAATTAGTGATGTTGGGGATCTTTTCATGTGCCTCTTGGTCATCTGTAGGTCTTCATTGGAGATATGTCTATTTAGTTCTTCTGACTATTTTTTGATTTGGGTTTGTTTTTTTTGTTTTTTTGATATTGAGCTTCATGAGCCTTTTGTATATTTTGGAGATTAATCCCTTGTCAGTTGCTTTGTTTGCAAATATTTTCTCCCATTCTGAGCGTTGTCTTTTTGTCTCATTTACGGTTTCCTTTGTTGTGCAAAAACTTTTAGGTTTCATTAGGTCCCATTTGTTTATTTTTGTTTTTATCCTCATTACTCTAGGCAGTGGGTCAAGAAAGATCTAGCTGTGATTTATGTCAGAGAGTGGTTTTCCTATGTTATCTTCTAAGAGTTTTATAGTGTCTAAGAGTTTTATAGGTATTACATTTAGATTTTTAATCCATTTTGAGTTTATTTCGTGTATGGTTTTAGGGAGTGTTCTAATTTCATTCTTTTATGTGTAGCTGTCCAGTTTTCCCAGCACCATTTATTGAAGTGACTGTCTTTTTCCCATTGTATATTCTTGCTTCCTTTGTCATAGATTAGGTAACCATAGGTGTGTGGATTTATCCCTGGGCTTTCTATCCTGTTCCATTGATCTGTATTTCTCTTTTTGTGCAGTACCATACTGTCTTGATTAATGTGCCTTTGTAATATAGTCTGAAGTCAGGGAACGTGATTCCTCCAGCTCTGTTTTTCTTTCTCAAGATTGCTATGGCTATTTGGGGTCTTTTTTGTTTCTATACAAATTGTAAAAATTTGTTCTAGTTCTGTGAAAAATTCCATTGGTAGCTTGATAGGGATTGCATTGAATCTGTAGATTGCTTTGGGTAGTAGAGTCATTTTCACAATACTGATTCTTCCAATCCAAGAACATGGTGTATCTCTCCATCTGTTTGTGTCATCTTTAATTTCTTTCCCCAGTGTCTTATAGTTTTCTGCATACAGGTCTTTTGCGTCCTTAAGTAGGTTTATTCCTAGGTATTTTATTCTTTTTGTTGCAATGGTAAATAGGATTGTTTCCTTAATCTCTCCTTCTGATCTTTCATTGTTAGTGTATAAGAATGCAAGAGATTTATGTGCATTAATTTTGTATCCTGCAACTTTACCAAATTCATTGATTAGCTCTAGTAGTTTTCTGGTAGCATATTTAGGATTTTCTATGTATAGTATCATGTCATCTGCAAACTGTGACAGTTTTACTTCCTCTTTTCCAATTTGGATTCCTTTTATTTCTTTCTGTTCTCTGATTGCCATAGATAGAGCTTCTAAAACTGTCTTGAATAATAGTGGCAAGAATGGACATCCTTATCTTCTTCCTGATCTTAGAGGAAATGTGTTCAGTTTTTCACCGTTGAGAATGATGTTTGCTGTGGGTTTGTCATATATGGGCTTTATTACATTGAGGGAGTCTCCCTCTATGCCCACTTTCTGGAGAGTTTTTATCCTAAATGGGTGTTGAATTTTGTCAAAAGCTTTTTCTGCATGTATTGAGATGATTATGTGGTTTTTATTCTTCAGTTTGTTAATATGGTTTACCTCATTGATTGATTTGCTTATATTGAAGAATCCTTGCATCCCTGGGATAAATCCCACTTGATCAGGATGTATAATACTTTTTATGTGTTGTTGGATTCTGTTTGCTACTATTTTGTTGAGGATTTTTGTGACTATGTTCATCAGTGATATTGGTATGTAATTTTCTTTAAAAAGTGGTATCTTTGTCTGGTTTTGGTATCAGGGTGATGGTCGCCTCCTAGAATGAGCTTGGGAGTGTTCCTTCCTCTGCAAATTTTTGGAAGAGTTTGTGAAGTATGTGTGTTAGCTCTTCTCTAAATGTTTGATAGAATTTGCCTGTGACGCCATCTCATCCTGGACTTTTGTTTGTTGGAAGATTTTTAATTACAGTTTCATTACTTATGATTCGTCTCTTTATATTTTCTGTTTCTTCCTGATTCAACTTAGGAAGTTTGTGCCTTTCTATGAATTTGTCCATTTCTTCCAGGTTGTCCATTTTATTGGCATATAGCTGCCTGGAGTAATCTCTTACGATCCTTTGTATGTCTGCGGTGTCCTTTGTAATTTCTCCTTTTTCATTTCTAATGTTATTGATTTGAATCCTCTCTCTTTTTTTCTTGATGAGTCTGGTTAAGGTTTATCAATTTTGTTTATCTTCTCAAAGAACCAGCTTTTACTTTTATTGATCTTTGCTCTTGTTTTCTTCGTTTCACTTTCATTTATCTCTGTTCTGGTCTTCATGATTTCTTTCCTTTAATACCCTGTGGCAGGTGCGAGAAGGCCAGTCCTGGTAGGGGTTTTCCTAGCGCCAGCCAGCAGGTGTGTGTGCACCAGCCTTGGCAGAGAACTTTCCTAATGCCTGGAGGCAGGTGTGTGAGAGACAGCCTTGGAGGGGCCCTTTCCTAGTGCCTGCAGGGACAAAGGCCTGTGCATGGGGAGAGGCTGCAATGACAGCTCCACTCTGTGCATCACACAACAGTGGCACCTTGCCTCTATGGCAGTCTGGGTTTCCTCCATAAGCACTCCTGGTAGCAGATTACCTCCCTTCCATCCCTTCAGGTTGTCTCCTCATAGGCAATGGCAGTCTTCTCCCTGGATTTGCTCTCTAATCCCCACGTTCCAGCTCCCAGCTCCCGTGCTCACCAGTGGGCACACGTCCCAGTCTGGAGCACACAGGGCTGTGACATGGACTGTCTATGTAGGTCACACTCTGTCCTGTCTGCCACAGACCAGACATTTCACCCTCTTCCAACAGCCTCAGATTCTCCTCTTCTGTCGCAACTGATTTCCCTGTTGGTGAGGGGGCTTCCCCGGATGCGGCAACCTCTCCTCTTCCTCAGTGTCCACCCCCCCAGGGGCACAGGTCCCATCCCACTTCCTCTCCTCTTCCTTTTCCCTTCTTATTTCTTTTGTCCTACCCAGTTATGCAAGGATCTTTCCTGTCCTTTCCAGTGTCCAAGGTCCTCTGCTAGTGTTCAGCTGGTGCTCTGTGAGAATTGATCCTTCTGTAGATGTATTCTTGATGCATTTGTGAAGAGAGATAACCTCTACGTCCTCCTACTCCTCTGCCATCTTGAAAAAAACCTCAACATTCGTTTTGAACTGGCATAAAAAACAATGGGCAAACTTGAAGATACACAGATACGTTACGCAAGTTGAAAAATGGAAAAAGAATAGGAAAAAAAATGACCAGAGACTCAGAAAAATGTGGTATACCATTAAAAGCATCAACATACATGTAATGGGAGTACTAGAAGAAAGGGAGACAATAAAAAATTCAAACAAATAATGATTGAAAACTTTCAAATTTATAAAAAAATTATTTAAAAAATAACTTACACATCTAGGGAATTAAAAGAAAACTTTAAGTAAGAAAAATATGGAGACCCACAACCAGATGCAGTATAGTAAAAATACTCAAGGTTAAAGACAAGGAAGAAAAGTCTTGAAAGCAGAAGAAGAAAAACAATGCATCACTTACAAGGGGAAACCCAGTAAGACTAACAGCTGACTTTTTTTAATTTTAATTTTAATTTTTTTTATTTTTTTATTTTTTGGCTGTGTTGGGTCTTTGTTTCTGTGCAAGGGCTTTCTCTAGTTGTGGCAAGCGGGGGCCACTCTTCATCGCGGTGCGTGGGCCTCTCACTATCGCGGCCTCTCTTGTTGCGGAGCACAGGCTCCAGACACGCAGGCTCAGTAGTTGTGGCGCACGGGCCTAGTAGCTCCACGGCATGTGGGATCTTCCCAGACCAGGGCTCGAACCCGTGTCCCCTGCATTGGTAGGCAGACTCCCACCCACTGCACCACCAGGGAAGCCCAACAGCTGACTTCTTAACGGACAATTGAAAATAAATGCCAGAAGGCATTGGGGTATTGTATTTAAAGTACTCAGAGGAAGAAAAAAATAAAAACAACCTGTCAGGACTCCTATATCCAGCAAAGTTATCTATCAAAACTGAAGGGAAAATAATTTTTTAGATAAACAAACACTATGAACAATTTTTGCTAGCAGACCTGCCATCCAGGAAATACTAAAAGAATTTGTTCCATATGAAGGAGAGTGTCCCCAAACATTAATTCAAATCCACACAATGAAACAAAAGGAAGAGTAAAAATAATTATGTAATTATTAAAGACAAAAAAGTTTATATTTGTCTTTCTTTGTTTAACTGATTCTAAAAAGTAATTGTATAAAATAATATATATAGAATATATTTTAAGTGTGTCTATATAGAAGTTAATATGTGTGTAATATGTTTGCCAGTAAAAGCACAAAAGAGGTGGGTAGGAACAAAGCTGTAATAGGCAGAAGAAATGACTACAGATGGTAAAGAAATAATCATAGCAATATGTTTTCAGGTTTATAACAGTAATAGATTAATATTAATAACAATAATAATCCCCAGAAAAGGATGAGAGGATAGAGCTATATATGAGTAGCAAGAGACTAGACCTATACTGAAATATTCCTTTTTGTTTCTATTATTATTATTCATATTAAATCTGTTAATGTCATATATGAATATATATATAGATATATGACAAGGTTTCAGGATACAAAATCAATGTACAGAAATCAGTTGTATTTCTATTCTGGAATTAACAATCCAAAATAAAACCAAGAAAAACAATTCTACTTACAGTATCAAAACAAATAAAATATTTAGGAATATATTTAACAAAGAATTGAAAATCTTATACTCTGAAAACTAGAAAATGTTGTTTGAAGAAATTAATGAGTAGCTAAATAAGGGAAGAAACACACAATAGGATTGCTATAGTCAAAAAGGGAAAACAAACAATAAGAAATGTTGGCAATGGTGTGGAGAAATTGGAACTCATACATTTTTTTCTGGGAATGTAAAAATAGTACAACCACTTTTGAAAACAGTACAGCAGTACCTTGAAATGTTGAACATAGAGTTATCATATGATCCAGGAATTCTACCCCTAGAAAGTCATTGTATTGTTTTGGCTATTATGAATAATGTTGCTATAAACATTCATGTGAAAGTTTTTGTGTGGATGCATGTTTTCATTTCTCTTCTAATGTATCTAGGAGTGAATTGCTTGGTTCTGTTTTTTAATCATTTATTTTATTTTTCAAGAATATTTTGTGTTGTTTATATTTGATTTTCTTTGTTGTTTTTAATACTGTAAATGTTACCCTAAGTGTGATGGCATTCAAATTATACCACATATTCTATGATTCTATATATATGGACTTTAAAAATATATATTATTCCATTTAAGTAAAGTGTCCAGAATCCAAAGAAATAGTAGGTGGGAGGTTGGGGATGAGGAATAACTACCAATAGGTAGGAAGTTTCTTTCATAGGGTATTAAAAATATTCTAAAATTAGATTGTTGTCTTAGTTATGCAACATTTGAATCTACCAAAATTATTGAACAGTTTAATGGGTGAATTGTATGTTATGTATTATATTTCAAAAATAGTTATAAAAAAGGTAATTTACTGTTTCAACAATAATAGACTATCAGACAATTCACTGTGGGTTTATAACACATGTAAAATGTAAGGTATGAAATCATAAAGTCTATGAGAAATGTTAGTATACTACTGCAAGATTCTTACTCTATATCTGAAGTAGTATACTAGCATTTGAAGTAGACTTTTATGTAAATAATTCTATGCTTTTTCTGTAAATCTAAACTTTATACTATAAAACCTAAAGCAACACTAAAGTAGTAAAAACAAAGTGTTATAACAAATAAGCTAATAGAACAGATAATATGGAAACATTTTTTTTTTTTTTAATTACTCAGTAACCTCAAAAGAGAATAGGAAAAAAAGGATAAAGGAAACAGAGAACAGATGGGACAAAAAGAAACCAAATACTAAATGATAAATTTAAAACTAAAACATTAATTATCTCTTTAAATGTATATTGTTTATACAGTTCAATTAAAAGCAGATTTTTGACTACATAAGAGAGCAAGACCCAAGTCTATGTTGCCACAAGAAACATATTTTAAATATAAAGACAAAAATAGGTTAAAAATGAAAGGTTGGGGAAATATATACCATGTAAACACTAGTAAAAAAGAAATGTGAATAAATGCATTAGTATTAATGCACCTACTAATAGAGCTACAAAATACAGGAAAAAATAACTGATAAGACTACAAGGAGAAATGAACATTTCAACAATATTTGTGGAGATTTCAATTCCTCTCTTTCTGTCTCAATAATTTATATAAGAGGTAGACAAACACTATCAACCAATTTGACATGATTAACATTTATGGATCAATGCACCTAATGATAGCAAAATACACATTTTTCTCATGTGAATATAGAAATTTGCAGACCTTATTCTGGATCATATAAAATGACTCAATAAATTTAAGCAGTTTAGAAACAATACAAGAAAACTCTAAAAATTCCCCCAGTATTCAGAGACTAAACAGTATACTACAAAATAATCCATGGATCAAAGAAGAAATAAAAAAAGGAAAATAGGTGTTTTGTTTGTTTGTTTGTTTTCTGAATGAAAATGAAAACTCAGAGACAAGAATCACAAGATGTATCAATTCAGATATGGAATTAACTTGAAAATAGAGCAGAACAAATCAGGATGCACAACAGTTGCGTAAATTAAGCTCCTACACGTGAATGTGTGTTTATATGGCCAGGAGTTATTGTTGGAAGGTTATGTAGGAAATAGGTATTTTCATTGGAAGAGTGGAAATATAGGTCCTTAGAAGCAAACTTAACTTTTCATTATTTACATTGCATAATTGCACAGAAGTGTATTTGTTTCATAGTGTGTAGACGTCTATTACTTCCATACTTCAACAGTTTGCATGTAGTTGGGTACACTAATGCTCATTTGATTTCTTGATTTCATCTTTCGATGCATTTATTTTTGCATGTTATTTTGATTTAGGAAGAAAGCTAAAATAAAATTTACTTATCTTGAAATTGTAGGAATTAAAATGACATATAATTTGGCATCATAAATCAATATAAACATTGATATAAAATTACCTTTTCAAAAGAAAAACATGGTCAAAATTATTTTAGGAGTGAACTCTGCCAAATTTGGGTTTTTAAAATGTCTTTCTCAATAAACATGCACTTAAAAATTTATTGACTCATTCAAAATTTTGTTGTGAACTTGTACAATAGGTGTTGTTTTTCTAGCATATAATTGACAGTACATATGCACCACAAAAATTTTTCATAATTTGCAAATAATATAATAACAATTGCAGTTCTTCTCTTGAAATATATGAGAGTAGGCAGAGATAGTGTTGTAACATTTGATGTGCACGTCATATCACTAAATTATAAATTTTAACTTTACAGCATGGTTAATATAGTGAAAAATACAAGGCTAAAGATGGAGGATACACTTAAAACATTTTTTTCCTTACCGACAGTCAATCAACTCTTTTCATTTTACCAACATTCTTTCAAAATTTATGGCTTCCCAGGACTAATTAATCACTCTCTTAATAATGTTCCAGGTTAGAATGTTCTCTCCTGAACTACTTGAATACTATTCACACTGAACTAGAAACGTTATTGCAAGCACCTTTGGGTGCACATCTGGGACTTGCTAAACCTTTCAGCATGTATAACACTATGCTGTATTTCGTTCCTGTAATCAGTATTAATATGCCCACAGTATTCTTTTAGTTTTAAAAAGTGTTTAATTTTAAAACAAAATGTTAATGACTTTATTCATTAAACACAATCTGAAATACTTAGATGACTTTTATAAAGTGATCACATCCACTCAACCAACATCCTAATTGAAGAAAAAGAATATTACATTTTTTCTAGCAGTGTATGTGTGTTTCAGTATCTTTACATTACATCAACTCTTGTTATCTTACATTTTGATTCTTCCAACCCTAATGGGTGTAAAGTAGCATTGTACTGTGGTTTTGATTGACATTTCCCTGATGGCTAATAATGTCAAGCATTTTTTATGTGCGTATTATGTTTTGAATATAATACTTGGGGAAATTTCTATTAAGATCATTTGCTATTGTTTTAATGGGGTCATTGGTCTTTTATTATTGAGTTTAAAGAGTTAATTATGTATTTTATATACAAATTCCTTATCAGATATATGTATTATAAATAGTTTCTCCCATTCTATGGGTTGTCTTTTCACTTTCTTATTGAGTATGCTTTTAAATTTCTACGTTTGTGAATTTTCCAATTTTTTTTTCTGTTATTGATGTATAATTTTATTTTATTGTTGTCAAAGGATATATGTTGTATGACTTCAATCCTTTTAAATTTTCTGAGATTGGTTTATGACCTAGTATATAATGAATCTTCAAAAATATATCCTGTACACTCAAGAAGAATGTTTATTTTGCTGTTGTTAGGTGGACTATTGTGTATATGTCTTTTAGGTCTAGTTGATTTGCAGTGTTGTGCAAGTCTTCTCTTTCCTTATTGATATCCTGCCTAATTGTCTGATCCAGTATCAACAATAGGATATTAAGTTTCCAATTACTAATGCTGAAGTATCTAATTTTTCCTTTAATTCTGTAATTTCTGTTCCATGTATTTGGGGTTCTATTGTTAAGTGCATATATGTTTATAAATGCTATATATGTCTTACTAGCTGACGCTTTTATCATTGTAAAATTGCCTCTTTATTTCTTTAACATTTATTTACTTTAAAATCGATTTATGTGGCTATTTTCAGAATAAATATTGCAGCTCAATTGTGGTTATTGTTTGCAAGGTATATATTTGTCTCTTTTACTTTCTCAGTTCTTTCATTTTGATAATGTTATATTTAAAGAATATATAGTAAGATCCTTAATCTTTTATCATGCTATTACTCTCCTAGTTTTATCATATGTTTAGTCCTAATAAAAATGTTTGCTGTTGTTTTTGTTTTCCTTTTATTTCAGAAAAGTTTAAGATAAAGTTTGTATGGATTCTGGGATTTATGTATTCACTCATATTATTGGTAGGGTTATTATTTACATTGTTTTTGTAACTATACTTAATTTTGTTGACTATCCCAGTGAATGACAATATCAATATTTATCCATTATACACTTAATGTATTTGGGTTGTTTTCCATTTTTTTTTTCCAGTTCAAACAGTGCTGCTGTGAATATATGTGTACATGTCTTCAGCTATATGTGTACAAGAGATTTATTGAATTCATGCATACTAGGAATGGAGTTTCTGTGCCAAGGTATATGTGATAGTAAACATCAATATGGTACTAAACTCTTTTAAAAGTGGTTGTACCAATGTATAGTCATACCTGTAAGAGTTCCTACTGATCACATTTTGATAATTTTGATTGATTACTTTTTGACATCAGGTAGATGCAGAGCTCTATTTCATTTGGGTCCTGTGAAAGACTCCTTTGTCCTAAGATACAAAATTTCCTTGCTTCCTTGCTTCTGTATTATTATTCCACATCCTGCTTTGGTGATTAACTAGAACCCCAGTCTTGCTGTATCTCCATCTTCCTCATATGGGTTGGCCTTGCTTTCCTGCATAGCTTCCATTAGTTTCACATTCAAGTGCATATAAGGACAAAAACAACCCCACTAAGTAATGGCAAGAGAAGTATTATAATAGTCTGTGAGCACATAATTTACGTAATTCTACCATGTGCCCCATCACACGGAGGCATGTAGTTTTCAGCTGCAGCACTGATTCATAAATAACATTTTGCTGGTTTCAGATACTCTTCCTCAGAATGCAATATTTGCACTGAAGCAAAAACAGATTTTTAAAACAACTATTTGAAAAAAAATGAGTATGGAATTTGATTTTTTCTGCTATTTTTAACAAAAAAAGTTGAAAATATTTTATATGTATCAAAATATACACACAGAAATTGCTAACTAAATCATGGAACCAAAGAGATTAATAGTATCCAAAAATATGGAAGAAAATTGCATTAATTAATTTAAAAATACAAATTTACCAAACAACTAATATATTATATATAGCAAACTTGATCATCTTCTGAGGATATAAATTTTAAATAAAAATAGTTCTGTCAGAAGTTCAATTATAGAAGGGGATCACTGCAATGTATTTTATGTGTGTAGTCTACTATATAGAAAAATATATTTACTGGAGGAGCAAATGACTTTTATCTAAGCTAGCTTGTGTGGATTTTTCTTTTTCATATGCCAGAAATAATAAAGTAAGATTATCTTTATTTTAAGCATTAAATAATCTTATGTTTCATTACCAGAAAAATTTGTAAACATAATTTTACTTTCTCATGAGACTTCCTGTTCACCCAGAATATTTCTCAAGCTAAGCTATTAGCATCACATTTTTTTAACTAAGGGGGCTATAACCTTCAGGTTTAGGCAATTGCATTGGTATTTTTTAAATTCTAGTCTATGTATAAAACTTGTATTTCAAGATGTACACCTATAATCAGAAGTAATCAAAGATGGACATTTCACTAGAATGAAGTTTTCATATCAATCAAGCTGTTGTTTCATTTGGATTTCAGAATATTTTCCTACACAGCTTCACAAAGACACACACACACACACACCCCTAAAGTAAAGTAAAAATTGTTGTAATCAAGATGTAATAACTTTATATTGCATGATACATAAAGATGTGAAGTTTCCCTGAATAATGGCAGGAGTTGTGGAGAAGAGAAAGATTGTTATCCAGGTACCAAAATTCTTATAAACAAGGACAAAGTGCATAAAGGTCCTCAACAAATTCGGGAGAAGAATAGATGGACACAGTGAAAAGTTTAACAAAGAATCAAAAAATTTAAAGAAGAACCAAACATAGATGAAGAATATAATAACTAGAATAAAAAATACACTCAAAGGAATCAACAGTAGAGTACATGATACAGAGAAAAAAATCAAGACAGAGTAGTGGAAAGAATTCAAGTGGAATAAAAAATAAAAGTTTTTAAAAATGAGAACAATTTAAGAGAACTTGGGGACAACATTAAGCATACTAACATTCACATTATAGGATTCCCAGAACGAGGTGAGAGAGGGAGAGAGAGAGGGGCAGAGAACTTATCTGAAGTGATAATAGTGAAAAACTTCCCTAACCTGGGAAAGAAAATATACATCCAGTTCCAGAAGTACAGACTCCTAAACATAATCAACCCAAAGAGGTCTGCATCAAGACATATTGTAATTAAAATGAAAAAAAAAAAAACCAACATAAAGAGAATGTTAAAAGCAGCAAGGGAAAAGTAGCTAGTTACTTACACGGGAATTCCGAAAAGACTGTTAGCTGACTTTTTAGCAGAAACTCTGTAGTCCACAAGGGAGTGGCATGAAATATTTAAAGAAATGTTAAAGGGACTTCTCTAAGTGAAAAATAATAGATTACAATTAGAAATATGAAAATTATGAAAGAAAAATTCCTTTGGTAAAGGTAAATATATGATAAAGGTAGTGAACCCATAAAGCTAGTAGGAAGATTAAAAGACAAAATTAGTAAAATCATCTGTATCTACCATAAGTAGTTAAGGGCTACACAAAACAAAAAGATGTAAAATATTAAATGTAATGTTCAAAACATTAACGTAGGAGGGGGAGTAAAAATGAAGACTTGTCAGAATGCATTTCTTAAGAGATCATCAACTAAAATGATTATATATACACATATAATTCATAGTAACTACAAACCAAAAATATATAATGGATACATACCCACAAAGAAGAAAAGAATCCAAACATAACACTATAGATAGTAATCAAATCATGAGGCAAGAGAGAAAAATAAGAAGGAAGAAACAAAAAAGAACTACAAAAACAATGAGAAAACAATTAACAAAATGACAATAAATACATGCCTACCAATAATTACTTAGAATTTGAATGGACCTCATGCTCCAATCAAAATACAAAGAGTGGCTAAATGGATAAAAATATATTCATAGATATACTGCTTAAAAGAGACTCACTAAAGATCTAAAGACACATACAGACTGAAAGTGAATGGATGGAAAAAGGTATTCCATGCAGATGGAAATGAAAATAAAGGGATGTGATGTACACATGATTCATATAATAAACATTTCTGGTGTCATATAGGAAAGTTGATAAGTGAGTAAATCTGGGAATTATCACAACAAAAATATTTTTTCTTTTTTTTAAATTTTGTGTCTATATGAATTGGTTGTTCCCTAAACTTGTAGTAATCATATCATGATTTGTTAGTCAAATCATTGTGCTGTACACCTTAAATTTATACAGTTCTGCATGTCAATTGTATCTCACTAAAGCTGGAAGAAAGAAAACAGGGACTAGGATAGAAAAAGTCCTCTATTTGTATTTCATAATGGTGAAGACAAATTTCCTGAAGCTCAAGGGTGAGGATTTAAAAGAATGTTAATTTCAATAAGATACTAGCAACAATGAGAATGATGTTGAACTCTAGAAAGAAGCAAGGCAGTGTATTTAAGGGGAAATGGTTCAAAATTTATTGCCATATGTTTACTACCAAATGTGTGATCATTGTTCACTCTTGGTGGGATGTAAACTGAAAACAGTATGGCAATTCCTCAAAAAATTAAAAATAGAATTGTATATAATCCAGCAGCTCCACTTCTGGGTACATCCAAAATAATAGAAAGTGGAGTCTGGAAGACATAGCTACATATGCATGTTTATTGCATCTTTATTTACAATAGCACAAAAGTGGAAACAACCCACATATCTATCAACAGATAAATGAATACACAAAATATGGTCCATGCATACAGTGGCATATTATTCAGTCTTAAAAAGGAAATACTGAGACATGCTACAACATAGATGAATCTTTAAGACCCTATGCTAAGTAAAATAAACCAATCATAAAAAGACAAATACTATTTGTTCCACTTATATGAGGTGGCTAGAATCGTCAAATTCATAAAAACAGAAAACAAAATGGTGGTTTTCAGGAGTTGGGAGAGGGTAAAATGGGAAGTTATGTTTAACGGGTATAGAGTTTCAGTTTTGCAATATGAAAAGGTCCCAGATATTGGTTGTATAACCATAAGAATATACTTAACATACTGAACTTTACAAGTAAAGAAAAATGCTGAACTGTACACTTAAGACACTACATTTTATGTAATGTAAATTTTAAAACATTTAAAATATTTTTTTAAAATGCCAAATCAAAAAAATATGTGATCGGTAGGAAATATTGGAAAGAAAAATGTAATAGGTGGGGAGGGTGAGAAACAGACAGGAAGGGTGAAAATATTGGCGTGAAATTGGAAATCTATCGGTAAAAAAAATTCTTGAGTTGTGGGTAGTTCCTGTGAGAACCAGACAGAGAAAGCAATAATGGATTATCACTTCAAAATTCTTGAAAGTACTTGGTAATAATTTATTGTTTGGTCTTGGCACAGGTCTCTAAATAGCTTTTTGATTCTGATGTACTTCAGCCCTTGTTATGTAAGACTGGCACTGATGCTTGAGCTCAAAACATTTAGGTCATGAGTTTTTAGTCAAGAGCAATAATTCCTGATTAGATTTCATGTGTTCAATTAAGTATAGTGGGGGCCTGAATTGTTAACAACATTAAGAACAAAAAGTAAAAGTTTGTGTGAAATAATCAAAATAATTTTATCATAATTTATATTTTTCTTTACCCTTTACTCTTATGAGTTTGTACACTCTTAATGTGTTTGTGTCTATTTCAAATACAATGACAATTTTCACACTTTTTTTATACTACCATTATAACATTGTGTTATATGTCTTTTGACTTAATGACACTCATTCTGGTTTATTCTCTTATGGCGTGGTTCTATTTTTATATCTTATTTTCCAGAATTAAATGATTTAATTTTAAGTGTTTGAATTCCTTTCAATGTTCAAATAGAACATAATATATGGAGCATATGTCTGAGAAGAAGAAAGAATAAGATAAATTATATAAATTTTAGAGAAAGAAATGCTATATTAGAGTCTCAGTTTCAATAAATGCTATATTAGAATCTTAGTCTCAGATAAACTTGCCAATGAACACATACTATTATATTCAATCCTCTGGGCCTAAGTTCTTCATATAGGAATAGAAATAACAATATTTAACCATGAAGTTACTTATAGTATGTTAAGTAAGAAGATATATACAAAAATAGTAGATTTAGGGGAGGTTCCAAACAGTTTTTAGAATGATGAAAAAAAAAGGCTTTGGACATGGTTTTTTGTTTGTTTTTTAGAGTTAAGAACACAGTCTACATTAAAATTTTAAAATATATGAAACTTACAGAGAACTGCATAAAATTAAGGATAAAGCTTCAGTTATTCTAAAGCAAATATTGATAGAACCCAAAAATTTCTCTGAATTCTTCTTTCCAATTACAAATGCCTCCAACATTGCTTAAAGGTAACAATTATCCTGGCTTTTGCTTATAACTCCCATAGACTGAAAGAAAATATTTGTAAAATGCACATCTGATAAAGGACTATGATGTGAAATATGCATAGAACTCTTAAAACTCAACAAGAAAACAAAAAACAGGATTAAAAAATTAGATCAATGTCCTTAACAGACACTTCACCAAAGAAGATATGCAGATGACAAATAAACATATGAAAAGATGCTTCACATCATATGTCATCAGGGAAATGCAAATGAAACCAGTGCTATACAGTACATACTGGAACTCTTATGACAACAATTGCTACTGAGAATGTGGAAGAGCAGGAACTCTCATTCATTGCTAGTGAGAATCAAAAAGGTTATAGCCACTTTGGGAGGCAGTTTGGTGGTTTCCTATAAAACTAAACTAACACAACATTATAAATCAATTATATTCCAATAAAAATTAAAAAAAAAAAAACAAAACCATATCCCTATCCCAGACTTTCTTCCATATTCCAAATCCAAAATCCTTTGAATGTTTCAGCAATGATAAATGCATTTTGATGCAAATGAGATGGTAAAACCAAATGAAAAGAGGAGCAGTGAGACTAGGAGAGTCCATATCCAGCGCAACCTGAACGTGTGCCAAATTAGATGTACACATGTCCAATCTCTCTCCCCCCTCCCCTCCCTTCTAGATCTCATCCCAGGGATTCATTAAGCAGCCTACTCTTTAATCTGAATTTCTTTCTTCCTTAGTGAATAGAGACAGTTTCCAGCACTTCCTACATCATCAAGGTGGAGTTCAGTTTTGTTGTTATTGATATAATTGCTTTTAGAGAGTTGGGGGTCATGAATTCATTTTCCCAGCCCCTAACTTTCTTGGCATAGACTGGCACTGAAAACCAAAGTCTGCAGAGCAGAGAGACCAAACGTGTAGTTTCAGGAAATTTTTTAACTTCATCACTCTTATATGCAGAACATGGGAAATTATCAAAGTCTCAATTGACAGAATGATTGCTCAAATACCCCCCCCCCCCAAAATCCAAAAACAGTTAAGTTTATCAAGAAAACACATCCCATAGCTGTGTTGGCCATGGAGATAATCTGTCTAGAGAAGAAAGGCAGTGGAACTTTCTTTTCAAGGGTCTCTGTGCAAAACTATAATTCGGTGGACAGAGCCTGATACCAGTCTTGGCTCCAAATGATATCAATTATATATAGAACATTCATAACTGACTGAAGATTTTTGAAACTCAGTTCTCTCATAGTTGAAGGCAGGCATTTCCTGGTTAGAGTATTATAATGATAAGATTGTGTGCCTTTTTTCCCAGCAAATAGTAAGTGCTCAGTAAATAAATCATATTGTCATTAAAAACATAAAATCACTGTCATACTGAAAATCCTTGGACTTAAAAGAAATAAAAACATAGCAAATATGAATTGGGCATGTAGACTTACAGAAAAGAATATGTTCTCTTCTGTATATTTTATTATAATATTGCATTTCACAGGCATTTTTATTGGTGGAACTGAATACATTGCCTGAGGGAAAAAGCAGTATGTATCTAATCTACTTATATTCACAGAAAATTTTGCAAAAGCTAGAATCTTCAAGGAATGCAAAGCTATCATTAATTTAATTTCTACCTAATTCCAGATTAGCAGGAAAAATCATTTTGTTTGAACACTTGTCAAAATTTTTCCTAAAATATTTTAGCTAAATTTTCCATTGAAGTAAGAATAGAATGGACGCAGAATACTTCTGTAATGACTGAGGGTATTACATACTCAAGATCACCATGGTAAAAATATAAATAACACAAATTTACAAAATCTGGAACCCTGGTCCTACAGATGCAGGAATTATAGACTTCAGAGAAAATAAATGTTTGGTTGAATGCATACTGATCAGGGACCATGTCCCAGAACTGATTTATTTTGAAAAAAATCTTTCATGTGAGCTTGTGATTCCTTTCCTTTTATGTTTTTGAATTATTTTAGATATGCAAAAGATGCTCACGTACCCACCATCTGCACTAAAAATGTTAATATTTGCCCAAAAAAACACCTAAACATACCCTGATGATAAGATCTGACAAGCATGTTCCTTGGTATTTACCCAAAAGAATTGAAAACTTATGTCCACACAAAATCTGTGTTCATAGCAATTTTATTTATGATTGCCAAAACCTGGAAGTAACCAAGATATTCTTCATTAAGTGAATGGATATATAAATTGTGGTACATCCAGAGGGCAGTAAAAGGAAATGAACTATTATATAAAGCCATTGAAAAGGCAAGGAGGAACTTTAAATAAATATTACTAAGTGAAAGATGCCAAACTGAAATAGATACTGTATGATTCCAACTATAAGACATCCTAGAAAAGATAAAGCTATGGAGAAGGTAAAAAGATCAGTGGTTGCTGGGGTGGCATGGGGGGATGAATAGGCAGAACACAGAGAATATTTAAGGGAATAAAAATACTGAGTATTTTACTGTAATGATAGATACACATCATTTTAAATTTATTAAAACCCATAGAATGAACGACACCAAGAATGAAACCTAAGGTAAACTATGGAGTTTGGGTGATTAGATGTGTAAACATAGGTTCATGTTTTGTAACAAATGTACTACTCTTTTGGAGGTTACTGATAATGAGGGAGGCTATGCATGTATGGATCAAGGGGTACATGGCAAAATCTGTACCTTCCTCTCAATTTTGCTGTGAAGCTAAAACTGCTCTACACAAAAATAAAGCCTTAAATATTTTTAAAAAATTAAAAGTGATTGAACCCAATTTATATTTTCAGAGCAATGTCTATAGTTTCCCATTTCTACACATAATAACCAAAAACTGGGTTTTAAAACTGTTAAATTTAGATAATTAGGAACCATTTTTCTGGGTTATGTAATTTTGGTTTTAGTTTGAATTTTCACTATTATTGATTATGAACACCCTTTTAAATGTTTCTTGGTCTTTTAAATTTCCTTATTTTTGAAGCTTATTTTCAATGCTTTTACCACATCTTTCTATTAAGTTGTCTCTCTTATTGCTTTGTAGAAAATCAATATATCTTCAGAATAAATGTCTTTAGTTATATGTATGGGGAATATGTTCTCTTTTTTTGTTGTTGATATTCTCATTGTCTTAATGATGTTTTTGGATGAAGTGAAATTCCTAATTTGAATGTCATCCATTTTACTATTTTTTATTTATGGTTAATATTTTTTGATGTTAATTAAGAAAACTCTTCTTATAACTAGGTAATGAATATATTCTTCATATATTTGTAAAATATTATTGTGTTCACTTCCCATTTGGCTCCAAAACCCAACTTAAAATGTTGAGTGTGTATAGTTTAAATTCATATTCTGTTGCATCCCCCTCTCATACAGACACAATTTTTCCATGATCTTTTGTTGAAGCACTTATCTTTCCCAATTGCCTTGCCGAGTCACTGCTATAAACTAATTGTTTGTCCCCCCTGCCAACACCCCAAATTCATATGTTGAACCTAATCCTCAAGGTGCCTTACAAAAGAGACTCCAGAGAGCTCCTTTGTCCCCTCCACCATGTGAAGACACACCATAGGACAGATGTCTATGAACCAAGAAATGGCTCTTACCAGACATACAGTTTACTATCACCTGATCTTGGACTTCTCCAGAACTGGCTAAAGATAAAAGGAACTACATACTGTATATAAACACTGAACTCTAGTAGGTAAATTTTTTTCTCTTGGGGTACAGGTTTAAACTTCTGAATCTGCTTTACATGTTTACTGTGTTAAAAAAAAATAAATGATGATATTTGCAGTCTTTTAAATTTTAGCCTTTATAGTGTTTATGTAGTGGTACTTAACTGTGATTTTAATTTACATTTTCCTAGTTACTAATAGTGTTGAGCAAAATTGTATGTGATTATTCACCATGCATGTATTTCTTGAATAAACTGCCTACATCAAACTTTTTCCCTGACTGTTTGAATCATTACTATTGTGTTGTAAGTGTTCTTTACATATTCCAGAGACAAATTCTTCAACAGATAAATACTTTGCAAATATTGTCTACCAGTCTGTCACTTGACTTTTTAAACACTCTTAATAGTGTATTTTGAATAACAAAAGTCTTAATGTTGATGAAGGACAATTATTCAAATTTTTGGTTCTCTTTCTGTTTATATTTAATAAATGGTGGATTAATCTAGAGTAAGTAGGATTTCCTCAATTTTGAAAAACAATTGTTTTATAGTGTCAAATTTTACATAGATATCTATGATAGATTTCAAATTAATTTTTATATGATGTAATGAAAGTATGAAATTATTATTTTTTGAACTTGAATACTTAATTGCTCTACTAACATTTTTGAAAAGATTATACTCTATCCATTGATTGCATTGGTTCATTTGTTAAAAATAATTTGGCTGTATGTATTTTCTTTATTTGTACTTTATATTTCTTTCCATAAATATATATATCTGTATTTATGACAATGACTAACTGCACTGATTAATGTAGCTTCATAGCTAAGTGTTATAAGTAGGTACCCTAAGCCCCAACTTTTTTTTTTCTTTTTCAAAATTATTTTGACTCTTCCAGATTCTTTGCCCTTTTAGATAAACTTTAGAATCAACTGGACACTTTCTTTTTCAAAATTGTTTTGACTCTTCTAGATTCTTGGCACTTTCAGATAAACTTTAGAATCAACTGGACACTTTTTACCAAAACCTGTTGGGAATTTGATAGGAATTGTGTTGAACTGATAGACTCACTTAAGGACTATTAACATTTTAACAATAATAAGTCAATTCATGAGCAGAGTATATAATTCATTTAAATCTTTTCTTTTTTCTCATGTATGTTTTGTAGTTATTAGTATACAGGTTTTTTTCTATATATTAGACATGGATGCAAATATTTTATTTTTTTCTGTAATAGATGGTGCTACTTATTTAGTTTAAATTACAAATTACATTCTTTCTGGTACATAGAAATGTCACTCATTTTTGTATGTTGAACTATGATCCTGTCAACTTGCTAAACTTACTTACCAGTTCCAGTGGCTTTTTTGTAAATTAAAAATAGAATTGTTTATATAAATAATAATGTATCTGTAAAGAGTGGTAGTTTTACTTTACATAGTCTTTTATTATTTATTTGCCTTATCCCATTGGCAAAGTACCCCAATACAATGTTCAAATAAAATGGTGAGATATAAATGATAAAAGATATATTTGGAGTTAAATGTTCTAAATTTCTTAGATGGTCTATGAAAAAACTATAGATAACCATTAATATTACATTTTGATAATTTTAATATGTACTTTGTAAGTTTTAGACAAATGATTAAAATTTAAAAATTGATGTATTAAACTATAAATTGTTAGGAAAAAATAAAATAATTTCAAATATTCAATCAAAAACACATGATAAGTAGAGAAAAAGGAATAGGACAGTGAAACAACATGAAAAAACATACAATAATAGGTTTAAATAAAAAATCAATTGTATAAATATAATTACATGCATTATAGAAGGAATAAATGCTCTGTTTAACAGACAAAAATTGTCAGAGTTAAAAGCTATAGAAAAATCTCTTCCATGAATATAGATGTACAATTCCTAAACAAAATATTAGCAATACAAATTAAGTAAAAAAGGGTATCAATCATCGATTTGATTCTATAACAAGAACACAAGTTTAATTTGAAGAAAAATCAGTTTTAACAATATTAATACATTCAAGGTTAACATATAATTATCTTAATAGGTACAGAAATATTATATGATAAAAAAATCACCAAACTTTAATAATGAAGGCCCACAGAAAACTCAGAATAAAATAAAATTTCCTTAATTTAATTTTTAAAAAATTCCTAGAAGGGAGTGGCCAAGATGGCAGAGTAGGAAGACCCTGAACTCATCTCCTCCCACAGTCATACCAAAATTACAATTATTAACAGAGCAATATGGATGAAAATATCTTGAATACTAGCAGAAAAAGATCTTCTACAACTAAAGGTATAAAGAAGGAACCACAACAATATGGGTAGAGGGGCAGAGATGAGGTGTAGCCAAGGCCCATATCCCTTGGTATGTGACCCAAAAGTGGGAGAATATTTACAATTACAGACATTATCCCAAAGGAGCAAGGGATCCAAGCCCCACATCAGGTCCCCAGCTTGGGAGTCCAGCACTGGGAAGATGAGGCCCCAGAGCATTTGACTTTGAAGGTCAGTAGGGCTTAGTTTTGGAAGAGCCAGAGGGCTGTAGAAAATAGACACCAACTTTGAAAGGGCACACACAAAACTCACACACTCTGAGACCCAGGGTAGAAACACTAATTAGAAAGGAGCCTGGGTCAGACCTACTTTCTGATTTGGAGAGCCTCCTGCCTCTCCAGGGACACACTCTGGGGACAGAGACACTAGCAGTAGCCATTTTGAGGAATATGTACCATGTGTACACTGGTGCTGAGAAACACCATTTTAGAATCCTCCTCCTAGCTTATAAGCACAGGGATCCAGGTTCAACCACCAGCTGGTCAGCACCACTCCTGGGACATACCAGGCCAAATGACTAGCTAGTCAGTTCAGGGACACTGTCCCACCCACCAGCAGGTCGGCTGCCTCAGGAATCCCCAAGCTCCCAGTCCAGGACCTGGTTCCACTCTGATGCCTGAGACCTTGCAGCCAGCCACTGGGACAAGGACCAGCCCACCAGCAGACCAACAAAAGCTCTGGGGCCTCCAGGCCATGTAGTCAGAGACTCCAGGAACCACCAGTGGAGACATCAGTGCTAGGACCCCATGGTAAATAGCCATGTCCACCAGTGGGTAGACCCTAACCATAGGAGCATCATAGCCCCCCAGCCAGCCATGTCAGGACCCAGCCCACAAACCAGGATGCCTTGGCCCTGGTACAACAACAAATAGGCCAACACTAGCTCTAGAATCCCAGCCCCACAGTCAGCCAACCTGGGACATGACTCTGCCCATCAGGAGGTCAGCACTATACCCAGGACTCCTTGGGGCTCAGCAGTCAGCTGTCTCAAGATGTGGCCACACCCACCAGTGATCCTGTACCAGGGCAGGAACTCCTCAGGGCCATGCAGCCAGCCATGCCAAGACCCAGATCCCCAACCAGCTACCAGCAGCAGTCTCCACACTAGGCAGGGCCTAACAACCAATTGACCAGGGGACAGCCTACTAGTGGCCCAAAGCATCAGCTTGCCACAACAGAAGGGCCCACACAGTCCACATAAAGGGAACCCCTAGAGCATATAGCTCCAGTGGCCAGAGAAGAGTATGCTTCTGGGCCCCTAAAAATATCTCATACATAAGGCCACTTCTCCAAGATTGGGAAATGTAACCAATCTACCAAATACATAAAAAATACCCCAGCAAATTAGGCAAAATGAGGCAACAGAGGGATATGTTCCAAAGAAGGAACAACATAAAACCCTAGAAGAACAAAGTAAAGTGGAAGCCATCTAACCAATAAAGAGGTTCTATGTAATGATCATAAAGATGCTCAAATAATTCAGGAGAAGAATAGACAAACACAGTGAGAAGTGAGAAGTTTCTAACAACGAGTTAGAAAATATAAAGAACCAAACAGAGATGAAGATTATAACTACTGAAATAAAAAATACACTAGAAGGATCAACAGTAGCTTAGATAATACAGAGGAATGAATCAGCAAACTGGAAGACAGATTAGTAGAAATCACTCTAGCTGAACAGAAAAAAAAAAAAAAAAAAGAATTAAAATATGAGGACCATTTAACAGACTTCCAGGCAACAATAAGCTTATAAACATTCACATATAGGGGTCCCAGAAGAAGAGAGAGAGAGAAATAGTCAGAGAACATATTTGAAGACATAAAAGCTGAAAAATTCTCTAACCTGGGAAAGGAAATAGACATCGATTTCCAGGAAGATAGAGAGTTCCAAGCAAGATCAATCCAAAGAGGACCATACCAATAAATATTGTAATTAAAACAGCAAAAATTAAATATAGAGAATACCAAAAGCAGCAAGAAAAACTAACTAGCTATATAAAAGGGAACTCCCATAAGGCTATCAGCTGACTTTACAGCAGAAGCTCTGCAGGCCAGAAGGGAGTGTCGTGATATAATTAAAGTGATGAAAGAAAAATCCTACAATGAAAAATACTCTACCTGGAAAGGCTATCATTCAGATTTGAAGGAGACATAGAGATTTTACATACAAACAAAATAAAAAAGTGTCCAGAACAATAAAACCAACTTTAAAACAAATATAAGAGAATTCTCTAAGTGGAAAAAAAAGCCACAACTAAAAAAATTAAAATTATGAAATGAAAAATATCATTGATATAGGGAAAAATACAGTAAAGACAGTAGATCAACAACCTATAGATCTAGTAGAAAAGTTAAAAACAAAAGTAGTCAAATCATCTATATCCACAATAAGTAGATAAGTGATACACAAAACAAAAAGATATAAAATTTGAGGTCAAAACTTTAAATGTTGGGCAAAATAAAAATGCAGGGTTGTAAAAATGCATTCAGACTTAATAGATCAGCAACTTAAAATAATTATATATATATATATATATATATATATATATATATGGTACATTTATATATATATAAAATATCATTATAACCAAAAATCAGAAAACTATAATACATACACAAACTCAAAAGAGAAAGGAATCCAAACATAACACTAAAGATAGTCATCAGATCACAATGGAAGAGAATAAAAGAATAAAGTAAAAAAAAAAGAACTACCAAAAAAAATGAACAATATGGCAATAAGTACATACCTATCAATAATTACTTTAAATGTGCATTGATTCTCCAATCAAAAGGAATAGAGAGGTTGAATGGATACAAAAAAAGACCCATATATATGCTGCCTACATGAGACTCACCTCAGCTCTAAAGACCCATACCAACTAAAAGTATGTAAAAAGTTATTTCATGCAAATGGAAACAAAAGAAAAGCTGGGGTAGCAATACTTGTATCAGACAAAATATAGTTGGCTGGTGGGAAGCAGCAGCATAGCACAGGGAGATCAGCTCAGTGCTTTGCGATGACCTAGAGAGGTGGGATAGGGAGGATGGGAGGGAGGCTCTAGAGGGAGGGGATACGGGGACATGTGTATGCATATGGCTGATTCACTTTGTTGTGCAACAGAAACTAACATGGTATTGTGAAGCAATTATACTCCAATAAAGATCTATTAAAAAAAAAAAAAGGAAAGATTTAAAAAAATAGACATTAGAACAAAGGATGTAACAAGAGACAAATATGAACATTATATAATGATCAAAGGGTCAATCCAAGAAGAATATACAAGAATTGTAAATATATATGCACCCAACATAGGAGTACCTAAATACCTAAAGCAAATATTAACAGACATAAAGAGAGAAACTGACAGTAACACAATAATTGTAGGGGATTTTAGCACCCCCCTTACTTCAATGGACAGATCATCTAGTCAGAATATTAATAAGGAAACACTGACCTCAAATGGCATATTACAGCAGATGGATTTAATAGATATATATAGGACATCCCATTCAAAAGCAACAGAATACACATTCTTCTCAGATGCACACGGGACATTCTCCAGCATAAATCACATGCTATGACACGAAATAAGCTTTGGTAAAATTAAGAAAATCTGACTCGTATCAAGCATCTTTTTGACCATAATGCTGTGAAGCTAGAAATGAACAAGAAAAAAATGCAAAAAATACAAACACATGAAATATAAACAATATGCTACTAAACAACCAATGAATCATTAAAGAAATCAAAGAGGAAATCAAAAATTATTTAGAGACAAATGAAAAGGAAAGCACTATGATCCAAAACTTATGGGACAAAGCAAAATCATTTCTAAGAGGGAAGTTTACAGCAATACAAGCTTACCTAAGGAAAGAAGGAAAGTCTCAAATAAACCACTTAAGCTTACACCTAAAGAAACTAGAAAAAGAATACCTAAACAAACAATACCTAACATTGGTAGAAGGGAAAAAGTCATGAAGATTAGAGCATAAATAAATGAAAAAAAAAAAAAAAAACTTAAAAAACAATAGAAAAGAGAAATGAAACTAAGAGCTGGTTTTCTGAAAAGATAAACAAAATTGATGAAACTTTACGCCAGACTCACTAAGAAAAAATGAGAGCGTGCCATAACTAATAACATCAGAAATGAAAAAGGAGAAATTATAACAAACACTACAGAAATATGAAGGATAATAAAAGATTAATATGAGCAACTCTATGCTAATAAAATGTACAACCTAATGGACAAATTCCTACAAGTGTTCAATCTCCCAAGACTGAACCAGGAAGAAATAGAAAATATGAACAGGCCGATTACTAGTAATGAAATTGAATAAGTAGTTAAAAAAGCTCGCAACAAACAAAACTCCAGGACCAAACGGCTTCACAGATGAATGCTATCAAACTATTAGAGAAGAGTAAACACCCATCCTTCTCAGACAATTCAAAAAAATTGCAGAGGAAGGAACACTTGCAAACTCATTCTACGAAGCCAGCATCACCCTGATACAAAAACCAGACAAAGATACTACAAAAATGAAAATTACAGGCCAATATCATCCTCTCAGACTTTAGACTGTACTACAAAGCTACAGCAATCAAAACAGCATGGTACTGGCATAGAAAACAGACACCTAGATCAATGGAACAAAATAGAAAGCCCAGAAATAAATCCACACGTCTATGGTCAATTAATCTATAACAAAGGAAGCAAGACTATACAATGGAGAATAGACAGTGTCTTCAATTAATGGTTCTGGGAAACCTGTACAATTATATGTAAAAGAATAAAATTAAAACATTTTCTCATACCATAGACAAAAATAAAAGCAAAATCAATTAAAGACCAAAATGTAAGACTGGAAACCATACATCTCCTAGAAGAAAACATAGGCAGAATGCTCTCTGATATAAATTATAACAATATCTTTTTGGATATGTCTCCTAAGGCAAAGGAAACAAAAGCAAAAACAAACAAATGGGGTCTAATTAAACTTAAAAGCTTTTGCACAGCAAAGGAAATCCTAGATAAAACACAAAGACCACCTACTGAATGGGAGAAAGTATTTACAAATGATATGATCATTTTTGGTTACCAGTGGTGGGGATGTTGGGGGAAGGGAGGAGAATTGGATAAAGGTAGTCAAATGGTACAAACTTCCTGTTATAAGATAAAGAAGAACTAGGGATATAATGTACAACATGGCAAATATGATTAACACTGTTGTATGTTATATATGAAAGTCGTTAAGAGAGTAAATGTGGAGAGTTCTCAACATATGGAAAAAATATATTTTTTTTATATTTCTTTATTTTGTATATATATAATGGATGTTCACTAACCTTACTGTGGTAATCATTTCATGATATATGTAAGTCAAATCATTATGCTGTACACCATAAACTTATACAGTGCTCTATGTCAATTATATCTCAATAAAACTGGACAAAAAAATAAAAATTTCAAATGTATAACAAAATTGAATCATTTTGCCAGAAGAAGTGCCTAGAAAAAAAAAAAAAAAAACTTCATAAATTGTCCATACTGAATAATAAAATGTTGAAAGCCAACTTCAAAGAGTAATGAACCAGGTAAGCTGCTTAATTCACTTCTGTTGTACAATATACTACTGAATTTCCTAGCCATGAAGTAATGAAAAAGCAAAAGAATAAAATTAAAGATTGGAAAAGAAGACAAACAAATCATTCAACAATGATATGTAGGACTTATGGGAAATCCAATGGGTTTTCAGATAAACTACTATAATTAATAATCTAGACATATTTCTAGATAAAATTTAATATAAAATCAATTTTATGTTTACGTACAGCAACAACTCAAAAAAGGAAATAATAAAATATCATAGAAGTATTATACACCTAGGAATAGATCTGGCCATAACAACCAAAATGTAAGACCTCTAATCCAACACAGTAAACATTAAATAATATTGAGATAAATAAAGCAACATATAAGCACATAAATATAAACACAATGTATATAGTTTTGAGGGCTCAATATTTTTAAGAGGACAATTCTCCTCAAATAAATGTTTGGATTCAAATCAATTCTAGTAGAAATCATTAATGTTGTAGAGATCTTGAAACTCATAAAATTTATATGGAATTCAAAAGAACAAGAATAGCCAAAACCACCTTAAGAAGAACTAGGTGGGGACACCTCTCCACTAAATATCAAGATTTGTTATAATTATATATCATAATTAAGTTAGAGGGGTATTGATATGATTAGTACAACAAAGGCCAGATATAGACTCAGATTCATCCATAGGTGGCTATCTTAGTCCTTTTGATCTGCAATAACAAAAATACCCCATATTGTGTTGCTTAATTGACAAAATTTTATTCCTCACCATCTTCTCACTGTGTCCCCACATGGTGGAAGAAGCCAGGGAGCTCTCTGAGGTGTGTTTGATAGGAACACTGATTCCATTAATGAGATTTCCGCCCTCATGCTAATGACCTCCCAAAGACCCGACTTTCATGTTCCATCACCTTGGCGATTAAGTTTTAACATATAAATTTTGGGGAGACATGAACATTCAGTCTATAGCAATCCCTATACTTTTGCCTTTCCCAGAATATCATAAGAATGTATTTCTTTGTACGTATGTAATTTTTTGGTCTGCCTTCTTTAACTTAGTGAAATACATTTAATATTTATACTAAGTGTTGAAAGGAAAAAGAGTTCACACCTTTTTATTGCAGAACCATATTCCATGGGGAACTATTGATTTGAACAAAATTGTTCATTTGAGAGATGTCTTAGAATGGAACGGGAGTGAAATTACAAACTTTTAAAGATCCTTATATTTTAATTTGTATGAGGAAGTTTTAAAAGAATCAAATTCCAAGATTGTTTTCCTAAAATATTATTGGCTAAGGCAAATGAAAAATAAGTGAGCCTTAAAATGATCTTTGTTTTAGATATACCATAAGCAAAAGTTGGACTTAATGGCCTTTATCCTACTATTCCTCTTCTCCCTTCCTTTGCTGTGTTGTTACTTGTGCCCCTAGCCCTCTTTCTGATTCACTACTCTAACCTCTCATTCAGTCAGAAACCTCCAAAGCTCAACTGCCTCTAAAGTTAAATCGTCTTCAGGATAGAAGCCTTAATACTTTTTGAGAACATTCAGGAGTAAATCCCAATGCAGACCTGACCCCAGCTCTCCACCTTTTGTTGACCTTAAGACAGAAACAGGAGGTTTACAATGAAATAAAAAAATTGGAACCTGGAATGGAATAAAGTCCTTCTGTCAGATCCCTTACCTCTTATTGAGCATTTAGAAAGATTATTGAGACAAAAACATTATAAGACTAAGAATAAATTGATATTTTTGTCAGTTATTGCTCCTACTTGTCATTAAGCATTAGGGGATACATGAAGATACTGTAAGCAGAATAATCATTGGAAAAACAATTATTCTATATTAGCTACATATCTGAGTGGTAAAAATTGATATGTAAGGCTTAATGAAGCTGCTTTAAGAGGAAAAGAATTGTTGGATTTCTCTTTTTACTATTAAATGTATTAAGAGAATGTTCTCTGAATGTTAAAGGAAATCCTGTAGATTTGTATTGATACCAGCAACATAATATCCATCATAAACCCTGAAAACCTCACAGTCTGTCCCTCAGTGTCAATTTTGCGCGTAGTAGGTATTTCTAATAATCCACAAGGTAGTCTCCAATCTCAGATCATAACTGTTATCCTTGGATCCTTAACTAAGGAACATTCTTTTTTCCATTTTGACACCAGAGCCATTAAAATAAGTAGGGATCTGCTATGCAAATGAAATTGTCAAATTAAATATTCTTCAAAATGTCCTTTTTCTTGACATATCCAGGATTCTTTTATTCGTAGTCAGACTGTAGCTATTTGGACATTGACTAACATATATATTTGTGTCTAGATCAAGACTAAATTCAAGATCTCCATGAAATTACAGACTCTTTGTGACCAAAATTTCCATTAAGATTGGCAGAATTAGTGGGCGGTGAAGGCAACAAGGTTCAGATCAACACATAAAATCTACCTAAGTTGCACAGTACTTTTTAAAACTGGCAACTAAAGAAAGCCTAAAATTAGTAATTGAAAATCTAATAGAGAAGCGATCAATCATGCTTTGCAACAACCATAGTGAACTCATTTCTCCTGTCAAGGAACCCAAAAGACAATGATATTGCTTTGCTAAGGACTTTATAACCATAAATAATGTAATTATACTTTATTTCCCTATGGTATTCAACCCAATGTTATTTTATCTTCATACCACCTGAGGCCACATATTCTAGTATTACAGATCTGTGTTCTGCTTTCTTTAGTCAGCCATTGGGTCAAGATAGTCAAAACTTGTCTTTTCCTAGACAAATCAATAACATGCCCGAGTAACTATGTCCCTTATGTTTACTGAAGCTCCTTCCTACTTTTCTTTATGTCTATGTCTGTGTCCACAGACATAGACATAAAGTTACACTTTCTAATTGGATATCTACATTTATCCAGTAAAGAGATGGATGACTTTGGTGTTGGGAAAACTAGTAAAGTAGTCTTTTTCAGGCTTCAGAGGCAGAAGCAGAGCTTTGCCCGACCTGTGACTCTGCCGGGACTGCGCTCTTGCTTGCACACGTAACAATTGCTCCTAGCGAGTCAAGTGGCACCTACGATAGAAAAGGAAGTGGGTCTTGGAATTTCTTGAGCCCTGGGGACCTGGTCAGTCCCCCAGGGTCTGGAAAATCTTGTGACTCACGTGGTGAAACCAACAGCATTGTTAAAGTGAATCGAGCTGCATTTTTGCAGGCAAACTGATGATATCAGTTTGCGGCCTGGAATTATAAATGGAAGCCCCCAGAACTCCAATCTGAAGTCTCACGCATGGGGTGGATGCACCGCCCAGGACCCTTCCCGACTGGCGTGCCAGATTGCTGTCACTTGGGACATCCCAGCTTCTGTTTGGATCTGGAAGTAGGTGTCGGCCCAATTCGGTGATGTATACCCTGTTATGTTTCTCTAATATTCTTATTCCTTTCCTTCTAATGATTGTATTATTAAAATTAAGTTAAATCACCTTTCACTAAATAATTGATTAAAGCTGTTTATTTGTGTGAGACGAGTGGTTATTTTGCCAGCAAATCCAACGAACCTTAAAACCGAAAGCAGGCAAAATATTTGATAAATATGAGGTGAGCTATAAGTATGATTCCATCTATCTGCTTATTGTTTTAGCTTAGAAGGGATATAACATTTCCAAAGAAAAGTTAAAATTTAGTCAAAATTAAGTGCGTTAATTATGATAATTTATCCCAAATAAATAAATTATTTACCTTTGAAGATCAGCAATCATTTACATCTCTCTTGCACTGTTTACTAAGAAACAATTCAGGAATTTTCCTAGACACACTGGCTACTGCAGACAATGGGTGGCCTACTTTTCTGAAATAGTCACACTTCCATATGACCTAACTGAGTCACAGTAACCAATATCTTACCCGGGAACCAAAATATGAATGGGGATGCTGTGATTTAACATTAGCTTTCCAACACTCCCTCCTCTGGAACTTCCTAATTATCATAAACAATCAGGGTTTATTTTGACCCATAGTTTTCCCAACTCAGAAAAAGTGATCACTAGATAATTTGATTCCATTCAAATAAAGGCCTTAATTTGAGATTTAAAACAATAAAAACTTAAGATGACCTACTTCTGTTCTTAAACCTCTTTATACCATGGTTTCCAGGAGGCATAGAGAATGGGAAAAATCAAGCATGTTATGATTCAAAAATTGACAAGGTAGATACCCAATGTCAGTAAGCTCATAGAAATTCTTACCCAAGGAGTTTGTGAGACCAAGAGTCATTGTTTCAAATCAGAGCAGCCTAGACGCAATATTAGCCTTTCAATGTTTTGTTTTTGTTTTGTTTTTTTTTTATTTTAGGGGAAGAATGTTGTACTTATATTCCTGCTTACATCTGAGATTTTTAATATTATTAATAATATCCAGGAAACACAAAAACAAAAAAAAATTACGATAATTAAATATCTGGATAATATTCCTCTATGAGACTCTGATAGCTTTTTGGATTGGGAATAGGATCTGTAGTCTTGGATTAACTGGGGAATCTTGGCTCCTGACTTGAGGTAGACTGAAAACTCTTATCATAATGTTTTCCTAAATATTTATCTGCATTTCATTGTTCAAATGGGTAATCTTCAAATCTTTATATGCTACTTATCACCTTGTCCAATTAATTATTCCAACATAGAAATATTCAACAAAACGCATAAAGTATGCTAACATAATGGTTGAAACAGCCACCACTGGAACCCTGATGTGTATTCATTACTCTTCAAACCATGGTGTGGATTGGACTGATCACTGTACCAGTCCAATTCCAGCTTGGGATAAGAATGACTACAAGTGGAACTGAGAATTGAGCTGGTATGTTAACAAGATTTATTTAAGACTGTAGATTGCCTATATCAACATGACATGATGTAGTTGTGTTTTCCAGCAAAATTCTGTATGAGAAACATAAGACAATGAAAAACTTAACTACTTTTTACGGAAATTCTCATACATAGACTTATCAGATATAGTGGTCTACTGACTTGGACAACTTGCCAACTACTTAACTACAACTTGCTCATCAGGTTCACTTAAAGATGGTCTCTTTATTGTGTCCACCAATCTTAAACATCTTAAAAAATATATCACAAAATTTGCCCAATCCTAGTAAGTTCTCCACCTTGAAACTGTAACCCACATGGGCCCAGATTGAAAAGTCCTATACATTTCCCATTTCTTTCTTCCCCTTTTGAGACACTGTCAAAATGTCAAGAAAGTGTGCTCCCTTACTGAAGTAAGTTCTAATAAATTTTTCACTTTATTAACAGGTCTTTCAATGATATTTTGGGTGAGTTCAACAGTTTTCAGCCATAAGAGACCCTTGGAGACAACATGGAATAGGAAATCATGAAACATAAACTCCACTGTTAACTTTTGTGTTCATTAACATTCTGGACCTCAATTTATTCATTTCTAAAGTGAGAGTCAGTGCAGACATACTTCAAGGAATTTATGACTAGGGACAAGGAATTTTCATGATCAGACACATAATGAGGTATATATATATATGTATATATTCTCTAGATATCCTGTATGCATTATAGATCCAGTACACATATTCTGAAGGCTGATGCCTCACACTACATTTCCATTTCATATTTAAATAGGTTTTATTTTTATGGTCCTCTGTTTAGTTCTTAACCATGATCTTACAGGATTAATGTACCACTTTCTACATTCTTAATGTGAGTAAAACAGAAGGCTCATATTGTAAGCAAATATATACAAGTCATTTCCTTAACTGCTCTTTCCCCAAGGGAAAATCTTTTGCTTTAAAAAATTTTAAAAACACTTTATAAAAAAAATAACAAAATTTTACCTCACCTATAGACAACAATAATGGCTGCTGTAACTTGCATTGAATTTCCCCAAAATCAAATCTTGAAAAATGCTCTGGGACTCCTGATCTCTTGGATATTAGGGACCTCTCAGGAGCACAGATAAAGTCTGTTTTGATAGAAGCATTCTGTGAAAATGCCTTTTAAGTGTTTTTTCCCTATAGACTCAGACTTCATCATTCTTTTCTCCAGGCAATCGGAAATTTGAATATATACTTTTATCACATTGTGGTTGGGAATAATTTTCTTGAATATGTAAATATTGGCAAAAAATGGTAATTATCCTATCTAAATTATAATTACTTTGTCAATCAATCAACTAAGTAAGCAACTCTTATTGTTCATTATGCAGATACAGTTATTATGAGTGATTTTGTTGGGAGACAAATAAATAAATTTTATTTATTTACCACAAAGAGGTAACCACCAAGTTAGGAAGAATAGGGATATAAATAAATTAATTACTATAGTTTTTAGAAAAATTATAGTAATATAAATAGAACAGCAACAGAATATGACATTTCAAGAGATATAATAGTAAAATTGGAAAGTAGGTAGAGAAATTCCAGAATTGTGGATTAAACAGGTCAATGAGGTTTCATTAAAAAAATGTGTGGTGAAAAAATTAGACAGAATTTGAATAGGCAAGGGAAAGTGCAATCAGGGAATAACAGCACACACAGAACCCTAGTTGTGGGCATGGTGAGGACAGCTTTGTAAGCAGTGGATGAGTTCAATTCACTGTAACTGATAATATGGGCAAAAGTAAGATATAAAAATAAACACATTAATTTTTTTCATTAGTGTAACATAGTGACTTTGTTAAGTCCTCAAACTGATATTTTTATATTGTTTATCATGGTTTTCTGTAGACCTATTTTAACATCAATGTTCTTCTTATTACAAAAGTAATAAATATTTACTATGGAAAGATCAAATAATATAGACATATATAAAATGGAAACTATAGTTTCCTGCATCTCATCAACCAAAGTTACCTACTATTAACGCTTTGGCATATGGTATGTTAATATAATAGACATTTATCTATACAGACTACTTTATATATGTGAGTGGTTTTGTTATTGTTGTTCTTAACATTAAATATATTCCGAAATTTCCTTTTTTTCACCACATCTTCGTATGAGTTGTTCCAGTTTTTGCCTTTAAACACACTCACATATACCAAATAGGATCATATTGCTCTGTATTTTCCCTCATTCACAAAATACATATGTAAACTTTTCCTTTGTCATCTTTACTCAGCTGCAAGAGGATTGCCAACATTTTAAAACAATTTTCTACTGTGAACTTATATTATCCAGTATTTCAATAATATCAGTAATGTAACTTGACATTTATTTTTGCATACTTGTGTGAATGTAGTAGAGATATATTTCTAGAAGTAGAATAGCTATTTAAAGGTTACGTATATTTTGAATTTGATTCCTGTAAACAATATATGAGAGGACCTGTTTCCAGGAATACTTTGTAGCATTATTTTCTTTAATACATGCTGGTTAATTAATTGCTACATTTTATTAGATGCTTATTATAAAAGATGCCCTATTTTAAATGTTTAATATGCATTAACCCATAATACTCATAAAAACTCTAAGGTAGGTCATCTTTCTTTAGATGAGGAAACTGAAGCACAAGGATAGTAAGAATTGTCAAAGTCACACAAGTGGTACGTGGCAGAACATGGATTCTAGCCCAGTCTGTTTCTACAACCTTCCTCTTAACTACAATTCCACTATGTTGCTGACATGCAACCTCAGTTTTAAGACAAATGAAAAGTACATGACAAAATTAAATAATAAATCTAAATTCACTCCATAGATATAGAACCAGAAATTTGTCTCTCCAGTAAGAAGTGGGTTAGTTAAAATATAATTTGCTACAAACTTTTTTTTTTTTTAAATGACTGTATGGGATAAGTCAACACCGTCTATCAAGACTATTAAAAAGAAACCTAACCAAAAAGCCATCAATGATGAACACACCTAGGAACAATCTTTAATGTTACAGTTATCTTATAAATCTAACATAAAAAGTTCCACAATGCTAGACATTTATAAGTGCAGGTATACTACTTATGAATACATTAAATTATATTCTTATGGTTTGGGCCATCTCCGTTACCTCAGTTATGCACCGATCTATTTCTGTGATCATGCTTTGAGAAGTGTGATGACAACATGTCACTACAGATTCATGCCCCAGGAAAATATGCAAATGTGATTTTGAAAAATGCAAATGAGGCTCCATAATCCGTGCCCATCCATAAAGGAAACTTGATTGAGCCTCTTTTATGCAACATTTTTGCTTGTTTTTCCTGTAACATTATACAATATTTAAGAAGCTGAGAATTGTTACTTAGGTTTCTGAGGAAGTGAACATGTTAAAGAGCAGAAGGTGAAATAAAAAAACAAGGCTGAGAAATTTGCCTGTCAAATAAGCATATGGCTGTCTATACACAGGATTTTCTGGTGTTGTTTCCGGGAGCTCCCTTATATCCTTCACCCAGTTTCATAAATTGTGAACATTTGCTACATTTACTTTACACACACACACACACACACATATATATATATGTGTGTGTATATATATATATATATAGAGAGAGAGAGAGAGAGAGAGCGTTCATATATACGTAATATACATATATATGTGAATATTTATTATGGGTTAGGAATAATTTGTTGTTTTGCTTCTGAATTTTGAAGGCATTGAAATGTTGAGTATGCACTTATGGATATTGTATTTTTATAATATATTCAATATATACTGATGTATGTGTCTATATATTTAAATATAAAAATATATGAATATAAAAAAATATGTTGTGAAGTAGTCAGTATATTATAGATGCTTGAAAATGGAATATTGGTCTGTCATTTCTTGAGATCATTGTGCTCTCAGTATGAAACTAACACATTTGTAGAAATATGGCAGGAAAATACCAAGAAAATTTAAAACTTAAAATGACAACTTTGATTTCCTTGAGTCTCACTATGCATTTTGATAACATTTAGCATTTTCACACAACAAATCCATAAGTTTAAAAATATTGTGAAAAGTGGAAAATAAAAACACTACAATGTGAGGATTTATGGTTGCTAATATTCTTGGCAAGTTTCTCACAGCAGGGTGTTGTATGATAGTATAAACATTTGGGTCAAAAATTATAGCATAATTAGTAACAACCACTTGTTGGAAACAAGGCTTTGATGAGTCTCCTACTTTGCTTGTTTATAATATATTTTTACATGGAATTACGTGTATTTCTGCACCATATGTTTTTGTGAATTCAAACCTGATTTCTGACATCTGTATAAAAGCAAAGGAACTGTTCATTGTGTTAGAGAGATTATTGACTGTTTTGCACAATAGTCTAACTTAACAAACATAAAAAAGGTAGTTAAGACATTATTCTACTCTGATATTCTGTGGCTATGGAATTATGATGACTAAACCCATAGAGGCCTTTATTTTAATTATGTTTATGCATTTAGTTATTCAGTCTCCATTTTTAGACAGCTTGTCCAATTATCTAATATTTTACCCCAATGACTACATCAATAGATGATAATATTATGCATTTTTTAGAAATTTTTATTCTGTTATAAATAAAATTTATTAAAAAGTTATGAGTACTAAAGCCAAAATAATTTCCTGTCCCAATGTTAATCTGGGGATCAAGCAAAAATGTCTTAACTGCTTCTCCAGGAAATATCTACTCTAAGGAGATTAGACTGAACCACTTATCTAGACTAATAGCTTGCTCATCAAGAGCTATATTAAGACTTTCTTTTTGCTATGTTCACCAAACCAAAGTCATTTCATTATCAATTCTTTCCAAGCCTAATCAGTTTCCCATCTCACACGACCTGTCATATTATTCACTTTATTCATCTATCTGAGACACTGCTAAGACTTGGTCCCCGTGGATTCTTCCTTACTGCAGGAGGTCTAGTAAATGTATCTATACCTTATCAATGGGCTTTTCTGGAAGCCTTTTGGGGAGCTCTCTTATGCCTCTCACCCAGCTTCATTAACTGTGAACATTTGCTACATTAACTTTACAAATCTCTCTCTTTTGAAATTTTTCGTGTGAACCACTTGAGGTAAATTTCAGATATCATGCCCCTTCACTCCTTAATGCTTTAGTGCATATTTTCAAAGAATCATCACAGTCTCTTACATATGACAGAACATTTTTCAAAATCAGGAAATTTAGCATTATTAAATGCCATGCTTTAACATACACTCCATATTATAAATCTGCCTAAGGTAAATTTAAACCTGCATCAATATTATAAACCATGTTACAGAGATCTGTTAAATTAGAAGGGTCTAAGTTTTTAATCTGTCAACTGAAGAAAAAACTACACAACATGAGAGTTGTGAATTAAGTTTTATTTGGGGCAAAACGAAGACTATATCTTGATGGACAGTGTCACAGATGGCTCTGAGGAACTCCTCCTGAGAGGTAGGGGGAAGGCCAATATTACACATGATTTTAGTGAAGGGGAGGTACGTGCAGTCAAGCACGCATTTTGGCAGAGGCTGGCTGCTAGTCACAAGAAGTTTGCAGCTAGTCATCAGGAGCAGGTGTCACTGTTAATGAGTTTAGTGCTTTTCTAGGTATGAGAAGATGCAAGAATTTGGGCTCATAAAATCTTCTCCTAAAATTATCTATCTGCAGGCCTGTTCTGCCAGTTTTCCCGGATCACAGAGTGACTCATTCCTGATCTCTACTCTGAACTCTTTTCAGGATGTGCTGAAGGTCAGTGACTGCAGTGGCTATTAACTTAATCCTTGCAGAGGTAAATGGCAAGTGCCAATTTTTAGTTGGCATATCTTACTTATGAGCTAACAAGCTAGAGTGTGCATATATATATATATATGTAGTGTGTATGTGTGTGTGTGTATTAAGAGTGTCTGCCTCTGACTCAGAGACTTACTCATTGCAAAATCAACAGCTAGAGCAACAGTTTGCTTCGGTTCCCCAAGCCCCAAACTCAGCAGCATGACATGGTGTCAGACAGGTTGTATCTACACAAGCAGTGAGATGCATTATAGGAGAGTGAGCTTGAAACAAGAAAATCTTCTGGCTACATCCTCCACTGCAGAGAGAGAGAGAGAGACGTTTTATCATTATTCTGGAATCTATTTGGGGAAGGAGAGAACTATATCTTTACTTCCTAAGTTAGTGAAGGCCTAAATTAGTTGTTTGTGGAAAAAAATTAGCTTTTTAAAGTAAATATATCACACCTGTTTCTAGATATTTCCAAATGAATGCCTTATCTTTGAGAAAAACTGTGTATAACAGCAATGAGGACTTCAGAGTTTCTATATCCATGACATGTAAGAATGGTAATGTCGTTAGAAAAGAGAATAAGAGGTTTGTCTTGATAAGGAATTTTTGGGAACACCCTTGTTTTTACTAAGATTTTAAGTGAGGCCTTGTAGTCTGATCATACTTATAGAGGGGATGTCATCTCCCTTTCCTTGTACCACTCTTTCAAGCAAACTGAAGGTTTAGTTGAAATTTAAACAAAAGGAATTAAACTACCACAAAATTTATAGGCCTGGATGATCAATACAACAGCAAGTTATTTTAATCAACTTTCTGTCTTCTCTAAACATTGCTATAAATCACCTAAAATGAATAATGTGGCAGTTTATTATTAAAAATCATCTTTAAACATCTCAGTTGAAATAAATGAAAGCTTCCAATGTAAATAACAAGTTAATCCAAACTGTAACTCATTGAATAAGCTCAGCACTGATTCCTAGTAGCTGTAACATATTTTCCCTTACTAGTGGAAAAAAGTCCTTTTCATAATAAACATACTAATGCCTCCCATATCACTTCTAACTTTATATAAATATTTTTCTTCTTTGTTAGAAAGGGGCTGAAAAAAATAAAAATGTAAATGTGATTTTTTTAGAACATTGATTCAATGAGTTTTTATATACAGTTAGAATACATGTTTGGGAAATGAGAAAAAATATCCAAAGGTGAGAGGGTAAATAAAGAGATCAGTAAAAGAAAGATATTGGAATTTTCTTTAGAAGATCAGAAAATATAAAGAGAGACTTGACGCCCTAAAACTAATTAAGGTAGGAAAAATCTGGAGGTTTTGAAGCAAGCTGAACTTCAGCATGAGCAGTGTCCTTGGTGGCCTGAGGCAGATCAGCTCAAAGATGGAAATAGGAAGAATTTATCTGGATTTGTAATATAGACAGAAAAGTTCCTGAAGAAGGACAAATGAATAGGACAGTACTAAGAGTAAACTAGGGGAAGGTTGGATAGAGATTGTGTGTATGTGTATGTGTATACATATGTGTGGGAGTGTGTAATTTGTATAGTGTATTTGATTTCTAGGGCTACCATAACAAACTACCACAAAGTACATATGTCTTAAGAAAACAGAAATTTATTGTCTCACAATTTTGGAGGCTAGAAGTCCAAAATTAAGATGTCAGCAAGGCCATATTCTCTCTGAAATCTGTATGGAAGAATCCTTCCTTTCCTCTTTATAGTTTCTGATGGTTTGCCTGCAATCCTTTGCATTCCTTGGCTTGTAGTTGCAGAATTTCAATCTATGCCTCCACAATTACATGACATTCTCCCCTTATGTGTCTGTTTCTCTTTCACTATGCTTCTAAGGACACCAGTCATATTGGGTTAAGGACCCAACCTACTCCAGTATGACTTCATCTTAACTATTTATATTTCAACAATGCTATTTCTAAATAACCTAACATTTGAGGTACTAGAGATTAGGGTGTTAACATATCTTTTTTGAGGACACAATTAAACCTATAATATATGGGAAAGTAGTATCCATTGATGACGTGTCCCATGTTCTTCCAGTTACCACCATCGAAGCATGCTCATGGAACTGTCTTGATATTAGTAATTAGATATATGGATTGAGGAAGTATTTATCAATTATCATTTTAAAAATTAGCTAATTCCATTTGTGATAATTTGTTCTGTGAAGTATCCCAAAATACATTAGTATACAAAGATATTCAATTCAACATTGCATGAGGTATAAAAAAATAAATGTAGAGCATTAAGTAAAATTGTTAAAAACACACAATAGTATTACTGATATGAAAGATCTTGTAGTCATTAAAGTGAAACTTAAAAAATAGTTGTTATCGTAAAGATCATTTCTAATGTTATAATGTTTAGTGGAAAAAAGATTAAACTTATGTGCACAATATAATTCTACAAAGTTTAAAAATGAATGAAAAAAATATGCCAAAATATTAACAGTACATGTTTTGGGGGGATATAGAGTACTTGATACTTTTTTGTATTTTTCTCCATAGTAATTTTCAATGAAAAGTATAAGGTGTTGGTAAGAGAGAAAAATAAATTTTTGGTGGTTAAAATAAATTGTTTGTTTATTTTGGTTTTGGCAGTGAATCCATTGATCTTACCCACCTGGATTTTCAAAACTTTAGACTGAATCTGTATGTGGCAGGTCATCTTTTCTTACACCTCTGATGAAGACTTGTTGCTTAGTTTAGAACAAAAAGTTGATCACAGGCACTATGATTGAACTGGGTGAAAGTTTATTTAATGACGGTGATCTGGAACATTTCAGAAAATTAGTGACTTTTTAAGTGAAAAACTGTGAGGAATAATTATGACCAAATATGTCTGAATGTGATTTTCACCCAAAGAATAAAGAAAATAAAGAGTTGTATTCCCCTTTACAAAATATATACTCCCTATGGTTCTATCATTCAAACCTACTAGACAGATACATTAAATTGGGGTTATATGTGGGCTATAACTGGGGTTTTAATACTGAGAACATATTTTTCTATAACTGAAAATAAACAACAAATCCACTCTATATCAATCCACTCCATGTATATCTGGATATTTTATTGAATTAAAAAATTGTTAAAGATATTCATGAACATAAAATAAATTAGTGCTAATAAGAAAAATAGGAGTCATTTGTCACACTCTTACACAGTACATAAATTTGTTCCCCAGGCACAACGTTTTTAATTCTCTGGATGTATCTTCAGGCACTTACTTCCATTTTTCTAAGTTACTTGCTTACATGCTTATTTCTTAATTTAGATTTTAGACATCAGTCATTGACTCCCTATTATGTATGATAATTGAGGGTGTTGGCTCACTTTAATATCCTCTCCACACACACACACACACACACACACACAATTTTACCTCCCCACAAAACATGAGTTATGCCATACTTTTAGTAAATTGATAATGAATATTTATATTATTATGACTATGCAAATAACATTCTCCTCTCAGTTGAAGAGTATATTATAATAATTTCTTTCTTGTACATATTCCCCAAAATTAATAGCTCTAGCTTTTTTTAAATTTTCCTAGTTTTCTTTGTACAATTTACCAATTTTTCCCAAATGCTCCAATGTCCATTAATATTTTTTTCAAAACATTTAGTATATCAGATAATATATAAGTCCATTATCTCATAATAGCCTTCCTACTTTAGCCACCCATCACCCATCCTAAAATGGATGAGCTGTCTCTAGGTCTGGTACTGGCTGCATCCAGGAGCCTTCCTTCCCTGGAAGAATAATAACCTCTGATTGCTAGATCTCTAATCTTCCTCTTTGAAGATTTTTGTTTTCCTTTTTATTTTGAGAAAAATTTGAGAAATAGTGCATGCCAAGTAATCTCTTTTCTTCTGAGACTAGTTCTTCTCTAAGAGAAATGTTTATCCTTTCTAGAAATCATCATCATCATCATAATCATCATCCATCATCATTATCATATTTTGATGATTCCTACTCTATTCTTCTCTTCCCCCATCTGGGAAATCCCACTGGTCAGATTTTAGATCTTCTCTTTTGATTCTTTAGTTCTGTTTTATTTTTGCTCATATTTCCCATCACTTTATCTTTTTGTTCTAATATCTCAGAGCTTTAATCTACTTTATATTAAACTCTTTCTATAATAGCCAGGATGAATGTTATATGTGGAAACAAGCAATTCAAATTTCAGTAGTTCAACACAATAAAGATTTATTTTTTTTATACAAGCCAGGATGTTCCTTGTTGAGTAGTTTCCTTGGGTGACTGTTATAAGCAGAGAACTAGGGAGACATTTCTTGTACTTTGCATCTCTGCTGACTTCTAGGCCCCCAAAAACCTAGACATACCAAGAGGGTAATGGCATATAGTACATTATATGGCCAGGTTTGACCTTTCCTATATCATTTCTACCATTGTCCAGAACATAGCCACATGTTTCCAGCTTGAAGCAAGAGGATTTGTGTAATGTTGTTTAGTTGACTGCCTAAAAAGATGAGAGCTGGATGCTGATAATATAAACAATCTCTATATCACAGTAATTATTACCCATGTAGATACATGTTTCTTAGCCAAATTAATCTGGAAGTCAAATTACTTTCACCAATCCTGATGCATGTACAACAATACCATTTATGAAATACCATAAGACTTCCAGAATCCATTCAAACACACCTACAAATAAGTAATTGTTTTATGTATTCACAGGGGCTTTTTCAAATGTGCTCACAAGGAAGGTCCTCTCAGCTACCACACTGTATCTAATATAGTATTCTGTTCCTATTCTTACTCCATTCACTGATGGCTATTTTATAAGGCATTATTAAGTTGCTTGTGTCAATATGTGGTTTGCTAGTTCTGTATAACTGCTAAAAGAATGATTATACCATTTCACCGGAATGGCAAAGTTTCTAGGTACAAGTAAATGTAAGTATCAACTACTAGTCAGACCCCATACCTACTATTTTCAGTGCTCATAGTAGCTCCCTGACTAGAGTGAGCAACTATTTAAAAACCAGACATCCTTTACCATTTAAATATCTCTTCTTACCCTATTCCATCTGTTCATTTGCTTGCAGCAGAAACCAGCTCTGTACAATTTGACGCTGATACTCTGGTCCCTGGAAACTGGTCCCCAAGTGATTGATCACTTGAATAAAAATGGGTCAACAATTGTCTATCAACTGGGAATTTGAAATTGAAGCAAGAAAAGTTTAGCTTACGTTCAGATATATTTTTGAATTGATAAATTCTAAAACTGACTTTTTAAAAGATACTTTCCTGCCCATGTGAACTTGTAAGTCAACAAGTTCTCTAGAGTTGAAGAAAAAGAAAGAGTGAACCACACACAATATAAAGTTTGAGTGACTTGCTGGCTTTTTCACAGGGCTTTAGGACTTGATTTCAGTCCATTTGGAACTTCAGCCACATGCCCATTCTTATGAGACATCTTCAAATGCTTCCTGCTACTAACAAGTCCTCTTTTTTTACTTGCACGAGTTCTACTGGGTTCAAGTATTCATGATCATAAGTATAACTCCCATTTTCAGAGATCTAAAGCAAGGCAGAGGAAGATATGCTTCATTTTCAAAAATTACATAGCTATGAGATGAGAGGCAATAAGAATAGCTTAGTCATTTTGAATGCAAGGTTCTTGTTCTTTCTATCAAATAATACTGCATTCAGAAATATTTGACTTTCACAAATTTCTTAGGACATGTGAGATGAAGAAGGTAAAGACAATATATTATAAATTAACGCTGGGATATGTATGAATATTTAGGCAACATTTGAATATCAGACGATTAATATATATTTATTTGGATTAAACCATACAATAAGGAACAGTAATGCCTGTAGGGAATATCTCCAACTGCATATTGAATTAGAAAATAACAAATTGTACTCCTCTGACAGTTGAGTATTTAAGGAGTTTGCCCAAGAAAACTTGTCATCTTTGTTAAATTATGAAACTAGAGACAGCTGATTTTTAAAGAATTTAACACATTAACAATGGGATGTTATAACACATCTTTTAAGACATGTCATAGACAAGAATAATTATTTTTTTCTTCCTGGGCTAATCCATTGTAAAATGACTATTATTTTAAGAAAATATGTAGGTGGAGAAACACAATCAAAATTAATTATGAGTATATAGAAAATGTTTTGTTCATGATACAGTAATCATTTCTTTAGAAGATATCTTCTGAAAGATAAGAAGTAATGAGGCTAATATAACATTGTCAAATGTCACAGAGCAACTTTAGCTAAAGTCAAAATTTGGTATCCAAATTTGGGTGACATATAGTCTTATGTTTGTTTTCCTAAGTTTATATGCAAGGGATTTTTGTTTTTTTAAATCCAAAAGGATGGCTAGATAAAACATAGTTAAGTAAATGGCATGGCTTCTGTTCTTTTATCTGGACAAGGCAATACTGTGATCCATTATGAAGAGAGAAGAGGTAGAGATAAAAACAGAAAAAAAATGCATTTAAGAGACTTTGGACACTGCCATCTGCTAAAGTGAAAAATTATGGCATAGTTCTCATATAAAATAGCTTATTTACTGATATAAGTTAGTCTTTCTCCTTTAGGGAACAACAGACAAAAAGTACAGTTTTCTTAGAAGGCATCAGCACAACTGGTACTACTCTAGTCTGAGGGGTTTTTAGACTAGAGAACTGAACAAATGTGAGACACAATGAGGATTCTAATAATCTGAAAGAACTTTAAGAAAACACCTAATTCCCTAGCTCCCTCAATTATGCCTAAAGAGATAACATGAATATTGATTTTGGTTTAATATATCCTCAAGCTTTATACATCTGGAGGCATTTGGGAAATGAGATCAAATTGAAGCACAAGGCAACAAATTATTAGATTTAGTCACTTTTAAAATCCTATCTTGGGGGCTTCCCTGGTGGCGCAGTGGTTAAGAATCCACCTGCCAATGCAGGGGACATGAGTTCGAGCCCTGGTCCAGGAAGGTCCCACAGGCCACGGAGCAACTAAGCCCGTGTGCCACAGCTACTGAGCCTGCACTCTAGAGCCCACGAGCCACAACTACTGAGCATGTGTGCCACAACTACTGAAGCCCATGCGCCTAGAGCCCGTGCTCCACAACAAGAGAAGCCACTACAACGAGAAGCCCACGCACCGCAACAAAGAGTAGCCCATGCTCGCTGCAACTGGAGAAAGGCCGCCGGCATCAATGAAGACCCAACACAGCCAAAAAAAAAAAAAAGAAAAAGAAAAGAATCCTACCTTGGAAATTTCATTTCCTGGTAACACGTTGGACTGAATACTTGCAATGACATTTTCCCCTCCCTCAATCTCTCACTTAAAGCATTAAGATATGCTGAAAAATATTTTTAATGTAACATCATCTTATTCATCTTCATCTTCATCTTATTCATCTTCAACTTCTATTCATGAGTTGGTACTAAAGTCAGTCATAGTCTGTAAAGCAGGTATTGAAGGCATTTGCCAAACCTTGTGGATTTGAACATAAGAGTTTTCAGACATGTGTGGTTTGGGAGATAGAAAAAAAAATCCACACAAGCTTATGCAAGTTTTAAGGTTTAAAAAAACACCTCTTTATAAAACTAAATCCCAAATAGATTAGAAAAAAAAGTACCAACAAAAAAATATCTCTCCACATGGAGCTTATATTCTAATGGGGGGGGGGGGTACAAGCAATAAATAAAATAATACACAGTTTTCAAATAATAATAAAGGTTATGGAGGAAATATAAAGCAGCAAGAGGGATAACAAGTATTACTAAATTGACATGTTAAATAACTTGGTCAGAAAGAGCTGGCATAAAACATGACACTTGAGAAAAGATCTGAAGTATATAAAAGAATGAGTCATGAGGTATCTTGGAGCTGTGTGTTTCAGGCAAAGAGAATAGCCAGTGCAAATGTGCAAGTGTCCCTTGTATTTTGGAGAAAAAGCAAGGAGGCCAGTATGGCTATAGAGTGATTAAAAAGGTTAATACAAAGAGATTCAATTGAAGGAGTAACAGGGGAACAGATTGTATAAGACCTTTGATGTAGGGTAAACATATGTCCAGTTTTGTCCAAGACAATCTTAGTTCACACCTGTTGACTAGTATAATTATGACTAGGGCCCCCTTTTCATTTTCAAAAATATCCCTGTTTGGATAATAGATTATATGGTTACCTTATTTGTAAGACATTATAAAGAATTTGGTTTCTCTTCTGGATCATATATAAAGGCATTGAAGGATTTGATCTGGTCAATCACTTGATTTTACATATATTTTAATAGAGCCACACTCATTTTTAAAAAAACCAAATGAGTGAAGCAGAGAAAGAATAGACTTTGTTAAACCAGTGAAGGCCATTGTGATTATCTGGGGTAACAACAATGGGGGCTCAGATCAGGTTGGTTTTGGCATGGATGAAAAAACTGGCTGGATTCCAGATACCTTTTGAAGATAAAAACAATGGAATTTAGTAACATATTGGATGTACAATTAGAAAGAAAGAATAAAATCAAGATTATGCTAATATTTTGCCTGGTGAAGAGAACAAGTGGTGTTGCATTGACTGAGAAGGAGGTCAGAAGTTCATCTCTGGACAAAATAAATTTACAATGAGTATAAATAGACAGTTGGATAAATAAGCATGGGGCTTGCAGAGAGGACTAGGCTAGAAACATAAATTGTAAGATATCATCCTCTGGTTAGTATCTGAGCCATGAGATTGGATGAGATCTTCAGACAAGTGAAAGTAGATAGAGAACATAAGTGAACCAAAGACTGAGATCTGGAGTAGGCCAAAATTCATCTCAAATATGAAGAAGACTCAGGAGAAAAGAAAAAGTTGATATTTCAAAAGAAGGTGAGGATAGGCCTTGCTGGAACTATATTCTTCAGTAGGCATGACTACATGAGATTTGAATGAAGTCACCTAGCATTTATTTATGTTAACAGGAGATAAGGCAGGGTAAAATATATGATAGCAATGACATGGCAGTCCAAAAGTCTGTGCTTGGTATCAAAAATATAAAACCTGCATTGGTTAGGGGATTATATATAAATAAATAAATATATATATATATATATTCCATATACTTTTCCTTCATTGCCTCATTCCCTTTCTTCACTCCTGCTGAATAAATATTTTCCTGAATTTTATGTTAATCTTTTATTTTTCTTACATTCTTTCATGGATTTCACCCTTTGTATATGTATCCTAATTAAAAATATTTAGTTTGGTGGGAGTAGGGCTTATCTTTAGCCTGATCATAATATAATCACCTTTACACAGTATCACACAAAACTGATGTAATGTAGATCGCTGTAATGTAGATTTATGTAATCGTTACTCAATATCTGAGTCCCTCTGAGTCTGTTTTTTCATAATACCTATCTCAGAAGGTTGTTTTGAAAATAACACAAGTTAATGAACATAAAAAAGATTGCTATGAAGTACAATATAAATTTTTATTTTTATATGTATTTATTTCATTACAAGTGATTAAGAAGAGAAAAACAATGAGTTGGTAAACTGTTTCATGGATGCTAAATAACTGCCCAAACTTTAACCCTGACTCCTTCAGCTGTATTTGCATTTAACTTTAAAATCTGCTGGCTAGCTTTTCACAGATCATGTAAGGTAATTTTCTAAAAAAAAAAAAATCAAAACACACCCTTATTAAAAAAAATCTTGACATTGAAATACCTTTCCACTAATTTTTCAATCTTCTTTCACTTTATTCTGAAAGGTATTTTCAAAAGTCAGGCTTCCTAGTCTTTATGGCAGATTTCACCCTATCAGTCATCTGCAGCTCTCCTCTTCAATTCAGTCTTCCTTTAATATAACTATTACCACCAAAGAGGCACAAGAATATATATATAGTCCACATACATATAGATATATATGTAGACGTATATATATACATGTATCTATCACCTTTCAGTTACATTAATTTATTTAGTAATTAAAAAGATGGATAATTCCAGGTTTTGTTTGTTTGTTTGTTTCCAGACTATCAAACAGTGCAGGAAAGATATTGATGCTCTGATACTAAAGACTGAGTAAAAATGGAGATTCAAGGATAAAAATATGAAATCAGGCATATACTACAGTGAGTAAAGAAGTAGTCAAGTGATTAACGAGGGATATGTATGTAAAAAACAGTGATCTAATTTTTGGATGTTTGAATTAGCTTGGTAGGTGAAGCTTTTTTTGTCTATTTTAATTTTTATCTCAAATTATACAAATAAATATCATTGGACAAATTTATAAATAAACTTATCCTTACAGTTCAGAACTATATCTTTAATTGTGGTTTTCCATTGCAAAAATATAGTATCCATAATTTTTATAGACAACCTGAATATGTTAATATTATTTTCCCCTGGCATTTTTTTTTCCTTCATGTCATTCAATATTTTTCTGAATTGTTTTCTTTTGATTTCTTTTTTTTGGTGAAGGGGGGAGCAAATATCAAACATCTCATTTATCAACTAAAACTTGACACATATCAATTTAAAGAGCATAGTATTTTTGATCTGAAAAAAAAACAAAGCAAAATAAAACTATGTGGTCATGTGAATGACAAGCAAGACCCCAAGACACCAAAACCAGTCTCTTTAGCCCTGTCATCAAGACATGAAATGATAGCATTCACTAAAGTGCATTATCTGATTAATTATGCTGAAGGCATCAGTTAAATTAGATCTAGTCATATAAAGCCAGACATGGAGTCATCCAATTTAGCTATTAAAAGGTTGTTAAGTACATTTACTAATGTTATTTTGTTTGAGGAGCCAGTTCTCCATTCAGATATTTTAAAGTCTGAAATGTTTTCCCATTCATCCCTCAAAATGACAGAATGACCAATAATAGTCAAAAAAAAACAGAACCTTACAAAGGCAAAAACCATATAAACAGAAGCAACTGCCTTTGAAAATAAGGAACAACCAAATGTGATTACAGGTTGCCTTCCTTCTCAGCATCCTGGGTGAGACAAGTCCTGTCACACAGGTTTATTGATATCAGTTTGCTGAGCTTTTTAATATTTTATTCCATTTTAATGTTTATTTTATTATGTTTTAACTATAGCATATTTTTAATATGAGACTCAGAAGGGGTCTTTTATAAATTAAATTATTAATTATAATAAAGTCATAAGGAAATAGCTGATAATGAAAGGATATATTAACAATTTATAAGAGGAAATGTTTATAGTTATCTATCGATCTTATAAAAAGATAAAGCGCATTATTTAGAAAGAAAAGGCAAAGTGGATAGGACAAAAGGCCAAGAAGATAACTTTTAAGAATTGAATTATCAAGGACATCAAGAATAACTACTATAGGTAACATTTCTAAAACCAAACCTTCAGCTATTAAGGTCTCACTTTACAGGGCAAAACAAATGTCAAATTAATCAATTGCTAGCATTGTTTATCACACATATCTTTGTTTTTATTCCAAACGTAACTTAAAAAATATATAGGTAGGCACTGTCTGTACTCCTATTTGGCCTAATCTCTACTTTAGGTTCATAAACATAATGTTGTTAGTATAGCTTAAGTGATCAAGAATGGCAACTGAGTTAGCTAACCCTTATCTCATCTGGAAGTGATTTGCTTTTTTTAAAAAAATATTATTATTTAACTTTCAAAATGATTGAAATATTTTGTGTCTAGATAGGGAGGTCTATGGAGGGTGTCTTGGGCTGTGAGTAGCAACAGCCAGATTGGGGATAGCTAAGTCAACATTAAGGATTGGCAATGTCAAAAGAAGCCCTGAGGAGCCAGAGTTTGGATACAGGTAAATAGTGAGGATCACAGCACGAAGTGTAATAGACATTAGGCAGAGTGATAATAACAGACTTAGAGAAATTTGTGAGTGCAATACAAATAGTATGTCCAAATGGGATAAAAGGAGAAGAAACAGGATCCAGAAGAACAAAAGGCCAGTGCAAAGTAACAGGGCAGTAGTTAAACAAAGAATAAGAAAATATTTTACATTAAATGAGCAATTTTTTAAATCTTAGAATCACTTAGGGTGCTTTTGAGTCCTAATGTCAGAAAATCTCCAAATTGAAATGGTTTAAACATAAGCCATGAAGCAGAGTTATTATGTGCCACTTTAAGAAAGCATCTAAACTCTGTTCTTTCTGATATATATGTCTATTATATTATACATATAATACACTGAACATGTAAATATATAATATATAGAAATGCTGGATATATACATATAATACACACACACACACACATACACATATATATATATATATATAACATTTTGGTGACCAATGGTAAATGCCAATGAATCAAGAGTACTCAGGTTAAAGTAGGAAGATGTGCTGAGTATCCTCACTTGTTCTTGTGCTAAAGGCTCTAATAAAATGAAGCCCAGGGAAGTTTGGAATTTTCTTTGTGCAACAGTTTCCACAGGTGTCAATTAGTTATCTTTTGCTGGGAGCGACCAAAAAACCCGTTAATTGGTTTTATCTACTTGAAATTTCATTAGAAAGGTTATTGGAGCTATAGACTTATCTGAGACTAAAAGAGCTATTATGTTAGGTAATTTTAGGGCTATACTGAGAAAATGGGTTTATAACTTAACTTATTTTTATCATCTTCCTGCCAACAACCTTACCTCATTCGGCCTACAAAATAAGGTGATTTTCCAAATACAAAATGTTATAGTTTCATGAGAAATTTTGATCCACCACGTGGATTTATTCTACTAAAGATGCCATTTTTAATGCTCTCTCAGAATTTTGTTAGAAATAAAATATTTAGTAGAAATTGATGAAAAAGTTGAATGGGAAGAAAAAAGGAGTAGAGTGGGCTCCACGCTTCTTATGATTTGCTGATCAAGACTACCATCAGCGTCTAGTTCTTTCTCTTTGTTCTGCAGTTGTCTGTGTTGGCTTCATCCCATTGCTGGTCCCTGTCGTAGTCAAAAATGGCTGCCTATGACAACTGGAGGGCATACTTTCATTTATCATGCTCTTCAGGAGAGAGAGAGAGACAGAAAAACAGCATTCTCTGAAATAAGCAACAAAACAAAACTATAGTAACAAAAATTCTTTCCTTCCACATGATTGGCGCTACGTAGTTCAGAGGACTAAACCTAGACCAATAACTAGTCTCGAGGATGTCATGCATTCATTGGCTTGGACTCAATGAGAATCGCCCCTCTGAATATGGAGGTGAGGGTGACAACTGAAGAAAATTGAAGCTTTGGAAATATAGAGAAAGGGGGGAAATTGTTGTATGGTCTGTAAAATATGAAAAATTGACTTGTTTGGTTGAGAATAGGAGTTAAGTCCCTTCCTAGGACTTGAAGCAGAAAATGATATGAATGGGAGGAGGCATTTTGGTTAACTGGTTAATAGCATTTTCTTTGGAAAGTGATCAACCTGGGTACAAATGATGGCTCCGCCGTTTTTCATTTTTGAGACCTTGAGAAATCATTTAACCTTTTTTATAGCGTTTTTCCTTCATTTATAATAGGAATAATACCATTACCTACATCTTGGGGAATTGAGCTATATAACGTACATAAAACACTGACATAAAACCATGCCTGGCCCATAGCAAATGAAAAGAACTATTTTTATTGTTGTTATTAACGTTGCTATCATTTATTATATTTTTATTATTCTATTTTTTGTTTGTTTTTAGATAAACCCCTTGCAAAAATGGAAATTCTTCTTATGTAGGGAAGAAGAGGTTCCAAAATATAGATGCAGAGATAAATAAGGGAAGTTTGAAGAACAAATCACAATTAAGAATAGCTCCTAAATATTTACTAGCAATAGTAGTATTTGAGGTGAACATGATGAAAAAAGGATTTCTTATGGGTGAGTATGGTTAAAGAGGTCAAAAACCGATCAGGACAAAGATGAGCTATGAAAGATTATTAGCACATATCTGCTCCTTGTTACTGGGCATATGTAAGATGCTCTTTCTATTGATAAAATGCCACATCAGGTTCACTACATATTTAATATCACATTTACTGTGTAAAACTATTTATCAAAATTTAATTTAGTTTCCTAATACCTACAAATTAATTTTTTAATTTAGCTTTGTGATCATTTTACTGGGGAAAAAAATTGACAAATAGAGACTTGAACATTAATAAAAAAATTTCCATCAGGAAAATAGTGTATTTGGAAATACTAACAAGTATTCCTAATATCTAAGAAAACTAGTAATTATTTTGCAACCACTGATGATTTCACAGAGCAGCAGAAGCAGAATATGTGCTTAATTATGTGATGTAACTTGTTCTTGGCTCAGTGACTGGTCCTGAGGGGCAGGAAATCATGCCACAATAAAGTAATCAAAGATGCTGCCTAGTTAAAGAGCTTAAATTGTATGGTTAACATTTCTCAAGACAAAGTTATCACAGCACACTTGAAACAGCAAAAGAAAAATAATACCATTATAGTGATAGTTCCTGTGGAAATTAATGATATATGCCTAGAGATGTGTCTGAATCCAATGCCAAATTTACTTTGTAATCATTTTATGAGATGGAGAAAACCTGAAGTGAAAGAACATCAGTAATTGCAAAGATAACTACAGATATCTACCTTTGTCACAATCCCTGTTTTTCATTGTTTCTAGTAATTACTAATTAGTAACATTCAACAAGTTATAAGGGTAGAAAAAAGTTTAATTAAACTACACATGAAAGTTTATATTTATAAATAGTATATTTAGTTGTAGTCCTATGTTAAGAACTGTAGATAGCTTTACAGTTTATTTAATCAAAAAAGCTTCCAAATGATTCAAACATGAAAGCTATCATACAGATCTCAACCTCCTACTGCTTTCAGTTAGTCTATATTTTACTATGTTCCAGTTTCTAAGCCATTTCATATATAATGTCCATATGTCTACAGAATGTAGAGGATGCTTCTAAGAAAAGCCACAGTAGAGGAATCATTTCATTTCTCCCATTTTAATGGGCAGAAAGAAGATTGCAGTGCTGCAATAAACGTCAAAAGTTCTCCTACAAGCCAGGACCCAAAGAGTGTATCACAGCTTGTCAAGGCCTCTGAAGGCAATTGCTTGTGCCACTTTTCTATTATAATAGCAGCAAAGCCTCTGCAAGGTCTCATGATCAAAAACACTGATTTATTCTTGTCACAGGCCTTCAGTCTTCCTCTAGCTTTTAATTAATTTTAATTTTTTAAATTCAATCCCACTTACATTCTTCTTTGCCTTGTATGCCTTCTGTTATACATAAGATAAAGCCGGTGCTGAACCCCAATCACCCTCCGTGGCTACATGGCTATGGCCATACTATAGGAAACGGGGGTGGGGAGTACTTGGCCACTGTAGATTGACACCAAAATTGATAGCTCAATATGTAACTTAGAATTACTTAAAATGTGGATAGCTGCAACAAATCTTTGTTTATAATGTGATTTTAACTCTATTATAAATTTAAATTTTTTTTTTTTTTATAAATTTATTTATTTATTTTTGGCTGTGTTGGGTCTTCGTTTCTGTGCGAAGGCTTTCTCCAGTTGCGGCAAGCGGGGGCCACTCTTCATCGCGGTACGTGGGCCTCTCACTATGGCGGCCTCTCTTGTTGCGGGGCACAGGCTCCAGACGTGCAGGCTCAGTAGTTGTGGCTCACGGGCCCAGTTGCTCCGGGGCATGTGGGATCCCCCCAGGCCAGAGCTCGAACCCATGTCCCCTGCATTGGCAGGCAGATTCTCAACCACTGCGCCACCAGGGAAGCTCTAACTCTATTTTATTTTAAACCTACATGGACTTGTTTAAACAGTTCTTCAAAGTAGAATATACAAATGTGTGTTTACATGACCACATCCCCTTGAGCGACAGAGGTGCTTAAAACCTTGAATTTTAATGAGGCATACTTTTATTTAAATACAATAAATACAATGAATAAATGACTACATGGTAGAAAAGTGTCATGGTTGAATATGGAGTCAGGATTTTCATCCTGGTTTTGCCGTTCACTATTATTGTAACCAAAAGCTATTTATGTAACCTATCTAAGCTTTTCTTATGTGTAAATGGAAAAAACAATAATACGTATCTTGTAGTGTTGCTGTAAAGATAAGAAAATTCAGATGGTGTGCTTAGCATTCAGTAAATGATCAGTACAAATGATTATAATTATTATTATATGTATTAAACTTACAGCCATAAGGTTCTCAATCTTGTGTATTGTTTTTAGCAAAATGTTTAGTTCAGACTTGCTTTCTTTTACTAACTTATTTAGAGTTCATTTCTCCCTGTCACAATTTGACTATGAGCTAATTCTATAATCAACTTAATTGACAGCATTCTCACCCAAATATAAGTAAAATATAGATGCAATATGAAATATTGCATGTAATCAATTTTAAATCAAAATATTATTTTGTTATATGCATCTCTATTATCATGGATACTGGGAGGTACCTATATATTTATCAATAAGGCAATATATTTTATGTCTCAAATATATTTGAATAAGCATGAATAACTTTTCATCATGAATGCTACACTAGACTTTTTATAACATTAGAATGATTAAATATATTTTCAATAAATCCAGAGCCCAAAGATACCATGCAAGTTATAAAGACTGACTAGCTCATCTAGGAGCCTAAAGGGTTGATTCTCAGAAAGACTCAACACATTTTTTTTTTTGTTTGTGATGTGTCTATCTAGAGGCTTTAATAATTAAAAAGTAAATAACTCCATAAAAATTTTGAACATCATAGACAATTATATTTTCAAAGATAAAAATGTATATATTTAAAGATTGAAATATTTCAATGTAAATATTTTAGTGAGAAGATCATAGGATATACATATTTGCTAACATCTACCCTTAACCAAAACAGTCAGCAACTAGGAAAATCTTATTCACACATTCAGCATTATTTCTGATTTTGGTTTTATCATGAGTCCTTGTCATATTATAAATCCTAAATGTAATCAGAATGCTGCCCCTAAATTTAATTCTAAATCTGTTTCCTAAATTACTCCTTTTCTAGATTACTACAGCATCTGTGAAGTGAAAAGTTACAGGAGACTAAAAACAATTTTGAGGCTATACAGTCACAAATGCGAACCTGAGCTCTCTTCTCAGCCCTATCAGTCCATCAGACTCTTTCATAGAAGAGTGGGGTCACAGATTCCCAACATGGCTAATTAGTATATCAGCTGTTGACCTTGTTCCTTTCCAGTGATCATTCCAAAGATGACCTGATAAAATAAAATCTTATATAACACAATCATTTGCAAATGTCAGCATTGCCTCTTAAGTCAAAAGAGATGGATTCTTGTCCCAGACTCTCACTTAGTCTTTATTCACGCATTAGGTATTAGTGAATGTTGCATTTGAGACACAAGCCCATGACTTCTTACTCCAAGGACAAGACAGACGTGTTTAGGGTATTGTAGCTTACAAAGTACAGCACCTAATAATTATGTGGCTAAATATTCTAAGATTTAGTTTCCGCCATATAAATAAAGTTAATAACCCTTCCTAAAGTTAATCTGATAATTTGCATAATATATGAAAGAATGGTCTTAAATACAAAGTTCTGTACACATGAAAAGTGTCCTTTTCTTGGGGTGTCATTTATACAATGACATTTTGTATGACAAACATAAAATACACTGTGATATAAAAGCTCAGATACCAAGAAAGGAAATGCCAAAGAAACAGTTAGGAAGCAATTTGAAATAGAATTAATTTTATTCTTCTCAAATTCTTAAAATGATATCCTCTGGTTTTTATATATCTGACATTCTGCTAGGCTTCTTCAATTCATTCTACTAGGCAATTCCTTTGAAGTCAGATTATGTATTCCTTATTTGAAACCCTTATGCTTGTGTTAAGATGAAACATAGTTGCCTTTGAGAGTAAAAAAAAATTATGTATATATGTATAATATATATGAAGGGAGCACAGCGCTAGATATTTTATTGTTGTTAAAGCTCTTTTCTCCTCACAGGGAAGTCCACTGTAACTTTCACACAAACTCACAATGTCCACTGTAAATTTTGTGATAGACACAGACAAAGACAGAAATGTCAATCAGATGGTCAATTTCAAATTCAGTGATTTTGTGTTATTTAAAGAGACAGCAGGAATTGTGACTTGAACACATGGCTCATTACACAGGAATTTCAGTCTAGCCTGTCCATGAACAGGTTAAAATCTCTCTTTTGCTTTCGTTTATCTTTGTACCTTCCCTGTTAAAATAAAAAATGCAAAACAACATTACAAAAGAAATGACAAAACAAAAGAAAGTCATTATAAAGTGCGTACCAAACGTATCCAATTAAGTATATGCACAAATTTTTCTAACAAGTAATGAAACTATTAAAAACTTCTTGTGTTACTTAGAAACTATAACAGCTGCCATATAATAACCTCAAATCTAACAAATACTTAGCATTTTCCACATTACACTAGAAGTCAACATATTTTTAAAAAATAAGCTGAGTCATGAACACTAAGGGTGAAGTACAAAATTGTTTTTGTCACTCCAGTCTGAGTTGTTTTATATATTAAATAAGCTGTAATAAAACATTCCTGTTATATTCATGACCCCACCTTTCTTTGCTTTTACTTAATGTCATAAAATGATGTTTGGCTTAAGAAAGTGTTCCCCTGTTACATGCACTATCCTGAAATCCAACCACAAAATACGATTTGAACTGTGACTGTCATGCTTTCTCTCTATTTTGAAGATAACATTTACATTAATAGTATATACAGCATAAATACATACTGGAAAGAAGAATTATAAAGAATTATAACTACTCTCTGATTTGGAAAGGATTTTTTTTGCTCTATCTTTTTAGAATTAAACAATATAGTTTTGCCAGCTTTTGAAAATTTACACAAGTGAAATCATACCATGCGTTCTCTTTTGTGGCTTCCTGGATAGTATTTCATTGTATTAATATATCACAATTTTTTTTTATCCCCTCCACTGCTTCCACTGGATGTTTGGGTTGTTTCCATTTTAAGGCTATTATAAATATTGCTTCAGGCCCATTATGTATGCTCATTGGAAAATGAGGTTTTATGGGATAAAGAGTGGAATAGCTGGGTCATAGGTTATACATTTCATCTTACTCAATTATGTCAAAAATGTGTGTATTTGTGTGTGTTTGTGCATTACAAAAGATATATGAATTCCATGAATTCCCATGTTTACTAGTTCAGAAAATCTTGCTTTATCATTATGATATGCTGAGTTGTATGACTTATGTACTCTTATATTACTTAAGTAATACCATTTTTAAAGTTTTTAACAGTCTTTCCTGGTTTGAATATTTTTTCTTGTCCTCTCCCCTTTTAATATTTTCTAGTCTCAGGAAAATAATGACACTACTGGCCTTTTCAATATTTTCTTATTAATAATATCTTTCCTGGGCCTGTTAATTAGCATGTATTGAATGGACAAAGTGTAAATAAGTAAATCTCCTTTTTCTAAAGAACTCCAGAGGTTTACTCACAAAATATATAGGAATGGAGAGAATAAGAGATTTTTTGTTCTTTCATTTTGCTTGAAGGAAGTAACCTACCATCTATTAAAAGTACTACATTCTACATTTTTTTAAAGTGCTTATGCCATTTAATTAAGATGGTTTACAAATATGATAACAGAATGGCTACAAAGTGATTTTCTTACTTTAAAAGCAGTTGACACATTTGGAAATGAGAGAATTACAGTAGTTGTGAAACGGGCAGTACTCAGTGAACAACATCAGTTCCCCTGTCAGCCCTTCTTTATTCCCAGTGTTTAGACATGCGTTATATTTTATAATCTGTATGTACTGTGACATGTTTTATTGTAAGAATTGAGAGGGGAAATCATCCCCTCAAAGTCCCAGTCCCAAAATCACAAATAAATCTTTTGACTTTCTCATTCATTTAGATTTCTAAATTTAAAAGGATCAGAGAAACTGGTTTTTGAACGAGAACAACCATAATAGTATTTTTATTGATGGTTACAGTAGAATAGAGTCAAACTCACCTGAAGCCACATTACTGTGAAAGACAAACATCTTAATTTTTGAAGGTCTTCTTAAGGAAATTTAACTATGGTGCCTCAGTCAAGGTCTACTTCAGAAAAATGAAAATGATGACATGTATTTTAACAAATAGGACTTATTATAAAAAATGTTTAAACATGTATTAGCTTCAAAAATTGAGTAATGAGGTATCACAGAGATGATAATCATATGGAAGAGCCACCATCCCTACAATTGTGGGAACAAAGAGAACAAAGGATTTTGAAGCAGGGGACCCACAGGGCTGGGACTGAGATCTCTGAAGAACAGGTCCTCACCAGCTGGACTAATATATCTGAGATTGGAGGATATACCAGTTGGAACCAGGGCATGAATTTCTAAGAAGAGGTCACTGCTTGGCTTAGACTAGTAATTTAAGGGGCACAATGTTGCTGGTTCTGGTAGTCTGAAAAAAAAATCCTGGAAATTGAAACCACCGGCTGTTACTGGAATGAACAGCCACTGCCTTGGTGCATAGTTATTGCTTCTGTGAAGGCTTCAGGAACAGGAAACAAACAGAAAGGAACAGGTCTGTTTTTCCTCCTCAAGCTTACTAATCTCGTTTCCTAGAACCTCCCAAATGGCAGGGTATAACAGGGAGCCAGCCCGCAAAGGCTAAATGTGGTTTGCCAAGTCCCTGCCCTAGCATCACAAAATGCCTAGAAGAGTGGGTTTGAAGCTAAAAGACAATAGCTTAAAAACAGGCACACATGGAATTTTATAAAATCCCTCATCCCTTAACTAATAAAAAAAGTATAACAACCATCACCTGATGAATGAACTTCAATTTTCTGAAGGATAAAAAGATTATGTTTTCTTGTGTGTGTTTGCTATTGGCTTTGAGTATTGCTTCTCCTGAATGATTAAAAGATGCCCTTCCCCTAAAGAGAAGCAATGGATGAGATATGGAATTCAATATATTTCAGAATGATCTAAAAGAAAATATATTTTTATTTTACACACATACATGTAGTCCCTGAAAGAAATCTATATGTTTGCAGAACAAAGGAAACCGTAAACAGTATGAAAAGACAACCCTCAGCATGGGAGAAAATATTTTCAAATGAAGCAACTGACAAAGGATTAATCTTGTATGTCAAAATATGCAAACAGCTCATGCAGCTCAATATCAAGAAAACAAACAACCCAATCAAAAAATGGGCAGGAGACCTAAATAGACATTTCTCCAAAGAAAACATACAGATGGCAAAGAGGCACATGAAAAGATGCTCAACATCACTAATTATTAGAGAAATGCAAATCAAAACTGCAATGAGGTATCACCTCACACTGGTCAGAATGGCCATCATCAAAACATCTACAAACAATAAATGCTGGAGAGGGTGTGCAGAATAGGGAACCCTCTTACACTGTTGGTGGGAATGTAAATTGATACAGCACTATGGAGAACATGTGGAGGTTCCTTAAAAAACTAAAAATAGAACTACCATATGACGCAGCAATCCCACTCCTGGGCATATACCCAGAGAAAAAAAATAATTCAAAAAGATTCATGCACCCCCAAATTTATTGAAGCACTATTTACAACAGCCAGGACATGGAAGCAATCTAAATGTTCATTGACAGAAGAATGGATAAAGAAGATATGGTACATATATACAATTGAATATTACTCAGCCATAAAAAGGAATGAAATTGTGCATTTGCAGAAATGTGGATGGACCTAGAGTCTGTCATACAGAGTGAAGTGAGTCAGAAAGAGAAAAACAAATATCGTGTAATATCGCTTATATGTGGAATGTAGAAAAATGATACAGATGAACTTATTTGCAAAGCAGAAATAGAGACACAGACGTAGAGAATGGACATATGGATACTGGGGGTGGGGGCGGAGGGGGGTGGGATGAATTGGGAGATTGGGATGGACTTATATACACTACTATGTATAAAATAGATAACTAATGAGAACCTACTGTATAGCACAGGGAACTCTACTCAATGCTCTGTGGTGACCTAAATAAGAAGGAAATCCAAAAACGAGGGGATATATTTATACGTTTAGCTGATTCACTTTGCTGTACAGCAGAAACTAACACAACATTGTAATGAACTACACTCCAATAAAAATTAATTAAAAAAAGAAAGCTATATGTTTACTCATAAATATAGGTGGTTAAATATAGAAAATAAGAGGAAAAAAGATAACACAGAAGCATTTAGTTTTGAAATAAAAAAAGTCTTCTTAAGTTTGTGATATAAAGGTTGCTTCTACATTCGTGCTATCATGATTATATTCGTATTATTTTCTTACTAGAATGATTAAATATAATTCAAATAGTAAAAGAGCAATGGCTCTTGCTGTATTGTTTAATGCATCATCAAGGTGTCAGTTGTGTTTAAACTGATAAATTCTACATGCCAGTTGTTTTATTGCGAAGTATAAAATCCCACAAATCAAAACTATTATTCTAATATGGTAAAATTATTTTTAAAGAGTATGCAGATGAAAACAAAATTCAGTATAATTTTGTCTTTAAGGAACGCATGCAATTGTTAGTAGGAACATTGTGATGCTCATAGTTATTGGTAAAGCTTGGTTATGGAGACATGGATTTTTATATTTTTACTGTTATTCTCCACTACATTTATTCATTCATGTCTGATATATATGTATAATACAGGCATAATATGAATTTTTAATTATTTTTGGATTTATTTGCATATTAAACGTGGGTCTTCAGGAAATGAAGATAGTCATGTACATCACTTGGAATAAAAGTATTAAAGCAGTGGCATGATTTAGACAAGTTTAATACTAACAACTCCTAAATAAATAAAAGAATTTCTGATACAGAATTTAAATTTAGGATTAACTGCTTCGAATTAACTGTCGGTTTTAGGTACGCAGGATGGCGTGGCCAATTTCAAGGAATAGGATCACTGCAGAAACCTTACAAAATTGTCCTAGGATTATCCAAAAAATATGAGTCCTAGCCATGGCTCCTGATGCAAAACTAAAGTAAGATACTTAGGCAATTGTTCTTGGTCAAATATTGATAGATTTTTCCTTCCTCACCTTATGAAAAACACCTTAATTTCAAACATAAGACTTGAATGCCATAAATCCTTGTTATTGTAAAGTAACCACTTTGCTAATTTGACTCAAGCCACATATATGCTGCTTGTTTCCCTGAGGCTTTTCCTCCTCTCCTGGGTGACACAACTGATAGTCAGCAGCTAGCTGAACAGATGTTGTTCCCCAGCTAGTACATGATTATTTTCTTCTGAGAGTAAATATTCCCATGTGTGTACCCTCCATTTCTGATCAGTTTCCCTGTTATATAAACAACAGATTGTGTTGTTGTTTTCTTAGAATATAGACCTTTAAGAGATTTCCACACAAGCATGTATTTTCTAAAAATTGCTGGTAATTAAGACAAGCTCTCCTTCACTCTTCGCTAATGTTCTCATTCTACCTTTTAAATCTGGCTCTAAAAAATTATTTGGCCTTTTCGATGTTGTTTCAGAATGAATTTTGTTTAATTACATTATCCAATCTTTGTATATTTATTTTCATTTTAATTTTTTTATCTTGGGTACAAATATATTACTTAACTTTTCTCAAGACTCAGATGTTAACATACTTTATCTTGATTTTTACTGGGAAGATAAAAAAACACTAGACTAAGGATTAATATTAAATTCAGTTCATATAATTTCCCATATGATATTGTTTTTTAAAAAACTTTCCTTTAATTCTGAAGCTCTAAATTCTATATCCGAAGAAGACTAGAAATTGAAATGCAGGGATTTCATCTCTTGGTCCCCTAGTTCAGAAGCTTATTAGACACACTTGCTGAACCCATAATTTTTTACTGCTTCTTACTAGACAAATAAAAGCAAGCTCCTACTCTCACGCTCTACCCCCAAAAATTAGAATAATAAATAATAAAACTTAAATTCCCCTTAAAACAAATGGAAGGAGAAAGTATTCTATGTGTGTGCTGTATTTCACGGCATCTCATCAACCACATCCCCACTCATCCAGAGACTGTGCAAAAATTACACATAAATTATTGGAGTATAGATTTAAAATGAACCTTCCTCCTTCTTACTTACTTTTCAAATGACAAGATCATATCCAGAGAGGAAATGATACTTTTGCATGATCACACACCAGTTACTAGCAGGACTAATTCAGTATAACATAAACTTTATTAAGTCGATTATTTTAATTTTGTGTTTACTGTTAACTCAATAAAAATTAACTTTAAAAAGTCTCCTGCGTTAAACCCTTTATAATGAAGTGCATTTTTTTCTGGCAGTTTGCTCAGAGTGGTTTCAGAATATAACCTGCAATCAGTGCTAAGCTTGGGATAATACAACGTAATCAAATGTATTATGTTTGCATATGGGAGTGCGTAGTTGCAGATGCAGACATCTGTCTGTCAATTGTTAGGTGTTTCTGAGCCACTTGAACAGGTGGAGATGCTGAGTAGTTTCGCCATGATGGGATTTTAAATGACCTAGAAGAGAAACTGGCTCCCCTTTTCACAAGTAAGGCTTATTTAGTTTTTGGTACTCTTATGTCGATAGTTACCAGTTTCTTTAGTTCTAAGATTTGACTCCTTTGAAAATTTAACTATCCTTTCAAAAGTTATGATGTTAAGAAAATAAGTATTGACAGCATTACATCTTAGTGGTATAAATACCTTACTTAGGAATGAGTTTTTGTAACTGGGGAATTGACTGACTTCAATCTTTAAATAATTGTAACAGGAGAATAGAATTTGTACCCAGAGAGTGAAGTTTAATATTTGACACAAATAGATTTCTTCATAGTTATTTGTTTTTGTTTGTGTGTATGTGGTTTGTTTGTTTTACATTTTTGCCATAAAAACCAGAGGAATAAACTTGGCAGCCAACCAGCCAAGGGGGCTTGCCTTCTCTTTGTCAGACCCCAGGGCTGGGGCACCCTATATGTGGCTTGAATATCTCACTTCGCAGGTAAGGTTGCTGCCAATGTAATCTCACTTTTCCTGTGAGGCACCTCCCAGGGGCACAGGTCCCGACTTGACCACCTCTCTTCCCCTCCTACCTGATTCTGCGTGAATCTTTCTTACAGCCTTGGTTATACAGGAGTCTTTCTGCTTATGTACAGTTAGTTTTCAGTGAGAATTGTTCCATGTGTAAATGTATTTATTTTTTGATGTGTTCGCGACAGGAGCTGAGTCCCACATCCTCCTACTCCACCATTTTGATTCGACCCCTGAAGCTTTATTTTTGTTATTTGTGTCTAATTCCATGTGTTTGTGGAGTGTTTTCTGCACGATGTCAATCTTTTTTAATGTTTTGAGGCGTTTTATAATTCGTGTGGTCTGTCTTGGTGAATATTAGATGTGCTCTTGGTAAGAATATATATATTGCTGTTGTTGAGTAGAATGTTGTATAAGTGCCATTCAGGTCTAGTATATTCAGTGGTATTAGAGTAGTATTTTCTATCCTCATTGATTTTCTATTTACTTGTTCTATCCATTTCTGGGAAAGAAGGGTTGAAATTTGAGACTATAATTATAGACTTTTTATACTTCTCCCTTCAGTTCAGTCCTTTTTTTGCTTCACATATTTTGAAACTCTGTTTTCTGATGCAGAAACATACATTTTTGTTATCTTGATGAATTGACAATTTTATTATCATAATATGTTATTCTTTATATCTGGTCATATTCCTTTTTCTGCAGTTTATGCCCTATGATATTAACATTAACATAGTCATATAAGTTTCCTTTTGAGTAGCATTTGCACAATATATATTTTTCCGCCATTTTATTTTTATTTCATACGTCTGTAAATATAAAGTGTGATTCTTTTGGAGAGAGTAGAGATGTGCTTTTTTAAAATTAATATTTATTCTGGCAATCAGTACCTTTTAACTTTGGTATTTAGTCTACTTAAAATCAACACAACATTGTAAAGCAACCATACTCCAATAAAAATTAATTTAAAAAATGCATTTTTGCTGGGGAAAAAAGTCAATATTACTATCAGTATGGTTGAGTTACATTCTATCAGTTTTTTGTCCCCATCCATTTTCCCTCACATCCTTCCTTCTTATGATGAATTGGGTAATACTGGCATTCCATTTGGTATCCACTCTTGGTATTTTGACTACGCTTCTTTGTTTTATTTCTTTTTAGTGGTTGCTCTAGGGCTTATAATATGCACCTTTGACTTACCACTTTCTATATTGATATACTACTTCACATGTAATTTAAGAATGTACAAGAATATGCTTCCATTTTTACTCCTTCTTCTTTTAGATAACATGACTATGTACCTTCAGTATATATTATAAAATCACAAATTTTCTTGTTAAGTTTTGTTTCACACTGTCAATGATTGTTTTAGGTCATGAAAACAAACTAAAAAAACCCAAAAAACAAAACCTTGTGTTTAAACTTATCTGAAGAGTTATTATTTCCTGGTTCTTTATTTCTTTTATAGCTCACTTTTCTGTCTAATATAATTTGCCTCCACATGACAGAGTTCCTTTTTATTTACTTGGGAACAGGTCAGCTGAGAATACATTAATTTAGTTTAGTAGGTCAGAAATCAACCTGGTTTTGCCTTTATTTACAGAGAATATTTCAGTGGATAAAGAATTTTAGGTTGATTTTTTTCCCCTACATTTCCAAAATGCTGTTCCATTGTCTTGAGTTTCACAGTTTCTGAAAAGTGTGACATTCCCATTATTTGTTCCTCTGTATGCATTCATTCTTTTTTTTTTCCAGCTGTTTTAGGTTTTGTTTCACTAATTTCAGCAAATTGATTAAGGTATACTTCAGTGTGCTTGTATTTATGACTATCCTTCTTGGATTTAATTTAGCCTTTTGTATCTGTGGATTTGGAGTTCTCATCAAATTTGGGAAAAATTACCCATTATTTTATTAAATATCCCTCCTCTCTTTTGGGGGCCAGCAATTACATGAATGTCAATCAACTTTATATTCGCAGCTCACTGAAGCTCTTTAAAAGAACTTGGTTTTGTTTTGTCCATGTTTTGCGCTGTCCTTTACTTTGGACAGATGCCATTGCCTTCAAATGTTCCAGGTCATTGATCTTTTTCTTCTTCAGTGTTTAAACTTCTCTTTTGATGTATCCTTGTGAATCTAGGGAGCTGTGAACACAAAGTGCTTCCACTTGAAGGAGATAAAGCTAGAGCTAGAGCTTGTCATTTTGTTTCCTAGGATGTTTCAGGTTGATTTCTGAGCTGCGTAAAGAGTCTTTGTGATTACTGTTAGCATACCTGAATATTTTGTAAAGTATAATTTTAAAACTTTAAAGTCTTTCCTCTATAAATTGTTAGACATACACAGATTTTATCTTTCACTATGCATTTTAAAATACTGAAACAAATTTCCACTGTATTTCCATGGGACAAAATGATTCTGCTTTTACTAGAAAAAAAATGCCCATTATCTGTCATGTACTAATCCAAAAGACTGAAATCATAATAAAGTAAATATAATTGTAACAAAGTAATTAACTTGTGTTTCCCTTAGAAATCTGAGTGAGTGCTTGTAAAGTGGCTGCCATACGGTCAGATTTAGCAGAAAGCAAAGCACATGAATACAAATAAATTTCTATTTAATATAACTCACATCCCTTCTTGACCACCTAATATTGGCAAACATTATCATGTAAATTAACATGACCCGAAAATATGGCATATAACTTTAAGAAGCAAAGGTACATAACATTAAAATTTTGCTTAGTAGTCAATGTTTCAATATTCCATTTTATTAGGAACTATTTATCTATATAATGATTATCCATTAATTAACCCAATATTATATTATTCCAAAGTTTTAGCTTTTAAGTTATTTAAGGCTCTTGGAAATGTTCAAATTTTTAAAATATGACACATAATTAATGCTGTAAAATTTTTGTCAAAAGTATGATTCAATATAGTTCATTAGAAATTTACCAGTTTCATATTCTAAAATGTTAAGGAAGTATAACATTAGCTTATTTTATCTATTTTATCAGTAAACCAATACAAGATGTTTAAGAGGTTCAGCTTAATTAGGCCAATAGTATAGTTTGATTGGCTTTGTCAAGTTAGTTCATGTTGCCATCTTGGTTGAACTCTCAAAATTGCAAAGCTATAATTTTCAACTGATAAAATCATGATTTTTCAAATATAAAATGCCATTTGTCAAATGTTTCTCTCAACACATTAATTAATAAGGAAAGAAGGAAGATGTTAAGATGGATTCAAACAGCATTTGAAAGCTTAGATGTTTACAGAAAATTACAGTAAACAGGTGTTACAGTTTTCAGAAAAACTGGGTTCCTTGCCAGTTTTTAAAACTCACAAGGTTTATCTATAATTCATTGAGATTAATTTTATAAAGTATATTTAAAATCAGTCTCACAGTATTTTAGATTAATTTGGGTTACATTTGATAATTCTACAATATTGTAGAAATTGAAACTCATATTCTTGTGCAATTTTACTATTTCCATTATATTTCCCAACTAAAAACTGAGAAGTAGAGTTCTAAATAAATATTAACAGTGGAATATATTTTCAGTTTGGGGGGTGGGATTGGGATGACTAAGAACTGCAGTTATTTATCATAAAATAATACTGCAGGATACTGAAATTTTCAATATAAATTTTGTTGGACTATTTCACTATAGTTTAGGTTTCCACAAATCAGAGTTCCATGAAAAGGAGTCAATAAATTACAATCAAACAGCTAGTTCTATGATGTATTAATTTGTAAATTACGTTTTGCTGAAACACAACCGTGTTCATCAGTTTACATATTGATTTGGTTACTTTCTCACTACAATGATGAAAAACCATGCGACTTGCAAAGGCAAACATATTTATTACCTGGCCATTTACTGAAATAACTTGTAGATAGCTTTTTTCAGGAGAAAACTTATTGTTGTTTTTATTTTATATCTTTACTAATACAACATAATATGAAGCAGGAGGCAAAACTCCTTTGAATTAAAAAAAAAGCAATTTGAAATACAATTTATGCTTGCTGTGAATCTTGTCTCACTATTAGCCCCAAACCTTTCAGGATATGCTTTCTCACCCCTCTACTCTGTCATTGGAGTATCTAATTATAAAATTATAAGTCTTAGAATATGTTGATATTTTTGCACAATATAGCTTATGAATGCTTACTTAATGCTTAAGGAAGAAGTTCTGGTTAACACAACTGCATGTGAAATATATGACACTAATATACTCAGTCTGGGTCCCATAGCCAGGGTAAAGTTGGCATTTGCTTAATGTTATGGTAGGGAGCGCAAATCAGATAAGAAATCTCATGTGATCCATAAGTAAGCAATAACAAAATGATCTCAATACTATTTTTATTTTCTCTACAAAATTGTCTTGATAATAGAAACTTTCTAAGCATACACAGATCAAACAAGAGCAATCTCTGCAGGACAAAACCAGAAGCACAATTTTCTTACATTTTACTCTTTAGGATTACTCCAGGATTTAGATTGTGCCTGTGATGGGAGAAATTGTGTATGAAGGATGTATACTTGGACAATATTATAAAGCATTACTTACAGCTAATTTATACATACATCTGTTCTTTACAAGAAAAAGAAAATCTGGAAATAATATCAATATTGCCATCAAGGTGCAAGGACAAACCATGAAAGTTAAGATATAACTTTACCAGTTATAATGACAAAATCATGAAAGAAAACTTACAGAATAACTTTTACAATCTAGAAACATTATTGAGAATAAGAATCTCTAGAAATTTACAATGCAACTTCAGGTAAGAGTTTATTTTTCATTTATCTTTTGCAAGGCATTCAAGGAAAAAACGAATTAAAAATGATAAACTGACACAATTTCTTCCAAGTACGTGTTCCTTTTCATTTAGTATACTCTGGAAATGAATGATCTTGGTGTAAATAAACTATAATGATTTTTTCCTATCAGCTTCATCTTAATGTTTTTGGTTTCTCAATTACTGGTGATGGAATTTGCCCAAGTTGACCTGTAATTAGAGCCAATTATCATTGCCAGCTTATCATAGCATGCATAAAAAGGCACAGCATATTCTTCATTGAAAGCAAAAGAAAAGGCTGAGAAAATTTTATGTTCTATACTATAAGTCATAACGATATCCACTATTAAAATGATGCCAATCAATGCCATGGTATAGTATGGATGTAATTTGTCTTTAATAAGACAATGCAGATATTTTCTTTCTGTATCACTAGCATGACTTGTTCTTCATGATTCCTTTCTGATATATTATGACCAAATCTAAATGATCAGTGAAGTGGAAATATAGCCACCAGTGGATGGTTGTATAATTATTATCTCTAGGTGATCATTTTAACGTTAACCTGAGATTACCGTTTAACCATAATTTGTAACTAAGTGAAAGCAAGCAAGCCCTCCCGAGGTTTCCTTAATTATTCTCTAATTATGACCTACTGAAAGTAGGTTAAATGAAAGAAAAAGAATAGAAGACATTATTATTACTATAACAATTATTCTATTAGTTATTTGGTTACTTTATCAATAATTTAAATCAAACTGCACAGATAAATTCTAGTTTCATTTATAGAGTTTATCAAATAAGCCATAATTGTGATTGTATACAGTCAGTCTTCTACTGGTCACTGTTCTGGAATGTTGTAGAAAAAACATTCTGAAAATTTTTAATGATACGTTTATCAGTATTTAATGTTTATGAATTGTTTCAAGAACCAGGTTTTTCTGTCAAAATAGACATTTTAAATGAGCAAATATAAAAGCATTTGAAAAAAGGGATTTAACAGAAAGACAAACAGTAAGACAGACACATATAAGGAAAGAAATACCTTTGCATTAAAGATATATTCCCAAGTAGTTATTTTTTTAGCAATCAAATCATATTTTATAAAAGATAAATATATATTTAAAGAACGTGGGGAAAATGACTTGTGAAAGATCATTTGTATGGATAACATAATTATAATCCATAATTAATGTTTTTTATAATTCTGATATTTTAAACAAATGAGAATTTTACAGCAAAATTAATATATTCACAGGAAAAAACTTAAATGTTTAACAAGGTTGTTCTGATATAAAACTTCAGGGGCAAAATCCTAAATTTATTGTAAAATTATTTGTACTACTGTAGTTATTTATATAGTATATGAATAATATTTTATAAAATAAACACAAAATTTTCATAAAGTAAACATGCCAAATTCAAAATATATAATAATGCTAGCGCCTCAGATACCTCTCTCATAATGCTATCAATACTAACCCAACTTCCTAACTAACCTAATCTCCTAACTTGAAACACAATAGAATAATTTGGCTGTCTTTGAACTTTATACATAACAGTATAGAGGTGCTCTTTTGTGTGTGATATCTTTGTCTCAATATTTTTTTGTGAAATCCATCCATATTTTTGCATTTGGTTGTAGCTGAGTAGCTGATTCATTTTTACTTCTGTATAGTTTTTCATTTTATTAATATACCAAATGTATTTGTCTATACAGCAACTAATGAGGATCTGATTTTTTATAATTTTGTGTTATTTTAAGTAGTGCTGCCATGTATATTCTTACTCATATCTTTTGGTGAACATATGTAGTATGTTATGTAGACATGGGGTATGTATGTAGACGTGGAATTGATTGGTCAAAGTTACACATTTGTTCAATTCCAGTAGAAAACTGTCTGGTAGTTTTCAAAAATGATTGAAAACAACATATATCATCCAGGAGTGTGTATACCTGTGGAACTGGTTTCACACCCCTGTAAAACTTGTTATATTCAGTTTTGGTTTTGTTTTTCCATTTAGCTATTCTCCAGTGTATATAGTGGTATAAAATTATAGTTTTAATTTGAAACTCTCCTGAAGACTGAGGAATATGAGGATCCAAACATATGTTTAGTGACAATTTAGATATCTCCTGTGAAATGCCTATTCAAGTCTTAGCCTTATTTTTCTATTGGGTTTTCTGCCTTCTATATATTGCTTTATATGACTTCGATTTGTATCAGCTATTTATATATGCTAAGCAAAATTCTTTGTCATACAAATAAGCGTATTTCAAACATTTTTCCTCATTCTGTGTCTCGACTTTCCTCTCTCTCAATTGTGTCTTTTTATAAATATAAGTTAATTATTTCTTAAATATACATATATATTTGATTAGGTTTAGTGCTTTTGTGGCCTATGTAAGAATTTATAACCTACTCCAAATCATGAAGATATTTATATTTCTTTTAAGAGGGTAATTGTCTTAATCCTCTTATTAATTATGTATTCCATCTAGAACTGGCATATAAAAATGAAGGAAAATGTACCCCATTAGTTACCTATGTGAATAGCTAATTAATTCAGCACCACTCTTTGCAAAGATCATTCTTTTCCCTGCTGCACTGAGCTATTATATATGTCATGTATTGAATGATCATGTAGATTTGTCTGTTTCGGGACTATCTATTCTTTTCTGTTTCACTATTTGTCTATTCTTGAACCAAAAGAACACTCAAAGTTGCTGCTCTACTAAAGCATGTATTATAGTGGGCAATAAAATAATAAAAATGGAATAATTTATTTTAAGAGGGTAGTAAGTGCTATGAAGAAAATAAAGAAACTAACGTGATAAGAGAGTAGGAGGGATTGGGTGGTTAGAAAAGACTTTACTGGGGAGGCCACATGTGTAAGCCTGAATACAAGAAGGAGCAGTCCATGAGAAATGTGAGGTGGGAATATTCTAGACAGAGGGAATACCTGAAGCAATAGCTCTGATTCAGGAATAAATTTGTTATGTTTGAAGATATGATAGAAGTTCATTGTAAATAGACTTTAAAGAGCCAAAGAATAAGTGCTTAAAGTTGATATGGGAGATATGTGAAGAGGGCAGACATGTAGGTCCTTATAGGTCATGTTAAAGATGTCCATTTTTGGTTTAAAGACAAGATTTGGAAAAGATTTAAGCTAGGTGTATGAAAAATGGTTTAAATTTTTTAAAGATTACTCTGTCATGTGAAAATTAATCATAGGTGTTCATGAGTAAAATTAGGGCAAACAATTTGGTGGCTATTCGGGTAGCCCAGATGAGAAACACTGATGATGTGTATTTATGTATCGGTACTGGAAATGTTGAGACATGGCTAAATTCTAAATACACTGGGAAATTAGAGCTAAGGAAATTTGCTGATGGAGGAGTTGGAAAAAAGGGGGAATCAAGGAAGACATCTAGAAAATAACCTACAGAATTCAGAGAAATTATGGTTCCATTAACTAAAAATGGGAAGACAGTAAAAGTGATTTGGTTAGCAGGATTGGTATGGAATCTTGAGTTCAAGCTTCATGATTTATAATTATTTCTTTGTTGGATCATTTATATTTATTTGTTTGTCTTCCATACTACAGCTTTCCCACTAATGTCCTTTTTCTGTTCCAGCATCTAAGCTAGGATATCATGTTGCATTTAATCATCGTATCTCCTTTAGTCTCCTCTGATCTGTGAAAGTTTCTAAGACTTTACTTGTTTTTCATGATCCTTACATATTTGCACAGTACTGGTCAGGTATTTTGTAGAATGTCCAGAATATAGATTTATTTAAGTTTTCTGAGGATTAGACTGGGGTTATGGATTTTTGGAGGAATACTCCTGAATTCTAGTGCTCCTTATATCAAGAGGTACATTAAAGCAACATGATTTGTTGCTCGTGATTTTAATGCAGATCACTTGGATAAGGTAGGGTCTGCCAGATTTCTCCACTGTAAAATTACTATTATTTCCTTTCATATTGTGTTTTTAAAAGACAAGTCACTAAGTCCAGCTCCAGCTTATAGTCAATAAGAGGGCAATTAAATTCTACCTCCTGGAAGAAAGACTATAAAACTATTAATTGGCATATATTAAAACAACCACAGTAATTAGCAAGTATTTGGAGAAAAATATTTAGAAGCTACAAAACCACCCTCTTCTTAAAGTCCAGCCCTCCAATTTTGCATTCATCAGTGGATCTTGTCTGTGAATATCTAGTATACTAATAGTGATTTTCTATTTCCCTTTATATTTTTAAATTTATCATTTGTAATCATTCTGCAAAGCAGATTTGTCCTTTTTGTCCTCTTTTTTATTTAATATTTTATTTATAGCAGTATGCTGTCGTGGATATATGTGTGTGTGTGTGTATATATATATATATATATATATATGTATATATATGTACTTTGAGGGGGTTATAATCCAATCTTATTGTAACTTATTTCTGAAGACATTAGCAAAATACATTTAATATTCATCCATGTTGTTGCTTGAATCAAGAGCTCATTCATTTTTATTGTTGAATAGTATTTCATTGTATAGATGTGTTCCACATAGTTTATTCATTAATCTATTGAGGGCAATTATTGTACATATGATTAAGATGTGCCTTAAATGAAGGCATCGGGTTCTTATGGTCAATATCTGGTTTTAACAAATACCACAAGGACAGCATATATTTCTTAAGACTAGTCAACTTTTTGTCTCCCCTTCCCTGCTCTGCCTTCCTAGATGCCTTATAAGAACATTCTTTAGTTGGTCCACATACAGATGACAAATGGATTCATTATGTTATCTACCAAAGCCATTTGATCTATGTCACTATATCCAAAATTGCAATCTTCCTGGAGACTATTTTTAGGTGTCATAATACTTTTTAAATTCCCTTCACAATATTTACATACCAGAATCTCAAATTATTACATTCATGTCATGTTTATTTTCTGTTTCACATTACTGGGCATATGTGCTGTTTAAGGGCAAGGGACAGAATGTGCTAACAGCTGGAAGCAATAATTTTTTCTTCTTTCATTTTTTTTTCTTTTTTTGGTGGTGGGGTGAGTGGTGGTGGTGATGTATCAAATGGCAGAAACAAGCAGAATGTTTATAGACTGATATACTACTTTGCTTCAAGTGAGTTGTATTCCCTTTGGCATTAACTGACAATTGGAGAGATGTATAAGAAACAGTTTCTAAAGCTTAAGTTTTACTCCTATTCTGAAGTGTGATTTGTGGAAGTTCTTTTCCATGGCCAATTTTCAGTAGAATTAAAAGAGTCCTGTGCTTATGTCCTTTAGAGTACAATGAAGGGATACCAAGGAATTTGGAATCATTTAAAATGACAAATTAATCATCAGCTTGCCACTCACACTGAAAACATTTGGTGACTTTACACTTTTCTTTCAAATAAGTGAATCATAGATTTTTTTTCATGAAAATATTTTTATTGTTTACAAAGTGGAGTAGAAAAACTTCATGTGATAATGTCTTTAAAATCAACTTTAGAAGTACTGATGCCACTTATCAATTATTTGGGCTACTGTAAGTCTCCTTAAAGTATAGAAAATGATTTTGTTGTTTTCACAAACTTGTACTGGATTTGGGTTTCCTGGTGTAAGAGGCACTATTGCTCATGTGTAGGAAAATATTTTAATCTCACCATCATTATATGGAATAATTTGCATTCCTTCCTTTGGCAGTGATAGTTACATAGGGCATTTTCCTATTTATTGGCTTGTGAAAAGAGAAGACACTGTCCACGTCGTAAATATTAAACTTTGTCAATTTTAGATGAAGAACACAGAGTTTTTGCAGAGTTCTTTGTCATTTTGTTCAGGATTTTACCTTATGATTAGTTCTACAGTATTTCCCAAGAAAAAAATTAATTTATATAGGTGCATGTCCAAGGAGATTGCCAAGGATAGAATTGCCTAACATTACTGATATCATCATGTACATGAGAATCACTATTCATTAGATTTAAAGTGTCTGATTTAGTTGAGCTGCACATGTGTGTAATTTTTAGTCCAGTGTGCAACCATTAATCCCTTTGTCCCCTAATTATACACTGAACTGACATTAAATTACATCACTTTGAAAAAAATTGTGAGTGCCAAAATTATCACATGTATTATTTTCATCAGTATTTACCATGACTAAAATGATTGCATTGTCCCACAAGAGTTTATAATCTAGTTGAGGAGAAGGGAATGGAATGTGAAAGATAAATACTAGCAGGCAACATTATATGAAATATCTAAATAGTCTATTATTTACTTCCAAGTAAATATTGATAAAAGTAATAAATACTCCATAAAGGTATTTAGAGGTTTGTCTCCATAAGAGTATCTCAAAATATATTACAGCTGTGTTATGAAGAAAAGCTGTAATATTAGTAGTGTAAAATATTTAATTAATACTCTTTAAATTCCAGTTATTTTATTTTAGATGAAAAAACTCTAGGAGCAGATCAACTTAATAAGCCCTAAGTCAAACCAGAATCCAAGTTCTCTGGCTCTAGAATTTTCTGTTCCTGTTACTCCTATTCACGTAAATAGTGTTTCAAATCCTAAACGCTTGTATTTATTTTGATTCTTCATTCTTCTTTAATGTTTATTTAAATATCAAGGACGCATTTTTTCTCCTTCTTTCTATTTTACTGCCAAATTTATACAATTTTTTTTCTGATATGATTGTAGTAAGAATTCCCTAATTAGGTATCCCCTGTAGTATCTCCTGTCTCCCATGCATTCTAATCTATATTCTATCATATATTAGTATTTCTAAATCATCACACTGTTTCCACTATTCCATTATTCTAAAGTCATAAAATGTTCCTCAGAATTAGGTCATTTGTAGAGATGTGGATGGACCTAGATACTGTCATACAGAGTGAAGTAAGTCAGAAAGAGAAAAACAAATATATATTAATGTATATATGTGGAATCTAGAAAAATGGTATAGATGATCCTATTTGCAAAGCAGAAATAGAGACACAGAGTTAGAGAACAAATGTATGGGTACCAAGGGGAAAAGGTGGGGGGGGGGTGGTGGGAGGAATTGAGAGATTGGGATTGACACATATGCACTATTGATACTATGTATAAAATAGATAACTAATGAGAACATACTGTACAACGCAGGGAACTCTACTTAATGCACTGTGGTGACCTGAATGGGAAAGAAGCCCAAAAGGGAGGGGATATATGTATATGTATGGCTGGTTCATTTTGCTGTACAGTAGAAACTAGCACAACATTGTAAAGCAACTATACTCTAATAAAAATTAATAAAAAAATAAAATCATAAATGGTTCCCTATTACCTAAAGAAAAAAATCAAAATAATTTATGCTAACTATACAATACTACCACAATCATATACCAAAGCATATTAAAACATAAGACTATATATACAAACCTTTTCTCCAGCTGCAATGCTAATCTGAGTTTTGAGCCTTGGTGTCCAGAGTTTCCACTGAGACTTTATTACATAGGCATGGTTGATTAAGTCATCATCCACCTGGCTCAAATTCCAGTCCTCCTATCCTCCCCAGAAGTCATGCTATTATCCTGCGGCTCAAAGTCCTAAAACTCTAACCACATTTTTGGTCTTTTTGGAATGGCCAACTCCTATTCTGGATAATTTTGTTAACATAAACTTAGATATGGTCCTAGGGAACCACTGTGAATAACAAAGACACTCCAATCATTTGGGAAATCAGTATTTAGAAGTTGCCGCCCAGGAACCAGGGGCAAAAGTCAGTCAAATTCTTTATTATTCAACACTAGCCAAAGTAAACAATTTTCTCAGTCTTCTCTCCTATTTTATCCCCAAAATCTACTTTCTTATGCCCACATGTGAAAATGCTACCATTCCTTCAAGCTCATCACAAACACTACTTCTTTAGGAGCAATTCCTTGATTAGTCCAACATCACGTATTTTTAACTCTAGCAGATCTTCTTTTATTAATTTATTATACTTGTTGCACACAAATATTAAATTTTTTCCTGTACAAAATTATAGATTACCTTAGCTTGTAAGCTTTATGCCATTCATCTTTATCATTCAATAATATTCTGCAAAGAATTTTTCACATAATACCTGCTCAGTATTTAATAAAATTACTCATTTTGTTTTGATCATTACTTTGTGACAGGCCCTGAGATAAGAAAGAGAATACAACAAATAACCATAAATAACAATATTGATTTCTTACCCCCCAGATGCTTGCATGCCAGATGAAGAGGTGAATCTTGTTAGAAAAGGAAAGCAATTGGACCAGAGCTCTAGAAATAAATTTTAGATATGCAGGAAAAGAGCTTAAAAATTATTTCTTGGAAATACAGTTTATATTCAAGTGTTTGTTGATCTTTCTCACTTGAAACTTTGTTTCCTAAATTAACCCACTTGGAGAACTGGCAACAAGGTGCAAGAAATCAAGGTGTCTGACTTTGATTAGCTATGGGTCGAAGCAGATTAAATCCTGGATATTCACACAGCCTAACAGTACCTGTAACTATATAGGATTTTAGGCCAAAAGTCTTAGCAAGTAACTGATCCTTTTCCAACATATACCATAGTATCCTTTTAGGTGGCAGAAAATAAAATCTCTTTATTTACCTCTGAAGGACCTAGTAAAAGTGAAGTTAGATGACTGTTGATATAGTTAAAATCTGGCATAGCCAGGAGGACCATGGGGAGTTCAAAAATGGCTGTTGTTTTGTAAGTGTATGTTTATTCATTTTATTAGATTATGTGGGAAACATGACCAATGAAACATTTTAGGTTTGCTCTTGTGGTGAATTAAAACATATGTGAAATATACTTTACTTCAGTGAAAAATCTAAAATATTTTGCTTCTATATTCCCTGATTTTGTAATTTGTGATAACATAATAATTTCCAAATTAGTAGTACTAATAAGAACATAAGCTTATGGTTTTCACGTTCTATGCAAAGATTCATATCTGTAGGATCATGAATACATTTCTTAAACTTTCTGAGCCAATTTCTTATCTATAAGCATAACATGATAAATCCTTTTACAAAGCTTTGGTGTGATTATAAAATGTGTTTCTATACATAAAAGACACCTAGTGAGGTGTAAATATTTAGTATATAATCAAAATATCTTAGCTCCCCTCACCACAACGTCTTGAACAAGTTAGATATTAAAATCTCTTTTCGAAAAATTTTCAAACTGACCATTATCATGTCAACACAGCTTGTAAGAATTTATAAACTTGAATACACATAGGTAACCAATTTATCATCTTGTTATCTTGCCTTAGAGGAATATACTTTAATTATTCACAGGACTAAGTACCATTCACACATAAAAAGGACCAAACTTGGATAAATCATTGCCTTAAGACTGAAAATAAAGTATCTTTTTACAGAGGAAAATGTTTGCATTCGGGCAAGCTGTGCACAGCAGCTAATGGGAGTGGAATTCAGAGGGGAAGATGTTAAATTTAAAAGTATCTTTCTATAAAAAAAGAAGAATGGAGAGAATAGAAAAATTCCCTAGGGATGCAGCATGCAATAAAATTTGAGACTGATAGTGAGAAAGGCTATGGAAATCAGTGAATAACAAAATGTCCCTGATTAATGTAGGCGTGCATATGGTTTCTGTAGACCCATTTGACATTTTTCTGTGTGGAGCACCCAATTTGGAATCAGGTTGGAACCATAATCTACACAGTTGTGTGGTTCTTTTACTTTCTATTTTTTTAATCAATGGAATAGATGAATTTCAGAAAGCCTGTATGAAATAGAGAAAAAAGCACTAAGTAAAAACTGTAAGTCAGTTTTGAGAGTAGTGTCAAAAATTCAGCTAAAGAAAAAAAGAAAAAAAGACATACACAGTTTGGATTCATTTTTTAAAACCCTGAATTTTTCTGTGAATATTTACTTTGACATCATATATCTCAAGAATACATTTGGAGAAAATTAAGGGAACAGTATTATTTATTCTGTCATTTCAATCACAGTAAAATTGTTCTCATAGTTGTAACTTCATCAGGAAAAATCATTTACAAATGTTTGCTATACAAGGAGAAAAATTCCAGCTTTCAAGTTTTATGTAGTGAGAAAAACTGATAGTTTGTATCTAGTCTCACTGGTGTTTATGATTTAAACCTTGACTAATATTCCACTTTAAAAACTTTGAAATAAAAAATAGCTTAGTAATTTTATGCAATAATGTCATATTGAGCCAATCCAAGCCACTGCTCCTATTAGCATTTATTTATTAGGAACTTGAGGTCTCCATTCAGGTTTCAGTAGGCAGATGTTGTTACACTGCGGGAACATTCTGTCAATTAGTACTACTTCGGCTTTTCCAAGTATCTGCAGAGAATTAAAATTAGAAACAATATAGAAACTGATATATATTCCCACAATGCACTAGAAACGTTCATTTTTAGTCATCGTGGAGAAGTTTTTCAACTATCATGCATTATTTTAGTGATTTATTTTTGATAGAAGTCTTAAGCAATAATCAATTTTAATATAATTATTTAAATCATGCATAAAGAAATTTCTAAATAATAGCACACTGTAACACATATATTATATCCTTAAGATGTACTTGTTTCATGTGTTAAAACATTATAAAATTAGATGGAAATTTGATGATTTACATAAGAAAAGTTGGCAATTGAGAATTATCCTATACTTGTACTATTTGCAAAATTGTAATACATAGAAAATACAAATGGTTAACTGTTTTAATTTGAATAATATATGTGAGTCTAAAAAAATTTGAGAATCTTCAACATTATCTTTATTTCAGTCTGTCTACTGTTTTTAAATTTCTTTATAACCTGACATTTAATTATATTTCTTGTATTTTCCACAAATGCCAATTTATTCAAGATCATTTGTAGAAAAAAACATATTATTTATTTTGTGAGGAAGTTAAGATCTTGGCTATTTAAAAAAGTAATGAAGTATTCTTGGGTGGTTAAGTTTGCATATTCTTAACTTTAGCACAATGGAATGATAGACCCATCCCCAGCAGTAACAGTAAAATGATACAGCCATGATGTGGTCTATTTTATACTGGTAGTGTATATATGTGCTGTGGATGGGGGAGGGGAGAAAATGGAGTGGGAGGGCTGAAAGCCTTAGGGACTTGTATGTAGTTCGAAAAAGTCTGTGAAGGGATTTTGATAATTCTATTGTTGTCTCTCTAAACAAGATTGAAAACTGCATACAATTAATTTTGCAATGCTTTATATTTTGAAGCTTATAATACCAATCTGCTTTGTTTTCTTTGTTATTTATTTATTTATTTATGCTTTTGGGAGATAACAGAACCAAAACAGCACATTGGTCATGTGTTCAGTCCTGGAAACACACCATGTGGGTTTGGCATGCATAACATTGGAAAATTATTTTTCTGGTGAATTTATGCTTCTCCTGGTGTTAATACAATTGTGCCAGGGAGCTGCATATCTTCCTCTCTCTTGCCCTTACTATGGCTCAGAGGTTCAAATATGGGTAGAGGTGATATTAGATAGAGCTCACAGTTTTGGGAGTTGACAATTCAGAAGCTGTACATAAATGCATTTTACTAGCAGAATTATAAAGCAAATTGTATTCATAGCATTGCAATTTCTTTTATGTTAATGTCAGCACAATGATTGGGTATGAATGAGACCCTGAAAATTGAGTTGGAAACACATGGACAGATTCATATGAAGATGAAAATTTTACTTTAAATTTTTCCTGAGACCCTTTTGCCACTAGAAACAGAGTCGCTTCCCTGCTTCAGTAGGTGGATTTCCATTTTCCTGAAGAAACTAAAGAACAGTTATTAGGTAGCTGCTTTATAGCAGATGTTAGTTCTCATTAAAATCTACCCTCACCGTCTCTCATTGCCTCTATACGTATAACCATTCTAAGAAGCCTCTCCACGCATCTCTCCAAGAGATACTCAGAACCAATTTTCAGTTGTGTTCTCTCCAAATCCATGACCTTAGGCACTGCTTTAAATTCTGTCTACTGGGAGGATTTCTCTTTGACTCTGTCTCTCATATAAACCCTAAACAGGGCTGTAATGCTACTCCTGTTCTCTTTTGGGTAATGCCGGCATATTATGCAGAACATTCTGTAAACAAGATCCAATTTTTATTTCCTCATACAACTGTTCATAGTGAATACCTCAGGAGATCATAGATGTGTTCTGAGACAAAGACATCAATATTGCAGGAGAAGCAGCCATATGAATTGGAGTCACTTGCTCATGCAAATTATGTGTGCCTTCAGGAAGGCTCAAGTCAGATCTTTTACATATCATAGCCTCTCAGTGACAGAGTGATGTTTTGTATACCTAATTTTTTGCACCGGTGTACCAGGTTACACTGAATTCATGATGAATAGCTCAGTTTGTGTGAAAAATCGGTGGGCTACGACCAAGCTATTTTTATGCTGACTAGGATCCAATGGCAAATCAAAAGATATTTTCAGAAGTAGAATAGTTGTCTGCAAAGGGTGGAATCACTTTGCTCCAAAATTACAAAGGTCTGCCCCATTCTTCACTTACAGCAACCTGCCAGAAGTTCCATACAGCATTGCTCTGTGTTATCCTAGACCTGCTGAGTCATGTGGCTGAGGTAAGCTGAGCAGTTTGCATGGCAACCACGTATTATAGCAGTCTTCTCTTCATTTCACGTGAAGAAAACAAACCAAAACAAAAAATTCTTTTTTATGCCATTAAACTAGGATAAGAAGAAAGGGACTACTTTACTTCCTCGGGTGATTAATCTTGAATATCAAGGGGGGAATGTGTTGTTACTGCATAATGGAGACAAAGTGTGTGTCCAGAACCCAAGAGATCCTTTGAAAATCTGTCTAATATTTTCAGATCCTTTGTGAAAGCTAGATGGAGATGATTACCCAAACACAAGCAAAACTAAAAATGTCCCAGGGCCTTCAATAATTAAAGGTTTGTTAGTCTAGATTTTCCTGAGAAACAGGACCAATGAAATATATGTACCCTATATATCCCATTATATATAAATTAATACAATTATAACATAATGTAATATAAATATATATTTATAGAAATATAATTATGTATATATAAAGGGGTTTACTATAAGTAATTGGCTCATGAATTATGAAGTTGAGAAGTCCCATGACCTGTCATCTGCAAGCAAGAGGCCCAGGAAAGCCACACTTTTGGATGTGACAAATAAGTTTCTGGCCTTGATTATAGTGATGGTTTCATGGGTTTATACTTATCTCCAAACACATCAAATTATATACATTAAATATGCATATCTATTTGTATGCCAATCATACCTCAATAAAGTGGTTAAAAAATAAACTCCACTCCAAGTTCAAAGGCTTGAGAACCAGGAGCACCAATGATGGCGTAAGGCGCAGTACCAGAGCGGGAAAAGACTGATGTTTCAGCTCGAGGAATCAGGCAGAGAGTTAGCATTCAACATTCCTCCACCCTTTTGTTTTTTTCATGTCAATGAGTCAAATGATGGCTACCACATTAGGGAGGACAACATCCTTTACTCTGCCAACTAATTTAAATGCTACCTCTTCCAGAAAGAACCTCACAGACACATCCAAAAATAATCTTTAACCAGATATCTGGGCATCCTTTGGTTCAGTCAAGTACACCCATAAAATTAATGCTCAAAGAAAGTTTAGGTCATTCCAGCATCTAAGGGAACACAAAAACTGAGGTGCTTGTTGAAAGCCAAGGGGATATGGAGTAGGGAGTAGAAGATATGAGTGATAAATCAAAGTTACAGCCATATATGGTAGGCAGAATTCTAAGATAGCCACTTGGTCTCACCGCCTGCTGCTGCCCTTTGAGTATGGGAGGGACTGTAAATATGGTGGATTTCAGTTGTACAGAGACCAAGCTGGTAAAATATGTTGGCGGCATCTAAGACCTGAGAGTGATCCCCTAGACAATAGCCAACAAGAAAGTGGAGACCTCAACCATACAATCACATGGAAATAAATACTGTCAACACCGACATAAATTTGAAACAGGACCCAGAACTACAGAAAGGAGTGCAGCTTGGCTGGCATCTTGATGTTAATCCTGTAAGATCCTGGGCAGAGAAACCAGTTATGCTATGCCCAATATCTGAATGACAAGACTGTGAGATAATAAATGGGTATTGCTTTAAATCCCTAACTTTGTTGTAATTTGTTATGCAGCAATAGAAAATTAATACACAATATGACCAGTTATGGAAGTGAAAGCAGTAGCATTTGCTTGTCTTCACTGTATTTATATGAGTATATTCATAGGTGTGTGTTTATTATTTTCTACTTCCTCACTCCTATTATGTAATGAATGTTAATATTCTCTCTATTAAGTTGCCAGATATCAAAGACAGAGTGAATCAGTTTCAGAAGGAGTAAACATCACACAATAGTGGTTAAAGTAACATGTGGGCCACACATGTATTTATTTAACATGTATTTACTTAACAAGGTATAGAGAAATCCTGTTAGGTGGAGACAAGTTTTTATATTCCTTCATGTGGGACTTAAATACGGCTACTAAATGAAGTGTACATGAATGACAAATTGAAAAATGGTAGTCTGTAGTGGATGTTGCTAATCAACATAATTGGAGCTGGGAAACACATTTCTCAAAACCTTCCTCCCTTTAAGGCTTGGGGTCAGAGTTGGCCACAAGAGGAATGTGAGTAATATATGGAAGGTAGAAGTGAGGAATACTTACTAGTATCAAAATGTAGTGATGATATGCAATGGACAGATGCAGATTCACCTAGCTGGTCCTAGTTTACCTTCTCTTTTCTGCTCATCCAGCTTATCTTCCCAACCATGTCCCTGCTGATAAACAGCATCCCGAGAGCCTAACCAGATGCTTGAGTGCAGATCACAGACATTTTAACTTTATAGAGGTAACCATTCCCCATAGACATCACTTTGAGCTCCCACTTCAATCTCACTCAGGTGATCAGACATGTTTTGCTTGTCAAATTTCCTTGCAAGCCCTGAGTTGATTTCCTGTGAGCCAGTTATTCACCCTTTCCCTGATACTATAACATCCTTTCCATACTTTCACACCCCCAGCAACTTCCATATTTGTGTAAGATCTAATTGAGGCAGGAGATAGATAGGTTGCAGGTTAGACATTTACAACTGGCCTTCTGTTTACATTTCATTGGGGAGGAAAAAGTGTGCTTCAGGCTGGCCACTTACAACTAGCCTCCTGTTTGCCTTTCCTGAGACATGAGATAAGTGGGCTTCAGGTTAGACATTTAAAATCAGCCTCCTGTTTGCCCTCCAAAATGGAAGCAATGACAGAGACAGGGTAAATATCCAAGCTTTGTCTCTTGTGGATGCCGTAAGATAACAGTCATGGCAAGAACAAAGAGGGGCAAAATCTTGTTTGAGTAAAGGATCAAGAGATCTCCGCTCCCCATCTCCTTGGGGCAAGGGAGGCACTACACATACACAGAAAGGCTCCTTGGGGGTCAACAGTCAGGGGACAACCCCAGGCCATAATGAGTTTTGCTTCCCCCAGACGCCTTTGCATCAAGATCCATCTTGGTTGAGAGGTGCGTGCACACCTAAGGGGAGGGTCCTGAGATAAATTAGCCAGGGGGGACCAAGCAAGATGATCTGCCAGAAGGAAGGGAAAGACCCGGAGAGCAGCTCCCTTATAAAGGACTTAAACTTCCCAAAGGCACAACTCTCTCTCTGAGTTCACCCGTGCGTCTTTCCACATGCTCTTTGCTTTTCCAATAAACTTTTTACTTTTTTCTTTACCTTCTGCCTCCTTGCCTGAATTCTCTCTTGACAAGGCAGGCAAGAACTGGGGGATTAGGCCCTAGCTGCTGGCCTCTGTGGTCTAGCAGTTAGGACTCCTGGTCTGGGAACTAAACCCTTGCTTCCAGCTACTGCTCTCTGGGGCTTGTTGCAAGCTGCCTCTTACTGCTCCATGCATCTGAAATCATATTTACTGTAAGAAATTTCTTACTGTTATAACAATTGTAGGACCTCTGCTTCTCTGATTGAACCATGACTTACACAGAGTGTCATTAGAAGGGGCTTATTTAAATACTTTCACTATCTCATAATGGACGAAACAATGGAATTTCAAATGAACAAGTGGCAGGAGTTAACAAAGAATTTTAAAGAGATAACATTCCATTTTAAACCATACAAAGTGCTGCCCTGTACTATAAATACCCAAATTCATTGCTCTAATTCTTCAGTAAAATGTTGCCTCCCTTGTGTTTGTGGTCATTTAAGAAAATAAAAGAATTGCAGTGTTAGCTAGCAGTGAAATATGCACAAAAGGAAAAAAAAATGTGAAAGAGAAGAAATAAACACAGAAAATGCTTCAGAAATATTAGTCTCAAGCCAACAGAAACTAGGAGAAACATTGAAATGCCCCCACTTTTCAAAGGTCAGCCACAAACATTTCATGATAGCCTTACCATATTTTACTTTGCATTACAGTTATTTGTGAATATCCCATATCTGTCTAACTAAATAGCCAGCTTTTATATGCCTCAAAGAAAGAATGTGCCATACATATTTTTCTATTGGCTAACTGTCCCTCCTACTCCTCTACATCACACCCAGTATCTAAAGCAGTATCTTGCACAGAGTAGCTCAAGTGAACAAACATTGCCTTTGCTGGTAACATACTTCCATGGATACCTACTCCTCTCCTGTTCCACAGAGTCCTTCTGGGTCTATCAATAACTTGATTCTCTCTTTCTTGTTATATGGCTTGTGTGTGTGTGTGTGCGTGTGCGTGTGTGTGTGTGTGAGAGAGAGAGAGAGAGAAATCCAAGGAAATTTACTAATAGAAAGTTTTATTTTTGGCTTTAGGAATGATTTAAGAAAAGGCATATGACCCAAGCAAAGCTAATTAGACGTTTTTCTATGGAAGTGGTATATGACCATTTAATAAAAAGTAGTATTCTTTTCCAATAGTGGATTTAGATTTGGAGCAAATAAGTTATTATGAAAGACAGAGGCAGAGACAACAAAGCGATGCTATAACATAATTTGGAACACTTTGCCTTTCAGTATTCTACTCTCAATTTTCACATCTCTGTGAGTTAGTAAATTGTCTTTTGTTTAAGTTAATTTATATTTTCTAACTTGAATCAAGTAACAGTGTTACTCAGAAATGGGAAGTTACCAGTGATGGATCTTAAAATACAGAATTGACCGGATGAATTTGGGTTGACAAGTTAGCAGTTTTTATTTGTGAAACATTGTATTAGAATTCACACTATACATTCATAAAATATAAAGATTTATGTGGCTTCTTGTAAAATTAGTCTTGAACTCTTGGCTATCTCTTTTCACCTACAATTAAATGTTTAAAGAAGTTTCAAGCTCCTTTTAGACGAACCCACTCTAAAAAAGAGAAGGAAGCGATGTGATGCTGCTTTTGAAATATGGCACATGTTCTGCCTACAATCAAAGAACTAAAATTACCAAAATTTTTTAAAGATAATCATATCCTTACAGAACTGTGAGTATGTATTTTTGGAAAAATTCAGCATGAAGAAGGGAAGCAGAGGAATACAAGATTGGGACACAGGATGAAAAAAAGAAATGTTAAGTTTAATACCCAAACTGGTTCCATTATTGAAGTAGGGGAAATATTAGGTCTATCTTACTGCTTTAGCCTATACTCAGATAAAATCTATTAGGCTGTGGGCTTAGGACATGGACGGCACATAAAGACTTGTTTCTAAGGGACAGAAATCTTACCGTTGGTGTCCAAATTCAAGATTTGCGGCTCCACTCAATTTGACTTTGGTTACAATTCCTGAAATAAGCAAAAACAAAGCTGGCCACAGGCTTTCTGTAGTTTTCTAGAGATATGTTACCAGAGGAAGGCTTGTACATGGGTGATATTAATGTCCAGTCCTTAAATCATCCAACCCTCCTTAATAGTACATTTAGGCAGTAGACAGCAAACTCTGCATACCTGGTTGAAGAGAAACCACCCCCTTCTGCTTATCCAGATTGGTCCATGGAACAGCATAGACAAGATTTCTCAATTAGCCATATTGAGAAATCTAATAGGAGGACTTTCAGTATGTAGAAAGGAAAGCCTTATTGAACCTGGCTCACAGACAATGGTGTATGCTAAAAAATATTAAATGCTTTATGTTATTCTTTTTCCTCCTTAATCTATTGTTTTTCCACCTTTGAATACTGAATGGAGATCATAGTTAAATTCTTCATTTAGTCAATAGATTGCAGAATACTGAAAAGGAATCACCACAGAATTAGATGTGTATCTTGGACTCACCTTGTTATCAACTATTATCACCCTGGAATGAGGTATTTGGGAATAATTTGGCTTGATTCTGTTGTGGAGACGACAGGCTCTGTTTCTAGTCCATGTTGGAAAGTTATATCATGGTAAATTGAATGTGTTGGAATAAGGGTATAGTGAGTGAAGAATAACAAAGGGATATAATATTCTGCACATACATCTCTGACCGTTAAAGCTGTCTTATATATCCTGAAGAAAGATTATACATGAAGACTTGATTTAGGACAAACTATGCAGAACTGATATATGGTCAAATGTTCATAATTACAGTAGTCAAGCCCCCGAATACAGCTCTATTTGAAGGCAGATCATCCTTGGAAAACTTTGAGATAAGCCAATAAATTTTACTTGCTAAAAGTATTTTTCCCTCCTCATATTTAAATATATTGTTGTATGGACAAATTGCAAAATATTCTTAATAGATAGAGCAGATGTGGATATGGCTATACATACTGGCTCATAAATAAGGAATCCAGTGAGAGTACTTTATCTTGCAATAGCTGATATGACATTGGTTGGTCTACTTTTGTGAAAGGGTCGAGTGCACTTTCTGCTTACTGAATAATCAAAAGCAATTGCCGTAATCAGAAAAATGGATTACAGTATTTGGCCTGTCCTCAGGGACATGCTCATCCTGAAAATCTTGACTAATATAATATAAATATAAACAAAATTTAAGAATAGTTTTCTTACTATGGAGTGTACTAAATTCTACAAGAGCCCTTCATTGAAGCTATACTTTTCATAGATGAATAAATCCACTCAATTCTAAATAAAGAACTAGCTGAAGAAAATATTTCTCATTTCCATAAGAAGCTTAAAAATGAGAACCACTCACTGTGAAATGACCTAAAACGTAAATGGAGAGCCTAGACATAGGATATCAGAGGCAAGCAGAAAAGTATACTGGCACCATTTAAGGGAGGAAGTTGGGAAGCAAAGCCCAAGAGCGATGCCTGTGAAGATTTTAGCTGAGGAGAACATGTATCTTTCCTCAGTGACATAAAAATTTGTGTACTTATACTCAGTAATTAACAAGTGGAGCTTTATTTTTATAATGAACAAATTTTTAACTGTAAACTTTGAAGAGATATTGTCTTCATAATTTTTACTTAAACATTTTCAGACGGAGATAGAAAACAATTTTGGAGATTTATTTTAATTTATAAGTTAAAGTAAGTTATTGAGTTTAGTTTACCAGTTAACTAGATTTTATCTTTTGTTTTATATATATATGTAATTATTTATATATATTGATATATTTTGTAGCTAATCAGCTACTCACACCCTACTACTATCACTACTTCATATTAGATGAGTTCTCACATTTATTTACTATAAAGATTATTATCTTAAAAATCCTAGGGATTGGGTATATTTACTATTCCTACCAGATACATAAAACTGAAGCCTAAGAGAAGGTAAACAATAATGGGAGAAAATTCTCCATTAGAGAATTGTATATCTTATGAGTAGAGGTACTAACATATTGTTTCCAACTATATTTGCCTTGGAAAACAGAGACAGTATTTCCCACTGGAGTAGAGGGCAGTTGTCTTTGCTGTTCAGTACAATAAATATAATGTGTCCCTCTGGGGAAAGTTTGGCCAGGTTGATTGGAGCTCAATATAAAAGCAGAATTCTTAAAGTTTGACTTTCTTTGGCTTAGATGCAAATCTACTAGGTGTGGTGATGCATGCATCTAAGCCCACTTGTGTCTCACCAAGGGGCTGGGAGACATGGAAAACTGGTGGAAGCATGGAAAAATGATGCAATCATGAGGGCCATTATGCTCTCTGTACCAGAAGATGTAAAGTCCTTTTTCTCCAACCAGGAATCTTACATCTTCTGCTGGTACTGTGGCAAGCTAACTTGTTAGTTAGAAAGTAGGCAAGATCCCAGGCCATTCATAACTCTTGTCAAGCAAGCAAATATGCTTAAGAATACCCAGAGAGTCATCAAGAGAGTCAAGTTTTACAACCAGAAATAACTGTTTCTGGATCTCTTTTTTATTTAGCAACAGATGAATGGATAAAGAAGATGTGGTACATATATACAGCGGAATATTACTCAGCCATAAAAAGGAATGAAATTGGGTCATTTGTAGAGACGTGGATGGATCTAGAGACTGTCATACAGAGTGAAGTAAGTCAGAAAGAAATAAAGAAATATCATATATTAATGCATATATGTGGAACCTAGAAAAATGGTACAGATGGACTGGTTTGCAGGGCAGAAATTGAGACACAGATGTAGAGAACAAATGTATGGACACCAAGGGGGGAAAGTGGCGGGTGGGGGGTGGTGGTGGTGTGATGAATTGGGATATTAGGATTGACATGTATACACTAATATGTATAAGATGGATAACTAGTAAAAACCTGCTGTATAATAAAATAAATAAAATAAAATTCAAAATTTCAACAAAAAATATCTAAATTAAATTATATTTCAAGAGCTAAAGGAAGGTATGAGAACATTGTGTAACCAAAGATAGCATCAATAAAATGATAGAAATTATAATGTTAAAAAAGAACAAAGTAAATTTCTGGAGGTGAAAATTTCAATAAATTAAATAAAATATTTAGTGGTGTGACTCAACTTCAAGTTTGGGAAAGCATAAGAAAGAAAAAATGAACTATAAGATGTGAAATTGAAGTATCCCATCTTAAGTGCAGAAAGTAAAAAGAATAAAGAAAAATGAACAGAGCCTCAGAGACATGTGGGCCTCTAACAAGTGTACCAACATTTGCATAATGGAGGTCCAGAGGATGGAAGAGAAAGGGGCAGACAGGATATTTGAGGAAATAATGGCTGAAAAACTATTAAACTACACATCAAAGAATCTCAATGAACTCCAAGTAGAATACCATCAAGGAAACGTAATAAACTGTTGAAAGACAAAGAAACAAAAACTTGCAAGAGAAAAGCAACTCATCACAAAAAAGCGATGTTCTATAGGATTTGCAGAAGATTTATCATCAGAAACCATGGAAGGCAGACAGCAGTAGAATGACGTATTAGCAGTGCTAGAAGGATAATAGTGTACATCAATAATTCAATGTCCAACCAAACTATTCTTCAAAATGAATAACAAAGACATGCCCAGATAAATAAAAACTGAGAAAATATATAGCTAGCAGACCATCCCTTCAGTATAAGAAATATTAAAAAGAGTTGTTAAGGCTGAAATGATAGTATACTAGACAAGAACTTGAATCCACGTAAAGAAACGAAGAGCACTGAGAAAGATAACTAAATAAAAGACTGTATAAATATATTTCTCTTTGCAAATATTTTTTCTTCTGATTGAACAGACAACTGCATGAACAAATAAGTGTAAACATGTGTTGTTGGGCACATGACACATAAAGATATGAGTTCTATGACAATGACAGCACAAAGGAAGAAATGAAGCTATATGGGAGCAAAGTTTTGTATACTACCGAATTAAATTCATAATAACCAAAACTATATTGTTATAAGTTAATACGGTAATTGTCATCCTTAGGACAACCACTGAAAGAATTCTAAAAGCTATCATTGTAAAAAAAGACAAAGGAATTAAAACAGGACAGTAGGAAATATCTTTTAACAAAGAAAACAGACAGTCAAAGAAAAATTGAGGAACAAACAGGACATAAGATAAGTGGAAAACAAATATCAAAGTGTCAGACATAAATCCTAAATACAACATACAGAAAATTATGAGATACAGCAAAAGCAGTACCAAGAGGGAATTTATAAAACAAAAAATATTTCAAATCAATAAACCTAACCTTCTATCTTAAGAATTCAAAAAAGAATAGCATCCCAAACAGAAAGTACATAGAAAGAAGAAAATTATAAATATGAGTGCAAATGAATGAAATAGAGAATAGAAAACAATACAGAAAATCAAAGATACTAAGAACTGATTCTTTGAATAGATTAACAAATTTGACAAACCTTTACCTAGACTGAGGTAAACAACAGGTAAAACAAGAGGTAAACAAGAGGTAAAACCATTAAATCATTAAAATGAGAAATGAAGAAGGGAACTTAACTACAACCTTATGGAAATAAATAGGATCATAGGGTATAATATGAACAACTGTAAATCAACAAATTAGATAACATAGAATAAACAGACAAATTTCTAGAAATATACAAGCTGCTGAAACGCACTCAAGGAAAAATAGAAAATCTGAATTGATTTGTGATAATTAAAGACATTCAATCAATAATCATAAACTTGCCACAAAGAAGCACCCAGGAACAGATGACATTTCTGGTAAATTCTACCAAACATTTAAACAACTAACAATTTTTCACAATCTATGAAACAAGTATTACCCCAATACCAAAACTATTTAAAAAATATTACAACAAAAAAATGCAGTCAATATTATGTATAAATATAGGTGTAAAAATCTGTAACAATTTCGTTGCAAATTGAATACAGGAACATATAAGGCTAATTATATACCATGACTAAATGGGACTTGTCCCAGTAAGGTATAGGTTGTCTAACATACAAAAATCAGCAGAGGATTCAGGGAAGATGGCAGAGTAGGAAGCACCAGGAATCTATTCCCACCTAAACAACAATGCACTGGCAGAATCTTTCTGATGTAATGATGGAACTGTTTTGGAACTGTGGAGTCTATTGAAGTCTTGGAACTTCCAGGAGAAGGATTGGACAGTACTATGTGGTTAATTTAGATCAAGTTCAGCTCCTAACATTGTAGCAGTTTTCCCTCATCCATCTCTCAGCTTACACACAGTTTGTGGGAGCCAAGGTGGGCAAAAAAGACCGTGCCCTCCAAATATCAGGGATCTGTTCTCTGATTGTTCATTGCAGCTTCTGATCACAGAGGTGCAGACAAATACGTGGGCAGTAATCTGATGCATTTTCCCCCATGGTTGGAAACTCCTTCTCCATCTGAAGTGACTACCAGGAAATTCAAAGCCAGGCATCCTACCTGCTCACTTTGTTTTTCTCTTCTCTTCCTTTTGGGAGCCAGAATTAAGACTAAGACATTCAAAAGCAAAGGCATGTAAGGGGATAATTATACAATGGCAACAAATGCCAGGGAAGAGGCTCATAAAAGACCTGAGAAAAACTTAAGTTTATACTTCAGGTTGACCCTTAGCACATTTATTGTTTCTAGATTTTTTGATGATGGCCATTCTGACCGGTGTGAGATGATATCTCATTGTAGTTTTGATTTGCATTTCTCTAATGATTAATGATGTTGAGCATTCTTTCATGTGTCTGTTGGCAATCTGTATATCTTCTTTGGAGAAATGTCTATTTAGGTCTTCTGCCCATTTTTGGATTGGGTTGTTCGTTTTTTTGTTATTGAGCTGCGTGAGCTGCTTGTAAATCTTGGAGATTAATCCTTTGTCAGTTGCTTCATTTGCAAATATTTTCTCCCATTCTGAGGGTTGTCTTTTGGTCTTGTTTATGGTTTCCTTTGCTGTGCAAAAGCTTTTAAGTTTCATTAGGTCCCATTTGTTTATTTGTGTTCTTATTTCCATTTCTCTGGGAGCTGGGTCAAAAAGAATCTTGCTGTGATGTATGTCATAGAGTGTTCTGCCTATGTTTTCCTCTAAGAGTTTGATAGTGTCTGGTCTTACATTTAGGTCTTTAATCCATTTTGAGTTTATTTTTGTGCATGGTGTCAGGGAGTGTTCTAATTTCATACTTTTACATGTATCTGTCCAATTTTCCCAGCACCACTTATTGAAGAGGCTGTCTTTTCTCCACTGTATATGCTTGCCTCCTTTATCAAAGATAAGGTGACCATATGTGTGTGGGTTTATCTCTGGGCTTTCTATCCTGTTCCATTGATCTATGTTTCTGTTTTTGTGCCAGTACCAAACTGTCTTGATTACTGTAGCTTTGTAATATAGTCTGAAGTCAGGGAGCCTGATTCCCCCAGCTCCATTTTTCGTTCTCAAGATTGCTTTGGCTATTCGGGGTCTTTTGTGTTTCCATACAAATTGTGAAATTTTTTGTTCTAGTTCTGTGAAAAATGCCAGTGGTAGTTTGATAGGGATTGCATTGAATCTGTAGATTGCTTTGGGTAGTAGAGTCATTTTCACAATGTTGATTCTTCCAATCCAGGAACATGGTATATCTCTCCATCTATTTGTATCATCTTTAATTTCTTTCATCAGTGTCTTATAATTTTCTGCATACAGGTCTTTTGTCTCCTTAGGTAGGTTTATTCCTAGATATTTTATTCTTTTTGTTGCAATGGTAAACGGGAGTGTTTTCTTAATTTCACTTTCAGATTTTTCGTCATTAGTGTATAGAAATGCAAGAGATTTCTGTGCATTAATTTTGTATCCTGCTACTTTACCAAATTCATTGATTAGCTCTAGGAGTTTTCTGGTAGCATCTTTAGGATTCTCTATGTATAGTATCATGTCATCTGCAAATAGTGACAGCTTTACTTCTTCTTTTCCGATTTGGATTCCTTTTATTTCTTTGTCTTCTCTGATTGCTGTGGCTAACACTTCCAAAACTATGTTGAATAATAGTGGTGAGAGTGGGCAACCTTGTCTTGTTCCTGATCTTATTGGAAATGGTTTCAGTTTTTCACCAAATTCTTTAAACTGTTTATTTCTGGTAGAACTTTGCAATCAGTTCTACTTTTTTTTTCTTTAATGGAAGATCAAAGGATTAAGAAGAACAAGACAATTTTGTAGAAGATAAAGGCACAAGATATTAGGACTTACCACAAAGCAGTGGTGAGTAATACTATGTAGTTTTGTAACAGAATAGACCAAGTAAGACCAATGGAGCAAAATAGACAGCACAGAATACAACATCTGCATAAATGAAACTTGATATGGCAGTGATGGCATTACAAATCAGTGGAGATGGGAGGGCCCATTCAAGGAACACTGCTGCAGCAACTGATTTTCCATAATAAAAATATATATATATAATTAATTTCGTCTCATCATAGAAAATAATTTCAGATGATGAAATATATCACTGTAAAAGTCAAAACATTAAATTTTGAGAAGAAAATATGTGTAAATATTCTCATCTTGGAATAAGAAAGAATTTCTGAAACATACCACAGAGACAAATGGCTCCATATGAACCATAGCTGCCATTTCCCTTCTGACATCAACTCCTAAGAGTCTCCTAATAGTCTCCCCTTTGCTCATTTTGCTCCAGCCACGTTTACTTCCATAGTGTTCCTCAAATACATAGTGATTTGCATGATTGATGCTTTGTCTTTATCAAATCTTGGATCAAATGTCACCATTTCAACAAGACCTAAACAGGTTACCCTTTTTAAAATTGCAACTGCCCTTAACTTTTACTTCAGAAATGCTGATCCTTCTACCCTAGACTATTTTTAACTTATCCTTGTAGAATTTATAACTTCCTAACATGCTATGTAATAACACTTATGATGTGATTTTTAAAAATTTCAGTTTATCTCTCTTACTGTAATATAAGCTCCAAGAGAGCAAAGATCTTTGTTTTCTTCAACTAATGTACCCCAGACAACCAGAGCTGTGAGTAACAAATATTAAGATCAATAAAATTTTCCAATTGCATTAACCTTTTTTAAGTCTTTTGCCTGCATTTCTTTTCTGTTGTGTTAATAAATTATCAGTCATAACAGCATGCCGATATTCTTTCATATTTTTGGAAAGGCTATACAGTCTTGCTTTTCAGATTTATATATTAAATTCCCTGGAATTCATTTTTATGACTTAGATTTTATCTAAAAGTCTCCATCTCTGCATAACCTAGCATATTAGGCACCTAGTAAGCATTTTGCTAAATGACTGTGTGATTGAATGAAAGAAGTCTCAAGATTTTTATGACTACTGTTGTGCTTTTACAACATTAGCTTATTCAAAAAAAATTTACATTTGAAAATCTCTGTGTCTCAGACTATGGGACACTTATTTTTATATTTTGTTTTTAAAAGGGACAGGTTTTTCCTTCACAAAATGATATAAATGTCAAATGAAATTTTTCATTATTTTTGCTGTCATCTCATCCAAGAATTTAAGAATAGTATATTAATGGATGCTATAGATTTACCTAGTGTGCCCCTTGGAGTAATTTGATTTTAACAGAAGGATAGGCATATATAAAATATAGTAGAAATTTCCCTAGAGAGACTTTAAAACTGACCTTTCATGAAAATAATTTAGAATTCCATTTTATCATCTTACTGGTACAGCTCCTTGTAATTCCAAAATTAAATTAAAGCTTATTTGTAGACTTAATACTGGTTACAACAGAAGAAATATGTAAATAAAGGTAATTCATTTAAAAGTATAAGAGTTTTACCAATAAAATTCAATGTTCCAAAACTGTCTCTATCAATGATAGCATTGGGACAAGTGGACAGCCATTGCAGATGACTATTTTGAACAAATTCACAATATTTGGATGACAAATTCTTGTACAGTTTTTAAAATTCAACTTGTTAATTTATAGTTACAATTTAGATATATCTTTCTCTAAGAATTTTACTATCTCTTTTCATCCAAGATGATATTGTTATGATTTGGGCCCAAGTGCTAGTACACCCCAAGTTCACCAGTAAGCAAAAGACAGCTGCCACTGTGAGTTTAATATAATTTGTATCTTTCCAAGAGGGAGTTCTTGAACAGCACACTCAATACAAGGTCAGCAAAATGCTTCTGAGGTTCACAGTTCGTTGGGGAAATCAGCAGACGGGCTGGCTGCAGCTGGAACATATGCTAATCACCCTGGCTTCAGTTGCAATTTCTGCCATGAGATATCTTAGGGTTGCCATTATTAAAAATGCATCAGCCTCAAGTAGTCACCTTCTAGCTCTTAGATACTAAAGGCCATGCCAGCAATTTAGAGGAAGTTGATGTCAAAAGTAGTGTGATAGGTCAACTGGCAAAGCGAGTTTTATGAGGGTCTTGCATCCAATGTAGGCAATAAGGTCTAGGCTACTTTGCTTTTATTGCTTGTATTTATCAGAAGTCCCACATCACTTCCATGAATATAGCATAAACTCATTTTTATCATGCTGCTTAAGTATAAATTCCCAGGGTATGTTATCTGCTGTAGCCAGTGTCTTGAATAAAGATTGCTCACAGTATTTATTTAGTTGTTTTTCTGACCCTGCATGTTATGATATGCCCACAATGGATACTGTATAAGTGAATTTATAATTATTAAATATAAATACTATAGTAACCTTTCTACATTCATTTCTTGCAAGTGTTAGTCACATGTGTAAGAGACAAGGAACAGGATGATGCAATATATTTTGTTTCTTAATTACGATAAGATGGCTTCAGAGAAATGGTTGTCAAATAGAGGAACTTGGATTCTTTATGTTAAATAACCTATGCTCTCCCTCATTTCTATCATTTGCATTGGCTATACCTTTGTAATGGAAGAGCACTTTCCCAGTAAAATTAAAAGTCTTAATTTCTAACAAGATTGATGAATTTCTTGCAGGGTAAGACCACAGAGTAAGTACTAACTGTCCTAATAAATTACAAAGTACCCATGGGATGATACTGTAATTTTTACTTTATTTTTTATATTGACACAATGTAGAACCTTCCCAATCAGGGCTTTGAATGTATCACAATTTTTATATGAAAATAATTACAAACACAATTAGAGAATAAAGACGTGTTAGCACTGTGCCTAGTATCAATTAAATATTTGATTGTTGAATGAAAAAGGAATGTAGTCTTCCCAGTCATCTTGGTTGCTAAAGCATGTGAAGCCAGCGTAAATTTTCCTCGAAGGCATGTGCTGACATCAACAGCAAAGCCACTGAAAAATTGTAAGTTCTTTCTTCTGAGTGGACAGTGTTTCCATTTGTTTTGAAAGTTTTATTTTGCTCTTGATAAAACTTTGGCTTTTAAAAGGACAGTGCAAGTAACACTTAAAACAAGAAAATTCAGAGCAACTAAATTGAGATTTAGCTTATACTTTCTATCACCTGAGAAAATTTGTTGCAGATGGAGGGTCTTGGCTTGTATGTTGAAGACTGCCCAGGTGTCCTGGGATGTGAGCCCAGCAGCTCTGAGAGTCCAAGCAGTACATGCAGTGCCTCGGGGAGGACTAGGCAATCAGTGACCCCTTGGAGGTTGTGGACTAAGCAACAAAAATCTTCTAGTTATATATGAATCAAATAGGTTACTGCTCCTCAGATCCACTGCAGGAAAAAAAAAAAAGTGCATGGAATTTCATTCCCACAAAATTACTGGTGCCTATAATTGTACTTTGTAGACGTGTGTCCCCATTTTGATAGCATATGGAAATTTTGCTCTAAATTTACCTGCATAGAAAGTCTAAGATCAAACGCACACTGTGTGATTTAGAAGTGGCTATTCTAGCAGCTATTTCAATTATGTCATAGAGTTTGAAGTTAGAACTACAGGAGTTCTATAGAACTGTGCTTCCTTTCCGGTGGGTGCAGATGGGTGACATATTCATTTTTGAGGATAAAGAGGATTTCATAGGATATTTTTGGCCAGGAAAAAAAAGGCTCTAGGTAAGAAGTTCAGGGTCTTCATTCTGGGAAATTTTATTTAACATATGGTCTTATGGCATTATGTTTTTCTGTTGTGTAAGCTTTTTCACTGAATATTGTGGGTATTTTCTAGCAGAATGAGAGGACAGTTGTTAGGTCACTAAGTTCAACCCAACTACATCTCAAAAAGAATATGCCATCTGTGCCAGCTAAAAAGAGGACACTATTGTAAATTGGGTTTTTCATTTCTTAAATCATGTGGATTTGTGCATGTGTGTATTGAGACATGTATGTGTGCAATATAAAATACAATATATATTTTAAAGAGCATACACATTTCTACATAGTTTTGTCAGATGCATTTAAACCTCATTTGCTATAAATTTAAGTATGCAAGTCAATACTTGTGGTGTAAGTAGCATTATCGTAAATCAATCTTTCTGGTCTTTAATTTGAGAAAAAGTGAAAAAGAAAAAGAATCGCTAAACAAAGATTCAAGACTTCTGGAAGATTTCAGTTTATGCTTTTGGTTTTCAGTTTTATGGTCTGATTTTGGTACTGTAATACGTCATTTAGGGGCCTTCTAACTAAATATTTCATATTCATTAAATGAAATGATATTTATAAATATTTAACACAAGCCATGATATAAGAAAAATGTTCAATGAATGTTTGCTCTTCCCATTCCTTTGTTTCATTTAGATCAAACTCTACTATGAACTTCCCTAACAATTCATATTCTAATACTGTATGCTTAGTCAAGTTTTAAGATTTCTTCCCATTTTAGATTATGGGTTTTACATAAAATAGTTTGGTTTACTTTTGATTGGGTGGAATGGAACATGTGTTCAGAGACTGCTTCCCTTTAGAGCTACTAAAAAAACCCTGGGGTATATTATTTATATGTATATATTTATGATATATATGTATATAAAATTTTAATATATGATAATCATTATCTCATATGTATAATATGATAATGATTATCATATAAATGAGATAATTTTATATGTAAATATGAGAATAGGAGATAGTGATAGATCTCTGGAGACATCTTTAAATTATGCATAATATATGTCATTATCTTCAGAATTTAAAGATGAGGCTACTGACAGTATAAATGAGTCTATTTGGTCAATGGAATTTCCACACATAATTCAAATGACAAATGCTTTTGATTAGGATAAAATACTTTGTGCAACATTGTTTTGAGAATGTGTAGATCTTTTCAAAATATTTGCAAAAAATCCAAAGCTTTTAATGTTCCCCAAGCAGGTCTCGTTTATGGTGTTCTCAAATTTATTTTGATGTATTATTCACATATAATTGTGTAACAGAAAAATATAGGCTTGAAGTCTAAGTTATAATCCCACTATGTTATAATCCTCTATGTCAGAGACTTATCACCAAATATTTCAATTTCCGATTTAGTCTATGATCTCTACAATGAACTGTACCCTATTTCAGGGCATTCTTGACTACCTTTATCTATCATTGTAGTCCCAGCACCTGGCATTACATTTGATGCATAGTAAATCATAAATGTTATTAGTGAATAATCAATTAATGAGTGGTCATGCCAATTTCTGAATCTTAGTTGTCTCAACCTGTATGATTGGTATACTGTTTTATTCATTTATTTATTTATTGGACACCCTGCAGCATGTGGGATCTTGGTTCCCCAACCAGGGATCGAACCTGTGCCCCCTGCAGTGGAAGCGTGAAGTCTTAACCACTGGACTGTCAGAGGAGTCCCCTGGTATACTATTTTAAAGCAGTATTTTAAATGATAAAGCTGTCTAGTATCAAACAGATATTTGATGTTTTTTGCTTTTAAACAATATATTAGTATCAACAATCATTTCCTAAGTTCAATGTATCCAAGTATTAGAGAAAAAAATTTCCTGACAAAAGTTAGCCTTTTTTCCAATGACATCTAAGCCCATGTAGTGTTAACTGCAAATAATAGTCTCCTTGAACACTGATTTAAGAGGGTAGAATGTTTCACACTTTATACACTTAATATTATTTTAATATCACTGTCATAAAGGAGCGGGCAAACTTACTGACTAGCCCTGGTAAAATGCAATTAGACACATAGAGCCTCATGGTGCAAGGGACAAATATCCAAAGGAATTTGTGTGATTTTGTGATTTGAAAGAAAAGCTAGTCAGTAAAAGACTGGAGTAACCTAATCTAGGGAAATAAAAGGCATAGACCATAGAAAGACTCCTCATCTCACCAAGTAACCACTGATTCCCATCTGAAAATGCCCCATTACTCAAAACAAAACATCTGGATATCATCAATGATTTTTAATATCAACTTTAAAATGCTTCCCAAGAGACTGCCCAGGTTAAAGGAGAATATTAGGATATTCTTCTTCCCAAATGGTCTTCTCTCTCTCACCTCTACCCACCCCTCTCAAAAGAGACAGGTAGGCAAGCTTCCCCGGAAGATGGAATTCACTGCAACGACACAAATCCCTAGAAAGATTAGAAGTAGGAAGAGGAAATTAAATTTTTTGTGTCAACTTTCTACTTATGAAAGAGGCCAAAGACAGGAAGGTGCCAATGAAATTACTGTGCAGGGAGATGTCACTACAGAAAAGTTGTTTATTAAAAGGAATCCGATGGGAATGTTAGAATTGTAGAATTACTGTAGGAATTATGTATTAACAATTTCTGTAAGTATTTGTTTTAGAGATTATAGAAGTAATATGTATTTAATGTGGGCAATTTGAAGAAAAATGTAGCTCAATTTTTACAGCATTTTAACTTTAATGTTTAATTTAATGTTAATTTAATTAATATTTTAATGTTTCCTTTCAACATTCTTTCTTTCAATATTTTAAGATCATTTGAAATATATGCCTCTTTCCTATTTAAAACATATATTTAAAACATTTACTTTGATATATCTCTTACATACAATTTTAAAGGCTCTGTAACATCCCAGAGTCTTTGGGAAAGCACACACTTGAGAGGTCTCTCTTCTCTATAAAATGGATTTTGTTCACCATAATTAATGTTCACTAAAAGAAAAACACACAACGTAAGAACTGTGAGTTTCAGTTTTACTCAGGGACTTTACTGAGAATTATAACCCAGGAAACAGTCTCTTGTTAGCTCTGAGAGAACTGCTCCAAGTAGGTAGGGAGAGAAGCCAGTATGTATATGATTTTTTGGCTAGGGAATACGTGCAGTCAAGCAAGCATTTCTATAAGAGGTTACTCTTAGTAACAAGAAACAGATATCTCAATGATTTTAATGCTTTTCTTTGTATGGGAAGATGCAAGAATCTGAGTTCATTAAAATTCTTCCTGAAATGTCCATTTAACTATCTAATGCCTGTTTTTCTGAAATGCAGAGTCCCTCATCCTGTTTTTAGTCCTGAATTTCTCACAGGGTGCACTGCTCGTCAGTGTCTAATGATTCAATCCTAATCACTGGGATATTGTGATTGTCATACTGGAGGTATGGGAATGCACATAAAAATAGCAAACCATTATAAAAATTTTTTGTAATCTTAAAAATTGCAGTTTTTTAAATAGGACATATTTCATGCTGTATATTTGGATGGTTTCACTAAGGTAAAACTATATTTAAAAAAAAACCTTAGAAAAAAAGTATGTTAAAAGAACTTGGTTAAGGAACAATAGAGAAAGGAATCTGTAACTTTTCAGGAAAAAATATTGGAAATGTATATGTCAAAAGGTAAATTGAAGTAGCATTGCATCGGTACCAGTCAGGGTTCTGTCTCCTTTTAACATATGACTTAATCCTCTAATCTTCAGCTATCTCTTCTGAAACAGTCAGTGACTGATTCTTTGTATATCAACTATTAATCTCTTTCCAGTATATGGTTGTCCTTTCCCCAGTGAGAGTTTTGAGGGAAATAGATTTTCATTCATGTACTCGACAAATTTGAAATGAATTTTTGTGTGAATCAGGTACTTTTATAGGAAGTAGAAATACAGAAAAATTAAATAGTACCTGAAGAAAAAAACTGGTTAGGAAGATATATAAACATTTAATTACATTACTGTATCTAAATGTTGAATGCTATTGTGTTCAGTTCACTACAATAATAGAGCATTAATAACACTACTTAGAAGAGTTGTGGATGGCTTCACAGAGGAAGGAGCATGCAAATTTGAATTTGAGTAATGATCCAAAATGACATTTTCCTTTTAATTCTCTGTTCAATCACAAAAAAATTAATGACAAAATAAAAACTTAGATGAAGCTGGTTTACCTTGCCATAAACACAAATGTGGAAGTGAAATGCATAGAGATTAAAGAAAAAGAATTGCAAATTTAAATCTCACAAGATGAACTTTGTACTCAATAGAAGGGCTTTTTCTCTTAAGAATAAAAACATTATATTTCATTTGTTATTATGTCTCTTTTTATTTAAAACAAGTAGTATTCAGATTATCATTGTTATATGTGATCAACTATAACAAGAACTTAAGTCAAAAACTTTAATGTGAAAATAGATTGAGGTACAATATGCGCTGCAAGAAAAAAAATAGAGTACTTTTTGTTAGTGTTTGCTTTTGCAATATAGATTTTTCTAGGACTTGTATATTCGCAATTCAAAACATCTGCAGGGATCTAAAATCAGAGCTCACGTTGCCATTATAAAACAAGTATACTTGACTCAGTGTCAACCCTTATTAGGAAAACACTATTTTCTCTGAGACAGGGAAATATGTTTGTAGGGCAGCGGCTTACAAGATTTTCCTTCCTGGACCCCTGAGTAATGATATAAGCTATTCTCACTGTCTCCTAGTCAGTTTTCCCACATTACTGAAAGGTAATATATAGCTGCTTCTGAGACTCTATGACTTGGAAACCCCTGAATACCAAATTACATGGTTTCATCACTTTACATTCGTAAAGAAAAATCTGCTATCAGCATGATCCCAGGAGTGGAACGTTCCAGTTAATCATATATTCTTGTGCTCTACTACTTTTTCATTCTCCAAATCAGTCTTTCAGATTCCCACCCCTTCCACAGATGCCCCTAGGCTATATTTCCAGATGTCAATGGTTAATATAAGAAAATCAGATTTTACATCCTCTGTATTCTTCATTCACTGACTCTATGACTCAGGTAATTAACCTAATGGCTGTGATTTTAGTTTTTTTTATTTGAAAAATGAGGATAGAAATGATATCTCTCTACCTCATCAGATCAATATATAGAGTATTACTGACAATGCAGAAGCCTCTTTTATGCCTAGTCATATATTATTATGGTCTTCATTTGCATTTCTCTGATATGCTTATCAGATTTTTAAATATCCTCTTTTTGTAAAGACTTGTTCAATATTTTTGCCAATTTTTGAGGTGACTGTCTCTTCTTATTAATTTTTGGAAGTTCCTTACATATTCTACATATGAGTCCTCTCTCTGATATAGGTATTGCAATATCTTTTCCCTTTATTTAACTGACCTTATATTCCCTTATTGGTGTGCTTTGATGATTATGCATTTAATTTTATAAAGGTCTATTTATTTATTTTTTCCTTTATTGTTAGTGCTTTCTGTATCCTGTCAGAGACATGTTACACCCACCCATCTCTGCAAGGTAATAAAGATGTTCTCGTATGGTACCAATCAAGGAACTGCTTTACTTCTTCCATTTATGTCTATAATCCATGCGGAATTTATTTCTGTGTATTGCATACTATATTTGATTTTTCCATGTAGATATTCAATTGATCTAGATATGTAAGACTGGTGTTTTTTCCTACTTCAATTGTTTTCATTAGTGAAGTCATCTTGTGCTATAGTTTTATTTGAGGAAAGGTTCTTAGTAATAGCCTAATTTTTGTAAATAGACACAGGATTTTTCAGATATTCCTATTTATTCTTGTATCAGGTTTTATAAGTTATATTCTTTCTAGATTAATTTTCACTTTATATGAGTTATTTTCTTTGTTAACATGAAGTTACTCTCCTTTTGGTTTCGTTCTTTTCTGTCTATGGTGATGTACCTTTTTATATTCTTTATATTGATAATATGTGTATTGCAGTTTGATTAGTCTATGGATGTATCATTTGTATTAATCTTTAAAATAAAAAAAATTTTAGCTTTTCATTTTTTCTATTAGTATTGATTTGATGTCAATTTCCTTTCTTTTATTTATATAGATTATTTTTTCAGCACTATCTTTAATGCATAAAATTCCTTCCCTGAATAAGCCTTATTGTCACAAGCTTGGATATATAATTTTTCATTTATATTCAGTTCAAAATATTTAATAAATTTCTCTGTGACTTATTTTTCACCCATGAATTAGGTAAAGACACATTACTTAATTTCCAAATATTCTGAGTTTTCAAATTATTCTTATTGATTCCCTGTTTAATTCTAGTATAATCAGACTACATATTCAGTATCAGTATAAAACTTTGAAATTAGTTGAGCAAAGTTTTGGTAATTGTTCCACAGTCACTTAAAAAGAATGCACATTCTACAGAATGTCCCATACTCTCTAAGCTATCAAATCCATGGTTAACTCCCATTTTTAATTGAAGATATTAACACCTTCCCTACTATCTTCATTGCCATCACTATTTAGAGTACCAATTCCCATATTTCCAGCGAACACCCTAACCTCTCAGTTTCTTTACCGCATACCAACACAATTCACCTCAGTCACCTACTTCCATGGTCTTACTCTAAGCCAGAGTTTCTCATCATCTTGCTGTGGTGGTGTGTATTTGTGTCATCATTAAGATACTGGTATATTCCTTTGGTCACAAAGGCAGCTATGTGGAACTATGAGGGCCACAGCCCAGAATCTTGCCACCCTTAGATGAAAGGAACCCTTTCTACAGTTATCTGCTGCTATGTTCTATATGTCAGTCTTGTTAATTTCATGGTTTAAGTTTTCTATATTCCAAAAGATAGTTTTCTATACTTGTTAATAAGGAACATTTGTTAAAATTATCAAGTGTAATTTTAGATTAGTTAAATTCATTCAGCTAATTTTTCTCAGTTTTTACTCTCTATATCTTAAAGCCATGTTATCAGACACCTGCAAATTTAATACTGCTTTGTCTTAGTTTTAATTTGACCCTTTTTTATAATTATGATTCCTTTTTATCTTTACTAATATTTATTGCCCCAAAGTTTATGACTTCCTATTTCAATATACAATACCAGCCTCCTTATAAATGGTATTTTTATAGTATATCTTTTTCCAGCCTACTATTATCAACTTTTTCTGAACTTGTATTTAAGGTGTAAGGATAATTGAGGTGGTCGTTTAAGGTTAATTGAGGTTAATATGTTGTTAGGAGTTGGGCTACAATGTTTACTGTAGCTGTAGCTCTAGGGTCCATGATTTTCCCTCTCCTTTTATTTGTGTCCTTCCCTAAGAACTCTTCTTAAAATAGAGAGCTTGTCTTATAGCGCTTTCATCTGCAATTTACAATTATTTTACTGGAGCTCTGGTGATGTCTTAGTAAGGTGTGGAGGAGGGGAAGCTTTTATAATCTTATGATTAAACTGAATTTTTTGGTGGGTGTTTGTCCTTGGGCTATATAGTGACCCCTTCACGAGTGTTTATTTTCTCCCCCTCTGTCTTTTATAAGAGATAGAAATATCTAGCATAGCTCTCATTGGGTACTTGCCCTTCCCTCCAGGTGAGATAAGACTCTCCTAAAGTCTTATCACTTAGAAAGTAAGTCTTTATTATAGAAAATCTCTTGAAGGTATTTCAAAATGGTTACTTTCATCTCATCCTGAGGGGATCTTTAGTGACTCCTCACTGTGAAAACTTGTTAGGTTCCTAGAATTAGAACCCATGGAAGTGTGCCTCCCCTGGAGTTTCTCACTCTCATGTTAGTCCATCCTCATTCATACTCTCCAGCAATTCTAGCGTTCCTACCAGTTAACAGCTCCAGGGACTTTTGCTCCAGATAAAAATATCTTGTCTGCTTTCTTGTATGCACCTCTCTCTCCAAATTTTGGAGTAGCAGTTTACTTCTACCTCCATGACTTGTAGCAAATATATGAACTGACACTGGCATTCCTTTCCAAGTCTTCCAGAGCAATCAACTATGAATTACATAAACCAGTCATTTGACTTCTCTGTTTGGTATTAATCTTCACTTCAAACATTTTCTACATTTACCCCAATAAAATATAAATTACATCTTTGAGAAGACTTAAAAATAGTTAATGCCTTGTCACAGAAGTGAAGACAACTTTAGGAGAAAGAGCTTACATTATAGTTTATGAAATTTATATGTGACTTCTCCAAAATGAAGAAAAAGGAAAGGAAATATATATTATGGAAATATCAGCCTTTGAGAGGATGTGAACAGGGCACACAGAACTAGTAAAGAGAAAAAAAGGAGAGGTAGAACCAACATACATCCAGTGAAAAAGTTGGGCTGTGGAAGTGCCAAGATTAATCACAGCCTGTGAAGTATCATCTAGATTCAAAATTATTTTTCAATATCATATTGTTATGTCTTAAATACATTCCCATTTTAAACTACTTAGAGATTCTCTTCTTGCATAAATCCTAACATGATTAGGTCCCAGAAATTATATATGGTTTGAAAGAGAGCATCTAAAAGAGAAAAAATTTTAATACTAGTTAACATGATTAAATATTAATACTGGTTAATACTTGTACTTAGCAGGAGCATTCCCATCTATTATATACTAGATATATAATATCTAATGACTAATAATATATATATTATTAGTCATTACATCCTACTTCAAGTATAGTTGACCCATGAACAACATGAGGGTTAGGGATGTCAACCCTCCTGCGATAAAAAATCTGCCACTAACTTATATTTGTCTGTCATTATATGTAGTTCCTCCTATCTGCAGTTCCACATCCACAGATTCAATCAACCATGGATTATGTGTTACTGCAGTATTTACTATTGAAAAAATTCCACCTATAAGTGCACCCGCCCAGTTCAGACCTGTGCTGTTCAAGGGCCAACTGTATCTTCACATAATTTGTATTCTTTTAAAATAAAAAAGGACAGAAAAATATCCCCTTGAAATATGTGCCAGATTATCTCAACCTCTGGACTCCTGTTTGAGGGTAGTACAAAAAATCAAAATTAATGGCTTGAACAGAGGAAGCCTAAAGAGCGTATCCAGGGCTGCATGGACTCCTGGATCAGACATTCATAGAGTTGATGGGAGCTGAATGACCCATGATACAGAGGAAGTTTTGCTTTTCATAGAGGATTCAGGTAAAGAGAAGAATATCCAAGGGCATTCAGCTGCAGATTCCTTTGAATCTCCAAAATGGAGGGACAGCTTCTTCCATGGGTACTTGGAAGAGTCTGCCTGAACTGACAGAATTTGATGGATCTGTGATGAGCCCGAATGGTAGCTGATTGCTTCTTCTTCCTGGGTTTGGAAGAGGGGGCAACGTATGTACCTGAGGAGATCAGAGAGCACAAAACTTCTCTAGACCTTTTGAAGAGGAATAAAGTTTTGTCAATTAATTTACCACCAGCCTACGTTGGTAGTAATTCTATTTCACTGCTTGCATTGCTTTCCCACTTTATGACAAACTATAAAGGCCTAATGTGTATAGGTATTAATGGATTTAAAACCATCATAAATATGTATACAACACATACATACACATATACATATGCACATATACAACTCAACAACCTAAGGGAGGAGATCCAAGTTGTATATCACAAAGAAATGTTTAATAAAGAAGTACTGATAGAGTGTCAAAATGAAAAAATAAATTAAATGTTATTTAAATAAAGCAAAAATAAATTCTGAAAAGAAAGGAAATTTGAATTTTTTAGGAAGTGGGGGAAAAAAACAAAGAATTGACCCTACTGATAACATAATTGAAGGCTTCAAACATCCAATAAAAAATTCAGAAAATAGAATAAACAATGAGATAACATAAGGAAAAAGATGAGACAGTTGGAAGAAAGATTCAAAGACATAATGTGAACAATACATGCTCCAAAAGGAAGAAAAATATGAGGATAACAAATTAAACAATTAAAATAAGAGAATTCCCTTTATCTAAGAAAAGGACCCAAGTTTTTACTTCTGTAAAAGTCATAATATGAAAGTGTTCAGCAGGGAAACTAAACATGTACAAACTCAGTCACATCATTTTGTAAGTAATTTAAATTATAGCTTTTTAATAAAATATAACTATAACAAAACTTTAATTTCTGTTATATTATTATAGCATGTTTCTGCATACATACCTAAATAAGGTATACCACAACTTACCATCACTGATTTCTTCAATATGAAGGAAGCCAGATGTAGTTGGGAAAATAACTGAAAGTTTTTAATGTACGAAATGTTTAAAGCATGCCACATATGTAAAGAATACAGTAACCAATGACAAACCTAGAGGATGAAACATTATTCATAAGTGGAAATGTTTGCTTCTTTATGGCAGTATTTCCCCCTCTCCTGCCAAGAGGTAATGACATAGCTGAAGGTAGTTTTTATAATCACATCTTTCTTTAATATATGTAGCTAAGTATCTAAGAAGAATCATATTTTGAAACTTTATAAAAAGGTAACATTACATATGCATAGGAGTTTAAAACTTTTTGCTGTTATAAACAACAGGGCTGGGAAAATTCTTAGACATATATTCATTTTTGTTTATTGAAGGATAGTTAACTTACACTGTAATATTAGTTTCAGATGTACAACATGGTGAATCAATATTTTTGTAGATAATATTCCATATAAATTTATTGTAAAATATTGGCTATATTCCCTGTGCTGTACATTACATCTTTGTAACTTATTATTTTATAACTAGTAGTTTGTACCTCTTAATCCCCTTCATCTATTTTGGCCCTCCCACTACCTCTTTCCCCTCTGGTAAACACTAGTTTGTTCTCTGTATCTGTAAGTCTGTTTCTGTTTCATTATATTTGTTCATTTGTTTTATTTTTTTAAATTGCTCATATTAGAGAAAACATACACTATTTGCCTTTCTCTGTCTCACTTGTTTCACTAAGTGTGATACCCTCCAGGTCCATCCTTGTCACAAACGGCAAAATTTTATTTTTGTGGCTGAGTAATATTCCATTGCATATGTATACCATATCTTCTTTATCTGTTCAAATGTTGATGGACACTTAGGTTGCTCCCATATCTTGGCTATTGTAAATAATACAGCCATGAACATTGGGGTATATATATCTTTTCAAATTATTTTTTATTTTCTTTGGGTAAGTACCCAGAAGACAAATTGATGGATCGTATGGTGGTTCTATTTTTAATTTTTTATATCTCATTGTGCTTTTGATTTGGATTTCCCAAATAATTTGTGATGTTGAACAGTTTTTCATATGCCTGTTGGCCATTTGTATGTCTTCTTTGAAAAAATGCCTATTCAGGTCCTCTGCCCAATTTTTAATCAGGCTTTTGGGGGTTTTGGGGATATTAAGTTGTATGCATACTTTATATATTTTGATATTAACCCTTTATCAGACATATTATTTGCAAACACATTCTGCCTTTTAGTAGCTTGCCTTTTCATTTCATTGATGGTTTCCTTCCCTGTGCAAAAGGTTTTAAGTTTGATTAGGTCCCATTTGCTTATTTTTGCTTTTGTTTCCCTTGATTGAGGAGATAGATCCAAAAAAATTATTTAAAAAACAAATATCAGAGAGCATACTGGTTTTACTGGTTATGTTTTCTTCTGGGACATTTATGGTTTCAGATCTTATGTTTAGGTCTTTAATCCATTTTGAGTTTATTTCTGTTTATGGTGTGAGGAAATGTTCTAATTTTATTTTTACTTTAGCTGTCCAGTTTTCCCAACAACACGTATTGGAGATTGTCTTTTCCCCATAGTATATTCTTCCCTCAAAAGTCATAGATTAATTGACCATATATGTCCAGGTTTATTTCAGGACTATCCATTCTGTTCCATTGATCTATGTGTTTGTTTTTGTGCCAGTACAATACTGTTTTGATTACAGTAGCTTTGAAGTATAGACTGAAGTCAGACAGCATGATACCTCCAGATTTGTTCTTTTTTCTCAAATAGCTTTGGCTATTTAGGGTTTTTTGTGGTTCCATACAAATTTGAGGATTATTGCTTCTATTTCTGTGAAAAATGTCATGGGTATTTTGAAAGGGATTACATTAAATATGTAGGTAGCTTTGGATTGTATGTGTCTTTTAACAATATTAATTCTTCCAACTCAAGACCATGGAATAGTCATTTGTTTGTATAATCTTCAATTTTCTTCATCAATGTTTCTTAGTTTTCAGAGTATAGGCATTTTACATCCTTGGTTAAATTTATTCCTAAATATTTTATTCTTTGTGAAGCAGTTGTAAAAGGGATTTTTTTTTGTTCTGATATTTTATTATTAGTGTATAGAAGCACAGATTTCTGTATATTAAATTTTGTATCCTATAGCTTTACTGGATTAATTTATTTGTTGTAGTAACTTTTAGTTATTAAGTTTAGTTATTAGTTATACAACATCTCTAGGATGTTGTATACATAATATCATGTCATCTGCAGATAGTGGCATTTTTACTTCTTCCCTTCCAATTTGTATGCCTTTTGTTTCTTTTTCTTGTCTGATATCTGTGGCTAGGAATTCCAATAGTATGTTAAATAAGTGACAAGAGTGGGCATTCTTGTCTTGTTTCTGATCTTAGGATGTTAGCTGTGGGTTTCTCATAAATGGCCTTTATTATGTTGAGAGATGTTCCCTCAATACCAACTTTGATGAGGGTTTTTATCATGAATAAATGTTTAACTTTGTCAATGTTTTTTCTGCATTTATTGAGATGATCATATGATTTTTATCCTCCATTTTGTTAATGTGATGTATCACACTGATTTGCAAATTTTAAACCATCCTTGCATCCCTGGAATAAATCCCACTTGATCTTGGTGGTATGATCCTTTCTATGCATTGTTGAATTCATATTGCTAATATTTTGTTGAGGAATGTGTATCTATGTTTATTGGCCAGCAATTTTCCATTGTTGTAGTGTCTTTCTCTGATCTTGGTATCAGGGTAATGGGACTCTGTAATTCCTGTGCCTGGATATCTGTTTCTTCTTCAGTTTGGGTATGTTTTCAGCTATAATTTTATCAAATACATATTCTGTCCCTTTCTTTCTCTCTCTTCTCCTTCTGGGACCCCTATAATGCAAATGTTAGTGTGCTTCCTGTCCCACAGGTCCCTTAAACTATCTTCATTTTTTTTCTTTGTTCCGCTCTGATTGGGGGATTTTCACTATTCTAAGTCACATGTGTTCTTCTGTATCACCTAATTTGTTGTCAATTCCTTCCAGTGTATTTTTCATTTCAGTTGCTGTATTCTTCAGCTCTAATTGGTTCTTTTTCATATATTCTAGTTCTTTGTTGAAGTTGTCACTGTGTTCCTTTATTCTTTTCCCAAGTTCAGTGAGAGTTTTTATTACTATCACTTTGCACTCTTTATTTATCTAAATAAAGATAAATTATTTATCTCTGTTTCCTTAGGGTTTTCCTGGGGTTTTATCTTGCTCTTTCGTTTGGAATATATTCCTCTGTCTTCTCATTTTATTAGACTTTCTCTGTTTGTCTCTATGAAATTAGGCAGAACAGTTACCTATCCCAGTCTTGTGTGGGAGCATCCCTATGCAGTCTATGTGGGCTCAGTGGCTTTGGTGGGAGAGCTGGATCTGAAGTGAGCAAAAGCCATGTCTTCCCCCTAGGTGCACTGGCAAATACTGTCTTGGTGAGAGATGGGCTGGAGACAGCTCTATCCTGGGGGCAGGTATGAGCTGGAGCTCCTCCCAGGCTCACTGATGGTTGCTGCCCTGTTAGGGGTTAGGGCCAGGGCCTGAGGGGCTGGATCAGGAGCCCTGAGGGAGTTGGGTTTCTCCCTGTAGTAATAGCAGTTTCCACTTTGGTTGCGAACAGGACCAGGTCCTGAATATTTAGAGCCCCACTTCTGAACTGGTTCTATTTCCTCCCTGGTACATGAGTGTGATGGTGATTAGGTTGAAGTTTCCTCCTTGGTTAGGGGTGGAGTTGGGGCCCAAGGGGCTGGAGCTGTACTTCTGAGCTGGCTTTTTTTCCTGGTGCATGAAATGGCAGTCTCCACCTTAATGGAGAGCAGTAGCAGGCTGGGGGTACACTGTGGTGGTCCTGGCAGGCTGGCCAGAGCACCAGGCAGTTTATAACCTGCTGTCTTCTGTGCTGAGACTGGGAGCAGGTAGTTTGCATGCTCCTCAAGAGCAGAATCTTGATTTCTTACAATCCTCTGGTAAACCCCACTGGTTTTCAAACCAATCAAGGGGGCTTGTCTTCCCAGTGCCAGGCCCCAGGTCTAGATGCCTAATATGGACTCATACCCCTTGTTTTTTTAGGGAGAATCCCAGAACCTGTGGTATCCCTTCCTCTCTGGGTCACTTGTTAGGGACGTGGGTCCTGACTATATTGCTTTACCTCTCCCTCAACACACTCCTTTTTGTTCTTTCTTTATAGCCTTGGTTGCAGGAAAGCCATTCTAATTATGCTAATCTTCAGGTCATTCTCAGCAAGAGTTGCTCTCTATGTAGTCACAGTTTTGATGTTTGAGGGGAAAGGTAAGCTCAGGGTCTTCTTACTCCATAATCTTGATTCTCTTTTAGACACATATGAGACATTTTTGCGCATATGAGACATTTTCTAGGCTAAATAATTTGGAGGGAAATTACTAATTCCAGGATATTAACATGTTCTTCTTTACTAAATATTGCGAAATTGCTTTTGTCTTTTCTTTTTCTTAATGGTTTGTGTTTTTAAAGACTTGATATTAGTAATTTTTGTATGTTTGGGAAAGATCTGATTCTAAGTTGATGATTTACCATTTTTATTTGGGGAGGAAAATTTTTAATGTTTATATAGTTAAACATATCTAATTTTTGTACGTCCAAGATAATAGTATATGACTATACAATTTTTAAAAAATTGATTTTCTTCTTACCACCTTGAAGGCATTGTTTTATTTTCTTCTGGCTTTTCTGGATACCGTTTTGAAGTTTACTTTACGTTTTAATACTGTATCATTGTAAGCAGGCTTTCCTTCTTTTGATTATCTTTAATGTCTTCTCTTTAAATTTTTATGGTCTGTCATTATGATGCTGAGGCATAGAATATTAAAATTTATACCTGAGTTGTACCAAACCAGAAGAACTTCAAGTTAATCGAGCTGGGAGTAGCTTGAGGTCCCTTGGATCAGGTAAGGAGTATATATTTAACCACAAGTGCACATGAGGGAAGGCCAGAATCAAGGTGCATAAACTAATTTTCTAATTTTGCTTTTTTTTTCTCTTGAGGAATGATTTATTTTAGTCTATGCTTATAATGAGGGTAAATGTATTTGTGGTTCCTAGTTTTATGTTAGAGTTCCACTTTTCTTCCTTTTACTCCTTTTACTTTCATGGCTGCTAAAAAACACTTCTATATATTTCAGAAATTTATAAATTTGCTTAGCATTGCCAGCATAATATCTTATTATCCTGCATCAATTTTTGTCCCTAGGGATTGTTTCTTACTTTCTTTTGACCAAAGTTATGATGTTAGAAAGATGGTTTGTTAGATTTTATTAGGCATTTCTTTGTGTTTTATATTAGAACAGTTCATAGTATTGCATTTTGCTGGACACAGAAGAATCTTTGCATTGTATTAATAATTTGTTTCTATACAATTATTTTAATTTTATTATAATAATTGTGTATTCACATGCAATTGTAAAATATAATATACAGTGTGAAAAACCTTTCCAGTTTCCATAAATGGTAACGATTTAGAAAATATAATGCAATATCACAATCATTGTATGACACTAATACATGCTTTTATTAATGTTCTAATTTCCCCAGTTTTGCTTGTTCTCCTGTGTATTTGTGTGCATGTGTGTTTAACTGTACATATTTTATTACCTGTGTTGGTTTGCGTATCTACCATCATAATTGAGATATATACACCTCCATTACCACAAACATCCTTCATGCTACCCTTTTATAAACACATTTTCTTCTCCCACCTCTCCCACTTTCTCCTGTACACAATTCTCTAATACCTGGCAACAACTTATTCGTCCTCCATTTCTAAATGTATTTTGTCTTTTCATCTCTCTCAACTGGTCTTACACAGTGCAAAAGTTTTAAATTAAAAAACAAATTATTGAGGTCCAATTCATCAATTATTTCTTTTATGGATCATGTTTTTGATGTCAAGTCAGAAAACGCTTTCCTAGTTCTAAATACAAAATAATTCTGTTTTATTCTGGAAGTTTTATACTTTTATGTTTTATATTTAATCTAGGATCCATTTGAATTAATTTTTGTATAAAGTGTGAGGTTTAGATAATGGCTTTATTTTTGCCCATGCATTTTGAATTGTTCCAGCACCATTTGTTGAAAAAACTAACCGTTCTCCTTTGAGTTCCTTTTTCACCTCTGTAAAAAATCATTCAAACATATTTGTGTGGTTCTATGTCTGAGTTCTCTATTCTGTTCCATTGAATTATGTATCTCCACCTCCACCAAATCCATGCATTCTTGATTACTGGAGGTATTTAATAAACCTGAACAAAGGGTAAAGGAATTCCTACCACTTTATTCTTCTTTGTCGAGATTTTAAAAATCTATTCTAGGTCTTATGCCATTCTATATAACTTTAAAATAAGCCTGTCTATGTCCATAAAAATCCTTCTGGGATTTTAATAAGAATTTTATTTGTTTATAGGTCAGTTTTGGGGAGAATTGACATCTTTATTATATTTAGCCTTCCAATCAATGGACACACTGTATCTATTTATTTGGTATTTGATTTGTTTCATTAATATTTTATAAAATTCAGCATAAAAGGCCTTCTATGTGTTTTATTAAGTATATGCTTTTTAGGCTTTAAGTATTTCACCTTCTTTGGAGTGACTGTAAATTTTATTGTGGTTTTAATTTTGGTTCTGAATTTTCATTGTTAGTATATAGAATTATAAATAATAATGATTTTTATGGGTTGATTGTGTATCTTATGACATTGTTGAATTCACTTATTATCTTTAACAGGTTTTTGATTTTTTTCAAATGTAGATTCCTATGGACTTTCTTCATAGATTATCATGACATGTACGTATAGGGACATTTTTATTACCAATATGTATGCTTTTTCCTTGTCTTATTGCAGTGGCTAGAATTTCCACTATTATGTTGAATGTGAATGGACATCCTAGACTTGTTCCTGATCCACAGGGGGAAACAATTAGTCATTATTCACAGAATGATACTATTAGTTACAGGGATCTTTAAAGATGCACATTATCAAATTGTAAATGATTCTCCTCTATTCTGACTTTGTCAAGAGGCTTATCATTAATAGATATTGAATTATCTCAAATAATTATTTTTCTGCATCAATCCACATGATAATGTAATTTTTTTTCTTTTTAATCTGTTAATATAGTGGATTGCATTGATTGATATTCACATTTTGATCAAACTTTGCCTCTCTGTAATAAACCTCACTTGGTCATGGTATAAAATTTTTATTCACTATTGAATTTTGTTTCCTAATATTTTGGGTTTTTTGTATATAAGTGTACAAGGAATATTTTTATAAATTCATGAGATATGTGCATCTGTAGTTTTTTTGTGTGTGTGTACTATCTCTGATTTTGGTAACAGGGTAATTGTGTTATAAAATTTGTCAGGTTGTTTTCTATTTTTCTATTCTCTGGAAGAGATTTTGTAAAATTGAAGTTCATTTTTCTTGAACTGTTAATTTTCCAGTGAAACCATCTGCACCTGGAAATTTGTTTTTTGGGAGTGTTTTAATTATAAATTCAGTTACTTTAATTGTTATAGGATGATTCTGATCAACTATTTCATCTTGGTTCATAGTGGATTCAACTATTTCTTCCTGCAATTCTGTCAGCTTTTACCTCATACACTTTGATGCACTTTTGTTAAGCACATGACAATAAAGATTGCTATGTCATTTGAAATATTGATCCCTTTATCATTATGTAATGCCACATTTTATCCCTGATAACTTACTTTGCTCTGAAGTCTTCTCTGACTAAAATTAATATACTTCCTCTTTCTTTTGATTAGTGTTAGTATGGTATATCTTTCTCCATACTATTACTTTTAATCTGTATATGCCATTATGTATAAAGTGAGTTTCTTTAAATTACTTATGATTAGTTCTTGCTTTGTGATTCACTTTGATAACCTGTCTTTTAATTTGTGTATAAATACCATTGACGGTTAAATTGATTATTGATATAGTTGAATTTGTATCTAACATACATGTTACTGTTTTATTTTTGTTGCCCTTTTTTCTATTTTTGTTCTCCACTCTTTTTCTGTCATTTATGATTTAATTGTGCAGTTCAAATGATTGTTTTTTGTAATTTTCTTATCATAGTATATGTATTTTTAAAATTTTTTTGTGGTTGACATAGAATTTGCACACCTAATACTAATCCAAGTCCACTCTCAAATTACACTACACTCCTTCGCATGTGGTACAAGTACCTTATAATAATAATTTTTAAAAAATCCTAATTTCTCTCCTGTCCCTCATGTCACTACTGTCATTCATTTCACATATATAAGCATACATAAGCATATATATAAGCCTAGAGGATCAAATACATTAAATTTTTTTTTACCTGTTAGATCAGTTTAAAATGTAAAAAATAAGTTATTGTTTTGCTTATTTAATATTTTCAAGTTTCTGACCCTTTTTTTCCTCTCTAAAAAGCTTTATTTAAAAAAAAATTGCTTGCAAGAAAGGTCTAGTGGCAACAAATTCCCTCAGTTTTAGTGTGTCTTAGGAAGTCTTTATTTCTCCTTCAATTTTGAAGGATAATTTCACATGGTACAAAAATCTAGGTTAGGTTTTTTGTTTTAATCTCAACATTTTAAGTATTTTGTACTACTCTCTTCTTGATTGCATGGTTTTTGAAGAGATGTCAGATATAATTCTTCTCTATAAATAAGATGATTTTCTGACCTTTGGATTCTTTCAGTATTTATTTTTTTTCCTTAAATTTCATTTTTTTGAAGTTTGAATACAATATGCCTAGGTGTAGATTTTTTTTGAGAGTTATCCTGCTCGGTGTTCTCTGAGCTTCCTGAATTTGTGGTTTGTTGTCTGTCATTTACATGGGAAACTTTCAGTCACTATTGCTTTAATTATTGCTCTGTTACTTTTTCTCTTTCTATTCCTACTGTTATTTCCATTATGCATATTCTATCCCTTTTGTAATTGTTTCACAATCTTTGGATATCCTGTTACATGTTTTCAGTTATTTTTCTCTTTGCTTTTCTGTTTTGGAAGTTTCTAATAAGATAGTCTCAAGCTCTGAGATTCATTCCTCAGCCATATCCACTCTATTAATGCATCAAAGGCATTCTTTTTGTTACAATGTTTTCTTTTTCTCTCAAGCATTTTTTTATTATTATTTATTAGAATTTCCATCTCTCTGCTTACATTATCCATCTGTTGTTGAAGGTTGTCTATTTTTTTCATTAAAGCCCTTAGTGTATTAACCATAGTTTTAAAAAATTCTTCTTCTAATAATTCTAAAATTTCTTCCATATCTGACTCTGGTTCTGATACCTGTTCAATGTCTTAAAGTATGTTTTTCTTGTTGTTGTTGTCATGCCTTGTAATTGTTTTCTTGATAGCAAGACATGATGATTCAGGCAAAAGGAACTGCTGTATATAGGCCTTTAGTAATTTGGTTGTGAGTCATATAGAAAGGGGAAGAATTCTATAGTACTGTGATTAGTTCTCAGTCTTTTAGTGAGTCTGTGACATTTTTATGAGTGTTTCTCAGTTTTTTCACCCCCTTTAAGTATGAAATAATAACTAGAGTGCAGTAGAGTTGTATATTTCCTTTCTCCCAGGTCAGTTAGGCTCTGATAATAAATACTCCAGTAAGTTAGGCTCTGGCTAACTAGTTTCCTCTGAAGGTAAGTCTTACAAAGAACAGTGTGTTCTGCTGTATTTCAAAATGGCTCCTTTTCACCTCCCACTGCCTAATTATGGCAGGATTTTTCTCCAATATTTATTGTGAGAATCTGGTCAAGCTCCTGGTGGTAAATCTCACAATATTGTGGGAGTCCCTAGATGGAGTCCCCCTGGAGATTTTAACTCTCTGAGACTTCCTCTCTGAGCTTCTAGCAATTTGTCATTTAATGTTTAGCTTTCTTTACCCTGGTACTGGTTCCCAGGACAGTTTCCTCTCATGAGTCTCTGTTCTAGTAAGTCATGGCTCCGAATATCTGCTGTCTGTCTCTCCAGTCTTGGTGGCTGTGGAGTCCTGCGTCCTCATCTCTCATAAGGATTTTAGAAGAATTAATTTTTCACTCTGTTCAGCTTTTTACTTGTGAGGATAAGGTAGAGACTTTTAAACTCAGATTGTCCCCACTGAGCCTCTGCAATTTTTCAATTATACTTCTGTGTTTTTGTTTTGTGTTTTCTGTTTTGCCCTGGCACTGGTTCATGTGAAGGTATCTGCTGATCAGTTTCTACTCTGGTAAGTTGTGATTCTCTGTTCTCTGTATCTGTATCTCCCCCCAAATTGGAGAGAATCAATTTGCACTGTGGCATCGTTTTTCTGATGAACCTAAGAAGAGTTTTATTGTTGTTGCTGTGTTTTTTTCTGTTTGGCTTTTTACTTGCTGTTAGGAAGTAGTGGTGACTTCTAAGATCCTTATATATTGAACCAGAATTGGAAGTCTAATTTCCTTTTTAAAAAATTATATTCTTATGTTTAAAGAAACTCATCCATGATCTTTAATGGCAGGTGTCCTTTAAGCAAATTCCCCTATTTTTCATTTGTCTGAGAATGTATTTACTTACTTCTTGTTCCTTAAATATACTTCTTCTTGATATAGGATGCCGGGTGGAAATGTATTTTCTTTCAGAACTTGACAAATATTGTTGGGCTTTGTTTTGGCCTCCATGGTTTTGAGCAGAAAATCTGCTGTCATTCAATATATCCCCCTCAATAGGTAATGCATCCTTTCTTTGTGGAAACTTTCAAGATTTTTTTTTCCTGTCTTTGGTTTTCAAAAGTTTAATTTTGACATGTCTTGGCATGGATTTCTTTGATGTTTTTCTTCTTGTTTGGGTTTTGATCAGCTTCTTGACTCTGTAGATTTGTGTCTTTTGCCAAATTTGATTTTTTTTTTTCAGCTATTACTTAATTGAATACTCTTTACAAACCATTGTCTACTCTCTTTCTGGGATTCTGATATTATAAATGATTTATGTTACAGTTTGACAGGTTACCAAAGCTCCATTTATTTATTGTTCTAAATCCCACTTTCTCTGTCATTCAGATTGTTTAAATTCTGTTGATTTCTCCTCAAGTTAATTATTCTATCCACTTTTATTGCCACTCTACTATGAGCCCATCCAACACATTCTTAAATATAAGATATTGCATTTTTCTGTTTTATAAGTTTTTTTTTGTTTTTTTTCCATAGTTCCATTCTTTGATGTTTCTTTTCTTGTTGTTGTTTAGAAACAATTTGTAACTAAAGAATTTTTTAATGCCTACCTTAAAATCCCTTTCAGATAATCCAAACATTTGATCTATCTCATTGTTGGTGTCAGTTGATTCTCTTTTCTCATTCAAGTTGTGATTCCTGATTTTTGCTACGATATGTGATTTCTTTTTATTGTATCTTGGACATTTAGTCCACAATGTTAGAAGACTCTGGGTTCTGTTGTTTAACAGGCAATCACTCTATTTAGGTTTAGCATGCAGATTCTTGCCTAGTATTGTTGCAAGACCTTTAGTCAATCTGGGCAAAAATTATGGTACCTGGGCTGCCTCCTGTTGCTAAGTTGGAAGTCAGGAAATACCAAACCTGAATTACCTTTTCCTGTTGGGTGGGGACATAAGGCATCCCATTGTTTTTTTGTTTTTTGCAAAGCATTACACCTGCTTCTTACCATCTTTCAAAGTTTTTTTTTTTTTTTTTTTCGGTTGCCACTTGTATTATTTTCAGGTTTCATAGTGTACTTAGTGGGGAGGAGCAGAGATAATGAATCTATAGTAGTCCCCCCTTACCCAGGGTAGGAATGTTCCAAGACCCCCAGTAGATGCCTAAAACCAGGAATAGTACTGAACTCTATACACACGTTTTTCTTTTTTCCATACATACGTCTCTATGATAAAGTTTAATTTATAAATTAAGCACAGTAAGAAATTAGCAACCATAATTAGTAACAAAATAGAGCAATTATAACAATATACAGTAATAAAAGTTCTGTGACTTTTTCATCTTTACTAAGCACTTATCACTCACTATGGCAATAACTTTTGCAGCTTGAGGTGCAACAGCAAAACTAGCATGAATTTATTTTTCCTTCTTCACAATTTCACAAATAGAAGATTGATTTTTACTGTAGATCTTAGAAACCTCAGTATACATTTTTTTCCTTTCCTTTATATTAAGTCAAGAACTTTCCATTTTTCACTTAAAATAAGCACTTTATGGCTGATGCAAATTGCCAGCATCACTACTTTTGAACTTTGGGCTATTAGTGAGTAAAATAAGGGTTACTTGAACACAAACACTGTGATACCACGATATTCATCTGATAACCAAGATGGTTACTAAGTGAATAATGGATACACTGGACAAAAGGATGATTCACATCTTGGACAAGATTGAACAGAATGGTGCAAGATTTCAGCAAGCCATTCAGAATGGCACAAAGTTTAAAGTTTGTTAATTGTTTATTTCTAGTATTTTCCATTTAATATTTTCAGACATGGTTGAATGTGAATAACTGGAAACATGGAAAGCAAAACCACAAATAAGGGGAAACTACTGTACTTCATTTTGTCTATACTGGAAATGCTCTTGGCTTTAACATTACAAAAGATATTCAATTTATAAAATCAGCTTGGTTAGGAAGCATTTCTTTAATGCTTTTTGCAAAGACATAGATCATTTTTGTGTGACTTCTATATGCCATGTAATTCAGGCAATTTCTCACATGTTAGTACACATAATCAAATAAACATCCTGATGAAAGGATTATATTTTTATATACGGGAAAATATAAAGAGCTAAATTAAAGTTAAGCCATTTTTTTTCATATCCACCTATCTGGTGTATAGCTGGAGACACTGCTAAAATAAAAATAATAAACTTTTCTCCTTGCAGAATTCCAATACATGTCTATGTTGCAGGGAAAAGTATCAGTGCAAGTTCAATTTCACAGTTAAAGTTTAAAGATATTTATTCTTAGAAGTGACTTAATTTTGGGAATTACCTATTAATAATTTAAATAATCATTGGAAGGACTAAGGAAAAGGAAACTAGAGTGAGCACTCAGGGAAAATTCTCAAAAAATAAAACACAGAAGTGAAGTTGCCAAGGGAACTATTGTCTTGTTGTGATTCAAAAGATAAAACATAAGAATAGTGCTAAAATTGCAAACCACCAGGGTCTTTCCCCATCTACTCAGAATCATACCATCAAATTGATTCCTCATTACATTTATCTTTCCCAAGTCAACTCAATTTACAAATTAAGAGCATATAATCTGGCAAAATGCTAACTTCAAAGGAATTCTAGTAAATATGATTTCAGATTTCCAGGCTCCACTATACAACACACACTGAAAAGAGGTTGCTGATATATACACATAAATACTTGGAGAGGTAAAATTATCATTTTGTTTACATGAGGAAGAAATAAATGATTTACTCTGCAATAGTTACCAGGAACTACTAGAATTCAGAAAATAGAAAATATCCATTTGCGGTACAATGGAAGTGATTAACTTAGGCTTTACTAGATTTGCATCTTGGAAGGTGGATATTATTTGATTATAAGATAGGGCATCTTTTCTTCATATATAAGTTCTCATAATGTTTTATTCACAGAAGGAACAATAATCTCTATATATGTATATGTTAATGCATATGTATATGTATATCTATGTCTATAGACTTGAATTAAATTTCACTTTAATTTTAAAAAGTAGGGGGACTTCCCTGGAGGTCCAGTGGTTAAGACTCCATGCTTCCACTGCAATGGGCATGGGTTTGATCCCTGATCCGGGAACTAAAATCCCGCATGCCATGCAGCGCAAAAAATAAAAAATAAAAAGCATTCCTTAAAAAAAAAGTAAAATAAAATAAAAATTAAAAAGTAGGATAGTAAAGTTTACAAATTTAGATATGAGAATAGCCTGTTGTAGCAGATAATAAAGGAAGCAGTCTGGGGAAAAACACAAGCCACTTTATAATTTCATAAGGTAGAGTGCCAGAGAGGAAAGAGATCCACATAGAGGGGACTCCAGAGATCTGAAGAGGATCACCCTGAAATCTTTAGTCGAGCAATAATCAGTGCAAGTATGTAATGAAGCTATCCATTGTTAGGGAAAGAAATGCCCCAAAACAATTAGAGAGAATAATACCCTTAGGTAATGCAGGGTTAAGAATTGATTTGGTTCCCACCATACATAACCAAAATCCTCATAAATAACAAGATATTGAAAAATATTAAGAGGAATTTTGCCAGCAGTGGTTCAAAATTAGCCCTAGACTAATAGTCCTCTAGTCCTACCAAATAATGCCTAAAATAAATACTACAAAGAACCCAGCTGTTTCCAAGTAACTTAACTATGTACCAGAATTAAACACAAAACATAACTAGGAATGCAAAAATATCAAGCACCCAACAAAATAAAGTATAAAAATCAGGAAAATAGGACCAACTATGAAGAGAAAATTTAATCAACCCGGATATTACACAGATGATAGAATTAGTACACAAAGAATATTAAAAAAAAAGTATTGTAACTTACAATTGTCCAAGATGATACAGAAAAGGCTAAAATATTACGTAGAAACAAAAAATATTTTTAAAAAGACCCAAATTAAAGTTTTAGAAATGGAAACTACAAGGATAAAATGAAAAAAAATACAACTGGATGGGATTAATGGCACATCAGACATTGAAGAAAACAAGGTTAGTAAACCTGAAGACACAGCACTAGAATGTATCCAAAACTAAGCACAAAGAGAATAAAGATTTTAAAAAATGAACAGCGTTAATGATCTCTGGAAAACTCCAAATGATTTTATATACATTCCTTAATTGGGATGGTAGTTGGAGAGAGAAGAACTATTTGAAGAAATAATGGCTAAAACATTTCCAAATTTGATTAGTAATATAAACTCACATATCAAAGAAGCTCAGCAAAACCCAGACAGAATAAATATGAAGAAAAGTACACCATGTTATATCATGAACAAATTGCTGAAAACCAGTGATAGAGAAAAAATTTTAAAGCAACCAGGGGATGGGGAGGAATACATTAACTACAGGGGATAAAAGATCAGATTGATAGCAGATTTCTCTTCATTTAATAAAGCAGGAGACATTTTAAAATTTTTTGAAGTGCTGTAAAAATAAAAGGTGTCAAACTAAAAATCTATATATCTTGAAAATATATTTAAAAAATGAAAAAGAAATAAAAAATACTTTCAGACAAACAGAAGCTGATTCATCACCAGCAGACCTCCATTAAAATAAATTTAGAAGGAAATCTTTCAGGCAGAAGAAAAATTAGACCAGAAGGAAATCTAAATAAAAGAAGAAACAAAGAAAACTGGAAAATGTAACTTTTTTGTGTTTAAAACAATAATTGATTAAAGCAAAAATAATCACAATGTATTGTCAAGTTTATGACATATTCAGTAGTAAGATGTTTAACAGTAGTGCAACCATCAAGGAAAGAATTAGAACATTTGAAGATTCTTACACTATGCATGAAGTGATATAATATCACTTGAAGATAGACAATACTAAATTTAAGATGAAAAATATATTCCTAAAAGAAACTACTAAAATGATAATATAGAAACTATAGATAAAAACAAAAAAAAAAATGATAAAATGGAATCACAAAAATATTCAATTAATGCTAAGGTAGCAAGTAAAAGAGGAAGAATTAAACAAACGGATAATACAAGTAGAAAACAAATAGAAAAATGATAGATGTAAGCCCAAACTTATTAACAATTGTATTAAATGTAAATGGTCTAAAGACCTCAATTAAAAGGGAGAGGTTAGTAGTGTGTATAAAAAAGCAAGATTCAACTATAGGATGCCTATGAAATCCATTTTAATTTTAAGGCATAATTAGATTAAAAGCAAAAGAATGGGCAATGATAATTCATGCTAAGACTAATCACAAAAAGCTGAAGGGATAATATTAACATCAGACAAAATAGATTCCAGAGAAAAGAATATTACTGATAATAAAAAGATTATTTAATAATGTTAAAGGGGCAAAATCACCAACAGGAACTACATTTCTAATAAGCTTGGAGTACGTGAGAAAAAATAAATAGAATTGCAAGAAGAAATAGAGAAATCCACAATAAAAGGCATAAATAAATAAACAGAATGAAGCACCTTTTTCTATTTATAGAAAAAGTAAAGAGGAAATCAGTAAGGTACAGAAAATCTGGTTGTAAATTATATAAAAATAACTTTTGGCATGTCTATGATATCTGTGTGATTGCAAGAGGTAAACATTGTTTAGATATCTTTACTAAAATTGCTGAGTGTATCTCTGTTACAGTTTTCACCTGTCACCAGCATTATCACAATAGAATTTTAAAGTTTGTATGTCGACAGTAACCCAAGCTTCAGTCTCTTTGAAACTTACAAATGGAATTGAGTTTTTCTTTGTCATTTGTGTTTCTTATCCTTAGGATGATTTGAAGTCCTTTAAGCCAGAGAAATACAGCTCTGACAGTAGCAACAAAATTTCTTGATTTTTGTATACTCAACCTCGGTATTCCAAACTCCAGTTACAGTGGCACCCCTTTTTAGTGGTACTGTTATTAAGAAACTTTGAAAATCCTATCATTTACTCAGAAAATTTATTGTTGCCATCAGTCTCAATCAGAAAGAAATACAAAACTGATGGCATTCAAAAAAATCAAACTGGCTAAACTCTCTGACATTCACAGATTTCCTGCTTAAATATATTACCCCTGGTCCTCAGGGCCATGAGACCCAAACCCTTTATTATTCCTCAAATCTCATCAGATGAAGTTTAACATGTTTTTTGTGAATCTGTGTGTTTTTCCCTGATTTCAGACTTTGCTTCTGGTGGAGCAGAGTACTACAGAGGACTCACGTAATACACACAGAATTATTGCAAACTATATAAGCTGCCTATCCTTCTTATTCTCTAAAGTAGACTATTCATGAAATTGATAGGAACATAGTAGAGGAACAAAGTAGGTAATTCAATAGTTAATCCCACTAAGGGATTTTAAGTAAAGAAAAAATATGGTAGACCCCTGTAAGTTAATGATCACTCAAGAAAGCAGGGTTGCTTAATCACAAAACAAAGCAGGCTTGCTTAGCAGCAAAACCATGCAACAGAGCATGAGACATGCCCCAAAACAATAAAACAATGGTAGCATGAGACCCATATCCTGCCCATTGAACTCAGTAAATTAATGACCCTTAGGACATGCTCTCTGCACACATAAAAAACAATAATTCATGGAAAGGTGACATTTCAAAGTGAAAGATCCTCATTGCGCTGAGGCCTAGAATAATTTTTCCATAGTGCCATGACAGTCTCAGCTTGACCATGTAGGGACAAGAAAACTCCCCTGCCCAACACCGAGGAGGAAATGATCACGGAAGCATGGCGCCTACTCAAGAATGAAGAAGAAGGTGGTCTTTTCCCCCTCCCTACTTTTCTTTTGGTAATAAAACTGTAGCCCACTAAGTTCTTGGCATGGCAACTTCTTCCCTGCCCACTGTGTCACAAGTCCTATTCTAATAAATCACTTTTTATCTGTCACTTTGCCTCTCACTGAATTCTTTCAGCACTGAGACATAAAGAACTGGAGCTCCTCAGAGCCCCACAAAATGCCACCTGGTGGTTTCAGCATGAAACTCAGATGCTTTGTCTCTTAAAAAAGGTAGTGAAGAAAGTTACTTTAGCCAAAGACAACATCATAGCCAAGTTTGTTTCTCTTAAAATTTCCTCCAAAATAATATAAACAACAAAAAGGGAAAGGGAATCTATACCAGAGCCATGCTCTCAAAAACATAAAGACAGAGAACGCCTAGAATCAAAAATAACTATGAGTAACAAGAAAATAATAACCAAATCCCCATGCGCAGTCACTAGTTTAGCTATCCCACATCCACTTCACCATAAGACTTTGTGTTAAGCAAAGGCAAGAAACAAACAAAACAAAACAGAAAACAAAAATAAACCAGTAAATGTGGTCAAGAGACAAAGGAGAACTATAGTTAAAGGGTCTAATACTGATATTAAAAGTCAGTCAGAAAGATTGAGTCCACACTAAATCTTGAAATGCCAAAATGCAAGTGTCTGGAAAAAAGTACAGACTATATAGAATAAGCCTTAAAATTTGTGAAATTTAAAAGAACAGGCATGATTAAAGGGTAGGAAAAATTTAGAGGTGCAGGAGTAAAACAAAAAGGAAGTCTTAGAAACATATTGGTTCTGAAAGAAAGATAAAAAGAAGGAAGAAGCACCCTTTAGCAATTCACATGAGAGGAAGATAGAAGAAAAATGAGAAAAGTACAGTTGTGCAGGACAAAAACAAACCATAAATTTGGAACACTCACAACTCCCTCCCCATGAAAACCAAAGAAATATAACCTGCTGAATGACTTCAATATAATTAGATCTGCATGTGCCATTAAACTAGAATATTGTAAGCCCAAAACCAAAAAATAAACAAGAGAAACATTTCATACATATCAATTGAAGAAAATGTTTTCCTCCTGAATAAAACCACGAACCAGAAGAAAACTTTGTAAGCACTCCAAAGAGAATCAAATATATAAAAATAAGTATGTGAGGGTATGAAAGACAACAAGAAATGCTTAATCCAAAAATTAAAAACAGAAATGTACAAAAAATAGTAATAAAAATGTAGAGAGTTAATTGAACCCAAGAGAAAGACATAATTATCTCAGAAGTGGAAAATAAATTACATCATGCATAAAAGGTAATAGAGTAAAAGAAAGTAAAGGACAAAGACAGGAGAGCAATCAATAAGAGAAAGAAAATAATATCAAGAAAGAAGTAAAAAAGGCAAAAAGAAAATAGAAATTGAAGACAAAGAAAGAGCAACATATTATCAAAATCTTTTAAAAAGTAAAAGAAACCAATAGAACAGACCTAACATTTAAAACTATAATCCAATAAATATTTTCAGAAAAAAAATCTGAAAGTTGAAAGGGCTCATTGAGTACTTCAGAGTGGGGAGAGAGGAGGAAGAATGATCCACTCTGAGAAACAGCCAAATAAAATATTTAGCTTTCAAAAATAAAGATAAAGTCTTCAAGGCAAATGTCAGATAAATTTCAAAGGCAAAAAAATAAGGCTGGCATCAAGAATTTCAAAACCAACATACAACACAAATAACAATGAAGCAGGGTTTTTTTCTAATCCAATGAACGAAGGTAAAGAATTTTATATCTAGCCATGCTGTCATTAAAATATCAATATTATAAAGAAAATCTTTTCAACATTAGCTTAAAAAATTCTGCATCCATCAGCACTTCTTGAGTAATATACCAGAGGTGACCTTCCTTCAAAAAAATGTTGCCTGAAAACAACTCAGCAAAAGTCCTAATGGTATTTTAAAATGACTAAATGTACACCTAAGGCCAAAACAAAAAAAGAGATGAGGAGGATGGAAAAATAATTTTAAAAGTAAGTTTTGATAAAACAGAAATAATACAACAATAAAGTAGGAGGAGAAGGGAGAGGAAAATGGGAAATTATTGTAAACCTTTATAGTATTGTCAATAGGTGGCATTAAATGATATAAAAGAAAGTGGAAAATTGGTAAAATATTAAAAAACTAGAAGACCAAAGACAATAGAAGTGTACATGTACAAGAGTAACCACTACAATTAAATAATAAAAGTTCCTAAAAAGGTACAAACTTTTTCCTATGTGCAAAAAAAAGAACACATCTTGCAAGGAAACACATAGCACATAAAGCAAATTATACATATTTATAAAAATTGTGACTGAGCTTATACAGAAGACAGTCATATAAGTATCAATAAATGCCAATTGAATTAACTCATGTAATTAAAAATATTTTATTAATTTGTCTCACAAATTGAAATCTAACTATGCTCTACTCTGAGACACACCTAAAACCAATTCAGAAACACTACAAATAAAAAGTGGACAAAAGTATTATGGTTACCAAAGGGAGAAGGGGAAAGGATAAATTAGGACTTTGGGGATTAACATATACACACTACTATATATAAAATAGATAACCAACAAGGACCTACTGTATGACACAAGGGAACTATACTCAATCTTTTGTAATAACCTATAAGGGAAAAGAATCTGAAATAGAATATATATATATATATATATACATGTACATATACATATACACATGTACATATACATATATGTCTATATATATAACTGAATCACTCTGCTGTACACCTGAAATTAACACGACACTGTAAATCAACTATACTTCAATTAAAGAAAAGTACATCAGGTAAATAAAATGAAAAAAAGCAGGAGTGAATGTGTTAATATGTAGAATATATATGTAGAATATAAACTCCAAACATTAACCCTGACAAAGAACACTTTATTAATGCTAAAAGCCACAATTCACAATGAGCACATAATATATATTACAATTTATGAACCAAAGAACATAGTATCTGCCTGAAGCAAAAACTGCAGAGGATGCAAGGACATATTAATAGAATCACACTAATAATAAGAAATGTTAATATGTCATTTTCAGTACAAAGTGAATCAAGTGGACCAAAAAATTAGGAATATAAAATATTTAAACACAATAAAACAAGGTAGACTCAGAGATATATTTCAAACTCAACCCTTTGATAAGAGAGAATACATCTTTTTTCCAAGTGTCCATGAGATATTTACCAAAAAACATGTTTTATAATAGACATGATTAATTTTTAGAAATTAGAAATATTGCAAACAATATTTTCTCATCAAATACAAAAAAACTAGAAATTACTAACAAAAACAAAGAGAAGACAAATTAAAAAACAGACAGGTCTTTTTTACCTAGAAATTTTTTAATGTTTTATCAAACAAATCTATGCACTGAAATTACAGACTTAAAAAGTTAATCACAAAGAAACCAATTCACATCAGAATACATGGTACATTCAATTTATTAATAGACAAAATTCATATCACTAAAAATTTTACCAGTAATATAGAAAGAATGAAAATTAGTGACTTACTCTTTATAGTTTAGAAGACTAGATAAATGAAAACAAAGTAAATCTGTATGTGGAAATCAAAGGAAGATAATAATGGCAAAATATTATGAGCTAGAGAATACAAAAAAATATATAGTTAATAGATCAACATTCAGAGACTGCTAGCTAATTTGTTCAAATAAAAAAAGAAAAAAGGCACAAAAAAACAAAATAGGAAATGCAATGGGAGAAATAACCATTGAAACACAAGTGACAAAAAATTGTAAGAGACTAATATGTAGATCCCTGTGAAAATACGAAAACCTATATGAAATCAATAATTTCCTAGCAAAATATACACTATCAACATTGATCTCATGAGTTAGCTTACATATTCCAAAAGGAAATCAAAGAAATTGTGATAGTTATTAGGAAAATATCCCCCCCCACGAAAAAAAAAATCAGCAGAAATAGAAGACTTCACAAGAAAATTCTGCCAGATAATGAAAGATCACATAGTCCAAATGTTGTATAAGTTATCCTAAGCACTAAAAAGGTAGAGAAACTTCCCAGGCCTTTGTAAAGCAAATACAATACTGTACATAAAACTACAGATCAATCCTTCTCATGAATATATGACATAAAAATAATAAAATATCAGTGAAAAGAATCTGACAAGCGGATGCTGGTGCTCTCATATAAAGATGCACATCTGAAATGATCATCTCCACACAGTACAGGTACATCTTCCAGCTTAGGCCAGAGAATGACACATAGCAGGTTACTGACAATTGATATAACCAGCATCAATAGTACTCAACTGACAGCATCTGTGTTAACACGACTCTGTTACAGGAAATTTTTATTGGGGAAAATAGGATGGTAAGTAAATAAGAAATTTTACTGTTTTCTTAAAGAAATTCTTACAAACCAATTTGTCTAGCCAAACAGTTTGTTCATGTGGACAAACTTCTCTCATATTGCAACAACAGATTGCTCACAGGGACACAGCCCACTTACCAGACAACAGTTTTTTTTAATACCTTTTCCAAAAATATTATGTTATTTTTATCCAATCCCTATTAGCACCCCACCTTAAAAGACTTACCTTAAAACACAGGAGCCTAGACACGAAAAATCTATAAATATCCTTCTCCAGCCTACTTCTGAGACACTATTATCAAGTTATGTTCTCCCCTGATGTGGTAAATTTAATGAATTCAGATTTCCTTTGTCAATATGTTTCTCTGCTAGCCTTCATGGAGCATTCAATTGTCAACACAATGCCATTTCACGTCGAAAATATAATCACCACGATAGAAGCACATATTTAATTTAAAGCTTTGAAAATCAACTAGCTACAAATAATCCTTCAGACAAATTTAAAATTAGAACTCAAAAGTTGTCAAAGATTTAGAACTAATTTTTGCATTCATTTGCACATGTATCATGTTCACACACATTCTTATTTTAATGGGAACAACTCTTTTTAACAGACAAAATTCAAATAACAAAAGAAAGTTTTGTAAAAAAGCTTACCTTTCCTATTACTTATTTTATGTATTTTTCTTATAACTATCGGTTATAGTCTTACAAACTATTTGCCCCATGGCCTAGTAGTTTAAGGCTAAATACAGTTGTATTATTCATTTTAACTTTATGACTACAAGGAAGTCACATTACCTCTCAATGCCTCATAAGAAAAATTGTATCTATCATCAATTCATATTTTGAAACTGCTTTATAATCCTTTACCAAATTATATTATAAAGTTGTTTCCATAGAAACTTTTAAACATATAAAAGAGTGTACAGTATTATATTTTCCTTCATACAAATTTGTAACCCTCACTGAAAAATTCATTTGCTCCAGCTGTCATCACAAACTTTTGCATGTCAATTAATGTACTAATTGATATGCAGATCTGTTTATTTACTGAGGTGTCTAATGGCCTCTAGTGGTGCACTACATACGTGCACTATGAAAAGCAGACTTGTATTCTCCAAAACATATCACTGAACAACAGCTGGATAAGAGGATTGAGTTTTACAAAATCATTCACGATTTGGAACACCCAGTACGTTTTCTGCCTTCCTTCTATCTATATATCTGTCAAGGACTAGGAATACATTCCTTACCCAGGTTAGAGAAATTCCTACAGTAACAACAACAAAAATGGGAGTATAGAAAAACATGAAACTATTACATTTATGTAAAGGTCATGTGGGAAAATGATTTCAAATATGCAAAAGACTTTGATTGTTCAAAGTTCCTGAAAATAGAGGAACAGCAAACTGTCTCCAACTTTCAGTTTCTTGGAGTGTTCTAAAGTAAAGTGACATCTTGATATTAAATAATAGTATTAATAATAGTACCATTAATGATACCAAGCCCTTTCTGAACAATTTTTGTCAAAGAACCTTACTCAAATTATTTCTAATCCTCACAACAACCATGCAAACAGTCCATTTTAAACTTCTTAAGAGTGAGAGAAGATAGCTGCTTCCTTAGGTAACAAAGTTAGTGAGAAGAATAGGTAACATTCAAATAAATACCTGTCTCATTTCAAAGCTATTTTTCTTTATATGATGCTATATTTCTTATTCCACCAATGGTAATGAGACCTATGGAATACTTGTGGGAGAGTTAGTATCTACATCTGTAAGTTTCCCACCCTAGTCCAAATCAATGTATTTCCTTCCTGCTTTGCCAAAACACTTTCTTTGGTCACTTTAGCCCCCTCGTATTGATCATTGCCCTCATTTGTACCTGGACACCTCCTAACTCTTATTTCAGTACTCAGATGAAACATTATTTACCCAGGAAAATCCTTCCTCAATTTCTAAGAAACAAAATCAGTTCCCCTTATAACATATACTCATAGACACAATTCCAAGCATTTGAATTATCACAAGTATGATCAATAATTGAACATGAAATCATGTTTTTCAGTCAATGTTCTTCATTAGATTCTAAGTTACACAAAGTCAGGGACAATATTCACAGGTAGGACCCCAGTGCCTTATACAATGCCTGATACATAGCAGGAGCTCAATAAATATTTTTTTTAAAAAATGAATAAATAAGGCAATGTTATTTGAGATAAGTTCTCTCTTTGTCTCTCTAAGTTTCTGTTTCATGGAGCAGTTGAGTAATATTCCAAATACAGACAAATTTTAGTGTTGAAAAAATCTTTAAAGTTCATGAAGTTATAGGTCAAATACTTGCCCCTCAACTATAGCATCTCTTTAAATGGTCACCTGTTCTGTGGTTAAACATCTTTAATTTCAGGAAATTCAGTATCCAGAGGAAACCCACTGGCATATTGTTATTCAAGATCAGATTACTAAATCCAGGAATGATTCACTTAAAATGTATATTTGGGTAGCAGACTAAACTCAAATCTAACAAACTCGTTACTGAATTTCTACTTTTCCAACTAGAGAAAGGAGGTTCAAATAACAACCAGAAAATATTAAGAATGATATCTGTTGACCTTCTACCTGAGTGTAGACAATGCTGATCCTTAGACAATACATACCCTTAGATATAATCTGTGGATCATTTTGACCGTTGGATGAAATTCCATCTGGGCTTCAGGGAAAAGTCTGTTTGCTAAAACATTCACTGCAGGAGATTGTTCCAGCTCACTGGAATTCTATTATTTAGAGGATAATATCTAGCCCAGAACAACAAAGCTCTACGATTTTGATATGCCACCATTTCAAAATGGCTATAAATTGGACTCCTCTAAGAATGTTTATATAAGGTTTGAAGAAAAAAAAACATGGAAAGATAGTGGTACAGTAGGGTAATTTTCCAGTTGTCATAATGCTATTTTTGTATTAAATATTGGAAACATATACACACAGAAAGAAAATTTTCAGCGATTCACTTCATTACTAGAGTTACAATTATGTTATAAAACTTTAAAGTCACCTAGTCTTTTTTTTTTTTTTTTACATTTGTCTTCTGAAGCATATGTGTTTAAAGTGGAAACACGTAAATACCTATGGCATTACAGGAAGGAAAATTCTTACCTGTATTTAATTTGTCAGTCTTCCCTGGTCCTCAAGTATGAGAAGCTAGCTATGTTAGAATCTCTTACATCATTCTGTTAGTGAAAATAATTTTTTTTTGCTAAAGTATCTTTTTAAAATCTAGGCTTCTTCACAATAACTATGCTTGCATTACAAACTGCTTTTTCTCATTCATTGGACTGATTGATCATCCCCTACATTTCCTATAAATAAAGTGCCAAAATAATATTAAACTTTTGGCAAAGAGAAAGGAATATACCTGCATGTGTTTGCAGTCACAACTAATTATATACCCATAGCAGGTGGCAATACATTTTTTTAAACACTGGCTGATGTTATAGAAACACTCACCTTTACCCACAGATTCATGTTGTTCCTCATGGTGCATTGCATTACTTGTTTTCCTCACAAGGAACATTCAAGAATCTGACATTAGATCACTTTCAATTAAATATGAAAGAGTGGCAGACAGAAACTAAGGGGAAGATACATTTTGACTTATGCCAGTATAAAACATAACAGTTTTTACTCTGGAAAATATTGGTGGTGCCAAATAGAATTCCAGGTATTATAGAATCAAAGTTGTCATAAAATATTTATGATATACTTTTATACTGGAGAATCAATACAATTTTTTTCATTTGTTTTCTTTCACTTTTAACCAGAGTGGGAAAACAAGGCTATTAATTTGAGCCCCTACAAATACTCTTACTAATAAAAAAATAGTCTCAACTCTACACCCAGCCAAGTACCATTTTTTAAAAATCTCTAACAAAATGGAAGGGAATAACTAATATAGATTTAAAATGTATCAAGAAATCACTTTGATGGAGGTAAAAGAAAACAATTTTAAGAAGACTGTAATAATAATAATATAAATAATTCCATTAGACAGAGTTAAGAAACCAAACATACCGAATCATTTAATTGAACACATTATAGATTAGGTAAATTGACAAGGAAGTATGCATACAACTGTGCTTTATTGAATACCTTAGGGCTTAAACTGTAAAGCTTTTAGGGATTTGATTCCTTATATCTGTGCTTGGCCATGTTTTCAGAGACTTCAGATGCTAATATCCAACAGATTTTTTGGAACTTTTTTTTTTTTTTAATTAATTAATTAATTAATTAATTTTTGGCTGTGTTGGGTGTTCGTTTCTGTGCGAGGGCTTTCTCTAGTTGCAGCAAGTGGGAGCCACTCTTCATCGTGGTGCGCGGGCCTCTCACTATCGCAGCCTCTCTTGTTGTGGAGCACAGGCTCCAGACGTGCAGGCTCAGTAGTTGTGGCTCACGGGCCTAGTTGCTCCGCGGCATGTGGGATCTTCCCAGACCAGGGCTCAAACCCATGTCCCCTGCACTAGCAGGCAGACTCTCAACCACTGCACCACCAGGGAAGCCCTGGAACTTCTTTTGACACAGAGTATCAGATAAAATATCTGTTAATCTGTTAATATCTGTTAAATATCTGGCAGATAGATAACTATGTCAGCAAAACAAACCACATCTATTATACAAAGCTACCCACAAATCAAATGGAAATTTGTGAGTTTTCATTTCATAAAGTTTATTTCTCAAGGACAAGATCAATGCAGAGTAGAGGACAAAGTGGGAAGGCTAGCACCAGTCTTGATGGTAGTTTAATAATTCTAGAGGAAAAGGATATTTCCATTTCAGCACATTTGACCTAGCTCCTATCATAAATCTACAGCTTTATATTTCAAAAATTATATTGATATTAATTTCTTCATCCATCCACTGAAGTGTAGACTGAATGGGTATGTGCTGTGTATACTACTCTAAGCTACAACTTAGCAGATTTCTCAGCTCCTTTACCCTCACACCACATCCAAACCAAAGAAAATATCAAATATGCTTTTCTATTATTTTGAATACACTACAGGCTTCTTATCTTTTTGGAAGATTTTATTTTATTATGAATCCAGAGTACAATCCTCATACTTTATTATTCAAGTTACTGAGCACATCCTGCATTTATCCTAAGTTAGGTTTCAGAAAGCTCTGTATTAATCACATTGTTCCAATGTCTGTCCTTAGCATGTAACCCTCACCCTTTCAGGAAAAGAAAAAACAAAATCAAAAAAACTAAGCTGCTTTCTTTCTTTTTTTTTTTCATTTTTTCATAGCTTTGACGTTTATTCTTCATTAACTTTTTTTTTTTAATTTTTATTGGAGTATAGTTGCTTTACAATGCTGTTTAGTTTCTACTGTACAGCAAAGTGAATCAAAAATACGTATACATATATCCCCTCTTTTTGGGATTTCCTTCCCATTTAGGTCACCACAGAGCATTAAGCAGAGTTCCCTTTGCTATACAGTAGGTTCTCAGTAGTTATCTATTTTATACATAGTATCAATAGTGCATATATGTCAATCCCAATCTCCCAATTCATCCCACACCCCCTTTCCCCCTTAGTATCCATATGTTTGTTCTCTACGTCTGTGTCTCTATTTCTGCTTTGTAAATAAGATCATCTACACCAATTTTTTCAGATTCCACATATATGCATTAATATTCGATATTTGTTTTTCTCTTTCTGACTTACTTCACTCTATATGACAGTCTCTAGGTCCATCCCTGTCTCTATAAATGACCCAAATTCGTTCCTTTTTATGGCTGAGTAATATTCCATTGTATATATGTACCACATCTTCTTTATCCATTCCGCTGTTGATGGACATTTGGGTGGCTATTGTAAATAGTGTTGCAATGAACATTGGGGTACATGTCTCTTCTTGAATTATGGTTTTCTCAAGGTATATGCCCAGTAATGGGATTTCAGGGTCATATGGTAGTTCTAATTTTAGTTTTTTAAGGAACTTCCATACTGTTCTCCATAGTGGTTGTATCAATTTACATTCCCACCAACAGTGCAAGAGGGTTCCCTTTTCTCCCACACCCTCTCTACCATTTATTGTTTGTAGAATTTTTGATGATGGCCATTCTGAACAGTATGAGCTGATACCTCATTGTAGTTTTGATTTCCATTTCTCTAATAATTAGTGATGTTGAGGATCTTTTCATGTGTTTGTTGGCCATCTGTATATCTTCTTTGGAGAAATGTCTATTTAGGTATTCTGCCCATTTTTTGATTGGGTTGTTTGTTTTTCTGATATTAAGCTGCATGAGCTGTTTGTATACTTTGGAGATTAATCCTTTGTCAGTTGCTTCATTTGCAAATATTTTCTCCCACTCTGAGGGTTGTCTTTTTGTCTTGTTTGTGGTTTCCTGTGCTGTGCAGAAGTTTTTAAGTTTAATTAGCTCCCATTTGTTTATTTTTGTTTTTATTCTCATTAATCTAAAAGGTGGGTCAAAAAAGATCCTGCTGTGATTTATGTCAAAGAGTGTTCTGCCTATGTTTTCCTCTAAAAGTTTTATAGTATCTGGCCTTACATTTAGGTCTTTAACCCATTTTAAGTTTGTTTTTGTGTCTGGTGTTAGAGAGTGTTCCAATTTCATACTTTTACTTGTAGCTGTCCAGTTTTCCCAGCACCACTTATTGAAGAGGCTGTCTTTCCTCCATTGTATATTATGGCCTCCTTTGTCATATATTAGGTGACCAAAGGTGCATGGGTTTATCTCTGGGCTTTTTCTCCTGTACCATTGATCTGTTCTGTTTTTGTGCCAGTACCATACTGTCTTGATTACTGTAGCTTTGTAGTATAGTTTGAAGTCAGGGAGCCTGATTCCTCCAGCTCCCAAATCATTCAACATAATAATTAAATTATTATTAATAGTAACGAGAGTCAACCACCATACTGAGTTACTTTACCAATTTCTTTGTTCACCCTCACTGATAACTACCCAATCTTCTTATGAATTTGTTTTCCTCCTTGTTGTAATACATTGGCTTTATTTTTTTAAATATTGATTTTTTTTTCTGTGTTTGACAGTTGTTATTTACTCTCAACATGTTGGTTGAAGGTATTAGTTAACAGTTTTATGGACACCTTTGAGTCTGGTGAGAAGTCTGATGTTAGAAACATTATCATTATTTTGATTGTAATATACTAGTTAATGATTGTTGTTATAAAGATATATTTATATTTTTTAGTTTCAAAACATTGTGTATGGAATTGTGTTTAGTCCAGTTAATTACTTGGTGTGCTCCTTTACTGTCAGAACTCATGCTTGTCTTCAAATCTAGGATACTCTCAACCATTATCTCTTTTAATTTTGCCATACCCACATTATATATAAGAAACCTTAAAATAGATAATTAGATATATTTTTCTAGAGAAACTTGAATTGGTGGTGACATACATTTAAGTAGATTCAAAGTCAAACTCCCAGGTATATTTCCTTACAGAACAAATGAAGTTGTAAACAAACTAGACTATGGAGATAGTTATAACAGGCAGAAGACACCCTATCAGAGGAGACTTACTGAAAGCTAAAACGAAAGAACAATCAGAAGAGCACCACAGAGTAATAAGAAAATACTGGAAATAAAATTAATGTCAAAGAATGCCATGGCAACTCACCATACATAACTATTCTATTGCATATAGAACAAAAAAATGACACAACATAGTAATGTCCATAGATCAGTAAGGAATCCATGGGTGTATTGTCCTAACTTTTTTGCAAATAGACCATGGGTCTCCAAAAAAGTAACAAGGACATCAGAAGGGAAATTTAAGGTCTGACATTAGCCTAAATTCAGTGAAAAAATATATATAATTAATACAAATATCAACCAGCTAGCAGGTCAAATACTATTGGAATTAGGGGGAAAAAAAGCCAAACAAATAATGCGAGCGTAACCTTTAGAGGACAAGATTTTGAGCCTTGGAGAATAAGATCAGAATGAAAATATGTCAGATTTTGGATAAAATGAATAGATTGTCCTAGATATTAACCAAACCGAGACCTTATAGGCTTTGACTTATCTAGATAACACTAATTATACCAACTGGTAAGGTATGGTGAGAACATCCCCTTGGCTCTGTTGACACACTACCACATAGGAAGGGCATACTTGAAGGCAAAAAACAGTAGGGACAATGACATCTCAGGGCCCAGTTTAATGGATCTTGTTGTCGAGGTCTTAAGGCAGAACTAAATATGGACCAGGTTTCATAAAGGAGATGAAATATTTTGTATTAAAATTCCCTAAGTCATGTTTTCATACTTTTCAAAAAAATAGAAAATGGTAAGTAGTATATTATCAACTGGTGAGTTAGAGTAACACAGAATATTTTTTGTAATTATAATTATCATTCATTGTCTCTCTTGAAATATTTTCATATCAGCTTTAGACAAAGTATACTATATATTGTGAGAAAAGTAGACCTCTAGCTGAATCTGATGAAGTGTAGCTATGAAAACAAAGAATGGTTAACATAATAATTAATAGTGAAATATTAAAAGCTTTTTCCCCATTCAATATATATATATTTTTTTTAAAAGGCTTTTCCCCTGAGTTTAGGAAAAAGTAAAAGATGTGTACTCTCACCATTTCTATTCAGCATTGTACTGCAGATTCCACCCGGCTCTATAAGAGGAAAATAAATTAAAGACATACATGTTGGAATGGAAAAATAAACTAACTTTTTTCCCAGATGGCATATTTGTATATGGAGCAAATTCAAAAGAATCTACCAAAAACAATTACAAATAATAATTTAATTTAACAAAATCACTGGATATAATTCATATATAAAACTCCATTTATTTCTATATACTAGCAACCAATATTAAATAACAAAATTAAAATACCACTTACAGTAACATTGCAAATAAAAGTCATGAGAAAAAAAAAGCATATCAAAAGATGTTCAAACCTCAATGCTTAAAACTATAGATCAAAAATTTGTTGAAATAATTAACAAAGACAAATAACTGGAAATATCTGACTCTGCCCTTTGATTGGAAGACTCAAAATTAAGATAACAAGTTTTCCAAGATTTTCTAAAGATTTAATGTAATCCCAATCCAAGTCTCAGCAGACTTTGAGAATGACAAATTTATTCACTACCAGATATAAAGATGCAGTATATAGATATAATAACTAAAAGACAGTGTGGTTACTAGCACAAGAAAAGAAAAACCATTCAGACTGAGTCAAAGAAAAAAAAAAAGTCCCACACACTTGATTTTTAACAAAGACATCACTTAAAAATGATGGAGGTTATTTTTTCCTCTATAAATGGTGCTGGGTAACATATATTTACACGAAAAACTGAACTGTGCCTCTTAGCTCATATTATACTAAAAAACTCTGAAAACCAAAATATAGAATCTGAAACAAACAAGTTTCCAGAACAATTCACAAGAGAATATCTTCATGACCCTGGGGTAGGCAAGACTTTCTTACATTTAACACAAAATGTGCTAACAATAAAAGAAAAAATAAATACATTTTGCTTTATTATATTAAAAGGAAAAAGTTTAGCCATCAAAAAACACCACTAATAAAGTGAGTAGTCAACCTACAGACAGGAAACAGAAAATATGTGCTATGGATGGATATTTGGATAGAGACATAGATATATAAATAGATGAATATGATATATTTGTTACATACATGATAAAGAGCACATATATACACATACATAAAGAATAACAAATAAGTTACTCATACTTTCAAAGGAATAGCAAACAAATAAAAACATAATAAATGGGAAATAAATTAAACCAGAGACTATCCAAATAGCAAATATGATATAAACCATATGTAATATTTATAACAATGCTAATTTTCAAGGAAATGCAAATTATAACCACTGTACCTCTAGCATAATAGCTAAAAGGAAAACAAAAACTGATAATAGTAAATGTTGTTAAACTGGAGGACCTCACTAATATATTGCTGAAGAGAGCGTAAGTCCCTATCCCTTTGGAAAATTGCTGGGCCCTATACAAAAAGATAAATATTTTCCTACCCTATGACTCAGTATTTCCAATCCTAGGTTAAAAAAATTGTATATTTATCTTAATAGCTAGATTTCCCTAACTTTTTTTTTTTTTTTTGTCAAGTAAATTATTTTAGTTGTGGAAGATGTAGAGAAATGTGGAAGATTAGATAAATCCTAAACAGAAATGAGTAGATAAGACAAAATCTTTCTTTTTCTTTTTTATTACTACATAAATAAATTTGAAAATATTGGTGGTAATAATTTAAGGGAATTATTGTATTGTAGTACTAGTTTGTCAATCCAAATAAAGAAAGAAATCAAAACAAAAATTTGCTTCATCACAGCAAAATGAAGATTCCAGGAAATCTGGAAAAATATTTTCACTATTCATGTTTTTTCTTACCAAACGTAACATTTTACCACAGTAAAATATTCAGATTAACTGTGAAGCCCATTAAGCACTGTAAATATTTCAGTTACTGAGAAATGTTTCCTAAGTAATGTGTTAAATATTTTAAAATATTTCAACATGATCTTTTACATCAACTACTTAAAATAATGCGGTTTCTCCCCTCCCCAATTTGGGAGCTATTTAATAAAATAGGGGCATATACTCTCTATATAATAGAAATATAGAATGTACAATTGAAAGAAACAAATTCTGATTTTTAATGTAGCAACAATTTAGGCTCCAATAATTTAGCTCTATGATGACTGTATTTTGAGGAATAGAACAGCCTCTCATCTTGTTTTATTATAATAGAACTCTGTTATGAAAAACTACAAATGCCTAAGGAGTGGCCAAGATGGCAGAGTAGGAAGAGCATGAGCTCCTTTCCTCCCATGGGAACACAAAAACTGTAAATACTTAAAGAGCAATTCTTAAAGAGAAAGACTAGAAGACTAGCAGAAAAGATCTACAGCTAAACACCACAAGATGAGTAGGATGGGTGGAGACTAGGTATGGTCAAGACCCATATTCCTGGGTGGGTGACCCACAAATGGGAGGATAATGACACTGCAGAGGTTCTCCACAAGAAGCAAGGGGTCTGACCTCCACATTGGGCTCCCCAGCCTGGGGGTCTGTACTGGAAGATGAGCACCCAGAATACTTGACTTTGAAGGCCACTGCGGCTTACCATTAGGAAAGCCAGAGTGTTCTAGAATATAGAGACTTCACTCTTAAAGGGTGTACACAAAATACCACATGATCCAAGACCTAGGACAGAAAAGAGCCTGGGTAAGACACACCTGCTTAATTTTGGAGACCCCCCTGGAGAGGCAGGCAGCAACTGGAGATCACCCTGGAAACATAGCCACTGGTGGCTGTAATGGTTTACATTCACACCAACAGTGTATGAGGGTTTCCTTTTCTCCACATCCTCACCAACATTTGTCATTTTTGTACTTTTTGAAGGTAGCCATTCTGACAGGTATGAGGTTTGACTCACAAAACCTCATTGTGATTTTGACATCCATTTCTCTAATAATTAGGTTTTGACAAAATTTATTATCCATTTATGAAAAAAACTCTAAACAAAGTGAGTATAGAAGGAACATATCTCAACATAATAAAGGTCTTATATGACAAGCTCAAAGCTGTCATCACACTCAATGGTAGAAAACTGAAAGCATTTCTTTTAACATCAGGAACAAGACAAGGATGCTAACTCTTGCCATTTTTATTTACCATGATATTGGAAGTCCTAGCCACAGCAATCAGACAAGAAAAAGAAATGAGGCATCCAAATTGGAAAGAAGTAAGTACAACCAACACTGTTTGCAGATGACTAAATACTATAAATAGAAAATCCTAAAGACCACCCCCCAAAAAAAACACAACTACTAGAGCTCATCAATGAATTTGGTACAGTTGCAGGATACAAAATTAATATACAACAATCTATTGCATTTCTGTACTGTAACAACAAAGAAAACAATTCCATTTACAATCACATCAAAAAGAATCAAATACCTAGGACTAAACCTACCTAAGGAGGTAAAAGACCTGTACTCAGAAAACTATAAGACACTGATGAAAGAAATTTAAGACAACATAAAGAGATGGAAAGGTACATCATGTTCACGGATTGAAATAATTAATATTGTTAAAATGAGCATAGTACCCAATCTACAGATTCCATGCAATCCCTATCAAAATACCAATGGCATTTTTCACAGAAATAGAATAAATATTTCAAAAAATTTTATGGAATCACAAAAGACCCTGAATAGACAAAATAATCTTGAAAAAGAACAAAGCTGGTAGTATCATGCTCTCTGACTTCAAAGTATACTACAAAGCTACAGTAATCAAAACAGTATGGTACTGGCACAAAACAGACACATAGATCAATGGAATTAATTGAGAGCCTAGTAGTGAACCCACACTTACATGGGCAATTAATCTACAACAAGGAGGCAACAATATACAATGGGGATAATATAGGCTCTTCAGTAAACAGTGTTGGGAAAATGAGACAGCTACTGCTAAATAATCAAACTGGACTACTCCCTCACATCATGCTCAAAAATAAATTCAAAATGGATTAAAGACTGAAATGTAATACCTGAAATCATAATACTTCTATAAGTAAGCATATGCTGTAAGCTCACTGATATTGGTCTAAGTAATATTAGTTTGGATATAGCTTCAATGAAAAAAAAAAGCCAAACATTAAAAAATGGGACTACATCAGGCTTCCCTGGTGGCACAGTGGTTGAGAATCTGCCTGTCAATGCAGGGGACATGGGTTCGAGCCCTGGTCTGGGAAGATCCCACATGCTGCGGAGCAACTAGGCCCGTGAGCCACAATTACTGAGCCTGCGCGTCTGGAGCCTGTGCTCCGCAACAAGAGAGGCCGCGATAATGAGGGGCCTGCACACCGCGATGAAGAATGGCCCCCACTTGCTGCAGCTAGAGAAAGCCCTCGCACAGAAACAAAGACCCAACACAGCCATAAATAAATAAATAAATAAATAAACCCAAAGTTTAAAAAAAAAAAAAAAATGGGACTACATCAAATTAAAAATCTTTTGTCCAATGGAGGAAACTATCAACAAAATGGAAAGGCCACCTACTGAATGGTAGAACGTATTTGCAAGTGGTATATCAGGTAAGGGTTTAATATTCAAAATATACAAAGAACTCTTTCAACTCAACATCAAAAAATCAAATAACCCAATTAAAAAATGGAAAGAGGATCTGAATAGACATTTTTCCAAAGACATAGAAATGAATATCAGGTCAATAAAAAGATGCTCAATATCACTAATCATCAGTGAAATTCAAATCAAAACCATAATAAGATATCACCACACACCTGTCACAATGGCTATCATCAAAAAGATATCAAATAACAAGCGTCAGCAAGGTTGTGGAGAAAAGGGAACCCTCGTGCACTGTTGTTGGGAACGTACAGTACTGCAGCCACTATGGAAAACAGCATGAAGATTCCTCAGAAAATTAAAAATAGAACTCTCATATGATCCAGCAATTCCACTCCTGGTTATTTATCTGAAGTAAATGAAAACATAATTTGAAAAGATCTGCACTCTTATATTCACTGCAGCATCATTTAAAATAGCCAAGATATGGAAGCAACCTAAGTGCCCCTCAATGGATAAATGAATAAAGAAGAACATTTCTCGTTCAAAGCATTCTGGCCCTGGACATTGAGAGTTCTTTCAATTGGCTTATTTGTCCCTTTGATATATCGCCATCAAAGCACATGTTAATTTTTCAAGTATTTCATTATTTTCAAGTATTTTATTACTCCAGCCTCATCTTGTATATTTTTTGCCCCAGTGTCAGAATCAGCTATTTTTTTCCCCTGAGGAATTCTGGTTCCTTTATTGCAGAATGGTATTAGAAACCAAGGTTTAGGTGCGAGATATGCTCATTGTTACTGAGATGTCATTGCTTCTAGGCCTTCTCAGAACAGAAGCAAGGAAATGCATGTGTGTATCCTACCCAGTATATATTCACACACATAAAATATTTCTATATGTAACCACTTATATCTATATTAAGCTAACCATGAATTCATATTGATATCTTCGAATGTAATCCATTACCACATGGATATCTCTGGCTTCCTCCTTGCTTATGTGTATACTCCCACTCCAAGACTGAGAAACCAGGCTCCCATCATTCACCATTTACTTAATTGATCAATTCTAGTTTACATGTATATCAGTAACAAAATTGTTAACCTGTACCCTCTTGGGGAAGGGGGAAGTTTATGTACTCAGCTAGGATACAGATTGTGTATTGATTTTTTTCTGCATTTATTTAATCAATCACTATATTGTACACCTGAAACTAATGTAACATTGTAAATCAACTATATCTAAATAAAAAATTAAAAAAAATAAACTAATTGACCTCTACATTTAAATTAATGTATGTTATTGTATAGAAATTATGTTTCAGTATATTTAAGTATCTAAAAAGGTAATTCAGATATAAAAAGCATAATATATATCCCTGAATTCTGGCTGTAAGTTATGCTAGGACAATTAATTTTTCTGTACCTTGGTGAGGGAGAATAATAAAGTAAAAAATTCTCCAAACAAAATCAGAGTGTTCAAAGATTCTTACTAGCCAAAAAGCATGATAAACTTATCTCCTAAATACTAATGCAATAGGCAAAAAGAGAAGTGAGGAAGAAACAAATTGTTCTTCAAGAATTTTAATAGTCTATATAGAAAAAATCAAGAGAATATATGAACCAATTAGTAATATGTTAGAACTGATAAAAAGAGTTTAATAGAATGACTTGGCACAAAATATACAATGTTCAATAATTCCTATTCATTATAAATAAGCAGTTAGATATCATTTGGAAAATAATACCACTCAAAATTGGTCCCAGAAGTAAAAGTTACATAGAAGCAAATCTATCCAATATTTGCAAGAATGTTATGGGAAAAAGTACAAAATGATAATTAGAAACAAAAATTTTCACTGATTTTTGTCATTAACAAGTTATCATAAATTTTGGTATTAATAATGATCAATTCAAGAATTTCTTCAGTTCTAGAAAATTCTTAGTCCATATATTTTTAAATTTTGCCTCCCTTTACACAATTCTCCCTATTATCTTTTTCTGAAAATGCTATTATACTATTGTTGGAGTATCCGAGTTTTGATTTCTCACCCAACACGAACTGATTCAATTCCTGTTTTTTTAATGTATCTTTCATATTTTCTATCAAATTATATAAGCTCCCTGAGAACAAATACACTTGTCTTTTTTTTTTAAATCACTAATTCATCACAAGTTCCTAGGATAGCTGTCGGCACACTGCAGGTACTCAGTGCATATTAGTTGAATGAAAAAATTCATAATGCATAATGTCTCACTGTGTTCTTGGTGAATTACCCAGTTATAGTCTTATAACTAGAGCACTAAATACAGATTTGTGGTCAAAAGCATGGACTCTGGTACCAGAATACCTTGAAGAGAATTTAGCTTCCACCTCTCTGTTAAAAATATACCAAGTGTTTTTGGATACATTGTGTCCTTTAATTTCTTTATTTGCAAAAAGGGGGATAATAGAAGTTTGTTGTGATGTTAATGTATAATGTGCTTAGAGCATTGCCTGGCACAGAGTAGGCAATGTCTACTACTAATCTGCTAATTCCCTATTTAGCTGTCTCAGGTCTGTCAACTAGACAAGCTACGCCTTTATAATTTTAGGGATTCCATTTTGTATTTCCAATATGTTATTATTATTCTAAATAACTACATGTTTTAAATATTTTAAAAAACTATTGAAGGGGCCTCCTTGGTGGTGCAGTGGTTAAGAATCTGCCTGCCAACGCAGGGGACATGGGTTCAAACCCTGGTCCGGGAAGATCCCACATGCCATGGAGCAACTAAGCCCGTGCACCACAAATACTGAGCCTGCACTCTAGAGCCCGTGAGCCACAACTACTGAGCCCACATGCCACAACTACTGAAGCCCGCACGTCTAGAGCCCGTGCTCCACAACAAGACAAGCCACCGCAATGAGAATCCCATGCACCGCAACAAAGAGTAGCCCCCGCTAGCCACAACTAGAGAAAGCCCACACGCAGCAATGAAGACCCTATGCAGCCAAAAATATATTAATTAAATAAATAATTTTTTAAAAAAACTAATGAAGTTTAATATAATTCTAAAAATGTGCACATATTTTATTTGTAAAGATTGATGAATTTGCCCAAAATAAAAGCTCATAATCTGTAGCCAAATCAAGAAACATAGTATTAAAAGGATCGCAAAAGCTCCCTTTTCTTCATTTCAGGCACTGCATAATGCCTTATTATTGTACAGGATTCCATAATGAAAATATTCCAAATACATCACAATTTATGTATCCATTACACTATTGGTAGTTGTATAGGTAGTCCTCAGTTTTTAAAACTAACAGGTTTTATTTAATTAGCTTCTATTTTTTAATCACTATGTTAATTCCTCCTTTACCTCTTTTAAATTTAAACACAACTATCTAAAATACCTTCAAATTGTTATATTGGTCCTATATTTTATTTTGACCAATGATTATTTTGACTGTTTAATTTGTTAGTTTTATCTTGTACCTTGTAGTTCTTATTTATGAGCTTCTAATTTAAAGATTTTTTTTGTCATATGTATGTTATCCCTGGGAAATGATTTCAAAGGCCATTAAGGTATATAACATAAACCAAGGTTACATTAGTGAATCAAATTTAATTTCTCAACCAACAGAGATGTGTTATTCTGGGGCTTTAAACACGTGAGGAAAAACCAATTCCTCAACCATGTATGCATGGCCATGCTTCTGCCCTCGGTCACAGGCAGATATTCTTTTTCAGTTACAAACTCAGAAGCCAGGTAAGGTATTCTAATAGCAATTATTATGCTGCCTTCCTAGCCCTCTACCTAAGTTGTATATGCAGAATGCAATGTCTCTCATCAAGTAAAGAATGAATTTGATCCCATCTTCTTATAAGGAGTGGGATCCCATCCTGGCCTGAGCACCTCATAAGTAACTCTATATAGAGCTGTGCATTTTATATTTTATATTTCTGCTCCATAAGGACATTTTTTTTAACACCAGTATATATTTAATATTATTTTTACATTTTATCTAGCATATCCCTTTATTTAGAGGAGAAGAGTTTCAAAAATTATTATATTCAAAATCTTAACTTAGAACACTTATATTAACTTTATAATTTAAAAAAATTGTTTCTATTTCCCTACTCATGAAAACATCTCTACTTGAAATACAAATATTTAAAATCAAAAGCAATTTGCCACTTATACCTCTCTTACAATATATCCTAATTTTATTTTGATTCCAAATTTTTAGTTCTGCTTTGAGTAGAATAATCTTTCATTCATCCTCTTATTTAGTTAACTTGTGTAATAGTTTTCAATACATGTCAAGTATTAGAACATTGACTAAGAGGAAATATAGTTATAATAACAATACTTGAATAAAGCATTTTCTTTCTCAACTATGTGACCCTTATATTTGGTATATCAAGTGAATGTAACAATATTATCCCCCACCTTTATAAATTCATTCACATTATTCATTTGTGAGTTCATTAATTATAGAAGGAATCTACACTTCTTTTTGGGTCCCAGTGTAATTTGTGATGAATTCTATGTGATATAATATAATTTTCAATTAGAGACAAAATTAAAATTGCCTAAGAGGTGTATAATTTCTCTGAACACGGTGAAGGCAATCCAAAGCATCAATATATTCTCTGGTGTAATCATTAGGAGCAGGAACATTAATTAAAATGATGGCCATATAATTTATTAATCCTCATTCAGTAAGATATATTGCATTTTTATCTTCAAGAATCTAATTATAAATAATAAAGGATTTGTATACATACCACCATAATAGCATTATTAGACACAAACACTGACTACCATGAATTTTAAGTCCCAAACCACAATATGAATACTTACATACATTGTGTGTGTGTGTATTCATTAGTTAACCTGTGCAACAATATATATAACCATATACATATATACTCACTAATACACTATATATATGTATGTCAGTATACATACCCTCATTAGTATGGATAGAGATATATAAATATCCATATATATTTAGTATATTCATATAGAGTATATATATCCACATATACTGAGTATTGATATAAAATCAATATGCCTTTACATTTAACATCTGTCACATCAACCACCTCAACTGTATCAACCTCCTCCATCCTTGACCTTACTCCATCTTGTTCACTTTGCTTAGTTTTCACATATATTCCTGAAGAGAGACTAAGAAAATCATCTTCTGGCAAGCCTTTGTGACCATCTCTCTCTGGTTAAGAAATTCTTTCAAGGGACTTTAGTATCTCCCTATGCTTAGATATATCTGAGAACTGGTATCTATTATATACATCAGAAATTTTCTGTCTCATCTCTTAGAGAAACACACTTCAAATATCATAGAACTGACAACACTGCTTTGTATCACTATTTGCCCATCTTCTAGAGCAATGCTTCTCAGAGTTTAATGGCCATACTGAAAACCTAGTGCCTTGTTACAAAGGAGGCAAGAATATACAATAGAGAATAGACAGTCTCTTCAACAAGTGGTGTTGGGAAAGCTAGACAGCTACATGTAAATCAATGAGATTAGAACACTCCCTCACGTCATATATGAAAATAAACTCAAAATACTTTAAAGACCTAGATATAAGAAGTGACACTATAAAAGACCTAGAAAAGAATATATGCAAAAGATTTTCTGACATAAACCATAGCAATATTTTCTTAGATCAGTCTCCCAAGGCAAAAGAAATAAAAAATTAAATAAACAAGTGGGACCTAATCAAATTTAAAAGCTTTTACACAGCAAAGGAAACCGTCAACAAAACAAAAAGACAACCTATGGAATGGGAGAAAATATTTGTAAATGATGCAACTTACAAGGGGTTAATATCCAAAATATACAAACAGCTCATCCAACTCAATATAAAAAACCAAAAAACCCAATCAAAAGATGGGCAGAAGATGTAAATAGACATTTCTCCAAAGAAGACTCACAGATGGCCAATAGGCACATGAAAAGATATTTAACATTCCCAAATATTAGAGAAATACATTTAAATCAAAACCAAAATGAGACGTCACCTCACACCAGTCAGAATGGCTATCATCAAAAAGTTGACAAATAATAAATTCTGGAGATGGTGTAAAGAAAAGTGAACCCTCCTACACAGTTGATGAGAATGTAAATCGGTGTAGCCAATTAATTAAGTAGATAGGCTGTGTAAAACAAAATGCCCAAGGAGAGAGGAAAAGATGAATAGTTGAAGCACAGGGGATTTTTAGGGCAGTGAGCATATTCTATATGACTATAATGATGGAAATGTGTCTTTATACTTTTGTTAAAAGCCACAGAATGTACTACAACCAACGATGAATCCTAATGCATTCTATGGACTTTAGGTGATAATGATGTATCAATGTAGGTTCATCAATTGTAATAAATGCATCACTCTGGTGGGGTTGTTGATGTCAGGGGAAAATTGTACGTATGTGGGGGAAGGTGGGGTATAGGAACTTTCTGTGCTTTCCAGTCAGTTTTGCTGTGAGCCTAAAACTATTCTAAAAATAAAGTCTATATATTAAAAAAAAAAAAAGTGGGAGATCCTGTAACTTTGATTGAACTTTATGTTTTTCAACTACAGCTAGGTTTTAACAACCTAATTCATTTTGAATATCAGAAATATTAGAAATTAGAAAATGCTCTGTTTATTTGGTAATTGAACATTGCTCAACCTATGATTAAGTGAAATCATTTTCAAAATATATAAAAGTACATAAGTTTCAGACACTGCTATCATGATATACCCTGCCATGGGTCAGGCTCAGTGTCTGCTTATGATGAACATATCTCCATAATGTCTTTTAGAAATATCCAAATATCAGAGAGTATTCTGCCTATGTTTTCCTCTAGGACTTTTATAGTATCCGGCCAAATGTTTAGGTCTTTAATCCATTTTGAGTTTATTTTTGTGTTTGGTGTTAGGGAGTGTTCTGATTCCATTCTTTTACATATATCTGTCCAGTTTTCCCAGCACCACTTATTGAAGAGGCTCCCTTTTCTCCATTGTATATTCTTGCCTCCTTTGTCACAGATTAGGTGACCATAGGTGCATGGGTTTATCTCTGGACTTTCTATCTTGTTCCATTGATCTATATATTTTTGTTTCTGTGCCAGTACCATACAGTTTTGATTACTGTAGCTTTGTAATATAGTCGGAAGTCAGGGAGCCTGATTCCTCCAGCTCCGTTTTTCTTTCTCAAGATTGCTTTGGCTATTCGGGGTCTTTTGTGTTTGCATACAAATTGGAAAATTTACATAAATCACAGTAAGATCTTTTTTGATCCACCTCCTAGAGTAATGAAAATAAAAACAAAAATAAGGAAATGGGGCCTAATTAAACTTAAAAGCTTTTACACAGCAAAGGAAACCATACACAAAATAAAAAGACAACCCTCCAAATGGGAGAAAATATTTGAAAACAAGTCAACCGACAAGGGATTAATCTCCAAAATATACAAATAGCTCATGCAGCTCAATGTAAAAGCAAACAAACAAACAGCAACCCAATCAGAAAAATGGGTGGAAGATCTGAATAGACATTTCTTCACAGAAGACATACAGATGGCCAAAAAGCACATGAAAAGATGCTCTACATCACTAATTATTAGAGAAATGCAAATCAAAACTACAAAGAGGTACTACCTCACACCAGTCAGAATGGCCATCATCAAAAAATCTACAAACTATAAATGCTGGAGAGGGTGTGGGAGAAAAGGGAACCCTCCTATACTATTGGTGGGAATGTAAACTGGTTCTGCCATTATGGAGAACAGTATGGAGTTTTCTTAAAAAACTAAAGATAGAGCTACCATATGATCCAACAGCCCCAATCCTGGGCATATATCTGGAGAAAACTGTAATTCAAAAAGAGACATGCACCCCAATGTTCACTGCAGCACTATTTACAATGGCCAGGACATGGAAGCAACCTAAATGTTCATCAAGAGATGAATGGATAAAGATGTTGTACATATATAAAATGGAATATTACTCAGCCATTAAAAAGAATGAAATAATGCCATTTGCAGCAACATGGATGGACCTAGAGATTGTCATACTGAGTGAAGTAAGTCAGACAGAGAAAGACAAATATCATATGGTATCGCTTATATGTGGAATGGAAAAAAAAATTGGTACAAATGGACTTATTTACGAGACAGACATAGAGTCACAGATGTAGAAAATAAAAAAATTATCTTAGGGGGAAAGGAGGGAGGGATAAGTTGGGAGATGGGGATTGACAGATATGCACTACTATATATAAAGTGGATAACTAATAAGGACCTACTGTACAGCACAGGGAACTCTACTCTGTAATGGCTTATATGTAAAAAGAATCTAAAAAAGAGTAGATATAGGTACTTGTATAACTGATTTACTTTGCTGTGCATCTGAAACTAACACAACATTGTAAATCAACTGTACTCCAATAAAAATTTTAAAAATTAAAATAAAAAGACAATCAAGAAAAAAGAAAAAACTGAAACATCAAAATATATGAAAGGTTTCCATTTCCAATTTTGCAATACTTGCATTATTCCAATTTTTAGGCAGAATTCCAATTTCTCAATATATCTCACCCACTTGGTCTTAACCATAGTTTTCACATCTATATAAGCTTTTCAAATTAAGCAAAACAGTTTTGAAATGTGAGGAGACCTGACTTAATATAGATTATTAAAAAAGAAATTACTTTGCTTATTCAGCAGTTTTCTGTAAAACTTGGAAATATAACTCAAACCAGTTTTAATGTCAATACATTTCTCATCTTGTCGAATCTCAACTACATGAGTTTATTTCATATCCGGGATGTCATAATACAATACAGGTGATAGAGTAAAGCTTATAAGGGAGAACACAAAACAACTAAAACTCATAAAGCTTTTACTTGAAAATATTTAATTTCCTTAAAACTTTCTGGGAGTTATTGTGAAAGAAAAGTTAGTTTACATAATAACATAGACTCACATACATTTGAATCCTAAGCATAAAGTTTATACATCTGCATAACTGTATAATGTCTACTTTAGAAGAATAAATCTGAGATATTATGAAGACAGCAACCATAATTTTGTTCTATGTGGCACTTCAAATGTTCATGCTCAATAAATGTTTGTTAAAAATAACATTTCTGCAATCACAAAATATTTGCGGTGTTCAGAAGGACAATTAGCCTGCTGTTATCCATTTACAAATATAAGGGGCTTCAATTGGGTACTGAGCTTTACAGGCTTACCATTTAAAACTGATTTCTTCTTCCTGCATAATCATAAAAGCTAATCGATCATTTCCACAGTAAAAAGCTAATTGATACATAATTCCAATTTATGTGTGTTTAACTATGTGTATATAAATAAAAATAAAATTTAAATCAAAAGTGTCTATTGTGATCTTTGTCAGTGTTATTATGATTAAAATTACCAATTTTCAAAATTCATCTCCAGGTTTCCCAGTTAACATCATGATCAAGACATAATTTTTGGTATACCAACTGCTTGTAATAGTAAGATGTTATCTCTTTCTCCTTTTGTAGTTTGTATTTGTTTTTTAATAATTGCTCAGTCTTAATGGACTTGAGAACCTGGGGAGGGGGAAGGATAAGCTGGGACGAAGTGAGAGAGTAGCATTGACATATATACACTACTGAATGTATAAGAGATAGCTAGTGGGAAGCAGCTGCATTATACGGGGGAGATCAACTCAGTGCTTTGTGACCACATAGAGGGGAGGGATAGGGAGGGTGGGAGGGAGACACAAGAGGGAGGAGATATGGGGATATATGTATACATATAGCTGATTCACTTTGTTATACAACAGAAACTAGCACAACATTGTAAAGCAACTATACTCCAATAAAGATGTTAAAAATAATAATAATAATTGTTCAATCTTGCTGTAATGTCAACAGTACTTTCCCAGTAAACAACTCCATATGGTTTGGTGATAACAAAAATGTTTTACAATTTACTTATGAACCCTCTTGGAAATGTGTCAAACCTTTCTCATTCAATCCTTTCCCATCCAGTAAGTAGAAGCTGACAGGTGCTATGCCTAGTTAGCTTTGCATACAAACTGAATCTTTATTAGAAAAATGTCCACATATAATTTGATCCCTGTAATTTTCTTTCCTTAGTCTAACTCCTAAATAGAAACATTTATTGAATGTCTAATTGTACTAGCCATATGCTAAGCACTGATTATGTAATTATGAAGAAAGCTTGTCCCTCTTTCAAGAATTCATAAACTAATGGAGTAGAAAGTAAAGTTGCAAATCTTGTAGTAGATCATGTAAAACATGTAAGTAAAAAAAAGTAAATCACAACTAATGGTTGACAAATGCTTAATTTTGAGACTCCTTTTTAAGCACTTGAATGAAGCTCGCTAAGAACAATATCTTAGAAACCAAAGCAATCTAATGATTATAAGCTAATATATGTAGACCTCTCGCATCCATATAACTTTCATAATGACTCTTTTGTATTCATTTCTCAAAATTTCTTTTTGAACCCATTAAAATGAACATTTATGTGTGTATTTGTTTGTATGAGTGTGTGCATTAGTGAACTCTTGCTGAAGGGGCACATCTGTTTCCTCATATTTAAAAACTTTAGTCTTTGGACGGAAGTGAGTATAACAAAAATGACTTAAGTTTGACTTTTAAAAGCTTTCAGATTTCATTAATAAATCATTAATAAACGATCATAACTGAACTGGAAGCTTTTTTGTTGATGATCTATTTTGAAGACTACGCAGAGTTTCCTAAATTCTTGAGGATTCAAGCCTCTCAAATTTTCTTCAAAAAATTAAATTAAAATTGTTAATACTCCAATTTTAAAAGTTAAAGTAGCATTAAAGTTCAAGCACAATTAAAATTTTATAGGGTACTGTTGACTAAAATCCCCTATGTTTAAAGACTTTAGAATTCCTATAGGCAGCCCATCTGACTTAAATAGTTTAAGTAATATTAATATAATAAGACATGTTTAACATTAAATGGACATACAGCATAATCAGATACTAAAAACAAGCATGATTATTTTTCACTCTGCCCCTCTACTTGATTCCTATACATTATACCTTAGATAATAAGTTGAACAGCACAGGAGAGATATCATACAACTAACTACAACGCTGAAAATTTATGGCCTCCAAACCCACATGGTTTTCCAATGCCTTTTGGTATGTTCCAAAATGTCCCTAATTAGACTTTTCTTCTGCTCATCAAATTTTCTATTTCAAAATATCTCTGCTCTCTTTGATCTCCCTATCCTACCATCATGCCCACATAATTTTATCAATGACCTCACTTCTAACTTTATAGAGAAAATAGTATCTGTTACAAATATCCAGCAAGGTCTCTCTCTTAAGGCCAATTGTGTATCTAAAATGGCTCTATTTTCAAACACCACCTGCCTGATTTCATGAACTTCATGTTTCAGGAGTTCAGCAGCCCTGGAGGCATTGTCTAGCTATACTGCTATTCTTTAATATACTTTCATGCATATAAGAGTTTTCCTACTTTCTGAGCCTCTTATAAAGCATGAAGTAAAGAGTCTTGAAGATTGAAAAAAGAATTAGATGCATCTTGAGTGGTTAGGGTTTTGGTTCTCAAATTTAGTTTTTCTTTCTTCTGTTTTTCTTCTTCAATTAATTTGTCTAACAACTTTCTTTTCACAGAGGAAATAATAATAAGCCAAAATGGATTCTGGGTGATTTCAGATCAGGTACTATCATGAAGTAAGCAATCAGTTTACAGTGTTAAGGTGAACTTGTCCAGGTTTCAGGTAGTAGCCAATAGGCTTTTTTGCTACAAATGCATACCAGTCACTGGGGACCACCAACAATCTATTTTTGTAATGCTCTGACACCTCTCATTTATTAAGAATGGTCCTGTGACAGGAAATAAAATCTGTGCTATTGAGGTCACTTGGTATATTTAAAACAAAAGAGAAGTAGTACATCTTACTTTTAAGATGTACAAAATTACAACAGCCTTCAAATGTATGAAATTATAAACAAAAGCCTTTCTTAGTTCTCTTTCAATTACTGATTCTGTGAAAGTTCTATTACAATGAATAGTTTCCTCAAAAGGTCCCTGAACATTAATTCAGAAGAGAAAGGAGTTTCTTTTTCTAGGAATGAAATGAGAGCCAGTTTTAGATTCCTGGCTCTCCTGACTAACTGTAATGTTTACCGTCTAAAATATCATCTAACTATATATAGAAAACCCTAAGGACTCCACACAGAAACTACTAGAGCTAACAAATGAGTTCAACAAAGTAGCAGGATACAAGATTAAGATTCAGAAATAGGTTGCATTCCTTTACACTAACAAAGAAATATCAGAAAGAAAATGTAAAAAAAAAAACCTTTAAAAATTGCACCAAAAAAATAAAATACCTAGGAATAAACCTGACCAAGGAGATGAAAGACTTATATGGTGAGAACGATAAAACATTAATAAAGGAAATAAAGGAGGATTCAAAGAAATGGAAAGATATCCCATGCTCTTGGATCAGAAGAATTAATATTGTTAAAATGGCAATACTACACAAGGCAAGCTACAGATTTAATGTGATCCCTATCAAATTACCCATGACATTTTCACAGAACGAGAACAAATAATCAAAAAATTTACATGAACCCTAAAAGGCCCAGAATTGCTAGAGCAATCCTGAGGGGAAAAAAAACAAAGCAGGAGGCATAACTCTACCCAGACTTCAGACAATAGTACAAAGCTTCAGTAATCAAAACAGTGTGATATTTGTACAAAAACAGGCATATGAATCAATGGAACACAATAGAGAGCCCAGAAATAAACCTACACCCCTACAGTCAATTAATCAACAAAGGAGGCAGGAATATCAAATGGGTAAAAGAGAGTCTCTTCAGCAAGTGGTGCTGGGAAAGTTGGACAGCTGGATGTAAATCAATGAAGTTAGAACACACCCTCACTTCATGCACAAAAATAAACTCAAAATGGATTAAAGACTTAAACATAAGACACGACATCATAAAACTCCTAGAAGAGAGCATAGGCAAAACATGCTGACATAAATCTTACCAATGTTTTCTTAGGTCAGTCTCCCAAGGCAATAGGAATAAAAACAAAAATGACCTAATCAAACTTACAAGTTTTTGCACAGCAAATAAAACCAAAAAAAAAAAAAAAAAAAAAGACAACCTATAGAATGGAAGAAAATATTTGCATATGATGCTAAAGCCAAGGCCTTAATCTCCAAAATATACAAACAGCTCATACACCTCAACAACAACAAAAAAACAACCCAATAGAAAAAGCAGAAGACCTTAATAGACATTTCTCCAAAGAAGACATACAGATGGCCAGTAGGCACATGAAAAGATGCTCAACATCACTAATTATTAGAGAAATGCATATGAAAACTACAATGAGGTACCACCTCACACCAGTCAGAATAGCCAGCATTAAAAAGTATTATACAAATAACAAATACTGGAGAGGGTGTGGAGAAAAGGGAACCCTCTTACACTGTTGGTGGGAATGTAAGTTGGTACAGCCAATGGAAAACAGTATGGAGGTTCCTCAGAAAAGTAAAAATAGAATGACCTTATGATCCAGCAATCCCACTCCTGGGAATATACCTAGACAAAACTATAATTCAAAAAGATACATGCACCCCTATTTTCATAGCAGCACTATTCATGATAGCCAAGACATGGAAACAACCTAAATGTCCATTGACAGATGAATGGATAAGGAAGATGTGGTACATATATAAAATGGAATACTACTCAGCCATAAAAAAGAACAAAATAATGTCATTTGCAGCAACATGGATTCAACCAGAGAGTATCATACTAAGTGGAGTAGGTCAGAAAGAGAAAGACAAATATCATACTGTATCACTTATATGTAGAATCTACAATATGGCACCAATGAACCTATCTACAAAACAGAAACAGACTCATAGACATAGAGAACAGACTTGTGGTTGTCAAGGGGGAGGGGGCGAGGGAGAGGGAGGGACTGGGAGTTTTGGGTGGGTAGATGCAAACTATACATTTAGAATGGATAAACAACAAGGTCCTAATGTATATCACAGGGAACTATATTCAATATCCTGTGAGAAACCATAATGGATATTAATATAAAAAATGTATATATGTGTATAAATGAGTCACTTTGCTGTACAGCAGAGATTGGCACAACATTGTAAATCAACTATACTTCAATGGAAAAAAAAGAAAAAGAAAATAATACAGAACCAGCAAAAAAAACCAATAATAATAAAATAAAATATCATCTAACAATTGAATCTTACTACCCAGGAAACAACTAATTCATTAACAAAAAAATGACAGAAGCAAATAAAGAAAAACCACTAATTCATTAACAAAAAAATAACAGACGCAAATAAAGAAAAACTGTTACTAAGGGAAGGTACAGAACTCCTATAGGAAATGTGTAAAATATCATGAGTTTGGTTGTATGCTTTGACCCATTTATGAGCAAATTTGAACCAGATATTGTATTCAAACCAGGGAGAGATTAAGGAAACAGAAAAGATTATTTAGTATATAGGTCTTAAAAGTAAGATAGTTAAAGGTAGCGTTAGACAAGAGAAGCATAAAAAAATACAGCAGAAAGAATAAATTAATGCATATTAAACTGTCACTATCTGTGTGAGTGTTCCATGGATCTTGGGTGGGAGATGCCTGCATCTACTGTAGTTGTCTAATTAATCTAGAGTTCTTGGATAGAAGCCATCTCCTTCCAAAAAGTATCTATAGCTGGAGAAGTCCTAATAATGTTCAGTTTAAGGTCTCTGGTAGGGATCAACTTCCTGTGATTCTGTGAGAATAATATATTTCTTTTACTTGAGATATATAAATCCAAGGATTAATTCATTAGAATATCACTATTGTACTAATTGTTAATGTTTGATAGGATCCTCTCCTTCAAAATTCAAGAGCTGCTTTTCACTGATGTTTCTTACTGAGAACACAGTTTTTGGTAATTTAGGAAAAACTGAGCATACCTCTCATTAATTAGACTATATATGTTGCATGATATTATTTCAGTATTTGCCTATGTCTGTTTGCAATAGTGTCGAGCTGAGAATAGGAAATATCTCTTGATGAGTCAACCATATGCTAACCCATAAAGGAAAAGTTATGCACAGAGGAGTTGATCTTATTATCGTTAAAGCCAGTGTAAATATCTTACTTAGGTCAGAAGTCAGCAAACTGCAACCCACTTGCCAAATCTGACAGTGGCCTGTTTTTGTATGGCCCCACTTCCAAGTCTAACTCTTCATGAGTACTCTCTCTCAGCACTACGAAATCCTTAAAGTTCTCTTTACATTACAGTTCCTCTCCAATCAAAGCTTAAGAATTCTTTTCATTAAAATTCACATTTAACTCACTATGTGGTTTCTTTTTCATGATTGGACTCAGACTGATACACTAGCCAAAGTCTGTGGTGAGTGCAATGAATTATCTGGGACTATTTGCCTGTGGTAAAGGATATTATTCTGATAAAGTGAGATCTATTACAACATGTCCTGCTTAATATTTTCCTGTTTCAGTCCTCACATATGACCCATGAACAAACACATTAAATCTAGGTAACTGAAAGGAGTTTCTAATAAAATTATTTATGGCAGAAATAGCTTGCAAGCAGAGGCTAGACAGTTATGAGTTTTCTCTTTAACAGATAATGGAAGAAGAGATTCCAGGCTTTAAATATTACAATAATGAATGGAAATGTATGAGAAATTGCAACAGAATTTCATTGGAGGTTAGCTTATTTATAGAGAAACATGGTGTTACTTTCAGTAAGCAGCAGAGAAAACATCAATCTTAAAAAACAAACAAACAACAACAACAAAAAACCTAAAACCAAGTTAGCAGATGCATCTAATAGTTTGGTGTTTGAGGGTACTGCCTTATGCAAGATGAGTCAAGAGTGAGACTATAGTGAGCTTCTGCTTTCTAATGATTATCACGCATTGAGCCAGAACTGCAGTGGCTTGTCCAGATCTCCCATATAAGAGCTAAAAATATTTATGATAATTAGAAAGGGAAAAAGGAAGGAAGAAAGAATTCAGAGCTTGGATCCAATAGGAGACTTATGTCACTGGCACAGCCATAGAGTCTCCCAGGTGGGAGGCACAAGGGGCCTCAGAGGAGTGTACTATTTCCCAGACAGGGTCTTGAGCCATAGCTTTGAGAAGGTTTCAATTAGATTTTTATGGGAACTGAGACTGTCAAACATTGGCTCCCACAAAATACCACCAAAATAATTTGTCAACAATGTAATTATGAGCTTATTTTTAGTTCAGTAAGGAAGAGAACTGTCTTGATAGATTCTTAGTGTCTTAGGCAAGGTTGGGCAAATTTGGAATATTTACATGGTTTTCAATTCTGTTGTAAAGTGGGTATTCCAACATGAAGGCTTGATTAGGATTGAGAAAGGATCATGAGAGAATTGGTTGGGGCTGGTGAACACAGAAAGAGAAGGATTTTAAGGCAAGGGTTTTTAAGAGGCTTGGGAATAAATAGTCATTTAATGCTGTCTATAGCATAGAGACTGAAGTTTGCTGTTGACTTAAAAATTTTGGCAGGAAGTTGTTAAAGAAAACTTTCATGACACTTGTTCAAAGCAGTAAGAATGACTTTATGAAAGAGTGACTATTGCAATGGGGGGTTTGTAGAAGGGGAGAGAGATTAAGCTTAACTCTGCATACAACAAGGACAAGTGAGAATTTATAGACAAGGAACAGGGTAGGGGTCTGTGGATGGAAAATTACTAAGAGGAAACATCAGGAGTACAGAGGATTCTGGCTAAACCAACTTTATATGATGCTTGCTGAAGGAAGGCCAGAGTGCTAAGGTACCCAGGGATAAGGAATTTGATCAGATGAGGAGGGTGATGAGATAGCAAGGGTGGGGGATTTTTGTTAAGTCATCTCAACTCAGCAGGATTCTTGCTAAAATTGGACTAACTGGGCAAAGGACAGAACCCAAGGCCGAGTAGAGGCCCAAGAGGGCTAAGAGGAGGTGGACTCAAGTTTGGTCAAAGAGAGAGTCTTTGCAAGGGTGGCTAGGGGAGTTGGAGTGGGTATGTGTAATGGACAGTGAAGTCATTGACAATTGTTTATCTTTCTTAGAAGAGTTTCCTGAAATAGTCGAGTCAGGTTGTTAGAGACGGTGGAATAATAAAATTATGTTAGTGTCTATAGCTGAAAGTTAAAGTCTTATAATGTAAATAATATGTTGTGTGGGAGTAGTCGATTTCTATTTTCAAAACTCATGTAAATACCATTTGGCAATCCAAATCAAGGGGAATAAGAACACATTTCAGTGCTTCACTTCAGGGCTCATCATTTGGGAGTGGAGAAGGTCCCTTTAATCCCACCTTGTATCCTGAAGTTGGATGTGGAGCTAAGTGTCTCAAAACTCTTTTTTTTTTTAACATTTTTGTTTCGACATACTATAAATATGGTATAGCCCCTTACTTTAGAATGAAGATGCACATTGCAAAAATTAACATGCATGATAAATGAAGCACTGTTCATAGGTAGTTTTATAAAGATGTTTTTCTCAGGAAAAACGTGCACATGAGGATGATGAAATTTAAAGTGTACTCTCTGACTATAAAGAAAGTGGGCAGATTTCCAGGTTTCCCCAGGATTCTAAGATTTCAATAAAAACTGCCAAAAAAGAAATGAAAGAAGTTTTTTGGTTTCTTCTCCCCTATGGATGTCAAGTCTTTTGTAGAACAGAGAAGCAGACTAAGGTCCTTAATCGTTATTAACACTCTAAAACTTGGAGGTGGCTACATGATTAAAGTTTTATTTTAATTTTCAGACTCTACTATAGCAAAGCATTTAGAGAACTCATTGAAATGCCTAACTCTGTCAGGTTGCTCCCATTAGCTAGACACATTCATTGTCAATGAAAATGAGGAAGAAGCAAAATTTGGGTTTTGACATGCAAATGAGTCCCCTAAGCTCCTTACTTTGCTTCAGAATTTATGTATCTCAGCTGTCACAACACCACTTCCTGAAGCAAAGTAGATGTGTTGTGGCAACTCTTAATATAGGGATTCTAAAGTTAAACAAGGTGTGTGATGTGGCTATTTGTATTACATGACATGCAAAACATTCACCCAGGCTACTGCTTGAATCTAAGGGATTTAGAAGGACAGGACTAAATGAAAAGGAATTATCATGCTAAATCAGAACTATGGTCCATCTAGCAAAGCAGTGAGTAACTAACAGAATTTTTAAATACCTTTAGGTTTGCTCTTCCTCAAGCAATATTGAAGGTTAGACTCAGGACATCAGATGTATGGAGGCAACATGTATGGAGAAACATTATCATCAAGTTTCAGCTATAGTAGTCTGAACTTCCTAGTGAGTTACACTGGTTATGTCTCACAAACCATTTTCTGTACAGAGTTTTACTGTAATCTTTTTTTTTTTTTTTTGCTTTCAATACTTTTTATAACATTATACCAATTGAGACACTATGGTACCATTTAAGGGATAGACACATTCATCATTAAAACGTAGTGGAGATCCAAAAAACAGATCTATTCATATAAAAGATTAATGTGTGACAATGCCAACACGGCAGATGATTTTTTAAAATTCTTTTTCAAATTCTTTTCCTCTTTATGTTGTTACATAATATTGAGCAGAGTTCCCTGTGTATAATCTTCAATAGATGAGGAAGTTGAAGTTTGGAGAAGTCAAGAAACTAATCAAGGTCTCAAAGTTACTCAATGGCAGAGTAAAAATTCAAATCATATCTGCATTTTTCAACCAATAATTCCCCAATTTCCTCCTTAAAGTCCTCTTTATCTAGAATGTTCTTTCCCCATCATCTTAATTTGACTAAAATTTAATCTCTCTATGAAATATATAAATAAATATCTACATACTTATATCTGTATCCATATATATCCTTTCCGATAAACTGTCCCTAACTTCCTACAAATGAGTTAACGCTTCTCCTTGATGGTCTCATATTCTTAATATTATGTTTAACACATCATAATAGTTAAGTTTATGTGCCTTTCTCTCTCACTAGATAGCACACTCCTTGATGGCTAGAATAGTCATTCTCAGTCCTTAATCATGATTATACTCCACTTGGCTAACATTGATTTGTCATGCAGAAGGTACTCAATAAAAGTTTAATTTATGAATGATTGAACTAATGTCTCAATTATGTTGTAGGAAAAGCAGTACTACTTTATTAGCTCTGGTAAATCTTAATTTCTTGGTTTTTAAAATAAATGTGGAATTGTAGTCTAGCTGCCATTCATGTGGACTGGTCATGTAATTTAAGACTTACATGACTCATCAGTTTCCTTTTAAGTTATACTAGGACTCACTCAGGTCCCCTCCAGGTTTTTAGCTATCCATGTCACTCATCCATATAATATGTATTCCAGCCTCTCCCAACCTTAGCCTGCAACAACATATGGAGTGCTCAAAAAACAACTTATAGAGTTCGATATTCATGACCCTGTGCTATTTTTTAAACATTTATGTGGAGGTGGATGTAGAAACGCTAGATAAAATGAATCAAGTTGAACACTAAATATGTTTCTCCCAACTACTCTGAGCAGAATACTACAGGATTTTACTGAGTGATAGTGCTAACTTCATCATTAGACAAATAAACACAGTTGAAATTCAGTGAATTGTATGACCTAGGATAAACAAAATTAAATCTCTTGAGCCTCACTTTTCCTATATAAAAATAGGAAGAAAAATAAATGTATTATTAATGTGAAACTTAATAATATAATGCACGTGAACTCTGTACTCCACAGATGGTACTCAACATTAGGGTCCTTTCTCTCATTCTTTTCCACTTTAAGAGGTCTCTTTCTTCAGAATTTCTCATTTATAATAGCCTTTGTGGTAGGTAAAGCCAAAATAAGTATTGCCATTTTTTAAACTTTTCCCTCCAGTTCTACACATTATTAAGTTATTGATAGTCTCCTCCCTTTCATTTTTTTCCCAAAATTTCATATCAAAAGTGCTCATCATGTCTCTGGCTTGAGCTAGGCCAGAGTGAATGTGTGGGAAGCAGGAGGGAGTGATAAGGCTTAGGTTCTGCTCTTCCTGCTACTGTTCCTTCAACATTTCTTTCTCTGAACAGATTCTCATGATTCATCTCATACGCATGCCTTTTTCTTACTGTTCTCTTTCCCCTCTCTTTATCTGTTTAGGTGCTTGCAACATCTCCTAAAGTAGCCCAAGCTTTTCCACAGCTTTCTCTCAGCATGGACATTTGCAAACAAGAAACTTTCATTTTCAAAAATGAAGTGGTACCAGTCATAGGGCAATTATCATTTATAGATCCCAATCTTGCTCAGAGACACCAGACTATTTACTGGCTGAGCCCCTCAGGCCTTTATTCCAGGACAGTTGAGCAGTAAGTTTCAAAATAGTTTCATTAAACTATTTGTATGTTCTTGGCTATATTGTACCAGAAAATCCTCCCTTTCACATAAAATCAAATATATAGAATTTGAGATTTCTGTTCCTGGTTTTCAATTTGTGATGACCCTTAATGTTATTATATCTAGAAATTGAGAAGATACAAAATAAGAAAAAGAAAGTTGGAGGAGGGAGATGTGATTCAAAAAATTAGGCAAAGAAATGTAACAAGACATGAAAAATATTTCTACAGATATCTGTGTGTGTTTAAACTTTGCAGTTGAGTTATAATTATACTTCACTGTCACAGGAGATGTTAATCTTATCACAAGAAGGGACTCTATCTTATTAAGTACAGTCAGCATGCATAGTGGAACAGGAAGATTTACATCTCACACAGGAGGCACAGGGTTCAAGGTCTGACATATGACATCACGTACTCTTTCCTTCCTTTTTCATTATTGTGTTCCTAATATCAAATCTGGTCATAATAGGTGTTCAAAAGTACTACTGAATGATTGACTCAATAAACTGGAAGAACTTGTTACCACATTTAAAACTGAATTTGAACCACAAAATGTCTTCTTATTTATATATGTTTTAGGGAATTCCACAAAAAATTTAGCAGAGGTTATTTAAAGCACCTTGCTAAAGGAAGATTGGGTTAATCAGATGCAGCTAGTTGAAGACGTTTTGTTTTAGATATGTCATAGACAATAACAATGAAACCTAAAAAAGTTAGGGAGGTCTTTATGACTTTCTTTTATTATTTCAGATATTTACTCTTATTTTCTCCCTTCACTGCCCTGTAACTTCAGCAACATCCAAGTAAAGGAAATTTACTTTCACCTGCTGTGTGCCAGGCTTCTTTACCTAAACCATAACAAGTGCACATATTGTACACATAACAAGTACACACATCATTTAAAATGGTACCACGCTGACCCAACACACTTACTTACAGTTTTTCTTAGGAACACCGTGACTGTCCTACAGGGATGCCTTAGAGTGCCACATAGGAACCACAAAGATCGCAAGTGGCGCTTATTAATGAAGCACAGTGACTTATTTATAAAATTACCAAATATGCTCACTTAGCTTAATGGGATACTAAGTCTCCAAAAAAGAAAAAAATTAGTCTCTCCTACTGAAGTATCTTCCAAATCTGGAAATGGAGTAAAACTGCAAATTTATGTGCAGTTGAAATTTCTAAGTCACACTGCTGTTTTAAGCTACTTTTCTTAGTAATTTAAAAATTGCAAGTCAAGAGTGAACAATTAATTACATGCAGAAAAACTGCTTAGGAAAAACAAGTAGTGTTCAATGGAAGTTACAGTTAAAAAAATAAAATATAGAATTGCTAGACACTAATTTAAATTTTTGATTCACTTGTTTTAAAAAAAATTGCTTCTATAGATGTAAACAGTATAATTGAAATAACATCACACTAGGACTGTAACTTGATGAATAGGCTATAGCTAGGCCTTTTGATTTGATGATCCAGAAAAACAGAACCCAATATTATGTAACAAGATATAACAAGGAATCCTTTATACCGTATTAAAGTAGAAACTTGAGTATGATTTAGCAACTACCCTAGAATAATGATTTAAAAGTCAAAGGCCTCAGTTCTGAGCTTTTCTTTCATGTGAGTTGTTTAATTGGTATTAAACTATATTTGCCAAAAGACCTGGGTACACCTTCATGAAGACCTACAGAGACATCAGAGAATTTTGTTCACTCATCTGTTTCCTTATCTGGTCTGCACGTTTGCCTATTCAGTAGTAAAATGGAGCAAACATGAACTGAGTCTAATGAGTCATTCCAACCAATCTTTGATTAGAGACCAGGTTTGTGACCTGGCTTGACTCATTGCTTTTGTCATTGCCTTGGTTTTCTTCCTAGGTGACTTTAGTGAGGCTACTCCTAAGTCAGTGAACCTCTGTTTCCTTACCTGTGAAGTAGGTATATTATCTTTCTTCCTTTGCCACAGTATATATGTATTGCAAAGATAATGTATATTAAAGCACTGGGAAAATAAAAGTTAGTGTACATGTATTAGTATACCTATTTGTATATTACTGTACCGTATATTAGGGAAGATTACCTTGAAGTTTTACTTAGAAAACCCTTAAAAACAAGCAAATCCAAATAAAGACGACATGGTCTAGTCTTCAAAGAACATGTAATCAAATTAAGAGAAGGAGCACAAAACAATATGGTATATTAATTTTCTATTAAAGTTCAGATTCTTTATTCTAACAGTTAAAAACTACTCTTGAACACTTCAAGTGGATTTTTAATTTCACTTATTGCACCTGTCAACTCTAGAATTTACATTCCATTCTTTTTCATAAATGCTGTGTCTTCACTGATAGTCTCTATTTGATTATACATTTTTACTTCTTTAGCTGTATTTGACCAAATTTATAATGGTTACTTTTTAAACCTGACAGCTAGTTCCTCTCACAGTCAGTTTTTATTGTCTGAATGTTTATCCTGTGTATGGGTCACATGTTCCTGTTTCTTCGCATGTCTCACTATTTAATTGAAAACTGGACATTTAACTAATATCTTATAGAGGCTCTGGATACTAACTCCCCTATCCTTTTGTTTTTGGTATTGTTTGTTCGTTTACCTGTTTAGTGACTTGACTATTATTTTTAATGTTTTTATTTATTTTATTGTGGTAAAAGTCACATTTTAGTGAAGTGTATTTTACCCACATAGTGAAGACTTTGGTCTCGCTCATCAGAAGTCTCAGCCTTGAGTATGTACACAGTCACCTTGGGATAATAGTGGTTTCAGTAGAGGTCTGATTATCTTTCTCCTGGACCTCTCCATTGTATTGCACCCCACATGTGAGGCTGTCGGAGTCCAGCTCCAACAGGATCCAGGATACCCCAAAAGGATGGACAGCGTTGGCGATGAACAACAGGAAGGAGACTGAGACTCGTGGACTCAGCCAAGTCAACAGGAAGGAGACTGAGACTCGTGGACTCAGCCAAGTAAAAATAGCACCATCTCGTGCTTTCTTTATTTCATATACTCATATATAGATTACAGTAGAATTACATAAATCATTAACATACATTGTAATATTATTGTTTTGAGTCGAAAGAATGAATCATTTTGAACCCACAAAGATTGCCTTAAAAGATTACGTAAACCATACCTTTTAGTTTCTAGATTTCCTCATAAGATAAATTCCAAGGTTACCATTACGTACAGCACATGTTCTAAGAATTATTCTTGGTGGTTAACCAACCTTAACACCTAAGTCTAAATATATCCTTATATTCTATATATCCTTAGCCCCCACATAGCTTTTCCTACTTGGACATTCCTTTTTTATAATGCCATAAAAATATCTAAAATATATTTTACAATTTCTATTTTGAATATTGCTACTCAAAGGCAGTTTAATATAGCAACAAACAATATTAGGATCCCAATAATCTATTAAAGAATAACTTTCCAAATCATTTCTATTTGTCCCTAATCTAGAACATATCTGTTCACCAGTTAATTGATCAAATATCATTAAACTACCATTAATATTGAACCACAAATTATTATTACCATCATAAACACCCTCATATGGCCATATCTCTAGGGAGGATGGTGTTTTCCAAAGAAACATTTCCCTATGTCCAGATTTAGTCACTGTTTCCCAATGTCCCTCTTTAGGTACCGGGCCTTGCCAAACAGTACTCAAAGGGGAAGTCAGGAAATCTAAGATTTTTCCTTGGGGCAAATCCTGCCACACTTAAATTTATATATATAGAAATTATAAGTATTGCTTTTACGAGGAGTGTAGTCCACCTTCCACGTGTGGTTCCGCCTTGCAGTTCCGCACTGGAGCACCCCATGACCTTGTCATGGTGTTGCAGCGTCTGGATGGCTTCCAACATGAGGCTCCACTAATTACCAGCCTAATACTCTATTGTTTATCACAATGCCCTGGAGCACAAATTTCTCAGCACTCTGATCCAACCAAATTTGGGCAAAGGCAGTTATTGAGGGCAGTCTATGAGAATTTTTTTCTGACTCCATCCTGTTTCTTCATTGCTGTCTCTCTGGTTCACTAGCCAAACTATGGTTTAGTTTATTGCTCTTAATTAAGATGAACTACTGTTTTTGAGAATGCTGTTAGTCTCCACCTTCCCCACACTGTTTCTAACAAAATTAATTCCTTTGGGGAGAGTATTGGAGCCCTATTTCTTATGGACTTCCTCTCTTCCTGGAATTTTTTTTTTTTTTTTTTTTTTTTTTTTTTTTTAAGATCTGGGACTGACCCTGACGTCGTGAATGCGGCTGGCCCCAACGCAGAGCCCGCAGCAGGAAAGAGACCCCAGTGCATCTCGGGAGAGTGTGTGAGCTCAGGTCCTCTCGCTGCCCCCAGCGCCTACCTCCCACGTGACCTCTGGAATAATTTTTGAAGTCATACCTTGAATAATACTTTGAGCGCTGGGAAGGGCAAAATCCTCTGGTCTTCTCAGTCTTGGGTGAAACCTCCACTCTGTGAGATGAAAGTTATCAAGGCCTCATTTTTCTCAGTTGGCTTCACCTGGGGTAGCGCCTTAATCTTGTACGTCAGGGCTGGGTGGTAGAAAGAAGCTTCCAGCTCTCAACTGTACTCACCAGGGATTTAACCTCTTCATATCAGAGTTGGAGGAGATGATAAATACCGGCATTTTGCTTCTTCTGGTGTTATAGAGTAAGCCTTAGCTGAGAGGGGATGACAGTGAGTGGCCCCTTGGCCACGCCCACCCAGAGCTCGGGTGCAGTTTCTGCCAGTCTGAGTTGTCTGTGGCAGGAGGACAGGGTCATGGCTAAAATGCCAAAGAATCTTGTTTCCTTACTGAGTTTCAGTAGATTTTTTTGAATGTGTTTTTTCATTTGCTGCATATCCTTAGAATGGTTGATTTTTTTTTTTTTTTTTTTTTTAATATTTTGTACTAACTTTACTTGTTTTGCAGGGCAGTGGGTCTGTGGAACTCCTTATGCTGACATCCCAGAAGTGGAACTCCTAGTCTTAGCTTTCACCATTTATGAAATGAAGAGACAATACCTATGTCACAGACTGATGTTTGTGATTAAATATAATAATATATGATAAGATTTCATAAACAAAAAATTAAGCACATGCATTAATATATTGGTTTTAGTGAGATGGCATCTGGAAAACATTTATAAAAGGCAAATATTAGGGTTTTTTTGGAAAAATGTGAATGTTTGAGTCAGACTTTAGAAAGAATAATGGAGAAAACACCAGTTAGGAACAGGAATTTAAGCCTAAGATCACATACCCTCTTCCTATTTCTAACAAAAGTAAAATAAAAATGTTCCAGTACTTGCTTTCTGGACATATTGTGGAGATTAAAATGGGAACATTTGAATAAATGTGACCATGCAAAGAGCTATTTTTTAGATTTTGGTAAGAGATTTTCATAGAGGAAAGTCTATTTAGCACATTAAAATTGCATATAATGCATTGTAATATTTCATTTATACTCTCATTAATTGAATTGGAGATAAAGAAGGTATCTTTATTGGATAGAGATGCATATTAAATCATGGGTACAATTACATTATGTCTAGGATTTTCCTTAAAATGCTTCAACACCAAAGGCATGATGGAGAAAGAGGAATAAACAAATGAAACAGCTTGGCAAATGTTGGACAATTATGGAAGAGAGATGGTGGATATGTGTAATTTTATTATAAAATTTTCTCTACTTCTGTATATGCTGAGATTAATTTTTTTTTTTTCTAAGTGTATAGAGTAATGCCTGGAAAATGGGGATAGAAGATAGATCTTTTAAATCTAGAGGCCATGACAACAGATGGCAGACTCCTTCCAATCATGGAGGTTTTTTTTTTTTTTTAATGGTTCAAGGGTTCAAGATGGCTACTTACTTGGTTCCATTATTCTCTTTTATTAGTATATAGGCTTTACTCACGAATATCCAGATGCAAATTTAAAAGTGTCTTCGTTTTCAAAATACACGAATTTTCAAACACTAGATTCTAATGATGTTTGCAGAGCACAATAAAAACTTCTTACATTTTACTTTATTTAGTTAGTTTTATTTATTTTATTTAGTTTTACTTTATTTGCTGTTTGGCCTGAGTTGCATGTGGAAGGAATTAGCTCACAGTAGTATACAAACCTAAGATTAGCATATAATTTGTCATCCAAACTGAGGCATTTTTGAGAATAATAGTAGATGCTATTAATAATTATACAAGAAGGCAGATGTAGGTTGGGCAAAATTGGTCACTGGGTCATATGTACACCCTACACATACTTGAAAGGAGAAAGACGGTATATGCAGTATGAAACCTTCCTCCAAAAACTGAATAAAAGTATTAAAGAGAACCAAATGTATAATCTGATTCAAATCTCTCTCTTCTCTCTCTCTCTCTCTGTCTCTGTCTCTCCAGCGCAATACATTAATAAATTTCAAAATTGGGCCCCAGGAAGTTGAAATGAATTTCTTGCTGAAAGTATATAACTCACAAGTGATCTAAGATCATAATCTGTGGATTCTGATAACCAGTACAATGATATTTCCACTCAGTGAATAACAACAATAAATTTGAAAACATCAAAATTTATTTATAAGCCCAGTTTTACAACAACAGTTACATATTTTAGCTAAGTGATAGCTAGAAAGAGATGCCAATTTTACGTGCCGATAATTGAAGCACATAAATTCTAACTACACAGAATATAATTTTAAAGTGTTATAATTAAAAAATGGTAAGGAGATGATATAAGAACATAAAAAAGAAATTTCAAGCTCAATGTCAGAAATTATTTCTGTCAGCGGGCACATTAGGGAAATTAGGGCAACATAAACATGCAGGAGAGAGCAGTTTATTTTTATGTGACCTTATGGATGTTTACTGTCCTTATTTCCTATAATTTTATAATAAATTACTTAGAACTTTCTTATCTAGTATGTACTCTTCAGTGTAAACAAATAGTTCTTTTTCATAATTGTCAACTTAGTATGCTTAGAATTCTACTAACATTACTTCAAATATTTCCTTAACAGAGCTTTGTTTCAGGGATGGATTCCATTTAATGCAGTTCTGAGAATTTGTCCTGACAAAGCATTGGAGTACAGGCCTGATAACCTTTCCTCCTACAAAGAGAATTTGCCTGAAGCGCTTCTTTTCCAAATGGCCTCATGGTATCTTCATTGGTACTGACAGTCTTCTCTTTGTAACGCTGAAAGATTGACAGCAGCAGCCATCCTCCCTGCAATCTGGAAATCAAGACAATGTTACTGATCTCAAATAACTAAGAATAGAGAAGAGCTTTGTCTACAAAATCTGGTTCATTTCCACAATTTCAAGTATTAGACTTGAATCTAAATTACATCTCCTATGAAAGTGCCACATTCATTTAATGTCTGACTTTGATACCCACAGTGCATAGTACCTAGTAAGATGACAATAACTGAGAATCTTAATTATATACCTATTACCTGGGAAATGGGTTAAGCACACACACACACACACACACACACACACACACACAGACACTTCTCCATGAAGAATGTAATAATATGTTTAACTTAATGGCATGATCTGAAATACAGCTAAATTAGGCAAAGTACTTTTTTTTTTCCACAAGAACTAATATGGTATTGAATATAATTGATTAAATTATATCTTAATGGCCAGAAAGTATATATTGCTAAAGAGTTCAAAAAGGATAAATCATCATATCATAGTATCTACAATCTAAATAACCCTAAACATTTAAAACACAAAAATTGGCTTCATTCATCAAATGACTGATTTTCATGGAAAAAAAATGTAGTATCTAAAATAGCTTTTATATGATTTCTAAAATTGGTAAATTATATTTTATTCATTGGCAGTTCTGTAGTCTAGTATTCCTTAAGAGGAACAGCAAGAGGGAGAAGAATGTTGATCAAGAAGGGTACTGATGGTTTGTGTTTCCCACCAAATTTGTAAATGACGACAAGCAAGAATTTCACAACTCACCTACAGAAGAGTTAATCAAAATATATTTTGAATCATTTATTCATTTATTTATTCTAAACTATTTTATAGAGGGTCTACTTTGCATCAAGTACTCTGTAAGTCACTTCCAGACAACATGCACTTAAAAAGCCACATGTATATCCTAGTATATAGAATCATCTTACTTCTGCAAAAAAACCAAAACAAAACAAAATTAAATTAAGCTTCTCCACCTTCTCTCCTTTAGTCCTTGTTTCTCAAAACATTGCTTGCCTCCATCATTTTTTCCCTTTAGCTCCCAAACAGTGTGATTTGTTATCCTCTAAGCCCATGTTATCTTCCCTCTTTAAGCCTACTTTTTTTATTAGAGTCATGAATCAACTTTTGAATCTTAGACTGGTTTTTCAGAATATAGTGGCTGTTTCATTTTTTTCTGATTTCCAGCAAGGATATAGGAAGCTGAATGAGACTGTAAACCTCACTCCTTGAAGTCTAGTGATGTCTGAATGAAAAATAAGATCCTTTTTATTCCCTCTCATTTAACAGCACTGGATACTCATTGAAGGAAGATAAAAGTAACTAAAAGGTATATGATTAGTTCTTAAATAGCTTGTCATTTAGGAGAATCCAATCATACTGAATTTTTTTAACTCTTGAGGTTAAAATCCTGCCTGCTGAAAAGAAGTCTTTTATTTTCTACTATTAATGGATGTTTCATAGTTACCAAGCTAATAATTTGATTTATGCCGAGGAATATGAAAAGTAGCACATGGCAAAGGTTGAATATATCTGCCCTTTAGGAACTTCGATTAGCAAAATTAAACATAACAGAAACTAAAAGTTATTGCATAAACACTGAGCACATTAAAACAACCACCTCTCTTTATGGATGGAACAAATATATTTCAAAACAAGTCTCTAGAAGTGGAAAATTAAGAAATTTATCCTGCTGGTCATGTATTTAAAAAATGTAGATGATATGAAAATGTGACTCATACTTCTTTTAATTTAAAACTAGAGCATATTTTAAGGTGGTATAATCTGAAAGCTTATATAAGAACAAATTATAGCTTGTAAAACTATTTGTGACCCTTTAGAATAGTTAATCAATTTAGAAGAATTCAGACTGTCGTTATGAAATCACATGAAAGTATGATGGCCAAAAATAACCATTATCTACAATATACCAATAAAAACTGTTTGCTCAGCATAAGTATAGGAAATTTTTTTAAAGTACAGATGTCTTGTTCTTGCCATAAAATAATTGATTCAAATACTTATGGGTTGATCTTGTACATTGTATTGATATTTTCAAAGTTATCAAAGTGGTTCTAGTATCAGCCAACCACTGTCCTTACATATGCACACTCCATTTCAATAGGAGTATAAATCATGAATTTAATTTTTGCAACCATTACTGTGCAGAAATTGTGGTAGCCGAAGAGGGGATACAGAGAAAATATGTTGTTTAATTTTAATTTGAGGAATAAGTAACATAGTAATGCTAGCAAAGAAAGCTATTAACAGACAAGGTTAGCTGTGCATTTTCCTATATTACTAATTTATGTAGGTATATACATATTTGAAAATGTTTTATTTTGTCATTAACACATCCAGGTTTACACACACATGCTCTGTCGCACACACAAATACACAAATATGCTCTCACATGCATTTTTGTAGGCAAATGTCTGGAATAGGAAAATAGATGACAACTTGTTAACAAACAGTAGCTTAGAAACCCAAAACTGGGTTTGTGAATGGCAAATGCAATAGAAAAGAGAAGTGAGATATGGGATAGAGAACAGAGGAATAAACTGAAGGTTTATTTCTAGGATAGGGATTCTGCAGTTCCCCACTTACGCACAAGCAACAACAACGACAACAAAATTGTGCAATAACAAGATATGACTTATCTGAAGTCACTGAAAATTTTGGAATAAAATAAGGCAGTTATTGTGGAAATCTCACTTTATAATAGTAACTTGAGGGCCCCTATTTTTTTTTTTAAAGAAATTCACGTTCTTTTATTTATTTATTTATTTATTTATGACTGTGTTGAGTCTTCGTTTCTGTGCGAGGGCTTTCTCTAGTTGCGGCAAGTGGGGACCACTCTTCATCGCGGTGCGCGGGCCTCTCACCATCGCGGCCTCTCTTGTTGCGGAGCACAGGCTCCAGACGCGCGGGCTCAGTAATTGTGGCTCACGGGCCCAGTTGCTCCGTGGCATGTGGGATCTTCCCAGACCAGGGCTCGAACCCGTGTCCCCTGCATTGGCAGGCAGATTCTCAACCACTGCGCCACCAGGGAAGCCCGAGGGCCCCTATTTTAATGGCACTCTCAAACAAAGAGAAAAGAAAGAACATAAAATATTCCAATCAACTTTTGCAAGCTACTGGGCAGTGTACTCTAATAAAACTAGGGTAAAATTGAGAAATAAAAGACATGATACACAGAAGAAGAGAATGAGGTTAAGAATGTTCATGAAATGACAGTAAGATAGAAAGTCCTAGGATGATGGCTATGTAGCAGTTCTCAAAAGCTACCAGGCTGGACAGGAGCAAAAGGCTGGAGGAACCCAGAATGGATATTCCTCAGAAAGCAAAGTAATATGAAAAATTATTTGAGAGATATAACTGTATGGGTGATTGAGTTGAGAAACAGTTTATAGAGCTATAGGACATTAAGGAAAAACTTTATCAGATAGCCATTTCAGATTTTCTTTGAAAACACAGCATGTAAGAGATACAGAGAAGAAACAGACAGAGAGGGAGAGAGAGAGAGAGAGAGAGAGAGAATATGAATGATTAACTCCAGAAAAAAAAATGCCTATAAGTTGTGTGAGAAAGGAAATGTATTTAATATACTACTTGGGGGAACAATGAATAACTACACCAACATACTAAAAAAAATAAATTTATCCAAAAATGAGATATGATTTATTGGGAGGACGAGGTTTAAGGAAAAGGAGGTATAGATTAGTGAAGAAGAAGAACAACAACAACAACCACCACCATCAGTTGAATGCTTATTATGAGTTACATAATGTTCTAGCTGATTTAAACACATTAACTTATTTAACCCACATAAAAGAGAGGGTTAAAATTAGTATCCTCATTTACAGATGAAGAAACTGCTGCAGAGTAAGGCTAAATTGCATGCCCTATATTACTTTGATAGTAAATGCCTGGGCTGAAATATGATAGAGCAGTTTTTCTCAAGGAATTAATGAAGATATAACCATACATTAATATTAATTAAGAAGATGAACTTAAGAACAAAAGAGTTGAGAGTGTTTTCCTATTGGGAATGGCATGGTATGGTAGGAGAAGAGTTGAGTCTATGGAATGACTGAAGGTAAGGGACTGCTTCTTTGTGTTATAAGCCTTCATTATTACTAGTATTTGACTTTTTAAATTATTCTCATGAAATACTTTGACAAATTTTTAAGATTTGTGACGTCATTAGCTAGTCTAAACATTTTGGAAAGCAAATCATATCTCAACATATGCAGCTGAGGAACATAATAAAATAAATAAAACTGAACTATACCACAAACTTAGCTAGAATTAAAGTCAGAGTGGTAAAGGAAACAAAAAGCTATTTTATTTAAGGAAGGCATTACTTGTACTTCGGTAGCATTGCATTCGTTTATAACTATAAAACATTCTTTCTGTATACTTCTCAGTTTTTTGTCATGGCGTTCCTATCTATAACTTAATCTTAATCACTAAACTTACATTTGAGCATCCTGGGGTGGGGGGCGGTGAAGGAAATGTTGTTTTCCCAATTTGACAGTTAGAACAAAGCCAAGATTAGTAGCTAAGCATCTTGACTCCGATTGTAGTGTACTTGCTCTTATAGACCACAGTGTTGATATCAACTCTTAGTATCTACCTAGATATGAAAGTACCTGATAGATGCTTAGGGAAGATGGGAGCCCTTATAATAGTCAAGTAATCTAATAAGGAAATGCATGAATGCCCTGCCCTCTTGGAAGTGTTTAAATCTTCAGAACGGGAATGTGAACTTGTCCTGGAGAATTGGAGCATTCATTTTCCATAGAAAGATGGATTTCTCTTTGTATTCTCAGTGAAAACTTTATGATCTATGATACTATGGCACAGTAAATAATCCATCTCAGTACAGAGATATAATCATCCATTCCTATTAAAACTCAGTGGAGGACCAATGGCTGTCTACACCAGTGTTCTGGAATTCTCTGTTGTAAAGACTAGAAATATTATTGCAAAGCAGGAATTCTGGGAATTCTAGAGTTTATGCAGTATATTCAACAAATGCTGTGCCTCTTTTATATGCCAGAAAACATAATAGGCAATGAGACAATGGCATTGAACAAGAAAAATTAGGTTCCATCTTTCATGAGCTTACATTCTGTAGGAGAGAGGAAGATAACAAATGAGGAAACAAATATAAACTCAGGCAGCCCTAAACACTAGGAAGAAAATAAGGCAAAGCTAGAGATGTTACAGAGGATGACTAAAGGGTTTCTTTAGGTTGAGTGTTGGACATATCTCTTTGTCAAGCTAATATTTGACCTGAGACTTGGATTAATAGAGAACTATGCAAGGTTTCAAAAAATGAGCATCCAAGACAAAGGAAACAGTAGGTACAAATACTTTAACCAGGGGAATAAGCTCAGCACATTTGAGGAACAGAAAGAAGGGCAGTAAAACTAAAGCAGCTTCCCAACCAGACCAAGTCACAACGGCGTGATGCAAACGGCTTAGAGATGTATGGAGATAACAATACACTTAGTCCTCAAGACAGCTGGGCATGATGCATGTGTCCTGAGCTCCTGGGCCCAAATTCACTGATCCTGAGCAGTTTTTAAAATTTACCGCAGTGTATCTTTTTCTATGTGTGTCAAACTTGAGGAAAAATTGACAAGCATGGAGTTAAGAGCAGAATGAATCTGGGGTACAGGCGAGTGTGCAGAGTAGGCAGAGGCCAATTTATATAAAGGCTCATAGTTCATGGAAAATAGTTTAGAATTTAGATGGGAAGGCATTTACAAGGACTGACATGATTTAATTTGTGTTTTGATAAGATATCTCCAGCTGCTATATGGAGAGGCACAAGGCAAGATATTAGAATCAGGGAACATTCCACATGTTCATCATTAGGGTGACCTTGGGGTTGTCACTTGCTATCTCAGTACCTCTGTTTCTTTATCAAATCATCAAAGATAATAGCATTTGTCCTTGGGTTTACATCACAGGTGTCTTGTGAAGGAAGTTGGATGATGTCAGTGCCTGCCCTGAGAAAGATAACATACAAAAGGGAGATATTTTTATTGTTATACTGACACCACACATTCCAACCTGACAACTATCTCTCACAGATCAGCTTGTGAACAAGGACTGATTAGTGTACTAACTTCCCAGAAGGATAGAGATAACAAGAGCAGTGAGTCACTGGGATTGCTTTAACACTGATCAGTTCCCACTGGCCAAGCTGTTCAGAATGAAGAGATATGTATTCATCCATGACCCTTTTCTATCAATTAAACTCCTGAATAAACCACAAAGACATCTTTCACTTCATTGCCATGTTGCTATATTGTAGTTAAACTGTCCAGTTAACAATCATGCCTGCAGGTGTTAAACAGAACGAGCCTCACAGTTCTATCCTAAATGACACTGAGCAACCTGTAGGCCTTATATAGATCAAGTTTTCAAGATGTCTAGAGGTGAAAAACCAAGAGCAATAATTTCTGTTTTGTTTCAGGGTCTAGTTGTTTCTTCTTGAATAAATAAAATAAGGTTCTTATTCCACTTCTTCACACTCTAAAAATTATGACATCATAGTGACAACAAGCTGAAAAGAGTTTGCTATTTATGTATTAATTTTTTAATGTAAATACAAGAATGATTCTCTCTTTCTTTCAAAATGCAAAATAGTTTCAATAGGTAGGCAGCACCTGAAGGCAGTTAAGAAAGGGATTTTTAAAGTGACAAAAACCTGGAGCAAGAGAATGCTGAGGAGATGCAATGGAAGCGCTCAGGAGAGGGAGGAATTGATGAGGGGGGAGATTGGATACCACCAGATTCAACCGAGAGGAAGGGTTAATTTTAGGAATGATTCCTTAAATAAGTGACTGAGCACAGATCCAAAAAACAATGAAAGTTTTGACTTTTGATCAAAGCACGGATACTTCATTATTATAGGAGGGAAAGCAAAAATATAATTATAGTTTCATCAAGTAAATATATGGATTAGAAAGAAGATATAGAGTTTCTACATCAGCCTACATTTACTTTCTCTTCGAATTTTGAAGCAAGCTCATCAGCTGTGAGTCCGTAAAGAAGAGTGTCAGAGGAGGTTTGAGGAGAAAAAGAAGCTTGAAATAAGTTCAAATGCAGGGACATTAGCAATCTCATTGAGTGCTGCAGTTTCAACTTTTCCTAAACTCATTTCAGTGGGTCATCATTGCTCACAGAACTGTGTTCCCTAATAAGAAACTTTCCAACATTAGGGGGTTGGCTCTTTGTTCTCATGAAGAGATTCTCAGGAGTGTTCTGGTTATTCTATTGTGAGTAATAAAAATAATGCAATGAAAATAAGTAATGAAATAATGAAAATAAGTAATGAAAATAGCATTAGTTTAAAAATCAGAATATCATTCAAGTATTAATTCCACTGTATATAGGCTATGTTGATCTTTGACAAGTCTCTTAATTTCTTTTAAGGGGAATTTGTAAATGAACTACAATATTGGAAAGCAGATATGCAGTTGCCTGGAGATAAGGGAAGGAGGAATTACAAAGGACACAAGGAAACTTTTAGTGGCTATAGATATGTTCACTATTGTGATTGTGGTGATGGTTTCCTGGGTACATATATAAGACAAAACTTATCAAATCATAGGCTTTAAATGTGTGAAGTATATTGTATTTAACTACACATCAAATAGAACTGTAAAGGAAAAAAATAAAGTTAGTTTGTAGGATATGACTTACTTAATTCATATAATTTTTATGAATTCCAAATAATAGTACATGTACAAATAACTCAAATTCTTTTTTTAGTTTTGTTTTATATGTGAGTATAGTTGATTAACAATATTGTGTTTCGGGTGTACAGCAAAGTGATTCAGTTGTACATATGCATGTATCTATTCTTTTTCAAATTCTTTTCCCATTTAGGTTGTTACAGAATATTGAAAATAACTCAAATTCTTAAGTGCTCTAAAATGTAAGAGTTTTTTTTTTTTTGAAAGTAAAGTTTTATAATATGAAAAATTGCCTAAACCTTAAAAAACAATAAATACTTGTATCTGAGACTACACAATTGAAGAAGCGTGAAGGAGGTTTCTTCCATCAGAACAAAGGAGTAGTTGAAGTAACATGGAAGTTCATTTACACCCTAGCCCAAGCTTTCAGTTGGTACATGGAATATCCATGGGTAAGAGTGCTACATAAACTGTTATTAGGGAAATTTCATGAGAAGATGATGGTTATCTTCAGGCTTTTTTTGTCCTCTTCAGCATCTCAGCTACCAAACTCTGTCATGCTGATAAAGCCCTCTTAGTCATGCTTCTAAACCCAGTTGAAAAGAAGGTGGTTGACTCAACCATAATAATACATTTAGGCATTTAATGTATTGCCCCTAAGTGAGAGACCTGTGTTTTAAAAGGAAGTCTATAGAAACTCATGTATTCATTCAATCAACTATTCTACAATTTATTTATCCCTCTTATAATAAGCACTTTAACCATAAAATGAGTAATATAAAATAACCATTTATCGTTTTCTGTTACTAAGAATGTTTCCTCTTTTCTTTTATTCAAATTTAACCAATAATTCAAGTGTCAATCCTAGTCCTACTTTCTGTGTGATTGTTTTTCCTGCTCCCAACTTATTGTGCATCAAAAAGTGGGACCATATTTTCTGACATCTAATTCACTGATGTTGTTCATTTTACATCAATGAAAAGATATGTCATGGTAGAAGATCTCTTGTTAGTTTATAAAATATGTAATACACATTAGGAAACATTAAAATATTTTATTGAAATTCAAATTATAACTGCGGACTTATATTTCACCAAGGAAATTCTGTAAGATTTCCTGAGTCAGTTCCTTCATACTGCCTATGAGATATCCCTCTCCACTATGCACTTATAATTTATTATTGTCTTTTATATTACCAATGAACTTGGTACATATATGTATAATTCCTGGTACATATTATTACACTTATTTGTTTACATTCTTTAAGTCCTTAATGCAGGATGTATATTTATTCATTTTTATATCCTCAGTACTAAGAACAGTTTCTGGTACTTACTAAATGATAACTCGCAAAGAAGAAAGGAAAGAAGGAAGGGAAGGAGGAAGGGAGGAAAGAAGGAAGGAAGAAAGGAAGGAAGGAAGGAAAGAAGGGAGGAAGGAGGGGAAATAAGTAAAGAAAGAAAGAAGGCACTATCTTATGAGTAGGGGTTACATCAGGGAATACAATTTAAAGCTAAAAAAGCATAGAAGGTAAACCTAACAGAGTTTACCTTCAAACTTCTCTGTTTGTGCATATACATAGTATACTAGTCTTCCTGCTTTTGACTGAACTACAAAGAATTCAGGCTTTATCTAATATATTCCTCAGTACAAGTTTCCAATTACTCACTAAGATATATGGTTCCATGTGATAGACTTTAAAAACATTTGTACATCCCATGTACACATTGACTTACATCTAATTTACAGAATATCCAAATGCCAATCAGAGCAATAGTCAATAATCCATAGTTAGATTTCTATTCTCAAGAGATAATCATTCAATTCAGAGATGAAAACATGTGCCATCTGATGTAAACTTAATTGCCTAGACATCACATAAGAGTTATGAAGAACTCACTATTGTATAACTAATGTATATTTAATTGAAAAGGTTAGTGTCAGGAATCAGTCACTTGTCAGAGCATGGCATATATTTCATCCTAAACTTACATTTTAAGCATGTGTTCTTATTTATTTTAGGCAAAAGGCATATAAAATCAGATTGCACATTGATCTTTCATAAAAATGTTATACTACCACATTTAGAAAGTAAAGTTATATAGGAAAGAGCTAATAACAATCTTATATATATATGAATTTTGAATGGTATTAACTCATATTTAGAAGATTTTTCACTTTGTCATTTTTCATTACTGTCATTAATATCGCATGCTCTTTATATTTAGTCTTTGAGGGAATATTAAAAAGGTTGATGTTAGCAAAATTTATTTGTAAGTAGGAAATATTTGTAGCTCCTTTCATCTATGCTAAATAAAATTTGCATTTTCTAGACAGTTTATAATATCCAACATCTTAACTTTAGAATAAATTTCCAAGTAAAATTTTTTTAACCATTTATTTTTTTTTAACTTTTATATTGGAGTATAGCCAATTAACAATGTTGTGATAGTTTCAGGTGCACAGCAAAGCAACTCAGCCATACACATATATGCATCCATTCTCCCCCAAACTCCTTTCACATCCAGGCTGTCACATAACTTTGAGCAGAGTTCTCTGTGCTAATAGTAGGTCCTTGTTGGTTATCCATTTTATTATTTTTTTTAATAGATCTTTATTGGAGTATAATTGCTTCACAATACTGTGTTAGTTTCTGTTGTACAACAAAGTAAATCAGCCATAAATATAGCAGTGTGTATATGTCAATTCCAAACTCCCTAACTATCCCTTCCCCCCTTCCTTCCCCCCTGGTAACCATAAGTTTGCTCTCTAAGTCTGTGAGTCTGTTTCTGTTCTGTAAATAAGTTCATTTGTATCATTTCTTTTTAGATTTTGCATATAAATATAGCAAGTTAACATTGAAATTGATTTTTCTTCTTTATTAATTTAACTGTACACATAAAAACACTTATTGTTTTCAAAATTACAAAGTAAAAATAGCAAACTAGCATAAAATAAGCACATCTTAACTGCATGTATTTCTTAATTTATTTGTGGAATCTAGAAAAATGGTACAGATAAACTTATTTGCAAAGCAGAAATAGAGACACAGATGTAGAGAACAAACTTATGGATACCAAGGGGGGAAAGAGGGAGTGGGATGAATTGGGAGATTGGGATTGACATATATACACTACTATGTATAAAATAGATTACTAATGAGAACCTACTGTATAGCACAGGGAACTCTACTCAGTGCTCTGTGGTGACCTAAATGGGATGGAAATCTAAAAAAGAGGGGATATATTTATACGTATAACTGATTCACTTTGCTGTACCACAGAAACTAACACAACATTGTAAAGCAACTGTATTCCAATAAAAATTTTTTAAAAATTAAAGATACCTACTTTTCAAAAAATTAAAAATAAAAATTAATTTAAAAACTGCATCATTTCCTGCTAAGGTTTGTGAACAATATTCATCTAAAGTGCTTTGAAAGTGGTTTTAAGTGATATACCAATTCATAAACCACAGAAACATACACACACATGCACAGACACAAGTTCTGAGACCATACAACTTGACAAATACTATGTGTAAGTGGGTAAAATGTTAGAAAAAAATAGGGAATGAGTTGTACCAGGAATCACAGTTCTATTCGTTTAAACAAGTATTTACCATTGCTCAGGATTTAGTCAGCAAGCTTCTTTTTACTATGCTGAGTATCACTCTAGTGATATAGTTTAGGATATATAGTTTTTAATTTCCATTTTGATTCTTGTTTGACCCATGGATTATTTAGACATGTTTATTTATAAATATTTGCTAATTTTCTATATATTTTTCAGATTGATCTCAGATTTAATTCCATAGTATTTAGAAAAATACTTTGTAAGACTTCAATTCTTCTAAATTTCTTAAGACATATCTTATGGCCTATTATATTACTATCCTGAATATTCCATGTGTACATGAAAATCACTTGTATTCTGCTAATGTTGGGTAGAATGTTTTATATGTCAGTTAATTCTGTTAATAGTGTTGAAGTTTGCTATTGAGTTCATCTAGTGCTTTTTATTTCTTTTTCATCCAGTAGTACTTTTCATCCAGAATTTTCATCTGGTCTCACTTATAGTTTTGTTTCTCTATTGAGATACCTTATTTGTTGAGAAATTGTGATCAAATTTTTATTTTATTATTTGAACAGGTTTTTAAAAATATATTTATAGTAGTTTTTTTAATAGAAACTGGATTTTGTTTTATTGTTCTGAAGTTTTTTGTTTATTTGTGGTTTTGTAACTTGCCTGCACTTAAACGTATCTGTCTTCCCTATAATATATGCTGGGCCTTTTTAAATCCTTATTTTTATTATTTTTTTAAATTTTAGCTTTGTAGGGTTTCTTTCCGCGCCTAGATAGCATATTGGTTAGCCAGTGTTTTATGAAGAGGTTGTGTTCAAACACTTTATGTTTATATGGCTTCCACCCTCTTCTGCCTAATACCTGTGTGGGTTGATTAATGCATTCCAAGTTGCAGTAAGTTATCAAGTCTCCCTTGGGTTTTATTTTCCACTGGGATCTCTCAGGTCCTCCCTATGTGTGCTCATAGTTTTTCAGTTAGCCAGGGATGTGAACAGAGCTCATCGCTGACACTCTATGGCTCACTAATATCCAGCATTTGTCCACTTAAATTTATTTCTGTTCCACTGCTTGCACTAATTTAGACCAAAATCTTATGAAATCAAAGTGGTATTTCCCTCATTTGTTCAAAACAAAATTTAACAACTTTTTCCTGACAGTGATGCAAATTTTTGTTCAAGGCTCAAGTAAATTTCATCACATCTTCCAGCAAAGCTGCTGGTTTTCCCATCAAGTCTGCCTGACACTGGTAAATTTACTGATTAAGCTTAAGGTTGGTGGTGAGAACAGGCAGGAAGACAAAATACTTTCACTGTTATTACCCAAAACTCTAGTATTGTTTTAAAGAATTAATTCTTCTCAATTTTTTGTTTGCTTTTGATCACTTTCCAGTCCATGATACTATTGCAATTTATAATATAACAACTATTACACTTATTTTATACTTATAATTCATCAATTTTACATTTATTTATACTTATTTTTGCAAAGAAGAATTGCCAACCCTATCCCTATTAAATATCCATAATCTGGAGTATTCTCCCATTATCATTTAAGAAAATATTTTAAAAATGAGAAGTAACCTTTACCCACATATTTATCTTTTCTGTCGTTCTTCATTCCTTTATGTAGATCACCTGATTCTATTTTTCTTCTACCAGAAAAACTTCCTTCAGAATTTGTTATAGTACAGATATTATGGCAATAAATTATCTCAAATTGCTTCTGTTTGAAAATATCTTTATTTTGTCTTAGATTTAAAATTATATTTCTACAAGGCAATAGTTCTAAGGTTTTATTTTTCTTTCAGTTCTTTAAATATGTCACTTCATTTAATTTTTGATTATTCAGTTTCTGAAAAATCTGCTATCATCTATTTGCTTCTCTGGACTTAATCTGCCTTCATTTTTCACCTCTCTATGCTTTGATATTGTATTTTTCTTTTTAATTTTCAGCAAGTTCTATCATCTCTGTAATTTATAGACCTGCTTCTATTGATGGATTTATTACATTCTGGTAAGGAATCATACTTTTTGTCCTTCTCTGCATGCTTTAGAATTTTTGTTTGGATGATTAGAGTTTTAAGTTTTTCATTGTTTCTTGCCTTTTTATTTATTTTTTGATATTACTTTGTGTTAAATTTTGTTTAGGCACAGAGTTAGTTTACTTGAAATTGACTGGATACATTCAAAGTTTGCTTTTCAGATTTGTTAGTGTGGTTCCAGAGCAGCTGTTTGTCTATAGCTAATTTAGCTCTATTACTAAAATAAGCCTCTGAGGATTATACCTGATACTCTGTGTATTATGAAATCTTTCCATTCTGTTGGAAATTCCAAAAGATCTTAGCTCTGTGTGAGCTCTGGGAATTGTTTGATCTACTGCTTTTTCAACAGTACCTTCTCCAGTCTGGCATATTTTCCTTTCACAAATGTGCAGTCATTCGTTGCCAAATGTTTGATAGAAACCCTCTGCTGATTTTTAAAATTCCTCCACATGTATGTGCACATGCATACCTCTCTGCTCTTTAGTAATCTATCCTTAAATTTTTAGCTACCTTCTCCTCCCTGAATTCCAATCTGTTTTTCCTCAACTAAACAAGAATGCTATCCTCACTTTGGATCCACCTTCTCATGTTAGAGAAGCAGTAAGCTGTGTAAATTGTAAGATCCACCTTGTTTGTTTCCCTCCGTTTAGGGATCACATTCCTGTGCTAACTGTTGTTCATCTGAAAATCATTGTGTCATATATTTTGTTTGGTTTTATAATTTTTTAAATATAGGAGGATAAATCCTGCAATTATAAAATATCTTGACCAGAACTTCCTATTTCAATTTTTGTGAGGATTGAATTAAAACTATAGATAAGCTGGAGGAGAATTAGCATCTTGATAATATTGCAACTTTCAATCAAAGAACATTGTATTTCTCTATGTCCATTTTAATTTTATTTTTTTAATATTTTCTAATTATCTTTGTAGAAATCTGGCACATATTAACTTTTTTATTTATTACTAAGTCTAACAGTTAAACAGAATCAGTTAATTGTAAAGACTCATGAAACTCAGCATAGCATATTCACATAAGATTTTAATAGTGATAACATACAATATAGCAGAAGAAAAAAATGTATTGGCAATTGTTGAGAAGTTCATGACTTCCAGGAACAATCTCCTGGGTTCTCTCTCAGTAACACAGAATGTACCTGATCTTTGGATTATGAACCACTAAGTTATGTGTTTGCTATCTTAGTTCCAAGGATGCCTATGCACAACTTCACTGAGGTATTTTGTACCTGCTACTTGTATAGTTAAAAATAGGCTGTGTAACCTGTTAAACCAACTGAAACCCACCAATCCATACATCTTCAAATAATGTAAATAAGCTAGAACAGGATACTTTCTGAGGAGTTTCAACTTTGCATTATATTTTATAAATCACTAGCCAGATCATCTCATCCTTATCTTGGCCAAGGGTCAAGATCAAGCTTTTGGGTCTACTGAAGATAAACATAAAGATATCACAGACCATTGCAAGATAACATTATCCTTACACACCACTTTAATATTTTGATACTATTGTAAGTGATACATTTTACATTTATTTTTCTCTTTGTTTCTGATATATAAAAATGCGATTTTAACCAAAAAGGTTCATATTTAATATATACAATTTGATGAATTTGGACATACACATACATCAGTGATACTATGTATTACCAAGATCAAGGTAGTAAGTACATCCATCACTTTCAAAAGTTTCCTGTGTCCTTTCGCTTTTTTATACCCTTTGAACAATTCCTCCCCATCTTCTTCTCTCCCCATCCCCTGAAACCATCATTCTGTTTTCTGCTTCTATACATTTGATTATCTTAGATATCTCATATACATGGAATCAATGCAGTATTTGTCTTTCTGTGACTCACTTATTTCACTTAGCGTCATGCCTTCCAGGTACATCCATGTTGTGACAAATTGTAGGATTTCTTTTCCCTTTTCTTTCTTTAAAATTCCATTTTATGTATATACCACATTTTCCCTATCCATTCATCTGTTAATGGACATTTGGATTGTTTCCGTATCTTGGCTACTGTGAATAATGCTTCAATGAACACAGGAGTGTGTACATCTCTTCAAGATCATAATTTCAATTATTTTGGATATATACCTATGAGTGGGAGTGCTGGATCATGTAGTATTTTGTTTTAAATTTTTTGATGAACACTCATACTGTTTTCCATAATAGATACATCATTTTACATCCTTGTCAATAGTGTACAGGGGTTCCAATTTTTCCACAGGCCCACCAACACTTGTTGCTTTTTTGCTTTTATGATAATAACCATCCTAACAAGTGTGACATGATATCTCATTGTGATTTTGATTTGGAAATGCAGTTGTGTTTTTTATCCATTGATTTTATATCCAGCACATTGATAAAACTCTTAATATTAATTGAAGTAATTTATCAGTAGTTTTTTTTTATAATTCCTATATTACCAATCATATCATCCGAGAAAAAAAAAGTAACAGTTTTGTGTTTTTCCTTTCCAACTACTGTGACTGTTTTTTATTTTCTTCCCTACTGATTAGGATCTGTAGTATAATGTTGAATCAGATCAGTAAAGGCAGGTATTCCTAATTTGTTCTTAATCTCAGAAGGAAAGCTTTGACAGTTTCACATTAACTAAAGTGTTTGCTGTTGATTCTCTGTAGTTATACTTTATCTAAATACTGATGTTACTTTTTCATCCTAGCTTGATAAGAATTGTTTTGATCATGGATTAAAGTTGAAATTCATCAAACAATTTAGTTATGCACTTCTTGCTTAATTAGATTTCAATAACATAATATATTCTTATTCTTTAAATCCTTTGAGATTTGCTGACATTTAAATGGATTGAAACAAATGTTTATTCTGCAGTTGTTGGATAGGTTTACTCTATCCATCCATTAGCTCAAATTTATTAATTATGCTGTTTGGATATTCTACATTGTTTCTGACATTGGATTTTCTTATAGTATCAATTAGTGAAGAGCACGTTTTAATATCTTCCACTGTGATTATGGTTTTGGTCTATTTTTTGGTGTAGTTTGATCAATTTTTTTTTTTACTTTACATCTTTTGGGCAATGTTATTAGAAATGTTTAATAAAGTTGTAAATGGATAAATCTTTCTGGAGAATCATTTTATTTTTATATGATGAACTGATTCATTAATATTAAAGCATTTGGTCTTAAACTAATTTTTTATTGGCTTTAACACAGGTGATCTAACTTTCTTTTTGTTGGTATTTGCATAATGATTTTCTATTTTTTCTGCTTGATGTCTGTTCTTTTATCTTATTTCATTTATTTCATTTCACAAGTTGCTATATTACCCTACTCCCTGATAATTATTAACTTGAGAACACTTTCATTACACTTACCCCCTCTTTTATTTCTATCTTATTTTGCCATATATTTTAATACAAAATATGTTGTAAACGTCACATTATAATTTTGTTTGCAATCGTTTAGATTAAACACAATTATTTTCATTGCTCTTTATCCCTTCCTGCATCATGAAAATTCTACCTAGAATTATTGTCTTTCAGCCTGGAATATATGCCTGTTTATTAAGAATTTTCTCACCTTTACTTATTTTATCTTTATTCTTGAAAGATATGATTATAGAATTCTAGGCTGTCAGTTACTTCTTTCTCAAACCACTAAATATATCACCCCACTGTCTTCACTTACAGCTGAGAAGTCAGTTCTCAATCAGGTCTTAGGGAATCATGTTTCTTCTCATTATTTTTACTATTTGGCTACTTTTTTCAACATAAAATATATGTATTAGCTTTCCATGGGTTCTGTAACAATTTACCAAAAACTTGGTGGCTTAAAACAACAAAAAAATGTATTCTCTCATAGTTCTGGGGGCCTGAAGTCTGAAGTCAAGGTGTGAGAGGCTCTAGGGGAGATTCTTTTCTTTACCTCTTCCGGTTTCCAGTGGGTGCCCCAGCATTTCTGGGTTTCCTTGCTTTGTAGCTGCATCATTCCAGTCTCTTCCATCTTTACGTCACATTCTCTTCTGTGTGTCTGTGTTCTCCTGTGCTCATCATCTCATATCTCCATCTGCCTTTCCCTTATAAAGACTCTATGAGATTTATGGCTCACGCAGATAATCCAGGTGTATCTCTTCTCAAGATCTTTATCTCAATTACATCTGCAAACACCTTTCTCCAAATAAAGTAATATTCACAGATTCTCTGAATATGAAATGACTATCTTTGGAGAGGGACCTTTTTCAGGCTACCACAAGTGTAGTTATTTTACTGCTCTTATTTATTCTGCTCCTGAACATTTAGATTAATAACTGTCATTAGTTTTCAAAATTTCTCAGTCATTATCTTTTCAGCTATTGTTTCTGACTCATTCACTTCTCTCATTCTGGCCAGAAAAGTAAATATATTTCCTATATTTTCTTTGTCTTTTATCTGTATTTTATACTTTCCTTCCTTTAATTTCTTTTTGCTTTATTTTGGATAATTTCTTCTGCCCTATATTCTAGTACATTACTTCTGTCTACTCTTTTACCTGTTTTAGTAGTAAACCTAAGTGTTGAGTTTTTTATTTCAATTATTTTATTTTCAAGTTCAACGTGTTAAGTTTGTTCCTCTTCAAATGTTTTATGCCATTTGTCATTTACATTGTTTAAAAGTTCTTCCTAAAATTCTGAATACGAACTTTATACTTTGATTATAAGCTTACTTGTTTTAGAGACTGTACTTTATATTTTTTCTTTTACACAAGTAGTTTCTTCTATTGTCTGTTATTTGTGTTAGTTTTCATTTTTGAAGTATTGTCTTTTCATGAATGTGATTAAAATTTGATTGCATTAAACAAGTGGGTTTTTTTTTTTCCTCAGTGATATTTTCTTACCAGGATTCTGATAATCATAACCATACAATCAACACTCATCTAGGTCCTGCTTTCATATAATAAGAGCATCACATAATTCTTAGTTGTCCCCTACATGCCCCACTAAGATTAGATATTGTAAGAAATCATGCTTTCCCCCCTCGGTGTCCATAAGTTTGTTTTCTACATCTGTGTCTCAATTTCTGCCCTGCAAACCGGTTCATCTGTACCATTTTTCTAGGTTCCATATAAATGCGTTAATATACAATATTTGCTTTTCTCTTTCTGACTTACTTCACACTGTATGCCAGTCTCTAGATCCATCCACGTCTCTACAAATGACTCAATTTCTTTCCTTTTTATGGCTGAGTAATATTCCATTGTATATATGTACCAGATCTTCTTTATCCATTCGTCTGTTGATGGACACTTAGGTTGCTTCCATAACCTGGCTATTGCAAATAGTGCTGCAATGAACATTGGGGTGCATGTGTCTTTTTGAATTATGGTTTTCTCTGGATATATGCCCAGTAGTGGGATTGCTGGATCATATAGTAATTCTATTTTTAGTTTTTTAAGGAACCTCCATACTGTTCTCCATAGTGGCTGTGCCAATTTACATTCCCACCAACAGTGCAAGAGGGTTCCCTTTTCTCCACACCCTCTCCAACATTTGTTGTTTGTAGATTTTCTGATGATGCCCATTCTAACTGGAGTGAGGTGATACCTCATAGTAGTTTTGATTTGCATTTCTCTAATAATTAGTGATGTTGAGCAGCTTTTCATGTGCTTCTTGGCCATCTGTATGTCTTCTTTAGAGAAATATCTATTTAGGCCTTCTGCCCATTTTGATTGGTTTGTTTGTTTTTTGAATATTGAGCTGCATGAGCTGCTTGTAAATTTTAGAGATTAATCCTTTGTCCATTGATTCATTTGCAAATATTTTCTCCCATTCTGAGGGTTGTCTTTTTGTCTTATTTATGGTTTCCTTTGCTGTGTAAAAGCTTTGGAGTTTCGTTACGTTCCATTTGTTTATTTTTGTTTTTATTTCCATTACTCTTGGAGGTTGATCAAAAAAGATCTTGCTGTGATTTATGTCTTAGAGTGTTCTGCTTATGTTTTCCTCTAGGAGTTTTATAATGTCTGGCCTTAAATTTAGGTCTTTAATCCATTCTGAGTTTATTTTTGTGTATGGTGTTAGGGAGTGTTCTAATTTCATTCTTTTACATGTAACTGTCCAGTTTGCCCAGCACCACTTATTGAAGACACTGCCTTTTCTCCATTGTATATCCTTGCCTCCTTTGTCATAGATTAGTTGACCATAGCTGGGTGGGTTTATCTCTAGGTTTTCTATATTGTTCCATTGATCTATGTTTCTGTTTTTGTGCCAGTACCATATTGTCTTGATTACTGTAGCTTTGTAGTATAGTCTGAAGTCAGGGAGTCTGATTCCTCCAGCTCCGTTTTTTCCCTCAAGACTGCTTTCCTATTTGGGGTCTTTTGTGTCTTGATACAAATTTTAAGATATTTTGTTCTAGTTCCTTAAAAAATGCCATTGGTAATTTGATAGGGATTGCATTGAATCTGTAGATTGCTTTGGGTGGTATAGTCATTTTCACAATATTGATTCTTCCAATCCAAGAACATGATATATCTCTCCATCTGTTGGTATCATCTTTAATTTATTTCATCAGTGTCTTATAGTTTTCTGCATACAGGTCTTTTGTCTCCTTAGGTAGGTTTATTCCTAGATATTTTATTCTTTTTGTTGCAATGCTAAATGGGAGTTTTTCCTTATTTTCTCTTTCAGATTTTTCATCATTAGTGTATAGGAATGCAAGAGATTTCTGTACATTAATTTTGTATCCTGCAACTTTACCAAATTCATTGATTAGCTCTAGTTGTTTTCTGGTAGTCTCTTTAGGATTCTCTATGTATAGTATCATGCCATCTGCAAACAGTGACAGTTTTACTTCTTCTTTTCCAATTTGTATTCCTTTTATTTTATTTTTTTCTTCTCTGATTGCCGTGGCTAGGACTTTCAAAACTATGTTGAATAATAGTGGTGAGAGTGGACATCCTTGTCTTGTTCCTGACCTTAGAAGAAATGCTTTCAGTTTTTCACCATTGAGAATGATGTTTGCTGTGGGTTTGTCGATATGGCCTTCATTATGTTGAGGTAGGTTCCCTCTATGCTCACTTTCTGGAGAGTTTTTATCATAAATGGGTGTTGAATTTTGTCAAGAGCTTTTTCTGCATCTATTGAGATGATCATATGGTTTGTATTCTTCAATTTGTAAACAGAGTGTATCACATTGATTGATTTACGTATATTGAAGAATCCTTGCATCCCTGGGATAAATCCCACTTGATCATAGTATATGATCCTTTTAATGTGTTGTTGGATTCTGTTTGCTAGTATTTTGTTGAGGATTTTTGCATCTATATTCATCAGTGATATTGGTCTGTAATTTTCTTTTTTTGTAGTATCTTTGTCTGGTTTTGGTATAAGGGTGATGGTGGCCTTGTAGAATGAGTTTTGGAGTTTTCCTTCTTCCGTAATTTTTTGGAAGAGTTTGAGAAGAATGTGTGTTAGCTCTTCTCTAAATGTTTGATAGAAATCACCTGTGAAACCATCTGGTCCTGGACTTTTGTTTGTTGGAAGATTTTTCACCACAGTTTCAATTTCATTACTTGTGATTGGTCTGTTCATATTTTCGATTTCTTCCTGGTTCAGTCTTGGAAGGTTATACCTTTCTAAGAATTTGTCCATTTCTTCCAAGTTGTCCATTTTATTGGCATAGAGTTGCTTGTGGTAGTCTCTCAGGATGCTTTGTATTTCTGTGGTGTCTGTTGTAACTTCTCCTTTTTCATATCTAATTTTATTGATTTGAGTCCTCTCCCTCTTTTTCTTGATGAGTCTGGCTATAGGTTTATCAATTTTGTTTATCTTCTCAAAGAACCAGCTTTTAGTTTTATTGATCTTTGCTATTGTTTTCTTTCTTTCTATTTCATTTATTTATGCTCTGCTTTTTATGATTTCTTTCCTTCTGCTAACTTTGGGTTTTGGTTGTTCTTCTTTCTCTAGTTCCTTTAGGTGTAAGGTTAGTTTGTTTATTTGAGATTTTTCTTGTTTCTTGAGGTAGGCTTTTATAACTATAAACTTCCCTCTTAGAATTGCTTTGGCTGCATCCCATAGGTTTTGGATCATTGTGTTTTCATTGTCATTTGTCCCTAGGTATTTTTTGATTTCCTTTTAGATTTCTTCAGTGATCTCTCGGTTATTTAGTAACATATTGTTTAGCCTCCAAGTGTTTGTGTTTTTTACTTTTTTTTCCCTTGTAATTCATTTCTAATTACATAGCGTTGTGGTCAGAAAAGATGCTTGATATGATTTCAATTTTCTTAAAATTACTGTGGCTTGACTTGTGACCCAAGATGCAATCATTCCTGGAGAATGTGCCGTGCGCACTTGAGAAGAAAGTGTAATCTGCTGTTTTTGGATGGAATGTCCTATAAATATCAATTAAATCTATGTGGTCTATTGTGTCATTTAAAGCTTGTGTTTCCTTGATAATTTTCTGTTTGGATGATCAGTCCATTGGTGTAAGTGAGGTGTTAAAGTCCTCCACTATTATTGTGTTACTCTCAATTTCCTCTTTTATAGCTGTTAGCAGTTGCCTTTTGTATTGAGGTGCTCCTATGTTGAGTGCATATATATTTATAATTGTTACATCTTCTTCTTGGATTGATCCCTTGGTCATTATGTAGTGTCCTTCCTTGTCTCTTGTAACATTCTTTATTTTAAAGTCTATTTTATCTGATATGAGTATTGCTACTCCAGCTCTCTTTTGATTTCCATTTGCATGGAATATCTTTTTCCATCCCCTCACTTTCAGTCTGTATGTGTCCCTAGGTCTGAAGTGGGTCTCTTGTAGACAGCATGTATATGGGTCTTGTTTTTGTATCCATTCATCAAGCCTGTGCTTTTGGTTGGAACATGTAATCCATTCACGTTTAAAGTAATTATTGATATGTATGTTCCTATGACCGTTTTCTTAATTGTTTTGGGTTTGTTTTTGTAGGTCCTTTTCTTCTCTTGTGTTTCCCACTTAGAGAAGTTCCTGTAGCATTTGTTGTAGAGATGGTTTGGTGGTGCTGAATTCTCTTAGCTTTTGCTTGTCTGTAAAGCTTTAGATTTCTCCGTCAAATATGAATGAGATCCTTGCTGGGTAGAGTAATCTTGGTTGTAGGTTCTTCCCTTTTATCACTTTAAGTATATCATGACACTCCCTTCTGGCTTGTAGAGTTTCTGCTGAGAAATCAGCTGTTAACCTTATGGGAGTTCCCTTGTTTGTTATTTGTCATTTTTCCCTTGCTGCTTTCAATAATTTTTCTTTGTCTTTAATTTTTGCCAGTTGGATTACCATGTTTCTCGGTGTGTTTCTCCTTGCGTTTATCCCGTATGGGACTCTCTGTACTTCCTGGACTTGGGTGGCTATTTCCTTTCCCACATTAGGGAACTTTTTGACTATAATCTTTTCAAATATATTCTCTGTCCTTTCTCTCTCTCTTCTTCTGGGACCCCTATAATGTGAATGTTGTTGCGTTTAATGTTGTCCCAGAGGTCTCTTAGGCTGTCTTCATTTCTTTTCATTCTTTTTTCTTTATTCTGTTCCACAGCAGTGAATTCCACCTTTCTGTCTTCCAGGTCACTTATCTGTTCGTCTGCCTCAGTTATTCTGCTACTGATTCCTTCTAGTGTAGTTTTCATTTCAGTTATTGTACTGTTCATCTTTGTTTGTTTGTTCTTTAATTCTTCTAGATCTTTGTTAAACGTTTCTTGCATCTTCTCAATCTTTGCCTCCATTCTTTTTCCGAGGTCCTGGATCATCTTCACTATCATTATTCTGAAATCTTTTTTGGAAGGTTGCCTATCTCCACTTCATTTATTTGTTTTTGTGAGGTTTTATCTTGTTCCTTCATCTGGTACAAAGCCCTCTTCCTTTTCATCTTGTTTATCTTTCTGTGAATGTGGTTTTTGTTCCACAGGCTGCAGGATTGTAGTTCTTCTTGCTTCTGCTGTCTGCCCTCTGGTGGTTGAGGCTAAGAGGCTTGTGCAAGTTTCCTGATGGGAGGGACTGGTCCATGTCATTTCTTTGATGGATACCAATGCCTCAAGCCGATGAGAACTTGCTGCTAGTGTTGGAGGGTGTCCTGCAGAGGCAGGGGGTCACCGTGGCTCACCGTGGGAACAGGGCACTGGCAGCAGAGGTTCTGGGGCTACTCCTTGATGTGAGCCCTCCTAGAGTCTTCCATTAGCCCCACCAAAGAGCCCAGGTAGGGACTGGATAAAAGTTTCTTACACTATTTACATGAATGAGAAAGTCACTTACCTTTGGTAAATTTGTTTCCTTGCCTATAAAATTGACTTTTGACTGGTGTACTTTTACATTGACCTCCAATTCCAGAGACTATTATTCTAAGCTACAAATCAAGTTCAATGTGAATAATATCTATTATTCTTAGCCACTGGCCTTATTCATTCATGCATGTATTTCTTTAGGCTTTTCAATATTCTTTTCCTCTAAAGTTGTCATCTTCTTGTTAATCCCTCTCCTAGGCAAAAGCAACATTCTCATTGTTTTTGTCAGATATTCAGTGTGATGGAAACTCTATCAGAATTTTAGATACTCTAACAGAATCTTGTTTCGGTTGACTAGTTTTTATTTTAATTAGTTAGATTTGAAAAGAAGATATAAATTAGAGAATGATGAAAAGGGATGTGTGAAAATATTGCTTGGCTCCTTCTATTGGCAAAGAGCTACACTTATTGAGAGCCCATTAGAGAGCATGAATTTTAGGGAGTTTCTTCCACTTATTGAACTAAAATCTACTTAAACTGTATCTGTGGATTTGATTCTAACCCCAGAATATGTAATAGCAAGAACCTCACACAGCATCAGGACCCAAAGTTATCTCTGAATAGAGGAAATTTATAGAGCTAGCAGTAATAGTAGTCATCTGTCCTCATCATCAGCTTTTAAAGTACCTATTCTTTTACTTTGTTCAGTGGTAAATTGGGGATCAGAAGCACACGTATGATTTTTTTAAAAGTCTTGCCACATTGAATATATTTTATTCCATGATAAGTATGTGTATATTTACTAGTAATACTAATATTCTAAAAAAATTCAAAGATTTTCTGGATTAATTTTTGTGAGCTCAGCCTGAGTCCCAGTATGTACTATGTCTCATTCTAAATATTTGTCATTCTTTCAAAAATCCATTCTAGAATATTATTCAATTAACAGCTTTTTTACTCTATGTTCACACTAATTAAAATCACCTTAATAGTACATTTACCTTGTCCTACATGAACTTTCTTTGGTAACAATTTAATAACATTTTTGAATTATTTTCCATTAAATTTTTACATTTCAGGAAAATTAACATCATGTAGCTTGGTCAGGTGACTGTTTACTAGTATTTATTACCCATCTTTCCTCTAATTCTTCTGAAAATATTTTTCAAAAATTATTCATGGAAGAAAAGAGAAATTGAGAGTTTTAGGGCTCCATGTAAATTATATTAATTATGGCATGAAGGCTTTATTGTTCTATCTACTGAAAAGAGGACTAAAACTCCTTTTGTAGCTGTCTTCAGTGTTTTTCTGAAACAGCAGCTCACCTTTCCAATGGCTTTTCATCTTCCATATCTATGTATTTTCAATGCATATGACAATCCCATCCCTGCTAACTTCTCCATGTAATCTCTTGCCATCATTGGTATCTCCCCTTTCCAAATTAAACTACTTTCTGTGACACCAATATTTTAGGCTTTCTCTTGTCACTAACACTTTGTACTATTGTTTTGTCATTGCATCTTCCTCCTTACTTGGTTAAATGCTTATCTACCTTTTGTTTAAAAATATCTTTATGATTCAACTTAAATATTGCTCTTTCTAAGGAAGCCCTTCTTGACCATTGGCACTGAGTTCCCTTTCTGTGTTTTCACAGTGATTTGTATGTACTGCACTGTATTTACCTCTTATCTAAACTTTCCATTAGTTGTAACATCAATACAATGGAAATATATTCGTAACAAATGATCGAATCTTCAGGAGAGGTACAAAATGTATAATTATTCATATACATATACACATATGATTTATAATACAATGAATTTTGTGATCCATATTTTAGCATATTTTCTTACATGAGCTACTCTTAATACTTATTAGTTTTATGACTTTCTTTCCAGTTTTTGAACATGGATGCAGGCCAGTTTTGAGAAGAGTTCTATGTATGGCCACATAATAGTTTCTCTCACTATTTCCATATTTATTCTTCACTGGGCTCTTATATCCTTGTTCAGGTAATTATTTGTTTCTTGTGACTATCCTCCAACTTCTAACCAAGTTATTCTCACTGTGCCCTTATTCTTACTTTTCTGTACCTGAGGCCTTGACATGTTCCTCTCTTAATAAATCCTACCACTTAATGTTGGCTCATGTTCCCTTAAGTTGATTCAATTGTATTGCCCCAATCTCTGATAATGTGTCCTACCATCTTCCATGACTTTTCTCTGCAACCATTGTACCTTATTGATGCCATGTTGTGAGTGTCTGGATTTGCTCATTTGCCTGTTGCTTAGATCTCAGATTGCTTATCAGGGCTCTCCAGCAATGAGTTCACAACATTCTAGTGAGGCAGCCCATAGCTAAATTAAACCTTCGTTAGACATAGGGTTAAAACACATTTTTCAGGTTTTTCCTTAAAATCTAAAAATATTTTTTCTAAGAAACACTATTGCAGAAGTCCTAATGGAACTGCAACATTGAATAACTGCAAAGAAAAAATGTAGAAGACCTTTTCTGAGTTTCCTTCCCGATGGTAATTTGGTATTTTCTAGACTCAAACTTCCAAACCCTCAACTAAAACCATAGTAGACATCAGTGCCTAACAAGGAAGATGGCTCTCTGTTAAGTTAGAGAAGTCAAAGGCAAAACAAGACAGGACAATAAAGGCTCACGGGACCATGAGAGCCACTGAGAAGAAATACATATAAATTATGAAGTGGGTCTTAAGTGGTCAACAGAAATAAATATATACAACATACAGACAAACTGCTGCCATTTATGTATGTGTTATCTATGGCTCATTTATTCAGTTACTGACCAAACAGTTACTAAAGATGTATTACATGCTAGCCACCATCATTGGCAGTGAGAATACAGCAAAGAATTAGAAGGATGGAGTGACAACCTTTCTGGAACTAACAAAGAAATATTAAGCAAATAATATAAATAAATAACTATAATTTAACATGTGATATGAAGGAGAATTATAAAATAAATTATATGACAGTAAGCTTATCTTGTCTGAGAGGTTAAATAAGTGACAAGGTAAAATCTGAAAAAAAGAATAAAAGTGTACCACAGATGCCAACTGGTTGAGATAGCGAGAATAGCACATATCCCCAAGAACTGAAAGAAGTTCAGTAGAGCAAATCATATGGAAAATGAGGTCTGTTGGAGAATTATATGGGGCAATTTTTTTTCCCATACCAGCAGAAAAACTTTTCTCCATTTCTCAGTGGCTACGATAAGTGTATATTTGTATTTAGTTATGTCTCTTAAGAAATATCTTTTAGTCTTTGAGAACCTACAAGTTCTTTTATTCCCTGAAATTTATTTGTTGATGAATGCAGGTTGTCCATCCTATACAGTTTCCATATTTTGTATTTGCTCTTTTTATCCTTATTATGTCACCCACCACATTTCCTTGTTTTTTTGTAAATTAGTAATTAGATTATCTCTGATCACTTTCAAGCCTTATAATTTAATAAAGTATTTCATAGATAATACATTGTACTTCCAACAGGAAGTACAGATGTCCAGTTGCCTCATTTTTGTAATGTTAGTTGCCAGTTGATGAGAATTACTTAGATTATTTTTTTTAAAATGACATATTATATTTTTAACATTCTTTCTCCAATAATTAGCTTGAATACTTCCAGAAAGAGAAATCTCCCCTCTTCTTCTCTTTGGTTACCCAGTGGTACACTTCATATAGGAAAAACATACTAAGTATTTAGTTATTTAACTTTCTTTGTTTCCAAAAAATGATTTAGTTTCCTAGAATCCTCTGAACATTACCTTTTTTTAAAAAATAAAGAAATGTGTCATACTCACACAAGGAACAACTACCTAGCAACAAAACAATGATGAATTGCTGACACACAACACAGACAAATCTGATGGAACTAGCAGTAAATTAAAGAAGAAAGATACAAAAAAGCACACAATGTGTGTTGCATCTACACAGAATACAAAGCACATAACAATATGTGATGCTGAAAACGAAGAGATAACTAATTATTTGTGGAAATATAGCAAAACGTTAAAAAAAAATTGACTCTGGATAATGGATATATGGGTGATCAGTGTTTTGTTCTCTTTAACTTTTTTTGTATTTAAAAAGTTTAATAATATTTTTACAAAGGGAGAGAGAAAGAGAGAGGAGGAAACACTGGACTCCTAAGACATTCCCAGTAGCCCTTCTTTCTTAGACCAGCTCCATTTGTATTCTATCCAGCTCCATTTATATTCTATCTTGTTTGCTAGATGGGGGTTGGATTTCAGATAAAATGTTGGGATATTTGTATAAGTCTAGAGCTAACCTATGAATCATAGGTTGCTGGAATGAGCTCTTCTGTAGTCAGAGCCAACATGGAGGGGCTGTGAACCACGTGGACCTTGACTTCAGGCAGATCCATGGGAAACTGCATAAGGAGAGAGCCATGTGATAGAATGACATAAAGCTAGACTTCAAAATCTATGACTTCCTATGGGTGTCAACTCCTGTCTTCAGTTTTTTTATGGGTTTCTTATTTTTGTTTAGATTTTTATATAAAAAAAGACAAAAAAATAAGCTTGTCCAAAGTATTGCAAAATTAATTCACAAAAAATGTAATATCCTTGTTATTTTAGTTCTGTTCAAAAGTAATAGGCAGAACTGGGGTTATCTTTAGAAAATACTAACCTGGAGAAACAGTCATGAGAAGAAAAGAGTGTGAAGGAAAATTTAAAAACCTGAAGGGGATCAACTCAATCTTCAAGGAGGCAATAACTTTCCAAGAACAAGAACTGAATGTAGGGCTTCCCTGGTGGCACAGTGGTTGAGAATCTGCCTGCCAATGCAGGGGACACGGGTTCAAGCCCTGGTCTGGGAAGATCCCACATGCCGTGGAGCAACCAGGCCTGTGAACCACAACTACTGAGCCTGCGTATCTGGAGTCTGTGCTCCACAACAAGAAAGGCCACGATAGTGAGAGGCCCGCGCACCGCAATGAAGAGTGGCCCCCACTTGCCGCAACTAGAGAAAGCCCTAGCACAGAAACGAAGACCCAACATAGCAATCAGTCAATCAATCAACCAATCTTTAAAAAAAAAAAAAAAAGAACTGAATGTAGAGAAGTTCAGTTGCACAGAACAAGAGAGAGTTGATGGCTGAAATTATAACAATGATCCAGTCACCTGATGATTACTAAAGAGTCACCCATCACATGCAGTTTTTCTAAACAGGGTAACTGGTCAAGAATTATCCTCTTAAAAAAAAAAAAAAGAATTATCCTCTTAATGGCCTTTTAACCAGAGATGTGGGGGAAACATTTATCTGAAAGCAGGGCTTTCCTATTCCCTCCACTCCATGCTACCAGTCTATGTTCACACACCTCCTTCAATCTGTTGTTCATTGTTGCTAGTGGATCTAAGGACACAGTTCATGAGAAAAAGACCTCCTTTTTCTTTCTCATCCTCTAGGAGGCATACATGGACCTCAATGTGATAAATTTTCCACTACCATTTTATCCTGAAAATAGGACTTCCATTCTCAGTTAATTTAACTTTCAAATCAATGATCTAGACTTTTAGAATCTCTCCAAGAAACTTGAATTTCTGTTGGCTCTTTTCAATAGGAATGTTATTTCTCTATTGTCAGTTTAAAATATTTATAGTAGTACTTAAGAGACTATATATTGGCTTAAATTGAGGCAAGATGGAATTACAACTCTTAAAAGAGTATTTTGTAAATATTATTTTTATATAAATATTAGGAATTGTTTTTATAGTCTTTAGATAATATAAATATTTATTTAAATTGTAAGTAGTACACTACTGTAACTTTAACAATAACTGGACAATTATATGTGGAATTTAAAATAGAAGATTTAAAACTGCAAAGGCAATTTTGGTTTGCCTAAAACTGGTCCTACTATAGTAGCGTAAAAGTGTAAAGGTAACATAATTTTTTACTTTGATAAATAGTAATTGCTTAGAAAATATGTAGGATATCATAACTGTGGGATACAGCTATATTGATATACTTAAACAGAAACGGATAACATTAAATATTTATGTTCAAAGAAGAATAAAGTCTAAAAGTTAATGAAATAAATATCTTATTTAAGTAGTTATACTATTAAAAAAGTTCAAAATAAATTAGAAGAAAGAAATTAAAGATAATAAGAGAAATTAAATATAAAACAAGATACAACAAGGGATCAACAAGTTAAAAGTTCATTCTTGGGAAAAAGTAAAAAAGTACACAAAACTCTCATAAGATTTTGAACAAGTGAAAAATGCAAATAAAAGATATTAAGAAAGTTGTGTATAAAGCAAACTTTAATATACAATAAATATTATGAATAAATATATAACATTAAATTGAAAACAAAAAGTTATGGATAGATCTTGAAAACATTCTAATAAATAAAAAAAATGGAGGAAGACTGAGATTTATAGTACAGTTGACCTTTGAACAAAGTGGGGGTTAATATGCATATAATTTATAGTTGGTCCTCCATATCTGTGGTTCCTCCACATCCAACAAATCGACTGTGCAGTGCTGTAGTATTTACTATTGAAAAATATCCATGTATATATGGTCTTGCACAGTTCAAATCCACATTGTTTAAGGGTCAACAATACATCAATCTTATGTAAATTTAAAAAAAATAATATATATATACATATATATATATATATATATATATATATATAACTAAGGTGGGTAACTAAGGTTGGTAGTGAGAGGAAATTGTTGAAGTTTGTATTTGGTATGAAGGTTTATAACAGAGAAAATGCTTTGCAAGGATCAATTATATGTGTATTATGAATTGAAAAGTATACACTGCTCAACAATGTGGACCTGTAGTGCATAAACAATAATTAAAGAAAAACATTAAATATTCCAAGTAAGACTCCAAGTAAGTGCTCACTAGACTCCATGGGGCCCTAATTCTTGAAGAAAAGTAAGGGGAGATTAATCCTGCTCAAATAAGAAAGAAAGGAAGAGGCTACAGAGAATGGGGACTGTGACCCTGGAACAAGAGAAGTGTATACAGGGCATGGATCTGGGTAGCAAATGGTAAACAAAGAACCAGAGACTAGCTCTGGTAAAAGGGCTTTGCACAGCTTCATGTGAGAAGCTATTGTGTGGAAATCTCTGATAGAAATCCTAGAATTTGAACTGGCAATAAGACTCACATCTTATTGAAACCCAGTGGCTAAAGTTGACACTGCTTAGTGTTGAAGTGGCAAATAATGGTAGGGGGAGTCGTTCCAAAAGACAAAGAAATATCCTGGAATCGTATGAGCCTGGGCATTGACATCCTAATCAAAAAGAGAAGTTGAAAGTACTTGTTGAACAAACTGAAGGACCTGAGGCAGTTAACTGGGAAAGTTCCAGTCAAGGTAACTGCCAGAGGGAACCAACATCAAAGTCCAGAGGCTGAGCTGACTTGAAATGAGAATCCCATCCAGAGACAGACAAAAGAGGGTGTCTCTAAAGAGAGTAGTACAATGAGTCAGTAAGAAGGGACTTCCATGCAGGGACAGAAGTCATGGGCATCTTCTTTCATATGGGCACAAGAAACTCAAGCAGATAGTATGTGAAGTTTCCTCAAAGACTAAATGTCTATTGTAGGATAAATGGATAAAGAAGATGTGGTATACATATGCAATAAAATATTTTTCAGTCTTAAAAAAGAAAAAAAACTCCTGCCATTTGTAACAGCATGGACAAATCTTGAGGGCATTATGCCCTCAGAAAGTCAGGGAAAGAAAACACTGTATGATCTCACTTACATGTGGAATCTTATAAAGCTCAGATCATAGAAACAGTGTTGATTAGTGGTTTCCAGGAGACGTTGAAGGGGAGAAAGGAGATGTTGGTTAAATGATACACACTCCCAGTCATAAGAGGAATACGTTCTGGGGATCTAATGTACATCATGGTGAATATAATTAACAATTCTATATTGTTCACTTGAAAATTACTAAGAGAATAGATCTTATTTTTTTCATCATAACAAAAAAATAGTAATTATTGATGTGAAGGGCACGTTAACTAACCTTACTGTTATAATCCTTTTGTAATATATATGTGATAAAATGACCACATTTTACATCTTGAACTTACACAATGTTATAGATCAAATATATCTCATTAAATCTGGAAAAAAAAAAAAAAAAGAAAACTAGTAAGTCTGGGAAATGTGTTCCTATACTGCTTATTTCTGGAATGCAGTTTACCCACCATCAGTGAGAACAACCTCCATGAGAACAGCTCTTTACAAAGTCCTCTTAGCAGCTAGTAGAGTTGTCAGTTTTGTTTCTCTCAACGAACAGGTTCATTTACCAAGAGAACGTGGTTCCCTTTGGTAGTCTGTTCCCACATACTACACTAAAATGGCTTCTAATTTTTCTAGAATATTCTTTGATACTGTCCCCCTAAATGCAAAGGCTTTGAAGAATAATCTGAAATACTCTCCACATAGGAGCCCTGGGTCTAAGTTAGCACCAGACAATGCCATAGTCCTAGGTCAGGCTTGGCTGTTTGCCCTTAGATGTCATGATTTCTCCCACAGGTTATGTAGTAGCAGAGGCAGACACAATTTAGGTCTTGAAGTTCCAAAGCAGTGATGGACAGATGTATTATTCTTTCATTCATATCATTTGCTTTTATTAAACCAAACCCTATATAAAAATGTCTTTCATATTATCTATAATCTCTCTAACTAGCTACTTAACTAGCTATGTATCTGTCTTTCAATAGATAGATAAATAGATGGATGATCTTATGTTAAGGATTTATTTTAGAGGCCCAGGCCCTTTTTTACATTCAGCCAGAAGTCCCACAGAGATAAAACGTGAAAGCACATAACGTTTTCAGTGGAAATGAACTGAAGTCATACTTTCTAACACATCTTTCACATGGGAACTAATATAGACTATCTGAACTACAAAATAGATAATGGATCTTATCATAGGGAAAATACAGAATAAATTTACATCTGGCTATTTTTGTTAATGAGTCTCAATAAAAGATAAGCAAAAGATTAAAAGCAAATTAGTGAAGGAAAATTTGTAAATTGAGCTCATATAGTATTGCTGTTGTTCTGACACACACACACACACAAATGACAGGATCCCAAACATTTACCTTGCATTTGAGAACCCATATAGACTGTAATAAATCATATATAGTTAATTTATTGGAATATTAGTGGGAGTTTTAGAAAAACATGTAACAGTGTGTCTTAGATAAGCTGACTCTGAAGAGGATGGGGGAAACTAGAGAGACAGAGATGGAGAATAAAATAACTATTGCAAGAATTATGTGTGAAAGTTCAAGGAACACATTTGAAGGTAGGCTCAAGGCTCCTAAAAGGGAGAATTACCCATAAGAATGTTCTTTCTTCCTTAAAAACATAAAAGGGAAAATGTATGACAATTTGTAGAACAATTTGAAATAGAGAGCAGGGTTGTGTTAAAAAACAACATTGTGTAACCTCATCAGTAACCCTCGGAAGATAATGTTGGTGAAGTTAAGGCTGAAAAATTATAGAAAATATTCAGTGGCCAAAATGGAACAGTAGGAAGACCCTGAGCTCACCTCATCCCATTGCACACCAAAACTACAGCTATTTACAGAACAATGGTTGATGAAAAAGACTGGAAAACTAGGAGAAAAGATCCAGAACTAAAGACAAAAAGAAGGAACTCCAGGAAGACAAGTAGAAGGGGACAGACACAGTATAGTCAAAATCTATACCCTTAGCCAGGTGGTCTACTCACAAACAGGAGGACAGTTAAAGTTGCAGAGGTCTTCCCCAAGGATCAAGGAGTCCTAGACCACCATCAGGCTCCCCAGACTGGGGCTCCTGCAACAGAAAGACAAGCCCCCAGAATGTTTGGCATTAAGGTCAGAGGGCCTTATTGTTGAGAGGCAGAAGGTTGTGGGGAATAGAGACTCCACTCTTAAAGGATGCACACAAATTCTCACACACTCTGGGACCTGCAGCCACAAACCCTGTTCTACCCACCAGTGGACTGACACTAGCACCAGGACCAGCCTGAAACACCAGTGGGCAGGCACCAGCCTCAGAAGCCCCTGGGCCATGACTCCCCCCACCAGAAGGCCAACACCAGCTCTGAGACTCTCCACCAGCCAGCAACACTGGGATCCAGATTCACTCATCAGCAGAACAGCACCAGCTATAGGAAACACTGTACTCAACAGCCAGGTATGTCTGGAACAAGCCATGCCCACCAGCAGGATGACAATAGATCTGGGAAAATTGGCTCAGCAACCACCCACCCCCAGAACATGGCTCTGCCTAGCAGTGGGCCAGCAGTAGCCGTAGGACACTCAGGATTCTACAGCCAGCTGCCTGGTAAACTGGCCCTGCCAATCAGTAGCTGGCAGTTTCCACACAAGGCAGGACCTGGCAAACAACCAGACTGGGGGTCAGCCATGCCTAGCAGTCTGCCCTTATTAGTCAGCCCACAACAACAGAAGGACCCATGCAGCCCACATAGGGCTGGAGTATTTAATGCTAGTGACAAAAGGGGAGTGTGCTGCTGGGACGTATAGGATGTCACCTAAAAAATGTCATTTCTCCAAGGTCAGGAAACATAACCAACCTACCAGACACAGAAATAAAAACAGCATATTAGTTAAAATGAAGTGACAGAGGAACATGTTCCAAATGATTAAACACCAGAAGAAGAACTAAGTGGAAATAGACAACCTACCTAATAAAGAGTTCAAGGTAATGATCAAAATAAGAGTCAAAGAACTCAGGAGAAGATTAGATGAACAGAGTGAGAAGTTAGAAGTTTTTAACAAATTAGAAAATATAAAGAAGAACCATACAGAAATGCAGAATACAATAATTGAAAAGAAAAATACACTAGAAGGAATCGACAGTAAATTAGATGATACCAAAAAAACAGATCAACAAGTTAGAAGACAGAGTGGTAGAAATCACTCAAGCTAAATAGTAAAGAAGAATGAAGAATTTAAAAAAAAAGTCTGAGACCTCTGGGTCAACATCAAGCATACTAACAATCACATTATGGGGTCCCAGATGGAGAAAAGAGAGAGAAAGTGATAGAGAACATATTTGAAGACATAATAGATGAAAACTTCTATAACCTGGAGGAGGAAACAGGTATCCACGTCCAGAATTCACAAAGAGTCCAAAAGAGGATCAAACAAAAGAGGACCACATCAAGACACATTGTAATTAAAATGGTGAATATTAAATATAAGGAGAGAATATTGAAAACAACAAGGAAAAAGGAAGAAGTTAGGTACAAGGGGACTCCCATTAGGCTCTCAGCTGACTTTTTAGCAGAAACTCTGAAGGCCACAGGGAGTGGTATGATATATTTAAAGTGATGAAAGGAAAAAACTTACAACAAAGAATATTCTACACAGTTAGTGTTCTATTCAGATTTGATGAGGAGATCAAAAGTTTTCCAGACAAGGAAAAGTGAGAAGAGTTTAGCACTGCTAAACCAGCTTTACAAGAAAAATTAAATGGAGTTCCCTATGGGAAAAAGGAAAAGCTACAATGAGGAAGATGAAAATTATGAAAGGAAAAATCAAATTGGTAAAGGCAAATATATAGTAAAGAGAGTGAATCAATCATGTATAAAGCTGGTAGGAAGTTTAAAAGACAATAGTAGTAAAATCATCTATATCCACAATAAGTAGTTAAGGGATACACAAAAATATATAAAATATGATGTCAAACAACAGTGAACATTGTTGGGTTTGTTAAATTGAGTTTGAAATTAAGAGATCGGCCATGTAATATAATCATATTATATATATATACACATATATATACCATATATATATATATATATATATATATATATATATATATATAGAAAGAGAGAGAGAGAGAGAAACAGACAGACAGAAAGACAAAGAGACAGAGAGGGACAGAGAGAATGAGAGAGACAGAGAGAAAGAGAGAGGTATATTGCTATATATAAACATCATGGTAACTACAAACAAAAATCTATAATAGATACACAGACAAAAAAGGGAAAATAATCCAAACATAACATTATAGATAGTCATCAAATCACAAGGGAAGAGAGCAAAAGAAGAAAGGAACAAAAAAGAACTATAAAACAACCCCAAAACAATTAACAATATGACAATAAGTACATACATATCAATGATTACTTTAAATGTAAATGGACTATATGCTGCAATAAAAAGACATATAGTGGCTGAATGGATACAAAACAAGACTCATATATATGCTGCCTATAAGAGACACTTCAGATCTAAAACCACACAGACTAAAAGTGAGAGGATGGAAAACGGTATCCCATGCAGATGAAAATCAAAAGAAAGTCAGTAGCAATACTTATACAACATAGACTTTAAAACAAAGACTGTAACAAGAGAGAAGGACATTACATAACATCAAGGGATCAATCCAATAAGAAGATATAAAAATTGTAAATATACAGGCACCCAACATAGGAGCACCTAACTACATAAAATATATATTAACAGATACAAAGGGAGAATTCACAGTAACACAATAATAGTAGGGGGCTTTAACACCCCACTTACATCAATGGACCAATCATCCATACCTGAATTAAAAAAGTAAACACTGGTATTAAAAGACACATTATACCAGATGAACTTCATAGATATATATAGAGCAGTCCTGTCAAAAGCAGCAGAAAACACATTCTTTTCAAGTGTACATAGAATATTGTCCAGGATAGGTCACATGCTAGACCAAAAAACAAGCCACAGTAAAATTCAGAAAATTAAAATCATATTAAATAACTTTTCTGACCACAACACTATGAAACTTGAAATCAATTACAAGAGAAAAGCTGCAAAAAAAAAAAAAAAAGCAAAAAAGCACAAACATGTGGAGGCTAAACAATATGCTACTAAACAACAAATGTTTCACTGAAGAAATCAAAGAAGAAATAAATAACTGGAGACAAAAGAAAATGAAAACACAATGAGCCTAAATCTATGGGAGGCAGCAAAATTAGTTCTAAGAGGAGAGTTTGTTAGTAAGACTTCAAACTAGTTTAGTGAGACTTCAAACTCGTGAGGAACTAGTTTGTTCCTAAAGCCTACTTTAGGAAACAAGGAAAACCTCAATGAATAGGTTAACCTTACACCAATAGGAGCTAGAAAAAGAAGAGCAAACAAAACCCAAAGTTAGAAGAAAAGAAATCATAAAGATCAGAGTAGAAATAAATAAAATACTAAAAAGTCAATAGAAAAGATCAATAAAACTAAGAGCTGGTTATTTAAAAATATAAACAAAATTGATGAACTTTTACTCAGACTCATTATGAACAAAAGAGCAAGGGCCTAAAACAATCAAATCAGAAGTGACAAAGGAGAAGTTACAAACATTATCACAAAAATATAAAGAAACATAAGAGATTACTATGAAGAATTTTATGCCAATAAAATGGACAACATAGAAGAAATGGACAAATTCCTAGAAATGTACAATCTCACAAAATGGAACCATGAGAAATAGAAAATATAAACAGACTAATTATAAGTATGAAATTAAATCAATAATAGTAATTTAAAAAACCTCCCAACAAATAAAAGTCCAGCTTTACAGGTGAATTCTACAAAACATTTAGAGAAGAGTTAACACCTATCCTTTTCAAACTATTTGAAAAAAGGTGCAGAGAAAGGAACACTTCCAAACTCATTCTGCATGTCCCATATCACCTTGATAACAAAACTAAAAAAAGATATCACAAAAAAGAAAATTGCAGACCAATAACCCTGATGACTATAGATGCAAAAATCCACAGGAAAATGTTAGCAAATTGTATTCAAAAATACATTAAAAGTATCATACACCATGAACAAGTGGGATTTAACCCAGGAATGCAAGGATGGTTCAATATTCATAAACTAATCAATCTGAAATACCACATTAACAAATTAAAGAACAAAAATTATATAGTCATCTCAATAGATGCAGAAAAAGCTTTTGACAAAATTCAATATTGTTTTAATGATAAAAACTCTCAAAAAACTGGGTATAGGGGAACATACCTCAACATAATAAAGACCATGTATATTAAGCCCACAAATAACATCATACTCAATGATGAAAAGCTGAAAACATTTCCTCTAAGATCAGGAATAAGACAAAAATACCTACTCTCGCCATTTTATTCAACAAAGTATTGGAAATCCTAGCCACAACAATCAGTCAGAAAAACAGAAATAAAAGGAGTCCAACTTGGAAAGGAAGAAGTAAAAGTGTTACTGTTTGAAGATAAGATGATGCTATACATAGAAAATTCTAATTTACCAAAAAATTACTGGAGCTTAACAATGAATCCGGTAAATTTTCAAGATATAAAATTAATATAGAGAAATCTATTGTATTTCTATAAGCTAAAAACAAATTTCCAGAAAGAAAAATTAAGAAAACAATTCCAATTCTAATTACATCAAAGTTAATAAAATACCTAGCAATAAATCTAACTAAAGAGGTAAAAGACCTGCACTTAGAAAACTGTAAGACTGATTAAAAAAACTGAACAAGACACAAACAGTTGGAAATATATACTGTGTTAATGGATTGGAAGAATTAATGTTGTCAAAAATAAGCATACTACCTAAAGCAATCCACAGATTCAATACAATCCCTATTTAAATACCAACAGCAGTTTTTTCACAGAGCTAGAACAAATAATTCTAAAGTTTGTATGGAACCACATAAGACCCCAAAGAGTTAAAACAATCTTGAGAAAGATGAACAAAAGTAGAGGTGTCATGCTCCCTGATTTCAAAAAATACTTCAAACGTATAGTAATCAAAGCAGTATGGTACTGGCACAAACCAGATGCATAGATAAATGGAACAGAATAGAGAAGTGAATCTTCACTTATAGGGACAATTAAACACATGACAAAGGAGGCAAGAATATACAATGGGGAAAGACAACTTCTTCAGTAAATGGTGTTGTGAAAACAGGAGAACTATATGCCAAAGAATCAAACTGGACTACTCTCTCCACCATGTACAAAAATAAATTCAAAATGGATTAAAGACTGAAATGTAAGACCTGCTGCCATAAAATTTCTAGAAGAAAACAGTAAGCAGTAACCTCTTTGACAAAGATCTTCAAAATAATTTTTAGATGTCTCCTCAGGCAAGGGAACAATAGCAAAAATTAACAAATGGGACTTAAATCAAAGTAAAAACTTTTGCACAGTGAAGGAAATTATTAACAAAACAAAAAAAGCCTACTGAAAGGGAGAAGATATTTGCAAATGATATATGCATTAAGGCAATATTATCCAAAATATACAAAAAACTTATATAACTCAACATCAAATTGGACAGAGGCTCTAAATAGACGTTTTTCCAAGGAAGACAAACAGATCTCCAACAGGCCCAGGAAAAGATGCTGAACATCATTAATCATCAGGGACATGGAAATCAATATTTGCGACCATGTCACACCTGTCAGAATGGCTATTTATCAAAAAAGACAACAAATAAGTGTTAGTGAGGATGTGAAGAAAAGGGAATTCTCATACATTGTTGGTGGGAATGTACGTTGGTGCAGCCACTATGGAAAGCAGTATGGATATTCCTCAAAAAATTAAAATAGAAACACCATATGATCCAATATTTCCACATCTTTGTGTTTATCCAAAAAAACACAAAAACACAAATACTAATTAGAAAAGATAAATTCACCCCATGTTTATTGCAGCAATAACCAAGATATAGAAGCAATACACAATGAAATATTACTCAGCCATAAAAAATGAAATCTTGCCTTTGGTGACATCATGAATGGACATAGAGGGTATTATACTAAGTGAAATAAGTCAGACAGAAAAAGACAAATGCTGTATGATTTCACTTATATGTGAAATCTAAAAAAACACAATAATTGAACAAACATAACTTAATAGAAACAGAGTCATAGATACAGAAAACAAAGAAGTGGTTGCCAGAGGGTAGGAGGTGCAGGGCAGAGAGAGATAGGTGAGGGAGATTAAGAAGTACAAACTTCCAGTTGCAAAATAAATGTCACAGGTATGGAATGTACAGTGTGGGGAATATAGTCAATAACCATGCAATATCTTTGGATGGTGACAGATTGTACTTAGATTTACGGTGGTGACCAATTTGAAATGTATAGATGTATTCAATTACTATGTTGTGTATCAGGAAGTAACATAGTGTTGTAAGTCAATTATACTTCTAAAACAAAACAAATAAACCAGCTCATAGATAAAGAGATCAGAGGTGGGGGATGGGGCAGTAGGAATTGGATGAAGGCAGTCAAAAGGTGCTAACTTCCAGTTACAAGGTAAATAAGTACTAGTGAGTTAATATACAACATGATAAATATAATTAACGCTGCTGTATGTTATATACAAAAAGTGTTAAGAGTAAATCCTAAGAGTTTTTAACACAGAAAAATTTTTTTCTATTTCTTTAATTTTGTATCTATAAGAGATGATGGATGTTCATTAATCTTGTGATAATCATTTCATGGTATATGTAAATCAAATCATTATACTGTACACTTTAAACCTGTACAGTGTTGTATGTCAATTATATCTCAAAAAATTGGAAGAAAAAATCAAAAGTATAAAAAAAAAAAAAATCAAAAGTATAGAAAACATTCATATTCTTTTGGATTGGTTTGTTCATTCTCTCCTGATCTCAGGTTTAGGTGATGGAAGTTCTAGTATATCTCTCCCTTTAAAAAATTCCATTTTATATAGTTCACCTATATAATACCACGGTTGAATTAGATGATGGATTTGTAATGCATCGGTTCAAAAATAAATCTATATATTGGGTCGACATAGTTATTTACATCATAATTTTATTTTCACTAGAATATAAGTTTCATGAAATTTGGAACTGTGTGCACGTGTGTGTGTGCATTTGTGTGTGTGTGTGTGTGTGTGTGTGTTTGAAGAGCTGTCAGCTAAGTCTCCAGAGATTTTCTGGCTTATGATAGGTACTCAGTAAATATCTGTTGAAAGAATGAATGAATTCTTACTATATTTTCCCCAAAATTTGAAACAGGATATTCAGTTTCACACTTACATCTCTGTGATGTACCCAGATCTCATTCTTTTATTCCCACCTTTCCTTCACATTTGTAAATATTTTAGTGCTTTTCATCAGAGGTTTGCATTGCACTAAAAACAGGGGTCTTGATTTTGCACAAAATCTATTAACTCAAAATAAACATTTAAAAGGATCTATTTACATTTCAAGAGTAAACTGTTTCTGAGATCACATTTACAACATTGATATGCTTTAGTGTTGTGGCATATTATATATTATATTATATTATATTATATTATATTATATTATATTATATTATATTATATTATATTATTAGTATTAGTATATGATCTATTGTGATTTCATTAAAGTATATCAACAATTTAAAAATTTTACATTACATTCCTAAATTATGATTTCTAAAATCACTACTGTATATCTTTCCAATGTGTTCCTTTTAATCTGAAGGAACTATTCAACTATAGAGCTCTTTTAGAAAAAAGTAAACTAAATACAAATAGTGTGTGTTAAGTCCATCTGATCTAATATGTCATTCAAGGCTGATATTTTCTTATTGATTTTCTCTCTGGATGATCAATCAATTTATGTAAGTGAGGTATTAAAATCCCTTACTTTTACTCTTTTACTTTTACTTGTACTGTCTCTTTTTCTCATTAGGTCTGTTAATATTTGCTTTATATATTTAGGTGCTCCTCTATTGGATACATATATATTTACAAATGTCATATTCTCTTGTTATATTAATCCCTTTATCATTATGCAATGCTCTCTTTTGTCTTCTATTACAATCTTTGTTTTAAAGTGTATTTTGTCTGACATATGTATAACTACCTCAGCTGTATTTTGGTTTCCATTTGTGTGAACTACCTTTTTTCCATCCCTTCACTTTCAATCTGTGTGTTTCTTTACATCTCAAACTTATGCTGTGATCAACATAAAATATAATGTTATAAATGGTATTGTATATAAGCCTCATGATAACCACAAAGCAAAAACCTATAGTAGATACACTAAAGATAAAGAAATCTAAGCACACACCTAAAGAAAGTTATCACAGCACAAAGGGAGAGAACAAGAGAAGAAGAAAGGTACAGAGAAGAGCTACAAATCAGTCAGAAAACAATGACCAAAATAGCAATGGAACATTTCTATGAATAATTTCTTGAAATCAAGCCAACATTCATAATTCCTAAAACTATGTAGCGTTAGAATGCAAAGCCCTAAGAAAATAATTTTTCAAATTTATAGAGCATTCTGTCAATAAATGTAATAATTCTTGAGCAATTTCCAAAAAGACAGGGGCATTATCAATGTATTTCCTAGCTAGCCTGCAAGCATTTGATCCTCAAACCACACTATTTTGTCTTTTATAAACCTGGAGAAGAATATTTAAAGAGACATTTTGCAGACACATTTTGATCAAAATGAAGAAAATATTTTGCAAAATTCTATGAGTCCTAAAAGCATTTCTTTAAACTATTTTTGGGTGATGGAAAGCTCCAAGTTCCCCAGAGATTTATCTGGCAAATGAAGATGAATCACAAAGACACTCAAATATGAACATTCTCAGATGCAAATTAGATCTGATATTGACAAGCATAATTTGAGGATTTTAGGTATAACCTAAAATATTATGAAGAGAGTTTTCTTTGTAGCCAAGGACAATGTTTTTGTTTCAAACCAGAAATTACTACTGGAAATTTTATTAATAGAGACCCTGCTATTATGTCTATTCAAATAGATTGTGAAACTGAGAGGAAATCCAGTATCACTGAGCAAGACTCTATTAAATTCAGAAAGATGAAGAATAATCAGTCAATCAGTATTTATTTTTCACTCATAAGTAATCTGTCCTTTAAAATATCTGAGTCCTAAGATTCATCAAACACTCTCTTCAGTGCATAGTGATTACAGTGCAGTACTGCATTATCAGAAATTTGTAATTTCTTATTACAGATTCCATTCTTTAATTTCTAACTTCCCTCTTTCTTAGCTGTGGAGTTACAGAAGTAAAAGAAAAACAGTAAAAAATAGTTAAACATACAAAATATAAATTTATTTATTTTTTCACCTGAATGTGTGTGAATGCCTCCTTCTAGTTTAGATAACATTCATCCAAGTTCAAATACTTATGAGACAGGTTATGTGATTTTCCACTTCTTTCCCCTTTCTCAGTGTTTCCTCTCTAGGAAGAGTTATTCACTATCACATCAACCATTTAGTATCCCACTTGTGATTTAGGCAATATTTTAAATATTAAATGTTCGAAGAAATTTTAAGGTAACTCCTCTTAATTTCTCCTTCCTGAAATATTATTATCTTCAATGAAATTATGCTCTTCTAGTTTTCTATCTCTTCCATCTCCTTTGCTAAGTCTTTCTCCTTAATCTCACTTCTAAATATTGGATTTGTTCAGAACTTTACTCTCTACTTTTATGATTGTATCTGTTCCTATGTATTTTATGTAATTTCTATATTGATAACCCCCAAATGTGTATTTCCAGGCTGTTCCTCTCATAAGGACTCCAGACACACATATACAACAGCATAATCGATGTCTATATTTTTCAACCACACAAAGCTTTCTATTTTTTCTACAACCCTGCCCCCTCCCTCATTCTCCTCTGCTAACTCTGCTGCTTCACCAAGCATCCTATCCTCATCAATGGCCTCCAATCTTGAGAAGGTGCAGAGAGAAAGCCTTAACATCATCCCTAACAATCACCTTCTTCCCAGCTGCGTATCAGACCACCACCAAATCTCCATTAATTCTATATCCAAAATGTTACAGACCTGTCTGTTGTCTGCTTCTCTACTGTCTCCTTCCTAATCCAAAGTCTCAGAATAGAAGCTTAATAAGTGTTTTTTGAATAAATTTATATATGACTGAATGTAATGGGTTAGTGAATTTTCTTCCAGTCATGCTAACGCTTTCTTTCCTTATACACATAATTCTTTGTATTTCTTATCAGAGCTTTCATTCTGAAAGACTCTCTTTTACTCTCTTCATTTCTCTACTTTTACCAGTTTTCAGATTCATTGAGAATTTATTTCTCTCTAGATGTCCAGCCTCTAAGTCTTATTCTGAGCACAGAATTTTAAATATTTGTTGAGATAAAGTAAACTAAGTAATTGCAATAAATATCCCAAACAGAGGTAACCTAACCCTTTTGCTCTCTACCAAGCCTATTTCTCATTCCTTTCTCACCACTGCTGATTATTTAACCCCATTTACTGTTCTGACTTTTGTAATAAGTATTTCCTTACTTTGTAGTTTCATCAATTATTAATAGAACTCTAAACAATATAATTTAGTTTTCCATATTGTGATTTATTAATACTTAGAATCATACTGTGTGTATTATTTTTTTAATTTACTTAATTCATTCAACATTGTAATACACATGTGGTCATTTGGTTTGTGTAGCATTATCTATATTACTTCTATTTCTATATGAAATTCCATTGGAAGAATATACCACAATGTACTTATTCATGCTTTTTTAAATGACCCCTTGGGTTATTCTATTTTGAATTGTTATAAATGATATTGCCAAAAACATTCTTGGATATGTTTACTTGGCTACCAGTACACAAGTCTCTCTAGATTGTAGGAGACATCCACTTCCAACTTCATTAGATGAGCCAAGCTCTTTTCCAATTTATTCTCTATCTAGAAACGTAAAAGAGTTCTCCATCATCAATAATCCATATCATTTCCATTTTTGCCAATCTGATTTGTGTAGTAGCATCTCTTTGTGAGTTTTAGTTTACATTCCTAATTATCAATGATTAATATTGTTTTATATATGTTCTAGTCATTTTATAGGCGACCTGTAAAAGTCACCTGCCTATATTTTTTTTCTTTCAGGTTTTTTGAAATTTTCTTATTGATATGCAGAAAATTTTAATATATTCTGAAGTCTTTTGTCCGTAATATGTATAGTTAATATCTTTCTCTCATCTGTGTCTTGCCTTTTTTTCTTTTTTTAAAATGTCTTTTGAACAAAAAGGATTTTTAATTGGTAAGTGTTTTGTGTGTCTTGCTTAAGAAACCTTCCCTTACTCAAAGTAAGCAATATGTCATTTGTAATACATATTTTAAAAATCTTCATGGTTTTGTGGCTTACTTGAATATTCTAATCCAACTGCAATTAATTTTGGTATAGAATGAGGTTGGAGTCCAATCTCCTATTTTCCTATACAGATGTCATATTATCCTAAACAATTTATTTAAAGAGGTCTCAATTTGTTATTGAGCAACAATAGACACTTGTGTTGTGTATCAAATATGAGATGGAAAATACTTGCTTAACCTGAACATGGATTGGGGCATACAGCTTTTAATTAGTGATATTATTATTGTTAGTGACTTATTAATAAAACCTGAAATAACATATTAATAGTAACAAATTAGAATTTTATATGGAGGGATATTAGAAAGTCTGCTTAACATAAGTGGTGCTGTGGAATACTGAGCTTCTGGATAAGCAGGAGAGACATAGTGATGTGTAGTCAGAATATGAATGAATTATAATTCATAAGACCCAGTTCTTGATCCATATTCACCCCTATTACTTATATAGTAATCATGAGAAAAATCACTTAAGCTCAGTGAGCCTCAGTTATATTTGTCTGCAAAGTTTCTATGTTTATACTAATTAATTCTATCTCCCTCAAACAGAATCTGAAGATTGAGATAAAGGTGTGATAGACAATTCTTAAAGTAAAAAACTTTACTAATATTAATATTAGCACTAAGAGCTATCGTTTATCACTTATTGGGGGCCTATTGTTACTAAATGCAGTGTTAAGCATTTTCCACATGATAGTTACTTAAATCATCAACTATATAAATGTATACCTTGTTATCACTGTTTTATGAATGAGGCATACAAAAGTGAACGACCTAACCAAAATTACCAAAGAGAGTAAATATTTGAAACCAGGCCTATCTCAAAACACAGTCCATGTAGCTAACAATTTCATGCTAAAGCCAATCATATTTAATTGTAGTACAATGTGTAGGATGCAACCTATTAAAGATATTTTGAATAGGATATATTTTATATGACTTGGTTTCAGAGCTAAACATATACAAATTATGCTTATATGCTCATATATCTTACATTAATACATCTACAATCTGTTATGATATTGTTTGCTTGCTATTAATTCATACATTCATTAATTCATTCAATAGGAAATATTTTGAGCAGTATCATAAACAATATTACACTAATTGAATTGGATCCAAAAGAGACTTAAAACTATGTCTTTGCTCTGTAAGACTGATCTGTCAAGAAATGAGATGCATGTGTATTCAATTCAACATGAAACTATAATAGAATATCTTTATAATTTGTTCATTTTAGAAAATTTGGTCTCAGCTAAAGCAGATATCTAATTGTAAACACTAAATTAAGTATGGTATCTCCCTTACATGTAATTTACATGAAACATACTACCCTTAAGAAAATATATGCTACACATATTTTTTTCAGATACACGATTTAATTCCATATTTATAATTATCTAAAAATGGTCAATGATCAAGAAATAATTGACATGGTTGCTGCTTTATGAATTTTCTATTGGTTAAGTGTAAAACTTACTAAAGAACACTTAATTTTACTGCTGACTCAATCCAGGTTTCTCTCCTTTAAAAATGAAGCAAGACATCTGCAAACAGAAATGAATCTCACAAGGGAACACTTTTTTTTTTTATTTTTCCAAGGCATTGGACAAACTGAGCTCTTTCCCTTATGCTTGAGATGGATAGCGTTTATACTCCATTTTGAATATGCAGGAGTGGCCAGAAGCAAAACTCTTTGTTCTGTGCATTTTAAGCAATCCCTGACACCTTAAGAAACTACAGGAAGAATGCAAACAAATGAAACCCAGAAGAGAGAAATTGAACCAAAATGCACATAAAGAAGACTGGGAGGCACTTTTTTCTCCTTTTTCCTGTTAAGTAAATTTAGAAGAAGTAATTCAAGCGCAGAGAAGGCTGTTATCAGGAGATGGATGGTGTCAGTTCCTATTTGTGTCATGGGGAATATGTACAATTAACCAAAAAAAAAAAAAAAAAAAAAAGAAAGAAAGAAAAGAAAAGGAAAAGAAAAAGACAAAAGCAAGGAAGAAAAAGAAAATGTGTGGCTAAGTCTGAGATAAATTGGAGTTATCCTTGTCTCACACAGAATCTAGCAACGTGCTATAACAGGGTGATACAGCATATTGCTTGTTTAAATAATGAAGGTGTTTCTAATAAAACTGCAGTTTCTGTGGTGTTAATATTTCAATTACCTTATTTGCTAAGTCACACATCTTATTAAGTTCTGTATTAATTATTACTATACAGTCATAGGCTAATTTGTTCTTCAGATCAGCCCACTAATATCAAGCATGAGATTTACATCCTGATTAATAGTTAATGTCAGAGAGGATTTCCCTGAGCATAATCAGCCATCATTTTCTTCTGGATAATAATATATTTACCAAACTTTAAAATTAAAAATGTTGAATACTGTATAGCAAAAATCTCTGTATCTAAAACCATGATGAACATTTATGAAAACTACCTAATATAGCTTGAAAAAAAGGAGATATTCCAATTAGTCATGGTTAACAGTTTATCCTAGTTGGTGGAAAGTTGCCATACATTGACTATACAGAACCCTTATGGTATATGTGTGTGTTCTAGAAGGATACCAGTTATATTTCTAATGGGCTAGTTCATTTTTTATTTTTTTTATTTTTATTTTTTTTTTTAATTTATGGCTGTGTTGGGTCTTCGTTTCTGTGCAAGGGCTTTCTCCAGTTGTGGCAAGCGGGGGCCACTCTTCATTGCGGTGTGCAGGCCTCTCACTATCGCGGCCTCTCTTGTTGTGGAGCACAGGCTCCAGACGTGCAGGCTCAGTAATTGTGGCTCACGGGCCCAGTTGCTCCGCGGCATGTGGGATCTTCCCAGACCAGGGCTCGAACCTGTGTCCCCTGCATAGGCAGGCAGATTCTCAACAACTGCGCCACCAGAGAAGCCCTAATGGGCTAGTTTATTTAGGCATGCAGTTACTGGACAGCTGTCACTGTATTTAAAATTATGATCTGCTCATTTATGGTCACTACATCTAAAAAATATTTTGATTATTGAGTTTCTAGAATGTACCAAGTAGAGTGTGTATAGGTGTGTTTGTGTGTAATCTTCTGATCATTATAACAACTTTTTGAAGTATGTATTATTACCACATTTTTTTTTAACAAATGAAGTGTTAAAAACATAACCGAATCCTGGTAAAAATTGGATAAATTATTTGATGTTTTTGCATACATCCCTGAAAATCAGTTAACCATAGGCTTTAAATTTTCATTTGAAATAAAAAATAAAAAATTGTATGCTGTTATGATATGTTATACATCATAATACATATATTCCTTTGGGGGATAAAGCATATATTTCATTTGAGATATATGGATTTAAAATAAAAGTTTCCAGCAACAATCAGTGCTGTCCCACTTTGAAAAAAACTGTCTTTGTAAGTAGTCATGTAACAAAGACACTAGACTTTTGGAGAGGATTTGTGGGAATTTTTTATATTGGCCAGCTTCTAAAGGTGATCAGGAAGGTTGGTGGGTGGTGCAATCAGAATCTTAAGAGTCACATGGGTAAACAAGTTAGCAAGGAGGACCTTTGTTAAAAATCCAGAAGGAATGTTATATTAATTATCTAATGGATCATAAACAAAACAGTGGGATAGGGAAAGTGGACCTAAAAGTAGACTCTATACTGGGATACATTATCTAGACATTTTTGACTTCCGGTGCTACCACAATGAAATATTGGTGCATTTGCTGTTGTTGGGTTAGCTTTGTTTACTACTTGGCTTGGCTTAGTATAATCAAAGAAAAAAATGCATTTAGCCTAATATACACACTCCCCTATATCTACTATACCATCCTGTTGTTCATAATGAGAGAATGTGAAATGCTTTCCTTTTAGCTCTGTAGAAATTTGTATTTACCTGCACTATTGTCTGTGGAAGAAAGAGGCTACTATAATCTGAAATTTTTGTTACGTAGGACAATGGAAAAAATGGCATGAGAAATAGTCGAATCTTCCACTAGTGGAAATATATCAGTAGGTGAGAGGAGAGAAACAAAAGGCATTTAAATTAAAAAATAAATAAATAAGCTGTCCACCTAAATAAAGAATTAAACAGCAGCAAGTTCAAATGACCAGAAATTAAGTTTATTTGAAAAAAGCAGAGGAATGGCAATTTAGAAAGCCATCCCCATATCCCCTCCCTCTTGCACTTCCCTCCCACCTTCCCTATCCCACCTTTCTAGATGGTCACAAAGCACCAAGCTGATCTCCCCATGCTATGCAGCTGTTTCCCACTAGCTATCTATTTTACATTTGGTAGTGAATATATGTCAGTGCTACTCTCTCACTTCGTCCCATCTTACCCTTCCCCTCCCCATGTCCTCAAGTCCATTCTCTACCTCTACGTCTTTATTCCTGTCCTGCCCCTAAGTTCATCAGAACCATTTTTGTTTTTTTTTTAGATTCCATATATATGTGTTAGCATATGGTATTTGTTTTTCTCTTTCTGACTTACTTCACTCTGTATGACAGACTCTAGGTTCATCCACCTCACTACAAATAACTCAATTTCGTTTATTTTTATGGCTGAGTAGTTTTTAAGTTCCATTCTTCTGAGGGTGCATGCATGAGATTCTCCATTTCATATTTCCCAGTTCCATTTTAGATTGCAATCCTTTCACAAAACAAAAAAGTAAAGTAATAAGTATTCACTGAAGATTTAAATTTTAACTTTTTGTGAAACACACATTAACCTTAACATTTCATTGCATTTGTGTTGATCACAATGAATTGCCTTGCTCTAAGCCACTTAAGGACAATGAGGGCACCAGTTTTCTAGTTTACCCACTCACATCTGGATTTGAGAGCACATGCAAATTAAGATATTTTAGCTAATACAGTCTTTGATGCTATCTTCACATGCAAAGTACATAATTCAAGCAAGTGTCCATGTGTTGATTTCTTCAATGCATTGTTTGAAATATCCAGAGACTTGGGACAAATGTAATAAGTAATAATTTCCTTTGACATACATAGATAGCCACAGCTATTTAGGATTTATCTGTAGACTGAACCTCAACCTTTAAATGGAAATGCTGTTGGGATTTATCAAAACTTATCCTTTTAGATTAGAGACGTCACTATTTTGCATGACATTTATGTATGTTACCTATATCTGAAAAAATGACTTGGCATTACTAAAAGCAGAAATTCACTTTGAAATTGAATTTACTTATCTTTTTCATTCAACATGGATTCATTCATTTATTCTATAATTAACAAATATTTACTAGCATTTACTATATCCCAGGCACTATTCTGAGAGCTGGGGATATGGCAGTAAACAAAAAAAGACAAAAACTTCTGATCTTTTCCAGAACAGTAACAAGGTCTGTTTGCATCCAGTTTAGTGACTCAGGAGGTGACTAGTGAGATGAAATCAAAGAACTAATGAAGAAAGTGAGGATAAGGGGACAGTTCTTGAAGGAACTTGCAGTGAACTTAAGCGAATTTTTTTTTCTTTGAGTGAGATGGGAACCATTGGAGAACCATTTTTTTTAAAGGAGAAACATGATACGTTTTTTACAAAAACCACTGTGGCTACTCTGTGGGGACAAAAATGAAAGTAAAAGGCCATGTAGGAAGCTACATTCATAGGAAAGATGATAGTGGTTTGGACTAACTGACATTTGCTGATGGATTGGAAGTAGAGTATGAAAGAGTCCATTTAGTTTCACATCAAAGAGAATAAAATACCTAGGAATAAACCTACATAAGGAGGCAAAAGACCTGTACTCTAAAAACCATAAGACACTGATGAAAGAAATTGAAGATGGCACAAGCAGATGGAAAGATATAATGTGTTCTTAGATTGGAAGAATCAATATTGTTAAAGAGACCATGCTACCCAAGAAAATATACAGATTCAATGCAATCCCTATCAAAATACCAATGGCATTTTTCACAGAACTAGAACAAACTTTTTTTTAATTTGTGTGGAAACACAAAAGACTCCAAATACCTAAAACAATCTTGAGAAAGAACAGAGCTGGAAGAAGCAGGCTCCCTGACTTCAGACTGCACTACATAGCTACAGTAACCAAAACAGTATGTTTCTGGAACAAAAACAGTTACATAGATTAATGGAACAGGATAGAGAGCCCAGAAAAAAACCCACACACTTATGGTCAATTAACCTATGAAAAAGGAGGCAAGAATATACAATGGAGAAAAGGCAGTCTCTTCAATAAGTGCTACTGGAAAAGCTGGACAGCTACATGGAAGAGAATGAAATTAGAACATTCTCTAACACTGTATACAAGAATAAGCTCAAAATGGATTAAAGACCTAAATGTAAGACCAGCCAGGAGGAGAACATAGGCAGGCACTTTTTGACATAAATTGCAGCAATATTTTTTGGATCCATCTCTTTAAAAGAAATAAAAACAAAAATAAACAAATGCAACCTAATTAAACGTAGAAGCTTTTGCACAGCAAGGAAACTATCAACAAAATGAAAAGACAACCTAATGAATGGGAGAAAATATTTACAAATGATATGACCAACAAGGGGTTAATATCCAACATATATAAACAGCACATACAACTCAACATCAAAAAAAAAAAAAAAACCCGATTAAAAAAATGGGCAGAAGAACTGAATAGACATTTTTCTAAAGAGAAAATGCAGATGGCCAACAGGCACATGAAGAGATGCTCAACATCACTAATCATCAGGGAAATGCAAGTCAAAACCACAATGAGATATCACCATTACACCTGTCAGATTGGCTATCATCAAAAAGAATACAAATAATAAATGTTGGCAAGGATGTGGAGAAAAGGGAACCCTCCTGCACTGTTGGTGGGAATGTAAATTGGTGCAGCCACTATGGAAAACAGTATGAAGATTTCTCAAAAAACTAAAAGTAGAACTACCACATGACCCAGCAATTGCACTCCTGGGTATATATCTAAAAAAACCCAAAAAAACAAAAACACACTAATTAGAAAAGATACACACATCCCAATATTCATAAAAGCATTACTTACGATTGTCAAGATATGGAAGCAACCTAAGCGTCCATCAATAACTGAATGGATAAAGAATATGTGGTATATATATATATATATATATATTTGCAATGGAATACTACTAAGCCATAAAAATGAATGAAATTTTGCCATTTGCAGCAACATGGATGGACTTAGATGGCATTGTGCTAAGTGAAATAAGTCAGACAGAGACAGACAAACACTGTATGAAATCACTTACATGTGGAATCTAAAAAATACAACAAACTAGTGAATATGACAAAAAAGAAGCAGAGTAGAGAACCAGTAGTATCAGTGGGGAGGAGGACAATAAAGGGGTGACGGAGTAGGAGGTACAAACTACTGGGTATACGATATGCTGCAAGATGTATTGTTCAACGCAGGGAATGTAGCCTATATTTTGTAATAACTGTAAGTGGAGTGTGGCCTTTAAAAACTGTATTAAAATATAAAAAATAAAAAACAATTTAAAAAAGAAAGAGTCATTGATGATACCAAGGATTTTTTGTTTAATGTTTTTCAGAGTTGTGTTTGTTTTTGCCTGAGCAACTGGATTAATTTGCCACTTTCTGATAAAGGGAAGACGTAGGAAGAGCAGATTTAGGCAATGGTGAGGAAGATCAGAAGTTCTCTTTGGAGATATTAATTTTGGAATGTCTCTAGACACCAAAGTTAAGATATTGAGTCAGCAGTTAACATAAATTTGACGTTCAGGGGAACATTCCATATCAGGCATACTTTTTGGACCTGTAACCATGTAGATAACCATAAGATAGAATGAGGTCACCAAGGGAGATGAGTTCAAAGGTAGACCCTGGGTCCTCCAACACTTAGAGCTTGGAAGATGAGAAGTAATGAGCAGAGGAACAGAGAAAGAATGACCAGATATGACCCACACCCTTTCATTAGGGTATCTCTATAGTTTATAATATTCACAAACTTTTGTCTCATATACCCCTGAAAATCTGATGCCTCCTATGTAAAATTCACTTGTTTAAAAACTGGCCTGAAATTAAAATCCCTTAAAATGAACCGTGGCAAAAAAAAAAAAAAAAAAAAACGGAACCGTGGCACTGCTCAGAGTTAGATGTTTGCTAGGATTTTGACTTTAGATAACTGTTCTGGGTTAGTGCTGAGCTCTGGGCACCAGGCGGTGTCCTCCTTAAGGAAACAGTGGACCAGGAAAATATAGCATTTTTGGAACCCAGCTAATGAGGCTGTTCATAAGGAAAATATTCTGGATCCATATGAGAAATAGAGACATAATAAAGAAAGTGAGAACAAGTAACAGGCCTGGCCAATATGGCTATGGTTTGAGGGAAGGTTGAAGCTCAGTGGGTAAGTAGGTGGCATCTTAGAGCAGTTTAGAGCATCTTATATCACCATAGAACATACAACAGGGGTTATACAGGTGCCAATAAGAGAGGCTAACTTGCTAGGATTTTTGTCTTCCTTTTTTGCAAGCCAAGGAAGTATAATTAAAGAGTAACTGACCAAGAACAGAAGTTATAGATCCTAAGTATTTTTTTAACCTAGGAAAGACCTTAAAGCACACTCGTTTTAGTTTCATAAATACACATGTGCATAGAATTCAAGTGAGTTGCTTCATGGTTACACATTTAGTTCATGATAGAAGGAAGGTTATGACCCAGAGCAATTTTCCTATGTGTATAATTTATATATATTTTTTTAAATTTGCTAGTATCTGTATTTGTCTCAGTCTTTCATAAGGTTTCCTTATAAATAAATGGCTAACTAATTGGAAGCTATTGCATATTAATATGCAATATGGCTCAGGTATTTGGCACTGGCAGTGGAGAACAGAAGCTAACTTTCACTCAAAAATTGATTTAATAAGTTTGTTTTGGCTATCAACTTAATTTTGCTTGTGTGATATTCCTTGTGAGAGAAATATTCCTCAACTCCCCATGTATGCCCACTCATTTCTATTTTAGTAATTAGAATTTCTTATAAATCATGAACTTTAAAAATTAATTTTAATGTACATAATCCTTCAATCATTAATTAAAAGAAATATTTTAATTTTCTGCACATGTTAAGTCAATGTTCTGTTTTAAGTGATTTAGAAAGGGAGGGGTAAACATAGAGAAAAGAAAGAAGCCAGAATGCCACTTAATATACAGACATACTACATATGGTTTACCAGCCAAGGGCAATCCCCTACCCATAGCATCACCCGGTTAAGGGAGCCTGAGTCTCCCTGCTCTTGAATAAATCTACAGAAAGAATTATTTAAAAAGGAACTGTATTTCCTTTCACTAGACATGGGAGATGACATGTCAGGGAGAGAGACTTGCTACATTGTGTCGTTATTTTGGAACAGCTTACCTGGGTCTTACTGAACTTCCAAAAAAGAGAGTAAGGTGTGTGTGTGCACATGAACATGTGTGTGTGTGTGCACTCTGTGTTCCACATGCTATGGCTTTCTTTATGACAACTGGTTGCATTTCTGATATATCATCACTTCAATGAGAACAATCTCAGTTTGTTTTCACATTAAGATGTATATGAAAGTGCTGCATTGCAAGGCATAGACTACTTGTGCCAAAATGTTGGATTCATTTCAACTTTTTAAACATTGATTTCTTTGAATTATTTCCCAATTAAAAAAAAAAAAGGAGATCTTTTTTCTTTTAGAATTGGGTATCAGGTAGAACTCTGTTTGCTTGACTCTGCTATGTTGTAAAAAACACAGATTACATTGGTTATGTTGATACGTAAGTTAAAGTAATGTACATACATGCTTAAAATAGCAAACACCATATTTATTTTTGATAGATTTTAAAGCATGCCCTGGGTCTTGGCTGTAACTGATCATTCAAAAGTGGGGTAACTGTTTGAATATAAAGCCTCTAGTTTGATTAATCTGAGTACCCAGGCATACCTTAAGCCATTTATAACAACTATAAATTAAAATTACCAATTCCATGCTAGATAATAACAGTTACTTCTAATTATAGTGAAATATTAGGCTGATCAACCGTCCTGATTTTCCTGGGATAGTAGATTTTCCAGATGTGTGACTTTTAATGTTATAAAAAACTTGGATAGTCATAGACAAATGGGACAATTGGCCATCATATGTTACTTTACTTAACATTATTAAATTGAGTCATTGCCAAAAATAAAAGATAAAATGCTGTATTATTAATTTTATTTGTTATCCCTATGGAATATTTATTTGTAAATTTAGACTAATGTATCTGATTCTGTCCTTTAATTCTCTGCATGACTTCTAAGCAACATTGGAAACACTGTATAATTGCTATTGACTACATTTATACTCAGTGTTTGCAGCTTCAAGTCACACGTTCAGGTTTCAAGTGGAGCTCAGAATTATTCACTAAGCACATCTCTAGGGGCTATAAATAAATATCAATAATTTTCCTCATTTCCTAAAAATAGTAAAGAAACTAACCTGAAACATCAAAGTCTATTTATAATAGGGCCTGCACTTGAATGAAAATCTGGGTCATACATCCGATCTCTTTGAAATACATACGAAATATAATCCTGAACACAATACACACAATATTGTGGGAACCACCTTTAGATGCTGTCATCTGATTATAATGTGGCATCTGGACTCCTTCAGTCTCTACATGGAACCTAACTGAATCTAACTTTGTCTTTCCCATGTCTCATGTTTTCTGAAACTACTGTCAGATTAACATACCTGCATCATTTCAAATTTTTGTAAAATTAGATGAAAATCAGTAAAATCGCTTTCTGATTTCTGAAGTATAAAACCCTTAAACTGTGGTTTAAAAAACTCAATGCTGTTGCCTGAACCCAACTTTCTATTTCTCTATTTAGCTTATAACCATTTGACATGTCTCTCATTCTCCCATAAATTTGAGTCCTAGTTATAACAGCACTTAACTGTTATGCTTCATAACTTTTAGGTCTGTTCATGTCACTCTATAGTCACAGGGTCCTAACACTCCCGTAAGTGCATGTCAGAATCCTAACTGACTATCAAGGAAAAGTGCCACCTTCTTCATCAAGCATTCCTGATTATTTTTACCTTAATGTCCACTCTCCTGCCTGTGAACTCCCATATCAGAGAGATGTTTGAACATCTCTCTATTCTGGCAAGTCTCTCTTTAAAGCTCCATCAATAAAGCATTAACTGCTTGTCCTCCAGGATTTCTTTATGGAATTTTTGCTTCTTAGACATCTATAAATTTTATCTCCTTCCCTCTTCTTTACTTATATGATATCATCCAAAAAATTTAATAATGAAGAATATTTAAGGATTCATAGTTTAAAAGATACCTTATTGAGTGAGTAGTGTGCTGAAGAAGAAGTACAAACCAGATATCAGAATATTTAGGCTCTATACCCATGCTAGACAATCATAGCACTATGATATTTGGAAACTCATTCAATAATCTCTGAGCCACAAATTTCTTATTTGTAAAATGAGTTATATTAATACATTTCTTGATTTTCTGTGAGAAAAAAATTCTATACATATTAACACCTTGTATATTGTAAGGTGCCCTACAAATTAAAGCATGCTAGAGACATGACTTTGATTTTATAATTTTCATTAATTTTGTTCAGTAGAGATACAGCAGACAAGAATACTGGGCTGAACAGGAGAGGAAGAAAGACTCTAGAGATGAAGAAATATAGTTTGTTGTGTTTCTCAAATCATACCCCAAAGCCAGCTTTTACTCTTTGAAAGTAGAGACGGTTGAATAATCAGTAAATTATTTCCCACTAGAAAAAAAATCAGAAGAGTAGGAGGTAGAACCTCTGTTCCTGAGTACTTAAACATTGAAATTCTTCTCTGCTAAGGCAGCTATCTTCAAAGAAGAGTCAGTACTACCACCCAACTCTCAACTAGACAAAATATTTCTCCCCTCAGGCAATGACCAACCTTCCAGCCATGTATAACCTATTCTCTGGGCTGGAGCCCACAAAGAATCATTGCTGATTATCCATTCTTCTCCCATCAATCCTTACCAAACTCACAGCCAGTTATTTCTATTGTCTTTAAAAATGGCAATGAAGTATTAATAAAGTAAATACTGGTATAGAACTGAGAACTTATATGGTTACCCTCAGGGAATATAAATTGACAAACTAAATACCTGGGATATTTCAAATGTCTCTCTTGTTAGTACCAATTGTTGTTGGAATTCATATCCCTAGTTTGAACTTTTGCTCTACTTTGAGAGCAAAGATCTTTGCTAAGAAATATGAAATTCATCATATAGTTTGGTAATAATTTGCTATTTAGCTGAAGTTAAGCCATATTGCTTTATTAAGATTCTAACTTATGAAAGAATTGACAGAACTTGACTCATTAGTATGAAGTTGAAATATCCATGTGAAAAGTCTAAGCAAACTTTTTTTCATTTTATAATGCCCATTAATGGCCTATAATCAAAGCACAAACAGCTGAATAGGAAGTTATTAGCTTGCTTGTTGGAGGTCTAAACAAAAGATAATGCAATTGCTAGGTTTTCTTCCCTGCTGTAGATATTAGCCAGGCACATTTCTTTTCATCAAAGCCAATCTCTGTAGACAGTCAGTCTGACCAAAGAGCATTAAAAAGATTTATCTTCAATAATAAGGTCTTTTAAAACATTTGCCTGCATTATATTAAATATTCTTTAAGCTCTCTTATTCAATTTGCCAGAGAAAAGTTCTGTAGTACTAAATCACAAGCATACATTTCTCAAGAAACTAGAAACTTACTGAGCAATGTAAAACAGTAGATGAAGAAGTATAAGACATATTTGCGGGTTAGGGTTCCTCTAGGCCTTTGCTTAACAAAACAAACTGCTGAGTCAGGTGCATTGCTGTTCTTGAGGAATGTTTATCACAAGCATTCTATGATATCAGAGGATTTTTTCTTCCTCCTATTACTAGTCGGTAAAATTCCATTATCCAATGCTATCAATTTTGATTTAGCAACAACTTTCCTATTTCCATTGTCATCTGAGCTTTCTAATATAGAAGCTAGTAAAGCTGTAGACTTAGGTCAAATTACAAGGACTGGGAAATGGAACTGCATTTTTATTTATTTTATGCAAAACTAATCTAAATAGCTGTCTAAATGTCAGGGAATAGCAACATAATGAGGTTATAAGCTTCACAGAGCTTATTTGACTTGCACTTTGCTTATAAAAGTGTAAACGGGTGATTATCAACTAAAATATATTTAGATAGATTGCATGTGTTGGGACTTCTAGAAACAACATTATTAGGACTTGAAAATCTTATCTATTATGGTGTGTTTATAATTCATACAATTATACAATAATACAATTATACATCAATGAGAATCATTTCTAGAGACCAGGAAGGGCACTTGAAATAATCCCAGCCAGCCCCTTAAAATTTTGATGACAAAACTAAAGTCCAGAAAAGATACACAACTTCTGAATAACTACATTTAGCAGGTCCATAAATAGAATCCACCTCCCACTTGTCCATTTAGACATCTGTCACCCTACAATGTGTTTTTTGTGTGAAGAAGTGCAGTATGATTGTATGTTTGTGTTCCTTCAAAATTCATATTTTGAAATCCTACCCCACAACGTGATGGTTTTAGGAGTGGGACTTTGGGAGGATTAGAGGAAGTCATAAGAGTGGAGCCCTCATGAATGGGATTAGTGCCCTTATAAATCTCCTTACGGTGGGGTTAGAGCTTGCTTCCTCTCTCTGCCCTCTGCCAGATGAGGATACAATGAGAAACTGACAGTCTGCAACCTGGATGAGAGCTCTTACTAGAACCCCACAAATCTGATACCTTGGTCTTAGAGTTCCAGAACTATAAGAAATAAATATCTGTTGGTTATAACCCACCCAGTCTATGATACGTTGTTATAGCAGCCTGAGGACTAAAGCAGAATGAAAACAAACTGGCAGGAGTAAATATGCAAAAAATCAAAATTTTAATATTATTTAATAAACTCCTTTCTGAGAGCCAAAATCTGTTGGAATATTATGCTGATACATATGAACCTGTTGACTCTTCATATTGAAGAGAAAGGGCTTAATCTGATCAATTTTAACCATATTTGAACCATTTCTACTTTCCCCCCAACCTCCTTCATGTAAATATGCTGTGAATGGTATTTAAAAACCAAAATTTAACATGTAATCAGAACGCCTAAGTTTGAATTATATGTCAGTTACCCATTAGCTGTGAGTTTATCAGTTCAATCAAGTACTGTCAATCAGAGTGTGTGGTGTTTCTGAAATCCCTGTCCTCGAAGACATATTACTCATAGACTTTACACACGAGAAGGATGAGAGAAGAAATAGGTGGGGTAAATAAAAAAGATTAATTATATTTGACAGTAATATATGCTTTGGGAGGGAGGAATACAAAGGGAAGGAGGATAAAAAGAGTGTTAAAAGGGTGCATATTGAAATTTTAAATAGGGTGGCCTAAGATGGTCTCAATTGGAAGATGGCATTTTCATAAAAATACAATATACAGAGGTAAAAAAAAAAAAAGCTAACCACTGATATATCGAAAACAAGAGTTTCCAGAAAAATACAATAGCAAGTTCAAATCTCCTGAGGAAAGAGTGTCTTTAAATCTGTGAAATGGGAATAAAAATATTACTTTTCAGATCTCTGAGACTTGTTTGAAACAGCATGAGAAAACAATATGTAAGCTCTAGATATCTATGTCCATAAGTGGGATTTTTAAATTATTATTGTTATTTTGACTAAAATTATAATTAGAAGGTAAAGAAATCTAAAATGTGAACATCTCTTAGGCTCAGTAACCGGATGCTGTGAACAGTGATTTGAGTCTCTTGGTGGTTTGTCCTTAGCTGATGATTTTATCTCAGGACCTCTTCTCTTTAAGGAATTTGATTTACTCAGTTTAAGAAAGTCAAAACTCAAAGCTCACAAATTAAAACAACCAATTAAGAGGCCAAATTGTCTTACAGTCACAGGACATCTCTGTTCCCATACACACAGATGACTCGTTGCTGTGACTCATAAAATGTTTTGAAGCTGTTTTAATGATTTACTTACACTCTTTTCACACCTTTAAGTAATAATAACCACCCCCCCAAAAAAAAGGCTGAACCACACTTCTCACTTTGCAAACACATTCATAGCTTCATTTTCACTTTACTTTTCATTAGCATACGTCTGGTAAAGTACATTGCAAAGATTTTGTTGTTGTCTTTTGTTTCTAAATATTCTTCGATTTCTCTACTTGATAAATCTAGGAAAGAAAGAAGGCTAATTGAAAGTTACCAGAATTCTCTTTTGTTTACTTGTTCTCTGTTCTTAGAATCTGTCAATCGAAATAATTGCCATGAGACATATTTACCCATGTGATCATATTACCTTTATAATCTCCATAGAAGGAAAGATTTTTTTGAAAGGCATTCCCTTTACTTTGATAAAAATTGAACTGGAGGCTTTTTCTCTTATTTCTATAAGTACTAGTTACACAACAATATTCGTGTAGTTCATGTAGTTCAATGCCGTCATTACTGATTTACTCATCCTTTGGAACATGTGAGATAAAACAGGAGGGCTTGAGGTAATGCAACTCATTCAAATTTTGACCACCATAACTATTTTTTTCTTCCTCTCTCTCTCTTTCTACTCTTTACCTTTCTCCTTCTCACTTTAAGAACACAAATCTCACTCTTAATGTGACCTCAGTTTGAATCCCAAATCCACCATTCATCAAATGGAAACTTGGACTAGTTATTAATCTTCTCTAAGCCCTAGATTCCTCTTCTCTTAAAATAGGAATAATATATACTTTGGGGAATATATATTCAACACTTCTACTCTTGCTCATTTTTAGTTGGGTTATTTGTCCTTTTTATTGAGATGCAAAAGTCCTTTATACATTCTGGATACAAGTCCATTATCCCTTTTCTTCCAGGGTGTGGCTTTTCCGCCCTTTTACTTAACAACAAAGGATAAAGCAAAGGAAAATTTGGAGTTGATAAAAATATTCTATATCATGTGATATTCAACTGTCCATATTTGTTAAAACTCATCAAATTATATATTTAAAATTGTTGAATTGTATGAAATTATACTTTAAGAGAGCTATTTAACAGAAAAAGCAGGCATGATAGTTGAAAAATGAAGGACTATATTCTGTATATTTATTAGTAGCATTCAATGATATTTTTAAAGTTATAAGCATATAGGTATAAATTACATGAAACTAAACACTGATCCAAAATATCCATGTTCTTGAATATATAAATCCTGCACTAAAATATCAAGTAACAGAAGGCATTTTCTACCTTTTCCTTCTCCTGTTTATAAGAATTATTTTTCAAGAATCTGTCCCAGGGAGATCCTTGTCCTCTCCTAAGCAGTGTTGTTCAGGATAAAAAATGCTAAAATGCTACTACAGGTAACATTAGTCTATGTGATGAAGTAGGGTTTTAAGCAATTATGATCAATCATAACCTCAAACATAGAGTATAAAGACTGCCTTTTTGTTATAGCCACTTCACCTAAGTTTTGTCAATGTTTAAGTTGCTCAAAATTTTCTCAAAATATGTATTTCATTTTATTATAGTGATTTCAAATGTATCTTGGATTTGAGTCCCAGATCCAGCAGTTTAAACCCTGTGGATATGTACTCAACACCTCTCTCTATTCCCCAGTTTGCATGCCTCCCTCGTAGAGTTATTATAAGTTTTAAATGTGTTAATATATATCAAGGGCTCTGAGCAAGGACTATAATATTCTAAATACTTAATAAGCATTAATTTACATTTCTCAAGACAAATATCCTGATTACACATCCAAATCATACGTCTGCTTAGTTATCACCAAACCTTTCTCTGCTGTACCACATTTGGCCCAATCTCTCCCTCTAAGGAATATTTTGACACTTTCAGGACATAGGCAGTGCTGTTTAATAACAATTCTGTATAGATTAACTCACGTTACCTTACAACTCTGTGAACAAGGATCAATTCCTTGGATAGATAAGGAAAGGAAGGCTTAGCAGTTTAAGGGAATTATCTGAGATCACTGAAATTATAACTGAATGAATTTAGACTCAAACTCAGGTCACTTAATGTCAAGCCAATATTTCTATTAGTGAACACTTTTCTCTGACCTGAAGGCCAGAAACCAACAGTGTTTTGTTTCACTCACTATATTCATCTGAGTTCACTTAAGAGAAAAAAAAAAAAAAAGGAAAGAATAAAAGTCCACACCAAAACCAAACAAACAAAAAGGAAATAATCAGGGAGGAGATAAAACAAATATGAGAGGGTGTATTTCTTGGCTGGCCACAGTAAACAATTGTACTACCCCACTGTCCCATGGGATATCTTCAGAGAGGTAGTATGTACTACTTTGCAGAACAGGGAGGACATTCTTTTTTTCTGTCTTTTTCCTCTTATCTTCCATTTCTCTTTGGTCACCATGTGCCTTATGTATCACTCATTTCCCTGAACTTCCAGTTTGGTTCACCGGATAATCCCAGGTGGCAAAAGGAAAGGCCAGAGCAACTGAGAATACAGTAAGTCCCCTGCATACGAACATTCAAGTTGTGAACTTTCAAAGATGTGAACATGCATTTGGATGAGGAGTCCAAAGAGGTCTTCAGCAACTTAGTGACTGACAGCTAGAAGCTGGAGCTAGATCTTCGAGAGGACGACTTCATTGAACACCTTGCTGTGCAACATGAGGAGCTTACTAGTGAAGACCTGATGGAATTGGAGGCCCAGAGAGAGACAAGAGGAAGAAGAAGTAACTGAAGAACCTAAGAGATTCATGATGCAGGAAATGGCAAGGGAATTTTCTTTATCTGAGGAGGCACTGTTAGTTTTTGAGGCACAGGACCAGAACATAGAATGGTACACGAAGTGTGCAGCAGTCGTTCAGAATGCAATCCAGTGCTACCATGTAATCTATGATAAGAAAAAAAGAGCTACTACCCAGACATCACTGGATCATTTTTTCAAGAGGGTAGATAGAATTTAATCCAGCAAGGAACCAGAACCTGTGCCGTCACCATCAAGCATGAGTGAAATTGCAGCTTGCCTTCTGTCTCCTATTGCTGGCGATCCTTCAGCTCTACCATCTCTTACCTCATCTCCCTCCTCCAGTCAGTAACTCTTCTTGCCTGTTCACTGGATGCCAGCCCCTATATGCCAGCTGTTGTACTGTACTACTGTACTTTTGAAGGTACTGTACTGTAAGATTTAAAATGGTTTCTTTATTTTTGTGTTTGTTTTTTATGTATTATTTTTATGTATTTTTATGTATTATTTTATGTATTATTTTTTATGTGTTATGTTTTTTATGTATGTGTGAAAGGTATTATAAACGTATTACAGTACAGTACTATATAGCCAATTGTGTTAGTTGGGTACCTAGGCTAACTTCGTCGGACTTATGAACAAATTGGACTTTCAAATGCACACTCAGAATGGAACTCATTCGTATGTAGGGAACTTACTGTACTCTCCGGCCAGTGAGCAGGCAAAGCAGTCTCTCTTTACCAGTGACACTACTCATGGCGTTTCTAAAACTGTAAGAACAATGGCTTTAGCTACTTGGTTCCATGAAGGCAGTAATAGGTCAAGCCAATGCTCGGGCCATTGTGGTCAGACATCAGGGTAAATGTGCCAACCTTGAATGAGTCACGAACCAAATATTATACATCTGACACGAGACTTTTTGGCACAATAGCATGTTTACTACCTTCCTAAACATTTGCCCCCTTCAGCAAGCTCTTTTTTTTTTTTTTTGAAGATGGTCAGAGGATGAAATGCTTATATTAGTAAACCAAAATGGAGCACAGGCTCATACCTCTCCAATAACTCTCTTAGTTCTTGTAATATATACTTAAACTTCTTGGCATAGCATACAAGGCCAATCACAATCTAGCCTTGACTTACCATTTCAATCATATCTCCTTGCTATATCAGAAATCCACACTCCTACACATACCGTTTATTCCATCCATACTAAATATATCATCACATAATAAACAACCCAGAATCTAAGTGTGTTTCAACATGAAATATTTATTTCTTGTTCATGGTAGTGTCGGTTATCTATGACTCAGCTGAATGTAGCTGGGTTCAGCTGATTTTAGATGGGTTTGGGTGAACTAGTTTCAAGTCTGCACCATTTGTGTTTTCGTTCTGTAACCTTGATACACAGAACAGCCGCTATCTATCATTTTCTCATATACAGCAATGAAACACAAGAAGGGATACAGAAACATATGATGCAACTAAAGCTGCTGCCCTTAACAGGCCCACCACTACGTCCACACTCAGGCCTTGGTCAAAGCAAATTATATGACCAAGCCCTAAATCAATGGGTCAAATAATATACTCTAACCACATTGCAGCATGACAAAGATGGGAAAAGGAGTGGAGATTTTTGAAAAATAATACAATCAAATCAACCCCCAAAATGCCATCTTCTTTCATGCTTGTGTTTCTTTTGTTTCTTTTATCTTACTGCCTAGAACATCTTTGAATCAATGGATTCTACTGCGAGATAGAGATATCCCTATTATTAGATTGTCAATCTTGGTTAAACACGTGGTCTTTAGATGTATACAAACCTAAGTTCAATATATCCCCTGCAGTTTACTAACTTGTGAAAATATTTATTATTCTGAGCTACAATTATTCATCTATAAAATGACCATAATAATCGTACCTAATTCAGGGTATTTTGAGGATTATACATATGTATTACTCAGGTTAGGCTAATTGCCATAACAAAACCACAAAACAGAAACAGAAACAAAACTAATCTTTGCAGCTTTACAATATACAGATTTATTACTCATTCACATAAAGTCCAAGGTAGATATTTCTGATTAGAAGTTTCTCAGTCCAGTCTTCTTTCCTCTGGAATGTAGCCATTTTCCTCACATCATAACCAAACTTTCTATGAAAGAAGAGAACGAGAAGATGTAACACCATATATATATATATATATATATATATATATATATATATATATATATATATAAACACAGAGACCCAGATAGATTCTGCTCATTCCACTTCTCAAAAGTAGTCACGGGCTTCCCTGGTGGCGCAGTGGTTGAGAATCTGCCTACCAATGCAGGGGACCCGGGTTCGAGCCCTGGTCTGGGAAGATCCCACATGCCGTGGAGCAACTGGGCCCGTGAGCCACAACTACTGAGCCTGCGCGTCTGGAGCCTGTGCTCCGCAACAAGAGAGGCCGCGATAGTGAGAGGCCCGCGCACCGCGATGAAGAGTGGCCCCCGCTTGCCACAACTAGAGAAAGCCCTCGCACAGAAATGAAGACCCAACACAGCCATAAATAAATAAATAAACAAATACTTAAAAAAAAAAAAAAAAGTAGTCACATGACTCCACCTAGATGCAAGGGGGCTGAAGGATATAATACCTGGCTAAGAAGTTGTATGGAATAGAAATAAGATTATTTGTTGTTTAACTAACCTCTCTGCCATAGGATGTAAAGCATATTACTGGCACATATTACTTTTTCCATGCACACTCTTCACTAAAGGTATCCAAGTATATCATGGAAGAAAGCATGTCAAAAAATGAATGAAATAAAAGTTATTAGGAAGATTGTGGAATTAATTTATAGTTAGGTAAAGAGTTAACTTAGAGATTTTTGTTTGTTGACATATCACTGGTTAGATCAGTGGTATTTGAAAGTATTCCAATTTCATTTTGTAATGCCATTCTATGTTCCTAAAATTGCTCTTAATTTTTAAATAAAATTGACTAAAATTAGTGCTCTGAGAATTTCATAACACATTTGCATTCCCTTCAGATCCATTTCACAAATATTAAGATGTAATTAGAAGCATGATGGTTTGCAGTTATAAAGCCAAGCCTGAAAATCATAGGTTCCTGTTTTGAATGTATCTATAGAGTAGCTACTTCCAATAATTAGAAGTTATTGTTAATAATTATAAACCTTGTTTGTTGTTCTCAGAAAAAAAATATCATTAGATTTGAGTCTCCTGCAAAGTTACAGCAAAATTTTCTCCCATTATGACTTCTTTAGGCACTTCTAACATGCTCCATGTCTCCTTACTCTTACTTGTCCAAATGCCTTGCCAAAAGGTTCATTGGTGGGCAATCATGCGTCTTCACATTACTATTGCTATTTATTAACTGCTTTGGTAACTTCCCTCCATGTAACTTAGACATTGAGAAACAGGTGTCTAGCAACAATTGCTCTAGAGAATGAAAGCTTTGTGTGTTTTAAGCATAGGCCAACCAGCCATGATCCAAGAAGCTTTCCTTAACCAAACCCTCCCTGTAGTCACTGCTAATGTTAGGAGTTGATGTGTTATCATGAAATAAATCCCTAGCTAGGAAATCTGAATTCTATTACCCATTCTGCTACTACTGGTTCTATAGCCTGGCCAGCTCTATATCATGCAGGGCAATACAAAGTACAAAATATTACTGACAGAATACTGTTGCACATACAAATGAAGTACATTCAAAAAATTGGCCATTGACTGATTCATTTTGTTGTGCAGTGGAGGCAAGCACAACATTGTAAAGCAACCATACTCCAATAAAAATTAATTTTAAAAAAATGGCCATTGCGCTTACAGAGAATAATTAATGAATAGAGAAAGATTTGACAAGCAAGATAAGGATCAGTAACTAGAAACAAGGGGCTTTTCTGCAGCTTACATCCAAACAGTTACCAGTTTTATGCTCATTACTGTGTATTTTTTGCTTTCTTATGGCCTACAGCATAACTTGTCAGAAACACACACATATTCATGTTAAACTCTCTGAGTCAATGTGGAGCAAAAACAAATTCTTTGGCTAGATTGGACTCAGCATTATTAAATAGATTACAACATATAATCATAGTTTTCCTGTAGGAACACCTATGACTAAAGATGTGAAAACAGTGTTTCTCAGAGTAGGTATTTTCTTAGATGACTCAGACATGACTGTTTACAAAGAAATGTGTTTTACCCAGACATAGTGTGTTTAAAGAAATAAACTGTACTCTCCAAACTGAACTCAAAATTCAATGTCTAGAAGCTGAGCAATTTCTCTTATCTTCAACAAGATCCGAGCCCGACTTTACAGTTCATGAAGAGGTTGAGGTGACATGTGTGTTACTCAAAGGATACAGAATGGGCATTTTTTAGTAGGATGGAGGGTGTAGTATATTTTCCCTTTATACCTCTTGTACCACCCCAGTGTTCTGTCACCATTCAAAAGCCTAGTAAAGGGTCCAGAAGAAAAGATGGGATTAACATAAGCAAGAGAGGTTTCCTTGACACATATTTTAAGAGGAGTCAACTCTAAAATGATATACTTCTCTTGGGTTCAACTCATAGACTTGGACCCTGGTCCAGGTAGAAGTTTGGCCATTTCTCAGTGGCTCTTCTGAAGGCAATGTAGCATGAAGCTTCTAATACTGTTGAAAAGTATCTTAAGCTTTTTTTCACCTGAATTATTTTGTTGTTGTTGTTTACCCACTTATTCTCACATAAATGCCTTTGTACATGTTTAAAGTAATGCAACACCTTGTGGGACTGTGTTTGAAACACAAATTGGCTCATTAAAATTAACCCCTTGATATCCATTTCCCAACCAGTATTTCATACTGATTAATTTTTTTTCTGGAGTTGAGGACCCTGCTTCCTGTTCATTAGAAACTGATGTTCCCAGTGGAGATTCCACATACAAACACACAAACTAGGAATTATTTCTATAAGAGTTAAACCTATTTATCCAGGATTTCTGAAACAGCCCAGGTCAGCTCATTGAGTTAGGTCCTGATTTGAAAAATCGTTTTGTTATACTTGGAGAAGCCAAGGATACACTGCTTTTCAGTTGAAATATTTGTAGTCCAAAATAATTTTTAAGCATGTTGCCATAATACAAAAGTTATTGCAATTAACAATGTAGACATTTTTATTTTATTCTGAAAAAGATATATTTGCAGTGGCTAGATACCCATTTTTTTCTTCAAAAGTCTTTGAGAAAGGAAGCAAATAAATAGATTCGAAGTAAGAAAAAAAATGTGTGAACTCTTTCCCCTTGTCCTTCTACTCCATTTTTAATACTTCTGACACAACAATTTTTCTAGGGAACAAATCGACTTTGTCACTCTACTGATTAAAACCGAACCAGTAGCTACCCATCACCCAGCAGAAAGGTGTCTAAACACTCTAGCACAGTGTAAAAGGACCCCTGAGATCTGCAACTTACCTTCTCTGCAGTTTCTACTCTCAGAGTTTTTCTAAATAATCAACCAATGCACAATAACCTGTAATTTCCTAATTGTGTTGTGCTGCTCTACACTTCATTGCCTGTAAACATGTTGAATAGTTTGGTTTGACAAACTTCTGTCCTTCTTTCTAGAGCTAGTTCAAACACTACCCCTAAAATTAAGCCTTTTTAAAAGCACCAAAGTCTGTGCTACAATAGTTCTTCAGAAGCAGCACAAAAGAGTCTTCTTTCTACTGATTTGAAATCATTTATTAGAGGCTTCCTCTTCTATTTAGCTGCAATCACCTTGTGATAGATGTCAATATATTTATTGCTATATCCTGCACCTTGTACAATTCAGTTTACCTGAATATATTATATATTACACACACACAAACACACACACACACACACAAGCTGGAGACCTAGGAGACCCAATTATATAGTTCCAGTCCTTTTCAGAAGGCTTAGGATGCAGGAGGTCCGATGGAATAACCTACAGTCCAAGTCTGAAAGACTGAGAAACAGGAGAACCAATGGTGTAAGTTCCAGCCCAAGTCCAAGTATTGACAAAAGGTGGGAGAATAATGATGACTCAGCTGGAAGACATCAGGCAGAGAGAGCAAATTCTTTCTTACCCAGGATTTTTGTTCTTTTCAGGCCTTCAACAGCTTAGATGAGGCCCACCCACACTGAGGAGGACAATCTTCTTTCCTCAATCTACCAATTTATTATACATGTTAACTGCATCCAGAAATACCCTTACAGACAAACCCAGAATAAATTTTACTCAAAATATCTGGGCAGTGTGCCCTGGTCAAGATGGCACTTAAAATTAACCATCACAAGCGTATGTGTATGTATACATATATGTATGTGTATATGTATATGTGTGTGCACATACACATACACATATTTTATATATGTGTATATATGTTAAAAAAACGTTCACTCTAAAATTTTGCTCACAAATCCTTACATGCATTTTTTGGAGAAGAAAAAAAACTGGAGAGGCAATTTTCAGATCTTTAGGCATTTAACTATATAGAAACAAAGTCAAGAATTTGTATCTGCAATAAAATATAGCTTCTGACTTTTATGATTATCATATCTGTGATAATCACCTATGTCAGTTATGGGAATATAAGAAAAGAAAAGATTCCTGACAGCATTCACCACCCACATCCTTCCCAAGTGCATTCTTACGCTGCCATCTCTGGAGCTCAAAAATCTGTTGGTGGAATCATATTAATATGACTTTTATCCTTGTTTTGTTGAAAAAATAACATGACAACACATTACTGAGGAATATTTGACTCCTGGAAAATGGTTACATCGCATTTGCTGAAGATGTCTCTGTCTTAAACACCTAGGAACAGAGAAATTATTCCAAATAGACTTTTTCTTTTGCTTTTTTTGGCACTTACTATTAAAATGTTTATTATGGACAAAAAATTTTAAGTAGAAAATTGGGTAGAAAATATGCCATCACCCAGAATCAATAATTTTCAAGGTTTTACCTCATCTGGGTTTTTTATAAATGTATTTATTTATTTTCCTGAAACATTTTAAAGCAAGTCCCAAACACCAGGGTACATTATGCTTACATCTTTCAGTATGTATCACTAAAAATATGAATTTTCTTATATAATTATTATGCTATTATTACATCTAACAAAATTAATTTTAATTTCTTGATATAGTACTTAGTCTAATCAAATTTCCTTGATTCTTTCATAAAATATTGTTACCCGTTTGCTGGTTTGTGCAAATGAGGCTCCAAAAAGATCTTAACAATACATTTGGTTGTTTTGTATCTGAAGTGTCTCTTTTTTTGTTTTGGGAACTTTTTATTTTGATGTAATTGAAAACTTGGATAGAATCTTAGAGAAAATTTGCAAAATACTGCCAGGATATTCAATATATCCTTTAAACAAATTTACAAATTACTGATTAGATTTTGTGTCTTTTGATTTTATAATTCTTCTATTGTACTATCTACCAATCTATTGATCTACCTATTCATCTGTCCATCCATCTATCTATGTAAATATCTATTGATCTACTTCTGAATCATTTGGAGTAAGTTGGAAATATTTCCCTTCTTTACACCTAAATATTTCAGTGTATAATCCTTATAATTCTTAAAGTCATTCTATTATATAACCACAGTATAGCTATCGACCTCAAGAAATTTCACTTGAACACTATACTGTCATCAAATCCACAATCCTTACTTGATGTTTTTATTTATTGATTTTTAATGTCACTTTAATTTTTTCTAGTACCGGATCCAACTTAATATCACACCACACATTTAGTTGCCATGCCACTATACTTTTTCTATCTGTGACAACTCTTTACCTTTTCTTTGTGTATCTTGACATTGACTGTTCTGATGAATACAGACTGGTTATTTCGTACAGTGGCTCTCAATCTCAGTTTGTCTGATGTTTTCTCATGATTAATTTTATTGACTGTATCGACATTCATTCTCACCAACTGTATACAAAGGTTTTCTTTTCTTTACATTAAAGACTTATCTTTACTTTTTTGATAATATGCGTTTGTGGCAAAAATATCACATAAAATTTATTGAGTCCTTCTAAATGCATTTTATCAGGAGGCACATAATATCAATTGTTTTATTATTGATTATTTTAAATTGGATTATTTTGTTAACAGAGTATCCATTCACAGATTTACTACCACATTATTGTTTTTTCATATATAATCAATGAACAATACCTGGTAAGACAGTTAAGACAATGTAAATTTGAGCATATAATGATGTTTCTTCAACATCACACTTTCTTAGAAAGTCTATTGCAATCTAAAACAACCTCTCCTTCCCTTCTGCTTCTTTTCTTTCTTTTATTGAAGTATAGTTAATTCCCTTCTGCCTCTTTTGCTTGCCACTGACTTGCAGAAATTGAGTCAGTGGTTTGTAGAATACCCCATCTTCCGAAAATGGCAGCTTCTATCTTCTTTATTGTGATTTCTTTAGCCTCTGCACTTCCTAGACATAGAAGTTATTTCTAGAGGCATGATTATATTTAGATCTAAAATTTTTGCAGAAGTGCATCTATATATGATACTGTATACTTTATATTTTACAATATCAGGACATGCCTAGGACCTGGTTTTTCACTCATATTTTTTCCAGATTTATTGAGATATAATTTATATACAATATTGTATAAGTTTAAGGTACACAACATAATGATTTTATGTATGTATACATTGCAAAATGATTAACAAAATAAGGTTAGTTAACACACCCACCACCTCACATAGTTACAACTCTTCTCTTACTTTTTTTGCTGAGAATTAAAAAAAATCTACTCTCAGCGTTCTGTAAATATGAAATACAGTATAGTTAACTGTATTGTAATGTAACCATGCTGTATATTACATCCCCAGAATTTATTCATTTTGTAACTGGAAGCTTATATCTTTTGACCACTTTCATCCATTTCCCATACTTCCCACCCTCTATCCCCACAGCAATCAAGATTTTTTTTGTTTCAGTGAGTTTGGTGTTTTTTAGATTCCACATATAAGTGAGATCATTCAGTATTTGTCTTTCTCTTTGGACTTACTACACTTAGCATAATGCTCTCCAGGTTCATCTATGTTGTTACAAATGCCATGATTGTCTACTTTTTTATGGCTGAATTACTCATATAAAGAAAATGTTATATATATATATGGTATATATAGTATATATATATAGTATATACATGTAAAGTATGTGTGTATAGATGATAAATAGATAGATAGATGTATACCTCATTTTATTTATTCATTCATCCATAGATAAACATTTAAGATGTTTCTCTGTCTTAGCTATTGTAAATAATACTACAATAAATATAGGGGTACAGATATCTCTTTGAGGTAGTGATTTCATTTTCTTTGGGTATATACTCAGAAGTAGAATTGCTATATCATATGGTACTTCTATTTTTAATTTTTAGAAGAATTTTTATACTCTTTTTCATAGTGCCACTACCAATTTACATTCCCACCAACAGTTTACAAGGGTTTCTTATTCTCCAAGTCCTTGATAAGACGTTATTTTACCTTTTGTGTAATAGCCATTCTGAAAGTTGTGAGATGATATCTAGTGATGATAATTAGTGATGTTAACACCTTTTTGTGTACCTGTTGGTCATTTCAATATCTTTGGGGATATGTCTATACAGGTTCATTGCCCATTTTTTAATTGGATTATTTGTACTTTTCCTGTTGAGTTTTATGCTTCATTATACATTTGGGGTATTAACCCCTTATCAGATATGTGATTTGAAACTATTTTCTCCTATTCCATAGATTGCCTTTTCATTTTGTTGATCATTTCTATTGTTGTGCAGAAGCGTTTTAGTTTGATATAGTTCCACTTGTATATGCTTGCTTTTGTTGCCTGTGCTGTCGGTGTCATCGCCATTAAATCATTGCCAAGACCAAAGTCAAAGAGGTTTTCCCCTATGCTTTCTTCTTGGAGTTTTTTGGTTTGAGCTCTTATATGTTAGTCTTTAATTCATTTGAGTTAAGTTTTGTGAGTGGTCTAATATAAGGGTCCAGTTTGACTCTTTTGCGTGTGAACATCCACTTTTCTCAGCACTGTTATTGAAGAAACTACCTTTTTTTCTTGAGAATTCTTGATTCTCTTGTCAAATATTAGTTGGCCCAATATGTGTGGTTTATTTATGGGCCCTCAACTCTGTTCCATGGATCTTTGTGCTTGTTTTTATGCCAATACCATACTGTTTAGATCACCACAATTTTGTATACAGTTTTAAATCAAGAAGTGTTATGCCTCCAAGTTTGTCCTTCTTTCTCAGGATTGCTTTGGCTATTCAGTCTTTTGTGGTTCAATGTGAATTTTAGTATTGATTTTTCTATTTCTGTAAAAATGACTTTGAAATTGTGAAAGGGATTACATTGAATCTATAGATGACTTTGGGTAGTATAAAATTTTTATAATATTAATTCTTCCAATCCCTGAACACAAGATATTTTTCCATTTAGTTCTGTCTTCTTCAGATTCTTTCATCAATATCTTACAGTTCTCAGTGGACTGATCTTTCACCTCTTTGGTTAAATTTATTCCTAAATATTTTATCATTTTTGATGTTATTGTGAATGGAATAAATTTCTTTACTTCTTTTTCAGAAAATTTATTGTTAGTTTATAGATTTTTGTATATTGATCACATATCTTGCAACTTTATTAAATGTATTGATTAGTTCCAACATTTTTTGTGGAGTCTTTAGGATTTTATATATATAAGATTGTCATTTTCAAACAGAGGCAATTTTACTTCTTCCTTTCTGATTCTGTTGCCTTTTTTTAATTTTTCTTGCCTGATTTCTCTGGCTAGGACTTCCAGCACTATGATGAATAAGAATGATGAGAGCTTTCACTCTTTTCTTGTTCCTGATCTTAGAGAAAAAGGTTTAAACTTTTTACCATTGAATATGACATTAGCTGTGGGCTTGTTGTATGGACTTTTATACGTTATGGTGCATTCCCTCAACAATCAGTTTGTTGAGAACTTTTGTCATGAGTGGATGTTGAATTCTGTAAAATGATTTTTCCACATTTATTGAGATGATCATATGATTTTTGTATTTTATTCTGTTAATATGATGTATCATATTTATTAATTTGCACATGTTGAACCATTCTTGCATCCCAGGATGAATCACACTTGATCAAGGTGTGTATTTCATTTAATATGCTAGTGAATTTAGTTTTCTAATATCTTCTTGAGAACTTTTTCTCTATATTCATCACTAGTAGCCTGTAGTTTTCTTTTCTTGTAGTGTACATTTCAGGCTTTGTTATCAGGGTAAGGCTGGCCTCGTAATATAAGTTTGGGAGTGATGCCTCCTATTCAGTTTTGGAAGTATTTGAGAAAGACTATATTAATTCTTCTTTAGATATTTGTTAAAATTCACCAGTAAGTAAAGCCATCTAGTCCTGGGCTTTTGTTTCTTGAGAGTTCTTCTTTTTTTTAATTACTTATTCAATCACCTTACTTGCTACTGTGATAAGAAAGCACTTTTTGTACTGTAATTCAGTCAAGATTTTCTCTATTTAATGATAAAATTTATATAGATGGTTAGCACTGATTGAAGAAGGTGTAAGTAGATCTCTTTTATGATTAATTCGTCTGAAAGAAAGGAGTTAAGATAGAAAAGTCACTATTTTCAATAATCTAGGATAGTGCTGTCAATATAATTTTTAGCAATAATAGAAATGCTCTATAGCTCTGTTGTCCAATATTGTAGTCACTAGCCATATTAAGCAACTGAAATATAGCTAATGTGACTATGGAAGTAAAGTTTTAAGTTTATTTAATTTTAATTAATTTCAATAGACACATATTGGATAATGCACATAAAACCCTAGATATTAGTTGCCTAAAATTTTGTGGTGATTTATAGAATTTTATTTATCAAGTGATATTTTATATAAAATAATTTTCCACTGGAAAGTGGGACTCTTGAAATTTAGCTACAATGGATCCCTATATATAGAATGTTTTATTTTTATAAAGGATTAAATGGTGCTATCTGTCTTTTGAATTAATCACTAAAGATTGTGTTTATTTCAGTTTTGTAATTAAAGAATGTGATGTAGATCTACTTAGAGGATTTTGTGTTAATTCTGATGCCTTTTTTCTTTTATAAGTCACTTCTTTCTAGTACCCTCCCACTCCTCCATCATATGCATTCCCCTCTCCAATGTTGTTCAGAATTAACACCAATATAGTTTGCATTTCTCTCAGGTTATAGCCATTTTTCAAATGTATGAGGAGGATGCGGCAAGCAAAACAATGGCTTTCATTGTTCATTTGCATTCATTATACAAGAAATAGTGAAATAAGTTGCTGAATGTCTTTGCTGAATTAATTTAAAAATTTACTTAAGTCTTCAAGTGAGATCATATTTAAAAAGGTAAAATGACTCATTTCAAATCATGCACCAAAATTCATTAAGGCCAGAAAACATACTGCGCCTGCAAATTTCAAATCTATTGTTCATTTTCTACTATATCAAAATGATGAACTTTTAATCATTTAACTATACTTGACTTGAGAAAAAGAAAAAAATAGAAAAAAAAACTAGGTTTCTGCTTCTTTTTAATTATCATGATTTTTTTCAGATGTTCTTGGATGGAAACGTTCTAGGTTCATAACGTTCAATACAATTTTTTGTGATTCTGTTATCCTTATGTAACAGTTATTTCTTGGTACCCAGATTGAAAACACACACACAACTGAGAAGACCAAAGGTACTCATCAATTTAAGAACTGTAAGAAATTATTTCTTAACCTCAACCCATACTAAAATTTTAGTTCCCACATTCTAATCTGTTTCTTAGCAGAAAACATTACATTTAGCGAGCTCTCACACAAAGGGGACTTATTTCTAGGCTCCTCTGGGATTCTTATTTCTGCATCTAAGCTAGATAGGAAGTGGGCTCATTCTCCCATTTCCTGATGTTGTCATTTTTTCTCACAATGAGTATGTGGATATAGTTATAGACATGAATTTTGGGCACTCTCATTACCCATATCATGAAGAGGATACCAAGTAAAGCAGACATGTAAATGCTGCTAATAGTTAACATTTGCTTTTTTCTCTTTTGGCTTTCCCTTTGTTCCTTTTGTGTCTTTGGTGCCCATTGCCATGATATTGCTCCCAGACTTCTTGAATTCTGGGGGCTCACAATAAATGTGATCTTCTGAGTAATCCAATTTTCCCATTTCCTTCTACAGATGCTGCCCTTGCCACAGGCTACTCTTGCATTTGCTAGACAAAACAGTTGAAAGACTCAACCAGTTCAAAGCAAAAGAATAAGTCATAGAAATCTTGTAACATTGATAATATTTCCTGTACATTTTATGTTAATGTCCCAGTGGCTAATGCAATGGGAAATGCAATGTGTTTCCTGGAACATATAGCTATCAATCTTCAATTCAGAAAGCTACCTCAAAGGTTCCTACTTGATTGAATCATTTTAAAAATTCTTCTGGATGAGAAATCCATGGATAAAAGTTCTGACATATCACCAGAACATTGTCATAGCATTCATGTTTCATTACCTCTCCTTCTATATATTAGACAACTTCTAAATAGTTATGATTGGAATCATATTGTTCACTCCGGTGGAAGGGCAAGAAACTATAAATATTGACAGGTAAAATGTTGGCTTTGAGAACTGGCCTAGTGATAAAACACACACATGTACACACACAATAAAAACAAAGTATCATAAAATTGTCATTACTCTCTTCTTTGTCCCAAAATGTATAGCCAATCCACCAAAAATTTTGTTGGGACAATCAGGGAAATATTTAAATTGCTCAACTCATTTCTCATCCATTTTATTAAACCACTTTAGTTTAAATCGCTGTTATCTCTTGTCTCCATTATTTTAATAGTTTCCTGCTGAGCTTCTTGCTCCACTTTTATCCCCTTTCTTCAACCCTGGTGTTATTTACTATAATGTAGATATAAAGAGTGATCCAAATCCTCAATGACTTCTCATTTCTCTCAGAATAAGAACCAAAGTTTATTTATATCAGGACCTGTAAGACCCTAAATGATCTGACACTCAGCTCACTCTCTGGTCTCATTTTTTTTTTCTCTTTCTGATTCTGTAAGGTTAATAATGTTAACTGTACCTTACAAAATCTTCTCAAGTGTATGGTTTTTCCCCTTTCCTGGGCAAACATACATGAAAAATATTAGTGAAATGGAGTCCAGCTTTCATCACTTTAGTTGATCTTAGAGCTATAACTGATAAATGCCATTTCCCTCTTTACTACTACCTGTTCTATACCCCCCTCAACCTCATCAAGTATCTCTGATGTTCTAGGAGGATTACTTGGTGAGGTAATATAAGCCCTCCTATTTGAGGGGTCTGAGCTGCTGGTCACAATGCTTTTCTCTGTCTGTGGTTGTTGAACCTATAATTTACTCTCAAAACTTGTCATGGAAGAAACAAGAAATCCTCCAGTAAATTAGCCTGAGCATCAAACATACTTTCTCTACCACCTACCCCATCCTGATGATCAGGATCAATTGCTCCTGCTAGGATGGTGACGCCTCTCCTTGCCTGCTGGCTTCTTGGCAGCCAAAGCATAACATTTAAAGGGACTCATTCTGTGTCACAGGTGGAATAGCCCCCTTATGAAAAGCAGGATCTCTATATGTGCAAAGAATACAGCTGCAGGGACAAGAAACATAAGTTCCCCAAGTGGATCACTGAAAAGATGGTAAGTAGGACACTCATATTTCCACAGTTTTTTTCCAGATCCCAAATGTGTTATGTTAAGGAAATAAAATTACATAGCGGTCATTGATTTTAGGGTACATACTAAGTCCTGGAGAATGGTACTCCATCATAGAGCTGGCACTCTAGCTGCAGACTCAGAAGATCATTTCATCACTTTATGAGGCCAGAAGCCTCTTAGTGGTGTGGTATGTGATAGATTATATCATCGTTTGCCGACTATCCCACCTCCTTTGCTATAAATTGATTAGGCTAGACATAGGCATGCATCATCTTCCCTCTTTTTCAAGGAAGTATTTTTTTTCCCCAGGGGTGGGGAGTATTTTCAGTAGGCAGCTTTAAACTGTAAGTCCCTTTAAGGACAACCTCAGTTACAGAAAGCTTCATACTCAAGGTCCTGCACTCCCAAAGACAGTACACATCTAGGTCCTGATTGAGGCTGAGGAATAAAGGCTCAGTTACTTCTGCTCATATTAAGACCACCCTTACTGTATCATTTTATCTCCAGAATTCCACATCGGGTTGGACAAAGTTGTCACAGTTAGTTTTCTTTCTCTACTCATTTCTGCTTCCTTCCCCTCTATACACCACTTTGATCTAAAGGGTAATCCTTAGTAAACAATCTCCACACCAATGCCTACCTTAGATTCTGCTACCTAAAGAACCCAACCTATGATAGTTGATGGCAGGAGTAGCTCCCCAAATTTATTGCTTTCGTTTTATAATTTTAGATTTACAGAAGAGTTGCAAAGATGGTACAGAATTTCTCATACATTATTCACCCAGTTTCCCCTAATGTAAACATAATTATGAATCAATTATCAAATCTAAGAAATTAGCATTGTCATAATACTATTAATTAGATATAGACTTTAGTCAGATTTCCCCAGTTTTTTCATTGATGTCCTTTTCCAGTTACAAGTAATTGAGCATACCACATTGCATTTAGTTTCATGTCTCACTAGTCTTTATTCTTTGAGGTTTTTCAATTTTTTTCTTGTCTTTCAAGACCTTGGTATTTTGAAGAGTACTAGAAGGGCTAATGATTCATTCTTACAGGAATAGATGTATAGTTGTGTGTGAGTTTTCTTTTCATGCACATAGGACTAGAGCCAGTATGATTATTTGATGGCTTATATGTTTGATCCACTGGATAAGATTATACATAATATATCACATCAGCATAGGGAACCCATTTTACACAAAAAGAGGTACTGGAGTGTCCTATAACTATAGTATTCATTGGCCATATCACATTCTCCACTGCACAGAAAGTTAAATCAGCAGTTTGGAGGTGATACTTTATACAACTATTTTGCCATCCTGTAAAATGTAGTATATACCTTGAATCAAAGACTTGTGTAGTAGGCTGAACAGTGTCCCTCAAAGATATCAGAACTTGATACTTAGAGTCAATAAATGTTACTTTATTTGTAAGAAATGTCTTTGCAAATATGATTTAATAAAGGATTGTACAATCAAGGAATTATCTTGAATCCAGGTGGGCCCTAAATGCCATCACATGTGTCCTTATAAGAGGGAGATTAGACACACACACAGAGGAGAAAACAACATGAAGACAGAGTAGAGAGGGATTTGAAGATATTGGCCTTGGAGAATACATTGATGCACCCACAAGCCAAGGAATGCCTGCAACCACCAGAATCTGGAAGAGACAAAGAATAGATTCTTCTATAAAACCTCCAGGGGGAGCACAGCCCTGCTTAAACCTTGATTTCAGCCCAGTGAAGTTAATTTTAGACTTCTGGCCTCTGGAACTGTCAAAGAATAAATGCGTGCAGTTTTAAGCCACTAATATTTTGGTGATTTATTACAGCAGCCACGGGAAACTACTACAATTTGTATATGGTGCTATGTCTCCAAATGGATCCAAGAACCAAGGTTGGAAGCAGTAGCTCACTTACTGTCAACACAATGACCTACTTGAATAATTGATCTTCCTGTCCTTGAAGCTCTGCACTGTGCAGGATTAGAAGTCCTGGTTCCAAAATGTGAAACATTTCTGCCATAGAAAAAAACAAAATTCCCATTGAATTAGAAGATATGGCTATGTGTATTTCTGTACTTCATCTTGACAGGAGATCATAAGAAGGGTGTAGGGCTGTGTTACACAACAAAGAAAGGAAGGAGTATGGTTTGCACCCAGATGTTCCACTCAGGTGCCCTTTGGTACTTCCTTGACCAGTTGTGATGGTAAATGGGCAAGTGCAGCAAACCCAGTATGGGAAAGGTATGATGACCAGAGGGCATGTCTCAGGAATAATGACCTAGGCCACTCTACCAGGTAAGCCACCAAAAACAGCAAGGTGAATCTAAAATGGTTAGGAGAGGAGGAACACAATAAGCTTTGACTGGGACCCTGAGACCAGCTGCAGCAGAAGTGGTTATAGTTTTCCTACTTTTTTTTTTTAAGACTTTCCTAGGAAGTGATGCCCACATAAACTCTGGAGATGCTGTAACTTGAAAATATATGAAGAAATGGGTCCAAGTAGAGCAAAGGTGGACTGTTATATGCATATGGTGATATGCCATCCAGATACCCCTTTAGGAAGGAATGGACTTCAGATTCAGGGAACACTGCCAGCAAATATCTTTTACCTGGCACAAACCTTAGGAATTGCCTCAGATGCAGAAAACCATGTTGTTTGAAGACATGCCTTTCCTAGGCTCGTCCACACTGAATGACTTTGTGGTATGAAGGTGCAGCAATTTCAACCTAACTTGTGATCATCTCATGATCCACTTTAGGTCACGAGCTCCATGGAACATCAGCCAAGGCTCTGGTACAGATTTATATTGCAGCTGTACTTCTCCTTCTGCCAAGTATTGCTTTTTACTCCTTTTTCCACAAGTGTTGATCTCAAGAGTACCACCTATTAAAAACTCTATACCCTAACTTCTATCTCAGGACCTTCTTCAAAAAGAACCCAGTCTGAAAGAGCGTATTAGCACTGCCTTCCAGAGTTTTGGCCAGGAGTTTAAATCCTGGATGAAGGGAGAGTTCAACCATACTAAAAAATTCCCCCTATATATTCCTTGTTGCCTCTCTGTCTCCTACCTCAACTGCCTAAAATATGAGGTCCATGAGGACAAGGGCCAGTGCTGCCTGCCAGCATGGTACCTGTATGTGGTAGATACTCAGTAAATATTAAGTGAATTTTGTACATGTCACTTCAATAAATCTCTGGAAATGTGGATTCTAGTCATTAATGTGGCATTTTAAGAAGTTTAATGAAAAAAAAGAAAGATCTAATAAGCCATAGTAGACTATTGAGATAACTTGTGTTTGGTTCACTGTAATTTTTTCTCTCTGTTACCCTTGTATTATAGTTGCAATTTAGCTGCTTGTGTGCACAAGGAATTTCAGAAGTGGGAGGATATTGTTCAGACTGAGATCATGTTATTTCAGAATTAGATGTGGTTCACAAGACTTAAAGCTTCTTTGTTTGACACTCAGGCCCTAGTCTAACTAGTTCTGTCATTTTAAACAGAATGTTTCCCTAATCTACTTATTTCCCAGTCTTCATAACACAATAATCTGAGTGGGTTGAAACAAAATTATTTTCACTCATTTTACAACATTAGTGTATTTCTTTTTAGAAGAAATGTAAGGGGACATACTTATACATGTTTTGCTACCACAAAGCAGATGTAACCATAGATGACACTACCTACAGAGGAATGATAATTAAATCATAGAGCAATAAATATCTGGTGAATTTTTATTTTGAAAGGATAAAAGCATTTTTATGAACATTCAAACTTTTCACTTTTGAGGTTTCAAAGTATTTATATGTCCATTGACTCATACAATTACATCTAATTAGAGACAGATGTGTCCTTTTATTTTTTAACATCTTTATTTAGTATAATTGCTTTACAATGTTGTGTTAGTTTCTGCTGTATAACAAAGGGAATCAGCTATATGTATACATATATCCCCATAACCCTTCCCTCTTATGTCTCCCTCCCACCCTCCCTAACCCACCCCTTTAGGTGGTCACAAAGCACCTAGCTAATCTCCGTCTGCTGTGCAGCTGCTTCCCACTGGCTATCTATTTTACATTTGGTAGTGTATATATGTCAATACCACTCTCGCACTTCGTCCCAGCTTACCCTTCCCACTCTCTGTGCCCTCAAGCCCATTCTCTACTTCTTTGTCTTTATTCCTGTCCTGCCCCTAGGTTTTTCAGAACCACTTTTTCTTTTTTTTTTCTTTTCTTTTTTTTTAGATTCCATATATATGTGTGAGCATACGGTATTTGTTTATCTCTTTCTGACTTACTTCACTCTGTATGACAGACTCTAGGTCCATCCACCTCACTTACAAATACCTCAGTTTCATTTCTTTTCATGGCTGAGTAATTTTCCATTGTATATATGTACCACATCTTATTTATCCATTCATCTGTTGATGGACACTTAGGTTCCTTCCATGTCAGGGCTATTGTAAATAGTGCTGCAATGAACATTGTGGTGCATGACTTTTTTTCAGTTATGGTTTTCTCAGGGTATATGCCCAGGAGTGGGATTGCTGGGTTGTATGATAGTTCTATTTTTAGTTTTTAAGGAACTTCCCTACTGTTTTCCATAGTGGCTGTATCAATTTACATTCCCACCAACAGGGCAAGAGGGTTCCATTTTCTCCACACCCTCTCCAGCATTTATTGTTTGCAGGTTTTTTGATGATAGCCAATCTGACTGGTGTGAGGTGATACCTGATTTTAGTTTTGATTTGCATTTCTCTAATGATTAGTGATGTTGAGCACCCTTTCATGTGTTTGTTGGCAAACTGTATATCTCCTTTGGATAAATGTCTATTTAGGTCCTCTGCCCAATTTTGGATTGGGTTTTTTTTTTGTTTTTTGTTTTTGATATTGAGCTGCATGAGCTGCTTGTACATTTTGGAGATTAATCCTACGTCAGTTGTTTCATTTGCAAATATTTTCTCCCATTCTGAGGGTTGTCTTTTCTTCTTGTTTATGGTTTCCTTTGCTGGACAAAAGCTTTTAAGTTTCATTAGGTGCCAATTCTTTACTTTGTTTTATTCTCATTAATCTAGGAGGTGGATCAAAAAGGCTCTTGCTGGGATTTATGTCATAGAGTGTTCTGCGTATGTTTTCCTCTAAGAGTTTTATAGTGTCTGGCCTTACATTTAGACCTTTAATCCATTTTGAGTTTATTTTTGTGTATGGTGTTAGGGAGTGTTCTAATTTCATTCTTTTACATGTAGCTGTCAGTTTTCCCAGCACCACTTTATTGAAGAGGCTGTCTTTTCTCCATTGTATATTCTTGCCTCCTTTATCAAAGATAAGGTGACCATATGTGCGTGGGTTTATCTCTGGGCTTTCTATCCTGTTCCATGGATCTATATTTCTGTTTTGGTGCCAGTACCATACTGTCTTGATTACAGTAGCTTGTAGTATAGTCTGAAGTCAGGGAGTCTGATTCCTCCAGCTCCGTTTTTTGTTCTCAAGATTGCTTTGGCTATTCAGGGTCCTTTGTGTTTCCATACAAATTGTGAAATTTTTTGTTTTAGTTCTGGAACAACATTTTTTTGTTTTGTTCTAGTTCTGTGAATAATGACATTGGTAGTTTGATAAAGTTTCCATTGAACCTGTAGATTGCTTTGGGTAGTATAGTCATTTTCACAATGTTGATTCTTCCAATCCAAGAACATGGTATATCTCTCCATCTGATTGTATCGTCTTTAATTTGTTTCATCAGTATCTTATAGTTTACTGCATACAGGTCTTTAGTCTCCTTAGGTAGGTTTATTCTTAGGTATTTTATTCTTTTTGTTGCAATGATAAATAAGAGTGTTTCCTTAATTTCTCTTTTAGATTTTTCATCATTAGTGTATAGGAATGCAAGAGATTTCTGTGCATTAATTTTGTATCCTGCTACTTTACCAAATTCATTGATTAGCTCTAGTAGTTTTCTGGTAGCATCTTTAGCATTCTCTATGTAGTATCATGTAATCTGCAAACAGTGACAGTTTACTTCCTCTTTTCCAATTTGGATTCCTTTTATTTCTTTTTCTTCTCTGATTGCTGTGGCTAAAACTTCCCAAACTATCTTAAATAATAGTGGTGAGAGTGGACATCCTTGTCTTGTTCCTAATCTTAGTGAAAATGTTTTCAATTTTTCACCGTTGAGAACGATGTTGGCTGTGGGTTTATCATATATGGCCTTTATTATGTTGAGGTAAGTTCCTTCTATGCATACTTTCTGGAGGATTGTTATCATAAATGGGTGTTGAATTTTGTCAAAAGCATTTTCTGCATCTATTTAGATGATCACATGGCTTTTATTTTTTAATTTGTTAATGTCGTGTATCACATTGATTTGCGTATATTGAAGAATCCTTTCTTGCCTGAGATAAACCCCACTTGATTGTGGTGTATGATCCTTTTAATGTGTTGTTGGATTCTGCTTCCTAGTATACTGTTGAGGATTTTTGCATATATGTTCATCAGTGATACTGGCCTGTAGGTTTTGGGTTTTGTGACTTCTTTGTGTGGTTTTGGTGTCACGGTGATGGTGACCTCGTAGAATGAGTTTGGGAGTGTTCCTCCCTCTGCTATATTTTGGAAGAGTTTGAGAAAGACAGATGTCAGCTCTTCTCTAAACGTTTGATAGAATTCGCCTGTGAATCCATCTGGGCCTGGGCTTTTGTTTGTTGGAAGATTTTTTTTTTTTAATTCTTTATTTATTTTATTTATTTATGGCTGTGTTGGGTCCTCGTTTCTGTGCGAGGGCTTTCCCCAGTTGTGGCAAGCGGGGGCCACTCTTCATCGTGGTGCACGGGCCTCTCACTATCACAGCCTCTCTTGTTGCAGAGCACAGGCTCCAGACGCGCAGGCTCAGTAGTTGTGGCTCACGGGCCCAGCTGCTCCGCGGCATACGGGATCCTCCCGGACCAGGGCTCGAACCCGTGTCCTCTGCACTGGCAGGCAGACTCTCAACCACTGCGCCACCAGGGAAGCCCTGTTGGAAGATTTTTATCACAGTCTCAATTTGAGTGCTTGTGGTTGGTCTGTTTATATTTTCTATTTCTTCCTGCTTCAGTCTCGGAAGGTTGTGCTTTTCTAAGAATTTGTCCATTTCTTCCAGGTTGTCCATTTTATTGCCATATATTTGCTTGTAGTAATCTCTCATGATCCTTTGTATTTTTTCAGTGTCAGTTGTTACTTCTCCTTTTTCATTTCTAATTCTCTTGATTTGAGTCTTCCCTCTTTTTTTCTTGATGAGTCTGGCTAATGGTTTATCAATGTGGTTTATCTTCTCAAAGAACCAGCTTTTAGTTTTTCTGATCTTTGCTATTGTTTCCTTCATTTCTTTTTCATTTATTTCTGATCTAATCTTTATGATTTCTTTCCTTCTGGTAACTCTGGGGTTTCTTCTTCTTCTTTCTCTAACTGTTATTTCATAAGGTTAGGTTTTTTATTTGAGATTTTTCTTGTTTCTTGAGGTAAGATTGTGTTGCTATAAACTTCCCTCTTAGAACTGCTTTTGCTGCATCCCATAGGTTTTGGGTCATTGTGCTTTCATTGTCATTTGTTTCTAGGTTTTTTTTTATTTCCTCTTTGATTTCTTCAGTGATCTCTTGGTTATTTAGTAGTGTATTGTTTATCCTCCATGTGTTTACTATTTTTACAGTTTTTTTCCTGTAATTCATATCTAGCCTCATAGCATTGTGGTCGGAAAAGAAACTTGATATGATTTCAATTTTCTTAAATGTACCAAGGCTTGATTTGTGATCCAAGATATGATCTATCTTGGAGAACGTTCCATGAACACTTGAGAAGAAAGTGTATTCTGCTGTTTTTGGATGGAATGTCCTATAAATATCAATTAAGTCCATCTTGTTTAATGTGTCATTTAAAGCTTGTGTTTCCTTATTTATTTTCATTTTGAATGATCTGTTCATTGGTGAAATTGGGGTGTTAAAGTCCCCTACTATGATTGTGTTACTGTCGATTTCCCCTTTTACGGTGGTTAGCATTTACCTTATGTATTGAGGTGCTCCTATGTTGGGTGCATAAATATTTACAATTGTTATATCTTCTTTCGGATTGATCCCTTGATCATTATGTAGTGTCCTTCTCATCTCTTGTAATAGTCTTTATTTTAAAGTCTATTTTGTCTGGTATGAGAATTGCTACTCCAGCTTTCTTTTGATTTCCATTTGCATGGAATATCTTTTTCCATCCCCTCACTTTCAGTCTGTATGTGTTCCTAGATCTGAAGTGGGTCTCTTGTAGACAGCATCTATATGGGTCTTGTTTATGTATCCATTCAGCCAGTCTATGTCTTTTTTTGGAGGATTTAATCCATTTACATTTAAGGTATTATCCCTATATATGTTCCTATTACCATTTTCTTAATTGTTTTGAGTTTGTTATTGTACGTCTTTTCCTTCTCTTTTGTTTCCTGACTAGAGAAGTTCCTTTAGCATTTTTTTAAAGCTGATTTGGTGGTGCTGAATTCTCTTAGTTTTTGCTTGTCTGTGAAGGTTTTAATTTCTCCATCAAATCTGAATGAGATCCTTACTGGGTAGAGCAACCTTGGTTGTAGTTTTTTCCCTTTCATCACTTTAAATATGTCCTGCCACTCCCTTCTGGCTTGCAGAGTTTCTGCTGAAAGATCAGCTGTTAATCTTATGGGGATTCCCTTGTAGGTTATTTGTTGCTTTTCCCTTGCTGCTTTTAATATTTTTTCTTTGTTTCTAATTTTTAATAGTTTGATTAATATGTGTCGGCACGTTTCTCCTTGGATATTTCTTGCATGGGTCTCTCTGCACTTCCTGGAATTGATTGACTATTTCCTTTCCCATTTTATGGAAGTTTTCAACTCTAATCTCTTCAAATATTTTCTTAGTCCATTTCTTTTCCTCTTCTTCTTCTGGGACCCCTATAATTCTAATGTTGGTGCATTTAATGTAGTCCCAGAGGTCTCTGAGACTGTCCTCAATTCTTTTCATTCTTTTTTCTTTATTCTGCTCTGCAGTAGTTATTTCCACTATTTTATCTTCCAGGTCACTTATTTGTTCTTCTGACTCATTCTGCTATTGATTCCTTCTAGAGAAGTTTTGATTTCATTTCTTCTGTTGTTCATCATTGTTTGTTTGCTCTTTAGTTCTTCTAGGTCTTTGTTAAACGTTTCTTATATTCTCTCCATTCTATTTCCAAGATTTTGGATCATCTTTACTATCATTACTCTGAATTCTTTTTCAGGTAGACTGCTTATTTCCTCTTCTTTTGTCTGGTCTGGTGGGTTTTTACCTTGCTCCTTCATCTGCTTTATATTTCTCTGTCTTCTCATATTGCTTAACTTACTGTGTTTGGGGTCTCCTTTTCACTGGCTGCACGTTCGTAGTTCCCATTTTTTTTTTGTCTGCCCTCAGTGGGTTTGTAGGCTTCTTGGTGGAGGGGACTGGTGTCTCTGTTCTAGTGGCCGAGGTTGTATCTTGTCTTTCTGGTGGGCAAGACCGCATCTGGTAGTGTGTTTTGGGGTGTCTGTGAACTTATTATGATTTTAGGCAACCTCTCTTCTAATGGGTGGGGTTGTGTTCTTGTCTATCTAGTTGTTTGGCCTGGGGTGTCCAGCACTGGGACTTGCTGGTCATTGAGAGGAGCCGGGTCTTAGCGTTGAGATGGAGATGTCTGGGAGAGCTCTTGCCAGTTGATATTATGAGGGGCCAGGAGGTCTCTGGTGGACCAGTGTCCTGAACTCGGTTCTCCCACCTCAGAGTCTCAGGCCTGACACCTAGCCAGAGCACCAAGATCCTGTCAGCTATACCGCTCAGAAGAAAATGGAGAAAAAAACAAAAAAAATGAAAAGAAAGAAAGAAAATTATGTAAAATAAAATAAAGTTATTAAAATAGAAAATTTTAAAAATATTTTGAAATAAAAAAGTAATTAAAAAAAAGAAGAAGAGAGCAACCAAACCAATAAACAAATCCAATGATAACAAGTGCTAAAAACTATACAAAAAAACCCAGACAGAGAGAACCCTAGGGCAAATGGTAAAAGCAAACCTATACAGACAAAATCACACAAAGAAGCATACATATACACACTCATAAACAGAGATAAAGTAAAAAATATATATATATATGTGTATATATATGTGTGTATATAGACACACATATATATATAAAGAAGAGAGCAACCAAATCAATAAACAAATCTACCAATGATAATAAGCTCTAAATACTAAACTAAGATAAACGTAAAACTAAAAACTAATTAGACACAGAAAACAAACCCCAAGTCTACAGTTGCTCCCAAAGTCCACCACCTCAGTTTTGGGATGATTCGTTGTCTATTCAGGTATTCCACAGATGCAGGGTACAACGAGTTGATTGTGGAGATTTAATACACTGCTCCTGGGGCTTCATGAATTGATTTCCCTTTCTCTTCTTTGTTCACACAGCTCCTGGAGTTCAGCTTTGGATTTGGCCCTGCCTTTGCGTGTAGGTCACCTTCTGGGGTCTGTTCTTCACCCAGACAAGAGGGGGTTAAAGGAGTGGCTGACTCAGGTGCTCTGGCTGACTCAGGGCAGGGAGAGGAAGGAGCAAGCCTGTGGCAGCAGAGGCCAGCATGACATTGCAACAGTCTGAGGCATGCCATGTGTTCTCCCAGGGATCATGGGATCCTGGCAGTAGCGAGCTACACAGGCTCCTGAGAGGGGAGGTGTGGATAGTGGCCTGTGCTTGCACACAGGATTCTTGGTGGCTGCAGCAGCAACATTAGCATTTCATGCCCATCTCTGGTGTCCGCACTGATAGCCACGGCTGGCGCCAGTCTCTGGACCTCATTTAGGTGGTGCTCTGAATCCCCTCACCTCATGCACCCTGAAACAATGGTCTCTTTCCTCTTAGGCAGATCCAAACATTTTCCTGGACTCCCTCCTGTCTAGCTGTGGCACACTAGCCCCCTTCAGGCTGTGTTCACGCAGCCAAACCCAGTCCTCTCCCTGGGATCTGACCTCCGAAGCCTGAGCCTCAGCTCTCAGCCCCCACCCATACTGGTGGGTGAGCAGACAAGCCTCTCAGGCTGGTGAGTTGGCACTGATCCTCTGTGCGGGAATCTAGCTGCTTTGCCTTCTGTACCCTTGTTGCTGCGCTCTCCTCCGTGGCTCTGAAGCTTCACAACCACCCACAATCTGTCTCTACTAGTGAAGGGTCTTCCTAGTGTGTGGAAATTTTTCCTCCTTCACAGCTCCCTCCCAGAGGTGCAAGTCCTGTCCCTATTCTTTTGTCTCTGTTTTTTCTTTTTTCTTTTGTTCTACCCAGGTACATGGGGAGTTTCTTGCCTTTTGAGAAGTCTGAGGTCTTCTGCCAGCCTTCAGTAGGTGTTCTGTAGGAGTTGTTTCACATTTAGATATATTTCTGGTGTATTTGTGGGGAGGAAGGTGATTTCCATGTCTTACTCCTCCACCATCTTGAAGGTCCTTTCTATTTATTTTTTTGTAGTGAGAACAATTGATATCTACTCTCTTAGCAAATTTCAAGTACATAATATATTATTATTAACTACAGTCACCATGATGTATTTAGGTTTACATTAGGTTTCCAGAATTCTATAATTCCCCTTTAAATCTCAATTATGTTTTCATTTTTCTGCTGAAATCCCCTATCTGTATGCTTGTTAAAATTATGTTTAGCTTTATTTTATTTCTTGAATTTTAAACATACATAATAGCTGCTTTAAAGGTTATACTGCTCAATACAACATAATCTTGTTTCTTTATATGATTTGTAAATTTGAATAGTGGAAATTGTAAATAATATGTCATATAGATTCTGGATTGTGTTATTGCCCTTGATTAGTGTTGTTTCTTATCTTTACCCATGTACAGTAAAAGATTAACTTTTCCCAAAGAGAGGGTTTTCCTTTGTCTTCAGGTACTAGTAGGAGGTAACTTCTAAGTTCTTGGAATTGTCCTGCCTGATAAAAATCTGTCAACTTGATCTCTGGAGGGGCTGGAGAGTAAAATCAGTCATGAGGCATGCCCTAGCCTCAACAAAAGTGCTGACTACCAATGTTTGGATGAGTTCCCCTCATTGGCAACATTCTATACATTTTGTCAAAGGTAATTTCCAAGAGAAATAGACACTGTCTGCATGACTCCCTTGGGAAAGGACAGTTGGAAGTTCCGTGCTTTTGTGTCTCTTGGATCCTCATCTATGTGTTTCCCTCTGCTGATTAATCTGTATCTTTTGATCATGATTGCTTTTCTGAGACCTGTGAGTCCATCTACTGAATTATGGAACCTGAAAGTGATATTGAAGATCCCCAAACTTATAATTGGTGTCAACAATGAGAGTTGGTCTTGAGGACTCCTAAATTTGAAAACAGGATAACTTCTGGCTGATTACTATGAATGTATGAAAGCTCTGTTTCAAGATATTTTTAAAGGATGGTCTGTGAAAAGCCCAAGGCATTTCCCAATCCCTTATAGTTCAGCAAACTTCCCAATGATTTTTCCTGCAGTGTATTTTGTTGGGACTTAATTTGGACTTCGTTAGCACAGATGTAGATTATGTCTTATACAGGACATTTATTCTTATCAGAAATGTAATGAAATCCTGCATTAAGTAAATTTGAGATGCCAGAATTTCCTCCCTTTAACTTAGAATACAATATCATATAGAATAGAAGTGGGCAAATATTTTGTAAAAGAGATTGTCTTCACCGAGATACTGTAATACATCGTATTAAAGAGATCATTATCATCATTAAAATGCTCTGTAGTGTCTGTTTCTGGACTTCATCAACGATTGTAGAGGGTACTGCAAGATCCTGATTTTAATGGAAAGGATGTCCCAGAGTGGCAAAAGTTAGATCATAGCTCTCAAACACCAGAATCAAGGTATACATAGTAACTATATTGCATAGTAGAACTGGAGTGATGACCATAGTTATGTGACCTGTGGAATGTTTGGTGATGGTCATGGTATTCCTAGGTTTGGAATAAAGAGTTAGCCATCTAAATTCTTGATCTGAGATCAAGTTTAAAAAAATTTTCTAGGTAATAGTAATAGATCATTCACCTATTCTAAATGTAGGTCATGGAATTTAATCCATTTTCTAGGACTAAGACTATCTTTAGGTTCACAAACTCTTAATAAAGAGAAGGCAGGTGTTCCCAAAGGAGATTCTTAAAATATGTTAATAAACACTTTACATAAATATTCTCCTAGACTTCTAAACAGTGAACTGTAGCAACTTTCCTAGACTTCTAAACAGTGAACTGTAGCAACTTTCCTAGACTTCTAAACAGTGAACTGTAGCAACTTGTTGCAAGATTTTCATTAAGGGCAAAGGAATAATATGTAATTCTCAGAGATTATAATTGAAGTCTATTAGTGTGGGGGGTTATAGACATCAATGATAAGTAGAGTTTTACCCAGCCCCACTGATAATCAGCTCAGTTGGTTTTTAAATATATTCTCTGATTATTACTTTAGGGCTTGGATTCATATGGTCATCTAATACTCAACAAATTGTGGAATATCCATGTTCTTTCCTTATTTATGAATTGAGGGATATTAAGTTAGCATTGACCAAGTTGAAGAATGTAGAGTTGACGTTTATGGAACTAATCTCTATCAAAAATAACAAATAAAATGCGATACTACATACTTGGAGAAACACAAGGATTAATACCACTACAAGGTACTTAAAATATGGGCAAGTGGTGGTTATTACTGCCTTCATATGACTCCATTATTTTCCTTGTGTAGAAGACAGATGGCTCTTGAAGTTTAATATTTATTTATTCATTTATTTCCAGTCTTGAGATGTAATTGATATACTGCACTGCATAAATATATATTGTACAGCATAATGACTTGACTTACATGTACTGTGAAATGATTACCACAGTAAGTTTAGTTAACAAGTATTATATACCCACACAAAAAGGAAAAAAAAATGTTTTTTTTTCCTTGTGATGAAATCTCTTAGGATTGACTTTTAAACAATTTTCAATATACCATATAGCAGTTTTAGCTACAATCACCATGTTGTAGATTACATCCCAGTATTTATCTTAGAACTGGAAGTTTGCACCTTTTGGGGTTTTTTTGTTTTTGTTTTTGTTTTTTTAGATTCTACATATAAGTAGCCCATACAGTATTTGTCTTTCTCTCTCTGACTTATTTCACTAGCATCAGACCCTCGAAGTCCATCCATGTTGTTGCAAAGACAGGATTTTCTTCTTTTTGTAATGGCTGTATATATATATACTACAACTTCTTTATCCATATATCCATTGATGGACACTTAGGTTGTTACCAAGTCTTGGCTATTTTAAATAGTGCTGCTTAAATATGGGGGTTCAGATAACTATTTGACATAGTGTTTTTATTTCCTTCAAATATACCCAGAAGTGAAATTGCTGCATTATATGGTACTTTCATTTTACATTTTTGAGGAATCTCTATACTATTTTCCATAGTGGTTGTACCAATTTACAGTCCTACCAACAATGTACAAGGGTTTCCATTTCTTCCACATCTTCACTAACACTAGGTATTTCTTGTCTTTTTGATGACATCCATTCTACCAGGTGTGAGGTGATATCTCATTTGTACTTCCCTGATGATTAGTAATGTTGAACACGTTTTCATGTACTTGTTGACCATTTGTATATTTTCTTTGAAAAACATGTCTACAAGCATACCTTGTTTTATTGCACTTTGCTTTACTATGTTTCACAGATATTGTGTTTTTTACAAAATGAAGGTTTGGGGCAACTCTTCATCCAGCAAGTTTATCAGCACCATTTTCCCAACAGCACTTGCTCGCTTCCTGTCTCTGTGTCACATTTTGGCAATTCTTGCAATATTTTAAACTTTTTCATTATTATATTTGTTATGGTGATCTGTGATCAGTGATCTTATTTTTAATAAATTTATTTTATTTTTGGCTGCTTTGGGTCTTTGTTGCTGTGTGTGGGCTTTCTCTAGTTGCGGTGAGTGGGAGCTACTCTTTGTTGCAGTGTGCGGGCTTCTCATTGAGGTGGCTTCTCTTATTGTGGAGCCTATGCTCTAGGTGCACAGGCTTCATTAGTTGTGGTTTGCAGGTGTTAGAGCATAGGCTTAGTAGTTGTGGCGCATGGGCTTAGTTGCTCCGCAGCATGTGGGATCTTCCTGGACCCGGGCTTGAACCTATGTCCCCTGCATTGGCAGGTGGATTCTCAACCACTGAGCCACCAGGTAAGCCTTGTGATCAGTGATCTTTGGTGTTACTATTGCAAAAAGACTATGACTTGCTGGAGGTTTAGATGGTCGTTAGCATTTTTTAGGAATAGATTTCTTTTTAATTAAGGTTTGTACATTGATTTTTAGACATAATGCTATTGCGCACCCAACGGACAACAGTGTACTGTAAACATAACTTTTATATGCACTGGAAAACCAACAAACAAAAATTCCTGTGACCTGCTTTATTGTGATATTTGTTTACAGCAGTATTCTGGAACAAAACCCGCAATATTGTGGAGGTATGCCTGTATTCAGTTCCTCTGCCTATTTTTTAATCAGATTTTGTTTGTTTCTTCATTTGTTTTTTGCTGTTGAGTTGTATGAGTTCTTTAGGTATTTTGCATATCAACCCCTTATCAGATATATAACCTGCAAATACTTTCTCTCATTTGGTAAGTTGCTTTTTCATTTTGTTAATGGTTTGCTTTGCAGAAGCTTTTTAGTTTGATGGAGTCCCACTTTTTTATTTTTTATTTTTCTGCTTTTGCTTTAGGTGTCATATCTGAAAAATCATTGCTAAGGTGCATGTAGAAGAGATTTTTTCCTATGTTTTCTTATAGCTTTTTGGTTTTTTTTGGATTTCCATCTTATATTTAAGTCTTAAATCCATTTTCAGTTAATTTTTGTGAGTGATGTAAGATAGGTGTCTAGTTTCATTCTTTTATGTGTGAATATTCAATATTCTCCAGCACCATTTATTGAAGAGACATCTTTTCTCCATTAAGTATTGCTGATTCCCTTGTTAAATATCAGTTGATCATACATGCAGGGGTTTATTTCTGGGCTCTTGATTCTATTTCATTGGTCTATCTGTTAGTTTCTATGCCAATACCCTACTGTTTTGATTACTGTAGCTTTCTAATATGGCTTGAAATCAGTAAGTTCAATACCTTCAGCTTTGTTCTTCTTTCTCAGGATTGTTTTGGTTACTTAGAGGTCTTTTGTTCTTCCATATAAATTTTATGATTTTTTTCTACTTCTGTAAAACATGCCATTGGAAACTTGGAAGAGATTTCATTGACTCTAAAGATGGCTTTGGTTAGTATAGACATTTTAATAATATTAATTCTTCTAGTACATGAACACAGAATACCTTTCTATTTATGTCTTCTTTGATTTCTTTCATCAATGTCTTATAGTTTTCAGAATATAGATATTTCGCCTCCTCGGTTAAATTTATTCTTAAGTATTTTATTGTGTTTGATGCTTTAGTAAATGAGATCATTTTCTTTATTTCTTTAATAATTTGTTGTTAGTGTTTATAAAGACTACTGGTTTTTGTATGGTAATTTAATATTGATGTTTTACTAAATTTGTTGATTAGCTCTAACAATTTTTTGGTGAAGTCTTTAAGATTTTCTATATATGAAAGCATGTCATCTGCAAGTAGAGACAATTTTACTTCTTTCTTTCCAATTCCATTGCCTTTTAATTTTTTTTCTTGCCTGATTGCTCTGGATAGGACTTCCAGTACTATGTTAAACAGGAGTGGTGAGAGTGGGCACGATTGTCTTATAATATTATATATCCAATAACAGATCATGTATTTACGGTTATTTTTACTACATTTGTTTAACTTTTAAACCACAGCCTTAAGTGAATTTCACACCACTATTATCATATTACAGAATCTGACTTTGATTATATAGTTACTGTTGCCTGGGAGTTTTATGTACTTTCTTATGTTTTTATGATGTTAATTAGTATCCTTTTTTTCCACTCAAAGAAATTCTTTTAGCATTTCTTGTAAGACAGGTTTAGTGGTGATGGGCTCCTTCTGCATTTCTTTGTACAGGAAAGTATTTCTCCTTCATTTCTGATGAACAGATTTGCCTCGTATAGAATTCTTGGTTGACAGTTTTTTTCTTTCAGAATTTTGAATGTATTATTCCATTCTCTCCTGGCCTGAAAAGTTTCTTTTGAGATTTACACCAATAGTCATATGGGGGTTCCCTTATATGTAATTTCTCTCTTGTCTCTTGTTGCTTTGAAAATTCTTTTTCTGATTTGACTTTTGACAATTTAATTTTAATGTGTCTTGGTATAGTCCTCTTTATGTTCAACCAATTTTGGATCCTTTGGGCCACATAGATCTGGGTGTCCATTTCTCTCCCCAAGTTTCGGGAATTTTTAGCCATTATTGCCTTAAATAGAGTCTTCCTTTACTCTTTTTCTTCTTTGGGAATTCCCATATTGAGGATAATGTTTCCTGTGATTGTGTTCCATAAGTTTTGTAGGCTTTCTTCACTCTTTTTCTTTTTGCTTTTCTGACTATATTCTTTCAAATGTCCTTTCTTTTAGGTCACTGATTCTTCTGCATGGTTGAGTCTGCTTTAGAAGCAATCTGTTGAATTCTTCAATTCATCATTATATTTTTCAGCCTTAATTTTTATGGTTTCTATTCCTTTGTTGAACTTCTCATCTTGTTCATGCATTGTTTTTCTAATTTTGTTTAGTTGTCTTACTGTGTGTTTTTGCAATTCAGTAAACTTCTTTAAAAGGATTATTCTCAGTTCTTTGTGTGACAGTTCATAGATCTCCATTTGTTAGGGTTATTTATTGGAGCTTTATTAGTTTCCTTTGGTGGTGGCATATTTACCTGATTTTTCATGATACTTGATTCCTTATGTTGGTATCTGTGTGTTTGAGAATGTGAGCTCCTTTTTCAGGCATTGTCAGTTCATTTTGGCAAAGACAGTTCATCACCAGTCTGCTTGGCTTGTTGTTCTGGATATGTAAGCCGGTAACATATTTGTTGAGTGTAATTTGCTATCAGGGTCTATTTTGGGCAGTGGACTTGCCCATTTTTTAAGATTAGGTGGTGCCACAGGCTGAGACTAGTTAGATAGGACATTTGGTTTGGTAGTCTACCCAAGTGAGGCTGTAGAACAGGTTCCATGGTTGTCTGAACTCTCTGGTCAGACTCTCTAAGATGGTCAATACTTGTTACTGCACTCAAGAGTATAGTATGAATTAGTTCCCTTCCTTGGTGAGGCAGCAGAATGGGTCTCAAGGCCTGTGTTGCTCATTGTTTGGGGATCTGAATCAGGCTAGACTGTGTATTCAATATCTTGGTCACATGGGATCACCACTTTTTCTCTGTGAATGGGAAAAGCCCTGTGCTGTTCTCTCTGTTCAAGTGTCACTGTGTGCAGAGCTATAGGATGGGCTACACTTAGGTTCCCTAGTTGAATGGGCTGAAAGCTGTACTCATCAGTGAATAGGACTATTAATTAGTTTTCCTACTCAGGCAGAGGCCCATATAAGTTCAAAGGCGGACAATGCTCTTATTTGGGGGTCACTTTAAGCAGAACAATGCACCAAGTTCCCTGGCCTGACAGACCACTGTCCTAGCTCTGCAAATGACTGGGTTTTACACAGAAATGTCACATAATCAGAGTTGCAGCATGGGTGACATAGATTCCTGGGTGCTTTAGTTAGGCTTGTTGGTCAGGTCAGGCTAGAGGATATATTCAGTTTTGGATAGTGCCATAAGTTACTTCCTCTACTCAGTTAGGGCTCAGAACATGCCCCAGGGCCATCAAGCTTCTTTGTTTAGGAATCAAATCATATAGACATTCACACTTAGCTCCCTGGACAGATGGAGCCACCATCCTGGCTCTGCAGACACAGAGCTGTTGGTTGGCTTCTCTGCTCAGGTGCTTCTGTAATTGGGGCTGCAGAGTGGGCTACTAAGATTCCTGGGATCTCTGGTTACATTTTCTGATTAACAGGGTTAAAGGTTATATTAGTAAGTGGGCAGGGGTACAGATTAGCTTTCCTGCTGGGAGGTAAGGGGACCTGTAGATCAGACTCCAAGGCTGACAAGACTCTTATTGGAGGAACTAATCATGCAGACCTGTGCACCAAACTCTCTGGTCAAGCAGGTTTGTCAGCTTGTCTCTGCAGATAGATGGAACTGTTGGCCGGACTCTCTGCTTGAGTGCTGCTGGGCCAAGCCATTCCCAGGTACTCAGGCCAGGTTTTCTGGTCAGGCAGGGCCAGGAGCTACATTCAGCAGTGGGTGGGAATATGAACTAGCTCCCCTGCTTGGGCAGAGCAGGGACATGGCTCCAAGCCTGACAAGGCCTTTTGTAGTCTTGATTCTAACTGATCCACACTCCACGTTTATTGACCAAATGGTGTCACTGGCTTTCCTCTGCAGATGATCATCTCTGCCTACTGGACTATGCTTATGCATTGCTGAGTAACATAGCTTTCAAGTATCCTGACCAACCTTTCTGGTTGATCATGGCCAGGAATAACATTCAGCAATAGGCAGGGCTATGACTCAGTTCCCCTGCCAGGCCTGGGGAAAACACAGGGTCCAGGGTCAGCAAGGTTCTTTATGTGTGGTCCAAAATTGGGCAGACCTGGTCAGACTGTGTCAACTGCTATGTTCCCTGATCAGACTGTGTCAACTTCTTGGCTCTGCAGATGAGCAAAGCTGCTAATTGGAAATAATACTTGGGCACTGCAGTAAGGAAATCAGTCTGCCTGGATCTGAGCACAGTTTTCTACAAGTCTCTCCACACTTCTCCACCACAATCAGATGTCCAGTGGGGCCAAGCTCCTCAGACTTCTCTATGATCCCCATGAGGCAAGGCGAGAGTGGGGACTCCCAAGAAGCATCCCACAATGCTGGGAGAACTAGATGTCCACCTAGGCTCTATTCCCACTGATGGAACCATAGGGTCAGGGGAGAACTCAGTGTGGTGCTGCACTGGCCTGGGTGGGGAGCAATGTAGCATATACCCCCTCCTCTTATCCTTTAATGTCATCTCTTATGGCCTCTGTGGTGCAAGAGGGTGCTTCTGCCTCGCCTTTGTGTTCTAGGAATTTCTCAGTGGTGTCTTGCCCATGAAAGTTGTTATTCTTCTTGCAAGGGAGAGTGAGATTGGGAATAACATTTGTTGCTGTCTTGGTGATGTCACTCTCCCAAAGTATAATTTTAATTATAATCAGCCGTTGACTTTTATTGTAACTGCAATTTTAGTTTTTGTTTTTTGTTTTTTTTAATTTGTTTTGTTTTTTACTAGGGCATATAAGCAAAGGCTCTAAAAAATATGATGCAGCTATTGTTGTGACACATTATTGTATTAATTTATGCTAATTAATAAAAATACCATAAACTATTTACTTTTTCCTTGTATGGACTGAAATACATGTTCCTAGAATCTGTGCCTACTATAAAGTTCTTTGCCATAATCTAATACACTGGGATCTTCTGATATGACATCATTCAAGGCTCAGTTTGTTTATGACATCAGGTAACTTGAATCTATTGAGAATTAACTACCATGAATACTCCAGGTAACTTGGTATGATATAATGATCCCAGAAAGTAGATAATATACCTGATATAATATCAGGGACTTGTCATCTTGCCTGTAAGGCTTCTAAGCTGTAGTATTGGGAGTTGAAATATTTATCAAAAGTAACAAATAGAATGACAACAACAAAATGATAGATTAGACACTTCAAGATTCTGTCCCTACAACAAAGCATCAAAAAACAAGCAGAAACTTCCAGGACCAAACTTGTCATAACTCTGGAAAATAATCAAAGCTTTAAAGTAATCAAGAAAATGCTGAGTCACAAAAAGGTAATTTTAAAATGGCAGGAACACCTTTGTGGCATTTTTACTTGCACTTGCCCCACACCCTCTCTGGCTTGGTGGAAATCTTTATGATGGAAGCTCATGTTCCCAATGTAGAACCATGATCTCTGGTTCTGGAGGAGGAGACCTGACCTTATTTGTGGAATATTGTGTTTCTCTCTTCTAACTTTTGGAGGATACATGAAGAATTACTGTGAAGTACTCATATCTTTTGTGCCTAATTTAGAACTGATTCAGGCCATCAAAGTGATAGGCATTGCTTGAAAACACTGTAAGGCAAATGAAAAAATAGCAGTCACACAGAGTTAAAAAAAAAATATATATATATATATATATATATATGGTTAAGACATACAATAGACCAGTGGTCCCCAAACTTTTTGGCACCAGGGACCCGTTTCATGGAAGACAATTTTTCCATGGACTAGGGTAAGAATGTTTTAGGGATGATTCAAGCGCATTACATTTATTTTGAACTTTATTTCTATTATTATTACATAGTAATATATAAAGAAATAATTGTACAACTCACTGTAATGTAGAATCAGTGGGAGCCCTGAGCTTGTTTTCACTTGCCACACACTGGTAAGGTTTTGATATGAGTCCGCAAGCAATTGATTTATTATGGTCTCTGTGCAGTCAAACCTCTCTGCTAATGATAATCTATATTTGCAGCTGCTCCCCAGCACTAGTATCACCGCCTCAACTCCACCTCAGATCATCAGGCATTAGATCCTCATAAGGAGCACACAACCTAGATCACTCACATGCGCAGTTCACAGTAGGGTTAGTGCTCCTATGGGAATCTAATGCCCTGCTGACCTGAAAGGACATGGAGCTCAGGCAGTAATGTGAGTGATGGGGAGTGGCTGTAAATACAGATGAAGCTTTGCTCACTCGCCTGTCACTCACTCCTGCTGTGCGGCCCATTTCCTAACAGGACACGGACTAGTACCAGTCCGTGGCCTGGGGGTTGGGCACCCCTGAAATAGAAAACCTAAATCCAGGGAAGAAAAGCTGAAGAGAGTTTCTTTGAGAAATTCAGATATTCAAAAGTGCCCATGTATAATGGGGAATTTAGAATATCACTCATATACCCAGGGCAGGACACATGCTCAGAAAAGCCCCAGGAAGACACAAAATTTTCACCTTTGGCTGATCTCCAGATTCAGCGCAAACAGGAGCAAGTCTATCAGAGTTGTAAATGGGCTGAATAAATATTGGAACACCCAACTACAGAGCCAATCCTAAAAGACTGTGGGTTCTTTCTTTTTTCTTTCATCTCTTGGAAAATAAGGAAATTTGTAAAATACTAGCTGAACATAAGATAAAAGAACAGAAAATTCAGTGACTCACATGACAAAGAATATAGTCTTTTCAAAAATAGGTTAGAAAAATTACTAAGCAAATGGATTATAGCTTTTAGTGTTCAAAAAATATCAAATCCTGGGGAAGGGGGAGAATCTGGTTTCCAGATTTAACACATTATAATATTCAAATGTCCAGTTTTCAAAAACAAACAAACAAAAAAACCACATGTCATATAATGAAAGAGGAAAGTATGTCCTATTCAAAGGAAGAAAATAATTGACAGAAACTGTCCCTGAGGAAATCCAGACATTGCATTTACTAAATATTTTAAAACAAAACAACTGTCTTACATATGCTGAAAGAACTAAAGGAAACCATTGACAAAAAATTAAAGGAAATCAAGAAAATGATGTACGAACAGAAGGGCAATACAAAATATATAGATATTAAAAGGAAACAAACAGAAATTCTAAAGTTCTAAAATATAGTAACTGGAATGAAAAATTCTCCAATGGAGTACAATAGTAGATTTAAGCAGGCAGAATAAAGAATCAGCAAACTTGAGTATAGAAAAATTGAAATTACCAAGCCCGAGGAGAAGAAAAAAATGAAGAAAAAAGTGAACAGAGCCTAAGTTTCCTGTATAGTAGGTTACTTTCAAGTAAACTAACATACAAATTATGGGAATCACAGAAGAATAAAAAGAGAAAAGGATAGAAAGAATATTTGAATAAATAATGGATGAAAACCTGCCACATTTGATGAAAGACATGAAGATATACATCCAAGAACCTCAACAAATTCCAGCAGGATAATTCCAGCAGGATATTGTGCTCATAGAGCACAATATGGTAACATATTATAATCAAACTGTTGAAAGATGAAGAAAAGGAGACAACTTTGAAAGCAGCAAGAGAGAAGCAACTTATTATATATAAATGATCTTCAAGAAGATTAACAGCTGATATCACATCAAAAACCATGGAGGCCAAAAGGCAAAGGGATGACATATTTAAGTGCTGAAAGAAAAAAATATCTATCAACCAAGAATACTAAATCAAGCAAAAGTCTTCAAAAATGAGGGAGAAATTAACACATTACCAGATAAGCAAAAGGTGAACTATTTCATTACCACTAGACCTATCCAACAAGAAATGCTAAAGGAGTCCTTCTGGTTGACACTAACTTAAAACCATACGAAAAAAATAAATGTTTTTGGTAAAGGTAACTAAGTGGGCAAACATAAAAGCCAGTAGTATTTTATTTTTTTTGTTAACTCTACTTTTTATTTGTTACATGATTTAAAACACAAATTAATAATAATAATAATTATTTAATAATAATTCTATGTTATCAAGCAAACAATGTGTAAAGATACACTTTGTGACAACAGTAATATAAAAAGGATTTTAAGCTGTATAGGAGCATGTTCTTTAGGATAGTAAATATAATTTGGTACCAACTTCAGCTAGATTATAATACATTTAGAATATTAAGTGTAATTCCCATAGAAAATATCTTAGAGATGTATATACAACGAAATGAGAAGGGAACTTGAACAATTCACTACAAAAGAAATGAGTTAGACTCAAAATAAGGCAGTAATGGAGGGTAAAATGGCCAAAAGTGTAATGTGTAGAGAAAACCAATATCATATTGATAGAAATTTTTCCTTATTAGTATTAACTTGAAATGTAAATGAATTGAACCCTCTAATCAAAGACAAGTATTAGCAGAATGGAAAATAGAACATGATTCAATGATATGCTGTCTATAAGATCCTTACTTTACCTCTAAAGACACAAATAGATTGAAAGTAAAAAGATGGAGAAAGATATTCCATGCAAATAGTAACCAAAAGAGAGCTGGGGTTGCGAAACTAATATCACACAAAATAGACTTTAAGTTATGAGGCAAAAAGGGCAATACATATTAATAAAAGGGCCAATTCATTAAGAAGCTATAACAATTATAAACATATATATGTTGAATCAAAATATATGATTCAAACATTAATAGAATTGAAGGTATAAATAGTTCTATGATAATAGAGACTTCAGTACTTTCAATAATGAACAGACAGAAAATCAATAAAGAAATAAAGGACTTGAATAACACTATTAATCAAGTAGGCCTATAGAACTCACATATAGAACACTCTACCCAACAACAGCAGAATACACATTATCCTCAAGTGCACCTGTAATATTCTCCAGGAAAGACTGTATGCTGGGACATGAAACAAGTCTCAATAAATTTTAAAAGACTGAAATCATACAAAGTGTTTTCTATGATCACAATGTAATGAAGCTAGAAATCAATAACAGAAAGAAAACTGAAAAATTCACAAATATGTGGGAATTAAATGACACACTCTTAAACAACTAATGAGTCAAGAAGTAATCAGATGGAAATTTAGAAAATGCCTGGATATGAATAAAAGTAAAAACACAACATACCTGACCATATGGAATACAGTTAAGTCATTGCTAAAATGGAAATTTTATAGCTGTAAACACCTATATTCAAACAGAATAAATAACTCAAATTAATAACTTGACTTTACATCTTGAGGAACAAGAAAGAGGAGAACTAATTAAATACATATCTTGCAAAAAGAAAGAAATAGTAAATATCAAAGCAGAGATAAAAGAAATAGAGAATTTTATAAAATAGAATCAATGAAATTGCAATTTGGTTAACTTAACAGATCAACAAAATTGACAAACTTTTTGCTAGATTGACAAAGAAAAAAGAGAAAAGATACAAAACTAAAATCCGAAATTAAAATGTAGAAATTACTATTGACCTTACAGAAATTAAAAATAGAAATAAAATGTAAGAAATACTATGAATAATTCTATGCCAACAAATTAGGTAACCTAGATGAAATGGAAAATTTCCTAGAAACATGGATTACCTGACTCAGAAGAAATAGAAAAATCTCAACACACCTATAACAAGTGATTGGCTAATTAATAAAAAAAATTCCACGGCCAGATGAATTCACTGATGAATTCTATCAAACATAAAGAAGAATAAACACAAATCATTCTCCATCTCTTTAAAAATAAAAGCATTTGAGGAACAAACACTTCTCAACTTTTATAATCCGGGATTACCTTGATACCAAAGCCAGATAAAGACATCACAAGAAAGGAAAATTACAGACCAACACCCTTTTTTAATATAGATGCAAAAATCTTCAACACAATACAAGCAAATGGAATTCAGCAGCTTATCAAAGGGATTATACATTATATGGAATTATCCCAGGTATGTAAAGGTGTTTCAACATAAGAAAATCATTCAATGTAATATACCATATTAATAGAATAAAGAAAAAAATGATCACCTCAATTGATGCAGAAAAGGCATTTGAAAAAATCCAAGAACCCATATTGATAAAAAAAAAAAAACACAATCAGAAAACAAAGAATAGAAGGTAAATCTCTCAGCTTGATGAAAAGCATTTGTGAAAACCTCACAGCTAATATCATACTAACTGGTGAAAGACTGAAAACTTTTCTCCTAAGTCAGAAACTAGAAAAGAATTTTCACTTCCACTATCACTATTTAATTTTATAATAGATGCTCTAGCCAGAGTCATTAGGCAAGAAAAATAAGTTAAAAATATCTAAACTACAAAGAAGTCATAAAACTCTCTATTCATAGATGGTATGATCCTATACATGTAACATACCCAAGAATTCACAAGAAAGCTACTAGCATTCAGAGACAAATTCAGTGAAGTTTAGGGTAAAATGTCAAGAACAAAAAAATCAGTTGTGTTTCTATATAACAGCAATGAACATTCCAGAAAGGAAATTAAGGGAACAATTTTGTTTATAATAGCATTAAAATATTAAAATATTTAATAAACTTAAACAAGAAGGTGAATGACTTGTGCGTTTCAAACTAAAACATATTTCTGAAAGAAATTATAGAAGATCTAAATAAATGGAAGACATCCCATTTTCATGGCTTTAAATACTTAATATTAAGATGTTGATACTGCCCAACATGATCTAAAGATTCAACACAATTCCTATCAAAATTCCAGCAAACATTTTTCAGAAATGAAAAAGACAATCCTAAAATTCATATGGAATTGCAAGTGCCTGGAATAGTCTAAACAATACTGAAAAAAGAGAACAAAGTGGAAGATTCACATTTCCTAATTTCATAACTTACTATAAAAATACAGTAATCAAAACATTGTGATACTGGCATAAGGATAGACATATTGACCAATGGTATAAAATTGAGAGTCAAGAAATAAACCAAACATTTATGGCCAGTTGATTTCAACAAGGGTACCAAGATTATTCAATGGGAAAAGAAGTTTCTTCAACAAAGTGCTGGGACAACTGAATTTCCACATGCATAAGAGTGAAGTTAGACCCCTACCCCATACCATATGCGAAATTTATCTCAAAGTGGGTCAACAACTTCTTAGAAGGAAAGATAGGAAAAAATCTTCATGGCCTTGGGTTTCTCAATGGATTCTTAGATATTACACCAAAAGTAAAAACAACAAAAGAGAAAGTAGAAAATTCATCAAAATTAAAAGCTTTTGTGCATCAAAGGGCATTATCAAGAAAGTTTTAAGATAACATACAGAATGGGAGAAAATATTTGCATATCATATATCTGTTAAAGGTTTAACATCCATAATACAAAAAAAAAAAGAACTCCTACACCTCTACGATAAAAAAGACAAAAATTCATTTAAAAATGAGCAAAGCACTTGAATAGATATTTCTCTAAATAGTTATGCAAATGGTCTACAAGAACATTAAGTTATGTTCAACATCATTAATTAGGGAAATGTAAACAAAAAACAATGATATAAAACTTCACAAAGGAGGATGGCTGTAACTTAAAAAATGGAAAATGACAAGATTTGGCAGGGATGTACATAAATTGGAACTTCTGTGCATTTCAGTTGGAAATGTAGCACTATGCAGCTAGCGTTGTAAAGTCTGTAGGGCTTCAATAAGTTAAACAAAATTACCATATGACCTAGAAATTCCACTCCTAGGTTAGGCATATACCCCAAATAATGGAAAGGAGGGACTCAACAGATACTTAAATGCCGATGTTCACTGCAGTATTGTTCCCAATAGCCAAAACGTGGACACAACTCAAGTATCCATCAATAGATGAATGGATAAACAAACCGTGCATATACATATATGTGTGTATGTGCATATGTATTACAGAATATTATTCAGCCACAAAAATGAAGTTCTGAAACATGCTGGAACATGGATGAATCTTGAAAACATTATGCTAGGTGAAATAAAGAAGACACAAAAGGTCAAGTATTATATAATTCCACTCTTTTGAAATATCTAAAATAGGTCAATTCATACAAACAGAAAGCAGATTAGAGGTTATCTGCAGTATGGGGAAGAGAGGAAAGGAAAGTTATTGTTTAATTGGTACAGAGTGTCTGAGGTGATGAAAAATATTTGGAAATAGTAGTGATAGTTGCATAACACTATGAGTGTAATTGATGCCACTGAATTGTACACTTAACAAGGCAAATTTTATGTTACATATATTTTACTACAATAACATTAAATAAAAAAAATGATCAAGTTTCTGCATATTGCACCCCTTAAAATATTACATCATCTTTCTAAGTAAAGGGCACATTTTTGGTGGGACTCTACATTGTAGTGAAAACATACAATTCCTATGTCTGTGATGCTTTGATTTATTGAAAAATTGATAAAGTTGCATGTTTAAAATGGTTTCAAGAGCAAAATAAGGATTTGCAGCTGTTCTAGTTTGCAGAGAAAACTGCTTTGCCACTTGGCATTTATGACACAGCTGATTAAATATTGTTCTCAATATTTGGGGTATATTCGATGCTCTAGAGATTTTCTGGCAATCCCCAATCAGAGAATCACAGTGTTTACTCTGCCAGTGCAAAGCAAAATCATGCCCTCTTCTATAAAAAAATTAAAATAATGTATTTTCTATTTGTGAAATAAGACTCATTAACTTGTGGGTCTACTTGGGACTGAGAGTTTGACCATGAAGTACAAGTGACCATGTAACTTGGGTTACTAGACATGAAATAGATACCAGATCCACCAAACCATAAAGTTGTGCTGCAGTTCTCTATCTTTAAGTGGAAGTTGTATATATGAGAGAGTGTCAAAATGTTTGTAATGTGATAGTAATTTGTATCATTAGGTGTTTCAAACTAAATGGCACCTACTTCTACCACATTGACCCACTACTCCTTTAATCCACTCCTATATTTTCTTGAAAATGTTTCTATAAATAGATGAATTAAGAATAGAGCTCAGTTCACATATATTGGCAAGAGCTGGAAGTATAGGATAGTACAGTACAGTGGAAGTACAATGATACAAAATTACAGTCTCATTCAATGCAGTAAGAAGTATGGTTTGAAGAGCACTGGGCAATATAAATCCTCTTAGTAGGCCAATGTTCAAGTAATTTACCTATTATATTTACCTCAGAAGTAAAGTAGTCAGAATTCAGGTCTCACAATCATGGAAAGTAGTAAGGACGCACAGGGTCTAGGAAAGTAAAAAGCCTTGAGGACAAAGGGACCTGTGGAAGTGGTATACAGATGGAACTCTCAGAATAAATTGAGATATGAGGATATTTAAGTCTCATATGACCACTAACAAAAGGGTACCGACAGCAGACTTTCTCATTAATTAATTGGACAAAATGATCTTATGGATATCAGTCAGTATAATTTTCTAGTCAAACTTATTCAATGGATGTGTTCAACAGACTTAAGAAAAAAGGGACCATGGTTGCATAAATTATGACCATTGGCTTATCAATATAACTTTCTCTCAATTAAGCAGATCTGGTAATTGCTACTGTTGAGTACCAACATGGCAACGTTGGAGATTAATGATCAACCTCCAGTATGGCAACATACAGCAGGATTTTAAAAAGCAACTCACCTGGTGGTGAAGTCAGTTACATTATTTCCCTTGTGAAATGGAGATGACAGCAATTTGTCATTAGAACTGACGGTTATACTGGATATGGATTTGCCTTTCTTGGCTGACAGACATAATTCTGCCAGACACCAAAATCTGTTTCTTACAGAATGACTTATTCACTATCATGGTATAAAATGCTTCTTTGATCTTGACCAAGGAAGATATTTTATTACCCAAAACTGAGACAATATGAATACACCAATAGAATTCACTAATATTATTATATTCCAAATCACAGAGAAATATCTAACCTGTGAGAATGGTGTCATAGGATATCAAAGTCTTGCTGACAGAACCATCAGGGAGGCAATTACTGGAAAGTTTGCAGTGTTGTCTTTTAAGATGTGTTATTATATTTTGAAGAGTGATCAATATATGATGCCAGTCCTCAAATTACACAGGTTCATAAATTAGAGTGAAATTTGACTGGTTCTTTGTGTTATTGCCCAATAACACAATTGAAAACTTTTTTGTTTTTCTCCCATTCTTAACTCTGAAAAATAATGCACACTAGTTGCCAGCATAGGCAACTGGTAGTTTCTACCATGGTGAAAACAATATTCCTATTGAACTGGAATATGACTTTGATAAGCATTCAATTTTATTTCTTAATGTCAATGAAATAAGTGGCAAAATACTGTGCCTTTGTAGTACTAAACCTGATGGTCAAGTGAAAGTATGGGCACTGCTTCATAAGGGGGATGAATTCTGGAATTCAGAGAGGGTACCTTTTCATATTCCCGCAGCTAGTACTAATGGAAGTAGTGGAGGTGGTAATTAATGGAAGAATATTAGGAATCCAGACCTTGATGACTCAGATCCTCAAGCAAGGAGATGTTTGATCATGTCTTAAAATAATGAACCAAAATCAGCTGAGAAGTTGAGTAGAAAATGAAAGCAATTATTAATAATAACCATGGCCTCATTAGCAATTTCAAACATGATCTATAGTAACTCAGCATATTTTCTCCCATATTTTTGTACATAGCACAATTTGTATCCTCCTTCTCTTCCTCTTACTATTATATATAAGATGTGCTAATGAGGTTTAAAATAATGAGTCTTCTAATAAATCAAAAGAAGATTTTGACTGAAAAATGAGTAAAAGAAACAGCACATTAAGATGGAAACAATAATTGATTGTGCTATGGTCTCTTCCTTTTCAGGAAGAAGCTGAATGCATCTTAGTTTGTACAAGGCATAGTATCATCCCGTTATAAAGAAAAACAACTGTAGTTGACATTATTCTTTTAAATTAAATATTAATAAAAGACTGTGTAAGGATGCTTAATAGGGAAAGGGGTGGATGATACAGACTATCTCTTAGCCATTCAGAGCTCTCCTCTCTATCACAGGGATTGAATGCTAAGAAACGACGTATCTCAGAAACCCTGCTAGCAGGGTCTCAAATTTGAAATTGCCAATGAAAGGTATTCCCTACAATATTTGAAAGTTACAAGACAAGCAGAAACCATTATTTCTGCTGTAGCATTGACAAGCACACATCATAAAATAAACTTTTGCACGTAGCTTTGAGTATCTTGTGGCAAATTAGTCACTTTGGTGCTACAAACAGTTGAGTTTATCAGAAGTGGTTTCTGCAATTTTTACTTTTTCTAAATTCTTGAATGCTAGACGTTACTTTCTTTACCTTTATTCTTCCTTTATTTTCACTACCTCTGTCCTTCCACAGATTTGTAAGCATCTCATTTTCTGATGTAAATCCCATTTGCTTTAAAAACACAACTCAATCCCTTTCTACTAACAAACTAGGCCATATTCTTGATTGATTTTATACTGAAATGTGTTCTTCAGAAATTCTTAAAATAGTCATTCTTTTCCTTTAAATAAAGGAAACATATGGCCATACTTATCTTTGATAAAAATACCCTCATGTTTAATATGCAGGTAAAAATGTAGGAAGTAAAAAAAATAAGTGTACAGTATATTTTTTTAAATTTTGGTATAGTTTTCTTTCAAAGTTTGGAAATGTGATTATTTGCCTGGTTATAATGATTCAAGGCCTAGGACAATGAACACACTCGACATGTTCTTTAATCATGTTACCTCAGTGAGGTATGGTGAGGCCTGATGCAGATCAAGAGGGAGAAACTGGAAAGACTTTTAGAGTTTTCTTATACTCATGGTTGCCTGGGGAGAACATAGGATGCCATGCAGAGGCATGGGAAGCACAGGGGCTAGCCTGGCTAATTTGGCTAATTTGAAAAATTTCAGCACACTTGGGGGCATAGGGGCTGCCGTTGGTTGTCGGGTACCTGCCCTGAGGTGATTAGGGCAGGTACATGGTGGCCTGGAGTGTGAGAGTACAAGAGGATGTGGACATAATTGGCTTCTCAAGAAGGGGAACTGACTGGTCTCTAGTCAGGGCCACAAAACTGGGTCAACAGCATGTAAAAAAAAAAGTTACAGCATGCCATAGTGGGCCCTAAGAAGAAAATATATATCTCATCTGTGTGAGTGTGTTTGTGCACACACATATATGGTGTGTTTGTGTGTGCGCAAACATACATACTCATGCATTCAAGCAATAATGTTTGAAATGAGCCTTCAATCTAAAAATCTTCACAGATTTTTTCACTGTTCTGTGAAGAACACTAGCCAAGATTAACTGGCGAAGTGTTTGGGGATTCAATGACCACTAGGATTTTGTAATAATGACTATCCATAATACACAGAAAACAGTTGGTAGGGTGCTAAAAATACATCCTAATTTCTTCCCAATACTTTCTGGATATCCATACGCTGGAGAGTATATGCAAATTTCTAGAGGTAAAAATGCAATCTCTGAAATAAAGTTATATTACAGTATATACACATTGTACAGGATATACAGATTAGGCCCTGTAGAAGAAACAATCAGTGAACTTGAAGGCATAGAGAATATGCAAAGTAAATTATAATAAAAATTTTAAAAATCACTCCAAGCACCTTACTATCAAATTATAAAAAAAAAAAAAAACTGTGATAAGAGAACTTATTAAAAGCTGTTAGTAGAATAATAGAGAGAAAGATCAGACACTACTTGGGACATTTATAACTAAAAAACTTATTGTTTGTCTGAGGTTCAAATTTACCTGAGTGTCCAAATCTTATAAGGCAACCCTACCAATAACCAAAAGATAGACCACATGTTTAAAATATAGGAGTATTTACCTTGGATAGAAATCTTTAAGTGATGATTGGATGAACTGCAGATGAGAATAAAGAATAGCTCAGTGAGAGAGATTATTCATGCTTGGGTACAGAGGTTTTGAAACTTGTTTTTGTTTTATTGTTGCTGTTGGCTTTCACATGCTTATTCATTAACTTCTGAAAATTTAATTTTATTGAACAGCTTAATCACATAGCAGGTAATATCATGTACCCTGGCATTCCTATAGTATTTCCCTACCACAACCCTGCTATTCCCTGAGCAAGACCTCTGTTTTCTTAACAACGTCCTTTCTTTCTTTCTTTTTTTTTTCCTCAGGGTATTCTACCCTCTTTGGGGGCAGGTTTATTTTGCTGTTTTTTTCCTACTTATATTTCAAGAGCAGCTCAAATATAAATTATTCTGTAAAATTTTTCATGAGCTCCAAAAACACATCAGCATAAAAGAGAAAAATTTAGAGATTACCTAAGTTTTCCAGTGCCAGTCTTTGTATACTTATAGTATAGCAGTTGTTCCATTGTCTTATCATTTCTCCCTGAATAGACTGAACTCCTGAATGACAGGGACAATATATTATTAATGGTATTGATAATTACTGTTGTCAAAGGGTGTAGATCATTGACTGACATGTATGTGCTCAACATGTGGGTCCAATAAATTTAAATTTATGGGAAAAATAATGTTTAAAATCCTTACGGTAGGCCCATAGTTTACTGACTTTGTGCTAACAATGATAAAGGGCAAATTCTGCTATACTTTCTGGTCAGCTGCCTCATACAAAAAGATACCACAAATATTTGAAGGAATTGCTGCTGTGGCTCTTGGGGAAATTTATTGCTGGGTTTAGCAAATGTGCTTGTACAGATCAATGGGCTGTTATGTTGACCTTTCACTGGCTGTTTGCTCTGATTCAGGCATTTACAATAAACTATGCTCTCAGCATTTCAACACTGCTCTTCAATTCCTTTTTAAAAATGTTATGGCACCTTTGTCAATAGGCATGGCTAGAAAACCCAGTTGATGCTTTTGTTTTTACTTCTTAGATTTTTCCTTAGTGATGAAAAAGTGTCTCAAAAATAGCAGGTTCAAAAATGTCTCTAAAGAATACCATTGTCATTTATAGAATATTTGTGTGTGGTTTGGAAATATAATTGGGTGTGATCTGAAACCAGAAACTCTGAGGTGACATAGAATTGCATTAAAAAAATGCAGTATCAGCAAGCATAGTTATAAGAAATATAAGAGTTGAATGGTGTTCACCTTCTCAGAATTAAAGTATCCTTTGTGTGTATATCTATGGAACACATTGGCTAACAAAATATAAACAAATAATTCAGTATTTCTAAGGTAGTATGTACACATACTACTTTTAGCTATCTATCTAGATGGATAGATATCTAAATATACATCTATCTATCTATATAGTACAAATGTATATCTTCACCTACATATTATTTATATATAAATGTGTATATGTATATATACATATATATGTATAATTTCATTCCTTACAATAAACCAAACAATTTAGTGTCTTATTAGTGTCTTTAGTTTTTTATTCACAGCCAGATAAACTTACAGTTAAGTGAAGATATCCTCCTATCATCGATAGCTGTGATTCCAGGAATTGGAGAAATTTGTTATAAGAATCAGTGCTAATACATATTGAGGAATTTCTACCCACTAGTTCTCTGCTAAATTCTTTTCACACCTTTTCTCATGTAATCTACACAACATTAGTGAGTTTTATAAATAAAGAAAGCCTGGAACAGTTAAGTACCATGCCTATTGTTACAAGAGCTATAGGTAGTATAAGTAGGATCTGAATGCCATTCCTATTCTCTGAAACCATGGCGAATTCTTCTCCAGCATCTATAGTGTTTTATAACATCACCAAGAAAGCAGAGTTTATGACTGAAGGGAAAAAAATGTGCATTAAATACAAGAAACCAAAACTATAACAAATGCTGAAAGATCATTTCAGTGACTGATGTGACAGGAGCCCAATGGTGTTAAACATGGGAAAGTTTTCAGATGAGGCAAACTAGAGTTGTGTTACAGTAGATGATAGAAAGGAATGGATTCCTTTACTTATTTGGCAGCTATTTATTGAATGACTGTTATGTGCTAGGTATTGTTCCAGCTGCTGGTAGTAGAGTGCTGAGCTTCAAAGGTAAAAACTCTGCCCTTACATAGTTAAAATTCTAATGAGGATGTATAGACAATAAGCAGATAAACCATTAAAGGAAAAAGATAATTTCAGCAAAAGATAAATATTATGAAGACAATAAAAACTGAGTGATGGACAATCACTAAGGAGCTACTTCTTTAGATTACATGATAGGTAAGATCTCACACAAATGTTGATATGGAGCTGAGTCTTAAATGACAAAAATAAACAGTTTGGAAAATGGCTGAGTGAAAAGCTTTCTAGGAAGAGAGCATGTGGATGGTAATAGTTCTAAGGTGAAAAAGAGTTTGTCTCAGTTGAGAAAAAGAAATAAGGGTAGTATGGCTAAAGTGTAATGAGAATGGCCACATACATAATTAGCAGGTCCTAATGTAAAATGAAAATGTGGGGCCCCTTGTTTAAAAATTATTAAGACTTTGAAAACAGCAAGAGCAGATGATTAAACAAAGTTTGAAACCCTTCCGAGCACAGGGTCCTATGGACTGCACAGATTGCACACTCTATGTAGCTGAACAGGAAACCTACACTTAAAGTGGTAAAAAGGAGAAGAGAAACAAGATGTCATCGCAGAAGGAGGAACCAGAATATACTGAGCTATGAGAAGAGTCTGGATTTTATTTTAAGTGTGATGAGAAGGCAATGAAAAAATCTAAACAGGAAGTGATGAGATTTGATTTATAATTAGAAAGGTGCAGTCAAGCCATTGTGCAGAGTGGAATATAGGGCTCATGAGGAGAAATAAAGGAAACAGTTGCTAGGTTGTGTCAGTCGGTATGAAGTTTGTAGAAAGACTGTACAGGGAGGGACCAGTATCAAATAATAGAAGAATATGCCTCCATTTTCTTGTACTATTCACAATGTAGTCATTATAGACATGATGCATGTTTAAGGTTAATCTGAATTATTAATATTTCCTTTATTAGTTCCTTAACAGTAGTAAAGCAACAAAGCAACAGAGACTTTATAGCATTTACTAATTTCCATGGTGTGAATATTCCATTTACGTCTAATTTCAATTTAACATTATGATGCTACCCAATGCATAGTTAGATAAAGCTATACAGTAACACATCTCTGCAGTATTTTTATTACAGAAATATAATAGATATAAATAACTTCATGAGCATAGATTATAGTAAAGTAAGTACGAAGTGATGTTTTGAGTACTTATTACTTAATATAATTTATTTAAATTGTAAGTTTATATAATTTATATTTTAATAATGGCTGTTTATAACAAATGACTTCAAAATTCCTGAAAATTCAATAGTCAGTTCTCATGAGCTGGTATGAGTTTATGGGTTTCTACTCTTTTGCTCAGGCAAGTCATATGTGAGTTTGTTTCCTGCTAATTTTTGCTACTGAGAAGGTATATGGTTCATATGGGATCTGGTCCATCGGGTCACATAAACTTAGTATCATCTGTCATGTCAGTCTCTAAATATTCTGAAGACTGTCCACTAGGGACACAAAGATTTACACATCCCTATGCTACTCCACAATGATGTTGCTAAACAACTCAGTATTCTTCCCTGGAGTGAGTGTAAACATCAAGAAAAAATTGAAGTCTCTTTTTATTTCTCCTTAATTTATTCCATTTTATTTTTTTCTACGTAATGTTTTATTTATACATTACTGTTAAGAAGGAACATCACTGCATCTGAGATAAAGAACAAAATTCCTTTTACTATTTTTTAACTTATTTTTAAAAGGAGGTATGTTTTACTACATTGTCATATAATGGTTGAGACAAGTTTCCCCTCTACATTATATAAAACAAAGACTAGACTGACTTTCACAAACCCCAAATGGTCATTTGTCACCTACTCTCTATATGTCATCCTGATGTGTCTTTAATTATTAGTTTTAACTTTTTAACAGTAAATAAAGATGCAGTCTTCTCTTTCTTAATTGGTGATTTTAGAGAAAGATTTGTCAAATTGCTCTATCTTTTCAAGAACAAACTCTTAGTTGCATTGATCTTTTCTGTTGTCTTTTTGGTCTCTATTTCATATATTTCTGCTCTGATCATTATTATTTGCTTCCTACTAATAATTTTGGGTTTTGTTCATTCTTCTTCTATTTCCTTGAAGTGTAAAGTTAGATCGTTTATTTGAGATTTGTCTTGTTTCTTCAAGTAGGCATTCATCTCTTTGAAATTCCCTCTTAGAAATGGTTTTGCTGTATCCCATAACTTTTAGTATGTTGTATACCCATTTTTAATTTGTTTCAAGGTATTTTTTAAATTTATCTTTTGATTTCCTCTTTGAAAAATTGCTCATTTAGTAGCATGTTGTTTAATCACCACATATTTATGAACTTCCCAGTTTTCTTTCTGTAATCAATTTCTAGTTTCATATCATTGTGGTTGAAAAGATGCTTGATATAATTTCAATCTTCTTAAGACTTGTTTTCTAGTTTAACATATGATCCATTCTAAAGAATGTTCTCACCCATGATGCTTAGTGCCATTTGACTAGGGGTCAATTTGGTCAAGGCTGATTGCTGAGGTTAGCCTGAATCCATCATTACTGCTGTACGTGCAAGAAGTGGCCAGACGGTTCTGCATGTTGATTCACTTTTAGACATACGGATTCACAAGCTAAGAAATTTGCTGCCTTGAAAGCTGAGGTATTGGGCCAGTGTGCTTTAAAAAGGCTTAATAAGAATATAAATTCAGACAGAAGGGGAGAGGCAGCACATGGAAGAAAGGACCTATGGAGTGTGGAGTTCTGGACTTTGGAGCCGTGTGGTTGACAGGGTCGTGGTGTTCTGGCCGGGTGTCAGGGCTGTGCCTCTGAGGTGGGAGAGCCGAGATCAGGACATTGGTCCACCAGAGACCTCCCGGCTCCACATAACATCAAATGGCAAATGCTCTCCCAGAGATCTCCATCTCAACGCTAAGAGCCAGTTCCACTCAATGACCAGCAAGCTACAGTGCTGGACATGCTATGCCAAACAACTAGCAAGACAGGAACACAACCACACCCATTAGAAGAGAGGAAGCCTAAAATCATACTAAAGTCACAGACACCCCAAATCATACCACCAGACAAGGTCCTGCCCATCAGAAAGACAAGATCCAGCCTCATCCACCAGAACACAGGCACCAGTCCGCTCTACCAGGAAGCATACATACCCAATGAGCTTTACCCAGTGGGAGCAGACACCAAAAATGATGGGAACTACGAGCCTGAAGCCTGCAAAAAGGAGACTCCAAACACAGTAAGTTAAGCAAAATGAGAAGACAGAGAAACACAAAGCAGAAGAAGGAACAAGGTAAAAACCCACCAGACCAAACAAATGAAGAGGAAATAGGAAGTATACCTGAAAAAGAATTCAGAGTAATGACAGTAAAGATAATCCAAAATCGTGGAAATAGAATGGAGAAAATACAAGAAATGTTTAAAAAGAGCCTAGAAGAACTAAACAGCAAACAAACAATGATGAACAGCACAATAAATGAAATTAAAAATTCTCTAGAGGGAATCAATACCAGAATAACTAAGGCAGAAGAACGGATAATAAAAGATTTTATCCTGGAAGATAAAATAGTGGAAATAACTACTGCTGAGCAGAATAAAGAAAAAAGAATGAAAAGAATTGAGGACAGTCTCAGAGACCTCTGGGACAACATTAAATGCACCAACATTCGAATTACAGCGGTCCCAGAAGAAGAAGAGAAAAAGAAAGGGAGTGAGAAAGTATTTGAAGAGATTATAGTTGAAAACTTCCCCAATATGGGAAAGGAAATAGTCAATCAATTCCAGGAAGTGCAGAGAGACCCATACAGGAAAAATCCAAGGAGAAACAAGCCAAGACACATATTAATCAAACTATCAAAAATTAAGTACAAAGAAAAAATATTAGAGCAGCAAGAGAAAAGCAACAAATAACATACAATAGAACACCCACAAGGTGAACAGTTGATCTTTCAGAAGAAACTCTGAAAGCCAGAAGGGAGTGGCATGACATATTTAAAGTGATGAAAGGGAAAAAATTACAACAAATATTACTCTACCCAGCAAGGATCTCATTCAGATTTGACAGAGAAATTAAAATCTTCACAGATAAGCAAAAGCTAAGAGAATTCAGCACCACCAAACCAGCATTACAAAAAATGCTAAAGGAACTTCTCTAGGCAGGAAACACAGGAGAAGGAAAAGACGTACAATAACAAACTCAAAATAATTAAGAAAATGGTAATAGGAACATACATATCGATAATTATCTTAAATGTAAATGGATTAAATGCTCCAACCAAAATACATAGACTGGCTGAATGGATACAAAAACAAGACCCATATAGATGCTGTCTACAAGAGACCCACTTCAGACCTAGGGACACATACAGCCTGAAAGTAAGGGGATGGAAAAAGATATTCTATGCAAAAGGAAATCAAAAGAAAGCTGGAGTAGCAATTCTCATAAAAGACAAAATAGACTTTAAAATAAAGACTATTACAAGTCACAAAGACGGACACTACATAATGACCAAGGGATCAATCCAAGAAGAAGATATAACAATTGTAAATATTTATGCACCGAACATAGGAGCACCTCAATACATAAGGCAAATGCTAACAGCCATAACAAGGGAAATCAACAGTAACACAATAACTTTAGGAAACTTTAACACCCCACTTTCACCAATGGACAGACCAGCCAAAATGAAAATAAATAAGAAAACACAAGCTTTAAATGAAACATTAAAAAAGATGGACTTCATTGATATTTACAGGACATTCCATCCAAAAATAACAGAATACAATTTCTTCTCAAGTGCTCATGGAAAATTCTCCAGGATAGATCATAACTTGGGTCACAAATCAAGCCTTGGTAAATGTAAGAAAATTGAAATCATATAAAGTATCTTTTCTGACCACAGCCCTATGAGACTAGATATCAATTACAGGAAAAAAATCTGTAACAAATACAAACAAATGGAGGCTAAACAATACACTACTAAATAACCAAGAGATCACTGAAGAAATCAAAGAGGAAATCAAAACATACCTACAATCAAATGACAATAAAAACACGATGACCCAAAACCTATGGGATGCAGCAAAAGCAGTTCTAAGAGGGAAGTTTATAGCAATACTATCTTACCACAAGAAACAAGAGGCATCTCAAATAAACAACCTAACCATACTAAAGCAACTGGAGAAAGAAGAACAAAAAAAACTGCAAAGTTAGCACAAGGAAAGAAATCATAAAATCACATCAGAAATAAATGAAAAAGAAATGAAGGAAACAATAGCACAGATCAATAAAACTAAAAGCTGGTCCTTTGAGAAGATAAACAACATTGATAAACCATTAGCCAGACTCATGAGGAAAAAAAGGGAGAAGACTCAAATCAACAGAATCGGAAATGAAAAAGGAGAAGTAACAACTGACACTGCAGAAATACAAAGGATCATGAGAGATTACTACAAGCAAATGTATGTCAATAAAATGGAAAACCTGGAAGAAATGGACAAATCCTTAGAAAAGCACAATGTTCTGAGACTGAACCCAGGAGAAATAGAAAATATAAACAGACCAATCACAAACACTGAAATTGAGACTGTGATAAAAAATCTACCAACAAACAAAACCCCAGGACCAGATGGTTTCACAGGTGAATTCTATCAAACATTTAGAGAAGAGCTAACACCTATTCTTCTCAAACCCTTCCAAAATATAGCAGGGGGAGGAACACTCCCAAACTCATTCTATGAGGCTACCATCACCTGATACCAAAATGAGAAAAAGATGTCTCAAAGAAAGAAAACTACAGGCCAATATCACTGATGAACATAGATGCAAAAATTCTCAACAAAATAATAGCAAACAGAATCCAATAGCACTTTAAAAAGATCATACACCATGATCAAGTAGGGTTTATCCCAGGTAAGAAAGGATTCTTCAATATATGCAAATCAATAATGTGATACCCCATATTAACAAACTGAATGATAAAAACCATATGATCATCTCAATAGATGAAGAAAAATCTTTTGACAAAATTCAACACTCATTTATGATAAAACCCTCCAAAAAGTAAGCATAGAGGGAATTTACCTCAACATAATAAAGGCCATATATGACACACCCACAGCCAACATCATCCTCAATGGTGAAAAACTGAAACCATTTCCACTAAGATCAGGAACAAGACAAGGTTTTCCACTCTCACCACTATTATTCAACATTGTTTTGGAAGTTTTAACCACAGCAATCAGAGAAGAAAAAGAAATAAAAGGAATCCCAACCAGAAAAGAAGAAGTAAAGCTGTCACTGTTTGCAGATGAGATGATACAATACATAGAGAATCCTAAAGACGCTACCAGAAAACTACTAGAGCTAATCAATTAATTTGGTAAAGTAGCAGGATACAGATTAATGCACAGAAATCTCTTGTACTCCTATACACTAATGATAAAAAATTCGAAAGAGAAATTAAGGAAACACTCCCATTTACCATTGCAACAAAAAGAATAAAATATCTAGGAATAAACCTACCTAAGGAGACAAAAGGCCTGTACATAGTAAATCATAAGACACTGAGGAAAGAAATTAAAGACGATACAGACAGATGGAGAGATATACCATGTTCTTGGATTGGAAGAATCAACATTGTGAAAATGACTATACTACCCAAAGCAATCTACAGATTCAGTGCAATCCCTATCATACTACCACTGGCATTTTTCACAGAACTAGAACAAAAAATTTCACAATTTGTATGGAAACACAATAGACCCCAAGCAGCCAAAGCAATCTTGAGAACAAAAAACGGAGCTGGAGGAATCAGACTCCCTGACTTCAGACTATAATTCAAAGCTACAGTAATCCAGACAGAATGGTCCTGGCACAAAAACAGACATATAGATCAATGGAACAAGATAGAAAGCCCAGATATAAACCCATGCACCAATCATCACCAATCATTATTTTTGATAAAGGAGGCAAGGATATACAATGGAGAAAAGACAGCCTCTTCAATAAGTGGTGCTGGGAAAACTGGACAGCTACATGTAAAAGAATGAAATTAGAACACTCCCTAACATCATACACAAAAATAAAATCAAAATGGATTAAAGACCTAAATATAAGGCCAGACACTATAAAACTCTTAGAGGAAAACATAGGCAGAACACTCTGTGACATAAATCACAGCAAGATCCTTTTTGACCCACCTCCTAGAGAAATGGAAATAAAATAAAAAATAAACAAATGGGAACTAATGAAACTTAAAAGCTTTTGCACAGCAAAAGAAAACATAAACAATACAAAAAGACAACCCTCAGAAAGGGAGAAAATATTCGCAAATGAAGCAACTGACAAAGGATTAATCTCCAAAATTGACAAGCAACTCATGCAGCTCAATATCAAAAACACAAACAACCCAATCCAAAAATGGGCAAAGACCTAAATAGACATTTCTTCAAAGAAGATATACAGATTGCCAACAAACACATGAAAGGATGCTCAACATCATTAATCATTAGAGAAATGCAAATCAAAACTAAAATCAGGTATCACCTCACACCAGTCAGAATGGCCATCATCAAAAAATCTTCAAACAATAGATGCTGGAGAGGGTGTGGAGAAAAGGGAACCCTCTTGCACTGTTGGTGGGAATGTAAACTGATACAGCCACTATGGAGTACAGTATGGAGGTTCCTTAAAAAACTAAAACTGGAACTACTATATGACCCAGCAATCCCACCAGTGGGCATATACCCTGAGAAAAATCATAATTGAAAAATGGTCGTGTACCCCAATACTCATTGCAGCTCTATTTACAATATCCAGGATATGGAAACAACCAAAGTGTCCATCAACAGATGAATGGATAAAGAAGATGTGGCACATATGTACAATGGAATATTACTCCGCAGAAAAAAGAAACGAAATTGAGTTATTTGTAGTGAGGTGGATGGACCTAGAGTCTGTCATACAGAGTGAAGTAAGTCAGAAAGAGAAAAACAAATACCATATACTAACACATGTACATGGAATCTAAAAAAAAAAAAAAAAGGTTCTGAAGAACCTAGGGGAAGTACAGGAATAAAGACGCAAATTTAGAGAATGGGCTTGAGGACACGCGGAGTGGGAAGTGTATGCAGAGATGAAGAGAGTGGCATGGACATATATACACTACCAAATATAAAATCGGTAGGTAGTGGGAAAGAGCTACAAAGCACATGTAGATCAGCTGGGTGCTTTGTGACCACCTAAAGGGGTGGGTTAGGGAGCGTGGGAGGGAGACCCAAGAGGGAGGTGATATGGGGGTATATGTATATGTACACTATGATTCACTTTGTTATGAAACAGAAACTAACACACCATTGTAAAGCAATTATACTCCAAAAAAGATGTTTAAAAAAATAAATAATATAAAATACATGAAAAAAAAGAATATGAAATCAAATTTATTTCTGATAATGTTAATTAACCTAAAATTGAAAATAAAATCTTAAATTTCCCCCAAAACAAAATGTTCTATGTGCACTTCAGAAGAATCTATTTTTTTTGCTTTCAATAGCATGTTCTGTATATGTCTGTTAAGTTCATCTTGCCTAATGTTTAATTTAAGGTCAATGTTTCCTTATTGATTTTCTGTCTAGATCATTTATCCATTGGTAAAATACTGTATGAAAGTCCCCTATTAGACAGCAATATTTTATTGCTGTCTATTTCTCCCATTAGGTGTTATTAATATTAGTTTTATATGTTTAGATGGCTTCAATGTTGGGTGCATAGATATTTACAAATATTACATCCTCCTGTTGAATTGATCCCTTTCTCATTATGGAACAGTCATCTTTGTCTCTTATTGCAGTCTTTGTCTTCAAGTCTATTTTATCTCATATATGTATAGCACCCCAGCTTTCTTTTCATTTCCATTAACATGAAATATCCTTTTCCATACCTTCAGTCTTGTGTGTCCTTACATCTGAGGTGAATGTTTTGTAGGTAGCATATAGATGAATGTTGTGTTTTTCTCCATTCAGGCACTCTATGCCTTTTGAATGGAGTATTTGGTCCATTTACATTTAAAGTAATTATTGATATGTATGTACTCTGTAGCTTTATGTTAATTGTTTTCTAGCTGTTTTATAGATGTATGCTACATTAAATGTCTGTCACTTAGGCTGGTGCTTTCATATAAGCAAATAAGTCTCTTTCACAGAGAATCTTGGTGATTTTCAGTTGGCTGCCTCTGCACTGGGCCTTGGGGTGGGCGAGGCCATGTAGTTAAGCCCTTTAAGAACTGTTTCTTAGTTTGCTGTGGCCTTGTGTGTGCTGTGGATTCAAGCCACATTGGCTTTCAAAACTAGATTTTTTAGGGGCTTTTCTCTCAATTACAGGTCTTAAAATTTGGAGTGCTTGATGCAGTGTTCAAATGCTGTGCTCCTCAGGGAGAAGCTGGGGTGGGGAGGTTGCATTCCCTCCTGATGATGGGTTGACATACTGGAGGGTAGGGATTATGGCAATATTTTGTCTCAGTCTCTTCTACCCACTTCAATGTGGATTTTCTCCCATTCACCCGATGTGTAGCATTCACTCACCTAATTTTTTTTGCTATATAGTTGTAGATTGGCTGTGTCTGCAGGAGTAAGTGAGTTCAGGATCTTCCTATTTCACCACCCTGAACCGGAAACAGAGATTACTTTTATTATTTCCTCAAACTTGTATCCCTCAGACCTATGCCACCACTAGTCTACTTACTGTCTTTAGATTTGGTTAACTTTGATATTTGATATAAATGAAGTATGCGATATTTTGTGACTGGCTTCTTTCACTTAGATTAATGTTTTTGAGGTCTGTCTATGTTGTAGCATGTATCAGTACATTTTTTAAAATTACAGAATAATTTTCCATTGTTTGATTAAACCACATTTTATTTATCCATTCATTAATTTATGGGTATTTGAATCAGTTCCACACTTTGGCTATTATGAATAATGCTGATATGAGTAGTTATGTGTAAGTTTTTGTGTGAACATATGCTTTTAATTATCTTGCATTTATTCTCAGAAGCGGAATTGCTGGCTCATATGTTAATTATATTTAATATTTTGAGAAATTGCCAGATTGTTTACCAAATTGGCTACACCATTTTACTTTTCTACCAGCAATGTATGAAGGCTCTGATTTTTTTCACATCCTCACCAAAACTTGTTACTGTCCATTTTTTTTTTATTATGGCCATCTTAATATACATGAAGTGATATCTTATTGCAGTTTTGATTAGCATTTCACTAATGATTAATGCTATTGAGCATCTTTTCATGTGCTTATTAGCCATTGGTATATCTTCTTTGGAAAAGTATTCAAACATTTTGCCCATTTTATAAATTGGGTTATTTGTGTCTTTCTTGTTGAGTTATGAGACTTCTTTATATATTTTTGATGCTAGTCCCTTATTAGATATATGATTTTAAAATAGTTTCTCCCATTCTGTGGACTTCTTTCACTTTCCTGATAGTGTATTTTGAAACATAAATGTGCTTAATTTTGATGAAGTACAATTTATTTTTTCTATGTAGTTTATGATTTTGATGTCATATCTAAGAAACCACTGCCAAATTCAAAGTCACAGAGGTTTATGCCTATGTTTTATTTTTATAATTTTAGCTCTTACATTAGGTCCCTATTTTGTTTTCAGGTAATCTTTTTGCATGGTATATATTAGGTTTCAACTTCATCTTTTTGCATGTGAATATCCAATTATTCCAGTACTGTTTGTTTAAAAGACAATACAAAAATCAACTTACCATAAAGGTAAGGCTCTATTTTTGGACCCTCAGTTCTATTTAATTGACCTATATATCTATTCTTATGGCATATCACATTGTTTTGATTACTGAAGGTTTGTAGTAAGCTTTGAACTGAGATATGTGACTTTTTGACTCTTCTTTTTCAAGATGATTTTTGGGAACAATTTCCACCAAAAATGACATCCATGATTTTGATAAGATTTTATTGAATCTATAAATCCACTTGTGGATATTGATATCTTAAAAATATTAAATCTTCCAATTCTTGAGCACAGGATGTCTTTCCATTTATGTAGATCTTTAAAAAATTTCTTTCAACAATAGTTTGTGATTTTCAGAATATAGATGTAGCACAGCTTTCTTAAATTTATTCCTAAGAATTTTCATCTTCTTGATGCTATTGCAAATGGAATTGTTTTCTTTATTTCATTTTTGGATAGTTCATTTTTATTGTATACAAATGCTACTGATTTTTGTATATCAAATTTGTATTCTGCAACCTCACCACACTCATAAACTAGTTCCATTAATTTTCTTAGTGAATTCTTTAAGATTTTCTATACATAAGATTATGTCCCTGCAAATAGAGGTAGTTTTTCATCTTCTTTTCCAATCTGAATGCCTTCCTTTTACTTGTCCAATTGTCCAGACTAGAACCTCCAGCACAATGTTGAATAGAAGAGGTGGAGCATACATTCTTATCTTGTTCCAGATCTTAAAAGGAAGTTTTTATCTTTCACCACCATGTATGATATTAGCTGTGGGGTTTTGTACCTGTCTTTTATCAGGTTATGGACATTTCTTTCAATTCCTAGGATGTTGAGAATTTTTATCATTAAAGGGTATTGGAACTCTCAAGTGCTTTCTCTTTATCTATTGAGATGATTATGTAGTGTCTGTCCTTTATTCTATTACATGGTGTCTTATACTGATTTATTTTTATATATCAAACTAATCGTGGATTCTTGGGATAAGGGCCACTTAGTCACAGTGTATAATCCTTTATATATGTTGATCAATTCAATTAACTGTTTTTTGGTTGAGTTTGTGTGTGTGTGTGTGTGTATATTCGTAAGAGATATTGATCTGAAGCTCCTTTTCTAGTGATAGCTCTCTCTGATGTTGGTATAAGTGTATACTGGCTTCATAGAATGAGTTAGGAAAATTTCCACTACTTTTGGAGGTGTTTGTAAAACATTAGTATTAATTATTTATTAAAGTTATATAAAATTCACACTGAAGTCATCTGGTTGTGGGCTTTATGGAACTATGTTTCCTTTATGGAACTATTTTGGTTACTAATCAAATTCCTTTACTTCTTTTGGCTCTATTCATATTTTCTAATTCGTCTCATGTCAGTTTTGATATTTTGTATCTTTTTAGGAATTTGTTCCTCTCCCTCTCACCTAGGTTATCCAATTTGTTAGCATGAAATTGTTCATTAAACTTACATGTGTATATATATTTCTGTAAGTTCAGTATTGATGACCTTTTCATTCCGGATTTTGTTATTTTGAGACTTCTGTTTTTTTATTGGTCATTCTAGCTATAGTTTTGTCAATTTTCTTGAGTTTTTCAAATAAAAATCTTTTTCTTTTGATGATATTATATATTGTTTTTCTATTCCCTATTTCATTTTATTGTGCACTAATCTTTATTAATTTCAATCCTTCTCTGCTTTGGGTTGAGTTTGTTCTATTTCCAGTGTGTTAAGGTGGTAGGTTATGTTAGTAATTCAAAAGATTTTTTTCTTTTTCACTATAGCTATAAATTTCACTCTACAAACCTCTTTAATCACTTACCATTAGCTTTGTCATGTTGTGTTTTTGTTTCTGTGTATTTCAATTATATTCTAATTTCCCTTTTGATGTCCTATTTGATCAACTAGTAATTTAAAAATTTATTGTTTAATATCCACAGGTTTGTGGATTTCCCAAATTTACTTCTCTTATTGAGTTGTGATTTCATTTCACTGTGTGGGGTATATGTAGTTTGTATAATTTCAATTATTTTTAATTGATTTAAGCTTGTTCTAAGGCCTAACATGTGGTCTATCATGGAGAATGTTTTATGTGGACTTGAGAAGAATGTGTATTCTCTTGTTTTGGACAGAGTATTCTATAGGTGTTTCTTAGGTCTAGATGGTGTATAGTGTTGTTCAAGTCCTCTGTTTCTTTGTTTATCTCTGCCTTGTTGTTAGATTCATTTTAAAAGTTAATTATTGAAGTTCCCAACTCTTAGCTTGAACTGTCTATTTCTCCCTTTAATTTTCTTTTGGATTCATGTATTTGGGGACTTTCTTTTTATGTACCTATATGATTATAATTTTATGTCTTTCTGATGAATTGATATGTTTTTGTCTTTTGCAACAAGTTTTGTCTTAATTTGATTTTTTCTCATATTGGTAGAGACACGCTATTTTCCTTTGGTTATTATTACATAGTATATCTATTTCCAACCATTCAACCTATGTGTGCTTTTTAGTCTAAAGTATGAGTCTTGTAGAAAACATAGAGTTGGATAATGTTATCCGTCTCTTTTTATACAACCTACAATATCTGGTTTTAATTAGCATATTTAGCCCATTTATATTGACTATGTTACTGATTAGGTACATTTTATGTGTTTCATTTACTATTTGTTTTCTATGCATCTTATGCCTTTTTAAATTTCTCTATTCATTAATGCTTTCTTTTGTGTTAAATAGATATTTTATAGTATCACATTTTAATTCCCTTACTGTTTCTTTTGCTATATTTTTAAGTTATTTTCTTAGTATGTTGCTCTAGGAATTACAATTAAGATCTTAACTTCAAATCATTTAACTGAGGTTTCACCAGGTTAATTCCAACAGTACACAAAAACTTTGCTCTAGTATTGCTCTGTTCCCTTTTCCATTCTTGTAATTTGATTGTGGTAAAAATTACATCACCATATACTATAAGCCCACCAACTTTTTTTTTTTTTGGCTGTGTTGGGTCTTAGTTGCAGCACACGGGATCTTCACTGAGGCTTGCAGGATCTTTCATTGCAGTGTGTGGGCTCTTTGTTGCGGCATGTGGGCTCTTTGTTGCGACACATGGGCTCTTTGTTGCAGTGTGCAGGCTTCTCCCTAGTTGTGACATGTGGGCTCCAGAGTGCATAGGCTCTGTAGTTTGCGGTACATGGGCTCAGTAGTTGTGGCTTGTGAGCTTGTGGCATGTGAGATCTGAGTTCCCCGACCAGGGATCAAACCTGTGTCTCCTGCATTGGAGGGCAGATTCTTTACCTTGGACAACCATGGAAGTTCCCTAGGCCCACCAACTTTTAGTGCAATTTTTTAATTTATTGTTTTATGCAATTGTCTTTTAAATCAGATAAGGGAGAAAAGTTACAACAGAGATATATTTATACTGTCTTTTATATTTACCTATGTAGTTATTTTTAGCAGTGCTCTCTATTTCATTTGTCTGATGGGTTTCCTATAATACTTTTTTGTATATCAGTTCTGTTATTGACAAATTCTCTCATTTTTCTTTATCTTGGAAGTCTTAATTTCTTTTTGTTTTGGAGAATATTGTTGGCAGTCTTACTTACAGCACTATAGATATGTCATCCTACTGTCTTTTGCCTTCCATAGTTCCTGACAAGAATGTAGCTATTAGTCTATTGAAGATACCTTGTATATGATGCATCACTTCTCTCTTGCTTCTTTCAAGATTTTATCTTTGTCTTTGGTTTTCAACAATTTGACTATGATGTATCTTAGTGTGTATTTCTTTAAGTTTATCCTACTTGGAGTTGGTTGAGCCTCTTTGAAGTGCAGATTTTTTTTTCATCAAATTTTGGAGTTTGGGGCCATTATTTATTCAAATATTCCTATGCCCCTTACTTTGTATCACTCTTCTCATTCTGGGATTCCCATTGTATAGATTGTTGATGGAAATTTGTGGCTCTCAGAGGTTCTGTTCATTTTTCTTTATTCTTTTATTTTTTTATTCCTCAGAAGGGGTCATCTCAATTGTCTGTTTTTCAAGTTACTGTTATTCTTCTTTCAGTTCTGATCAACTATTGAGCCCCTCTAGTGAAATTTTAATTTCACTTATACTATTTTTAATCCTAGAATTTCTATTTTTTTTCCTTTTTTTTAGAATGTCTATCTCTTTATTGATATTCTCTATTTGGAGAGATATTATCTCATATGTCCCATAGTTATTCAAACATTGTTCATTTAGTTATTTGCATGTAATTAAACTATCTGATTTTAAGTAAATTATTAGTAATTCCAATATCTTCCTCGCTCAGGATAAGTTCCTATTGCCTGCTTTTATTCTTGTTTATATGCCATGCTTTCATGATTCTTTGTGCATGTCTTTCTCTCTCTTTTTAAACTGGAGAGTTTAAAAAATATAATGTTCATCTCTGCAAATCAAACCAACCACTCTGGGGGTTAGGTTTGTGATTATCACTGGTTGTTGTTTGTTTTATGACTTCCCTGGGATAATTTTATAAAGTATGTAATCTTTGTGATGTGCAGTCATAGAAGTCTCTTCCATTAGCTTAGTTATTGGACAGATATTTTCTTAAATGTCTTAAAACAATAAGTCTCCCAGCCTTTCTGAAGTGTTGTGTGTGTGTGCATGTGCATTTGTGTGTGTGTGCGTGTGTGTGTGTTTTGAGGCATGCCTTCACTGCTCCCTCATGCAGTTTACAACTCAGCGCTAACCTTAGCTTTCTGGTTGTGCAGAACCTCATGTCCCCCAGATGTGAGAAATTAGGATTGAAACCACAGAAATTTGTCTTGGGGGGCTCCGAGGAGGAGTTCCAGTTCTTTATGTCTCAGTACACAGAGAATTCATTGAGAGCCAAAATGATAGATAAGAAATGATTTATTAGAATAGGACACTTGTGAGGCCTATAACTGAGCAGGCAAGTGAGTGTTGAGCTGCCCCAAGTACTTAGTGGGTTACATTTTTATAATCAAAGGAAAGGGGTGGGGGGGTGAAGACCACCTTCTTCCTCATTCTTTGAGTCTTCCATCTGTAACTCTTCCTACATGATGGGCAGGGGAGTTTTTGACCCTATATGGCCCATCTGGGACTGTCATGGTGCTATGGAAAAATTATTTCAGGTCTCAGTATAATGAGGGTCATTCACTTTGCAATGTCACCTTTCCCAAATTATTGCTTTTTACATATGCAGACAGCATGTCTTAGAGGCCATTAACTTACTGACATCATTGGGCAGGATATAGGCCTTATTTTTCCACTATTGTTTTATTGTCTTGAGGCATGGTGTGTGCCTCCATTGCATGTTTTTGTTCCTAAGTAAGTTTGCTTGGTTTTGTTGCTAAGCAAGCTTGTCTAGCTTTGCTGCTAAGCAACTTGCTCTGCTTCAAGGGTCAAGCAAGCCCTCATTGTTTAAAGAGTTTCCCATTGCTTTCTTGAGCGATCATTAACTTACTGTGGTCTCCCAAAGCCCCCTAAAGTTCCCTCTCTATCTATAGTCCCCTAGTGGGATTTCCGAACTAACTATTTGATTATCATACTCTATCCCTATCGGGATCTTTCCTGAGCATGTGCAAAGCTCTGAACATGCATGTGACCTTCTCTATTCCCAGAAATATACAGGAAGCTTACAAAGCCCCATTGGGTATCTCATTCTCCAGGTTTTCCTTCTAATGTTTTTTCACTCATTTGTAAATCCTAGCCTTAGGGAGCTGCAAGGTTAAACAATTGCCACTGATTGTTTTCTAAATATGCCCTTAGGGTTAGGGCTGTTCCATAGAGAGCTCTGAGTCTCGTCAAATAAAGAAAATCTTAGAGAATGGACTTTTCCAGGGTCTACCAGATAGGTCAAATAGTGACAATTCTCTGGGGATAGGGCCTTTGGGACAAACTCCAAATCCATTGTAACCTCATAAGTGATTGACTGCTACAAGGCTGGTTTTCATAGCTACAATAGTGGAATGGCTGCAGGTTTTCACAGTTATTACTGAGCTAGGAAGAAGTAGATGGAAATAAGGCAAGTTAAAATGCCACAAAGCTCACTGTTCTTACAAAAATCCAGCCTTTTTTTCTTGAATAAACTGTCTTCAGTTTGTTGCAAATCTTTGGGTAATTTCCAGAGCTCTGGAAAAGTTGATTTTGACAATTTTGCTCTTGTTCTCATTGCATTTATGAAGGAGAGGATTTTCAGAGGTACTCACTCTCCCTTTCTGGAATTTTGTTTTTCTACAGTGTATTCCTAAATATGCAAATAAAACACAAAAGCCATTTGTTATATGTGATTTGGATGATGGCATCACTCACTACAGGCATTCACACATATAAATCACAAATTTATATAAATATCCTCAGCAATTTAGATATTATTTTTTTAAATAAAACATTTTGATTGAGGCAAATGAAATATCAAATTTCCTGAACAGTTTACATCCTCGCTACGATTACCCAAAATAAACCAAGAATGAAAGGTTTTTCACTTAACATCACCTGAATATCCTCAAAATGGTGCACTTTGCCTATGGGAACTACACAATTTTGATCTGAATCCCAGGCTTCTCACATCCAAATCCTAACAAAGTCTTTCTGAAACAAACCCTTTGTAGTCATATTTTTAGTAGTGTAACTATTTATATAGTCACTAACAAACCCAAATATTATTGTTCTTTCCCAACCCTCGAAAATGTCCCATAACTAATAAATTAACATTACTATTTTGTGAGCACATACTTTGTGCCAGGCACAGTTTTAAATTCTTTTTACATATAATAATTTAACAGCACAGAAACCCTGAGATAATTACTCAGAGATGTTAAATTACTTGGCAGAAATTTCAGAGCTACGGAGAGTTAGAATGAGGATTTAAACTTATACCTCTATGATTTAAAGCCAGTGCTATTAACTGCTATGCTATTATTCATGCCTATAAAATATGCTCCCAAGAGATCATACCTAGTGAATAGAATTTTTATCACATCCATTTTCCACAGCAAAATTATCATCACTACTCTGAAGTGAATGGAACAACCCAAATGGATGACAAGCCTACAGGAGACAAAGACCTAGGGTATGACTTCAATTCATAAGGGTAAGTAGCCACAGATAAATCAAACTCTGAAGTCTGAAGTAACAGTCATTTGGATTAAAAGTATATCCAAGGGGAGACATTTTAAGTTGGAAAGACATTGGTGTATTTTACGTATAAGTGACTGGTGAGGGCATTATTTTCTCAGCTATATATATATTGTATGTAATGTAATAGGTAGTTGTATTCCTAATAGAAGTAGGCCTAGAAAATGCCAGCAGTGCATGAATTAAATTCTTACCTGATTATATTATATTTACAGGAATCCCACAATAAATATCAAAGGAAAACCCAAGATTATCAACAAATGCTTAAGGTGAACACTTCCTTCAGTGTTCTGGGTCCTCTGTGCAGCCAAACCATAGGGGAGCAATTAAAGCTATACTGGAAAAGGAAAAGTGTGCTTTTCACACACTGCTGAGAGCTGAAGTTTCCCACATGCTGTGTTCCAAGGGAATACAACCTGCCTGAATGAGAAGTCTTTAGGATATTTTCCCTATGCAGTCATTCCTGCATTTTGCATTTTTTGAATCACATTTGCTTGTCTGGGACAACCTCTCTCCCAAGCCTCTGAATCATAAATGTGCTACATGATTTTCTAAAACACACTGCAACGTGACTCACACACCCAAGGGAAAGATTGGGTATTAAATCAATGTCAAGTTTTGTGTATTTTCATAAGGTTTGATTCTGTGATAGGACTATTTAGCTTGAAGTTATTTTTGTGTTTGAAACTCTGACAAATAAAGGAGGTCAAGGAGGGGAGTATTACAGATTGCACTTATATGTGTATGTGTGTATATGAACATATTGTGTGTGTCTGTGTATAGAGAAAAATAAATTAAAAGAATTTTTATTAATAATAGCTACATTCTATTAATTGTCTATTACATTGTAGGCACTCTAATGTTACAGGATATATAATATTTTTAGTGAATAAAGAAATGCTCCAACTAGACTGTAAACTCCATGAATATATGATCTTGTCTTTCTCATTTGTTCTTGTATTTCTAGAACATAGTACAATGCCTGGAGCATAATACATACTCATTCAATATTTTTAATGAATAAATTAATTGAAATATAATTTTAAATTTACCGTTATAATAGCCATGTGGCAAATATCCCCAATATATATATATATACATATAAGTTAATAGAGTCTCATTTGTTGTTAATTGTTTGTACTGCTTAGTAGAGGCAGATCTATCACTAAATGAGCTCTCGTCTGTTAAATGAAATAGTAAGCATCCAATTTATTTTGCAGGAAGTTAATGTTAATAGGATAGTGAATCTGATCTTTCAGGCCATTGTTAATGTTTGATCTTAAATTCAAAGCTGAGAGATCCTTTCCAAAACGTATACCCCTGACTCTTCAGTTCAATGAAATAATGCCTTTTGGGATCTCAAGTAGTACCTGGCACAGATTAGGCAACCCATCAAGTGAATGACTTCAAAATATTTTTACATGTTTAACACTGCTAACACTCTGTCTTACATGAGACATTCTTAGTTTTTATGTTAGAATCCCACCTGTACACAAAGCGCAACTCAGAGTATACTTCTTCATAACCTTTTCCAGCCATTCAATTCTGAGGGCTATTTCTTTTCAATCAGTGCCTATAACATTTAGCATATATTTGTAACCCATAATTAATTTAATATGTCCTTTTCTTTAACTTTTTGTGTATTAAGGTTTTGCCTCCTGTGATAGTTATTTTTGTGTCAACTTGTCACAGTATCCAGAGATTTGGTTAAATATTATTCTAGATGTTTCTTTGAAGGCATTTTTAGATGACATTAACATTTCAAACATTAGACTTTGAATAAAACATATTATGCTCAGTCACGTGGACAGGGCTCATCCAATAAGTTGAGTCATAGAAAAATGACTGACCTCACTGGAAGAAAGAATTCTGCCAGCAGATGGTCTTCAGACTTGAACTGCAACTCTTCCCTGGTCTCCAGCCTGGATTTTAGATTTTAGATTTACCAGCCTCCACAATTACATGAGCCAATTCCTTAAAATAAATCTCTCTCTTGCATCACATTGGCTCTGTTTTTCTGGAGAACCTTGATGAATACACCTCCTTAACTAGAATTTTGTGCTTTTTATAGATAAGTCCTGTGTATCACATTTTTGTATATTCCTCCAGGACCCTTCTTTTCTTCCATCCTTTTTCCTCAACTATTTACAAAGCATATACTGTGGACTCAAATAAAAGGCATGAGCATAGAGCTATGCACATATAGTCAATATATATATTTTCTGAGTAAACGTTACTTTTACATTCACTCCATTAACATACCTAACAACTGCTTTTGTTACTGAATTGCTGGTCATGAGCCTGAAACTTACATTTTTAAGGTTACTAACTTAGGACTACGGAGTAACTTTGGTACTAGGAGAATATGATTCAACCTGTAGGACTGAATGTTGTGTTCCTCCTTATCAATTAAAGTATTATTATGCCATTATTAAATATACATAATGGATACAAAATAATGTCCATTTAAATCAGAATAAATTTCAGTCCTGATTGCTATCTTGGTTGTGTGAAAGAATTTTTTATTATATTAAGTGCTGTTGGTATTCTTAGGAAGTCCGTTAATGATAAGAAGTTAGATAGCAGTGGTATACCAAAATACAAAGAAAGAAAATGAATGCGAAATCTAGCCCTTATATTTCTTTCAAAGGAAGCATGTTCCAATCATAAATTCAAACAAAAATTCACAAGGCCTGTTGAATTAGAAACAAATTGCATTATCATTCAGGTAATAGGCATTCTAAATTATACTTCAAAGTCTGAAAAATATGCTAAACGTAGAAACATAAAGTAAAAAGACAATTCTTTGGTGTCAAATAAAGTATAAGTACTGAATACCAATTACTGTTGTAACAGTCACTCCTTAAAGCTTTTACATGACAATTAGATATCTCAGAAATCTTAATTACTGTAGTTTGAAAGCAAGAAATACTTAAGCAACTGTATATCATCACTCTGGCTATATCTTCTACTTCATGACATAAAAGATCTCATCTTGTCAGGAACAACATATGTCTGAAAATTAGAGAAAAAAGTTACTTTTTTTTTTTTTTTAATGAAGGAAACCAGGTCCAGCAGAGCAGAAACTTTATTCTTTTTTTTTTTTTTTTTTAATTTGTTTATTATTTTGGTTGTGCCGGGTCTTATTTATTTATTTATTTATTTATTTTAAATTTTTGGCTGTGTTGGATCCTCGTTTCTGCGCGAGGGCTTTCTCCAGTTGCGGCAAGCAGGGGGCCACTCTTCATCGCGGTGCGCGGGCCTCTTCACTATCGCGGCCTCTCTTGTTGCGGAGCACAGGCTCCAGACGCGCAGGCTCAGTAATTGTGGCTCACGGGCCCAGTTGCTCCGCGGCATGTGGGATCCTCCCAGACCAGGGCTCAAACCCGTGTTCCCTGCATTAGCAGGCAGACTCTCAACCACTGCGCCACCAGGGAAGCCCCAAAAAAGTTACTTTTTTTTACTGAACTTATGGCATACAAATACATCTAGTGGATTTTATTGACTCTCAAATGCCAATCCTCCACGGGCATAGATAGGGCTTGTGGCCAGTGGCATGCTGGTAAATATTTAACAACTGGATCTCAAAACAAAGTAAGTCCTGATCTATAGTATCTCAGTTTCCTTGGTGAAATAGTCCATCAAGGACAATTTCAAGCTACCAATATGAGGTCACTGAATTTGGAATTAAAAAGAGATTGACAGAATCAGCTATCAAGAACTGCTATGAGCTGGCATCAACCATTGCTTGTGCCCACTGGCCCTCAGTGCTCCTATGTCTTAAATTATGTGATTAGTAGGACTGTACCAAGCTGCTTTGCTCAATCATTCAAACACATACCAGTTTGGCAGTTATATTCCTGTATAACTTTGTGCACGTGTGTGCAATCATTTACTTTGCATAATAACTTAGAATTCATAAAGGAAATAAATGGACATTTTAAAAGATTTTGATACATATTATTAATTGCCTCCTTGAAAGGTTGTACCCACCCAGACTTAGGCAGGAAGACTAAACAAGGGAAAAAGCAAATGTGAATTGGCATTATCTGAGACTTTTACTGCTTATGTGCTTCCCACAGGAGAAGTTCTTGGCCATTCCTGTCCGCCTTACATAAAAATCAAATATCATCCAAGTAACTGACACAACGAACCTGAAAGAAATTAAACTATTGGAAAGATGATTGAACTCCTCCTCAGATGCCCACAAGATACAGAGTAAGCATGCCATGCTAGACTAATGAAACCATATTTAATGAATCCCTAAGGTCCTCAGCTGCAGCCTTTGCATTCTCTCTGCATTATCTTCCTCTTAATTCCTCAAAGAGCTGCCAATTTATTTTGAATCCTAAACACAATGAATGCTTTCCAATACATTACTCCCACTCCCCTGTCTAGCTACACCTCAATTTAAAAGGAAAGAAAACCTCCTTAACCATCTCCACCCATTTGCTTTCACTTGTTTCTTCCTTTCAGTCTCCTTTTTGAGAAATCTCCCAGTGAGTAAGCGCACATACGGACTTTAGATGCAGAAATCATGGATTCAAGTAGAATCTCTCCCTGTCTTTGACTATGACTGAGTTCTTTCACCTATAAGTGATAATATCCTCCTAACCAGGTTTTTATAAGATTATGTAAAATAATATAAATAAAAACATTTTTTAACCACTCTGACAGTCACTTTTCCCAGTTCTATCTGCGTTTTTAGTCGTTTAGTAAATCCTTGGAGACAAATATAAAATAATTGGTTTTTCTTGTTATACAGACAATAAACTAGAGAAAATTAGCTGTTTAGAATCTTCTGTGGTCCTGTTAAATGTACAAAACATCACCCTTTGTTTTTTAGGCCTTTTTAAATAGCCATTATTGATTGATTGAAATGTATTGCTAATTTTCTATTGAGATTTTACAAACCCTGGATAGTGTTTGCTTTTATATTAAAGTCATTGCTTTCATACAATCAATACTTTCTCAATGCAATTTTTATGTTTATTTTTCTGGAAGGAAGATAATTTCAGAACTCTAGATTACTCATGCTGTATTCAATGACCTTTTGGTTTTGGTTTGTCTGTTTCCGCCCCTCCCCCATGGAAAAAAAGGTATCAATAAGAGAAAATATTTAGCACTGAAGGATAGTCCATTATACAATCCTATGACATGTGAACAAATTTTAAAGAAGGATATCTATTACCTTTTCATACCACCCACTCTTCTGTCAGCTTAAAATGTTAAATCTAAAGTATATCAACAAAGAGCTGTTTAGCTTTATATGAAAAGAAATACATTTCAAGACATTTTCCCTAATGCTCAGAATTTAAGAAATGTATTTATAGTTGAAAATATTTACATGTTTCATTTTTATGCTATTAAAAATCATAACTTAATGAAAAGTATATTATCTAGAGTCATTTTTGTGGAGCCCTGTATTGAGGGCACAGGACAAAAATCTCCAGAATTAACTGAGCTCCCATAGCAACGGTTGCCATGGGCTCTCCTGACCTAAATTGGACAGCACCCCCGACTCCATATTAGGTAAAATATTCACCATATAGCAACCTGACCAATCACCTAAAGCCATCCTTTCAGCAGGAATTTTCTTTGTCTTGAAGCTATAAATGTTGGCTACTAATCCACAAATAGGGGTCGGCTCTCCCTGGTCTATCAGGAAGTTGGCCCGCTGTATTTGCAAAGCCCCTCACTAACTCTGCTCTTTGTTCTCAATAAACTCACTCTGTTCTAAAATACTTCGTGTCTGGAAATTCTTTTTCCAACCCACGCATGGACCATGACAATTTTGTTAACAGATTGGTTAAACTGTGGCTCAGTGGTCTTTTGGTTTGTCTTTCTTAATATGCATAATATTCTTAATATCCTTGACCTCATTAAAGTATTTTAGAAATATTTTGGCTAAAGTTTATCTAGATCCTTTAAGCTCACTTCTCCCTTTTTGGCTATGCTTTATGTTGGAAAAAAAGAAAAAGACATAGAACCCAGACAGTGTTTAATGAGACTATGAAACCACCAGTTAATGACTACTTGCCAATTTATTCAATTATGTTTCAGAATAAGTCCTTTCTTTGCCTTTTATGGCTTTTCTTACAGCAAAAAAGAGAAAGGAGGTAAATGGAAACATTGAGAGAATATGTCTTTAGATAGATCAATTTGAAAAACAATCCCTTATAACTTCCTTTTATTAAAAGACAAACATGAGAAAAAATAACTATGGAAAAAATTAGAAAAATGGTTTTCATTTACGTAAATTTATAAACACAAAACACAATCAGACCACAAATGCAATGCTGAAAACAAATGTATTGAAATAGATATCTGACTTCATTGGGGTAACAGATGCTTGACTAATTCAAGATATCAACAAGGATGTGAAAACAGTAGGCAATTAAGTCACCCCATGATGTGTCAGAGCTTGAAATTTCTAAAAGATGCAGTTCACTGAATTGCTAGCTTAATTGTGTGAACTGTTGTTGTTATTAAAACTTGATTTTTAAAACTTTCTCTATTACATCACCACCTACAGCTTAAAGTATAGTAATTATAGTTATAACTTTAAAACACTATACATTGAAAATCTAACAATTCTAATAATAAAATATGAAATTGAAAGGACATCTGTAAATTATAGAAAAGAATTATTATGAGTTTGCTCCAAACCACTTTTTTGGAGGGGTGACGGTGGGGTGGGGTAGAGGTTCTTGTTTCTTTTTTTCCAGAGCCATTCTCATTGTTCTCATGTTTCAGGGACTGCTAAGGCTGGTTACATAAATGTGTTAATCTAGGTAATCTAATTGTTTCAGATTAATCTGATCTCAATTCAATTACTTAGAAGGCAGACACAACATGGACTATCCTGCCAGTAGGCTTAAAACCTAAATTACCAACAAAAAGAACTTTCTGTAATGGGAAGTCAAAGGGGATAGAGTATGAACTGCAAAAAAGGAGAATCTAAACTATTCAGTATTCCTCTTCCGGAAAACATTCACTACGTGTCTATGGACTAACAGATAGGTAGACTAAGTACCTGAGTGCTAGCACAAACATTGATTCTAAAAAGTCAAGAATTAAACCCCCTAGAGAAATGGTATTCACATACAAGTTTTTCTCTTAATGCTCATGAACTCTTTCTTTGCCTCTGTCTCCTCTTGCCCTTCTCGGCCTCCTATCACACCAGGTTAATTACACCACTTTCACCTAGGAGTTTCTGAACCCACTGGGTGGCAAGGTGTCCCCCTTGCGTTAAGAGGTATCACATGTCAAATATGTTTCTATGCTTTAATAGGCTACACTCAAACCAAATGCAGGGAACTTTAAACATGCACTCCAAATTCCAGGAAGTCTTCAAAGCTCAGAGAAGGAGCTCTGATATGGATCACTGGCAAATGTATATCATGATTTTCATTGTTGCTAAGGGTGGTAGCTTTTGGGAAAGACACATGGAATTGGCAACCTGGCTTTATTGGTAATTCATACTTACGGTTTCTTAGCCTTTTTGCTATTTTGCTATCTCTATGTGAGGCTTTTCTGATCTTTTGGATCCATCTTCCCCTCTATTGTATTTTTTAGAACTCCCTGAGTAGTGCCTCCAGAAGGACCTGAACTTTTCATTATGGGAGGTGTCCCCCCTTGGCAAACCCCAGGGCATAAGAATAGGAGGAGTAGAAGGGGGAGATGGGGCAGGCTGATTTTACTTGCCTAGGTTAAAGGAGTTTGGCTAATACAAATGTAACTCATGAAATTTGGGACAAAAGCACAAACAATAATAGTAGTTATTTGCCACATTAGACAGATGTGTTCTCAGGACCTAGCACCCTCAGGATCTTGTATCAGGGGTAAATAGTAGGTGTCTCTCTTTGTTTCTAGCTCTCTCTTTCTTTACACACACATACACACACACACACACACACACAGAGGAAATTTTGAGTATTTGATATTAGAGACAAATGTTTAATTCACAAATAGTGTTTGTTTACATGTTGTGTTAGTAATTTGGACAGTTCAACAACATTCAGTTCTTTTATTTCAGTTTGTGAGTTGATGAGCATACAATTTGCTACTCTCTACTTTTGTTGCCTAGCAAGGTGGCTGTCAATATTCCATATTGTGGCTGCCTTTGGTCTATTAATCTGGTCCCCAGTGTGAGGAAAACAACCACACAAAAAAGAGACATCAGCCAATCCATTACATATATATCAAATATATATATTGTACGATGAATTAGAAATAGTCTTTTGCTGTTTTAAGCAACTGAAATTTTGGCTTTGTTTTTTTCCATGGAATAATGTAGCCTATCCAGACAGTTATATATGTGAAGAAAGTATGTTTGGGTCTTAAATACTACTGCAAGTAGGTGAAAATATGAACATAAGCTACTTTTACGGGCTTAAATGCAAACTAGTAGAGAAGGTTTTAATAGAGATAAGATGCTTTGAGGTGACATCATAGAATTAAATTTGATTATTAGTGTCAAAAATGTACATGTTAAGCTCATATAGTACATCTATATTTTCTCAAATAATAAAGTGGGGAGTAGATGGTGGTGGTTTTCATGTAACAGGTAAAAATATTGTGTTTCATAACATTCCCAAATTAAATCACAGAAGTAATATGATAAATGAAAGCATCAGGTATTTGCACAAGGGAGATAACAAGAAAGCACATGAGGGAAACCAAAATAACTGGAAAATGACATACTGTATGATACATCAAAGTGGTGAATTTTAAGTGGTTCGTGAAAACACAATCTTCAAATTTCTCTCAAAATAAGTTCCCTTGAGTCCTATGTGTGAACGTGCTTCTAACAAATCCCTTTTCCACCTTTAAAATGCCAACACTGCTTCTCATTTCCACGTACTTGGCTAAACACTATTTTTGGCAACAACTGTTGAGACACTTTCATTTCATTAGTTCTATATTGCGAATGTTGTGCAATAAGAATCCCAAAATATGAGTGAGTTTTATTCAAATGATTGTTGCATGATTTTTTCCCAAATGCTATTCTTGGAAACTATGGAAAAACCTATTTAACGTTGTCAACCATATTGGTGCATATTTGCTGTGCATAAAGCAACCTACTAGAATTTGATAATGCAGAAATTTGAATTATTCCTTATAAATTTTCAAGTCAAAAAAAAATGTACTTTATCAAATTATTTTTCTTTATTTAAAAATAAGCAATGCATTTTAGATATATTCAAAACCACAATTTGACTACTGGAAAAAATCTAGATGAGAGTTTGATATTATATTGATGAAACTACTTGAGTTTGGGACAATTTCTCACTTAGTTATAACTCTGTGAGGCCTTTGTAGGCAATGAGTCCTGATAGAATATATCCTTGCTTCACTTTAATTTCACCCCTTGTGTGAATCCTCTTTTGTTTACATACTATCAGTGTGTTATGCACCTCATTAATTAAGGTGGTTAAAGTAGATTATTTTAAAAGTTCTTTCCTACCTCTAGTATTTAAAATATTTGTATTGTCTTCTGTCCCATGTTTTACACTATACTTAGAAAATTTAACAGTGTTAGAATGCACAGATATTGCTGGCTGCACATTGACTGTTCAATTTTTATCTTCCTTTTGCTTCATGTTTTGTATTTGGAATCATCTCTCTTCTGGACTGAAATGTGGAAAAATTTTCACGAACAAATAGAACAGATACAGCTTGTTATCTGATCATTATTCTACCTGCATTGTTTTGTCTCAATGTAGAAAAAGCTGTTGTCCCAATCTTTTGCTACAACTTAAAAAGAAAATGCATCAGCGCAAAGTACAGAAACACACTGATTCAGTGAGTATGCCATCCATTAAGAAAACCTTCCTAAGCTCTTGGAAACGTGGGAATCCAAACAACTTTTCCAGCCATTTATCAAAGATCATAAATGTATCATTTCAAAAAAAATGAAACAGTAAGCACTAAAGTTAGAGAAGTACACCAATATTAAGCAATTTTCTCTCATTTATTCAACTTCCCCTTACATTCTGCTCAGGAAGAAAGAAAAAATTTGTGTAGACTTATCCTGCTTGATACTAAGAATGAGTAGCGTGGAAACAACAGCGTGTAATCAATTAGAGCACAACGTGTAAATCTGTTTCTTATTAATTTGATAACTTGAAGAATTTCTAATTTTACAGAATGCATACATTATATGTGGGTTTACATAATTCAGAAAAATTCTTTACATTTACTTTCCCATATTTTATTGATACATTTGGCTTTATGAGAGAGCATAGAAAATTTATGCAACCATCACTAAATGTTTCAGTAATCCTAAAAATAATGGTATTATAAATGTGTGAATTTATTTAATAAACATACAAAATGTCTCAGACGCATTCTGAGCTGATCTGCATCTAGCACCATTTGAAATTTTTTTTCAAATGAACTTTTAATCTTTTTTTTTTTTTATATCTGTGTTTCTTGAATATATTCTGTGGTGATTATCTACATAGGACCTCAAAACTCAAGATATTACATCAAGGTAAACTATTTTTGTCTTTTTTTTTTCTTTAAAACTATTTTAGTATTTCAATTATATATATTTAATCTAGTGACCATATCCTATTGTCTCCATATCTGTGTCTCCTCAAATTAATATATATGTCTTGTCAATCATTGTTCAATCTTCTTGCTGTATAAGACCAATGACATGGAAATTTTTGTGATTTACAACCCTTATCTTATTCCATTAATTTTTGCATCTTCAATTTCAGTTCCTGGCTGCCTCCCAACTCTGTCTAACTAAATTGTTTTAAGATGACTGTCGGATGTCTAGTTATTCATTATTTCTGGAGGCTGTCTCCTACCTTTCAACCTTTACATGATATATACAGCTGTCAGAAACCTGTACGTAATCCCCAGCACTGAGTTTTCTACGAAGAAACATATTAAGGCTGTCACTGGGATACTTCTTGAGAAAAGAACTAAGAGATGCTATATAATGGTCACAATCTTAATCAAACTCTGAGTTTCAGGACATTAATTAATAAAAGGGAAAAGTGCCATGTTTATGTTTTAAGTTCAATGAAAGTAAATTATTTTTCTATGACCTGTTAACAGATACACCACTGAAATTTTCAGCCTTGTTCCTCTAGAGTGCAATTTTACTGATATTCCCAATAAGCATGAAGAACTGAAAATTTGGAAGGGGTTCTGAATCCTCTAAAAATATAAAACATATCAAAATGGCCTTCGGAGAACACGTCAAATTCATTTATGTTCTTGAGAGTTTTCTTCTTTTTTTGAAACCTGGTAAAGGCAATGAGAGCCATATAAAATGGCATGTTTATTCATAGTTTGATTTTGTGTATAATTTTAATAGCTCTCATTTCAAATATCAAGCAATACCTAATTCTCTTTTAAAGAAAATTTGATTTGAATTGCCTCATTGATCTTTAATTTTTGAAGTTGTTGGAAATCTCATAGGAATTAAGTAACTCCAACCCCCTAGTAGACATCCATCCACATTCTCAACCATTTTGCTGGAGAGATTTTTAAATTAATCATAAAATGACCTGACGCGTAGAAACCCAGAAAACCTCAAAATTGTGTTTTGCATATTTTAAGTTAAATTCTAAAGATATTTTAAAAAATCAGCTTAAATCATGTCCTCTAAAATTAAAATAATTTATATTAAATAACATCAATTAATAAAATGGAGCTCTCAGTTATCAATAAGGAAGTGACATTGATTTAAGGCATGTTTTTCTATCCATTTTACAATACTTATACATAAATCTTCACCCTTATTTCACTTGTCATTTCCTCAAATACTTCCAGATTTATTTGAAAGTATGAGCCATAAAAATCTTAGTCCAATTCAAAAGAAGATTATAGCACCGTGAATATAAAGGTACCTAACAGACCTGGTAGCCTAATCCCCTAAGTCACAGATGAGGAAAGTGACTCCTAAAAATGTGATTTCCTTAATATCCCAAAGCTATTGCAGGTCAAAACTGGAACTAGGAGCCAAATATTTTTATTCATCCTAGCACTCTTCCTACAATTACACCAAGGACAAGAATTAACAGCTACAATAAAGTTTTTACATACTGGAACACTCATCTGTAACAAACTGATTTCTAAGGTGTATATTTGTTCATCTTTATTATTAAGTTATGGAGGCATATATATGATATATATGACATATATGATAGATATATGTTATATAATTTTAAAACATTTACAAATGTATTGTTATATATAATTTTATAATGTTTAGTAAAACTACTACACAAATGTTTGCATAAAGCCATTATTGTTGCACAAAATTACAGGTATTATCAGCTACATCTAGTCTTCATTATATAAATAATTGGTTTGTTCTAAAAAATGCCTTTGAGATTGGTAATCTTATTAATGCATGGAAGCATCTTTGGAATTGATTCTCTGTAATAAAAAATAGATCCCAAACAGTGAATAATTGAATAAAATGTAGTAATGCAAAGGGTTCATCTAGTCATTTACCCATTCTTTCAATCAGGGGATACTTTTAAGTGCCCATTTACCTGTCACCACTGCTAGATCATATAAAAACAGTAAAAAGCAATGCTGATACCAGGATTATGATGGGAGTATTAAATATTAATCAAGCAACCAGTGAAATAAATATTTTCAAACTGTGACAAGTTCAATGAAGGCAAAGTACAGGGTGCTAAAAGACAATATAACAGAGAGATCTGACCTTGTCTTGGGGATCAGAAAAACTTTTCCTGAGAGAGTGTTGGTCCATCTCACACTTGAAGGATGGCATAAGAGGTGCATTTTAAACCGGAGTGGTGGCAGGGTCGGGAGGCATGCTGTGGCAGCAGGAGTGGCAAGATATTGGGGTCCAGACAGACAAATCAGGACTAGAAAGGACACTGGGCTTGAAGAGGGGAATGCAGGGTGTAGTCTAACCTTAATGAGGCAGTGTCAGAGGACAGGGTGAGGGGCGGACAGAATCATGAGATGTTTAGAAAGAAAATATCATATATTTAATAGAAAAGATTTTGTGATTGATTACACACTGAAGGTAAATCAAAGGAGAGGCTTAAGAATTGTACTTAAGTTTTGACCTTTTAAATGAATGTTAATAATATCATCAATTTTCCTCATATTCACCATGATTTTAGTAAAAATATCATGTATAGCAGATTTGAATGCTAAAAAATTCATTATTAGTTTATGAGATAGTTATTTTTATCTTCTAATAAGTATTAAGTTATAATTATCTTCTAATTCTCTCATAACAGTAGTAACTTTGTGGATCATGCTTGAATACAGAGAAAAAGAAAGAAGGGATTAATAAAAACTTTCAGCTGATATTGCTCAGGGAAATCTTCAACCATGACACAGAGAACCCAGTGAAGTATCCAACTGCATGTGATTATACGCAATTTATAAATTTATTATTTTCACCAATTGCTCTTTACTCTGTCATAAATGCATTTCCACTTCATAACTGTTGGAATGGATGACTGTTTGAACTTTTCAAAAGCAAAAGTTATTCTTAGCAATTTAGTGCTTTGAAAGAACCAAAGTTGACATTCATACACTTCTTGGCTAAAAAAAAAAAAAAAAAAAATGTGACTCCTGAAAGACCTTCAGCCAATTCCAGAACCACTATATTTGCTTGATTTTCATTTTCATCTTCATTGGATGGAAGGTTCAAGAAGGTCAAATGAAGGAGGGTATAGGCAGACAAAGTATATTAGAGTCCTTTAAGAAAGATCACCAATAATTTTTGAATGTCAGGTGAGTTATTACATCTTGACTTAGTTTTGATTTTGGTTTAGAAGTAGAATAAAAATCTAATAAAATAGTGAAAGACCAAAGTAAAAATAAAATAATTTGCTGGCTGTTGTGAAGAGAGGAAAAGGAGAGGGAAAGGGTGAGGGCAGGGAGAGAGAGAGAATATACATAAATACAAGGTAGCCATACAAAAATTTTTTGGAGAGGGAAGGAAATAAAAAAGGGAAAAGAAGTGAAATGACTATATAATGTGTATGAACTGTGCATATATTCTGGTAGGCCGCATAATCTGTGCTTGTGGAACAATTTTAAATACTCTAAGCATACCAGAATGTTTAATAACATGCCTGAAGGATTTCCAAACTCAAAATTGTGTTACACAAGTCACCTATAATTCCAATCAATATTTCTACATCATAAAAACATCTCACAATGTCTATAAATACATCTGTACCTATCATAGGGTGACTCATTTTTTTAATTTTTTTAATTTATTTTTTGGCTGTGCTGGGTCTTCGTTGCTGCACGCGGACTTTCTCTAGTTGTGGCAAGCAGGGGCTACTCTTCGTTATGGTGCTCGGGCTTCTCAACGCGGTGGCTTCTCTTGTTGCAGAGCATGGGCTCTAGGCACGTGGGCTCAGTTGTTGCGGTGCACGGGCTCTAGGGCACACGGGCTTCCGTACTTGTGGTTGCAGACTCTAGAGTGCAGGCTCAGTAGTTGTGGCCCACAGACTTAGTTGCTCCATGGCATGTGGGATCTTCCCAGACCAGGGATCAAACCTGTGTCCCCTGCATTGGCAGGCGGATTCTTAACCACTGCGTCACCAGGGAAGTCCCCCACAGGGTCACCCTTGAATTACATGTTGCTATGTTTAGGTTACTTATTGCCCATATTGTGTTTTTAAATAATTATAAGGTAAATGTCTCACATGTTTCAGTTAACGTCTAATACTGTTTTGGTGTAAGCTTGCTGTTAGGCCATGTCCCTCCCCTTTTAGAGCAACTAAGACATCCTTCTACACATCAAAATGCATGACCAGCTCTACAGAACATTCTAATTGCAAATATCATTGCATTGTATGACTTCTCAGTTGCAGGGGGAAAAATAAATGCTGTACGTTGGTCAAAATTCAGTGGTGCATCCATAATGTGTTCATGGTATTTCCATCAAGAACTAATATTTTACGTCATCTTAAAACAAAAGATGTCTCATTTATTCCACCAGTAACCCATCGAGGAATTATCCTCTTCACCATTTTTAGAGATGAGGGAAATGAGGTTTAGGGAAGCTAAATAAAAGTCCAACATCTTGGAAGGTAGTATGCATCAAGTGGAAACAAGAGTGTTAAAAGTTTAGGTTTTATTGTTTGTTTATTTTTCCTCCATAAAGAAATTGGGAAAACAAATTAGTAATGAATGCATGTGCACACATACACATAGACTAATCTAAAGATTCAGGAGAACTGAAACATGAGCATACATAAAAGCAAATCTGACAAAGGGTAAATATATAATTTTTCCTTCCAGGAGCATTTTTTTGCAGGAGAGGGAAACGCTTTTGTCCCTTTTCCTCACTGCTAGAAATTAACAGATTTAATTTCAACCTGAAACTTTTTTCCCCAATATACCAAGAGATATTTTAATAATTTCCAAGCATGATATGGAAGTCCTCTTATGTGTTGAAATATGAACATATAACTACTATCCCCTTGCATTACTAATAAAGTAGTTGGTCTCATATGGCTATCCCAGGGAGCATAAAATGAAATACATATTCATATATCTTCTATTTACTAATTTATAAGGCAGGCATTGAATATTTAATGTCTGTATGAATTAATAGAAAAGCTATAATGCCAATAAAATGCATAGGCTATTCTTGAACTACTCTTCATGTGCCTACATCTCTCACAGCAATCTATCTGCAGGAGATGTAATAGATAAAGACTGGGATTTTAAAAGGCCTTACATTTTCTTTAGCTCAAGAGCCTCTAATAAAAAGCATCTGTTCAATATTCAAGATTTCTATGACATAGCATTATCCAAAATGTTGGCTCACTTGCTAGAGAATCAGTGCAGAGTTGATACCATATTTTAAAATCAAATTCCTTCTGATTTCAACCTGAAAAAAATTCTAGTATAAAGTTCAGATACCTGTCACTAATTTCTAATGAGCACCTCTTTTCATTAAATCTCTAACTTAGCCTGCTGGAGTGACAAATGGTATGGGCACATTCATGAAAAGTTTAACTGACAGAAAGTAGGAAACTACCTTGGTTAAATTTGCAAAGGACAAGTAGAGAGCAGAACTCATATGTTTGATATATCTTTTCTGTAAATACCAAAGATTTAAGTCAAAATGGGAAGATTGCAGCTGAATATTTCACTTTATGCCTCTGCGAGTGACATCTGTGTGCCTAAGGCTTCCACTCCAAACCATAGATTTATTTGTCGTGTTTGAATCTCTAAAGATTCCTCTCTGTGATTCATTCCCCTCTCAACCGCTCTGTAGAAAACTAAATTCTTTTTCACTTTCTACAGAAAGTTTTTTATCAACAATAACACAACAGTGCAAAGATTATTGCTTTCAGCTGCATGGGCAGATGTAGGTACACTCATGTCTAACTTGCTAATTGAATAGATCTATAAATTATCTGAGTCACAAATAGACATCCTTCAAAAGAAGTAAATGACATGCTTGAATTAGCTTTCCTATACTCCTCCATCTCTTACATTTTTTAAACTTTCTTAACATCCTAGCAGCACTTCATATTTCTGTTATTTCTGTTTTGTTTTCTCTTTTCAGTTGTTTTAAAAAAATAATTTCTCTTGGTTTTATAATTTTATTGTTAAAGTCAAAACTACTGTAGTTTACTTTAAAATCAATGTTAGAGAAAATTTTTACTGAATATATGCTGCTGAATATGTGTTTTAGTTCTGTGTTGGCCATCCTCTTATTGCTTGTTAGTATTTTAAAAACTATCTTCTTAAAATATTCTGTAAGATGAATATCTTGCCCTCAGGAAGATTAAACTTACATTTTTAATACATAGTTAATTCTTTGAGGTTGTGAGGTCTTTTCTTAGGTAATTCCAGTCTTATTTGATTCAGGATGCCATATTTGAATTCTACCTTTGGGAAAACTGAGGTATAGAAATTGTTTTGGGCTATAGTCTCAAATCTTTATATGATTAAATAGAAATCCTACACTAGGCATATAAAATTCCATTAATGCCTCTATTGCCTGAAGGGCATAATTTGGTAGGAGGTTTAAAAAAAAGTGGGAGAGATGTTGACTGTTTCACTTGTATTCTACCAAAATCTCGACTCTTTGCACTGTGGAATTTTATCACCTAAAATCAAATGTCCTTAAAATTCTACTACTATGTCTGACTTAGGAGAAATAATAATTTATGTACAGAAATAAGATTTTTTGAAGTTAGAAAATTTGTATTTGACAAACATATTTACTCAGTTATTGTTAAGCAAGTTCAAATGAGTCACTTGACCTCTCAAGGCTTCACTTGTTATTGTCTGAAAATTGGCACAAATAATGGTCAGTGCCTAGATCAATTACTGGGATTTAGTGTGCATTTCAGAAGTGTTTTCTCACAGACTTCCTTCTCAGAAACATTGTAAGAAAAATTATAATAGATTAGTAGATTAATGTATTTTTTTTCTAGTGGCTTAAAACAACAAGGTATGGTTCTCATTTATACTGCATGCTGATTATGCATTCTTTTGGTTTTATACTCTGTGCAATCTTCATTCTGTGGCCCACGGTTATAGAATATCACCAATTTGAGCATTGCTGATTGTCTTAGTCTGTTCTAGCTTCTATAACAAATACAGGGTGCTACAGACTGAATAGCTTACAAAGAACAGAAATTTATTTCTCAAAATTCTAGAGGCAGGAAAATCCAAGATCAAAGTGACAGCATAGGCACATTCTCGTGGGATCCCTCTTCCTGGTTGGTAGCCGGCACCTTCCTGCTGTGTCCTCACTTGATGGAAGGGGTGAGGTATTTCTGTGGGTCCTCTTTTATAAGGGCACTAATCCCACTCATGTAGGTTGCCACATTCATGTAGGCATCTCCTAAAAGCTCCGGCTCCTAGTACCATCACCTTCAGGAGTTAGAATTTCAACATTTGAATTTCGGGGGAACGCAAAAACACAGACCATTGCACTAGTTGGTTTTACTCAAAGATCAAAGCCAGAAAAATGATTATAAGTGTTGATGGTAAAAACGAGGTGAAGCCACAAATGGGAAGATAATGATATCAGAAGTCATGTAGGTAAATAAGGTGGTTTTGACAAAAAGCTCAGGAATGAATAAATGAGTGTCTAAGGGGGTGACTGATATGGCAGCCTGTATAAAGCTTAAGGAAATTATGCAGTATTTGATGCTAGGTATGAAATGTGTCTTGATTCCTGAACTAAATCTTCCCAGGGATGGGCAGAAAGATATTTGGAACAGTTTACATGGAAACCGGGGTGCCCGGGATGGTACCTTCAGCCCATCCTCCTAAAAATACACCAGGTATAAGAGTAATCTACGGAGTCCCAGATCTCCCATACACTATAATCTTAATATAGGTCATTGACTATTTCCACCCATTGCTTTAAGGATGTTATAAATGACCAAACCAAGGTAAGCAGTTAACGTATTATGTTCAGTTGTGTCCTCCAGAAAGCAAATGCCAGCATGGAGTTAGAAATACAAGGAATATCTGAAATAATGCCTGTTAAGCATAAAGGAGAGTGGGAAAAGCGTAGGTAGATAAACCTTCAGATTGCAATGCTACTCTGATATATGTGAATGGAGAGGGGGATGGAAGGAGGATTGAGTTGGAAGTGTCTCACTATTTTTTGCAGCTGAGAAAATCCCCTTCAGCCCAACAGGGAGCTCAGGTGCACAGATTATCTGTAGAGGAGCTTTGCATTGGGCAGAAATGGCCAGATCCTAGTACTTTACCAAGTTCAGTCATTAGCTAAGGCTGATGAAGAACCTGGACTCAGCTCAAATTCTGCAGTGGGTCTCAAACTTGCTGCAGCTGGAGCTGCCAATTAAATTACTTCTCACATCCGATTGGCAGGTTCCTTTCTTTAAAGGAGCCACGTGACAAACTTCCATGGTGTCCAAACATGCCTACAATGTTCTATAGTGCTGGATTAAGTTCTGAGCACTACATTTTATAAAAGGTATATACAAATAAAAGTGGCTACATAGAGCTGGAATCAGAGTAGACAAAAGAATGAAGAAATAAAGGATCTTTAATCAGGGGAATATTAAAATGTCTGATAGTGCCAAATATATAAGAAAAATGATAGGTAGGGGAAAAAAAGAACATATTTATCAAAGATTGTAAGAAAGATCCAGTTCCATCAAAGAATGAACTTTGTAACCATGAGTGTTTCCCAACAATGACAGCTTTAGAAAGTAGCGAGGTTCTCATCCCTAGAAATACTCAAGCAGAGGTTAATTTACTACTTGCCAAAGATATATGTGGGATGGCTGCACCATGAGAGGCTTATCTAGATGCTTTTCACTCTCAACATTCAATGTTGTTCTATGAGTTTTCTAGACTTAACTATTGCCAAGTTTGGAGAAAGCCTCTTTATTTCCCCCACATTATTATTCTCGTTATGAGTACTGAACAATTACAAAGCAGAGAAAGCTTTTTGTAAGTTGTCACTGAACTCCTGAAACTGCAGTGTAATGCCACATTATACAGTTGTGAATTACATCTCATGAGATTTATAGAAAGAAAAAATTGATGTCATTCTTTGTGCACCAACTGTTTTATGCATGTGATCTCATTAGTCCTCAGGGCATTCCTATAAGGTAAGTTGGAAGGCAGGTATTCTTCCTTTTCCTCATTATGAAAACAGCAAAATGAGCAGGAAGAGCATGAGACTGGCTCAGAGTTCTTTGTAATTCTGGGGTATAGCTAGACATAGAAATCAGGATTTCTGTTCCAAAATATTATAAATGGACAGTTCTAAAATTGTTCCTCAAAATCTGTAACTTAAAATACAGTCGAATACAATCTAAGAATAATGTGGGAAAGAAGCAGTATTCACCCTGTGGCCCCTAACCCACACTCAAGATGAACTTCCGTTAGCCTCTACATGAAGTGTAACTGATGTAGGCTGATGTTGTGATGTGACTCCAGGGTTTTAATAGAAATACTCACTAGATCCCAGAATGTAAAGCTATAAAATCATAATCTCTCCTCTGAGTCAGGATGGTAGAATAAATTAAGTGGTGAGCCAGAGAAATAGCTTGCCATACAACTCGACCTGGCACAACACAGATGCCATTATTATCACTAATTAATGTGATCACCCACCATGTATTAGGTACTGCTTTTTGCAACCAAACAAAAACAAAAAACCAAAACCGAGCAGACAGAAGACAGCAGGCCTGGGTAGTGGTTAAAAGAAGAAGGAGAGAAAAATAATACATGAGAGGGGAAAAACCTACTTAATTGGAAGTGGGAAGACCTAAGTTTTTATTGTGGCTTTGCCACTAACATTCTCTGTGACCTTGAGCCGTCTACTTAATATCCCCGTATATAAGTTTCCTATTTTGTGAAGTGTGAATTAATAAATGATTCTGAGGCCCATCTAGCTCTAAGATTCTATTAATGATAGCTCATATCCTTACACTTTTATATTTTAAAGACTCACATCCTGAATTACTCCACCTTGACTGATAGGCTCCTGAGGATGTCATTTACAATATCAGTCCTTCCAAAGTACAATAATCCTGCATTTTAGTTAACAAAGAGGATCCTTTAAGCTCAATGCACAATAAAGATTATTTTCTATGGTCTACTCTGATATAAATTGTTCTTGTTTAGCAGATGTTATTTAAGGGACACAACCATATGAAGAGACTAACGAGAGACTTGACATCAAGCAGAAACGGTGCCAGGTGAAACAATTCGAGACAAGAGGATGCACTCATTTCTCTTTAGGAGGTATGTTTCAGGAACGGAAAGTCAGAATCATAGCCAGATTCTAGTGAAATACCACAGAAATATAAATAACTTTGATATTTGGGATGGTAAGTAATATAAAACTAAACAATTGTTATGTATTAACATGGAAAACACAATAAGTCAGGAGAAATGGGTTTCAGTCCCATTTCTCACTTACTTATGAGGCACTGGGAAGTTTTTTATTCATCCATTCACCTGTGGTACGATATTATTGAGTAGCTACTCTGAGCAAGGAACACTTAGGGAATCGGATAAGAGTGAACAACAGCTATTTTATAAAAGACTTTGCTTAATATTTAGCAGACAAGTGGGTCTTGGTTTCTTTGCCTTTTAAAAATAAAGACAACTTGCAATTTCCTCTCTGAAAATGAGAGCTTGGAAGTAGTCACCCCTGTTGTAACAACAAGAATAAAGCTGAACAAGTTGAGAAACAATGGCTCTTCTTATATCCATTAGAAAATTAAGGTCACAGGGCAAGTCACAACTCCAGAAACTGGAGAAAGAGGTGGATACAGAGAGTCACAATTTACCTGGAGCCCCAAAGTGGAAACCTGCTTCTGGAGCCAGTACCAGCAGGAACAATTAAACTGTAATTGACAAAATACTGGAGCCTCAGGGTAGGTTAGCTTTAGCATCACTGTAATGATGACTCTATTGTTGTTAAAAGTGTAGACTAGCTTGAGCATCACTATAATGATGAATATGTTATTGTTAAAAAAGAGTAAGTGGGTAGGACTTAAGCATGATGGCAGTATATGACATCACTTGTTTTTCCCTCCTACCTGAAAAACAGAAATTTGGCACTCATCCACAAACAAAAATGCCTCTGTGGGAACTGTGGGATCCAGCACCACACCCAAGATACCTGGGAGGAATCTAGCCCACCTATGCCTCAGGTAATAGATAGACAGAGTCGGTACTGGCTGTGGGCCCTGCAGTAGCCTGTGACCAGTTCCAGCCCCTCTTGGCTGTGGTCTAGGAGCACCTGGAGAGCACCGACTTGGGCAGTCACCGCATATGAGAAAGCCTTTGTGGATATCTAGCTTTCCAGAGAAGTTCCAGCACTCCATTTGAGCAAAAATATACAAGTTTGAATGCATTGGAGTGATAAGAGGAAGAGTTTGACTTTGTCTGTCTCACTCATTTCCAGTGGCAGTGCAGCTTAGGGCTAAATGAGACTTTCTGAGCTGATTTCTTCTGCAGGAAAAGGGAGAGCAGATGAATGAATGCCTGGCTTCCCCACCTGTCCTGGATGCTGCCAAAGAGACTCATTTCTCTCTCACAGCATCTAGAGTACTAAATCGGGAGCTCCATGGGAGGAGGGAAGATACTGGGAGAGCAGCAGATAAGATACACCAAGGACATTAAGGGGACACGATTTCTGCTGACTGTGTTGTGGAGTCCACCAGGAAGCCCACCAACAAGCCTCTGGAAAAGCCTCACCCATGGATTCCTCCAAGTGGCCCATAGACACCCCTAGAAATATATTTGCCTCACTCACACTTCCACCACTCTGTGGCTTGCTCCCTATGCACATTCATATGGCAGTGATAAAAGTAAGCTTTAAAATGTGGCCAAGGAGAGACCACAAACTTGAGCTATAGCACTACCCTCATGAAAACAAAAGAGAGACTATCAGTAGCTGACACAGTGCAATGTAGGATCAAGAGAAGACGTACAAGCCAGTTTAAGAATTCTGTCACAAGAGGGAGCAAGAAACATGAAGCAGGTGTATCTACACAAGGTCCAAGAAAGCCTCAGAATCACTAGCAGAACTGATGGAAGGTATTTCTCCCCTGAAGGCAGTTAGTAAAGATTGGAAGGAATGACTACTACTTCAAATGTAGAGACAGCATTGCAAACCTCCAAAGAACACGAAAAATGAAGGAAACATGGTCCTGTCAAAGAATCAATATAATCTGTTAGTAACTAAACCCAAAGACATGGAGATCTATGATTTACCTAATAAAGAATTAAAAATAGCTGTTTTAAGATAGCGCAATGAGGTATAAGAAAACACAAAAAGACAATTTGATGAAATCAGAAAAAGATATACAAACAAAATGAGAAATTTAACAAAGAGTCATTAAAAAAGCACCAAACAGAAATTCTGGAGCTGAAGAATTCAATGAATGAAATGAAAAATGCAAAAGACAGCAGCAATAGCAGAATAGGTCAAACAGAAAAAAGTCTGTAAGTTAGAAAACGGGAACTTTGAAATTACCCAGTTAAAAGAGAACAAAGAAAAATAATTTAAAAAAAGAGTGAGGAAAGTCTAAGTGATATATGAGATACCAAGAAAAGAACCTATATGCAAATTAATAGAGTTCCAGAAGGATAAGAGAGAGAGAAAGGGGTAGAATACTTTTAAATAATGGCTAAGAACTTCCTAAACCTAGGGAGAGATTTGAACTCTAAGTTCATAAAGCTAATAGACCATAAATTCATTCCAAACTATGTTCTCCAAAACACATTGTAATAAAACTGTCAAAAATAAAGACAAAACAAAAGAAAAGAAGATTGTAACCTATGAAGCAGTGCCCATTAAGCTATCAGTGGACTTCTGAGCAGAAATTGTACAGGCCAGAAGAGAATGGAATGATATATTCAAAGTGCCAAAAGAAAAAAAAAAACAAAAAAAATCTTCCAACCAAGAATCCTCTCTCTGGAATTGTTACCTTTAGAAATGAAGGGGAAATAGAGTTTTCCAGGCAAACAAAAGCTGAGAGAATTCATCAAAACCAGACCTTCCTTACAAGGAATGTTGAAAGGAATTCTTCAGGCTGAAATGAAAGGACTCTGACTAGTGACATGAAAACATATGAAAATGTACAACACTCTAGTAAAGGTAAATAAATAGTCAAATTTAGAAAATCTAATATTGTAATATGGTGGTGTGTTAACTACTTAACAATAGTATAAATGTTAAAGGACAAGACTATTAAAAATTCTATAGCTACTATAATTTGTTAATGAGCACACAGTATTAAAAGAGTTAAATTATGGCATTTAAAACATAAAAAGGGGAAGTAAAAGGGTAGAGTTTTGTATGTGATCAAAGTGAAATTGTTATCAGTGTAAAATAGACAGTTATATCTGTAAGATATTTTATGTAAGCCTCATGGTAGTCCCAAAGCAAACACCTCTAATAGATTCACAGAAGGTAAAAGGAAGGGAATCAGGCATACTACCATGGAAAAACATTTATTCACAAAGTCAGCAGGAGGTAGAAGGGAACAAGGAACAAAGAACTATGAAACAACTAGAAAACAATCTAAAAGATGGGTCTGCTACGAAGATTGAATTAATAATCTAAAACTTGCCAACAACAACAACAAGCCCTGGACCAGATGGTTTCACTGGGGAATTGTAACAAATACATAAAGAAGAATTAACTCCAATCCTTCTCAAATTTCTCCAAAAAGTTGAAGAGGAGGGAACACTCCTAAACTCATTTTACAAGGCCAGCATTAACCTGATACCAAAGCCAGATAACAACACTACAAGAAAAAACTATGGACTAATATCCTTGATGAACATAGGTGCAAAAATTCTCAACAAAGTATTAGCAAACTGAAATCAACAGCACATTAAAAGAAGTGTACACCAGGATCAAGTGGAATTTATCCCTGGGATACAAGGATGGTTTGACATATGCAAATCAAGAAATATGATACAACAAATTAATAGAATGAAAGGTAAAAATCATATACTCATTTAAATAGATGCAGGAAAAGCATTTGACAAAATACAGCATGCTTTCATGTAGAAAAATTAAATTGGACCCCTATCTTATACCATTCACAAAAATTTACCTGAAGTGGATTAAAGACTTAAACATGGACCTGAACATGTAAAACTCATAGAAGAAAACATAGAGGAGAATATCCTTGACTTTGGTCTTGGCAACAATTTTTTTGGACATGACACCAAAAGCACAAGCGACAAAAGCAAAAATCAACTGGAAAGCCATCAACTAAAAAGCTTCTGCACAGCAAAAGAAATAATCAACAAGATGAAAAGGTAAACTTTGGAATGGGAGAAAATAAAGGAATTGAATAGACATTTTTCCATACAAGACATCCATTTGGCCAACAGGCATATGAAAAGATGTTCAACATCACTAACCATCAAGGAAATACAAATGAAAACCTCAATGAAATATCAGTTCATACCTGTTAGAATGGCTATCATGAAAAAGATAATAAATAACAAGTGTTGGCAAGCATGTGGAGAAAAGGGAGTCCTTATGCACTGTTGATGAGAATGTAATTTGGTACAGCTATCATGCAAAACAGTATGGAGTTTCCTCAAATAATTAAAAATTGAACTACTATATGACCCAGTAATCCTACTTCTGAATATATATCCAATGGAAATGAAAACAAGACATCAAAGAGATGTCTGTATTCCCATGTTTACTGCAGGATTATTCACAATAGCAAAGATATGGAAGTAAACTAAGTGTCCATAAATGGACAAATGGATAAAGAAGACGTGAGCTCTATATATGTGTGTGTGTGTATATATGTACACACACACACACAATGTAATGTCATTCAGCCATAAGAAAATCCTGCTGTTTGTGACAACATGGATGGGCCTTAAATGTATTATGTTAAGTAAAATAAGTCAGACAGAGAAAGGCAAATACAGTATGATCTCACTTATATGTGTGATGTAAAAAAACACAAACTCATAGAAACAGAGAGTAGAATGATGCTTACCGGGGGCTGGGCAGGAAAAGTGGGGAATGGGAGATGTTGGTCAAGGGTAAAAACTTCCAGTTAGAAGATGAGTAAGTGTTGGAAGTCTAATGTACAGCATCTTGATATAACTAACAATATTGTATTATATACTTGAAAACTTCTAAGATAGTAGATGTTAAATATTCTCATCACAAAAAGGAAATGGTAATTATGTGACATGTAGGTGTTAGCTAATGCTATGTTGACAATCATTTTGCAATATATTAATCTAAGTAACACACTGTACTCCTTAAACATACACAATGTCATATGTCAATTATATCACAACAAAGCTGGGAAAGAATGTGACTAAGTGACTTCTCCAAGGTCATACACTGTCATAGATCTTCCATGCATGATCCTCCATCTCTTTTTCTCCTCTGTCAGTTAAGTGGAAGTACTATAAAGTCTTAGAGGATGATTGTATCATACAATGGAAAGATCCTGTGCCACTCCTAACTTGAAACTCCTGATTATACTTAACTGAATGATAAATAAGCCTTATGTTTGTTAAGCAACTGAGATTTGGGATTTATCTGTTAAAGTAAATAGTACCACTTAACACTAGCTAATATAGTATTCAAGGACAAATTATATTCCAATGTTCTTGTCATTTGCCTGTTTTCTCTCACATTCATGTTCTGATCTGCTTAGCAGAGGAGCTGACTCTTCTCTAAAAGTTATTTTTTTGTTTTTATTTGTTTCTTAATTTGTTTTTTTTTTTCCCCCAGGCTACTTTGCCAACAGTTTTGATTAATGGAAGCTACTAGCAGAAGATTGAAGGGTGAAAGTAAGGGAGAAGTCAAAATATTTCTCCTCCTTCATCAATCCCCACCTTTGACAAAGTAGCAATAGCTACTTCTTTCTATGGTTGAACTCCTGCAAGTAGGATCTACCATGGTTATAGTTTCTGGTGTGTGGCTTTGGCTCTCAGACAGTGATAACACAGTCTTCTTCCTTGGTCACTCCAGCCCTAGAACATCTTCCTAAATTTTCTAATCTCAGAGATACTTCATATCTCCTGATTGTTCTTACAGCTCTTCTAATAGTTTCATAATTAATCATCTGTATTAAATTTCTTCTATTTAGTTACCTGGTATGGGTCTTATTCTCCTGGCTGGATACTGAAATGTTATACTGCAGTTGCTAGTAATACCCTATGTGAAATTAAAATATAGTCTAAACTTCTACATTAGGTGATATCCAAGGTCACTATAATTTTATTAAATGTCTCATTATAAAGCTCAAGTAATAACTCCATTTCAAAGAGTGCGTAGACAAGCTAAAATGAGTGTGTTATTTAGGATGCTTTCAGTCGTACCAGAAAACTAAACTCAAGATGACTTAAACAATATAATCCAACAGCTTTTATAACTGAAAATATAGTGCTAGTGGGGATGCCAGATATAATAATATTAGGGCCACAGTTCCATTCCTCTATGTTTCAGCTCCCCTCTCCCCCATACAAAGTTTTCACCCAAAGATAGCATCAGAAGACTGGCTTTGGTTATAATTGCAACCTGTTGGACAGTGGTAGTAGCTAGGCCTAAATGTTTCCTTGTTTAAATTCCTTAAACTTTTCATTCACCATCACCCATAATGTTTCAGAAAACTTTATGTTTATACTGTTTGTACTAACACTGAACAAATAACTATACTCAATGGAATGCTCTGGCATGCATCAGCCCCAGTTTCTCTGATGGTGGATATTTGCTCACATACATCATGACCAGCCCTAGAGCTGGACACAGAGTATATCCTATCCAACTCACATAGCTATAATACTTCCAGGAAGTAATGACTCCCTAAAGGGAAAGCATCATTTTAGAAAGAAGGAAGAGAAAGAATAGATGCCATGTAAATATTCAACAATTGTCCACAACAGTGAGTGTTTAGAATTTCAGTTTTTCTTTTTCAATAGAAGTCTTTTTTTCTTTATGTCACTCTGACCTTTACACAAATCTGAAATTAAGTTAGCCTGAATAGAGTAAATCTGGCCATGATCTGCTGTCTCATAGAGTTCGAATAGAATCTTCAGAAAAACAAGTTTTACAGAGGTAATGAGTAAAATGTAATGGAAAGCTGGATCGGTGTTATGCCCTTAAATTCAGCTTTTTCATTCTAACATTACTTCCCATCTCATTGAGAACAAAGCAAACATTAAAAATGTTCATCCCATATCTATCTACCTACCTTTCTTTCTTCCCATTACTATAGGCATGATGTGTGTATATGAATGTCAATCCTTCTGTTCTGTCCTGGATCACGTTGCCATTTGCTACTCAAGGACTTTGCAACAGTTTAACAGGCTCTTTCTCCTGTTTCATTCAAGCTTACCTAAATCATTACTATCAGCATATATTAGTACGCTGGTGCATATATGATGCCCATGCATATAATCTATACATGTTATTTCTCCCATTAAAAATTAACTTTAACTTTGTAATGACTGCTATTCTCCTCTTTATCTGTCATATGTTTTCATTTTCACCTTTGGAACAAAATTCCATGACAAAATTGTTCATGTTAGTTGCCTAAAACTCTCTGTATACACACACTCTTTTGAATCCATACCAAAAGAATTTTGCCCCTAAATTTTTGCCCAAATTCCTCTATAAGTCTATGATCCCTTTCCAGTCTCATATTACTTGACCTATCAGTAGATATTTGACATAGTGAAACACCTCTCCTTTTTAAAGCAGGTACTTCACTTGAATTTCAAGACAATATACTTTTCTGGTATTAATTTTACCTCTCTGGTTAATTCATCATTGTAATAAGCAGAATAACGGTTCTCCCAAAGATATCCATGTCCTAATTCCCAGAGCCTGTGAATGTTTGCCTTACATGCAAAAAAGAGACTTTATAGATATGATTAAGTTAAGGACCTTGGAATGGGTATATAATCCTGGATTATCCAGGTGGGCCCAGTGTAATCACAAGGGATCTTATAAGAGGAGGAGACAGGAAGGTCAGATCAGAGAAGGAGAAATAATGGCAGAAACAGGTCAGAGTGATGGGATTGCTGGCTTTCAAAATGAAAGAGAGGGCCATGAGCCAAGGTATGCAATTCACATGTAGAAACTGGAAAAAGCAAGGTACTAGATTCTCCCCTAGATGCTCCAGAAGGAATGCAATCCTGATGACATTTTGATTTTAACCCAGGGAAGCCTATATTCAGATTCTGGCTTTCAGAACTCTAAGAAAATTAATTTGTTGTTGTAACCACTAAATTTATGGCATCTTGTTATAGTAGCAATAGAAAACTAATACAGACATATCCCCCCTCCCTTTTCTTTGGTCTCTCTTCTTTTCTTAATATTGTAACATTCTAAAAATCAGTTCCTAATTTATTTTCCCTTCTCTTATTTTTTCTTCTCATTTTCCCCTTCCTCTCTGCTCCCCTTCACTTTCACTCTTCCCTTTCTTTCTCCCCACTTCCCTTGTCCTCTCTCCTTTATCTTCATTCACTGTCTTGGTGATCTCCATTATGTTCATGGCTTCAAAAAATATCTAAATGTTAATGACTCCTAATCTTTTATTTCCAGGCAAAATGTCACTTCTGTTCTCCAGACTTCACTAATTAGCACCTCCACTTAGTGTTAGTAAGCATCTTGAAAATCACAAATTCAAAAATTTTCAGAAACAAAACTCACTCACTCCACACACATGCAAAGAAAAAAAAAGTCTTCCCTGTGTCCATTAATGACAATTCCATTCTTTCAGTTCTTCAATCCAAAACTTTGCCATCATTTTTTTTCCTCTCTCTCAAACCCACATCCAACTTATCAAGAAACGATGTTTGTTCTACCCTTAAAATTTATCTAAAATCACACCACTTTTCACTGCCTACACTGCTATTTTCACCTAATTTACCATCATCTCTTACCTGGATTATTGCACAGACCTCTACATTGATCTTTCAATTAATGCCCTTCCTGATTCACAGTCTAATTTCAACATAGTAGCAAAGTAATCCTATGTAAACAAGCTTCCAAATGGATTTCCCTTGCTCAAAGTAAAAACCAGTGTCCTCACAGTTATGTACATATCTATATATCTGACCTTCCAATTGCTTTTCAAATGCCATCTTGTTCTACTAATCCATTTGTTTTCATTGATTACTGGAAAATCCATGCTAAATGGAGAAATAGTGCTAAATAGGAACACTCTGCTTAGATTTATCTTCTTACAAATATCTATGTGATTCATTCCCTTGCCTCCATTAGGTCTTTGTTCAAATACCTATTTTCTCAGTAAGGTCTTTCCTTACCACTCTAGTTTAAGTCACAGTGTTCCCAGCTTGTCACTCCTTATCTACTTGTCCTAGTTTACTTTCCCCAATTGTTCTTATCACTATCTCACAAACTACATAGTTGATTTGTGTATTTGTTTTTTGTGTATTGCTATCCATTACGATGAAAGCTCCATTAGGTTAGAGATTTGTTTGTTTCATTTATTTCTGTAGCCTTAGTATCCTCAGTGACTGGAACATGGTAGGGGCTTGGTAAATAATATTACTCATATTTAAATAAATATACTTTCTCCATATAGCCGTTAGAGAACAAATAGAATGAGAAAAAGATCAGAGATTAGGTCCCCCTCTAGACCAATTGCATATCTTTCAGTAATGAATGTGTTCATTTATTAATTTTTTTCAAGAAGCATTTATTCTTTTTTTATTATGATCAGGTTATTCTGAGAGGCATCTTGAGAGACACAGCAAAGAATATGATTCAGTTTGGATTTTGAAAGATTCCTTTCAGTTAGGGAGTTAAAAAATTACAGAATGAGGGCTTCCCTGGTGGCACAGTGGTTAAGAGTCTGCCTGCCAATGCAGGGAACACGGGTTCGAGTCCTGGGCTGGGAAGATCCCACGTGCCGCAGAGCAACTAGGCCTGTGCGCCACACTGCTGAGCCTGCGCTCTAGGGGCCGTGAGCCACAACTACTGAAGCCCACGTGCCACAGCTACTGAAGCCCACACACCTAGAGCCCATGCTCCTCAACAAGAGAAGCCACTGCAATCAGAAGCCTGCACATCGCCATGAAGAGGAGCCCCCACTCGCCACAACTAGAGAAAGCCCGTGTGCAGCAAAAAAGACCCAATGCAGCCAAAAGTAAATAAATAAATTTAGTTTTAAAAATTACAAAACGAATATAATAAAAGAAAGACTTAGAAGAAAAACAATAAAAGCAAAATTGAGTAAGCTTTATATGTAGAGAATGATTTATTAAAAATATTTTAATCATGACAATTATAGAAAAAGTAATGTTGAACATTTCTCCTCTCTGAGCCTCTGTTCAATCAATCTCTAAATGAAGAGTCATATTTACTCTCCACTTCCTCTCAAGGACAGTCTCTTGGATAATATTTTAACTACTATTAGCTCCAGAATAATTAGGGTACTCGTGACCTTAACATATACAAGGCATGCCAATTTATTTATATTTAGCCATGATGCAGGTTAACCTTTTCCTATATACCTTGCTATAGAACGGCAAGATATGTCAAACATTATACAATAAAATTATATTGCTATGTGGGTCTAAGAGCATTTTTTTTTCCAAGTGGATTAAATCATTTCCACATAGTATTTTCTTATGTTCTCCCAAGATGGATGGAGGCTCTAGCATCATAGATTTATCTTTTCTCAGACTCACCAGGGCCAAAAATAATACTGCTAACTTAGGCCATCCCTCTTGTAAATATTCATCATCATGCCACAAGTTAGATCCAAGGACAGCGAGTAGATGGACCAGGACCAATCCATCACTTTTACCCAAAGCAGCATATATCCTGTGGATTGCAAGTAGCAACATCTTATTTAGATATGGAGGTTGACATTAGTATTATTGAAATTCTCAGTATTATTGTGAGCATAATTTAATGTTGTTTATGTAGATTTCCTTTACAGATTTTATGCCCCAAACTTCCAAATATCACATAAAATATATGGATAATAGGAAAACATGTATTCATTAAGTTAATAGTGAGAGTCTATAATTGTCAGTAAAAGTGAATCAGTTAGATTAAAGGGTTACAATATAGTCATATAGAAAATTAATTCCAACAGTGATAATCATTATTATCTGAAATCCATCATCAGGAGAGAAACATGTTGGAATATTAAAGAAATGTTTTAAAAAACCTCTGCACATGCTCAAACACATAGTTTTCCCTGATTTCACCTCCATTACCCTAGTTCACTCTTAAAATGCTTCATCTCCAAGTGTGAGAAAAGTAATTGTCATATTTCCCATCATTGGGTAAGTGCATAAAGTAGGAAAAAAATTATCTTCTATTAGGCTATATAGTAGAAACTGCATTGGGTTAGAAATCTGCTCAAGTATCTATTCCATTTCTTTCATTTACTAGCTATATGATCTCAGGAAAATCATTAAATTTGATAGAGATTTTATTTCCTTAACTGGAAAATTGGGCTAAATATATATGTCCTTTCTACCTTAAAAGATTATAAAAATTCAATGAAATAGTATATTTGAAATTGTTGTTTTTACAACCATAAAACTATTGAGATGTAAAACACTTTTTATTGCATCATTCGAAGCTTCATTATTGATTGCCATTACTTTTTAGATTAATGCAATATAGTTTAAACCATGCTGTTAAAACCAACTTACTAAACAGCTCTGATTCAGGGTCATATCTGAGCACCCTCAATAAATCAAATGCTTAGAGCCTAATAGTTACCACAGTACTTCTTCCTCATTTTGACTCTTCATTAAGAATGCCACTTTAATTTTGATTTTTAATACTTGAATTTCTGTTCTTCTTTCTCTAATCCTCTTCCTGGCGATTTCATCCATGCTTATAGCTTCACTATCAATTCTTGTGGGCTGACTAGCTATTCTGCACAGGGCAACATTCCAATGGTTATAGCTCATACGAAGCCAAATTCATTATTTCCCTCAAACCTTACATTTGTTTTTGTTTTTGTTTTTTTTTATTTTTTAGGCTCAATGTCATGGAGTCTTTTTTTGGCATCTCTTTGTTCCTCACCTCTTATACCCAATCAATCTCTTATAACCTGTTCAGGTCTTACTTCCATAGTGGCATATACTGGCAAGCACTCTGGTATTACCTTCATCAGTAAAATATATTATCCAACTCTGTATACAGAGATTTACTTCCCTGCCTATTGGCATCTTAACTGCAGAGACCTTTATATCACCTGATTCTAGCACAGGGCTTGGTACAAAGTGTCTGCTCAGTATGTAGATGCCTGGTGAATTAATGCACAAATGATTCAATTATAGTCTTCTAGATCCTTTATTTAACTCTTGCATTCATCCTTCTTTATTACTTCTTTGTTTTGGTTTGTTTTGATTAAGACTTTTTTTTGCAGCCAAACTTTAAGTTAGTTTAAATCTAGCGCTGGCTGGATAGAGTATGCTTTGCTCATTTTGGGGAAGGGCAGGAGGCATATATGTCAAATGACTTTATCAAATTCACACAGTGTTCTGTGAATCAAATTCAGATTTTCTGAAACACATCCCAAAGTTTTATTCACATGTCCACACATTAAATCTTTATTTTCAAATAACTTTTGTTAGTATATCATTTACATAAAATAAAATGTACATAACTTAGTTGAAAAGTTTTGTGAGTTTTGACAGCATTATACACCCATGTAACCAACATCATAATGAAGATATAGAATATTTTTAACACTCCAGAGTTGCTTCCTGCCACTCTGCAGTCAGTCCTACCACATTCTTGGTACCAGGCAACCAGTGATCTGTGGACCCTTACCTCCGACCCAGGCCCAAGTGGAAAAGTTTAGGAAGCATGGGCTCCTGAAATATCCCTCCAGCACTTTCTATTGAGAAATCTTAACATTGTGCTCACTTTAAAAGTAAAATATTTAATGGTATCCCATTGTTTATTGTAGAGCATAAACTAAAGTGTGCGTTCGGAGTTGAGAGAAAATAAGTTGATAAATGGCACACATGATAAGTGTCTGTTTAATTTATGAGAAGCTACCAAACTGTTTTGAAAGTGGTTGTACCATTTTACTCTCCTATCAGCAATATATGAGAGGTACAATTGCAACACATTATCTTCAAAAGTTGGTACTGGCAGTCTGGTCATCTCAGCCAACTGTCAATTTAAGAAATGCTGAATATGCTAGAGGATATTTCAATGGCAGATTTCAAGAAAACTCTAATCTTCTGAAGATTGTACAGAAAATCAAACGCAGTATCTTACAGACCTTAAAGGAGATGTAGTACTTGTAATTAACAAGTCTCTGATCAAAATCAAGACCTTGAAGGGAAAAAGGTGAGATAATGAGATCTAGAATTAGACATTTTGATTGATAAGCATGGGAATCTTAAAATTGTAAATATCCCTAAACTCTACAGATGTACAGAAACAGCCCTGACAATGTTAGAAGAGTCTATAGTACTTGCTGGAGACCACAATGGATACTGAAACAGGTGTCTCACAGAAAGATAACACTTGTCCATTTAAGACCTGCATCTGCCACCCATCATTGTTGTTCAGGCCAATTCTATCTTCCAACCCCAGAACAGCCCATGCAAAATAGTGCAGGCCTTCTCTGAAAGGAAATAATGCATATAGCTCCTAGATGTAGAACTTAATTAGTATGTACTGGTAGGAATTTAGGAAGAATGTACCACAGTGGATCCTGATGTGTTAGATGGTGCTGAGGGAGTGGCTGCAGAATATAGGGCTGGAGAGGGAAGATTTTAATAATGTGGAGTACTTGTCTGTTCCTTGAGGGTTAAAAATATGCACAAAAATACCTCATCCAGTCCTAAGAGTCAGCTCGGGTGACTACTAGAAACATGAACACAAAAACTTACTATAAATAAAATAAGTAGAAAAATTTTATGATATATTACTGCAGAAGGCATTTGAAAAGTGGGAATGTTAAGATGGATTTACCACATAAGTACTGAGAATGTACCATCTGAACATATTTTTTTCAGTGGGACCCTTAAGGATTAACTGATGAAGAAGACAATGGAATCTTTAAAAATTTCATAGTAGGAGATGCTTCTGTCGAACAAGACTCCTTAATTTAATTGGGTATGATGGGATCTCATAATGCCAAAAGCTAGGTGACAACACTTAATTTTTACAGGCAAGGTGGATGTGATTTACATGAAAGGTAGCATAACATAGACGGTCTGGAGTGACAAAGATGCCTTGACTCACAGGCATCTGTTAGAATAGTTAATAATGTTCCTCAGGTTGAGATAAGTGGACAGACAACCAAGATGTCCCTCATCTTGTAAAACAGAAATCAATTGTTGGCAAGAAGAAAACTATCATCAAATGCTGTACTGTAATAAAAATTGTTCTCTCTCATTGAGGTTTAAGGTCTAAATCAATTCACTTACTCAGAGCTATTTGAGGAGGGAAAATATCCTGCTAATGAAACGTGCTTTTTAAAAAAGGACCTCAATGTTTTTCCCAAGGATGCCTGAACTAATTTCCAAGGTGCCTGTGCCTCAGAAAAAGAGAAATTCATTGACTTCTTAAAGACAGGAGATACAGGTTCTGAACCAACAATGATACTATGTAATGCAATATCCTATCATGGCCTTCCGATTAGAATGGGGATAATGAAGGTCAGATGATAAATGACCCAAATTCATCATAATGTGTTTCAAGTGAATCTGCAGACCCACCCTGTGGTGAGTTGCCTGTTGTTCAAATGTAAAATATACAGATATTATTTTTGTTTCATGACTTGCGAATCAGCATGCCATATTGAAATACACCTTGGCTGATTAGTCAGAAGCTAGAAATGAGCTAGAGGATAATAAACAAAGATATGTGAATAAGAAATATGTACCACTACCAAGGTTTTTATTACTATAGCTGTGTAGTAGAGCTTGAAATCAGGAACTGTGATACCTCTGGCTTTGTTCTTTTTCCTCAGGATTCTTTGGCTATTCAGGGTTTTTTGTGGTTCCATATAACTTATAGGATTTTTTTTCCGTTTCTGTGAAGAATGCCATTGATATTTGGATGGGGATTACATTGACTCTATAGATGGCTTTTGGAAGTATGGACATTTTAACAATATTAATTCTTCTGATCCATGAACACAAATCTCTATCCATTTGTGTCTTCTTCAATTTCTTTCAGCAAAAATTTGTAGTTTGCATTGTATAGATCTTTCACTTTCTTGGTTAAATGTATTCCTAAATATTTTATTGTTTTATTATTTATTGTGAATGAGATTGTCTTCTTTATTTTTATTTCAGGTATTTCATTGTTAGCACATAGAATTACAACTGATTTCTGTGTGTTGATTTTGTATCTTGCAACTTTACTGAATTTGTTGATTAGTTACAAAAGATTTTTGTCGAGTCTTTGGGATTTTTCTGTATACAAAATTGTATCATCTGCAAATAGTAAGAATATTACTTCTTCCTTTCTGATTTGAATGCCTTTTATTTTTCTGTCTTGCCTAATTTCTCTAGCTAGGACCTCGGTTCTATATGAAGAAAAGTGGTGAGAATAAGCATCCCTGCCTTGTTCCTGATCTTAGAGAAAAAGCTTTCAATTTTTTACCATTGGATATAATGTTAGCTGTGGGTTTATTATATATGACCTTTATTATGTTGAGGTATGTTCCTTCTATACCCATTCTGTCAAAGGTTTTTGTCATAAAAGGATGTTGTATTTTGTCAATTTCATTTTGTGCATCTATTGCAATGATCATGTTATTTTTATCTTTCATTCTATTAATGTGATGTTTACATTTATTGATTTGTGGATGCCGAAACATCCTTGCATCCCAGGGAAAGTCTCTCTTGGTCATGATGTGTAATTCTTTTCATGTGTTCTTGAATTAGGTTGATAATGTTTTGTTGAGAATTTCTGCAACTATATTCATCAGGGATATTGGTCTATAGTTTTCTTTGCTTGTAGTATCTTTATCTGGCTTTGGTATCAGGGTAATTCTGGCATCATAGAATGAGTTTGGAAGTCTTCCCTCATCCTCAAACTTTTGGGATAGTTTGAGAAAGTTTTGTATTAATTCTCCTTTAAATGTTTTATAGAATTCAACAATGAAGCTGTCTAGTCTTGGGATTTTCTGTGTTGGGAGGATTTTGATTGCTAGTTCAATTTCTGTATTAGCTATTAGTCTTTTCTAATTCTCTGTTTTTTCCTGATTCAGTCTTTGTAGGTTGTGTGTTTCCAGAAATCCATTCATTTCTTCTAGTTTATCCAATGTGTTGGCATATAACTGTTCATAGTAGTCTCTTATGATCCTATGTATTTCTGTAGTATCTGTTGTAATGTCTCCTCTTTCATTTCTAATTTCCTTTGTCTTCTCTCTTTTTTTCTTAATTAGTTTAGCTAAAATTTTGTCAAGTTCGTTTCCTTTTTCGAAGAACGAGCTCTTAGTTGTGTTGATTTTTAAAATTGTTTTTCTAGGACCTGTTTCATTTATTTCTGCTCTGATCTCTATTATTTCCTTTCTTCTGCAAAATTTGGGTGTAATTTGTTCCTATCTTTTTAGTTCTTGATGTAAAAAGTTAGGTTCTTCATTTGAGATCTCTCTAATATCTTAACACGTTTTTACCACTATAAACTTTCCTCTTAAAACTGCTTTTGCTGCATCCCATAAGTTCACATGTTGTAATAATTAAAACACTGTGGTACTGGCACAAAAATAGACACATAGTCCAATGGAACCGAATAGATAGCCTAGAATTAAACTCCTGCATATACAATCAACTAATATTCAACAAGGGAGCAAAGAATACCCAAGGAGGAAATAATAATGTCTTCAACAAATAATGTTGGGAAAACTGGAAAAACACATATAGAATAATGAAATTGGATCCTTATTTTACATCACTCACAAAAATTAACTCAAAATGGAACAAAATCTTAAACATAATACCTGATACTGTAAAACGCTTAGAAAGAATTGTAGAGAAGACATTCCTTGATATTGGTCTTGGCAATGATTTTTTTAATATGACACCGAAATCACAAAGAATAAAAAATAATGACCAAATGAAAAGGCAACCTACGGAATGGGAGAAAACTTTTGCAAAACATATATCAGACAATGATTAATATCCAAAGTATAAAAAGAACTCATACAACTCAGTAACAACAACCAAAAACCCAATCTGATTAAAAAATGGGCAGAAGACTAAATAGACATTTTTCCAAAGAAGATATCAAAGTGGCCAACAGGTACATGAAAATGCTGGACACTGCCAATTATTAGGTAAATGCAAATCAAGACAACAATGAGATTATCACCTCACACCTATTAGAATGGCTTCAACAAGAAGACAAGAGACAAGTTCTGGCAAGGATGTGAAGAAAAGTGTAACCTGTGCATAGCTGGTAAGAATGAAAATTGACTCCCTCAAAAAATTAAAAATAAAACTACCATATGATCCAGCAATTTCACTTCTGAGTATATACCTGAAGGAAACAGGATTTTGAAGAGATATATGCCCTCCCATGTTTATTGCAGCATTATTCACAATAGCCGAGATATGGAAACAACATAAGTGTCAATCAATGGATGAATGGATAAAGAAGATGTGGTGTATATATCCAATGGAAATGTTATCCAGCCATTAGAAAAGAGCTCATTCTGCCATGTGGGACAACACGAATGGACCTTGAGTACATTATGCTAAGTGAAATAAGTCGGAGAAAGATAAGTTCTATATGATATCACTCATACGTGGAAGCTAAAAAAAGCAAACTCGATAAAACAGTGAGTAAACTGATTACCAAGGGATGGGGGTTGGGGGGATAGAACAGATGTTGTTTAAGGATACAAATTTACAAGGTGTAGTAAATAAGCCTGCGAGATCTAATGCACAGCATAGTGAATATAGGCAATGTTATATTACAATCAACAAACTTGTTAAGAGACTAGAATTTAACTATTCCAACCACTAAAAAAGTATGTAATTATGTAATGTGATAAAGATGCTAATTATTGCTACAATGGCAATCATGTTACAATGGCAATATATATATTGCCTATATATATATATATAAAGAGAGAGAGAGAGGAATACATAGATGAACTAATGAAATTGGACAAAAGCCTGCAAATAATTTTGTCAAATATTAATACACTCAGAAAGCATCCACCTCAAAGGCAATTCTCTAAAACCAGAGAGGCAGAGTCATTGGTTCTGTGAATGTCAGTTAGAGTCTCCTCTTGGCTACATCAGTGCTGGCTCAATGGGTCAGCAAACATAATTGCCATTGTGGCAGAGATGGAGGCTATGCATTAGTTCAACAGCATGAGGTCCACCTTATCAAGGCTGATCTAGCTACTGCCACTGCTAGCAGCAGAGACAAATATTGAGCCCTAGACGTGACATAATTCCTTGAGAAGACCTATTATCTACTTGAAGACATAATTAATCATATCTCTTCCAACCCGGAGAATGTAGCAATTCACCCTTACCCAGAAGAAATTCCTACTACAAAATGAGTTTTCCTTCCACTAACAGTACTAACATATGACAGATAATAATTCATGTGTTGATATCTTATCCCATGCTATATTGCTCAGCTCTAAGAACCATTCATGGTAAAAGAATACCCTTTTAATAGGCACAACTGTCTTATTATATAACCAATATTCACAAAACAGCAAGGCTAATGATATGATGCAATAGTCTATTCAGGCTCACTCAGGATGTCAGCTTGGATACAGCAACATGGCAGGGTTATGATATTATCCTTCAAGGTATGGTGAATATGCCAAACCACCACCTAATACATGGTGCTATGTCTCTGTTAGTGAGAATTCATAAGTTTGTGAATTCACAGGATAGAACTGGCATTCTCTAGTAGTTGCTGTTGGTAATATGTAAAGAAGAATCTGACTCTATCTTTTAATGTTTGACACTGATGAAAGCTACTTTGCTCAGAAGTGCCTAGAGGGCTATGTCCTATTGCTGGACTGCCCCCCAGTCAATGACTGAATAAAATGGGGTACAGAAGTTCAGCCTCATTTCCTCTAAGTAAGACAACTCTGTGGTACCATTCATTCTTCATAATTTTCCACTGGATCAGGTTGAGACTTGACTTAAGCTGAATCCATTATGTTTCCCTAACTTATTTCTCTTCCTTATTCTGCTTCCCTCACTCCCTTACAGGTTTCCCATTAAGAATACACAATCAGTGAATCTATTGCACAAGAGCCTCTTCTCAGGCTCTGCTTCTTGATAACTTGAGATGAAATAGTTCATAACACAAATGGTCCTAGGAAATAGACACTAGGAATAGGATTCTAAAGTTTGTTCACTCTCTGGCCACATAACAATGAGAACCCTATTACTTGTGAACGGTGAAACATTGATGATACCTGGCATGCTAAAGAAGTACAATTGCTAAAACTTTCTCACTTAGTGAAATGGAAGGGGATGCAAGTGGAAAGGGATGCACAATTCGGTACAATATCCCAGTCATTTGAGAAGTGAGGGAGAAAGAATAATTATAAAGACTATGGTTATTTCTGAGCATAATTTTTGTTTTTAATAGAGTAAATGACTGGCTCACATTAACTAATGCCCTATATAAGTCAAAGTATGAGCACCAAATATCTTTGATGGCATTTGAAAAGACTCTTATCTCCTCGAGCCATATGACAGACAGAGCTGAGACTGGGCACATAATTAATTGCAAGAATGGCTGAATTTAAGAGGAGGCTAATTTTTCAGCCAACGTTAAGCCTTTTATGCCAAACTCAGGGGCCTGCTGTTGTAACTGGGCTATCTGGGTAGACTCAAGATCACTGAAGTCTCCAATTACACTGAACTCTCTGGGCTTTCAGAAGTTGTCCACTTTCTTTGTCAGGTGATAGTGGCCTCTGGCTTGATTAAAGACTGGAGAGGTGTCTTATAAAACAATGTTTTTCTCCCTCAGGATCTGCTCCTATTTTTTCTACTGGCCACCAGACGATTAAATAGAACCATATCTAAGCATGACCCAACTGGGAAGCAATAGGACTTCTAAGGGATTTGAATGATTATATTCCAAAAGTTCTGCAGTGTCTGGCTAACATGCCCTGGCAAGAACTGGGAGAGTTTGCCTGGGAGTAAATCTCCGAGGGTGCTGAATATGGAAGGGAAGAATATAAAGCTGGGTTAGGGAGATTTTATCAATATGGGGGAATTATCCCTTGACACAAGATTTAGTATTTTGTTAAGGGCGCTGGGAAACAGTTCTAATGTCCTTCTGGGATGACTGATTGGAAAAGACAAAGAAACCTATTAAATTGTTATGGGTGCCAAAACTTGGTAAAACATGAAAGATGGGAACAAGGGCTTGAAGAAATAGGCATGCTACAATGGACACTATATAAAACCAAGGTACCAGGGACTGAGGTTGCTCTTCAAGAGGTCTGGGAGGACTGGGAGGATTTTTTTTGTTTGCCAAGTGATAAGGAATATGCTGATAAGTGTGGGTACCAGTGCTTTTGAGAAATCCAGTAGTGGCTGTCTTCCATAGTCAACTGAATATAATCTCTTGCCCATTTGAATTGCAATAGCATTTGATTATGTGCTGTTTATGTGAACGTAACTAAATCAAACATGCTATATTATTATATGTTTTTTATTCTTCTTTATCCTCCTGTTTGACTCTGAGCACTTAGCACTATTCCTGTTGCATTGTAACTATGTGCAAACACATCGTGGTTAAACTTTTAAATATGAAATCAAGTTATATCACCTGAAACACCAAACATTGTATCTTGAAAATAGTAGGCACTCAATAAATCATTGTTAGAATAAACAGAGGCTACACTACCAAATGAATCATCCTGCAATACCATTATCATAACATTAGTGCTCTAAACAAATGTGTAAAACAGTTTCTATTAAGTTGGAGAATAAAATTAAACTCTTTTGTGTTATAGTCAGAGCATTCCAACATCTGTTCTCAACTTTTGCATCAGTTCCCAAACATATCTAGGCTCACTTTTTACTTCTACTCTAAATTAACCTTGTGCTTGAACCAAAGAAACATTTTTCACTCTACCCCCAAATATCCTGTGCACTTTTCTCTGTCTTAAAATTTGTGCATGCTTTTATTTTACCTTCATAACCAGTATCCAACCAGCCAAAAAAAAAAAAATAGTCAGGGGATAAATAATTAACAAAATAATTACTTTATGCCTCGCAGCAAGTAAATTCATCCCTGTGGCTCCCCAGTGTATGTGTGTCTATATGTACGTTGCAAAGAGTGGGGGATGAGGGCATGGGTCAATCATTCTTACAGCATTTTACAAATACCAACTTTCTCCTTCCTGTTATCCCTACTTGCTCTCTTGAACCTGAGCTGCAGAGATGCTTCCCTGCTTCACTGTTCTGTCATTATTTAAAATATCCAAGAGCCACTGTAAGAACTGATATGCTCCCTCTCCACCATCTGTAATTTTATTTCACTGGCATTTTTTTGTCCAAGTAAAACTCTTTGATTCTAATTTTCAACATGGAAACAGTCCATTATAAAGTTCATAAACTATCAAATAGAATTAACCAAACTATAAAAGAAAAGTATTATTCTTGGAACACTAGTAAGACAAGAATTTCTCCCAGATGTCAATATAATGAAGACATCATGTGATTTAAGAAAATTGTCCTGAACATCATCCTTAAAAAATAAGGAATGAGTTTGCTAGAAGGGTTAATTTCAATAAAGCTTAATATATTAGACTAATAGCAACAGACAAAAGCATAGTTCAGAATTAGTAGCTGTATGGGGGCCCAGTCCAGTTACCAGCTCTTTATTAATCTAATTATACTTAGTCTCATACTTTTATCAGGCACTAATTATCTTCCTCTCACGTTAACAGTAGTTTCCATTACTTCTCATCTACCTGGATGTTTGTAATTTCCAGTAACAGTTTTGGTTGAGTTTTGGTAACCGCTCTTGCAATGACCTCTCTTCAGATGTGACTCCAATCATCCATAATGATTCACTCTAAGTCCAATTTCTTCCAGGATTATTTTTTTTTTTAACTTGCAGATAGCATTGACAAAAGCTCTCTCACTGACCAAGTTTTAGCCAGACTTTTCTGAATCCTCTCCTCAACCAGGCCTCAACTTTCTGACTTTCTCCTTCATATTTGCATTGCCCAATTTTAGCAAGGATCTGTTAAGTTGGTTTAGCCAGAATCCCCCATCCTCAGTACCTGCTAACCCTTGATATCTGGCCAAATTCCTTATCCCTCATCATCCCGCAGGTGATATCTGACTACTCTGGCCTGCTTTCAGCAAGAATTCTGTTAGGTCACCTCAGCAAAGAAATACCTCTTAGTAATTTTTCATCTACTGACCTCCACCCTGCTCCTTGGAGTTTATAAACTCCCACTTTTTCTTGTATTCAGAATTGAGCCCTGTTCTATACTGAGGTCTGTTTTTCCCTATTGCAAGCCCTGAATAAAATCTGTTTTTACCACTTTAACTACTATCCAGCTCTTTTTTTCTTTGACATCTGAAGTTCTGAAATCTAGTAGTAGCAGTCATCGTTTACCATCTTCTAAAATTAATGTTTCCATTTTCAAGTGCATTCTTGTGTCATTCTTAAAAGTGGATTGTAAGCCTTAACAGAAGTAAACATTAATTAATAATTTTCTTATTCATTGGCTGGGGATGGTACTGCATTTCCTCTAAAACCAACATATCTCTCATGAAGATTGACTGCCAATTATTATGACTTTGGTTTTTCAAACAACTTTGTAAAGGCTTTCAAGAGCTTCCTTCTACTACCAGTATTACTACTGTTATTAACAATAACAATATTATTAATAACACCCGCATTTAATAATGGCAAAGTAAATATCAACACTATACTAAGAACTCTACATTTATGATTTCCTTTAATATTCCAATAACTCTATTAGTTTGCTATTCTTATGCCATATATAGTTGTATAGTACACTGCTTTGTAATAACTGTGCAACCTAGGGAGAGAGGAAGGGAGGGAGAGAGAGAGAGAGAGAGAGAGATCAGCATCAAAATCTATTAGCCCAGTTGACTACATGTTCATCTTTTATTTTCTATTTGATTAGCATAAAGCTACCCTATGATAATTTATTATCTACTTTCATGTATATTCTGTATTTTGTCTAGAAAAGAAATAAATCACTGCTCATAACAAAAACCATCAAAACTGATTTTTTTCCTTCCTTTCTTCCTTCTTTCCTTCCTTCCTTCCTTCCTTCCTTCCTTCCTTCCTTCCTTCCTTCCTTCCTTCCTTCCTTCCTTCCTTCCTCCTCCCTCCCTCCCTTCATACTTCCTTTCTTCCTTCTTTCCTTTCTTGCTTTTGGGGGAAAAAAAACATGCCATCCCATTACACACAACTTACTTGAGTCAAATCTGAAGGCTGTATAATTTTTCAGGATTATTTTGAATCACAGTCAGCTGAAACATTTTTCCTGTTCTATTTGGCATAAGACTCTAGACAGGCACTTTTCAAACTAATAATGTAACAAAAAGCTCGTGAAAATTTACATTGCTTTCTTTCAGATGTCACATCCAACAAACTACTTCCTACTTTCTTGGCAAGATTGACAATACATACCCAATTTTAGATATTGTGAATCAGCCAGTTTAGTATGAGAGGAGACTGAGACACTTACATGCAATAAAAATATTTTCGCCCAATGTGCCCTGATTGACCAAAAAACTAGCATTCCATTTGGGAAAAAATGTGATAGACTGTGTTTAAAGTTTTGGAATCCTCACCCATACTTCTTTTAGAAAAATGTGTTGCTACTAATTATTATTATTTAATGTACAAGTCTAAAGTTATAAAATTGTTGCCTATAATTTACAAAGCAAATATATAGTTATATCACATGGGGAAATAATACATATATTAAAATTAGAGACACATTTGCAATTCATGGGAAATTATCTAATAATGGTAAGAGAAGTAAGTCTCAGCTCCATGCTGTATTGACGTGAAAATTTATTTAACATGCAAACAAATAAAAATGAGAAATTGAAATGAGAAGTCTTTTATAATAAGAAAAACATAATACTACATTACCATTTTTCTGTCTACAATTTAATTTATTCTATTTAAACCTTTAAAATGAAAGAATAAATAATTCAGCACAGTATTAATCATAAGTGATTTCATCAAATACATTGACTTTGAGACAGAATCTGAGTAAACACATGGCTCAAAAGGCAAGTCACACATTAAATGCAATTTCCTTCTTTTTTAAATTTAATACTTATTGGTGGAGTAAGTGTAAGATTGAAAAAGCACACACAGCTTGGAGTAATGTCTGGCTTCTAATCAGTGTTTTCCCTTTCTTAGGATCATTTTTCTATAATCAGGTCATAAACCTCCTAAATTCATACTCCAAACATCACATGAGGAGATACCTGCCATGTACCAAAAGGTTTTGGCACGGGGCAAGATAACTGATATGAAAAGTTTTGATATCTTTGTAAGAAAAATGGTGTAAATCATGATGAAAATATTAATGACAAATGCTTATAAAATCCTTCCTAGATATAAAGGAAAAAAAATGCTGTGTGCTTATTTACATATATTCACTCAATCCTCACAACAAACTCACGAGGAAATTACTAGGATTATTTTTTCCATTTTACAAATGAGGAAACTGAGTCCTGGAGAAGTTAAGTAACTTGTCCAAAATCACACAGAAATGTGAATCTCTGAAATCTAAACCCAGGCAGTCAGACTTTAAAGTCTGTTCTCTTAAATTATGCAAGACTCTCCCTTCATAGCTATAAGTGACTGAAGTATTTCATAAATATAATATGAAATTATTATTATTTCCAAACCAATTTTGTTTTAAGTAAAATTTAAAACACACTTTAAAGTAAAATTTTAAAAGTTATTATTATTATCTCTAAACAAATATCATTAGTTTATATGCCCAAAAGTCGGAGCAAATATCAGTAGTCTGTTTGTCAGAGCCCAGTTATCAAGTTACAAGAAGATCGAGCAAAGTCATCTAACTGTACCTGCTGCTTAGTAATGGAGTTACATTCACAGTTAGCCTAGCCCTAATTTGTTAAGTACAGTAAGTTATGACCCATCTATAGTCCAATTATACAGACACACACACACCCTTTTAGATTCAGAGCTATCAAAATTGTGTTTTGAGCATTGATATCACCTTCCTTGGATACAGTAAATTTAAATCTGTCCTGTGAACCAATAATTCATTATTTTTTAAACATCTTTATTGGAGTATAATTTAAAATGGTGTGTTAGTTTACATTTTATAACAAAGTCAATCAGCTATACGTATACATATATCCCCATATCTCTCCTCTCCCTTGGGTCTCCTTACCACCTCCCTATCCCACCGCTCTAGGTGGTCACAAAGCATGAGCTGATCTCCCTGTGCTATGCGGCTGCTTTCCACTCTCTGTATTTTACATTTGGTAGTGTATATATGTCGATGCCACTAACAAACTTCGTCCCAGCTTACCCTTCTAACTCTCCACGTCCTCAAGTGCATTCTCTCCATCTGCGTCTTTATTTCTGTCTTGCACATAGGTTATACAGAACAGTTTTTTTTTTTTTTTTTAGATTCCATATATATATGTGTTAGCATACAGTATTTGTTTTTCTCTTTCTGACTTAATTCACTCTGTATCACAGTCTCTAGGTCCATCCACCTCACTACAAATAACTCAATTTTGTTTCTTTTTATGGCTGAGTAACATTCCATTGTATATATGTGCCACATCTTCTTTATCCATTCATCAGTCGATGGACACTTAGGTTGCTTCCATGTCCTGGCTGTTGTAAATAGAGATGCAATGAACATTGTGGTACATGACTCTTTTGAATTATGGTTTTCTTGGGGTATATGCCCAGTAGTGGGATTGCTGGGTTGTATGGTGCTCCTATTTTTCGTTTTTAAGGAACCTCCATACTGTTCTCCATAGTGGCTGTATCAATTTACATTCCCACCAGCAGTGCAAGAGGGTTCCCTTTTCTCCACACCTTCTCCAGCATTTATTCTTTGTAGATATTTTCATGATGGCCATTCTGGCTGCTGTGAGGTGATACCACATTGCAGTTTTGATTTGCATTTCTCTAATGATTAGTGATGTTGAGCATCCTTTCATGTGTTTGTTGGCAATATGTATACCTTCTGTGCAGAAATGTGTATTTAGGTCTTCTGCCCATTTTTTGGATTGGGTTGTTTGTGTTTTTGATATTGAGCTGCATGAGCTGCTTGTAAATTTTGGAGATTAATCTTTTGTCAGTTACTTCATTTGCAAATATTTTCTCCCTTTCTGAGGGTTGTCTTTTCATGTTGTTTAGGTTTTCCTTTGCTGTGTAAAAGCTTTTAAGTATCATTAGGTCCTATTTGTTTATTTTTGTTTTTATTTCCATTTTTCTAGGAGGTGAGTCAAAAAAGATCTTGCTGTGATTTATGTCATAGAGTGTTCTGTGTATGTTTTCCTCTAAGAGTTTGATAGTGTCTGCCCTTACACTTAGGTCTTTAATCCATTTTGAGTTTATTTTTGTGCATGGTGTTAGGGAGTGTTCTAATTTCATTCTTTTAAATGTAGCTGTCCAATTTTCCCAGCAACACTTATTGAAGAGACTGTCTTTTCTCCATTGCATATTTTTTCCTCCTTTGTCAAAGATAAGGTGACCATATGTGCATGGTTTTATCTCTGAGCTTTCTATCCTGTTCCATTGATCTATATTTCTGTTTTTGTGCCAGTACCATACTGTCTTGATTACTATAGCTTTGTAGTATAGTCTGAAGTCAGGGAGCCTGATTCCCCCAGCTACGTTTTTCTTTCTCAAGATTGCTTTGGCTATTCGGGGTCTATTGTGTTTCCATACAAATTGTGAAATTTTTTGTTCTAGTTCTGTGAAAAATGCCAGTGGTAGTTTGATAGGGATTGCATTGAATCTGTAGATTGCTTTAGGTAGTATAGTCATTTTCACAATGTTGATTCTTCCAGTCCAAGAACATGGTGTATCTCTCCATCTGTTTGTATCATCTGTAATTTCTTTCATCAGTGTCTTATAGTTTTCTGCATACAGGTCTTTTGTCCCCTTAGGTAGGTTTATTCATAGGTATTATATTCTTTTTGTTGCAATTTCTCTTCCATATGTTTCATCATTAGTGCATAGGAATGCAAGAGATTTCTGTGCATTAATTTTGTATCCTGCTACTTTACCAAATGCATTGGTTAGCTCCAGTAGTTTTCTGGTAGCATCTTTAGGATTTTCTATGTATAGTATCATCTCATCTGCAAAGAGTGATGGCTTTACTTCTTCTTTTCTGATTTGGATTCCTTTTATTTCTTTCTCTTCTCTGATTGCTGTGGCTAAAACTTACAAAGCTATGTTGAAAAATAGTGGTAAGAGTGGACAACCTTGTCTTGTTCCTGATCTTAGAGGAACTTGTTTCAGTTTTTTCACCATTGAGAAAGATATTGGCTGTGGGTTTGTCATATATGGCCTTTATTATGTTGAGGTAACTTCCCTCTGTGCCTACTTTATGGAGGGTTTTTATCATAAATGGGTGTTGAATTTTGTCAAAAGCTTTTTCTGCATCTATGGAGATGATCATATGGTTTTTCTCCTTCAATTTGTTAATATGGTTTTTCACATTGATTGATTTGAATATATTGAAGAATGCTTGCATTCCTGGGATAAACCCCACTTGATCATGGTGTATGATCCTTTTAATGTGCTGTTGGATTCTGTTTACTCGTATTTTGTTGAGGATTTTTGCATCTCTGTTCATCAGTGATATTGGTCTGTAGTTTTCTTTCTTTGTGACATCTTTGTCTGGTTTTGGTATCAGGGTGATGGTGGCCTCATATAATGAGTTTGGGAGTGTTCCTCCCTCTGCAATATTTTGGAAGAGTTTGAGAAAGATAGGTGTTAGCTCTTCTCTGAATGTTTGACATAATTCGCCTCTGAAGCCGTCTGGTCCTGGGCTTTCTTTTGTTGGAAGATTTTTAATCACAGTCTCAACTTCAGTGCTTGTGATGGGTCTGTTTATATTTTCTATTTCTTCCTGGTTCAGTCTTAGAAGTTTGTGCTTTTTTAAGAATTTGTCCATTTCTTCCAGGTTGTCCATTTTATTGACATATAGTTGCTTGTAGTAATCTCTCATAATCCTTTGTATTTCTGCAGTGTCTGTTGTTACTTCTCCCTTTTCATTTCTAATTCTACAGATTTGAGTCTTCTGCCTTCTTTTCTTGATGAGTCTGGCTGGTGGTTTATCAATTTTGTTTATCTTCTCAAAGAACCAGCTTTTAGTTTTATTGATGTTTTCTATTGTTTCCTCCATTTCTTTTTCATTTATTTCTGATCTGAACTTTATGATTTCTTTCCTACTGCTAACTTTGGGGGTTTTTTTGTTCTTCTTTTTCTAATTGATTTATGTGTAAGGTTAGGTTGTTTATTTGAGATGTTTATTGTTTCTTGAGGTAGAACTGTATTGCTATAAACTTCCCTCTTAGCATTCCTTTTGCTGCATCCCATAGGTTTTGTGTTGTCGTGTTTTCATTCTCATTTGTTTCTAGGTATTTTTTGATTTCCTCTTTGATTTCTTCAGTGATCTCTTGGTTATTTAGTAGTGTATACTTTAACCTCCATGTGTTTGTATTTTTTACATATTTTTTCTTGTAATGGATATCTAATCTCATAGCGTTGTGGTTGGAAAAGTTATTTGATTCGATTTCAATTTTCTTAAAATTGCCAATGTTTGATTTGTGACCCAAGATATGATCTATCCTGGAGAATATTCCAGGAGCACTTGAGAAGAAAGTGTAATCTGCTGTTTTTGGATGGAACGTCCTATAAATATCAATTAAGTGCATCTTGTTTCAGGTATCATTTAAAGTTTGTGTTTCCTTATTTATTTTAATTTTAGATGATCTGTCCAGTAGTGAAAGTGGGGTTTTAAAGTCCCCTATATGATTGTGTTACTGTTGATTTCCCCTTTTATGGCTGTTAGCATTTGCCTTCTGTATTGAGGTGCTCCTATGTAGGGTGCATAAATATTTACAATTGTTATATCTTCTTCTTGGATTGACCCTTTGATCATTATATAGTGTCCTTCTTTGTCTCTTGTAATAGTCTTTATTTTAAAGTCTATTTTGTCTGAAATGAGAATTGTTACTCCAGCTTTCTTTTGGTTTCCATTTGCATGGAATATCTTTTCCCATCCCCTCACTTTCAGTCTGTATGTGTCCCTAGGTCTGAAGTGGGTCTCTTGTAGACAGCATATATATGGGTCTTGTTTTTGTATCTATTCAGCCAGTCTATGTCTTTTGGTGGGAGCATCTAATTCACATTTAAGGTCATTATCAATATGTATGTTCCTATTACCATTTTCTTAATTGTTTTGGGTTTGTTATCATAGATCTTTTCCTTCTCTTGTGTTTCCTGCCTAGAGAAGTTCCTTTAGCATTTGTTGTAAAAGCTGGTTTGGTGTTGATGAATTCTCTTTGCTTTTGCTTGTCTGTAAAGGTTTTAATTTCTCCATCAAATCTGCATGAGATCCTTGCTGGGTAGAGTAATCTTAGTTTTAGGTTTTCCCTTTCATCACTTTAAATATATCCTGCCCCTTAAGGGGATTCCCTTGTATGTCATTTCTTGTTTTTACCTTGCTGCTTTTAATATTTTTTTGTGTTTTATTTTTGATAGTTTGATTAATATGTGTCTTGCTGTGTTTCTCCTTGGATTTGTCCCGTATGGGACTCTCTGTGCTTCCTGGACTTGATTGACTATTTCCTTTCCCATATTAGGGAAGTTTTCAACTATAATCTCTTCAAATATTTTCTCAGTCCCTCTCTTCTTCTCTTCTTCTTCTGGGACACCTGTAATTTGAATGTTAGTGTGTTTAATTTTGTCCCAGAGGTCTCTGACACTCTCCTCAATTCTTTTCATTCTTTTTAATTTATTCTGCTCTGCATCACTTATTTCCACTCTTTTATCTTCCAGGTCACTTATCCGTTCATCTACCTCAGTTATTCTAGTATTGACTCCATCTAGAGAATTTTTAATTTCATTTATTCTGTTGTTCATCATTGCTTTTTTGCCCTTTAGTTCTTCTAGATCTTTGTTAAACGTTTCTTGTTTTTCTCCATTCTATTTCCAAGATTTTGGATCATGTTTACTATCATTACTCTGAATTCTTTTTCAGGTAGACTGCCTATTTCCTCTTCATTTTTTTGGTCTGGTGGGTTTTTACCTTGCTCCATCATCTGCTGTGTTTCTCTGTCTTCTCATTTTGCTTAACTTGCTGTGTTTGAGGTCTCCTTTTCACAGGCTGCAGGACGTATCTCCCATTGTTTGTTGTGTCTGCCCACAGTGGGTAAGGTTGGTTCAGTGGGTTGTGTAGTCTTCTTGGCGTAGGGGGCTTGTGCTTGTGTTCTGGTGGATGAGTCTGGATCTTGTCTTTCTGGTGGGCAGGACCATGTCCAGTGGTGTGTTTTGGGTGTCTTTGACCTTATTATGATTTTAGGTAGCCTCTCTGCTAATGGGTGGGTTTTAGTTCCTGTCTTGCTAATTTTTTGGCTTAGCATGTCTGGCACTGTAGCTTGCTAGATGTTGAGTGGAGCTGGGTCTTAGCATTGACATGGAGATCTCTGAGAGCGGTTTCTCCATTTGATATTATGTGGAGCCAGGAGGTCTCTGGTGGACCAAAGCCCTGAACTAAGCTCTCCCACCTCAGAGGCTCAGGCCTAACACCCAGCCGGAGCACCAAGACCCTGTCAGCCACACGGCCAGTTTCGTGAGGAGTTTCTTGCTTTTTGGGAAGTCTGAAGTCTTCTGCCAGGATTCAGTAGGTATTCTGTAGGAGTTGTTCCACATGCAGATGTGTTTCTAATATATTTGTGGGGAAGTAGTTGATCTCCATGTCTTTCTCTTCCACCATCTTGAAGGTCTCCCCCAATCATTCATTATTATACAAACACTTACAAAGAATAAAAATAGTCAGCAATCCCTAACTCATTTTTTAAAGCTGCTATGTCTTGTATACTAAAACCAGATAGGTAGAGTACAAGAAAGGGTTATATAGGTCAATGTCACTTGTAAATATAGATACAATAAACCTAAATAATTACTAGCAAACCACATCAATGTATTAAAAAGACGATGCATCATGTTCAGCTTGAGTTTATCCTAAGAAAACAAATATACTTTATCTTAGAAGAATATTTGCATGTGTGTGTCTGTAATTTGTGTTATTAATAGACAAAAAGTGATACATAATTAATGCAGAAAATCATTTTATTTAATATATCACCCATTCATTACAAAAATTCTAAGCACATTAAGAATAAACACTACATTCTTAACCTCATAAAGGACATCTAATTAAAACTTGCAGCAAACACTATTCTAAATAAAAGTATGAAATAAGAATTAAGAAATTAAGTTTTCTGTGGCTGCATTAAGAAATTACCATAAACTAGGTTACCTACAACAACAGATGTTCTCTCACAACTCTGGAGGCCAGAAGTCTGAAATCATTGTTACTAAGCTGAAATCATGGTTTCAACAGGACTGTGCTCCCGCCAGATGCATTTACCTCTTATACCTTCTCATGGCTGTTGTCATTCCCTGACTTGTGGCAGCTTCATTGGTCATATTGCCTTATCCTCATCTATGTGTCAAATCTCTCTCTGCCTCTTTCTTAGAAGGACATATATACCTGTATTTATGGTCCACATTGATAAACTGGGATTTTCTCTCCACTCAAAATCCTTAACTTAATCATATCTGCAAAGAACACTTTTTTGCCATATAATACTCATAGGTTCCTGGGATTAGGGCATAGATGTTTTGGGGACTATTTTTCAGCCACCACAAGAAATATAGAATTATCTTAAACAAGAAGAAAAATTTGTAATTAAATATCTTATTTTTTGTAATTGAAAATGTTTTTGGTTTTCTCTTATTATTTTACATGTTTTATCTGTTTCATCCCAACTACCATCCTTGCACTGTACATTGCTTTGGGTATTCTAGTAAATAATGCAAGACCAGGTAAATAAGTACATTTTATAAGGATTTGAATGGAAGAAACAAAACTGTGTCCATCACAGATGATATGACTGCTTGCCCAGAGATAAACCCACACACATATGGCCAACTAATCTATGACAAAGGAGTCAAGGATATACAATGGAGAAAAGACAGTCTCTTCAATAAGTGGTGTTGGGAAAACTGGACAGCTACATGTAAGAGAATGAAGTTAGAACACTCCCTAACACCATACACAAAAATAAACTCAAAATGGATTAAAGACCTAAATGTAAGGGCAGACACTAGAAAACTCTTTGAGGAAAACATAGGAAGAACACTCTTTGACATAAATCACAGCAAGATCTTTTTGATCCACCTCTTAGGGTAATAGAAATAAAAACAAAAATAAACAATTGGGACCTAATGAAACTTAAAAGCTTTTGCAAAGCAAAGGAAACTACAAACAAGACAAAAAGACAACCCTCAGGATGGGAGAAAATATTTGCAAATGAATCAAGGACAAAGGATTAATCTCCAAAATATATAAACAGCTCATGCAGCTCAATATTAAAAAAACAAACAACCCAATCAAAAAATGGGCAGAAGACCTAAATAGACATCTTTCTCCAAAGAAGACATACAGATGGCCAAGAAGCACATGAAAAACTTCTCAACATCACTAATTATTAGAGAAATGCAAATCAAAACTACAATGAAGTATCACCTCACACCAGTTAAAATGGGCATCATCAGAAAATCTACAAACAACAAATGCTGGACAGGGTGTGGAGAAAAGGGAACCCTCTTGCGCTGTTGGTGGGAATGTAAATTGATACAGCCACTATGGAGAACAGTATGGAGGTCCCTTAAAAAACTAAAAATAGAATTACCATATGACCTAGCAATTCCACTACTGGTCATATACCCAGAGAAAAGCATAATTCAAAAAGACACATGCACCTCAATGTTCATTGCAGCACTATTTACAATAGTCAGGTCATGGAAGCAACCTAAATGCCCATTGACACACGAATGGATAAAGAAGATGTGGTACATATATACAATGAAATATTACTCAGCCATAAAAAGGAATGAAATTGGATCATTTGTAGAGACGTGGATGGATCTAGAGACTGTCATATAGAGTGAAGTAAGTCAGAAAGAGAAAAGCAAATATTGTATATTAACACATATACTTGGAACCTAGAAAACTGGTACAGTTGAACCTGTTTGCAGCACAGAAATTGAGACACTGATGTAGAGAACAAACTTATGGACAACAAGGGAGGAAAGTGGCATCGGGGGGTGGTGATGGTGGTGTGATGTACTGGGAGTTTAGGATTGACATATATACAATAATATGTATAAAATGGATAACTAATAAGAAACTGCTGTATAAAATAAATAAATAAATAAAATTCAAAAATTCAAAAAAAAATGAATCTAAAGACCTATTTTTTAAAATTGAGTTTTATTAAATGTCTGGATCAAGAAAAATAAGCAAAAAGCAATTACATTTTTCCAGACAGGGATCAAACAATTAAAAAATGGTAGTAATAAAATTAACAACAACATACTCTTCTAATCTGCCCAATAGACTTCTTCTGTTCTCCAAAGAAAGGTGACCTTGCCTGACAATACACTCTTTTCTTGTCATGTCCCCTTTCTGCCCATAAAAGTCTTCCATATTGTAAAGGCCTTTGTAGCTCCTACCTGTTTTCTAAGCGAAATGCTGCCTGATTCATAAATCAATGAACAAAGCCAGTAAGATCTTTACGTTTACTCCATCGAATTTTGTATTTTAACATACTCCATGGCACTGGTAGGACCAAAGGAAACTTCTGACCTTTCAGAGACAACAAGAAATACAGTCATGTACCTGAGAACCTTTTTGATTTCTCTATTTTTCTCAGCTTTTCTGAAGACCATGGCTAAATTCCTCTCAGTTCAGAGCTCTACTCTGCATCCAGCTCCCAATCTAATTGGCTTTACAGTCAGTTCCCTATTTGGAATCACTAGTTTCACACTGGAAACTGCTAGTAGTAAGACCACAATTCCCCATTAGATTGGAAACCCCAGTCCTTGATTCTGTGTCCAGATTTCACATTGGGAACTGCTGGTGGCAACTGAGTTCCCTGTTTGTTTGGAATTAGCCTGAGGTACCCACTCTATAGGGTGTGCTAGTTCAATACATTCCTTGATCCCCAGTTCCACGTTGGAAATTGCTAGTGTTGCACACAGGGTCTTATCTTTGCCAGGCCATGGTAACATCTCTTGGTTATTGCCGGTTAAGGTGCAAGTTTATTTGTCTCTTTTGTTAGATAAAGGCTACTGCTAGTGTGAATCTTGGCTTGGAAGCAAAAACAACAACAAAAAAAAAAACCCAAAATCAAACAAAAAAACAAAATCCTGCAAAAATTGACAGGCATGGATCAAGCACTTAAAAGGTGTTACAGTGCTCACCAACTAACTCAAGAACTCCTGTGTTAGGATAAGTTGGTCATGAAATGCATTAAACTGACACTAAGTCACCTGCCAACATCAAGAAAATTTCTGCAAAATGAGGCAAAATGTAAAACACCACACATTCTCCAATGCAGCAGCACAACCCCCTTAGGTATTTAATTTGGCTTTGAGAGACCCAAAGACTCAGCTAATTAATTAATTAATTAAATGGGGTCCTTAAGTTCCAAAGAGTCAAGTGTGTAAACTTCTGGCACACCTGCTTATTTTATGTCTAAAAACTGTTTTCCAGAAGCTATAAGTATCTACAGAAATGGCAAAATCTTACTATAAACAACCTAGAATTACAGTGGCCATGACGGGGAATGTTCCAGTTAGACAAAACTGTTCATTTAAGAGGTGCATTTAAAAGCAAAGGTTTCAGGAGACCTTCAAGATGGGGGAGGAGTAAGACGTGGAGATCACCTTCCTCCCCACAAATACATCAGAAATACATGTACATGTAGAACAACTCCTACAGAATACCTACTGAACACTGGCAGAAGACTTCAGACTTCCCGAAAGATATATTTTTTTCCTTTTTCTCCTTTCCTGAGTGTGTATGTGTATGTTTTGTTGTGTGATTTTGTCTGTATAGCTTTGTTTTTACCATTTGTCCTAGGGTTCTGTCTGTCCATTTGTTTTGTTTTTTCTTGTTTTGGCTTTTTTTTTTCTTTTTTTAAATTACATTTTAATTTTTTACCTTGTATTTTAATACCTTTTTAAAATTTTCTTTCTTTCTCCCTTTTCTTCTGAGCCATGTGGCTGACAGGGCCTCTGTGCTCCTCCCAGGTGTCAGGCCTGTGCCTCTGAGGTGGGAGAGCCAAGTTCAGGACGTTGGTACACCAGAGACCTCCTGGCTCCATGTAATATCAAATAGCAAAAGCTCTCCCAGAGATCTCCATGTCAATGCTAAGACTCAGCTCCACTCAACGACCAGCAAGCTACAGTGCTGAACACCCTAAGCCAAACAACTAGCAAGACAGGAACACAACCTCAACCATTAGCAGAGAGGCTGCCCAAAATCATAATAAAATCACAGACACCCCAAAACGCACCACTGGACACGGTCCTGCCCACGAGAAAGACAAGATCCAGACTCATCCACCAGAACACAGGCACCAGTCCCCTCCCCAGGAAGACTACACAATCAACTGAACCAACATTAGCCACTGGGGGCAGACACCAAAAACAATGGTAAGTACAAACCTGCAGCCTGTGAAAAGGAGACCCCAAACAGAATAAGTTAAGCAAAATGAGAAAACAGAGAAACACAGAGCAGATGAAGGAGCAAGGTAAAAACCCACCAGAACAAAAAATGAAGAGGAAATAGGCAGTCTATCTGAAAAAGAATTCAGAGTAATGACAGTAAAGATGATCCAAATTCTTGGAAATAGAATAGAGAAAATACAAGAAACATTTAACAAGGACCTAGAAGAACTAAAGAGGAAACAAATGACATTGAAAAACACAATAAATGAAATTAAAAATTCTCTAGAAGGAATCAATAGCAGAATAACTGATGTAGATGAATGGATAAGTGACCTGGAAGATAAAATAGTGGAAATAACTAATGCAGAGCAAAATAAAAAAAAAAAAAAAAAGAATGAAAAGAATTGAGGACACTCTCAGAGACATCTGGGACAACATTAAACATACCAACATTCGAATTATAGTGTCCCAGAAGAAGAAGAGAAAAAGAGAGGGACTGAGAAAATATTTGAAGTGATTATAGTTGAAAACTTCCCTAATATGGGAAAGGAAATAGTTAATCAAGTCCAGGAAGTGCAGAGTCCCATACAGAATAAACCCAAGGAAAAAACACCAAGACACATATTAATCAAACTATCAAAAATTAAATACAAAGAAAAAATATTAAAAACACCAAGGGAAAAACAACAAAAAACATACAAGGGAATCCCCATAAGTTTAACAGCTGATCTTTCAGCGGAAACTCGGCAAGCCAGAAGGGAGGAGCAGGACATATTTAAAGTGATGAAAGGGAAAAACCTACAAACAAGATTACTCTACCCAGCAAAGATCTCATGCAGATTTGATGGAGAAATTAAAACTTTTACATACAAGCAAAAGGTAAGAGACTTTAACACCACCAAACCACCTTTACAACAAACACTAAAGGAACTTCTCTGGGCAAGAAACACAAGAGAAGGAAAAAAATTATAATAACAAACCCAAAACAATTAAGAAAATGGTAATAGGAAAATACATATCAATAACTACCTTAAATGTAAATGGATTAAATGTTCCAAACAAAAGGCGTAGACTGGTTGAATGGATACAAAAAGAAGACCAGTATATATGCTGTCCACAAGAGACCCCCTTCAGACCTAGGGACATATATAGACTGAAAGTGAGAGGGGAGAAAAGATATTGCATGCAAATGGAAATCAAACGAAGCTGGAGTAGCAGTTCTCATACAGACAAAATAGACTTTAAATAAAGAGTATCACAAGAGACAAAGAAGGACACTGTATAATGATCAAGGGATCAATCCAAGAAAAAGATGTAACAATTGTAAATATTTATGCACCCAGCATAGGAGGACCTCAATACATAAGGCAAATGCTAACAGCCATAAAAGGAGAAATTGACAGTAACCCAATTATAGTAGGAGACTTTAAAACCCCACTTTCACCACTAGACAGATCATCAAAATGCAAATAAATGAGGAAACACAAGCTGTTAATGATATATTGAACAAGATGGACTTAATTGGTATTTATAAGATATGCCATCCAAAAACAACAGAATACACTTTCTTATCAAGTGTTCCCAGAACATTCTCCAGGAGAGATCATCTCTTGGGCAACAGATCAAGCCTTGGTAATTTTAAGAAAATTAAAATTGTACTAAGTATCTTTTCTGACCACAACCCTATGAGACTAAACATCAACTACAGGAAAATATCTGTAAAAAATGCAAACACATGGAGGTTAAACAATACACTAGTAAATAACCAAGAGATCATGGAAGAAATCAAAGAGGAAATCAAAAAATTACCAAGGAATGAAAGACAATGAAAACACAATGACCCAAAATCTATAAAATGCAGGAAAAGCAGTTCTAAGATGGAAGTTTATAGTAATAAAATCCTACCTTAAGAAACAAGAAACATCTCAAATAAATAATCTAAACTTACACCTAAAACAGTTAGAGAAAGAAGAAAAAAATCCCCAAAGTTAACAGAAGGAAAGAAATCATAAAGTTCAGATCAGAAATAAATGAAAAAGAAATGAAGGAAACAAGAGCAAAGATCAATAAAACTAAAAGCTGGTTCTTTGAGAAGAAAAACAAAATTGATAAACCAATAGCCAGATTCATCAAGAAAAAAAGGGAGAAGATTCAAAACAATAGAATTAGAAATGAAAAAGGAGAAGTAACAACTGACATGGCAGAAATACAAAGGATAATGAAAGATTACTACAAGCAACTATATGCCAATAAAATGGACAACCTGGAAGAAATGGACAAATTCTTAGAAAAGCAGAACCTTTAGAGACTGAACCAGGAAGAAATAGAAAATATATACAGACCAATCACAAGCACTGAAATTGAGAATGTGATTAAAAATCTTCCAACAAACAAAAGCCCAGGACCAGCCCATTCACAGGGAAATGCTATCAGACATTTAGAGAAGAACTAACAGCTATCCTTCTCAAACTCTTCCAAAATATAGCAGAGGGAGGAACACTCTCAAACTGATTCTATGAGGCCACCATCACCCTGATACGAAAACCAGACAAAGATGTCACAAACAAAGGAAACTACAGGCGAAGATCACTGATGAACATAGATGCAAAATTCCTCAACAAAATATTAGCAAACAGAATCCAACAGCACATTAAAAGGATCATACACCGTGATCAAGTGGGGTTTATCCCAGGAATGCAAGGATTCTTCAATATATGCAAATCAATCAATGTGATACACCATATTAACAAATTGAAGGAGAAAAACCATATAATCATCTCAGTAGACGCAGAAAAAGCTTTTGACAAAATTCAACACCCATTTATGATAAAAACCCTCCAGAAAGTAGGCATAGAAGGAACTTACCTCAACATAATAAAGGGCATATATGACAAACCCACAGCCAACCTCATTCTCAATTGTGAAAAACTGAAACAATTTCCTCTAAGATTAGGAAGAAGGCAAGGTTGTCTACTCTCACCACTATTATTCAACATAGCTTTGGAAGTTTTAGCCACAGCAATCAGAGAAGAGAAAGAAATAAAAGGAATCCAAATCAGAAAAGAAGAAGTAAAATTGTAACTGTTTACAGATGACATGTTACTGTACATAGAGAATCTCAAATATGCTGCCACAAAACTACTAGAGCTAATCAATGCATTTGGTAAAGTAGCAGGATACAAAATTAATGCACAGAAATCTTTTGCATCCCTATATACTAATGATGAGAAAACTGAAAGAGAGATTAAGGAAATACTCTCATTTATCATTGCAACAAAAAAATATAATACCTAGGAATAAACCAAGAAAAGGATACAAACGACTGGTATGCAGAAAACTATAAGACACTGATGAAAGAAATTAAACATGATACAAACATATGGAGACATATACCATGTTCTTGGATTGGAAGAATCAATATTGCAAAAATGACTATACTACCCAAAGCAATCTACATATTCAATGCAATACCTAACAAAGTACTAATGACATTTTTCACAGAACTAGAACAAAAACTTTCACAATTTGTATGGAAACACAATAGACTCTGAATAGCTAAAGCAATCTTGAGAAAGAAAAACGTAGCTGGGGGAATCAGGCTCCCTGACTTCAGACTATACTACAAAGCTACAGTAATCAAGACAGTATTGTACTGGCACAAAAACAGAAATATAGATCAATGGAACAGGAGAGAAAGCCCAGAGATAAAGCCATGTACGTGTGGTCACCTTATCTTTGGCAAAGGTTGAAAGAATATACATTGGAGAAAACACAGCCTCTTCAATAAGTGGTGTTGGGAAAACTGGACACCTACATTTCAAGAATGAAATTAGAACACTCCCTAACACCATACAAAAAAATAAACTCAAAATCAATTAAAGACCTAAATATAAGGCCAGACACTATAAAACTCTTTGAGGAAAACATAGGCAGAACAGTCTATGACATAAATCACTGCAAGATCCTTTTTGACCCACCTCCTAGAGAAATGGAAATGAAAACAAATGGGAGCTAATGAAACTTAAAAAGCTTTTGAACAACAAAGGAAAACATAAGACGAAAAGAGAACCCTCAGAATGGAAGAAAATATTTGCAAATGAAGCAACTGACAAAGGATTAATCTCCAAAATTTACAAGCAGCTCATGCAGTTCAGTATCAAAAAAAAACAAAAACCCAATCCAAAAATGGGCAGAAGATCTAAATAGACATGTCTCCAAAGAAGATATACAGATTGCCAACAAACACATGAAAGGATGCTCATCATTAGTGATGATAACATCACTAATCATTACAGAAATGCAAATCAAAACTACAACGAGGTATCACCTCACAGCAGTTAGAATGGCCATCATGAAAAATCTACAGACAATAAATGCTGGAGAGGATATGGAGAAAAGGGAAACCTCTTGTACTGTTGGTGGGAATGTAAACTGATACAGCCACTATGGAGAACAATATGGAGGATCCTTAAAAATCTAGAAATAGGACTACCATATGACCTAGAAATCCCACTACTGGACATATACCCTGAGAAAACCATAATTCCAAAAGAGTCATATACCACAATGTTCATTGCAGCTCTATTTACAATAACCAGGGCAAGGAAACAACCTAAGTGTCCATCGACAGTTGAATGGATAAAGAAGATGTGGCACATATATACAATGGAATATTACTCAGCCATAAAAAGAAATGAAATTGAGCTATCTGTAGTGAGGTGGATGGACCTAGAGTTTGTTATACAGAGTGAAGTAAATCAGAAAGATTAAAACAAATACCGTATGCTAACGCCTATATATGGAATCTAAAAAAAAAGAAAGATTCTGAAGAACCTAGGGACAGGACAGGAATAAAGACGCTGATGTAGAGAATAGACTTGAGGACACGGGAAGGGGGAAGCGTAAGCTGGGACAAAGTGAGAGAGTGGCATGGACATATATACTCCACCAAATGTAAAACAGATAGCTAGTGGGAAACAGCCACATAGCACAGGGAGATCAGCTCGGTGCTTTGTGTCCAGCTAGTGAGGTGGTATAGGGAGGATGGGAGGGAGACACAAGAGGGAGGAGATGTGGGGATATATGTATATGTATAGCTGATTCACTTTGTTATAAATCAGAAACTAACACACCATTATAAAGCACTTATACTCCAATAAAGATGTTTAAAAAAGAAATAAAAGCAAAGGTTCCCAAATCAAAGAAACAGAATGGAATACCTATTTTATTTGGTATCCAGAAACCTCCATAAAGCTAAAAAAAATCTTCATTGAAATATTCATTGCAAAAAGCTAATAAAAATTAGACACATTAGACACCTGAAACAAAAAACTATAAGACTGGCATCACTCCTACTGCTCCCCTCTATCCTCCTTTATTTGAGTACTCATTCTAGTAATCCTCTTTCTGAATTGTCTTCCTAGTCTAAAGAGACTACAAGACTGTAAACAAAAGTCTGCCAAATTAGTAGCCTTACAGATACTCCCACATCTACCCTCAAAGGAGAGTCCTCTTATGAGCCGCCACCCCCCCGCCCCCCGCCCCCAGATCTGAGGAGACGCTGCTGAAGGATTTTCTGGTAAACTGCTATGTTATTCTCTTAAACGGCGAAGAAAAACTGAAATTAAAATTAGTGGAAAATCTTGTCAGATTCTAATAAATACCAGAGCTACACTCTCTACTTTAAACCTCACTTGGATCCTGTTAATGGGATCTTGAAAAACCAGCAGAAGCTGGGTAAGGTTGAGAATTCTTGCCAGAGTCAGCTTTTCTAGATCTCTCCCCGTAATCCCTGGAAGAGTGAGAGAGGAATAAAAATTCATGTTGTTCCTTCCTTTTCGAATCCAGGCCATTGGCTACTGATCTTTGGGAGTTGCTCTAGATCTTTTGAAGATTAATATCTTTTTCATTCTCTTGAGGGCACATCTTGAGTCCAGGGTGTTGTTCAGTACTTCTGTAAGTGTTTAATGTTTATACTGGCTAGAAACTACAAAGTAGCTCTGTGGTCATAAATTGGCCAAGTTGCAAAACCTGATAGATTTTTTTTAGGTCTTCTCCCACAATCTAAAATAAAACTGTATACCTGGGGGGGTGAGGGAACTTTTTAAGTACTTATAAAAGAATTTATGGGGGGTAGATCTACCAATAATGTCATTTAAGTTACAACTCAATTCATTAAGGAATTAAAGACACCTGTTCTTTTCTTAAAAACTTTAACAAAACTAGAAATTCTGCTCTCTAGTCATTTCAATGTCCACTCTTTCTTTTTACCAATCCAAAAACCTTCCCTATTTATCTCAAAAGGCTTGTAAGTATGCAAAAATTCTGTCCTGAGGATACTGAAGTCCTTCTTGAAGGAACTTGCGTTCTTTTCCCGTGCCTTTGAGATATAAATGTTCTACAAACTTCAGAAAATAATTCTTATCATAAGGAAAATGAAAGGAATAAAGGTCATTTGAAACTTAGGCAAGTAAAAAATCTTAAGTGCCTTCTCCACAAATATTATAAATAGTTTTAGCCATCTGAGCAGGTAATCTTAGCATTCCATCTACCGGGAAAAAAGCTTAGATTCAACTTCTTTTAAAGCTAGTGAATTTTCTATTATTGTACTTAATTCATGGTTAAAATTTTAAAATCCAAGCTATAAGGCATTTGTTTCTGTCTGTCTATATGTTTATATATGTCCATATATATATATACAAGTGTGTGTTATAGATGTGTGATATGTTCTACCTCTGGAGGATACCACTAAAAGTAATCTGTAAAAGAGCTCTATTATTATTGGCTTACAGCAAATTAAGCACTTATATAAATTAAATTCTCAGAAACATAATAGAAAATAACCCCAATAAATTTCAGGTACCTGTGGTCTGAGAAAATATTTAGTATTAATGCTAGTTTAAATTTGTTGGTTTAATTAAAACAGGTATGTCTTTAAGGTTATCACCATTAAGTACACTACTTTTATTCTATGTAGGCTTAATAAAGGTCAATGAGTTCACGTTATCTCTTACAAAATTTGTCTCATCAAGAAAAATAGTTTGGGATAATTGCTAACTATCTAATGTCTCATGAAATATATTTTACATAATTGTTAAGACAGAGTAAATTGAATAATGTATGTAGGATAAAATGTTTTTAGGTGAACTTTTAAAATAGTTTCCTTCAATTTTTTGGTAACCTGAAACTTTAAAGTTTTGCTTGGTTATGTTAAATGATGAAATAAGTTAAATTCGTTGAATATCAAGATCATTTCCAAATAAGATAAAATACTGAAACATTAATGCTGAGCATAGGTTTACCCACTTTTGCTTCCTTTTTACAGAAGAATTAAGGATATTTGGGTTTACTAGTAAACATGTTTTGTGGTATGCTGAGAAACTTCCCATGAGAAAGAATATGTTTCTAGAAATTATGAAAGGTATTTATAAATTTGTCAAGCCACAGAATGTTCATACAGTTCACAATTGCTCACTTCTTAGCTTTCACTTGAAAATTAAAGGTTTCTAAGAGTTAAAAATATTCTAATATATGAGACTAATTTGACTAGAAATAGGAAGTGAAATATCTCCATGTGCAAGAAAGTAAAATGTGTGTTTTCAGTAAAAGAAGTATAAAAAGTGGAAATGCATTTTGTTAAGGAAAATAAAAGTTTTTGGGTTTTTTTTTCATAAAGAGAAACTGGTTATTTCCAAATGGGAAAGAGGAAAAACATAGTTCAAAATCTAAATGCAAAAAAGAAAGTTGGAGAATGTTTGTGGAAAATGAATTTTTGAAGGAAATTTTAATGTGTGTTCAATATGGCTAGAATTATAATAAATTTAATTAAGTTAAATAGTTTTTAATATTAAAAGTAAATTGGTACAGAATTAGAATACGGTTTTCTCTTTTGTTAAAAGGAAAACGATCTCTTGAGCTATTGGTCTGCTTTTGATAAGAGATGGTAAAATATTTTTCTTTACTTTTTAGATAATCTTCCTAGAAAACAAAGAATTTGTGTCTTGTCAAAATAATCTTCTATGTCTTTATCTTTAATAGCTTAAGAAACCTGCATCTTCCCTATTTAAAAAGCTAAGGTTTTGGTACAACTATTAATATTTAACTTCCTGTATTTGTCGGCAAAGTCTTTGTCACTATGGTTAAATGGATAACTAAGTATTGTTTCACAGTGACTATGATCTTATTTGACTGTTTTAAAATCTTTTTGATAGTTTTAACAAACTTCCCCAAAATCAAATTCCAGATGAAGATTTTTTACTTCAAACTAACTTTGGGATTTTCAAGAGAGTCCATGGAAAATCACAAAAGATTTATTCTGTCTCCTTATAAAAAGAAAAAGAGATGCTACATTAATTAGGCTGATATGTTAAATTATATGGGAATTATTGTCAAATAAGACGTAATACTACACTTTCTTCATGTTGTATTTTTATAGTTACATAAGTGTTCCAGACTTTGTTCCTAAAGTCTGATATACTCTGGAACAATGTTATCATTACAATTCCAGTTATCATTTTAAGATATTGTATATGGCAGAAATAACCAAATTTCCTTCTCAACTCCAATTTAATGAACTCTCATCAGATCTATAACAATGAGCATTTTTGTCTTTTGTCATTCACAGATAATTATTGTTTTATTCAGATGTTTATGCAAAAATGTTCCTGCAAAAGTGCTTCATTTTAAAGAAGACTCATGGAAAAGACTTTTGACAAGTACAAGTTTCTGATAACTTTAAAATCATAAAACTGAACTGAGTAAAAACTTCTATAAATAATGGAAAAACTAAATTCAAGAAAAACAAAGTATTAGTTACATGGGACTGAATTAACTGAGGAAGATGATTATAATTTTTATGACTTTTAGTTTGAAACATTGCTGGATCCTTAATGTTTTGTTTTACCAGATTTAAAGGAACCTTTTCTTTTATGCCATCTATGACTTACAGAAATTTTTTGAAGTGTACATCTCTAAGCATTTTTTTGTAAAATATGAAATGCTTAGTTTTTCTCCTTACCTTATCCCTCCAGTATTTTTTATGACAATATAGTTAGTTATTTGCATAAATTCAGTGAGAATCTGTTTGCCTGGTTACAGGAGATAATTGAAAATATTGGTTATATTAATAAGAATTTGACTAGACTGCTAGATTTGAGAGAGGTGTGCATATATTCAGATATGACCAGACAGTTTTAAGGAATTAAGGTTGACTTTACAGAGTGAATAAAGCCCCTTGAGGAAAGATAGCCTCTTCAATAAGTGGTGCTGGAAAAACTGGACAACCACATGTAAAAGAATTAAATTAGAAAATTCTCTAACTCCATACACAAAAATAAAATCAAAATGGATTAAAGACCTAAATGTAAGACAAGATACTATAAAACTCTTAGAGGAGAACAAAGGCAGAGCACTTTTTGCTATAAATCTCAGCAATATCTTTTTTGATCCACCTCCTAGAGTAATGAAAATAGAGACAAAAATAAACAAATGGGACCTAATTAAACTTAAAAGCTTTTGCACAGCAAAGTAAACCATATGCAAAATGAAAAGACAACCCACAGAATGGGAGAAAATATTTGCAAATGATGCGACCTACAAGGAATTAATCTGCAAAATACACAAACAGCTCATGCAGCTCAATATCAAAAGAACAAACAACTCAATCAAAAAATAGACAGAACATCTAAATAGACATTTCTCCAAAGAAGACATACAGATGGCCAAAAAACACATAAAATTTGCTCAACATTGCTAGTTATTAGAGAAATGCAAATCAAAACTACAATGAGGTATCAACTCACACCAGTCAGAATGGCCATCATCAAACAATCTACAAACAATAAATGCTGGAAAAGGTGTGGAGAAAGGAGAACCCTCCTACACTGTTGGTGGCAATGTAAATTTGTACAGTATGGAGAACAGTATGGAAGTTCCTAAAAAAAACAAAATTGAGCTACCATATTGATCCAGCAATCCCACGCCTGGGCATATATCCAGAGAAAGCCATATCTGAAAAAGATAAATGTGACCCAATGTTCATTGCAGCACTATTTACAATAGTCAAGATATGGAAGCAACCTAAACGTCTGTCAACAGATGAATGGATGAAGAAGATGTTGTACATACATACAATGGCATATTACTCAGCCATAAAAAAGAATGAAATAATGCCATTTGCAGCAACATGGATGGACCTAGAGATTACCATACTAAGTAAAGTAAGTCAGACAGAAAAAGACAAATACCATGTGATATCACCTATATATAGAACCTAAAAAAAAAAAAACAAAACAAATGAACTTATTTACAAAACAAAAACAGACTCACAGACTTAGAAAACATATGTATGATTACCAAAGCAGAAATATGGGTGGGGGGGAGGAATAAATTAGGAGGTCAGGATTAAGATATACCCTCTACTATATATAAAATAGATAATCAACAAGGACCTAGTATATAGCACAGGGAACTCCACTCAATATTCTGTAATAACCGATATGGGAAAAGACTCTGATAAAGAATAGGCACATGTATATGTATAACTGAATCACTTTGCACTACACCTGAAACTAACACAACATTGTAAATCAACTATATTCCAGTATAAAATAAAAATTTTGAAAATGAAATAGAGGCTAAAAAATAGAAAGGAGCAATGAAACTGAGAGCTGGTTCTTTGACAATATAAACAAAATTGGCAAGCCTTTAGCTAAACTCACTAAGGAAAACAAGAGAAAAGGCTTTGATAAATAAAATCAGAAATGGAAGTGGATAAATAACAATGGATACCGCAGAAATACAAATAATTATATGAAAATATTATGAACAGCCATACCCCAACAAATTGAACACCCTAGAAAAAATGAACAAATTCTTAGAATCATATAACCTTGCAAGATTTATCAACATGAAATAGAAAATCTGAACTGACTAATCACTAGTACAGAGATTGAAACAGAGATCAAAAAATCCCCAAAAAACAAAGTCCATGCCCATACAGCTTCATAGGTGATTTCTACCAAATATTAAAAGATGATATAATACCTATTCTTTTTAAACTATTCCAAAAAATTGAAGAGAAGGGAACTCTTCCTAATGCATTTTACAAGGCCAACATCTCCCTGATACCAAAACCAGACAAAGACAACACAAAAAATAAATTTACAGGTCAATATCCCTGATGAATATAGACGCAAAAATTATTAACAAAATATTAGTAAACCAAATACAAAAATATATTAAAAGGATCGTACACCATGAACAAGTGGGACTTATTCCAGTGATGCAAAGATGATTTAATATCTGCAAATTAATCAGTGTGATAGACCGCATTAACAAAATGAAAGTAAAAACTATATGATCTTCTCAATAGATGCAGGAAAAAGCATTTTACAAGGTTCAATATCTGTTTATAATAATAATTCTTAGTAAAAAGGTTATAGAAGAAATATACGTCAAAATAATACAGACCATATATGACAAACATCATACTTAATGGTGAAAAACTGAAAGCTATCCTTCTAGGATCAGGAACAAGACTAAGATTCCCACTCTCATTACTCGTTTAACATAGTATTGGAAGTCCCAGGCAGAGCAGTTAGGTAAGAAAACAAGGCATCCAAATTGGAAAGGAAGAAGTAAAGCTGTCACTACTGCACTTGACATGATTTTATATAAAGAAAATGCTAAAGATTTCACCAAAAAACTATTAACAATAATAAATGAATACAGTAAAGTTGCAGGGTACAAAATCAACATACCAAAATCTGTTGTGTTTCTATATGCTAACAATGAGCTAGCAGAAAGAGAAATTAAGAAAACAATCCCATTTACAATCACAACAAAAAGAATAAAAATACATAGGAATAAATTTAATCAAAGAGGTGAAAGACCTATACACTGAAAACTATAAGACATTCATTCTTAAAAGAAATTGAAGAGGGCACAGTTAAATGAAAAGATAGTCCATGGAATGGAATGGAAAAATTAACATTGTTAAAATATCTATATTACATAAATAAATCCACAAATTCAACACAATCCCTATCAAAATCCCAAGGACAATTTTCACAGAAAGAGAACAAAAAATTCTAAAATTTATAAGGAACCCCAAAAGATCCCAAATAGCCAAAGCAATCCTGAGAGAAAAGAACAAAGCTGAAGGTATCACACTCCCTGATGTCAAACTAATTTGCAAAGCTATAGTAATAAAAAATCATGGTATTAGCAGAAAACCAAATACATGCATCAGTGGAAAAGAATTGAGACCCCAGAAATAAACCCACAAGTGTATGGACAAATAATTTACAGCAAAGGATCAAAATATCAATACATACAATATATATACATACAAATACATAGTTTCTTCAATAAATGGTGTTGGGAAACCTGGAGGAGCCTCATGCAAAAAAATAAAACTAGACCACTATCTCACACCATACATAAAAATCAGCTCAATGTGGATTAAAGACTTGAGTGTAAGACCTGAAGCCATTAAACTCCTAGAAGATGACATAGGCAGTATGCTCTTTGGCATTGGTCTTAACAACATCTTTCTAGATATGTCTCTTCAGGCAAGAGAAACAAAAGCAAAAATAAACAAAGGAGACATCAGACTAAAATGTTTCTGCCAGCAAAGGAAACCATGAAAAAAATGAAAAGACAACCTACAAAGTGGGAGAAAACGTTTGCAAATCACATATCTGACAAGGGGTAATATTCAAAATATAGAAATAATGCATTCAACTCAACAACAAAAGAAACACAAAACTTGATAAAAATTGGACATTGGAACTGAATAGACATTTTTCCAAAGACTTACAGATAGCCATTAGGTACATGAAAATATGTTCAACATCACTAATTATTAGAAAAATGTAAATCAAAACCAAAATGAGATATCACCTCACATCTGTTAGAATGGCTATTATCAAAAGGTCAAGAAATAATCAGTGTTAGAGAAAAGGGAAATCTCATACTTTGTTGGTGGGAATGTAAATTGGTGTAGCCACTATGAAAAACATTATGGAGATTCCCCCCCAAATTAAGAATAGATCTACCATATGGTCCAGCTATTCCACTTCTGTGTATTTCTCCAAAGAATACAGAAACATTAATTTGGAAAGATACATGCACCCCAATGTTCCTTGCAACATTATTTACAATAGCCAAGGTATGGAAACAACCTAAGTGCCCATCAGTGAATGAATAGGTAAAAAAGATGTGGTATGTGTATGTGCATATATATATATATATATATATATATATATATATATATATATATGTATATGTGCACATACACACACACACACACACACACTAGACACTACACAGCCATAAAAAAGATGAAATCTTTCCATTTGCAACAACATGGATGGAACTTGAGGGATATTTACGTCAGACAGAGGAAGACAACATCATATAATTTTATTCATATATAGAATATAAAAAACAAACAAACAAAAATCAAACCAAACAAAAACAAACACATAGATACAGAGAAAAAAGTAGTGGTTACCAGAGGGAAAGGGGCAGAGGGGAGGATGAAATCAGTAAAAGAGATCAACTGTGTGGTAATAAATGGAAAGTAAATTTTTGGTGGTAAGCATACTATAGTGTATACAGAAATATAAATACAATATTGTTCACATGAAACTTATATAGTGTTATAAATCAATGTTATCTTAATCAGAAGGATTACTAAAGATTCAGTATAATTAAGACCCTACTGCTAGCACAGAATCTTGTACCTGTTATATAATAATAACTTATTTAATGGAATTTAAAGAATCTAATCATTGTTAACACTGTTCTAACTTAATATTCCAATGAACAAATGATAGGAGAAATAATTTAAGCAATTTAATTTGGTCAGCACACACTTATTGAGCATGTACTAGGTCCAAAACACTCGGCTGACCTCTAGGTATTCAATAGTAAAATAGATAGATAATCTCTGCCCTCAAAATGCTAGATCATTAAGCTGTGTTTCAAAGACTGACAGAAAATCATTCCCTCTATTAGGTCATTAGCCCACCAAAGCAGAATTGCTCCCTAACAGGCACTTTTGAGCTGTTTGCCTGAAACATTTGAAAGAAGACTTCACAAAGGAGCTCCCTAAGCTGCCTTTAGAGCTTATTTTATACCTGAGCACATCACACAGTTAGGATACTTTCAAGATGCTGAGTCTAACCTTCTCTATACAAACACTTCTGAAGAGATGACTATCTAAAGAAGTTGCAATGAAATGCACATATGTTACTTTATTATAGCCATCTATCAGTACTTCAATGTTGGTTTTATGTATTAATTTAAGTATCTTGAGAAATGTTAACATCTTGAAAAAACAAACAAAATATGTTCTACCAAGTCAGACGTTTTATCTGTTTTGTTCAATGTTGTGCCTAGAAAAGTACCTAGCTTGATAAATATTTATCAAAGGAATGAAATAAACACACACAAATACTGTCCAAATTATTATAATATAAACTATTAAAAACTAATAAAAGTAAAATTATATATATTAAGGCCACATGAATATTAGCACAAATGAATAATGTTGGAATTCAGAATGACCTCTGAGATCTGGAAGCAAGAAAAAGAAGATTCATTGGAGAGATTGGAATTGAGCTGGTTCTAGAAGAACGTGTAAGATTGAAACTATTAGTGAAAAGGCATTTCAACTAGAAGGAATAGCATGAACAATGATGAAAAGGAAATAAAGCATAAGGCTTATTCAGGAATGGGTAATTTAGTCTCCAGAGGTAGAGGCTTCATCAAAGTAATCATGAGAATGTAACACTGATAAGCAAGATAAGGAGTGATAAGCAAGATGGTAGATATGGTAGGATTTTGAAGAGGCCCTGAAAAAGTTAGAGTTTATGTTAAAAAACTTTATAACCACTATCCTGAATAACTTATTGCCATTTAATAAAAATGTGATTTGTCTCACCAATTTAATTGTAAGTTTTTCTGGTTCTATTTTTTGAAGGCAAGCCTATATATCCTATGCACTTTAGAGGTGATAGTTTTGCATTGGTAGCCTTGCCTTCTTGGATCCAGTGTTCATGAAATCAGCATTCATTTACTTACTCATTCCCCAAATATTTATACAGTGAGAGACTGCACTGTGCCTGTCACCACTCTGAAAACTGGAACTTGTTTATCAGATAGAGATTGTAGGTAAACTCTATGTGGTCTTGGATCATGGGCAAATTTTTATAACTTACATAGGGTTTAGACACTCTAAGGACAGATGGCTGGCCAAAGAGGCAAATAATCTTTTAGCCCTAATAACATTTTAATACCAACGCAGCTCAACAATTAATCCAAAATAGGCAATATTGTCTAGTTTACTATTTTTTATTAAATATTTGTTTATAATGTGCCTTTCAAGTCAAGAATCTAGTATAGCTGTTTATAGCCTATCATATTAGGTCTAAATCCTTTGTATTCAAGATTTTTGATCTAGTATCAACTAATATGAATTCTCTCTCCAACAAGATTAGTTTTAAGTTATTTCCACAGAAGCTAAGGAACACAAATCAGGTCATAAACCTGTAAGTACTAAAAACTGGGTCTGCCCTAGAAAATCTAGGGCACTGAGTCCTTAGATGATAGGACCATGCAAAGCAGGCAGTTGCTTCTCAGCTCAGCACCCTCTGAGCTAGGAAGCAGTTGGCTCCATTTAAATAAGTTAAAAATAGACTAACCAGCAGTTAAAATTTTCAACACAGCAAAAAGCAGTGAGGACAAGGTTTATTCTTTGATCTCCAAAGGTTTGCTTCATTGAGTCTGATAATGGTGCATGACATGAAGAATGTTAGCTATACTCTAGTCTCACATTACCTGGGTTTTACTCAGTCATCAGTGTAATTTATCTAAGGGCATTGTGCCGCTAAAAAAAGAGCTCAGCTTGAAGCTTTCTAGCTTACAGCAGGAGTCTTCTAGAAATTCTGCCACTGGTAAGGAAACTCTTATTTATGGAATCAGGGATCCTTGTTAACATTTTGACTGCAGTGGCTTGTAGGCAGGAAACTATTCTTTCATTTTTTTTCCGTTGCCAAATTGGTCCTATTTGCATGAGGCTGGAACATATGCAGAATTAAGTTTTGTCCCTAAATCCAGGGACCAAATTAAATCACAATGACAATAAAATTATTTTAAACAGAATTTTTTTCTCATTGGTTTAAAAGTACTAGGTGCTTTGTGAGTGTGTGTGTGGGGGGGGGATTAGTAGGTAATAGTTATAACTAAACCCTATTACAATGGGTTCTCTAAGGAGTATAGTTTGAAGGATGCCCATGATGGAACAGGGGAAGCTGGGTAATTATATTCAGGTAGGTTTCACACTGTCTAGATAATTTTTTTTACTAAGTTAATAAACAAGAGTATATAAACACCTATTATGAATACAAACACTTATTTTTAACTACATATAAATGAAAATTAAAGCAAATTCAAATACCAAGTAGTGGCATATCCATTTAAGTACTCCACAACTGAAAGTATGTGGGTTACTCTCATATATTTTCTGTAAGAACTCCAGGTTTTCCTTAATTCCTGCCTGATAAGGGCAGAGAAGAAATAGATTGAGCTACCCCCACTGCATGAGAAATGCACAAAGAAGAGTTAGTTACCTTGATCAGTGAAGAACAGAAAGTAAAGGCAGAAGATGTATTAGTAACAGTTATACAAGAGTTGTAAAAATAAGAGAACTGAACTGAGAATAGGACCAATTCATTGGTTCTAAGCTTATCTTCTCTCCCTTCATCCATACATGCATGCATCCATTCATTCATCAATTAGGTTTTAAGTATTAAATAAAAGTTGTGAGCCAAGCACTGCCTCTAACAAAGGAGTTCAAAATTTAGTAAAAAACCAAAATCATCTAAATGGATAAATCACAACATAACTCAGGAAGTACTATTATAGCTTTAATAGAAACCTAGTGTTGTGGAATTGGAGAGAGCCTCTCTGTGGATGGACTATTTGAGCTGGGTCTTATATAATGAATAGGAGTTTTCCAGGATAAAAACAGGGGGAAGACATTCTAGGTAATCATAGCAGCATATAAAAAGGCTCAAAGTTGCAGATTAAAACAACAATATCCCTGATGTATCCATGTAAAGGTGAAAAGATAAGGAGGGGATGTTAGATGCATGGGGGGCGTTGATGAGAGATAATTTATGGCTGAATTTTGTGCATCTGAAAACACATAAGTAAAGGATATCATAGATGAATAGTCAACAAACCTGAAGTTTTGCATTAAATACACTCCATTGAAAGGTCTGAAATTTGTTATGCTTGTGGATATAAAATTCCTGCCTGGTGCAGTATCCAGTACACAGTGATCAACTTTGCTTAAAAACCAAATTCACTGGAATAAAATTATAATAAATTAATTACTGCTCTATACTGATGCATGCTCACTAATCACCAATGAATGGACTTTCTCATTCAAATAATTCTCAGAGCCTCTAAAAATTTACCCTTGAAAACCTAGGACCAATTTGGCAAGATTGTAATTCCCATGGCCTCTATCTCTTCCTCCATTTGATTTGTATAGTCTTCTGGAGTTTTTTTTTTTGTTGTTGTTGTTGCTTTTTTACTTTGATGATTATAAATAATATGAGCCATACTGAGGACAAGGCAATTCCCCATCAAAACTCTGGCCCAAATATGAACCAAAAACTCCCATTTCTTTAGATCACTATAGTTAATACATCTGAGATATGCTAGAATTCCAAACAAAATAAAACACTAAAAAAAAACTATGAAAGTGTAAAAAATATTATTACTCTCTACATATTTTTTCTCACTGTCAGTTTTTAAAAGTGTATTCTTCAATTATTGTGTCTAATTATTCACTTCCCAACAGTATACAATTTAGATTTAGATTCATTAAATCAGTCATTTCACTGAGTGATCTTTTCATTAAACAATGCAATGGTTGCTTCTCAGCCCTCTTTCAAATGAAGCTTGGTATCACTTAATACCAGGGAACATTTCATTTTTTTAATTATCTTTTCCCTCATCTTCATTATGTTCAGCAGGAATTCTCAAACTGTAATGAGTATTTTAACCTATTGTGTAGCTATTTAAAAATGCAGCTCCCCAAAATGTCAATTCATTTCCTCATTTATTCAATCCTACAAAACAAAACTGTTTAAGGTGAGAGCAAATTCCTAAAAGAGTTCTTTGTTTTGTATATTCTTTGATAAATATTGATCTTCTTTTCCAATTTTGGTAAGCTGGTACATTGGTATTATTGGTTATCTTTTCACTCACACTGACTTTTAATATTTTATTCTTTTGTCTGTCAATATTAAACGGTATTTTTGACTCCTAAACATTACCTCTTCAGCAGTCAATGATTTAAATCTATTTTTCCCTTTCTCTCTCCCTTCTTCTCTGATTTTTCTTCTTCTCTTATTTTTTTTTTTCTATTTGTCAAACCATATAATGTTTACATAATACTTGTTTAACCATTGTTACCACCCTTGATTGGTCTTGGTTCTATAATTTAAAATAATAAATGATCCAACAGTCCCTTTTTTCAAAGTTTCTACAGGAAACTATGGTTAGATGATACTCATCATCCAGTGGAATCCTCAGGTACAGCACACATGCACAGTATACTCTGGAGCTATTGAATGCTGCAGACAGGTTTTCTATGTCTTTAATACTTGAAGGACAGCTTGACTTGATTTAAAATCCCTGGCTCATCTGTTCTTTCTTTAAATTTCTTGAGAATGTTGCTATCCTGCTGCTTATTTTGTACATTTTTAAAAGAAAAATAAGTCTTTTTCCCTTGTAAGTTATTTTATCTTACTATCTGGAGGTCCTAAGACACTGTTCAATCTTTTGATTTTAATAGTTTTGTTAGAATATGTCTCAGAATTGATTGTTCTGGTCAATATTACCAGGTACCTATGAGCCCTAACAACGTATGCTTTCAGGTCATTTATTTCCAGAAAGTTTCCTTGGGTTATACTTTAATATCTTCCATTATTCTGTGTAGTTAGCCTAGTGTTGATGTTCTCTTTAGGCACCCAATGTTCATGTGTTAGATCTTCTTTACATATCTCTCATTGACTACTTTACTCCATTCTTGAATTATTTTTATTCTCGTGGTTACTTTCCAATTTTTTTTTAATATTCCTTATTCAATTTTCATACAAATATATTCCTTCTTGGACATATTGCAATATAATTGTTATTTATGATATGATTTTGTCTTTTTTCTTATATTTCTTCCCTGAGTTTAATCAATTACCATTAAATTTCCTCATAGTTTTGTCCACTACTGTTTTAATTTCCAAATTTCTAGTTCAAGGTATATTTTCAGATCCAAAAATGCTTTAATGACAACATGTAATTCCATTTGAAGTGTTGTATTACTATTTTCTTCTGATTATATAATTATTTTGAGGAAAAAATTATCAACTATGATATTGTGATTCAAATTTTCTATTCTCTTCTTACAGTAGCTTTGTAAGACATTCAATTGCTTTTTATTCCTTATATTTAGTCTTTGGTGGGAAAGATTTCTAGTTTACAAGTGCCCTCTTCTCTTGAGTAAAGGAATTGAATTTTCTTTAATTGAAGATATTTGGTGAGAGAAGGGGAGTTAAGCATATTTTCTTTTTATTTTATCACTTCAGAATCCTTAAATTTCCCCTCTCATCCCTTTCTTTCCCCTCAATACTTTGTCTCCGAGGTTAATCTCACCTTCTTTGTTTACTTGATTATACCCAGAACCCATGCTTTCTCAAAGGTGGTATTTCTACTCTCCCTCAACTTTAAACCCTTTCCTACTAAGTATAAAAGTAAGTATAAAATTCATTAGTTTTGTACTTACTATTTGATTTTCTTTTACTATCAGTGATTGTGTCTGTGTTCTGTCTTATTTCTAAATGTCCCCAAATATTTTTCATGTAGTCTCTAGTTTGAAGTTTGGTTGAGAGCTTTGTTGGAAAGAGGTATTTATTTCCCAACTTGCAGGTAATTTAAAGGTTAGATTCCTAGGGTTGCCAAAAATATGGTACATGTGTTTTTATTTGTTATTCCTGCAGATTTGGATGAATGTATGTAGGAATTTAAAATCAGACAACTACCATTGTTCTCCGTAGTCTTCCTCATGTATGTTTAAAGACATTTGTTCAGATAAAGGCAAAACCAAAATGATATCCTTAAGTGAAGATATTCTGGCATGGTTGAACTGAAATATTGTGGATAATATTATAAAAGTTTCTTTAACTTTCGCAACTTTGCATCTGACAATATTTGACAGGATTGAAGTCTAAGAATAGAGGTAAAGAGAAATTTCCTTTAATTTTAGTTTAAAGAAACAGATGGGACTCTGGTTGAGGACTGCAAGCAGAGGCGATAAGTACATGGCACTGGTTTGTGGCCCTGGGTTATGATGGCAGACTGCATTAATGAGGGAAGAATAGTTCTCAGTTATGAATGCTAGAATGTATTAATATAGTATATTATTCTAAGTTTTTTTCTTTTTATATGGCAATTCACTTGTGTTTTCCAAGGCTTCAGAAGAGTTTGGCTAAACATACAGAGTAGTGTTAGATATGTTTGTTAATCAAGGAATAATACTTACGCAGAGAAGGTTAAGATGGTAGTAGCAATAGACTGAGTAAATAAGTTACAAGATCAGAAGATAGGACTTGCTAGGCTCTGAAACCATGTTATTCCAAATCAGGATAACTGTCCAATGTGATAAATGACAACCAGGACATATCTGTGAAATATGTAAACATTCATTATGAACAGGAAGTGGCCAAATATGAAAAAAAAATTGGTTTTGCATTCTCATTAGAAATTATAGTTCAGGTAACTCTTATTTGTGGCCTAAAAGGAAACTTGATGTTTGAAGTCTGGATAATTCCAAGTCATTGAATCCAACTTGAATTTGTGGAAGCAAAAACTGAAGACAGTATTATCTTTCAGAAGGGTAAATGCAGGCCTGGCTTTAGTTATATCCTAGGACTAGGTAGTTCATCTAGATCAACTAGATAGTTACATCTAGAAAAGATACTAAGATAGATCATTGCATACTGATTATAAAATGTTTAGCCCAACAGTTACCCATGATAAGTGCTCAATAATTATTAAGTAATTTTTATAATAGGGCTAATACCTTATATATATAATATACACTTCTTTTCTGAATTTAAAATCTGTAAGTGATTAGCTGAATGAAAATAACTCATTGTGTGTGTATGTGCATGCTGTGTAAGGATAGATTATGTATTTTTGTATATGTCTAATGTTGTGTTTGTATTCTATGTTGCCTCTTAAAAGTATTTCAGTCACTCAAAAATTGCATATAGTGAAGATATCATAACTTTCTTGCACAATATACAAAGAAACTAAATATTTGCATTATTAACTCATATAATTATGTAAAAACAGTGACAGTATGGTATTTAAACAATGACTTTCTACCCCCTGCCCACTCCCAGATTAGTATGATAGAAATCCCCTCTAGGTAGGAGTAGCCAAGAACACAGCTCTAACCCCAGTTTTCTGTGGAGGGGTATCTTCTTGGGAAGGGCAAGACATCAGAATTTTTTATACCTTTTTTCCCAGATGTTTGCAGAGCCAAAATTCCAGTCAAGTACAGCCAAGAAGTCAGAGACTCCATTTATCCATTGAGCCCAACTCATTAGGGGGAGGCCCTACCTCAGGCACACCATGCTGAGAATACTAGGATGCCCGATATCTTTCACCCCAGCTCATTTGTAGGAAGAAGGTTCCACACCAGGAGAGACATACCTAGAAAACCAGAGGTGAATACCCCTGTTCAGCACTCTTCTCCCAAAGCAGGAATCACTAAGAGAAAAGTGGTCCACTATCCTCAACTCCCATCCTGGGAGATTGGCTCAGAAATTTTGTCCAGTTGCAGAGAAAAATCTTAAGAACAGAGAGCTCTGAAGCTTTATTATAGAAACCTACTTTATTTGAAACAGTGTGGGAGAAGTTCAAGCCTAATGATGCTCTCAAAAACAGTAGAGGTTTTGATGATAAGCAATTAAGTGGAGGTAACTTCATGAGAGCAACAAGTTCTAACATAGGACAATTACTGTATAAGAGAGGGGTCGGGAAAGAGACAGCTAAGAAATTCTCCCCTATGATCATAAAAAAAGTCAAAGGTTGGCCTCAAATACTATCCATGCAAAGAATCCTGAATGTAATTGGATCAGACTCTGGAGAAATATATGCCCCAGGGGATTGTTGAAAGTAATAGAGCACATAGTCAGTAACTGGGTGTCATCAGGGACAAAGACAGTAAAAGATAACCCTGCTGAAACTACTGTCCTCCCAGGGTGACTGTGAACAGGTTCAAGTCTATACCCTCTGAAGAACAACATCAGAGCTTCACACTGCAGGGCAAATAGATTTCATTAAAATGTTCCAACCAGTCATTAAACAAACAGAAAATGACAACTACTACTTGGAAGAGTCAACAAGGAAATAGAAGAATTGAACATTATAAACCAACTAGACCTAATAGATATCTATTATAACAATCCACCAACAACAGTATAGTGCATATTCTTTTCAATAACACATTAAACATTTCCCAGAGAAGAGCATGTGCTATGCCATAAAACAAATTGTAATACTTTAAACTAACTGAAATTATACAAAACATATTTCCCAACCACAATTGAGTGAAATTGGGAGTCAATAACAGAAAGAAATTGGGGAATTCACAAACATGTGAAAATTAAACAACATACTCCTAAATAACAAATGGATCAAAAAGGGAATTACAGGGATAAAAAATACTTTGGGACAAATTAAATGAAGTCATATTATACCAAAGCTTATTGGATGCAGCTAAAGGACTACTTAGATGGAAAGTTAGAGCTGTAAATGCTTAAAATTTAAAAAGGGAAAATCTCAAATCAATAATTCAACATTTTACTTTAAGTCACTGGAAAAAGAGCAAACTCAAATCAAAGTAGGAAGAAGAAAGTGAATAATAAAAATCAGATTGGAAATTAATAAAATAGAGAATAGAAAAGTGGAGAATATAAACATAACTAAGAGTTGGTTCATTGAGAAGATAAACAAAATTTACAAATCTTTACCTAGATTGAACAAGAAAAGAAAAGACTCAAATACTAAAATCAAGAATGAAAAAGAGGGCCTTACTACCGACCTCACATAAATGAAAAAGAATTAGTAGGAAATACTATTAACAATGTTATGCCAAAAATTAGATAATTTAGATAAAATTGACAAATTCCCAGAAAGACATAAACTACCAACACTGACTCATGACGAAGTAGAAATTACAAATAGACTTACAACATATAAAAGGAGTGAATTAGTAATTAGGAAAAAAAAACAAGAACAAAAAAAAAACTACCCACAAATAAAGTCAAAGCCCAGGCTCAGATTACTTCACTGGTGATTTCTACCAAACATTTAAAGAATTAATACCATTTCTTCACAAACTCTTCTAAGAAAAAAACAGAAGAGAAAGAAACACCTTCCAATTCTTTCTCCAAGTCCAGTATCACCCTGATCCAAAACCAAATGAAGACATCATAAGAAAAGAAAACTTCAGATCAATATATCCTCTAAATGTAGAAACAAAATTAGCACATCAAATCCCATAACATATAAAAAATTAGGCACCATGACCAAGGGGAATTTAGTCCAGGAATGCAAGTGTTGGTTTAACATGTGACAATCAATTGATATAATACAACATGTCAATGGAATAAAGTACTTTTAAAATTTATTGCAATAGGCACAGAGAAAGCATTTAACAAAATCTAACATCCCTTCATGTTGAAAATACCAACAAACTATAAATACAGAGGAACATCCTCAACCTGATTAAAGTCACCTACCAAAAATAACTAATGGCTAGCATGATACTTAATGGCAAAAAAAAAAAAAAAAAAAAATCATGCTTTCCCCTTAAAATCAGGAACAAAACAAGTATGTTCTCTCTCATCACTTCTATTCAACATTATACTGGACATTCTAGTAAGGGCAATAGAGCAAAATAGGTAAATAAATGGCATCCAGATAGAAACAGAAGAAGTAAAACTATTTTTCCAAAGGACATGACCTTACACAGAAAAACTAAGAAAATCCACCAAGAAACTATTAGAACTAGTAAACAATTTCAGCAAAGTTGTAACATGTAAGATTGATATACAGAAGCATTTGTGTTTCTACACACTAGAAGAGAACAGTCCAAATATGAAATTAAGAAAACCATTCAATGTATAGTAGTAGCAAAAATAATGAAATATTTAGTAATAAATTTAATAAAAGAATTTCAAAACAAGTACTCTGAAATTAATAAAATATTGTTGAAATATTAATAAAAATCTAAATAAATGGAAAGACGCTCCATGTTCATTGATTGGGTGACTTAATATTAAGTTGACAATAGTCATCAATTTCATATTAATTTCCAGATTCGGTGAAATACCTGTCAAAGTCCCAGGTTCCTATTTTGCAGATTTAACAAGATGATCTTAAAATGTCTATGGAAATTCAAAGGACTCAGAATTGCCAAAATAATCTTGAAAAAGAGCAAGGCTATAAGATTCACATTTCCTTATTTTAAAACTTACTACAAAGCTAACCACAGCTAACATGTGTCAAGACATGAGATAACGGACCAGAGAATAGACATCAGATCAATGGAATAGATTTGAGTGTTCCAAAATAAACCCCCTCAATTATGCTCAATTGACTTTTGACAAGGGTGCTAAACAACTCAAATGAATAAGAATAATCTTTCAACAAATAGTGTTGTTCCAATAGCTTATCCACAGGCAAAAGAATGAAGTTGAACCTGTATTTCACACCATACACAAAGATTAACCCAATGGATCAAAATCCTAAAAATAAGAGCTAAAACTATAAAACAGAAAAAAAAAGCATAAATTTCTGTAACCTTGGACAAGAAAATGGTTTCTTAATTATAACACCAAAAGCACAGGCAACAAATGAAAAACATATAAGTTGGACTTCATCAACATTAAAAATATGTGTGCTTCAAAGTATATTATCAAGAAAGTGAAAAAAAAACACAAAATGGGAGAAATTATTTATAAATTTATATTTATATGAGATGTATCTAGAATACATAAGAACACTTACAACTCAATAATGTCACAAGTTATTTAATTTACAACTCAATAATGTCACAAATTATCCAATTTAAAAATGGTCAATAGAATGAACCAAAATTTCAACAAAGAACATACACAAATGACCAATAAGCATATGAAAAGATGTTCAACAACATTAGCCATTAGGGAAATGCCAATAAAATTTCAATGAGGTACCACTTCGTACACAATAGGATAGTTATAATCACAAAGACAGGTAATGTCAATGTCAAATGTTGACAAAGATGTAGGGAAATTGAAAACCTCATATGCTGGTAGTAAGAATGGTACTGTCACTTTGGTAAACAGTCTGACAGTTCCTCAAAGGTTTAAATAGAGTTATTCCACTCCCAAGATAAATGGAAACATATATTCACCCAAAAACTTTTACATGAATGTTCATAGAACCATTATTTATAAAAGCTAAAATGTAACAACAACTCAAATGCTATTAACTGAGGAGTGGATAAACAAAATATGGCCTACATATACAAGGGAAATTATTTTTTAATAAAGGAAAGAAGTACTGGTACAAGCCACAACATGGATGATCCTTGAAAACATTATAAGTGAAAGAAGCCAGTAAAAAAAGGACCTCATATGATAGGATTCAATTTATATGAAATATCCAAGATAGGCAAATCTATAGAGATAGAAAGTAGATTAGTGATTGACTATAGGTGAATATAGGGAATGGGGGTTAATAATAGGTGACTTCTAAAAGACATGGCATTTTCTTAGGGGACGATGAAATGTTCTAAAATTGATTGTGGCAATCAATTGTTGCATAGTTCTGATTATACTAAAAATCATTGAACTGTTCTCTTTAAATATATGCATTTTGTGGTATGTGAATTATATCTCAATAAAGCTGTTAACAACAACAACAACAAAAAAGGTAAATTGTTCCTTCCGACATCATGTTTCTTTTGTTCTTTTGAAACGAGGGAATAGACTCTCTCAGTGTACTCCAAAATACGGAAAGTTCAAAATAAATATAAGCAGGAATTTTGATCATTTTCCTGTCCACACAAGAAATTAGAGAAACTGATCAATCAGATCTCACAGGGAGCTCAGAAATAGTAGCTAAATTGAGCTCCCCAGAGACTGGAAAGCTTTCCAGAGACTTATAAATACTGTGATCTTCCTCAAAGGTTGTTCAGAATATTAAGTGGCTTGAGAATCCAGGTTATCTTGTCATGCCATTTGTGATGGAATTTACTTCAGGACTCAAGAGTTTTCTTATCCATTTTCTATGTGTGTATTTTTTGGTTTTTAATTGCAATTAATTGTCTCATTCTCTGGATCTCTTTTCCAAATTCTAGACAAAATAAAATCTGGGCTTCCCTGGTGGCGCAGTGGTTGAGAATCTGCCTGCTAATGCAGGGCACACGGGTTCGAGCCCTGGTCTAGGAAGATCCCACATGCCGCGGAGCAACTGGGCCCGTGAGCCACAACTACTGAGCCTGCGTGACTGGAGCTTGTGCTCCGCAACAAGAGAGGCTGCGACAGTGAGAGGCCTGCGCACCACGATGAAGAGTGGGCCCCGCTTACCGCAACTAGAGAAAGCCCTCGCACAGAAAAGAAGACCCAACACAGCCAAAAATAAATAAATTAATTAATTAATTAAAAAAAAAAACTGATTGAATTCCAATTTAGTCACAAGCATTTTTGCTGGCCTAATGCTTTAAATGTAATTTTCATGAGTTGGCATGAAGCTCTGTAGTTCTATATTTTATGGAGAGAGATGACCCTCAGTAAAAATTAACACATATATATCATAACTATGTAAAATAGTGTATATCAGTTGAACCAGGAAACAGAATTTAAGAAGAACTAATTAAATAATATTTCAACTGAACCAGTTGTTTTTTCTATATCAGAGGAATCTTTATCGACTAGTATTTTAGCATTCAAAAAAACATGTTTGTTCAGTTAAACAAATGCTAAATCATTATTAACAGGAGCTAGCTTGATTTTGCAGATAAAATATGAATAGGATATAGTCTCTTTTTCAGAGTTTAAAACTAGATAAAGAAGCATCCATTAGAAATGTGTGTGAGGAATTATTCTTCCAGCTGACTTGCGAAGTCAAACCCTTCCATAGTCTTTGGTATATCACCAGTTTTTTTAAAATAATCATTCAAGTTAAGGTCAATGCCATCATTCCTACTGGTAAAACAGCATTTTGCTATCATAGCAAATATTCCCAGCTCTATTATTCTAGAAGTATAACTAGAGATTATTTGAAGTCATTAATGTGGCCATTAGTGTTCCTGGCCCTTATTTTCAATGTACTGAAACTCAATTTCTGTTGTGAATACAAGCCTAAAATGTCCATATTGTATCATTGAAACAACAGAAGTCAATTTGATAAAAATGCTTTTTAATCCATCAAAGAGCTTTGCCTAGTGTAACCATAAAGTCAAACATGACTGCCTTGATTGCTTGGAGATTAGGCTTTCAGGGCCCTTTAAAAATATGAAGCCATGCTATAAACTATCTTTAAAATGATCTGCCTTCCAGTTTTCTAATTTCTAAGTGAAATTGCTTAGCACCCTGAGGGGGTGGGAAATAAAATAGACATTCAAAATATAGTTTACTTTGAAGGGAGGAGTTATAATGACTTTACAAGGAAATGAAAAGATCAGTGTTCACTACGATGGACATGGCTTCAGACATAGGCTTGTGAGCAATTATAAGACAAGAGCTCATCCTTTAGGTTATGTTGCAATAGCTTCAAATCTTCTTATAAATGCTGTCAGCCTCCTCAACATTTGGTTTTTCGCATGACAGCACTCCAGCTACTTGCAGAGAAAGGAGCCAAATATCAGTGATTACTTGGACTCTCACACTGGCCAAAACTAACTGAATTTTTATTACCAGTACTTTAACCTTCAGGGCCTGAATTACTTTAAAAATAAATCAAACCAAGTAACATTAAATAGCTGGCATGATAAAAGAAAAAAAAAAAAAGTGAATGTTTTTTGATCAGTAAAAATCATTCATTATTTCTTTACAACAGCCCTTCTAGGAGCAGATTAAAATGTATTTTAACTCAACAAAATAGTTAATGAGCACTTAGTATGTATTCAATATGCAAAAAATAATTTTAAAAAATAGTAGCTAAAAGAGAACATATTGACAGAAGTGAAAAGTGGGACTGGATAGCCTATCAGTGAGAAAAAAAAACAAAAACAAAAACAGGAAGTTACAAAAACAAGCAAAAAATTAGAGTTCTCTGGTACCATTTAGCCTGGAGTATTAGTAAATGGGCAAGAACTAGAGGGCATCAATTATAGCACATTATGTCAACTCATGTATTAAAATAATTGCATGTCATTGAAATATTTTAAAAGTTCAATTTAGTGTTTTAGAAGATGAAGAATGGTGACATAGTTTGAAGAGAGCTTGAAAAGAACATTTAATTTTTTATATAATAAAAAAATTAATTTCCTTGTAATTCATATATAAAGAATGTCTCTAATGCTATAAAGCTAATGAGATGTTACTGTGTGTGTCTTTGAGTGTGCACACACATTATTTATGCAGTTAAGTTTTACTTAGACACAGACAAAAAATCATGCTCTATTCTCACACAGATTTATTCAGAGAGGTCTAACATGAAGGAGGAGACTTGTATGGTTTCTTGAAATAAATGATAGTATGTGCATAATCAGAAATACTTGTCACATCTTTAGCTGCACTATAGCCTTCATGGAAATAAATTCAAATTAAAATATCCTGTTTTACTCAGCAAGGCATGATTTTTACCTTAGAATGCTGAACCATTTTTCAAACTTGTGTATAACTAGGGTCAGCAACACATTATGCCGCCAACTATACAGTAAAACTTGAGGGTAGAGGGAGAGTTTATAAGGCCTTAAAATATCACCTCTATTGCCAATGACAAAATTAGTTCCTTTTCTTATTAATTCTTCGGGGTTTAAAATGGTTTGGTCTAATAAGACACTCCTTATTAGAATGAAAATACCCAAGGGACTGAAACATTTCATAAGGTGTTATCAGTGTCCTCATTAATGGTGTTTAATTGACAGCCAGCAGAAGTGCCTGAGGGAAGACAGGGCCTGGAAGGCAGGGCACCACAGATGAGCAGACTTGGAGTCACAGTTTGGGCCCAGTACTGTCCATAACAGTTCTGTACTCTGAATAACACTAAGCTTTCTCCTCTTTATTTCATTTGACTGGTTTAGGTTAATAGTCTCACTTTCTTGGTCATTGACTTTCAGTTTTCTGAGAGACAAACCATGATATATTTAAGTGTACCAATATAAAGGTAAATTGAAAGCAACTGGCTTTTCTTCTAACATTTTATAGTATATTTAGCTCCCTGTAAGCTTGGTTTATATAGAAGTTTGGAGCTAGAATAAAATCTTAAAAATAAACCATTTTCATGTATTCATTTTATTATTTTTATTTTGGAAGTAATACATCTATGGAACTTAAAAACTAACTTACTATTACAAGGCTTATTATGGAAAACAGTGATCCCTTAATACTACATTTTCCTCCCTAGCCCTGCTCTAAGAATAAATCAGCTCAATATTTCAACTTTTTAACTGTTTCTTCTTGTATTTGCCTACAAGTTTCAGACCAGTACCACCCTTAGAATAGGCAAGCATGGATCTAGTTCCAGGAAAATGGCCTAACATCAGATAATGCAAGTATTTCTTTCTTGGGATCTTGTGACACTAAGCTTTCAAGATGGTGCTGACTTGCTGATTTGGGGTGACTCTTACTTATGTCAGATGCAGGACAAGTTCAGACCCTGGACTACCAGGTCTCCTCTGTTGACCCTTGGCTTAGAGCCTCATCTATAGGCATGTGTAATCCTATTGCTCCCTGGAACCCATCCATGTTCCAATCATCCTATCACTTCAGGTCTACAGCACCCAAATGTGGGCTATATGGTTGTAGTGTTGATGCAGGAATTCTTTACCCTTAGTGCTCCTTTGCCGTGGACACTGTCCATGGTCAGGCAGTTCTGCAAGAGTGACTGTTCCATCTCCTCCAAGGGTTCTTAAGACTGTTGCTACATAATACCAATAGCCCTTTCTCATCCATTTCCTCTAATTGCCTCCAATGGATGAGCAGATATGCTCCAGTGACAGTCTTCAGCAGTACTAGACAAGAGGCAGATAGTCCTTCTATGAATGGGCAATCTACTCTTCTTCTCCCATCCAACTCCCATCATTTAACTTCTGCAGGTGGTTCTAGATAGAAGGCAGAGGTGTGACCAAGATCAAAAGAGATCACATGCTAGGAATGTGGGCATTATAGTCTAAAGCATTCCAGAAAACACATAGTTTAAAGTGTGTTGTTATACATTTCCACTATAAATTCTGAATTTAACAAAACCAGAAAATTAATTTTCATTCACATACGCCTGTGAACCCTAGATAAGACTTGCGTTTGTGATCATTATCAATGTAGCACACCAGCAGGTTTTCAGAGTCATTGAAAACCAGAACTCACAGAAGTAATGGTGTAACTAGCATTAAATAAGTGGAATTAGGGAACTGTAAAGCGATATCTATGTTGTTTCAATACAGACAGATTCTGAAGAAACATTGTATTTTATAACTGGAAGTTTGTACCTCTTAATCTCCCTCACCTATTTCACTTACCTCCCCTCCCCATTCCCCTCTGAATTTGTTCTCTGTATCTATGAGTCTGTTTGTTTTGTGATGTTTGTTCATTTGTTTTGTTTTTTAGATTCCACACATAAGTGAATTCATATGGTATTTGTCTTTCTCTATCTGACTTATATTACTTAGGATAATACCCTTATTTATACATTCATCCATGGACAATTAGTTTGCTTCCATATCTTAGCTATTGTACGTGATGCTGCAATGAACATTAGAGTGCATACATCTTCTCAAAATAGTGTTTTTGTTTTTCTTCAGGTAAATACCCAGAAGTGAAATTGCTGGATTGATGGCAGTTCTATTTTTAATTTTTTGAGGAACCTATATAATGTTTCCTTAGTGGATGCATCAATTTACTATCCTGCAAACTGTGCATAAGGGTTTCCATTTTACCACCTTCTTGCAAACACTTGTGACTTGTCTTTTTGATAATAGCCATTCTGACAGGCGTGAGGTGATATCTCATTGTGGTTTTGATATGCATTTCCCTGATGGTTAATGATATTGAGCATCTTTTCATGTGCCTGTTGATCATTTGTATGTCTTCTTTGGAAAAATATATATTCAGGTACCCTACCCAATTTTTTTAAATAGATTTTATTGGAGTATAATTGCTTCACAGTACTGTGTTAGTTTCTGTTGTACACCAAAGTGAATCAGCCATATGCATACATAAGTCCCCATATCCCCTCCCTCTTAAGCTTTCCTCCCATCCTCCCTATCCAACCCCTCTAGGTCATGGCAAAGCACCGAGCTGATCTCCCTGTGCTATGCAGCTGCTTCCCGCTAGCTAACTATTTTACATTCGATAGTGTATATATGTCAATGTTACTCTCACTTTGCCCCAGCTTCCCCTTCCCACCCCATACCCTCAAGTCCATTCTCTATGTCTACATCTTTATTCCTGCCCTGCAACTAGGTTCATCAGTACCATTTTTTTTTTAGATTCCATATATATGTGTTAGCATACGGTATTTGTTTTACTCTTTCTGACTTACTTCACTCTGTATCACACACTCTAGGTCCATCCACCTCACTATAAATAACTCAATTTCATTTCTTTTTTTGGTTGAGTAATATTCCATTGTATATATGTGCCAAATCTTCTTTATCCACTCATCTGTTGATGGACATTTAGGTTGGTTCCATGTCCTGGTTATTGTAAATAGTGCTCAGGGAACATTGTGGTACATGTCTCTTTTTGAATTATAGTTTTCTCAGGATATATGCCCAGTAGTGGGATTGCTGGGTCATATGGTAGTTCTATTTTTAGTTTTTTAGGGAACCTCCATACTGTTTTCCATAGTGGTTGTATTAATTTACATTCCCACCAACAGTGCAGGAGAGTACCCTTTTCACCACACCCTTTCCAGCTTTTATTGTTTCTAGATTTTTTGATAATAGCCATTCTGACTGGCATGAGGTGATACCTCATTGTAGTTCTGATTTGCATTTCTCTAATAATTAGTGATGTTGAGCATCTTTTCATGTGCCTCTTGGCCATCTGTATGTCTTCCTTGGTGAAATGTCTATTTAGGTCTTCTGCCCATTTTTTAATTGGATTGTTTGTTTTTTTTGATATTGAGCTCCATGAGCTGTTTGTATATTTTGTAGATTAATCCTTTGTCTGTTGTTTGATTTGCAAATACTTTCTCCCATTCTGAGTGTTGTCTTTTTGTCTTGTTTATGTTTTCCTTTGCTGTGCAAAAGCTTTTAAGTTTAATTAAGTCCCATTTGTTTCTTTTTGTTTTTATTTCTCTTACTCTAGGAGGTGGGTCAAAAAAGATCTTATTGTGGTTTATGTCAAAGAGTATTTTTCCTGTGTTTTCCTATAACAGTTTTATAGTGCCTGGTCTTGCATTTAGGTCTTTAATCCATTTTGAATTTATTTTTGTGCATGGTGTTAGGTAGTGTTCTAATTTCATTCTTTTACATGTAGCTGTCCAGTTTTCCCAGCACCACTTATTGAAGAGGCTGTCATTTCTCCCTTATATGTTCTTGCCTCCCTTGTTGTAAATTAGGTGACCACATGTGCATGGGTTTATCTCTGGGCATTCTATTCTGTATCATTTACCTATATTTCTGTTTTTGTGCCAGTACCATACTGTCTTGATTACTGTACTTTTGTGGTATAGTTTGAAGTTGGGGAGCCTGATTCCTCCAATTCCATTTTTCTTTCTTAAGATTGCTTTGGCTATTTGGGGTCTTTTATGTTTCCACACGAATTGCAAATTTTTTTGTTCTAATTCTGTGAAGAATACCATTGGTAGTTTGATAGGAATTGAATTGAATCTGTAGATTGCTTTGGGTAGTACTGTCATTTTCACAATATTATTTCTTCCAATCCAAGAACATGGTATATTTCTCCATCTGTTTATGCCATCTTTGATTTCTTTCATCAGTGTTTTATAGTTTTCTGAGTACAAGTCTTTCGCCTCCTTAGGCAGGTTTATTCCTAGGTATTTTATTCTTTTTGTTGAGATGGTAAATGGGATTGTTTCATTATTTTCTCTTTCTGATTTTTCATTGTTGCTGTATAGGAATGCCAGAGATTTCTGTGCATTAATTTTGTATCCTGCAACCTTACAAAATTCATTGATGAGTTCTAGTAGTTTTCTAGTGGCATACTTAGGATTTTCTATGTATAGTATAATGCCATCTGCAAACAGTGACAGTTTTATTTCTTCTTTTCCCATTTGTATTCCTTTTGTTTCTTTTTCTTCTCTGATTGCCATGGCTAGGACTTCCAAAACTATGTTGAATAAGAGTGGCGAGAGTGGACATCCTTGTCTTGTTCCTGATCTTTGTGGAAATGCTTTCAGTTTGTCACCATTGAGTATGATGCTTGCTGTGGCTTTGTTGTATATGGCCTTTATTATGTTGAGGTAGCTTCCCTCTATGCCCATTTTCTGGAGAGTTTTTATCATAAATGGGTGTTGAATTTTGTCAAAAGCTTTTTCTGCATCTATTGAGATGATCACATGGCTTTTATTCCTTAATTTGTTAATGTGGTGTATCACATTGATTTGCATATTTTGAAGAACCCTTACATACCTGGGATAAATCCCACTTGATCATGGTTTATGATCCTTTTAATGTGTTGTTGGATTCTGTTTGCTAGTATTTTGTTGAGGATTTTTGCATCTATGTTCATCAGTGATATTGGTCTATAATTTTCTTTTTTTGTGATATCTTTTTCTGGTTTTGGTACCAGGGTGATGGTGACTTGTAGAATGCATTTGGGAGTGTTTCTCCCTCTGCAGTTTTTTGGAAGATTTTGAGAAGGATCAGTATTAGCTCTTCCCTAAATAAGAATTCTCCTCTGAAGCCATCTGGTCCTGGACTTTTGTTTGTTGGAAGATTTTAATTATGGTTTCAATTCATTACTTGTGATAGGTCTGTTTATATTTTCTAATTTTTCCTTGTTCAATCTTGGAAAATTATACCTTTCCAAGAATTTGTCCATTTCTTCATTGTTTTCAATTTTTTTGGCATATAGTTGGTTGTAGTAGTCTCTTATAATCTTTTGTATTTCTGCAGTGTCAGTTGTGATTTCTCCTTTTTCATTTCTAATTTTATTGATTTGTGTCCTCTCCCTTTTTTTCTTGATGAGTCTGGCTAAGGGTTGATCAATTTTTTTTATCTTCTCAAAGACCAGCTTTTAGCTCTATTGATCTTTGCTATTGTTTTCTTTGTTGCTATTTCATTTATTTCTCCTCTGATTTTTATGATTTATTTCCTTCTACTGACATTGGGTTTTCTTTGTTATTCTTTCTCTAGTTGTTTTAAGTGTAGGGTTAGATTGTTTATTTTAGATTTTTCTTGTTTCTTGAGGTGAGATTGAATTGCTATAAACTTCCCTCTTAGAATTGCTTTTGCTGCATCCCATAAGTTTTGGGTCGTCATGTTTTCGTTGTCCTTTGTTTCTATGTATTCTTTTATTTCTTCTTTGATTTCTTCAGTGATCTCTTGGTTATTCAGTAGTGGACTGTTTATCCTCCATTATTTGTGTTTTTTACATTTTTTCCGGTAATTGATTTCCTGCTATGAGATTTATGCAGTCTCATTGCATTGTGGTCAGAAAAGATGCTTGATATGATTTCAATTTTCTTAAATTTTCCAAGGTTTGATTTGTGACTCAAGATGTGATCTATCCTGGAGAATGTTCCATGTGCACTTGAGAAGAAAGTGTATTCTGCCACTTTTGGGTGGAATGTTCTAAAAATATCAATTAAATCTATCTGGTCTATTATGTCATTTAAAGCTTGTGTTTCCTTATTTATTTTCTGTTTTAATGATCTGTCCATTGGTGTAAGTGATGTGTTAAAGTCACCTACTATTATTGTGTTACTGTCAATTTCTCCTTTCATGGTTGTTAGCATCTGCCTTATGTATTGAGGTGTTCCTATGCTGGGTACATAAATATTTATAATTGTTATATCTTTTTCTTGGATTGATCCTTTGATCATTATGTAGTGTCCTTCTTTGTGTCTTGTAATAGTCTTTATTTTAAAGTTTATATTATCAGACAGAATATTGCTACTCCAGCTTTCTTTTGATTTCCATTTACATGGAATATCTTTTTCCAACCCTTCACCTTCAGTCTGTATGTGTCCCTAGGTCTGAAGTGGGTATCTTGTAGACAGCATATATATAGGTCTTGTTTTTGTATCCATTCAGCCAGTCTGTGTCTTTTGGTTGGGGCACTTAATCCATTTACATTCAAAGTTATTATTGATATGTATGTTCCTATTACCATTTTCTAAATTGTTTTAGGTTTGTTTTTGTGGGTCTTTTTCTTCTCTTTGCCTAGAGAAGTTTCTTTAACATTTGTTGTAGAGCTGGTTTGGTGGTGCTGAATTTTCTTAGCTTTTTCTTGTCTGAAAAGGTTTTGATTTCTCTGTCAAATCTGAATGAGATCCTTGCTGGGTAGAGTAATCTTGGTTGTAGGTTTTTCTCTTTCATCACTTTCAGTATATCCTGCCACTCCCTTCTGGCCTGCAGAGTTTTTGCTGAAAAATCAGCTGATAACCTCATGGGGATTCCTTTATATGTTATTTATTTTTCCCTTGCTGCCATTAATATTTTTTCTTTGAATTTTATTTTGTTAGTTTGATTAATATGTGTCTTGCTGTGTTTTTCCTAGGGTTTATCCTGTATGGGACTCTCTGTGCTTCCTGCACTTGGGTGACTATTTCCTTTCCCATATTAGGGAAGTTTTAACTATAATCTCTTCAAGTATTTTTTCACACCCTTTCTTTTTCTCTTCTTCTTCTGGGACCCCTATAATTCGAATGTTGGTGTGTTTAGTGTTGTCCCAGAGGTCTCTGAGATTGTCTTCAATTCTTTTCATTCTTTTTTCTTTATTCTTCTCCTCAGCAGTTATTTCCACCATTTTGTCTTTCAGCTCACTTATTCGTTCTTCTGCCTCAGTTATTCTGTTATTGATTCCTTCTAGTCTATTCTTCATTTCAGTTATTGTGTTGTTCATCTCTGCTTGTTTGTTCTTTAGTTCTAGATCTTTGTTAAACATTTGTTGTATTTTCTCAATCCATGCCTCCATTCTATTTCTGAGATTCTGGATCATCTTTACTATCATTACTCTGAATTCTTTTTCAGGTAGATTGCCTATTTCCTCTTCATTTATTTGGTCTTGTAGGTTTTTACCTTGCTCCTTCATCCGTGACATATTTTTTTACCATCGTATATATATATATATATATATATATATATATATATATATTTATTTATGTATTTATGTATTTATTTATTTATTTATTTATTTATTTATTTTTTGAGTGGGATTGTGTTCCTGTCTTACTGGTTGTTTGGCCTGAGGCTTCCAGCACTGGAGTTTGTAAGCTGTTGGGTAGAGCTGGGTCTTGGTGCTGAGATGACGACCTCTGTGAGACCTCACTCTGATGAATATTCCCTGAGGTCTGAGGTTCTCTGTTGGTCCAGTGGTTCCAACATGGAGTTCCCACCGCAGGAACTTCGGCCCAACCCCTGGCTTGTGAATCAAGATCCCGCAAGCTGTGTGGGGTGGCAAAAAAAAAGAAAAAGAACATCTAGAAAAACATCTGAGAGAAATAGCAGCAAGGCTGGCTTCTTAGCTGTTGCGGCCATAACAGGAAGCTTCTTCCTTATTATGGATGGGGCAACAAGTTGTCCTGCAGGTGCGAGGGCACCTCCTTGGTCCTAAGGAAACTAACTTCTTGTCGCCCTCACCGTGGAGTAGGCACCAACATTTTGGTCAGACAACGCATATGTCCCTGCCCAATTTTTAATTGTGTTTTTTTAATGTTGAATTGTATGATTTCTTTATATATTTTTACTTATTTATTTTCCCAGATGTGCTTATTGAACCATTAATCTACACGACAAAGGCTAACAGTTTTAAATATCAAATTTCCAAAAATGTATTGGATTGTTTCAGGGTTCTATAGCACAATTTATTCCATTACTTTACTGTGCTAATGCTGAAAATAGAAATTTTTTTCCAATTAAAAATAACTTCATGTTTTTTTTATTTTTACATATACATAATATGCACTCTTTTTTAGATTCCTTTCCCATGTAGGCCATTACAGAGTATGGAGTAGAGTTCCATGTGCTATACAGTAAGTCCTTATTAGTTATCTATTTTATATACAGTAGTGTGTATATGTCAATCCCAAACTCCCAATTTATCCCTCTCCCCCTTACCACCTGGTAACCATAAGTTTTCTACATCTGTAACTCTATTTCTGTTCTGTAGATAAGTTCATTTGTACCCTTTTTTAATATTCCATATACAAGCAATATCATATGATATTTGTCTTTCTCTGTCTGACTTTCTTCACTCAGTATGACAGTCTCTAGGTCTATCCATGTTGCTGCAAATGGCATTATTTTGTTCTTTTTTATGGCTGAGTAATATTCCATTGTCTATATGTACCACATCTTCTTTATCCATTCCTCTGTTGATAGACATTTAGGTTGCTTCCATGTCCTGGCTATTGTAAATAGTGCTGCAATGAACATTGGGGTTCATGTATCTTTTCAAATTATGGTTTTCTCTGGATATATGCCCAGGAGTGGGATTGCAGGATCATATGGTAGTTTTACTTTTAGTTTTTTAAGGAAGCTCCATACTGTTCTCCAAAGTGGCTGTGCCAATTTACATTCCTACCAACAGAGTAAGAGGGTTCCCTTTTCTATATTTTTAATATTAACTCTTGATTGGATATATAATTTGCAAATATGGACTCCCATTCCATAGGCAGCCTTTTCAGTCTGTTGATAGTTATCTTTGCTTTGTAAAAGTTCTTTAGTAAATATAGCCTCATTTAAAAATTTTTTATTTGTTTCCATTGCCTGAGGAGACATATCCATAAAAGTACAATAAAGACCAGTGCAAAGAATGAACTGCCTAGGTTTTCATCTAGGAGTTTTATGGTTTCAGGTCTTATATTCAAGTCTTTAATCCATTTTGAGTTTATTTTTTGTAGTTGCCATGAGAATGTAGTTCAGTTTTACTTTTTTTCATGTAGCTGTTCAGTTTTCCCAACATCATTTATTGAAGAGGCTCTCTTTTCTTACAGGTCTTTGTATATTCTTACCTCCTTTGTCATAGATTTATTAACCATATAAGTTTGGGTTCATTTCTGGGCTCTCTATTCTGTGACATTGATCTATGCCTCTGTCTTTGTGCCAGTGCCATACTGTTTTGATTACAGGAGATTTGTAGTATAGTCTGAAGTCAGGAACCATCATACCTTCAGTATTGTTCTTTCTCAAAAAACTTGGCTATTCTGTGTTTCCTCCCAAATTTTAGAATTATTTGTTTTAGCTCTGTGAAAAAATGTCACTGGTATTTGGAGCAGATTGGATTGAACCTGTACACTGCCTTGTGGAATATGGGCATTTTAGCAATATTAATTCTTCCAATCCAGGAGCATGTTATATCTTCCCATTTGCTTGTGTCATCTTCAATTTCATTCATCAATACCTTAAAGTTTTCCTAGTACAACTCTTTTTCCTCCTTTGTCAGATTTATTCCAAGGTATTTTCTACTTTTTGATGCAATTGTAAATGGGATTGTTTCTTAATTACTCTTTCTACTAGTTTATTTTTTATATACAGAAATACAACAGATTTCTGTATGTTAATTTTGTATTCTGCAAATTTACTGAATTCATTTATGAGTTCAAATACTTTTTGATGCCTTCTTTAGGGTTTTTTATATATGGTAACATGCAAACAGTGACAGTTTTATTTCTTCCCTTCCTATTTGGATGCTTTTTAGTTCTTTATCTTGCCTGATTGCTCTGGCTTGGATATCAAATACTATGCTGAATAAAAGTGGCGAGAGTGGGAATCTTTGTCTTGTTCCTGATATAGAGAAAATGCTTTCATCTTTTCACCATTGAGTATGATATTGGGTGTGGGTTTGTCACACAAAGCCTTTATTATGTTGAGATATGTTTTGTCTATATCCACTTTGTTGACAGTTTTTTATCATGAATGGATGCTGAATTTTGTCAAAAGCTTATTCTGCATCTTTTGAGATGACCATATTATTTTTATTCTTCAAAATTGTTAATGTGATGTATCACATTTAGTTATTTGTGGATATTGAACCATCTTTGCATCCCTGGGATAAATCCCACTTGATCATGGTGTATGATTCTTTTAATGTATTGTTGAATTCTGTTTGCTCATATTTTGTTGAGTATTTTTGCATCTATGTTCATCAGAGATATTGGCCTATAATTTTTTTTTGTGGTGTCTTTGGTTTTGGTATTAGGATCATTCTGGCCTCATAGAATGAGTTCAGAAGCATTCCTTCCTCTTCCATCTTTGGAGTAGTTTGAAAAGAATAGATTTTAACTCTTCTTTTAATTTTTGGAATAATTCAACTACTTCTACACTTTTATTTTTTGGGAGTTTTTAAATTACTGATTCACTCTCATTACTGGTAATTGGTCTGTTCGTATTTTATGTTTCTTCCTGATTCAGTCTTGAGAGATTTTAAGTTTCTAGGAACTTATCCATTTCTTCTAGGCTGTCCATTTTATTGGTATAAAATTGCTCATAGTATTCTCTTATGATCCTTGGTAGTTTTCTGTTAACCTCTCCTCTTTCATTTTTTATTTTATTTATTTGGACTTCTATCTTTTGTTCTCAATGAGTCTGGCTACAAGTTTATCAACTTATTTATATTTTCAAAGAACCAGCACTTAGTGTCATTTATCTTTTCTATTGTTTTAGTCTCTATTTCATTTATTTTCACTCTGATCTTTATTATTGCTTTCCTTCTACTAACTTTGTGTTTTCAATGTTCTTGTTTTTCTAGTACTTTTATGTGCAAGGTTAGAGTGTTTATTTGAACTTGTTCTTGTTTCTTAAGGTTGGCTTGTATTGCGATAAACTTCCCTCTTGGAACTGTTTTTGCTGAGTCCCATAGATTTTTTTAAAAATTGTGTTATGATTTTCATTTGTCACTGTTTTTTTTTTTTTTTTAGTTTCCTCTTTTATTTCCTCAGTGACCTATTGGTTGCTTAGAAATATATTATTTAGCCTCCACATGTTTGTGTTTTTGACAGTTTTCTTCTTGTACTTGATTTCTAGTCTCCTAGCATTGTAGTCAGAAAAGATTCATGAAATGATTTCAAGTCTTCTTAAATTCAATGAGACTTGTTTTTTGACCTAGCATGCGATCTATCCTGAAGAATGTTCCAAGTGCACTTGAAAAGAATGTGCTTTCTGCTAACTTTGGATGGAATGTTCTATTTATATATATAAACTTTAACTGGTCTAATATGTCATTTAAGCCCAGTATTTCCTCATAGATTTACTGTATCTGGAAGATCTGTCCATTGATGAAAATGAGGTGTTAAAGTCCCCTAATATATTGTGTTACTGCCAATTTCTCCCATTAGGAGTGTTAGTATTTGCATTATGATTTTATATACTCTTATGTTGGGTGAATACATATTTACAATTGTTATATCATCTTCTTTGATTGACCCATTTATCATTATGCAATATTTCTTATTCGTTTATTGTTGCAGTCTTTGTTTTAAAGTCTATTTTGTCTTATGTAAGTATTGCTACCCCAGCTTTCTTTTTATTCCCATTTGCATGGAATAACTTTTTCCATTTAGATCCAAAGTGAGTCTCTTGTAGGCAGTATATATATATGGATCTTGTTTTTGTATCCATTCAGCCATGTGTCCTTTGATTGGAGTGGTTAGTCCATTTATATTTAAGTAATTATTGATAGGTATGTACTTACTGAAATTTCGTTGTTTTTGTTGCTCTTTTTTGTTCCTTTCATCTTCTTTTGCTCTCTTCCTTTGTGATTTGATGACTATCCTTAGTATTATGTTTGGATTCCTTTCTTTCTTTGTGTGTGTGTATCTATTACATGTTTTTGGTTTGTTTCATGTGTATATATATGATAATCTCTTAAGCTCAAACACATTCTAATAACCCTGCATTTTTACTCCCTTATCCCCATGTTTAATGTTTCAATATCCATACAGATTTATTGTAGCATATAGATGATTTTATTACTTTTGTCTTTTAACCTTCCTACTAGCTTTATAAGTGGTTGATCTACTACTTTTATTGTATGTTTGCCTTTACCAATGAGATTATTCCTTTCATAATTTTCATATTTCTAATTGTGGTCATTTCTTTTTCTACGTCAAGAAGTTCCTTTAAAATTTCTTGTAAAACCTGTTTAGTGACGCTGAACTCTTTTAGCTGTTGCTTGTCTGTAAAACTCTTTGTCTCTCCTTCAAATCTGAATGATAGCTTTGCCAGTTAGAGTGTCCTTGGTTGTAGCTTTTTTCCTTTCATCACTTTGAATATGTCATGCCACTCTCTTGTGGCCTGCAGAGTTTGCACTGCAAAGGCAGCAGATGGTCTTATGGAAGTTCCCTTGTATGGAGCTAGTTGCTTTTCTCTTGCTGCTTCTAAGATTCTCACTTTAATTTTTGCCATTTTAATTATAATTTGTTTTGGTGTTGACCTCTTTGGGGTCATTTGTTTGGGACTCTCTTCACTTACTGGACTAGGATATCTGTTTCCTTTCTCAGGTTAGGGAAGTTTTCACCTATTATTTCTTCAATATTTTCTCTGCATCTTTCTCTCCCTCTCTTCTCCTTCTGGGACCCATATAAAGCAGATGTTAATATGCTTGATACTGTCCCAGAAGCCTCTTAAACTTTCCTCATTTTTTAAATTCTTTTTTTCTTTTTCTGTTCAGCAAGGGTGAGTTCCATTATTGTCTTCCAATTCACTGATCATTCCTCTGTATCATCTAATCTATTGGTTCTTCCATCTAGTGGATTTTTTATTTCAGTTATTGTATTCTTCAGATCTATTTTGTTCTCTTCGTATTTTCTAGCTCTTTGCTGAACTTCTCATCATGTTTATCCATTCTTCTTCTGTGTTCATTGAGCATCTTTATGATCATTATCTTGAACTCTTTATCAAGTATATTTCTTATGTCCACTTCGGTTAGTTCTTTTTCTAGGGTTTTGTCTTGTTCTTTCATTTGGAACACATTCCTTTGTCTCCTCGTTTTTCCCAGTTCTCTGTTTATTCCTCTGTGTTTTATAGGTCAGTTACATTTGCCAATTTTGGAGAAGCAGCCTTATGTAGGAGACATCCTATGGGCCCCAGGAATACACTCCTCTCTGGTCATCAAATCTATATGCTCTAGTAGTTTCCCCTATGTTGGCTGTGTGGGCCCTTCTGTTGTAGTGGGACTAAACACTTTGGGCATGCTGGTTGGTGGAGCTGGCCCCAGGCCAATTTGTCTGCCAGACTCTGATTCACATAGTGGCTGCTGGCCCGCCGGTGGGTAGAGCAAGGACCCTGCAAGCTGGCTCTGTGGTCCTCGAGGGCCTAGGCTGGTGTCAACCCAATGTTGCTTAAGGCTGGGTCACAGGATGCATAGTTGTGGAGGCTAAGGGAGTCCTGCTACTGGTCTGGCCTGCCGGTGGGTGGTTAAGCTCCTAGCACTAATAACCTAGAGGGAGAATTCCAAGATGTCACTTTCCAGCACCAGTGTCCTTGTGGGGGAATGTTCTCCCCAAAATGTCTGCCAGCAACATCTATCCCTGTGGGAGTCCCATTTGCCTTCTGCCTCTCTGGGGGACTCTCCAAGATCAGCAAGTATATCTGACTCAGGCTGCATTCAAATTACTGCCTCTGCACTGGGATTCAGTGCATGTGATATTTTGCATGCACCCTTTAAGAGCAAGTCTGTTTCTTACAAGCCTCAGGCTCTTCTGTATGCAAGCACTGCTGGCCTTCAAAGCCATACATTCTGAGTGTTCTTCTTGGTCTATGGATCCTGGGTATGGGAGCCTGATAAGGGTCTCAGATCCCTCACTCCTTGTGTAGAACGTGTACAATTTTAATTATCCTCCCATTTGTGAGTCATCTACCCAGGGGTGTTGATCTTGACTATACCATATCTCTGCATCTCCTACGTGTATTGTGAGTCCTTCTTTATATCTTTATTTGTAGAAGATTCTTTCTGCTAGTCATCAGGTCTTTCTCATCCACAATTACTCTGTAAGCAGTTGTAATTTTGCTGTGCACATGTAAGGAGGTGAGCTTATGGTCTTCCTACTTCACTGTCTTGGCCACATCTCTTTTATTGTAATTTTTTAAATAATATCTTTGATAATATCCCTGGCCCATTAAAACTATTAAAACTTCTAGTTTAAATCTTGAATTTATTTGGCTATAGTCATCAGTTTTTCTTTTTTTCTGTATTATTCTTCTACCTTTCGGGTCATACACAAACAAACTGTCAAATAAAATTTTATTTTTGCTAAAATGTACTTTTTCAAATTTTCAATACCAACATTTTAATTATCTGAATGGTTCATCTTTTAAAAATAGAGCACCCTATTTGTACATTGAAATAGTAACATTTTCTAAGTGACATGATGACCCATATTGTATGTATATAAATATTTGATTTTCAAGAGATATTTTCATTTTAAATCATAAAAAATATATAGCACCCTATTCTTATATGCCATGATGTTATATCTTCTCTTGATATTACAGTTCCTGTTAATGTTGTGTTTTAAAATTTTCTTCTCTCTAAATGATCCATATTCCCTCGGAGTGTTTTTCTTTTGTTATGCTTATGTACAGTTGCCCCTTGAACAATGTGGATTTAAACCGTATGGGCCCACTTACATGCAGATATTTTTCAGTAGTAAACACTACAGTACTACATGCTCCATGGTTGGTTGAATCTGCAGATGTGTAGGAACTGTGGATTTAAAGGACAACTATAAATTTTATGCAGATTAACACTTGCATTGTTCAAGGGTTAACTGCATATGCATATTTGTCTTTGTGTCTGTCTTTAAATTTAGATCATTTCCTAAAATATGTTAGCTGTCTGTTTCTATTTAAGATTGAGGAACCAAAAAAAAAAAAAAATTGATTGGGATATATGTGTTGTGAGAAAGACTAAAATATGAATAGGTTTTACTTTTTTAGTGGACACTAAGTTGTTTCATTTGATGATATGTAATTATCAACATGTATCATCTTTTTTGTACTGTCTTGGGTCAGATGGTTCTTCCTAATAGGTAGTACAAGCCTGGTTTTCTGAATTTTAGAAGTGGACAGAGAGACAAGTAAGATGAAGTCTCAGAGTTTAAAAAGGAAGCATTTATCTAATCCTCCTGTTTTAATATCCTCACTTACCCCCAACTCCTCTTAACTTGGCTCAATATTTTCAAGTCTAGAGCTCACTAGTTTTAATTTTCCATGGAGTAGATTTTCTTTCCCTACCTTACCAGAGAAGGGATAGTCATATTGCTGTGTGGAGTAAATAAGGAAATATTGAACAAAAAAGTCTAAGTGCTTTTAAACTGATCAAAAACAGTTCTTTCTGTTTTTATTTCCACCCCTTATCCCTGTCTTCATTGAGCTGGTGTCTCCACTTCCTGAGACCCTCCATGGTTTTGCAGCATAAATAAGCTTGGTTATTGTTGGTTTCTAACTCTGCCTGTCAGATGATACATTTCAGCTTTTTCTCCTGTGCTAAGTTAGCCATTAGTCATCATCTTTCAAAATTTGAATGTCATATCTCATCTGATAGTATCTCCTCAACTTTTCCCTTAGGTATCTATAACATTTTTTAAATAAAATATTCCTTTATATTTCATAGAGATAGAGGTTTTAGATAGAGCATACAAAAAATTAAGGTATTCTATCATATTTAATAAGAAACACAATTACTTTATAGTTGAATAACTGCTTAGGTAGTTTATATGTTTATCATAGCTTGAGTCATGTAGTACATTCTGTTCCATCTGTTATAATTATTCTTGATAATGGTATTGTTGTTACTAGAAATTTGTTGCTGTTCTTGCAATTGTTCCTCCAAAGTTCACCCAGACAGATAATGGCAGGACTGGAACTCAAACCCTAGCCTTCTAGCTTTCCTCCTTCATCCTTTTCAGTAAGAGGAAATAATTCAAATTTCTGACCTTCTCTTTTACTGAAATTGTCTTCTCTAGAAACATCTGAATATAGGGCAGAACATACGGAATATATGATTATGTAGAGACGTTTTAACCAGAAATCAAAGCAAACTTTGAGGTTTTTAATGTGCCGTTGCTTTTGTATTGAAGTGTACATCTATATGGATTCCTGATCCAGGCTTGAAGTGGTTGTCCCTTAACCAAACCATTTTGAGCACCCACAGATGGGTAAGCTATTTTTTAGGTGCCAAAACTATAGATATTAATTTTAGCTTTACCCGGAAGAAGTTCACTACTAGAGCTTAAATGGACTAATAATCATAAAATAGTCAGATGCCTGAGCTAATGGAGCAATGAAGAAATAATTGAGAGACCAGAGAAGAGAGTAGCTGGGGAGATTAAGACTTTCCAAAAGAAGGTGTGGCTTGGGTTTGTATGGAGAGTGAGAAGTAGGCCTTGGACACCTATTCTAAGCTAAGGAAGTAGAGGGAAGAAGGCAAAAGTTATAAAGGTATATGATGCATTGTGCCCAAAGTATGTTCACTGTGGCTAGAGCAGGGTTATCTACCTTTTTTACAGTCAAGTTTCCACATATGCCAGTGAACTCTTACGCAACTTTGGCCTTTGACTAAAACTTTGCATGCTACAAACCAAATGCTGATTTACATACACTGTATAAGCTCAACCTGCTATTTGAAACAAAAATAAATATATGCCTGTCAAAATATTGAAACATGTAAAACATATCAGAATAGTAGTGAAAAAACACAGTTCTAGATGGTAAGATTTATGGAAAGGAATATTTGCAAATAAGATGGGGGAGCCACAATGGGCTTGAACTTGATTCCATTAACAATGAGAAGTCCTAAAAAAGTCATATTTAAAGCTGTTGACTTTAAGAATAGTAGAGGCATAAGTAAATTTGCTTTATATTGTGTTATGTTGACTGGAAGGACTTCTTAGGAAATGAAAATCAGTTTATTTGACCTATTGAGTATGTTTTATCCTATCAATATCAATTAACCTCCTGTTGTTTTTATGTTAAATTTGCCCCTGATTTTAACAAGAACTGAAAACTTGTTGGCCTTACACCTGATCACCATTCTTCCCAGTTCTGTGAAACCTGACTTATCCCATAAGACAGAATAGTCTTTGTGTCTCTCTCTATCCCTCATCCAGACTAATTTCTAGTTCTCTCAGCTCATTTCCCGCAAACCATACACTTAACTAGCATCATTCACTTAACCAGTGTGGCAAAAAAAAAAAAAAAAAGTTTAGAAATTGTTAGAAATTGCCATTCTGGAATTTGACATGAAGTAATGAGCACACCAAGCAAACAATTTTCAGAACATACACTCTGCCAGCACAATCTATTTTAGACAAACAATGGGAGGCTTAAAATAGCTGCACTGTCATGGTGCCCATTTTGAAATGAATAAAATGTTTTACGTGAAAAAGGGACATGTTCGCTCCCCTTCACAAGGTCACAAGGGAGATTGAACAAGTTTCTGTGACGTGCTATTGTAAAAAGGGAAAAAATAGCATGAGCATGACTTCATGGGTATGAAAGTCATATTTGTATTTTCTAGAGGATATTGGTTGTTACTTTTTTAACTAATGATACATTTTCCTCAAAACTTAGCAACAGTTCCACATAATTATTCCTCCTTTTAAAAATTGTATCTCTTTATAAGGTTATTACTTTGTGTGTCTCAGTGTAAAATAAATCTAAATACTATGTGTATATATATATATGAAAGTTTACCCTATTTAGCTGTAGCATTATAAAGGGTGGCATTTTAAAACCAATAGTGTAGGGCATGGAATTAATTAAATTGTGTTATATAAATTTCCAATGACTCACTGTATTTTATATCCACACTGTATGAAAACTATCTCTTACCCGTAGAAACTTTAAATGTTAAGAGTTGAAAGAAATTGTAAAGACTTTTATATTATCACAATACTGACATAAATCAATGGTACTCTTAAAGGATATACATGAACAGAATTTAATAAAGGGACTTATTATAGAGTTTGGGTGACAAGAAATTCACAATAGATTGTGAAGTAACCAAGAATTATTAAAAATGAAAAGATGTTATCACCAGCATCACCACTGGCCTGATGGGACAAGAGGCTGAAGCTGGACCTGTGAAGAGTAGGAGCCAAAGAAGACAGGCTGACCAACATGAGTCATGGCCATAGAGGCACACAATGATTGCTCAAACTATGGCCAAACCATGGAGATGCATGAGAGAGCAAAAACGAGGCATAATATACTTTGATCTATTCCTTATTTTACATATTTTCAATTACTGTTAGTCCTTTCCCAGAAATCAAAGGAAAAAGGGGTTCTTATACTGCAGTCTGTAGAGGTTGGTTAACCTTTGTAGTCACAGAGCTGCAGAGAGTAAAGTATAAAACTTGTGGGTACACCACTGTTTTTGTCACTCAGCATTCATTTGCCATGCACCACTCTTTATAAATCATTTTGATGAAGAAACTTCCACTTCCCCAAAGAAGGAAAAATACAATGCTTCATCAACCACCATATAATAGCAGGGTATGGTTAAACCAGTAAAAATTAGTCACCAATAGTACTAATGTGTACATTAGTAGAATAAAAGGAGGGAGAGTGATTAATTACCACCAAACAAAGCTGCTACAGTCTGCATTTTGTAACTGGTAATGAGTCCTAAATCAGTAACCAATGGCTTTCTTTTTACACATTCTATGTTCCACTGCCCTCTGTCAACACCTTAGTTTTGTTGCTGTTGTTGTTGTTTTTCCTTTCCTGGAGTGGTGACTCAAACTTCTATCATTATAATTTTTGAGCCCTTATAGGTCCCACCTTCATGACACTATTGCAGTTTCTCATTAGTTATTATTATTGAATGTGAGAAAACTGAGTTGCACCCAAGTTATTCTCTGAATTCCAGACATCATCCTACTTGCCACGTTGTGTAACCATAATACAATATACCTAGTTTGTGGTAATCAAGCATCCTGGCCAACAAACTAATTCAGAAGCATGCAAATTCACTAGCATGAGGAGTATAAGGTGGCCTGGAGGTAATCTCGGCTTCTAATAGAAAATAGTTTTGACTTTGTTTCCTAGAGGAATTACTTTTCTCTTGAGTGCTAACATATCTAAACTAAACCCACCAAGCCCAAGACTGTGGGAACAGGAATAAAAACTTATTTTAGTAATTATTAGGTATAATCATGAGAGAGGTCCACTTTCACCTCTTGGTTTATGGATCCTTGAAAACTGGGAAATCGGGAAGAGGTCACCCTATGACCTTTATTTTAAGGCGTATATTGTACCCTGTAGGATGACACACCAACCTAACTAGATGTTGTTTTACAGCTGACTCTGTACTTGAAACTTCAACAAGCCTTTGTACACTTCCAGTACATGATACAACCAGTGAATGTCATCAGCAGAGGACCATTGCTGCAGATATTTTTTTCACCATAAACTTCATTCTCTGGACAGATATTTATGTTCTTCACATATCTCAGAGTGAAAAGAAAGCATTCTGAGGTGATTCAGGCAAAATTAATAAAGGTGGGAAAGGCAAATATGTGTACAGATTTAAGTATCCATTCCCATAAGGACTAATTACTGCCTGCCCATGATGGAAGTAATTCAATGTGATCAACGTCCTGCCAGGTGGTGGACATGAGAATGCCATACCAAGATGCTTCCTGACAACAGTTTCCATAACCAGATAAGCCTTGGTGGGGAAAGCACATGCAGTTAAGTCCTTGTATAGCTTTTGTCCCTGCTGCTGTCTCAAGATTACATATAGACACGTTGACCAAGCACAGGAGCAACTGTGAAAGAGGCTCTTTGACATCTATATAATAGGTCATCTTTTTCACCTGATTATTGATAAGCATCTCTGTCTAGGGACCCTCCACTGAAAATTTACATGAGCACAGATTGTCACACTGCTTATTCTCTAAATACTTCCCCCGAAGACCCCTTGTAACCAGTCGTTATCGTGTTCTTTCCAAGTCCTTGGCAAACTGACCAATCCGTTAAACACCCTCCATGAAACTAGTCTGTTAGGATCTCTACTTCAATACATCTCTTATTCCAGACAAAGTAGAGAACCGGATTTGCTGCCTGAAGTTCTTCCCACTAGTAAGTTTCCTTTACACAATGCTTATCAGGGCCATTTGTAAGTGAGGCTGTAGTATAGCACTGTTTATTTCCATTGGTGTCAAATACGATGTAGATCCATCTATATGCCAAACCTAGACTTGTTTAACTGGGTCTTCTGTTAACTAGGTACAATAAATGCCACAAGAGAATAAATTTAACCTAAAAGAAGAAGGAACAAATCTCAATAAGCTTTATCAAAGAATAAAGGTCTGTCTTAAGGGGTAAAATTTAAAACAGCTTGATGGCTCTCAGCAGCCTCTGTCTCCTATTCCAATACCCTCTTCACTCATGTTTACTCTTTCAGAGAGCTATCTGGCAAAAGGCAGGGAGGTGGAATTAGATAAGCAGAAATAAAATGAAAACAAAAATCAACATAAATTTCTAAAACTGAAATATTCATTGTGGTGCAAACAATGCTTCTGATTAGCCCTCTAACAGACGAAAAAGAAATTGTGAGAGGTATTTTCACCTACCTCTTAAAGGAACGCAGTTGATTTTTGGCACTGAAAAGTCCATGGCCTACACTGTAACTGGAGGACATGACAATTTCCAGTGGGTCCCAGAGGAAGATAGTGAAAAAGCAGCTGCATCCTGCAAGACATAATGAGATTCTATGTACATGTAAGACAACCTTTGAGGCCTTCATAAATACTTGACATTCTGCATGAGCAGATGGGGAAAAGAACCAGAGGGATAGGGATTCGAATTTTTATAGTTATTAGAGCTTCATTTATACCCATGGGTTGCTTTACATGACCTCTAAAATTATTTGAATCTAAAATATCTAAGAAAAAAGGCATTGACATATTTATCCATGAGTATATTTGCAAATAAGAATTGGCTTAAGAGAAGTTGTCAATAGGATGTTAAATGTGTACCATTAATTGCCATAGTTAAGATTCACAAATCTCTTGATTCTATAATTTAAATACGTATCATATTGTCATCAAAATTAAATTTCTTAAAAATTCTAGATTCAAAAAAATGTTAAAAAGGAGATTCTAAATTAAATATTGAGTGACATTTATTCAACAATTGTCTGCAGCTTTCTTCTCAGGTAACCATTAAACTAAAAATATCAATTTATACTGGCTGACACTTTCATTTAAGGAATTCCCATCAGGGCTTAATAGGAGAGTCTTTACCTTCTCTTGCCCTCATTCTGCCATTTCTCTATTTATTCAGTGTGTGTTATTTATTTGATATTCAACTCTATTTATCATGTTATTCTCCTTCACTTATATTTATAAACTTTTTCACTCTTCTTTCCCTTTTTCTATCCTGTTCTTTTTACCATGCATGAATATCCCATGTCCTTCTCAAATATTTGTGCCCCAAATATTCACATTTCTAGCTGCCTACAGGGTTTGCTCATAAAATTGGGTAAAGGTAGTTAGTGAAATCCTGTACTGTAGTCTTCTGTCACCTATACAGTAGGTGGTAGAAAACATAACTAATAATTAAATGGGATCAGTGTTCTACAAATTATTTTTTAATATTATAGTTTCACCTAAGTATTTTTTTTTTCTTTTAAAGTATTTTAATGCAAACCTCTGCAGTGGGTCATAGACAAAGGACTTTAGCATTCATTACCACCACATTACTACCACATGTGAGCCTCACATGGTCCCTGTGCAAAAAGTAGGGAAAACCTTCCAGAGAAGGAAATTCAGGCACTGAGAGACTACACATGCACGCACAGTGACAAAGGGGCTCAGTGGCGGTGCCAGAATTTAGGCCCGGCCCTGCCTGACTCCAAATGCCAGGATGTTTCTCACCTTTTCTGAGAGTAGCATGGAGGTCCCCACCTCAGAATCTACATGCCCTGCCACAAACCTGGCAAAGACTGGAAGATGGTCAGGTCTTCCTGGCACTGGAGCCAAGATCAGACCACCTGGCTGGTTCCCACTCTGGCCCTGAGGTGGCCCTATGTGTAGGGTGTGGACAGCTCCTGGGTACCCAGTGTTTGTCAGTTGAGAGTGAGATCCCAGGGTGCTAGGTTGCTGACTGGCCATGGAGCTCTGTGGGATCCAGGTCAGCCACGAGCTGGATGGCATAGAGATGCCTAAGAACCCTGGGGCACCCCAGCTGCTGAGGGTCTGGGAAGCAGCCAGCAGCAGGAAGTCACCCCTGAGAGAGATGATTAGAGGCCAGATGGGCAGCAGGGGAGGAAGGGCAATACCTAATGGGTACCTCCCTCGTGGAGGAGGAAGGACAGCGTCCAGGCCTGGTGGACTCATCCCTCACAGGACAGGAGGCCTGGGTGAGCCTTCAGACTCTGCCTTCACCCAGCCTCGTGCCCTGGCCCTGCAGGCCCACTGAGGCCCCATCGCTCCCAGGCCTGGACCCCAGTACAGAGGCACCGCCTATCCCTTTCCCCACCCTCCCTCTCTGTTCTGTCAGATGCTGGCCTGGGGCCTTTGGAACATGAAGCAGGTGCATTTGCCTGGGCTCCTGGTGGAATGCTGGGAAGAGTCCATGCAGACAGAGCCCATCAGGGACTTCCAGACTAATCCCAACTTCACCCAGTCAGCCCTCTTCCTCACGCTGGTGAGAAGGCCTTGGGCGAGGGCTGGGGTAGCTCCATCTCATGGGAAGCCTCACACTCTGGTCTCTCCTTGGGGCTGCAGTACATGCCTATAGATGAGGCCTTTGCACTGCCCCTGGTGCCGAAGGCGGTGGACAATCAGGACTTAGGGCAGGAGACCGTGGTGGGTCATGCCAACGTTGACTCCCCACAGCCCTACTTCTGTGACCCCTGGGGTGAGGACTACATGCCTCCATGGCCTCCAAGTACAGCCCTTTCTCCTTGCCCCGCCCCAGACCTCACCAACAATCTGGCACTGGGAATGGGCGAGGCCCTGGCTGCCCTGCGGGATTGGTGCCCCTCCTCCTCCCCATTCTCCCCTCTCCTGAGATTCATGACTGTGCTTTCTCCACGCAGTGCTATCTGTGAAGAAGTACCAGGAGGTGAGTAAAGGGCTGGAGGCCCATGCTATTTAGAGGAAACAGCCCTTGTGCCTGAAGAGGCTATAGGTTAAGCAGAGTTCTGATATCTACGCCCCCAGCGTGAGGCCTACTTGTTCACAAGAACTCCAAAGCAGCGATTCTCAACCTAGGTTGCACATTAGAATTGCCCGAGAGTTTTATAAAATCCCGAGGGACTTCCCTGGCGATCCAGTGGTTAGGACTCCACGCTTCCACCGCAGGGGGCACAGGTTCAATCCCAGAACTAAGATCCCACATGCTGCACGGTACAGCCCCCCATTCCAAAAAAAAAAAAAAAAAAAGGCTTCTGACCAATTGCTGGGGGTAGGAACCAGGAGCAATAATTTTTATTTTTCTTTTTTCAAGCCCCAACCACTTACGCCCCACCCTCACCCAAGTGATTCCAATGTTTCCAAAGATCAGAACTGCTGCTCTAGGTCAGCACCTGTCAACCTTGAATGCACAGGGATCCTTGGGACATCTTGAGCAAAAGCAGATTTGGATTCAGGAGGCCTGGGATGGGGCCTGAGGCTCTGAACTTCTGAGCCCTTCCAGAGTTCATTCTGGAGCTGCGGGCAATGAGAACCAAGAACTAACCTTACCCTCCTAATTGGCCCCAATCCTATGTCTAAAGATCCCTGAATTAAAAGGCCTCTGTGAAGGTCAAGGGAGCCAGGGAAGGAAGCTGTGACCTTGAACCCCTCCCCATCTCGGAAGTCAGAGACGGTGGGTGGGCTGGGTGGCCAGGCCTCGCCTTGCTCATCTGCAATCATTTTTCAGCTCCTAGGTTGCCTCTATGAAAAGTTCTGGTTTCAGTCCAACAAAGCTGAGGTGATGTAGACTCAGGCCCGGGGAATAAGGAACAACTCCAGGCAGCTCAGGGAGGTGGGGATGGCATGACTCCAGGCAGAGGAAGACTACTGTGCCTTCTCCCTGAGGGCCAAAAGGCCCCTCTTCCCTGCCAGGATGAATAACACCAGGAAGTAGACTGGTTGAGCAAACTGTTCTGGGCCACTGGAGATGCTCCCCAGTCCCTGAAGTACAAGTACAAAGACTATCACACCCTGAAGGTTCTCAGGCCCCTAGGAGGGGAGACTGCTGAGGGATGGAGAAAGTCTGTGGGGAGAGGCCAGCAAACCCAACCCCGTTTCCTCGGGGAATGAATAAACGACAAATAAGTGAAAATCCTCTAAACTCCTAGTAGGTTTATATCTCTGTCCTTGTATAAGTTATTAAACTGTATTAAAACCCTTCAAAGTGAAATCTTGTTGTGACTGGTTTCTCTTTTTCTCAGGAAGCAAAAGGCTTTCTTGATATTGCATATGAACAGATATCACTGGCTTATCCCACCAGCTTGCCAGGCATGTTAAATGGAAACAATTACAGCACCCACCTGAGTGGGTTGTTTCAAGCATTGAAGAAGATATTATTATCAAGTCCATATCACTGTCCCTGCCACACAGTAAGTGTGAAAGATATGTGATGACTTTTCTAATACTGCCCAAAGTTTAAACATTATTTTATCATGTGAAAATGGAGGCTTCAGAGAGGTTAGAGACTTAGAGAATCTTGCTCATGGCCAAACAACTATTAAGAGCAGAGATGGGATTTAAAACCAGATATATCCAACCCTACAATCAATGTTCTTAACCAATATAGACTTGTTCCGATCTACCCATTCAATATTCCCTTTCCTGGTTTTACTTGCCCTTCTAATGGCTGGACACCTCTCAAGTGACAAGCAAGGAAACTGAGACGATCATTTACCCTAGTTCAATTCCATTTATAATTCTCTTATTGGTTCCCAATTAAATATTCACCCCTCACAATGGTAGACAAATGTGTGCATCTTAGTATTTCATTTTTACTCATTTTTGTGAGTGGAGTTGGGGGGAAAAAGCATAACTAGAGCTCTCCTTAGAGGTGATAGTATATAAGTAGAATTTGGCATATGGGAAGTATGTAAACTTATTTTCATTTTAAATGAACAATCACAGCATAAAATAGAATGAGTAGAATAATGTTCAATAATTCTGTTTGATAAAACATGATGAGCCTTTAATATAAGGCTAAGGCATTTGAACTTTATAAGGTAAGCAAAAGGAAATGAATAAAATTTTTGGTAGGAGAGAAACAAAACTTCTTTGGGCATAAGCAAACTTGTTAAATGAAAATAGAATTGAAATGTTCCTAAACTGTTTTCAATCTATACTCTGCTTATATAAAATGGCTCTTTGCCAAGAGGTTCATTAGTAAAATATATATGAGATTCAAAAAGTCATATTGCCAACTCAATATTTGTATTTGGGAGAACTAAGGTGAGAAGTTGTCAAGAGAGTGATCTCAGCATGCTCCATAGTTATTTGATATATTTAAATTAATTAATAATTTATTTATTTTCGGCTGCATTGGGTCTTTGCTGCTGCGTGTGGGCTTTCTCTAGTTGAGGCAAGTGGGGGCTACTCTTTGTTGTGGTGTGGGGGCTTTTCATTGTGGTGGCTTCTCTTGTTGCAGAGCATGAACTCTAGGCACATGGGCTTCAGCAGTTGTGGCACGTGGGCTCAGTAGTTGTGGCTCGCAGGCTCTAGAATTTGTGGCGCATGGGCTTAGTTGCTCAGTGGCACGTGGGATCTTCCTGGACCAGGGTTCGAACCTGTGTCCTCTGCACTGACAGGTGGATTCTTAAAAACTGGACCACCAGGGAAGCCCTAATATATTTAATTAATATTAATTTTAACTTCAAATTGAATGGAGAAGTTATTTATCTGAATCCATATGTTTTACTGTTTGTTATCATCAACAACAGAAACTGAAGAGACAACCTGATTAGCTGAGAAGGAGATTATTTGAGAATAATCTAAAAATAAGAGAAAAGGAATAGATGTATTGTTTATACATGGAATCTGAAATTAGGTGAAATAATGAACCTATAAAATTAAAGTAGAGGATAAAAGTAGAGATCTTAAAGTGAGTAGCAGAAATCTGTATTACAAAAAAGGTCTCAGAGAACTCAAGAAAAACTCAAAAACTATACAATAGAAAAACGTATTTGTTAAGAGTACTATGTCCATGAGGTTTCAAAGGTTTAAAAGAGAAAAGGCTTCTAAATTGATCAGGAGAAATTCATAGCATACTAAATAGCATCTTTAGTAAAATCTATTCAAGAGCTGCCATTTTACATTGAAATAGCATTTAATTTACTTCTGTTGCTAAGCAATTTGGCAGTCTCTTTCACCGAACTGATTTGAACTAAAGTCCCTAAGAAACACGAATCATTAAATGATACCATATAAGTATGACAGTTACTGATAGTACAGTACGATTTTCATGCCTCTTGGCCTTTGTCATTGTGCATCTAATTTCTTAGGTTCTGTTACAAGATGATCGCATTTTAAGCTCAGCTACTAAATTGTATACACCTTTCAGATCTTTTTCCCAATCCATTTTGACCACATGAGGAAAAAGTCACAGCTCTCCAATTAATTCCCCTAATTAATAAACCTTATTTCCCCTTCAGCATCTTACGGCATGCTTCATGCTGTTCATCTAACTATCTCAAACCTTCCCTCCAACCTACTTGCACAGAGACTTGATGATTTGGGCAGCATGCCAGGATTTTCACAGCTTTTACAAAAACATTAAAAACACATTACAATCCCTTCTGCAAATCTGTCCACGTACACCACTGTGTCACAGTTGCACCTCTGCTTAACTCCTCCATACCTTGATTGTTTTTCAATTTAACTACAAAGTTCACTTCAGCAGTAGCCTCTCAGGGTTCATAATTTCAAGTTCTATGACGTACTATGTGAGGCTGACCACAGAAGCCCAGCAACACCCACACCTACACACACAACCACCATTTCCTTGTCCCCTAGCAATTCCATTGATTATCTCTTCACTGCATTTGTTCCAAATGTTTCTTTGCTTGTTTCTAAAGTTACAGTGGACTTCTTATAGTTTTCCTCATGGAAATCTATAATCTGTAATTTCCTCCCATCCAACCCTAGCCCTCCACTAATTATTCTGATATTGGTAAATGAAATTTCTCCCCTGTAACCTCTGTTGCCTGCAACAGTCTTCTTATTACTCTCCATCTCATTAGCTCTCCATTTCCAAGCTCAGCTGAAAGCAGAATGTTATTCTCTTGCCTGGCTTTTATTTTCTCATTCTCTCCTTTCCTTTAATGCAATTACAGAGGTAAATATCATTGATCCAGTGAAAACTGTCTTATAATGTGAATCCCAAAGGACTAATAACACATGCATCATAGATCAAAGTGGTAAATGTTGTCTATCTCAGTGTTAGACTTGCTCCAAAAGATCATTGTTTCAAATGGAATTATTATTATTAGTGCAGCGATATTTGATATGCACAAATCTTGGAGAATATTTTACCTAAAAAGTCTCTATCTCTATCTATCTTTATCTTTCTGTGTAATTTCCATATCTATAAGGCATGGTTAGCATAGCTGAAGCATAGCATTCACTGCCCTAAACCTTGAAACATTATACACTCACTGCTCACATCAGACTTTAGCATACATAAGTGCAGGCTAATGTCGTTACATTTTCCCTGGGCTTTATTACTGTGTTGGTCTTTCCATCCTTTCAATTGATAGAAGGACAGAAGACAGATAGTTATATATGTATACATATACAAGTACTTACATGTTGTATTTGAACAGTGGTGAAGTATAGAGGAAAATAAATTGAAACAATTATACTATTTGGCATTTATTGGGTGACGTGCTCTGTGCACAGCACTTTAAAATACATTATTTCTTATAGTCCTATAAGATAGGTATTACTGTCACCCTAATTTACCTAAAAGAAAAGCAAGTTTTGAGAACCTAAGCACCTTTTCCAAATTTGGACTGCTAATAGGGGACACAGACAAAATCGAAACTCATGTCATCTGACTCCAGAATTGTAACAAAGAGAAACAAACCTGACTCCATACTCGATCTATTCCTTTGGCTCTAACCTTCGGCTCTCTTGCTGTACTTAGCATGCTGGCCCCACACCTTTGTAAAGGAGTGTTGCCTGTAGTCTGAAATATACATGATAACCCATTCTCAACGTTCTGCCTCCAAGGTTTTACCTTTAAAGGTATAACACTTTTCATTCATATAGATACTAAAAGTTGCAGAACAAAGAATAACATTTGTCTTGTTGGACGTTTATAGGAACATTGTGGCCAGACCTATGTGGACAGCTGTAAGAACACAGGATTCAGGCACCAAGAAGTTTGCAACAACCAGCCATACGCCTCCCTTTTTAGTATAGAAGAAGCCGAAATTCTAATTTCGGTAAGATGGTTCTTTGGGACAATAGTCCTCCATCTTCTTGGTCTGCTGGCTTTCCAAATAAAGTTGCTATTCCTTGCCCCAACACTGTCTCTCAATTTATTAGCTGGTCCTGCAGCGAGCAGTATGAGCTTGGACCAGTAACAGATTCTAAATTCTTATCTAAAGTTATCTAATAAAACTTCAGAAGAAAATTATATTTTAACTAGGGCTTAAAGGATAAATAGAATTATGACACATAGAGATGGTTCAAAAACCCTTGTAAAATTAAGGAACAAAATTAGTGTCTCTTTAAAGGAGAAGGCCCATTCTAAACATATGCATCATAAAATTTTAAAGAGAAGCACCATCCCATTTTTCAGAAATAGTGTAATTCAATAAAAACTAAAATTAGGGCATATAAAAATGATGAACATTCTTATACAAGGGAAATATGTCACCCATTGTTTTTATTGAGAATCTGGAACTAAAGGACCTTGTAAACTGAAGTTCAATGTATGTGCTAAGCACAGTTTGAGCACAACATAAGCACAAAGCAAACAGTGTGCTTTTGATTCGTGGGTATGTTGTCAGCAAAAAAATATTGGAGGTGAGCAGGAAAATATATCTCACAATAATTCCAAATATAATAAGCTTAAATATAGCATTTTATGGTTTACAAATTTCATAAATGGTGAGAAATATAGAACAGTTGTTGTCATTATCTCCATTTCTGGAGGGGAAAGTAAAACTGAGAAGTGACTTGTCACAGTGAATCAGTGACAGACTGGGCTGCAAGATCCGGTCATCTGATGCCAAGAGTAAAACAATAGCAGCAGCAGCAGCACCGTGAAGTGTGTGGAAACGCCTGTCTCTTATTCACATAAAAACACTCATCAGTTGAGTTCAGCCAGTCCATACTCCATAGGGGTCTACACAGGTCTGACCCCAATACAATACTCTCTACTAGGAGCTGATCCTTCAGAAGAGAAGTATTCTGATGATGTCCTGTTTTGCTCTTTTCTTTTTCTGGCAACTTAGGAACCAGTCGGCTCACTGAGGATGGGAGTTTTGGTATCACCTAGTTATGTATGCTATTCTGGCTCACATTCTCACACAGCCTCTTGTACAAAACACATTCATAGCCAGGGAGAGTTGAGAATCTCAGTAGGAAAGACTTCCCACTGTATCCTCCTCTTAACATGAGTCTTTTTATTAATAAATTTTAAGGATAGAATATAGCTTGTCAGATGCTGTGGTTTGTAAATTTAAAAGCTATGAAGGAAAGGTTAGAAAAATGAGACTTAATATAAAAACAAATCCTTGGAAAAGCAAACTGAGACTAGAGCCAGATGTTGGATTCCTGAATGTCACTCTTTGGCTCATTTCATTGTACTTTGTCCTTTGCATTTACCTTCCTACTCACTGGTCTCAGGATACTCTGCATTCAATCAAGATATAGCAATTAGCTTTTATGGGACATTCAGTTATTCAATTCTTAATGCCTGGGACACCTTTAAGAGATCTTTTCATTACAGGCACACAATTCCCAAACAAGAGAGTAAAGCATTTCCTCTATCTAAAATCCTGTGCAAAACGTTTCAACTTCAGAGGTTTGCAGCAAATGGTGGCTTAAATAATACTACAGGTAAGTTCTCAAAAGTGTCTGAAGCCCCATGTCCACCTAGGTGAAGGGCTTCTTTGTATATAAATTTTCAGTTATTCATTCCGTTTATATTGAACCCTTTTTATTAAATCAATGCCTTTTACTATGACTTTGATACAGAGGATTCCTCCTTTGTTATTTAGACCTGAAGACTCCAAGTCTATCATCATTTTAATTTGCTAACTAGGATAGTGTACAGGATGAGTGGTTTGAGAGCTTCTGATATGCAATGACTATCTAGTGTAGGCTGGGGGAAATCATTTTAGTCTTCTTTTTTTTTTCAAACATTATTCCATTTTCCTATAGACTATGCTATAGGGAATAATCCTCTGCTGGCAGAGAATGAATGAGATGACCTTAATGGAGCTCTTTCATATCTAATGTCTATGACTCTTTAATTCAGTTATCCTCCAGGCATGGAAGAGCTTTCCATCGTTACTCCTGAACTGTCTAACTACCACTGTGACTTCAAAAAAGTCTCTAAAGGTATTTTCCACTTTTCTGTCTTGCTTGAACTTCTGCTTCATGTCACTGGCTGGCACTGTTAATGCAGATTTTCTTCCCTGCCAAAATCACTTCCCGGTGTTCCTCCAGATTGATATTGAGAAACTTGATAAAATGTCTCTTTCCATGACAGATGTGAAAGCATTTGTCCCCCATTTATGACAGGTACATTTCTAGCATCACTCATTTCTGCATATTTATTTAAGTTAATATTCCAGAGATAGAAACCAAGTAGTTTATAATTTATACATAGTCTTCTGCTTCTCCTGTTATTTGAAATTCAAGTTTACTGCCTTATGAATGTTTATAATCTTGAATAAGCAGAGCTCTAGGCAAAACATACCCTGATGCTGTCTTCTCTGAATCAACAGTAGAGACTTGCCACACAAGTGACTTTAGATAAAATGGGGAGGATTTAAAGAAACAAGGAAAGGATAAATACACTCATACATCATACCTCTAGCTAGCAGAGTGCAGGTGGTGTTAGATATCTAAGATATGATATGTAGAGTTTGTAAACTGTACACATGCAGTTATGTATTTGGCCGAGTTAAAAAACAAACAAACTAGCAATCTTTTCCATGACAACTGGTTTCAGGTAGAATTCTTCATAGGTGTGAACTTTAAATAAAATTGTTTGCAAATAAAGGGAGGTAGATTTATTACTAAACTTAAAAAAAAATTTGTAGTCAGAGCAGGTTGATACAGGCCAGCTTACTGAACCATTCTTGATGATAATTGACTTTCAGAGACATGCAATCAGTAAGTGGTAAATTTCTTTCCAATCCATCGTATCAATGTGCTGCATGAATAGAAGGTATGGTCAATAATTCAGTAGGAAATATTTGTCTGGGTTCCATGAACAATTGAGGTGTCTAGAATTGAATGATTCCATTAATTCTCTGCTTTAACTAGTCCCCATCCAAGGGCTCAAGATTACTCTCTAGTGGCTATTGTGCCCCAAACAGAAATTTCAGTTTTCTCATATATCACATTATGGAAGGAATACAATATTTTACGTAAGAAGTATTACTGTAGTGTAAACTGTAAGAATACAAATATAGGTATTGATATAGTTTCAGGTGTAGATGCAGGCACGGGCAGAGATGGCTCAATTTAGATATACTGGTTCCTTCTTCTTCCTCTTACAAATTCTGTGATTCTGGTTTCATAAGTTTCAGTTTCCTTATGGTAAAGTGGAAATTATCTTAGGCTAACCTCATAGGATTCTCCCTAGTAATGAATAGGATCATGAATGTGGAATTTTTGACGAAGAGTGAAATACATGATAACGGTTAATTATTATTACATAATACACACAGTTGAAGAGTTTAACTTTGGAATTAAATGTTTCATTTCTCCTGCTTCAGAAACCTTAACCCAGATACGTGTTCCCCTCCCTACTCTGCCTCCATGATAAACACGTATACATACTTAGGCACAAAGATCTAGCATTCCAAACTACTTGTCTGCTTGTAGTCTCTTTCTCCATCTCTCCCTCTCATCTACCTCTTTTTCTCTCAGATAGAGTGCCTTTGCTTATATATCTGATATGTTGTCCTCTCCCTCCTCATCATTTGGCTGGCCAATTCCTATTATTCTCCAAGGTTCAATTTAGGTGTAAACTTCACTTGGAAGCCTTCATATCATCTCTTTCCTTGCACAGGATGTGGTAAACGTCCTTTATTTTGATATTTTAAAGTATAAGAACCTGCTGTATAAAAAAAATTAAGTAAAATAAAATTAATATTAAAAAAATATTCAAAACAAATATATCACCATCTACAAAATTGAATTCCAATTACCTATCAGTGTGTTTATTTCCAAGTGGTCTGTCAACTAGTTGAATGGAAGAACAAATAAGTGTAAGTATATACTTATTTATAGAAATATTTCCAGAGGATTTCATTAATCTTTTCTGAATGAAAGATTGAAAGAATGAATGAAACAATAAAAATTATGCTTTTACCAATAAATAAATTTATTACAAAACATTAGTATGTACCAAGAACATATGGAATTATGTTAGAATTACATACAAAAATCAGAAATCTACCAAAGGATACTCACATACTTTTTAGTTTAAGAGGGGTTTGAATAAATGAACTGTTATTTAAAAAGATTGCTGTCTTTTAAGATAGCCTCGTAAGTTTTACATTGTCTATCAGGGCTTTCATTTGCACTGAAATATAAAGATTCAAGACTTATACGTAAAATGCAATGCCTATTTTTTTAAAAAGTCAGTAGGATCCCTGATAACAAACAAAGCCTGAAGGAATCATAAATAAATACTAGATTTAAAACCACTTTACAAATTAATCCATGGCGATGATAAGAAGGAAAATCTTGAGAAGGTTTGCAATATAAACCACCTACTTTCTAGTTGTGACCAGAAATAGAGGTTGATATCTAATGTAAAAAATGAAAAAGATAAAGTATCATAAGATTGAGAGTTTGGGGGTTGATATGTACACACTGCTGTATTTAAAGTAAAATGTCTTTTAAAAAGTATCATAAGAATAATTGATAATCTTAAGAAACATATCTGGAGGTAGACAATAATTAGGAACATTAAAAACAAAAATGAAAAGGTAAACGTGAGGCCACAAACACACACACACACACACACACACACACACACACACAAAATGCTAAATAGAAATCCAAATGAGTGAAAGGTAAATAGAAAGCAGGGAAGAGAAAAATATGATAAAATCTGAAAAGGATCAAAGTGAAAAAAAAAAGTGAATATAAATAAAGAAACCACAATATCAGAACCACAAAGTGAGAACTCAGAGTGACATGGCTCTAAAAACATTAAAGAGAGTTTTAAAACTGTAATTTCTAATAGATATATATTTGTGAATTGTAAATATAAAAAAATTAAGTTATGTGTCAGAGAAACAAAAAACAAAAATAACCTCCTTATTAATATACTGTTCTGTAGGTATATAGTTTCCCTTTCAAAACCCTAATAATTAGCATAGGGAGGAGTGATATCCAGCATTTCACAGAATAATAATTTCAGATAGCATGTCTGAATTACCTCAATTCTTAAATTTATTGGGTTTTAAATGATGCAACTTTACCATATGATCATAATTTAAGACAATGAGACTAAGGTGACATTTTTTATTTCAATTTAGTGGGTTATTAATAATTTCTGCCCTTCTTGGGTAATGTTAACATTGTAGATCTTGATCAACTGACAAGACAGTTCTAGATCTACACTCTTTTAGATTAAAACTTAAATTTTAAGTTTGTTTATGGTTTGTCAAAACCCCTAATTGAGGATTCAGGCATATATTCTTTGGCATCATTTATATTTCACCTGTTTCTTTGTGTTAAAGGTCTTTTTAAACTGAGCCAGAAATGAACAATAATTAACCATTGCACCCCAAACACCATGATCCCTGCACATATCCATCTCCTGCATTGCCATTTTGAATATAGCAAAGGATTTGAAAATCAATTTTATAAAAATAATTAGTTATGAAAGTTTCTAAATCCTAATAACTTTTACTATATAGGGGGTTGGCCCGAATGAACATTTTGTCCAACCCAATATAATAAAAAGAAGTAGGTTCATTACATCAGGGATGGAAAATCAGACCTCCATGTTTGTGCTCTTCCCTGTTCTCAGGTGACTAAAGGACAGATCAGTAATATATCTGGAAACCACTTTTTTTTCCTGAGCCTTAGAATTTTTCTCAAAGCTTAGTTCCAGACAGACCCTCCTAATTACACAGAGTTAGCATATAAGTGAAAGCTAATGTGACATCTCTGATTAGAATACAAGGTGCTGGGTCATAACTGAATTATAGATCAAGAGATCATAGGCATCTGCGTAAGAAAGATCACTTAGTTAAAGAAGAAATTAGTATGGTGGTTTAAAGAAAAATCAGAGAACTGGGTAGATCATTTCTCTAAGAGTAAGCCGTGATATAATTACAATATAGCCTGAACAGGCAGTGAAGCCTAAAGAACACATTTTACATAACTGGAACAGGATGCCCCAGATCACTGCAACTGTTCTTTTATGTATTAACTCATTCCATATGCACAACAACATTATATGTTAAATACTATTATTATCTACCTTTCCTGTATAAGAAAACTGAGGCCCAGAGAGTGTAAATAGCTCACCCAAGTTAAACTGGATAATAAAATCTAGAAACTGGGATTTGAACCAGATAAACTGCTTCAGAGCCAATATCCTGAACTATAAGCTCTATACCTTCTGCCTCCTACATAAGTCTGTTAGAGGAATCAAGTAAAAATGTCTGGGTGAAAGTGACTTTCAAAGCACCAGCGTATGTAAAGAGTTAATGTTAATAATGGATCCCAGAAACGTGTGGAGTGGTTGATGGTTGGGCTTGCCAACAAGAACACGCATTCCAGCATGTGAATACTGTGACCAATCTATTAGTAAATGCTACAAGTATTAGAATAATTTATTTCACTAGAATAACATTTGAATTTAAGCATTTTACTGTATTAGCCTCAAGAAACTGAACAGGGGAGTTCATGCAAAATCCCAGTGACTTTCTCATATTTACGTTTTACTACAGATATTCTGCTGTTTCCAGAAACTCCTTGAAGGTAGAAACTGTAACCTTTACAACATGCCATGCCCTGCAAGTCTATCTTAGGGCTTTGAAGATAGAGTAGGTATTCTATAAAGGTTTGTTAAATAAATAAATGAGTTAGTTATAATTCTATTTACATTGGGCTTTTTCTCAAATAAATTGTTAGCTTCATTTTTGAAGGGCCCACATTTAAACTTATTTAGCGTTTCTGAGTCTGTGCCAGGGACCTTTTTATAAACAGAAACCTTCTGAAGTCCCAGCTCCCCTCACCCTCCACCTCCCAACAACACTTACATATCCTTCTCCTATGGTAACTGCCATTACAATCCTGAGTGTAGAGAAAGCAGGGTTTAACTCAAATTTTCTTTAATGTCAGCATCTCTACTGAGTGGAAGGGAAATTGATTATGACGGTTGCCAGAACACAAGAAAACAATTTAAAAGCTAGAAATAGGTAAAATGGTTTTAAAGAATCAAATTCCATTTATCAGTAAATTAAGAGCAAGCCAAATGCATAAAATAGTGAGGAAGCAATGCAGAACTGCAAGGCCCATTTTGAGAAAATCAAAACTCATTTATATATACATATTTTCTTTTCTTTTTTTTTTTGGTGGTATGTGTTAAAATTCACAGCATCCTTTTTTTGGGTTTACAATAGTATAAAACTGAATGTTTTCCAGTGGGAATTTGAAATTCTTGATAATGTATAAACAAAAGCAGAGTATTCATTTTTAGCAAGTTTGCCATTATGGGCAACATTACAACGCCTTTAATGTCAATGCCAGTTGATTTGGAATGATCATTTAAAAAATTCAGTGTACCTGAATGTGAACTATTAAGTTGGACAACAGGTGGTGAAACATTTACAAAAACAAGCTCAGCTTGAAATTGGAACACTAATGGATAGTATTATTATTACTAAATTGTAAGCAGAATCATAATTAAAGGTAACTATTGAGATAGATCCTGGTGAAATAAGCAAACAAAATGTTTGTGTTTGTGAGCCAGCATATCCCAACACCCAACAGCAGCTTCTGATGTACTCCTGAGAAAGTTTTAATCTGGAGTGGCAATTGTATCTTTCCTTAATAATTTTACTATTTTGTTCTTAAAAAGCATGACTACAGAGCTTAAACTAGCACTGTATTTGAGATGTTGATCTAAAATAAATCTCTCCTGACATGGATTTATAGGTTGAACTGAAGTATATTTTAACTTCACAGTTTGGTTATTTTTATGCTATTTTAGATGTTTCTAAAAATTTTAAGTGTCAAACTACATAAATTTCAAATGTCCTTAAAGCCGTTTAGATGTTTTTCTCATTACTGATGATGAGTAAAAATCATTTTTGGAGGTGGCAGTATACGGGCTTCACTATCTCATTTACCCTAGGTATGAGTTTGTTTCATTCCCATTTTTTATAGGCAATAATGCAGCTGTTCAAGGCATTTGCCAATTGTTAACTCTCTTTGTGTGTGTGTGCACAGGAACTGATTATGATTTAACACTCCAATACTCAGGCAAACCATTCCTCTTACTCACAAATCCCCACAGAGAATAGACACCAGAAATTTCTGAATATTTATGAATGCCAGTATTCTCCAGGACTTTCCTAGTTGTCCAAATATTTTCTGAGTCCATGGTAATAAAAAGAAGCTGGAACAGAGACCTTCACACTTCCTACCCCATCCTCTAACACACAGCATATTATTAACAGGCTTAACACACTAAGAATGTGAAATTGGCTCAGTTTTATTCCTCTAACTTCCCCTCCTTTTCACTCAAGGGAAAATTAACAAATGCAAATGAAAAGGAGTGCAGTTATTACAAAATAGCTCAATTAAACTCCAGTTTCTTTTTTCAAGTAATGTATAAGATGTATTATATTTTGGCAATGTTATCCTTGGAGACTTTGCAGTTCCATTGAGAGCTGACACGAGGAACAGGCAGAATTGGGAGGTGGGGCAAGTTGGGGTCAGGTATAGAGGCCAAGAGCCACACTCAGCAGCAGATAACAACAAGAGGCCTGATGCATCAACACAGAGGCCAGAAAGGTTTTGGAGGACTTTGATTCCCACCAAGATGGGGAACTAGCCAGGCTGCAAGCTACCTACCTCCCAAAAAACTCCAGAGAAACTATACTACAAAAAGGGGAAAGATGAGTCCCAATAAATAAGTTTTAAAGTATTTATGTATTTTTAAAATCTTATTTTATTTACTTATTTTTTTTTTAATTTATTGATTTATTTATTTTTGCTGTGTTGGCTCTTCGTTTCTGTGAGAGGGCTTTCTCTAGTTGCGGCAAGCGGGGGCCACTCTTCATTGCGGTGCGTGGGCCTCTCTTGTTGCGGAGCACAGGCTCCAGATGCGCAGGCTCAGTAGTTGTGGCTCACGGGCCCAGTTGCTCCGTGGCATGTGGGATCTTCCCAGACCAGGGCTCGAACCCGTGTCCCCTGCATTGGCAGGCAGATTCTCAACCACTGCGCCACCAGGGAAGCCCTTATTTACTTATTTTTAATTAAAATATATTCAACTTTAAATATTTTAAAAAATAAATAAAAACAAAACAAACAAAAACATCTGACACGTATTGGGGAGACTGAGGGCTATGGTGAACTAACTGTTGTGGATGTGAAGAAGGTATGGGAGGAAACTGGCTGCAGGAAGGGCAGAAAGTGGATGATGTGGCAGTAAGAGGACTGGTTGGGGAAAACCTTCTAAAATTCTTCATCCTGCACTGCACCAGGTCACCCCCATGTTACTCTGAGACAGTCTTATTTCCTTCATTGCAGGACTCAGCTGTGCCAGACTGCATCTTCCAGCACAGGGGTCGTTGGGGTAAGGGCAGAGCAAAACCGTGCTCAGAGGTGAGGAGCCAGTGAAAGCAGATGTGGATGACTGGCTTTCCCTGGGTGTTCATTCCTGGACACTCCCTTTTCTCCTTATGCAGACTGCCTTATCAATGAAGCATTTAAGCCTTAAAGACCTACAGCCTTGACAGATGATTTTTCTCATGGGGTGATAGCAAATGGAAATGATAAAATTGGTTTTGTGCTTTAAGGAGCTCTCTGCCCTACATTTAAACTCACCAGGATGGACAGAACTGGGCCCGGCCTTGGGTGCTTCCTCAGTACAAATAACAATTCAAGTCAGCTGGTTCCCCTAAGGGAACAGTAGTTTACAATCTCAAGTAGCAACACCCTAGACTTCTGAGGAGTACCTTACTTCAAAAGAAACTGGGTAACATATACTATTTAAAACAGAATTAAAACAAAGGACCGGTAATTTAGAATATGTGTAATAGATATTCACAAGAGGATAAAGGAAGGTATTGGCATTATAAGAGAAGAAAAATAAATCATAAATAAAATAAATTGTAGTATTATGTATAAAATACACCAATTGAAATGATGAATGAACACAATAATTTTTTTAAGCAATACCATATATAATTTTTAATAACCATAAAAGCACCATTATATAGAACACTTAAAATAATACTACACAAAACATTAGAAAGAAGCTGTTGGCCAAGAAGAAATAAAGCGTACATCCTACATGGTTTTATCTGCAGTCTCACACCAAATTAATCTGATTCCAACCTTTTAAGATTTAATTTGGATTCATAAACTCACTATTAATATAAGAGTTGTGGTAGAACTTCAGCTTAATACCACATAAAACACTTAGATTGCTCCTCTTAAGGCGAGCATGACTTTTCTATAACTCCATATAATCGACAGCCTGGGATGCTTCATTCCTTGTACTCCCCAAATTTTGGAGCTGCCAAGCGATTAGACACATGTTTATAGGCATAATTTTAAAAACTGCTTAATTATTCCTCTTAAAAATTGGTGTTTTATAAAGGCAGCCTTCTTTTATTTACACTATTAGCTCAACAGCCAAAAGTTATTCAGGTTTAACCCTGTTCAATAAAGTGGTAGTTAAAACATAAGATATGACTTTAAATAATGATACTGATTTTCCTAAGTAGCTTGTATAGCTATTAAGAAAGATTTTAACAGACACTTCTAATGATACATTGCTAAAATAAAGGAATAATTTCCCAAGGTGTCTGCTTTGAAGGACAATATTCCCTTAGGTGTGTACTTTCTGGCATATTCATTTTAAAGGAAAATCAATATCATCATTATAGCCACACATCTCACTTTTTTGGATACATGGATGATCAAAGTAGCAATGGTACTAAAATTTTTCCTGCCTCCTACTTCTCCCCCACCTTTCCAACTTTCCTGATGGAGATGAATTTCCTGAAAAAATAGATTGCTTCAGAGAAAGTGGTTCTGAGGATTTATATTATAAACACTTTAGTTCATTAATGAGCCTATGTGGCTGATTATGTTCTTGAGTATGTTTTCAGGTTTCAGTTTTAAAGTAATTCTTTCTCTAGAGAAAGGGACTTTGTTTAATCAAATCGGCAGAATTCTCAGCATCAGACCATGCATATAGGATCACTTTAACAAATGCTTGTTGAAGAGGAATGTAATGACTTCTGCTCAAAAACTTTCAGTTGTGACTATTTACACTGGAATTAGAGCTCTGACTACAACTGAACGAAGAATAAATACCAAAAATTGAAGTAAAAACTGGTTTAGTAAAATTTTGAATGCCTGTAACAGAGAGACCTCTAATACCCATGGTGACAACCACCCCTTCTGTTAAATGAGTTCTCATTAGTGAAGCCGCCATGAGTCCTCCAGTTTGAATGCAATAATTTATGTCAAGAATACATAGGATAGGGCTTCCCTGGTGGCACAGTGGTTGAGAACCTGCCTGCCAATGCAGGGGACACGGGTTCGAGCCCTGGTCTGGGAAGATCCCACATGCCGTGGAGCAACTGGGCCCATGAGCCACAGCTACTGAGCCTGCGCGTCTGGAGCCTGTGCTCTGCAACAGGAGAGGCCACGACAGTGAGAGGCCTGTGCACCGCAATGAAGAGTGGCCCCCACTTGCCGCAGCTAGAGAAAGCCCTCTCACAGAAATGAAGACCCAACACAGCCAAAAATAAATAAATAAATAAATAAAATTTAAAAAAAAAAGAAAAGTAAAGGTGAATTGGGAGATTGGGATTGACATATATACACTAATATGTATAAAATAGATAACTAATAAGAACCTGCTGTATAAAAAAATAAATAAATAAATAAATAAATAAAGAATACATAGGATAAGTAGGGGGAGGAGTCCAGCTTAGGGGAAAAGAATAGTGAGTTGAAAGAGCAGATTGAAACTCAGCCCAGAAGACACCAGAAAAGGATGGAGATATAAAATGCATATAAAATAAGAGCTAAAGTGTAAGGACGTTAAATTTAAACTGTCAGAACACACACTAGGCATCCCACAAGGAGAGAAAATTAAAAATGGATATGAGAAAATAGATTAAAAATGAATAAAAAGCCAGTATTAAAGATAAAAAGACCTGAGTTTAACCTATCAGACAGGAGAAAAATGAAACATTTGAACATATTTGGACAAATTTAGGCATATTATGGAATATTGTAAAAAATCGAAGGAAAAAATTCTAAATGCTTCTAAGAGAAAAAGCAGGTTACCTCTTAAAAGAACAGGAATCAGAGCGGCATCAGAATTGTTCCTAGTGACCCAAGATGTAAGAAGAAAATGGAGATCTTTTGTATTTTAGGAAAATAATTTTGAACCAAATTTTCTACCATGTGTAGAACTGTAATAAAAATATTTTCAATTATAAATATCTCAAATCTTTTTCCACATAGAGTAAAATACTTTTTAGAGGAAATACTAAAATAAGAGACACAGGAAATACTACTAGAGATGTGTGAATTAAGAGATATGTTCAATTATTTTGATGAAGTTTATTGATGTTTATAATAAAAGACCAAAGAAAGAAAAATGAAAATTATATATATAAGAAATAGAATTAATGACTAAGAGCTTTTGGTGATTGGGAATGGGTGGGTGGGGAGACATAAGAGAGGACTAAACTACTTGAATTGAAAGAGGGAAGATACAGAAAATGATGTATTTAATAAGGTAGTGGCAGTAAATAAGCATGAATAGGGATCTTCAATTAATAATTACAACTTAAGAAATAAAAATAAAATCACTAATCCTTATATCCAACAAAGAAAATGTCATCCATCTAAAACAAAAGAAAGGAAACATGGGGAAAAAAGAGATTGCAAATGACTATTTAAATAGAATGTGAAATAAATAATTATTTTATAGTAAAAAGTGTTAAATCACTCATTTAGACAAATATATTGGGATATATTATATATTTTTTAGAAGTAAAATATAGTTCAAAGAATGAGTCAAGCATTAAATAAAAAGACTATACCAGAGGGATTAAAAACAAAAAAACAAAAAGTGATATATCAAAGATATATGATCAATTACAGGAACATAAACTGTAAAAAGCATAAACACCTGGAGGCTAAACAATATGCTCCTAAATAACCAAGAGATCACTGAAGAAATCAAAAAGGAAATTAAAAAATACCTAGAAACAAATAACAACAAAAACATGATGACCTAAAACCTATGGGATGCAGCAAAAGCAGTTCTAAGAGGGAAGTTTATAGCAACAAAATCCCACTTCAAGAAACATGAAAAATCTCAAATAAACAACCTAACATTACACTTAAAGCAACTAGAAAAGAAGCACAAACAAAACCCAAAGTTAGTAGGAGGAAAGAAATCAAAAAGATCAGAGCAGAAATAAATAAATAGAAATGAAGAAAACAATAACAAAGAGCAATAAAACTAAAACCTGGTTCTTTGAGAAGATAAACAAAATTGATAAACCTTTAGCCAGACTCATCAAGAAAAAAAGGGAGAGGAGTCAAATCAATAAAATTAGAAAGAAAAAGGAGAAGTTACAACTGACACCACAGAAATACAAAGGATCATACAAGACTACTACAAGAACTATATGTCAACAAAATGGGCAACCATTTTTCTGGCATATAGTTGGACAACCAAATGAAGAAATGGACAAATTCTTAGAAAAGTACAAACTTCCAAGACTGAACCAGGAAGAAATAGAAAATACCAACAGACAAATCACAAGTAATGAAATTGAAACTGTTAAAAATCTTCCAACAAACAAAAGTCCAGGACCAGATGGCTCTACAGGTGAATTCTATCAAACATTTAGAGAAGAGCTAACACCTATCCTGAAACTCTTCCAAAAATTTGCAGAGGGAGGAACACTCCCAAACTCATTCTATGAGGCCACCATCATCCTGATACCAAAACCAGACAAAGATATCACAAAAAAAGAAAACTACAGGCCAATATCATAGATGAACATAGATGCAAAAATCCTCAACAAAATACTAGCAAACAGAATCCAACAACACATTAAAAGGATCATACACCATGATCAAGTGGAATTTATTCTAGAGATGTAGGATTCTTCAATATATGCAAATCAATCAATATGATACACCATATTAACAAACTGAAGAAAGAAGCCAAGTGATCATCTCAATAGTTGCAGAAAAAGCTTTCAGACAAAATTCAACACCCATTTATGATAAAAATTCTCCAGAAAGTGGTCATAGAGGGAACCTACCTCAACATAGTAAAGAACATATATGACAAACCCACAACAAACATCATTCTCAATGGTGAAAAACTGAAATCATTTCCTCTAAGATCAGGAACAAGACAAGGATGTCCACTCTTACCACTATTATTCAACATAGTTTTGGAAGTCCTGGCCATGGCAATCAGAGAAGAAAAAGAAATAAAAGGATGGACCTAGAGAGTGCCATACAGAGTGAAGTAAATCAGAAAGAGAAAAACAAATATCATATGTGGAGTCTAGAAAAATGGTATAGATGATCCTATTTGCAAAGCAGAAATAGAGACACAGACGTAGAGAACAAATGTATTTTATGGATAACGAGGGGGAAAGTGGGGGTGGGAGGAACTGGGAGATTGGGATTGACATATATATGCTATTGATACTATGTATAGAGTGGATGGCTAATGAGGACCTACTGTGTAGCACAGGGAGCTCTACTCGATGCTCCATGGTGACCTAAATGGAAAGGAAATCCAAAAAAGAGTGGATATATGTATATGTATAGCTGATTCATTTTGCTCTACAGTAGAAACTAACAAAACGCTGTAAAACAACTATACTCCAATAAAAATTAATTACAAAAAGACATATGAAAGGAAGCTGGAATTAAAATAGTATAACTGACACAAATAAATGTTTAAGACAAATCAGATCATGGAAGATTTGTTACGTATTATGAAAAGGAGCAATGAACAAGAATATATAGCCATCACAAACATACATATACCTCTTTTACAGTCTCAAAACAATGGCTAACAGACTTACAGAGAAAAGAGATAAACCCAAAATTACAATTGGAAATTATATGGTGTATCTATCAGAAACTGATCATTCAAGCATACAAAAAAGTAAAGAGACGAGTGTGAAATTATAACCTACACAATTCGTAGACTTTGTGCTGGGTATTTAATATGCATTATACCATTCATTTCTCACAAAATTTCTGCAAGGGATATATTTCTATCTCTATTTTACAGATATGGAAGTTGAAGTTTAGAAAGGTTGAATAAGTTGTCCCAATCATAGACCAGTGAATGGAAGAGCTGGTATTAAGAATCCTCTCATATCTGACAAGGTATCAATCCTGGCTACCTCCTGCCATGCCAGTCTCACCAGAAAAATACAAAGACCTCCAAAATGCACACGTACTTCCAATCCATTTTCTGAGTCAATACTGACCAAGCTGAGGAAGAATTTCATTATTCTCAGGGAGAAAGAGTCTCATAGGCTTGATGCAAGTAGACAAGAGAGACGTACTATGAGGCCAGGACTAAAAAGTTGGGTTACAGTTTCCTTATACTGAGATTTCAAAGCCTTGCTTTATAAACTTTGTGACTTTAGGTGAATTATTGAACTCTCCTAAACCTATGTTTCTTCAGTTGTAGAGCAAATTTAATTTTTTTTTCAAAGTAAACCCTCATAGGATTATTTTGAAGATTGAATGAAATAATACATATTAAGCCCACTGCCTGATTCAAAGTAGTTACCAAATAAATAAAAGCAAAAAGAAAACTTGTATAATTATTACTTGGCAAGGGTTATTGGAAGAATTGACAATGATTTAAACAGAAGATTTCAGATGGTTGGTCTCTGTGATAACAAAGTCCTTCCTGAAAGAACCTGGAGATGTTCAGTTTCTTTCAAGTCTCCTTAGTAGTTTATGGGGAAATGTCCTGTATCTCTTCAGAAAAGAGATTGCAAGTCTGAGTTATGCTATTTGAGTTTCTGGGTGAAGAAATGGTGAGGCTGAGTATAATGATCCAGTGATCCCATCCCATCCACACATGTGGATATTATTATAGGTGGGCAAATCTACTGAACATGAGACTTGATATTGTAAGAATTTTCTGGTAGTCATTGTCTCATAGTACACGTGGCCAGTGATAAAAACAAAGAATGCCTCCCTCTAGAATCTGAAAGATTGTATATCTCAATATAAACTTCTACAGAACAGAATGCAGTAAAGGGTCTTATGTTACTGCTAGATTCCAGTAGTGCTGATAGAAACTGGGAATTGTGAAGCAGTATCTGCAATGTTGCTGCCTAGGGAAGAGACTACACTTGCTTCTCAGCTCATGGTTCATGCATCAGCAGCAGTAAGGAGCTTACTAGAAATGCGTAATATTAGACAATACCAGAGCTACAGAATCTGCATTTAACAAGAATCACAGGTGATCCATACACACTTTAAAGTATGAAAAATAATTGGAATATACTGACTGCTGGTATATGATCCCAGGAAGCAGATGAGCAAGGTTGTGGGAGTAATCCGGGTGAGGAATGACTGTGGTTTGAGCTAGAGTAGTGACGGGATGGATTTGAAAATATCTTGGACTTATACTTGATGGGCCTTGGTAACTGCTTAGGACAAGTATGAAATAAAAAAGAAAACTATAATAATAAAACTATAATTTTAAAAAGTTTGTCTTCTTAGAACAGTTCATGGTTTTCTTCTCCCTCTCCTCCAAAAGAAGGACAGCTATAAAGTTCAGAGTAGAGTTAATTTTGAGGCCTTGTTCCATTAAATAAAACTTCCACTGTGATAAGCAAGCAGGTTACAATTTAGCTTCCATATAACATCATCATTTTTTCTTGTCTTTGGTCAGTTTACTCTCTTTGAAACCATTTACTTGCATGTGCTTAGAAGAATAAGATGTGCCTGAAGTTGCCTATCCTTTAGCAGCTAGCTCTCTACCATAGAGAGGCCTAATGTGGGATTACAGATGTTCTAGCCATTAGAACAAGCAATTTTCCCCATTCCATTACATCTATCCTCACTTGCCTCCTCTTATGATGAGATGGCAAAATATCAAAGATTAGGATGATGGTGTGGGACTTGGTGAAAAAAATGTCATCACTTAAACCTGCATTTGGTTCCAGACAGTAAAATCTGACTATTTCTAGACAAAATGACTTCTTAGGTACCTGGGACCCCACAAAAGGTTTTGCTGCAGAATTTTCCATTAATAATACTTAAGTGATTTTTTTTCCCCTCAGATTATCTCCTCTACCCTTCTCCCTCTATAATCTGTGTTAAAAGTAAGTGGTACTATCTGCTTCTACCCATGACTGGGTACTGGGACTAGACCAGCTCTCCCACTGTAAACAAAAGGAACATGGACATGGCATAGGGAACAATAGCTCTCAGACACTGGACAACAGGAAGGTCTCACTGTGAGCTCTGAGAGGAGAAAAAATAGCAAGGTAAGCACTTTGACCACCTGGTAGGCATTATGCCTGGAAGTACTTCCCATTCTAAGTTCAAGGAGAGAGAATCCAAGCAGAACACAGTAGTTTTATGATCAGATGTCATATTTCATCATATTTATTAGAAAAAAGACTGAACAATTTCCCCCCTAAGATCTGGATTTAGGTAAGAATGTTCACCTTTAAGATTCCAATTCACTATTGCCCTAGCCAGTGCAATCATACATACAGATTGGAAAGGAGAAAGTAAAGCTGTTTTTATTTGCCAATAATACAAATCTATGTAAAAAATACTAAAGAGACTACAAAAATCCTGCCAAAATTACAAGTAAATTTAGCATGATCACAGAATACAAGGTCAATATAAAATATCAATTATATTTCAATATGCCATCAACAAACTATTGGAGTTTCACATCAAATATGGAACTCAAACAGTATTAAAAATCATGGTGACCTAGGTATATATTTCACAAGTATAAGGTCTTTACACTAAAAACTATGAAACATTGCTGAGGAAAATTAAAGAAGACCAAAATAAATGGAGAAAGGTATCATATGTGGAACAACTGGAGCTCTCATGCACTGCTTTTGACACACAAAATAGCACAGTCACTTTAGAAAACAGTTTACTTAATTCTATAAGAAATTGCCATACACTTATCATATGTAGCAAACATATATCTGTCACTCAGACTTCCCTCCAAGAAAGGACACATTACTTGGTTGTCAGCTGTCAGCTCTGTAATGGTCTGCCTTAGATTTTAGTCTGAGATCGTGCTATCCTCAGTGTAACCCCCAACCTATGACTAAGCAGGGAGGTAATGCTGTACAAGGGCCCAGCCATTTCTGTGCAACGTGGGATTTCTTTCATTGGTGATCTTTAATCTGGAGCTCCCTGTTGGGCTTTATTTTCTGGTGTGTATTGCTGTCTGAAACCTTCCACTACCAAATCCTGTTTCATGTCTTTTTCCCCCACCACAGGTGTTATTCCTGAATAAAACTGTTGCACTCCTAACTTTCTCTCAGTGTCTGCTTCCCAGCAAACCCAATCTAGGACAGTTGGCACTATGAGTGATATGAGAAAACAAGCTGTAGAATGGGGTTGGGAGACTGGATTATCCATTAACTAGTTGCAAATGAAGACTCCATCCCTGGTGGTAGGTGGTGTGGACAGCTTCTAGCACAATATGAGAGTCCAGTCGTTAAAATTTTCATCTGTTATGAGCTGGTATGATGCTGGTGGAGGAGAATGCATGAGTGGACATGATAATAAATAAAAGGATAATGAAGCTGTATGTTTTTTACTAAGTTACCTTGCTGCCTTTTAGGCAGATAATTAAAAACTGAGGACAATTAACAAATAATTGATAACTGAATATGAGAGTCATAGAGTTTCTTTGGTAGTTTACAAAGAAGCCTTCATTTTATGCAGTGAATGAGCATAAAACAATTGAAGGTCAAGACAGCTGAATACTCAGCCTGGGCAAATGTGTTATTCCAAAATCATGGCCAGAATTTGGAAAACCAGGAATCCTGACAGATAGGATGGGAATATTTCAGTGGATTACCCCAAAGTGTTTACTTCTCAGATTTCTCTAAACATTCCGGGCCTATAGAAGTGGCCTATCCCTGCCTATTAAAGTTAGCACCCCACTGATGCAGAAAAATAATACGTAAATATTTCACTCAAAAGGCAAAAATGACCACCCCAAAAGCTGTCTCCACCTCCTCTCATGGTTGCCATCCCTGCAACCCTATGATCAGAGTTAAGTCTCAGTATAGCCAATCTAGGAGCAAAATGTGCCAGATAAAGGAAAGAAAGGACTTTACACCAAAGAGGTGTAAAGAGAATCCAACCTGTGATATCACATGATAGAGTAATCCCCAGGTATTTACCAAAGAAGATTCATAACTGAAGCAGACTTCAAGATGTGATTATATGTACAAGAGATTCATTTTAAGAAACACATGTAAAAGGTAAAGAGGGAGTTTTGTGGGTAGAGTCTTCAGAGCATATACAGGTCTGACCACTGTGAAAAAATAGAATGAATAAAGGATTCAATAGGAATCATCACACACTGTTTTGAGAGTCTCTGCCTGACTGATGGGATACTGCAAGGAGATATGGCCTGCTAGAGGAGTCCTGCATCTTGTGAAAATAGCTCAGCTCAGGGCTTAGTCATTGGCTAGGAACAGCCTGGGGCAAGTGTGATACTGAGATACTGACATGAAGGCCACTGCAGCAGATATAAGGATATGACAGCTGGAGATTGTCAGTCAACTGTGATTCTGGGAGCGATCTTGAAAGGATATCTGAGCAGTTCAACTACATGGCCATAAAAATAACATAGGACTGCACAAAGATATGTACACAAATGCTCATAGAAGCTTCATTAATAATAGTGCAAATCAGCAAACAATCCAAATGTCCATCAATAGTTAAGCAAACATGGCATATCCTCACAGTGAAATGAATACAGGAATACAATGAGACAAATTACTTATGTGCAACAACATGGAAAAATCTCAAAATTTGTGTGCTGAGTACATGAAGCCAGAGAGAGAAAATAGTGAGCCATACGATTCTATTTACATGAAGTTCTAGAACAAACAAAATTCATGTATAACGATAGAAATTTGATCAGTGGATACCTGGGGCAGGGATTGCAAGGGAATTGATTATGAAGGGTCAGAAGAGAACTTTTGGTGGTGATGAAATGTTCAATATCACAACTGAGATCATGATTGCATGGGTGTATATGTTTGGTACCTTTATCAAACTGTACCCTGAAAATGGTAATATTTTATTGTATGTAAATTAAGTATCTATAAAGTAGATTTTTAAAAAATAAGTGACTACTTGAATAATCCTATTTTAGGAATACTCCTTATTTTTCTATATCAATTAACTAATAAAATTGAATTCAATTTAATAAATATCCAGGAGGGGCTATGAGGTCATACTTCCCATATTCAACACTTTAAAAAAAAAACAACATTTTTTTTTAAAGTGTTGCATATGGGAAGTATGGTATATGTCATTTCTCTTATCTTGCAAATGAGGCAGCAGAGGCTCAGCAATATTAGTTAACTTGTTTGAAATCACACAGTTCCTGTGGGGCAGAGGCAAGTCCATGTGATGCCAAATTCTATGCTTTTCCACTCTGCTTTATTGCCTCATATTTTGATAGTATACTAAAAAGCTAAGAAATCCTTCCCATCATCAGTCTACATACTGGACTTGAGTATGATTCAAAAAAAGGAAATTAAATCTGATAATATTTTAAAATGCTTATAATTATTTTGCTTCTCCATCTTGTAATTTAAGTGACCCCCTCTATAATAACAATGATAATAATAACACTCTACCATAAATTGATAGAACTCTATTTTCCTTCTGCGTTGTTCATTAATAAATTTGTAACACAGCTTTTCTGAACTTATGTTTGATCAGCTATTTCCAAGAATTCTTTAATACACTAAAGAGAGTATTAAGTTAATAGAAATAAAATGGATTTTCAAAGGAGATTTGAAGATAGTTAAAGTCATTGATTTAGAAAGACATTTGTGTGTTAAAATGCTCCAGAGAAGGTTAGGAATGGCTGCCTTGTATATACACTTCAAGAAGGCAAGCACCCGAAAGATAAATGATAGTAAGAGGAAAATACAGATCAATAAACCTCCAATTAAAAAAAAAAATCAAGAAGCCAATTTAAAAATGGATTTCAGAGTAAATAGGAATCAAGTGATTTATACAAACTAGGATAACGTGTATGTATTTGTTCTTAGTTCCAGTGAAGCAGCAAGTGAGTAACAGCACAGATATTATAGCTCACGTATAAAATGAAACAAACAAACAAACAAAAGACAGAAATAGAAAAAATCCTGTTTCAGTACAGATAACTTTTGTAAGTAAGGGTGTCAGAATGTTAACATTCACGTGTTCTTTGATGCACAGGTGTTCCAAGTCCAAGCTCGTACTGCCGCATGATAGGTCAATACATGGAGAGACAAGGTGTTGGGGCAAGGAATACTGACTTTATTCAGAAAGCCAGCAGATCAAGAAGATAGCACTCATGTCCCAAAGAACCATTTTACCCAAGTTGGAATTCAGGCTTCTTTTATACTAAAAAAGGAGGGGGGGTGGATGGTTGTTGCAGACTTCTTGATGCAGGAATCCTTTATTCTTTGTTTATTTATTTATTTTTTTTTATTGGAGTAAAATTGCTTTACAATGTTGTGTTAGCTTCTGCTGTACAACGAAGTGAATCAGCTATATGTATACATATATCCCCTCCCTCTTGGACTTCCCTCTAAACCCCCATCCCATCCATCTAGGTCACCACAGAGCACTGAGCTGAGCTCCCTGTGCCATACAGCAAGTTCCCACTAGCTACCTATTTTACACGTGGTAGTGTATTTATGTTAAACCTAATCTCCCAATTCGTCCCACCCTCCCCTTCCCCCCCACCCCCCGTGTCCACATGTCTGTTCTCTACATCTGCGTCTCTATTCCTTCCCTACAAATAGGTTCATTTGTACCATTTTTCTAGATTCCACATATATGCATTAATATACAATATTTGTGTTTCTCTTTCTGGCTTACTTCACTCTGTATGACAGACTCTAGGTCCCTCCACATCTCTACAAATGAAACAGGAATCCTTTATTCTTGCAGCTGTCCATATAGGTCTGGTCACAATGTTCCTATGAAGCTCCAACAAGACAATTGTTATTTTCTGTTCTGCAACTTTTTATAGCTATATGAATGGAAAATTGTTATACCTTTAAAGGCCAGAGCCTTGAGAATGGGCTATCATGTATATTCCAGGCTATAGGCAACATTCTTTTACAAAGGTGCAAAGCCAGCATGACTAAGCACAGGCAACAGAGCACACAGGTTATACTAAAGGAATAGATCCAATATGGAGTCAGGTTTGTTCCTGTCTGTTACACAGGTACTTCTTTATTTTTCACTTACCACACCATTAAAGGGTCAAGCCCTTTAATTGTGGGTTCATTGTTTTATATGGGATTTCAAGCTCATCTAAGAATTTCCATTTACATTGAGGCGTCACTGAATTTGCCTGTAATTGCCCCTGCACGTGTACTATGGTCTGAATGTTTGTGCGTGTCCCATTTCGTATGCTGAAACTTGATCCCCACACTGTACTTTGTCCTATACAAAATAGTGACTTTCTAACAACTCCAAAGCTGGAATGGGATATCACACCTGAAGCAGAGTTTGCAATCACTGGAAAAAATTCAATGAGATATCAATGATTATGCAGATAGTTTCTTACATGCTAAGCTCTACAGGAATTTTATTCACTTTGACAATTCAGTCAAAGTTAAAGGAAAACGTTTGTAAGGAAGACAGTATTTCTGAGTCCAAATTCCCTTTGACTATGTATATAATTATCACACAACAAATACTAAGGGGAAAGTGTATAAGGTAAATAAAAAATATATTTCACAATCTAATGGGAATGCTATATGTTCAACATAGAGTATCGTATGTCACTAATATCCTGAATTTGGCAAATTATTACCATTTTTCAAGCAGTAGCTTACAGAAATTTTAGAAATGAACAATTAGTCATGGGCACCCTTGGCACTGCCCACCAGTGGGCCAGCACCAGCTCTGGAACCCCCCAGAACCTCCAGCCAGTCACACAAGAATTCAGCTTTGCCCACTAGCAGCTAGCTGCCTGCACACAGGCAAAGCCTGACAGTCAACCAGTGTGCCCTTATTAGTCGTTCCTACCACAACAGAGGAGCCCATGAAACTCAAGTAGGGCACCCATAGATCATATAAGTCTGGAGACCAGAAGGAAGTGTACTGCTGGACCCCATAGAATGTCTACAAGATCAGGAAATGTAACTAACATACATAATACATGCAAATAAACACAGAATTAGAAGAAATAAGGTGACAAAGGGATACGTTTCAAATGAAGGAGCAACATAAAACCCCAGAAACACTAAGAAAAGCAGAGATAAGCAATCCACTCAATAAAGAGTTCAAGGTAATGATCATAAAGATGCTCAACAAACTCAGAATAAGAATGGATGAACACAGTGAGAAGTTTTAAAAATAGTTAGATAATATAAAGAAGAACCAAAGAGAGCTAAGAATACAATAACTGAAACAAAAAAATACACTAGAAGGAATCACCAGTATATTAGATGATACAGAGGAACGGATCAGTGAACTGAAAGGCAGAGTAAGGGAAATGAACCAAGCTGAACAGATAAAAGAAAAAAGAATTTTCCAAAAAATAAGGACAGTTTAAGAGATCTCTGGGGCAGCATTATGCATACTGTCATTCACATTAGAGGGGTGCCAGAAGGAGAAGACTGATAGAAAGTTCAGAAAACTTATATGAAGCTATAATAGCTGAAAATTTCCCTAACCTGAGAAAGGATAAAGATATCCACCTCCAGGAAATATAGAGAGTCCTGAATAAGATCAACCCACAGAGGTCCACACCAGGACACACTTTAATTAAAATGGCAAAAATTAAAGATAAAGAGAGAATACAAAAAGTAGCAAGTGAAAAACAGCTAGTTGTGTATTAACTGAAAAAAATACACGAACATGTAGAGGTTAAAGAATATGCTACTAAATAACTACTGGCTCACTGAAGAAATCAAAGAGGAAATCAAAAAATACTTGGATACACATGAAAAAAAAAACATAACAATCCATAATCTGTGGGACACAGTTCTAAGAGAAAAGTGTATAGCAATACAAACCTACCACAGGAAACAACAAAAATCTCAAATAAACAACCTAAACTTACACCTAAAGAAATTAGAAAAAGAAGAACAAACAAAACCCGAAGTTAGTAGGAGGAAATAAATCAAGATCAGAGTAGAAATTAAGGAGACTAAAAAAATCAATATAAAAGATTAATGAAACTAAGAGCTTGTTATTGAAAAGATAAATGAAATTGATAAATCTATAGATAGATTCATCCAGAAAGAAAAAAGATAGGGCCCAAATAAATAAAATCAAAGATGAAAAGAAGTTACAACTGATACCACAAAAATACAAAGGATCATAAAAGATTACGATGAACAATTATATGCCAATAAAATGGAGAACCTAGAAGAAATGGATAAATTCTTAGAAACATTCAAACTCCCAAGACTGAATCAGGAAGAAACACAAAATATGGGCAGACCAATTACCAGTAATGAAATTGAATCAGTATTCAAATACTCCCAACAAACAAAAGTACAGGAAAAGATACGTTCACAGAAGAAGTGTACCAAACATTTGAAGAATTAAAGTTCTCCAACCATTCCAAAAAATGGAAAAGGGGAACTTACAAATTCATTCTATGAGGCTAGCATCACCCTGATACCAAAAGCAGAAAAGGACACCACAAGAAAAGAAAATTACAGGCCAAAATCACTGATGAACATAAATGTAAAAATCCAAATATATTTGGATTAAATATATATTTGGATTTGACCAAAATATTAGCAAACCAAATTCAACAATACATTAAAAGGATCACACACCATGATCAAGAAAGGTTTATCCCTGTGATGCAAGGATGTCTCAATATCTACAAATCAATCAATGTGATATGTCATGTCAACAAACTGAAGAATAACAATCATATGATCATTTCAATAGATGCAAAAAAACCTTTTAACAAAATTCAACATCCATTTTATATTTATAATATATAGAATCCATATAAGATTCATAAAAAGAATGAAAGGTTGCTATTTGCAGCAACGTGGATGGATCTAGAGCATATTATGTTAAGTGAATTAAGTTAGAGAAAGATAAATACAATATGATTTCACTTTTGTGAGATCTAAAAAATAAAACAAATGAACAAACATAACAAAACAGAAACAAAGCCATAGATACAGGGAACTAACAGATGGTTGCCAGATGAAAGGAGATGCTGGGAGGAGGATAGAATTAGGTGAGGGAAATCAAGACATACAAACTTCCAGTTACAGAGTAAGTGAGTCATGGGTGTGCAATGTACAGTGTGAGAAACATAATCTATAATAATGTAATGTCTTTGTATGGTGACAGATAGTATCTAGATTTATAGTGGTGATCATTTTGTAACATACAGAAATATCAAATCACTCTGTTGTGAGCTAACATAGTGCTGTAGGTAAATTATACTTCAAAAAACGAACCAACAAACAAACATAGAAAATGAAAGTTTACCAGAGGTGGGAGGTGGGGGTTTGGGGAATTGGATGCAAGTGGTCAAAGGTACAAAATTCCAGTTATAAGATAAATAAGTACTAGGGATGTAATGTACAATATGATTAATATAATTAACACTGCTGTATGTTATATATGAAAGGTGTAAAGAGAATAAATCCTTAGAGTTCTCGTCACAAGGAAATTTTTTCTCTTTATTTTATTTTCTATCTATATGAGATGATAGATGTTCACTAAACTTATTGTGGTAATCATTTCATGATGTATATAAGTCAAATTGTTATGCCGTACACCTTAAACTTATACAGTACTATATGTTAATCATATCTCAGTAAAACTGGAAAATGAAAAAAATAGAAATGAATTGTCTTTAACTGCAAATTTACATTTCATCATTATTTTCCTGGCTTATGTAGTCTATACTTTTAATTTAAATATGATCTCAGAAGTGATTTCAGAAAATTTATTATTACCATGAAGGAACAGAGGCATTAAAACTATGTTAAAAAGGAAATGAAGATTTCTACTGTATATGCCAGGGTGCATGTGACAGCTATCTTTGTCTGCTCCCCATCTATTTCCCATCTTTCTCTGCTCCGTTGTGCAAGAGTCTGATACTTGCAAACTACATTTCCCCAAATCCCTTACCAACTGTCTTTCCAGTATCTTTGATAAATAAGAGGGACTGGTAGAAAATTGGAAAGAAGAAACAGTAAGGAAGCCACTACATTACTCCTTAACTCACCCCCCTTATCTGTTTTACATAGGCATTCTTGAGTGTGGGATTTGTATGGTCACATAAAGCGTCATGCTCAGAAGTGCTTCATGTTTGCTTAATATTGTGCTATTGTCATCTTGAAGTTCAAAATAATTTTACCCTTGAACTTGTGTTTTGTGAGTGAAGTCCAATGGGACAATGGAGCATACATGTGAGCAGAGGAGATAAGTGTAGTATGTGTGTCCACCACTCTTAGCCACCCCATTCATATATAGTGTCTCTGATGCTCCATGAGCACAGAAGTCAGTTGGACTCACAATGGACAGGAGGTCAGCAAGACTCAAGGTAAGTATAAGATATGCATGTGTGGAAGCCACCCACTTCCATAGCGTATTGGTAGAATGTACATGTATCAAGAAGTCAATAAAGACAATTGTTTGTTTTCTACAGTGACTCCATTGCTCTGATAACAAAGAGCTTGTATGAGCTGCAAAAAATAAATTGTGTAATTTTGGTGATTCCATATACAGTTGATCCTTGAACAATAGTTGAAAATCCAATCTAGGTATAACTTATAGTCTGCTCTCCATCCATATAGACGTTTCCTCCATATCAGCAGTACCGATTCCATGGATTCAATCAACAGTAGATCCTGTGGTACTGTAGTACTTACTACCAAAAAAACACCCAAGTGTAAGTGGACCCACACAATTCAAACCCTTTCTGTTCATGGTCAACTGTACACATTAAATATTCATGTTTGCATTGCATCCCGCCGTATGAAAATGAATGGTAAAACTTATACTGAGAACTTAACATTTTAATTTTTCTTTACTTAGACTGGCAGATGAAAAACGATGACATATCAAGAGAGAGACCACAGAAGAAAGAGCTTTATAATTTATATCTGTAATGGCAGTTATTTTCCTACAGTTGGAACAAAAGACCTGCATTTTCATTTTGTACTGGGCCTACAAATTTTGTAGTTGTCTTTATTCAGGTAATTCCTCAGGCATTGGCTCTACCTCTTCTATGGTCCCAGTTCTTAAAAAACAGCACTTTCCTTGTTTCCAGCTCCTTCAGGGATGCTCTACTTCCAAAGTGTCACTTGGCACAACAAGGTCTTTTGGGTGACATCTGAGATGGTCTTCTTATAAGAGTCCATCCTCTACCAGGACCAGGCCCTGAGTTATAACTTCACCTCATGGAACTTGTTATAACCCATCCTTCAAGTTTAGGGTACAGACTATCACAACTAAACCCATGGCTTGAGTTAGAATGAAAGGCAGTTGCCCAGAGGAAAAGTGAATTACCATTTGCCTAAAGAATAACTGTATTGTAATATCAGCCATATCTCTTAGATCATGAAATGAATGCAACACGGAAAATAATCCATTCCTTGTTCAAAAGGGGAAAAAACACCAGACACATAAAACTGGTCTCAATAGATGCCAGAAGATGAAATATGTACAACACAGAAGCCCTGTCCTGTAATTTCTGAAAGCACTGCTGCTGAAGGTCAGGTGGAAAAGAAGTCCAGAAACAAACAAGGAATCACTCTGGTAAGAAATTTTAGTGTGGAATTAAGACTATGCAAAGATTGTATTATTATAATTTGTTTTTGATATTCCTGAAAGCGCCTTCAGTCAGATCTCCTTAAAAACTACCAATTTTGCACAGCACACCAAAGGTATTAGTGCGGAATGATAAGGGAATCTCCAAGAGCTTCCAGGACCCTTCCCTGAGCCCAGACTGGTTGCTGCAGAGTACATTTGTGTCTAAGTAAGTGGTTTCACAGTGGGTTGGCAGCAACCATAGTCATGGAAAAACAGAGTGAGAAGAAATCTGCACCAACAAATCTGAGGGTCAGTTCCTAAATATCCTTGAGGTAAATTCTGGAATACTCTCAGAAGTAGCTGGGAGTCACTTTGAGGGGAGTCATCTCCAGCAATTAAGCCAATTGAGCTCATTGTCACTGTCATTTGAGTAACAACTACCCAAACATAACAGCCTAGAACAGAATAGCAGCTAATTAAATGTTAGTGATATACCCGTTTCTAAAACTGTGAACTGTTCTATTTCCTTATATCTTAAGAAGTGGTTGAGAATTGTTTACTGACAGTGATATTTTGTACTACAGTTTGAATCAACAAAACATCCATAGAGAAATACACTATCCTTTTCACTGACAATAGGCATGTTCTTTACATAATTTAATTAGATCTGTATTTGGAAGTGTGTTCACATTCATTATCTCATATACTCTTCACAATAAATATGAAAAAGGTAGAACTGGCAGTAATAGCCTCATCCTGTAGTTCAAGAAACAGAAGTCTAAAGAAGATAATGTAACATATTACAGGTAACCAGAAAAATTGAGGATGGAAAAGAGTCTGTATAGAATACTTCTCCCAGTGTTATGAAATATGTTTCCAATTTAGATTAAGAATACCTCAAGTTAAAAAAAAAAAAAAAAAGAATACCTCAAGTAAACCTAGTAGCATAAAATAGGATATCAGAGAATGATCATAAACTTCATTTTAAGTACTATCCTTTGTTTCAAGAAGTATCCTGTTTTGTTGTAAATGTGTTCAAAGTATCAGATACAGAAAAAATGGTAAACCATAAATAAAAGGAATTTAAGTATGGTTGAAAGATGGAGTTAACAACAACAATAACAAAAGACATTTAAACATACTACAACATTTATCTTAGTTTGCATTCTATAGAAGCAGAATCCAAAATAGGATAGTTTTTGCAAGTTATTTATTGAGGGAGTAAGGAAAGTAAGTTAAGCTATGGGAAAAGCCAAGCAGAGAAGTGACTTTTGGAGAAATCTAGTGTCAGGCTGATGCCAGGTAGACTTTAGGAGTGTGAATTGTGAAACAAAGGTTGTCTCTCTAAGAGGCAAGGCAGCAGACCCATTATACCTTATGCCTCTCCAGGTAAGATGGTTCTCAGAAGGTGGTGCAGGTGTCAGATGTTAGCAGCCAACATCCATACCTAGAGGATGGGTGTATCAGCAGTAAAGGGAACTGGGAAGATCCTCAACAGCTTCAATATTTCATACGTTTTCAATCTGTGAAAAATACATTTAATGGAAGTTGTAGTAGAGACTCCTACTTTTCTATTTAAACAATAACATCTCTGTGCTGAATTTTCAAGTGTTAAAGAACAGTATTATAATGTAAGAATGAATATTGCACAGAATCCATTGGAAAAATAAGGATATGATTTTTAAATATTTTAAGGACATTTTAAGAATCATCTCCTCTTAATTTGTGATTTTTCTTGGAACTCAGCTTCATTCTCACATAAAAGTATAAAATATAAGATTCAAAGCATAACTAGTTAAGCATGTTTGGTGTAATCAAGTGAAAACATCGTTATTATTCAGTTTCTAGGAACTATTTGGATAGTATTTTCAGAATATGTGCAGAAGACTATATTTATAATCAAGGTTTAAAAATAATTAAAGAAAGAATTTTTTTAAATTTATGGAGTCAGTTATTAAATAAGTATTATTCAGGAAACACAAATAATCATTTTAAGAACAAATCAAGAAGTGATGATCAAGAAATGTGTTATTATTCTATAATAATCTCCTATTTAAACCAAACATAAAAAAATGAGAAACATCATTTAAATGTTTTCATAGAAATTATTATTAAGCATATAAAAAACCTACCAAACAAATTCACATCTTACTTTATATATTTCCTAATTAAATTCAAAGATCACAAACAAAGAGTCTCATATCCAGTTTTTGCTTTTAAAAATCAGACAATTAAAGGAAGTATGAGCTGGACTTAATAAATTCCAAACATGAATTCTGATTTTTTTTAGAACCAAGGGAAAAAAATCCCAAAATTTCTACTTAAAGAGATGGGAATCTTTATCTTAAAGAGATAAAGAAAATTGCACATTACTGAGAATCTTTCATTATTCATGAATTCCTTCAACTAATAATCATTGGCAATATGCAGTATGCCAGGCATTTTGCTAGGCTTAGGTATTCACAAGTGACAAAATAAACAAAAACCCCTGCTCTTGAAGAACTTACATTTTCTCTATGGGGAAAGAAAGAAAAAAAAAAACTATGTAAGTAAATAAAATATGCTAGATGGTGATAAAAGCACAAATAAAAATAAAACAAAAAGAGTAGTATAGAGTGTGGAGGGAAGAAAGGTACAATTTTTGTAGGGTGGCCTAGAAGGACTTTACTGAAAAGGTGACACAAGTAAATACATGAAGAAGTTTAGACAACAAGTCATGCATCTTTGTGGAGGGAGAGCTTTCCAAGCACAGGGAACAACAAATACAAAGACCCTGAGGTAGGATCATGCCTACCATGTTCTAAGAGCAGAAAGAAGCTGGTGTGGCTGAGTTGAGTGGGCAGAGGGAGAGTAGGATGGTTACCTGTAGAGAGTAAAGGGGAGGGTATTGAAGGATGTTGTAAGGACTCTGTCTTTAATTAAGAAGAGGAGCTATTGGAGGGTTTTGAACAGGAGATTAATAAGATCGGACCTATTTTTAACATGATTACTTTGGCTGCTAAGTGGAGAACAGCAGCAAAATTTTAAGACCAACCAGTTAGAAGGTTCTAGCAATAATCTAGTCAAGAAAGTGGACTAGAGCAGTAGACATGGTAAGCAGTAGTCTGATTCTGAATATAGTTTTAAACAAGTGTCAACAGAAATTGCTAATTTTATTGGCGTATGAGAAAAAGAGAGGGGTCAAGAAAGACTCCTAGGTTTTGACTTGAGTAACCGGAAGATTGGAATTGCCATTTACTGACATAGCAGCGATAGGATGAGTAGGTTTAGTGGGAGGGAAGAACAAGAGTTCCGTTTTGGACATAGTAGGTCTGAGATGCATATTAGAAATTCAGGTAGAGATGTAAAAAAGGTAGTTGGATATTTAAATCTGGAATTCAGAATTCCATTCAGTAACATTCTTTCTATTAAATTCTATTCAACAACAGTTTTTCCTTTTGGACCTCTATAAAAACCAGCTTTAATTCTGCAAAACCATTTCTTCTTTAATTTTCTTTAATTCTTTAATTCTGCAAAACCATTTCTTCAGGAATCTATAACATTATGATCTAGGAGTATTGTTTCTGGTGACACAACTGATTGAAAATATAGAAAAAGTACAAATTTGGCAGAATGAATTCTTATCGAGGGTCTTACATACTTTCTAACCATTTAATTGTGAGATAAAACAGAAAATAGCACCAGTAGTAAGATAGTGTGAATTCAAAGGCTTTTATGCTTTTACAGTGTCTTAAACTGAGAATTTTTTTCCCTCAAATATGTGAGAATAATGTTTCCTCTGTATATGGAGAGACGTGCACAAAATATTGCTGATTAAAACAGGTTATACAATACTGTTTTTGGCACGATATATTTTGTTAAAATACATATTATGAATATGTGTGTGTTTACTAGGAAGATGAATTAATCTTTTCCTATTATCTTGGAATTGCATCAATTTTAAGAATTATCCCAAGCTTGGGAGAGCAAAAGGAGACCAGCTGAACAATGTCATGAGACACATCTATACAGTACTTGCTATAAGGCTGCCATCTACCATCACCTTACTACCCCTACTTGCCTATATAAAAAAAATAGTTAGAAATCTGAGAGTCACCACAACCTTCTAATGAGCTGAAGAGGGCTCCAAGAGATTACTCATAGAGTACACAGAACCCTGCCAGGAAAAGTGACTGGCAAGTCATTACCAGGGTGAAGTCTGCTTTTGACTTTGAACTTCCTGCTTTATCCTCTGAAAAAGAGAAAAGCAGCAAGCAGCCGCCCAGCCTGGCAGATCAATTTGTCTGTGGTGCTGCTAGAAGCCAGCCTGCCACAGCTGGGCCTTGGTGTCCTCTCTTGAACTTAAATAATATCACAGAACATCAATATCACACCGGGCTACTCTGTAGTGGTGATTAAACAAGAAAAGAGTAAGACCATTTCATAGCTGTATCTGAATACAGAGAAAACATGAACATTGTTCAAACCACAAAAATGACCAGACATCACCCTACCTTCACTAATATGAAGGAGAGTTGTTTCTTTGTCAATTATAGCATTAGCATTCTAGCCTCCCCTCCTTCTAGATAAGAATTGTTAAGACACCCAAACTTAGACTTACTTCTTTTTGCTGACAGCATATAATACAGAGCAAAGCCCTACTTTTTAAACCCTCCATGAAATCACCTAACAGTGGCCCAAGTACCATAAACCCTGTGTAATATATTCTCACCTAGACTCCCGCAATTCCCCTTGGCGTACAATTTCCCTTGTTATCATGAACAATAGACCAACTTGTTCAATTACAGGTGTATCCCTGGTGGTCTTTGCCTGAAGAGCATGGATAACTCTAAGCATATTTGAATTAACAAAAAAAGAAATCTGGAGACAGACGGTAAAGAAAGGGGGGGGCAATGAGACATTCTTCACTCCTCTGATTTAGCAAATTCTTTAGTTTCCTAGAGCAAATGGAAAGACATCCTGGCTCTGTCTACTTTGCCAATATATGAGCCAAGTGGGCTAATTATGGAGCCAAAGAAGCCTAGAAGTTAGAGAGAGTAAACTATAAAAACAGAGGAGGTTTGGGGCAAGTCAATACAATGTAACTCAGGGGAACTGGGTGGTGGAAGATTTCTCAAAAATTGACATAAGAGCCCCATGAGGGACCCAAAAGCTAGATGCCCAGAGGGTATCAAAAGTAAAGGCAGAATGTGATAGAAGGAGTAAGTAGAAGATTTTTCCTATATTCTTCCAAGTTTTTTTTTTTCCCAGTCCATGTCACTCTAGAGGAAAAACAGGAGTCAAAGAATGCACAAAAGTAAGGTAGTATAAGTAGAATAAAAATCTAGACCTACCCTCTGTCCAAATATAGGTTCCTTGCTTCAAAAATCCAAGCATATGCTTATGGAACATGAAAAGCATTCAAATAGTTAAGAAACTGAGGTCTTACCAATTCACTAGACTGGACCAGAGTTGACTTAGGTGACTAGAAAGACCTGCCCAAAATATCACTAAAGACTGGAAAGGAATATTTAATATAGCATAAGTGAAAAATAAAGGCAGGGGTAGAAGAAGAACAAACAGTTATGTTTCTACCTCACTCAGTTGAGACTGTTTGATAAATTAGTACTACAGAGTAGAAAAATAGCTCTAAATTTGTACAACTAAAGGTTCAGTGGTTTTGCATTCCTTTTCCCTTAGGCCTATCTGTAACTTGTAACATTTTTCTAGAATAAACAATTATTTGTATTTTAATAAATAAAACTAAGTAACTTTTTTAAAAACAACAATTTCTAGCAAAATAATGAGTGTACAATATTGTAATAAATAAGAGATTTTCCTTTTTGAGGATGGTTGGTGCAACAGGCATTGAAATCCGAAATAGATGATACAGTGAGCTATCCTGTCAGACTGCCTCAGTCAAACCCTGTGCCTCCCACTTATTAGTTCTAGTACTTTGGCCAAGGAACTTAACTTATCTGTGCCTCAGTTTTCTTTCCTGGATATGTTTATAATAGTAACTCACTCAAAGTGTTAATGAGGATTGAGTGATGTATTTCTAGTGATCAACACAGTTTTGGCACAGAGAGAATGCTCAATGATATTATCTATATTTTTCAAAAACATCAATAGGGTAAATAATGTCAAAAAATTGTAGGATAACTAATTCTAAATAACTTTATAATTTGGAAGCTGCTGAGATTTCACTCATTGACCTAGAGGATGTGAAAATGTTTAAGGTATCTAATTCTATTGGTTTTCAAGAGGATTTTTGAAACCTATTAATATTCAAAGAGATTAGCAAATAGTTAAAGAGATGAAAAAATTAATCCATCCAAAATGAAATGAAACATAAGTGTTTCTCTGTGGAAGATATTGTCAAGATAATGAGAAAACCAGCCACAGATCAGGAGAATATTTGCAAAAGACGCATCTATAAAGGGCTCTTAAACAAAATATGCAAAGGACTCTAAAAACTCAACAATAAGGAAACGAACTACCCAATTAAGAAAAGGGCAAATGACCTGAACAGACACTTCACCAAAGAAGATACATAGATGACAAATAAACATATGAAAATATGCCCCACATCATATATCATGAGGGAAATGCAAGTTATAACAATGAGTTACCACTACATGCCTATTAGAATGGTCATTATCCAGAACAGTAACAACATCAAATGCTGAGGAGGATATCGAGCAACAGGAATTCTCATCCATTGCTGGTGGAAATGCAAAATGGTATAGCCACACTGGAAGACAGTTTGGTGGTTTTTACAAAACTAGACATACTCTTACCATATGATCCAACAATCACACCTTTTGGTATTTATCCAAACGAAATGAAAACTTAGGTCCACACAAAAATCTGCATGCAGATATTCATAGCAAATTTATTCATAATTGCTGAAACTTGAAAACAACCAAGATATCCTTCAGCAGGCGAATGGATAAACTGTGGTACATTTAGACAACTTCAGCACTAAAAAGAAACGGGATATCAAACCATGAAAAAAAATGAAGGAATATTAAATATATATAACTAAGTGAAAGAAACCAATCTGAAAAAGCTACATACTGTATGATTCCATGATATTCTGGAGAAGTCAGAAAAATATGAGTAGTTGCCAGGGGTTAAGGAGTAGGAAGGGATGGATAGCTGAAGCACAGAGGATTCTTAGGGCAGTGAAACGATTCTATATTTACTATAATGGTGGATACATGTCATTGTACATTTGTCAAAGCTCATAGAACGCACGACACCAAAATTGAATTCTAATGTAAACTATGGACTTCAAGTGATAGTAATGTTGTCAGTGTACCTTCATCAATTGTAAGAAATATACCACATACCACTCTGGAGGGAGATGGAGATGGTGAAGGAGATTATGCATGTGTGGTTGTAGAGGGTATATGGGAACTCTCCATATTTTCTGCTCAATTTTGCTGTGAACCTAAAACTTCTCTAAAAAGTAAAGTCTAATTAAAAGTTTTTAAAAAGTAGTGTTTCTACAACTACTCTTGGAGAAGCCATACAAGTATCATGTTTAAGTATGCTTATTTTGTATTTGCATTACATTTTATGTCCCTTGATATGAGAAAACTTTTATTTTACACATTTTCTGCCTCAACAATATCTAGCATAATAACTTGAACAGAGGTGATCCTTTAACTTTTTAATGAAGAAAAATATTCACTCTGAAAACTAAACCTATCTTAAGTAAATAGCCTAATGAATTTTCTGAAACTGAATGCACCTGTGTAATCAACATCCAACTCAGCACCACAGAACCATTCCGCTTGCTGTCTTCCAGTCTCTAACATCTCCAGAATAACAAATATCCTGACTTATAATAGCATCACACGGCTTTGCCTTGTCATTGCTTCATATGAGTGGAATAATCCAGTGTGTACTCTTATGTGTCTGGCTCTTTTTCTTCAACACTATATTTGTGAGATTCAACTCATGAATTACTTGAGTTGCATGTAATTGTATTCCAGTCACTGTCATATTGCTGTATGGTATTTGTTCCGCTGTTGATAGGCACTTGGGTAGTCTTTAGTTTTTTTGACAACTGCAAACATGTAACAAATATTAACACTAATTTCTGTTGGGTAATACTAATACCTAGGAGTAAAGTTTTATTTCATAAGGTAAGCACATTTGGCTTTAGTATATATAGATATTTTTCCAAAGCTGTTAAGGAAATTTACACATCATCAATAGTGTATGACAGTTCCTCTTGTTCCATATCCTAACAGTATTTTTCTAGGATTTAACCCAAAATGATTAATTTTATTGGCATATATTTTTCATGTTATCTGCTTTTATCTTTCTGATGTCGGTACAATCTGTAGAGGCATATTTTTTCATATTCCACACGTTAGTAATTTGTGAGTCCATCCACTCATTTTTTCTCATTGATTTATTACCTTTGTTATTCATATTTATGAACCACCTTTGGAATTTGTTGATTTTATTTCATATATTTTTGCTCTAATCTTTATTATTTCCATCATTCTATTTTATGTGTTTAATGCATGGCTCTTTTCTAAGTTTCTTGACCTAGACACTTAAGTTATTGTTTTTCAGACTTTTTTCTTTTGTCATTTATACATTTCCTTCTAAGCACTTCATATCAATAGTATGTTCTGTCATATCTTAATTATCATTTGTTTCAAAATATTTTCTATGACAGACTTTATAAAGACACAGAAATGTTAAAAAATAAAAGTACCTTTAACAGTGAAGGGTTTGCTATTTTACCCTATTTACAAGCTAACAAATTAGGCAGACATTTTCATGAATGCTGGCTGAAGACACACGATAATTGGGTCAGAATCAAAGAAGTATATTACACATAGCACAGCAAGGACCATGAGCATTGCATGTGCACTGCTTCCACTTGCTGCACAAGTCCCACAGGAGTGAATTAGAAAGGCCCAGGTAAACCCTGAAAATGCATTTAATTTGTGTCATAGCTGAGGAATCCCAAGTTTGAGAACCCAAATAAGCAGCAAGTCTGCCTGACCTTTGTCCCAGAGAATGGAGACATTACTTTTATCATGCTGGACAGTAAAGAAAACAAAAAGAAAGAAAGAAATGAAAACCTGCCCTTTCAAGAAAGTGTAGTCTGTAACAAATACTGTCAGTGCCTCTGCTCCCAAGATGTTCAGAAATATGAGACTTATGAAGAATTATCTCCCATCAGTAATTTCTGTTTTGATTTCCTCTTTGAACCATGACAACAGGCAACATATTTTTCATGACCATTGTTATGCATTTGCAAAGTGTACACTAGAGTCAGTGTTACCATCTTAACTTTGGCCCTGACTTTGAATCCCATAGACCCATTTTCTATTTATCTCTTTTAATGCAGCTGAGCATAAAACAGGAGAATCTAGGAGGGTGTTCTGTACATAAACAGGGTCCCTTCTGTCTGCATCTCTAGAAATAATTATTACTATGATTTCAGACAGTGTTTAATTGTTATGGGACACAGAGCTATTTCAAAAGACAGCATGTCAAAAAGAAGTGTGCTGATCTGAAAATCAATCTAATAAATCTGGCAGTAAAAATGGAAAAAAAAAAAGAGTTTCCTGAGGGAATCAATGTATAAAATATTTCCCATTGACATATGGTCTTTGGGTAAAGAAAAAGACTTTTTTTTTAAATTTCAGAAATAAAATATGTAATATCTGCCAAGACAACCAAACTTTAAAGAGGCAATCTGCTGTAGGATGCCATTTCCACTGTCTAAAACTCTGTCTTGTTGAAATTAGAAAAGGGGTGAGGGGGAACTGGGTTAGACCTTGCACTTTATTTGGCCCAATGTGGTTTTTAATGACTAATTGGTTGTAGAAGGGAGAACAAACATTAATATTCCTTATATGTCCTTCATCAAGGCTAGATTTTTATTTATTTATTTTTATTTATTTATTTATTTTTTTAATTTATTTTATTTTATTTATTTATTTTTGGCTGTGTTGGGTCTTCATTTCTGTGCGAGGGCTTTCCCCAGTTGCGGCGAGTGGGGGCCACTCTTCATCGCGGTGCGCGGGCCTCTCTCCATCGCGGCCTGTCTTGTTGTGGAGCACAGGCTCCAGACTCGCAGGCTCAGCAGTTGTGGCTCACGGGCCCAGCTGCCACGCGGCATGTGGGATCTTCCCAGACCAGGGCCCGAACCCGTGTCCCCTGCATTGGCAGGCAGACTCTCAACCACTGCGCCACCAGGGAAGCCCAAAGCTAGATTTTTAAAAGTCACAGTAAGCCTCTTCTTTTCCTGCCCCTGGTGAAATAATGTCAGTAGGTAAACTATTTGGCAGCTCATTAAGAAGAGCAGCAACTATGAAGCTTCTCAGATTCTCAAGTAAAGTGAAAACCATTACTATTTGAAGAAAAGAAAAAACAATGTTACAAGTGTTTGGTCTTGGAAAAGCACTAGTAGCCCAAAGCTAAATATTTGGCTTTTTAACTTCCAATTAGTCAATGTGAAAATAAGAAAATTTATAACTTTATAAAAGTACTTAATGATTAAACTGACTGCCATCATTTCATAGTCCCTGGTATGGATTCTAAAGGAGATTCAACTGGCATGCCAAATTGTATACAATGATAGAGGAACTGTATTTAACAAAATGAAACTGCATTTGGGTCATTTCAGAAAAATTGTCATGATTGATGAATCATTCATGGTCTTGGAAAGAAACAGAATGCATACCAGTTGGTTCAAATGAGATTTAATGAAGGTACTAACTTAGAGAGCTGTGGGCAGTATAAGGATACTTGTAAAGAGTACAGAGACAACCAGTGACAGGCAGCAGAGAAAACTATAGGGCTAAAAAGTCAAGGATGAAATAATGTTACCATATCATTTGTGAGAGCTGACTATGAGGTGGGTCTGCTTGATGGAACTGTGAAGGAGAACTGAGGAGATGATTTTAAAAATGGAGCCCTTGAAGCAAGAAAGGACCAGGGACAAAGTATCTTTCTTGCTGCATTCTGATCTCCTACTAGTATCTTCCATTGGCCTATGCAGTGTGGACTGATAAATGAAATGCTTAAGAAATAGCTTTCAAAACAAAAACAAAACCTTGATTTTAGAATTTGCTAATACCCACGGTGTAATCACTTCCACCATGGCTGATTTCAGTCTACCAGTGTGATATCATTGAACTGGAGGTGGGAATAGATGCACATAACTGGCTCTTGCAAGTTGGCAGTGAGCTGGATCCAGCACATTACTGGATTAACCTCAGCAGAAGCCAGCCACCAAGGAGTTCAGGGACTACAGTATGCAGGATATTTAAAGCAAGGTAACAACTAATGGAGATGTAATTTGGGAGTGGGAGGTAGGGGAGGTGGTCACGTGGAGAATGACAATATTGAAAAGGTATATGATTTGCCCCAAATTTCTTCATTATCGACCCAGCCAGGACTCAAACCTAATTCTGATATAGTGCAGGGTGTTCTCTCCTACATTGTTCTACCTCTTTAATGTAATGTGTGGTTAGGGAAAAAAAAAATAGCTCTATTTTACATGTACCCATAGATTTCATAAGAAAAGCTTTTGACCCAAGCCTGAATTGAAGCAAAGTTTCAGAGATGAAAAACTACTTAGTTGGAAGTTTAGCTTCTGGAGGGTTTGCTAAGATAAATTATATTTTAGGCTTAGAAACTAAGCCTTTTCATCTTTGACTTTTAAGATGGAGTGGGGTAGTTAGGATTGATTTCAGTAGGATCCAATGATAGGAGAGGAAAGAAAGTGTGTACTTTCTTCTTCCAGAAAGTTTATTCAGAGACCGATGGGGAAAAACTCAGTCGTTCATAAATCACCACTTTGACAAGGTTTTTGAAGATGATATTCAAGCATCCAAATGGTGGAAGTTGTAATTAAGTATCTTTTTAAGAACTTTTAAAACTAAGATTTGATGATCTTGAATCATCCAGTTGCCAAATATAATTTATATTTTTTTCTATGAAATGATAATCACAAATTAAAGTCTTCATTTATTGAACATCTACTAGAAGTCAGTCGTTTTTTATTTGTAATATATAGTGGGAGGTTAATATGGGAATTTTTCTGTCTCAGATTTGATTGAGGATGCAAAATTTCACAAAGAAACTACTCTGTGACACATCCTCCCAAATTCCAAAGTGAGGATTTGCAAGAAAGAAAGTATCTTAAGTTGGTTTTCAGATCCATAACCCAGTATCTAATCACAAGTGTAAATGGGTTGAGTTTGAAGAAGTTGGAAGAGTGGATTACTTTAGGAAGTGTTGCAAATTTCCCCTCCTCTGCCAGAGGGGCTTTGCCTTCAACTCAATCTGGGTTAGAGGGGTGTTAAGGGAGCTTGGTAAAGGATTTTCTGTGACTGCTGGCATTTGGTGGGATATTTCACGGAAATAATGTTTGACAGATGCCTTTAAGGAATGTAAAGTTGAGAGGATGAATCTATAAGCCTGAAGCATGAAAGGGAGAGCAATAGGATGACGATAGGATTGAACTTTATTTCTACCAACAGTGGGGGTGACAATGCATGAATCTTGCTCATGGGACAGAGTGGCCATTGGATAGAGTTGACTGCGGCCCTCTTAAGTCCTGTCCAAAGCAGGGTTGTAGGAGTGATATGATATCGACAGAGAAGATGAACTGCCAATTGTCCAAGAATCCAGAGAAGAAATTTAAGTGACCAAATGGAAAAACTAATACCAAATATGTCACCAGCATCTTGGGAAGGACAGTCCAAGGTCATTAAAAACACTGCCAAGAGAGAGTCAGCATCCAATACCCACAAATCCCAGAAAGTCCTGATGTTAAATTAGGACAAGATCTGGCAAGTAAAATAATGATTTTTCCATAATTATCCCTAATTTGCTCCAGCTTCAAAGTACTCAAATACTGAGCTGTCAGAGCCATGGCTAGTTAACTTGCAGTAGGCAAAGAAACACAATATGAGAACGTAGAAAAGCTAGCTATCCCCCTTTCTCACTACAATTTTTCCAAGCATAAAGCAAGCTGGAAGTGGGAAAGGAAGTCTGAAGCTTTTATTGTTACTTGAGAAAAAAAAAATTTATAAAATTTGTTATAAGTGCCTCTAAGTCTTTTAAATATCAGAATAACCAAAAAAATTAGTCTTTCTTCAGTATCCTCAGGAGACTGATTCCAGGATTCCTGCCCACCACCATGATACCGAAATACACAGATGCTCAAATCCCTTATATAAAATGGCACAGTACAGCAGGCCCTCTGTATCCACAGGTTCCATGGATATGGAGAGTCAACTATATAGAGGCATAGAGAGCACAAATTAAAAAAAAAAAAATGAGATAAATATGACAGTAATACTACTAAGGAAATTAGAAATGATGTTTATAATAAATATAATTGTTTGGATATAAAAATAACCCATAAATTTATAGGAAAAAAGAAAATCAGCTAAATAGGAAAAAAATGGACAAATGCCATCAATAGGCCTTTCACAGAGGAGGAACTATGAAAGCATAGTTGGAAGCTGTTCAATCCCTCTAAAAAGCAGGAAAATACAAAGTAGAACCTGAATAAAATACTATCTTACACATACCAGATATGCAAAATAAAAGCCTGACAAATCAAGTGCTAAAAAGAGTGCAGAGCAAGAGAAATTTATGTATAGGGTATAAATTGGATCAAATTTGGAAAATTATTTGGAATTATTTGTAAAGTTGATGTAATGGCATGATGCTGTTTCAGTTCAAGTAATCTGTGAACATGAATCTCAAAATTCCCTTTCCTGAGTGGTTTCAAGTTAGGGTTTGCCATATGAAAAAATTTACCTGTTTAGTTAGCATCTGTAAGTGACAGACTCAATAGTGACAGTGGGTTCCAGTTTGTCCTCTTATTTCACTCCTCAACCTGCCCAGTTTTCTTTCTTTGTCAGTCTTGCTGGATGTATCCCTGCAAACTCAGAGGCGGTATCCACAAAAATCCAGCAAACTTCCTTAGACTTCTATATCAAACTCCTTAACAATTTCACTCCAGCTCCTGGATATGCCTCCCTTCCCACAAGCTTCAACTGTTTCAATAACATCAGGAGTGGTTAATTACTTTTCTCTGATCCTATTCAGATCTTTACTTCTCCAGCACTTCCCATCATTTTATAAGATTAATTTTTATAATAAATTCCTTATTCCATAATACATAGTAGTTATGTTACCCTGATCAAACATTGACCCATGTGTAACTTCTGATTCTGCAAACCCTTTCTTAAGTACATATTCTGAAGTATTTCTTGTCCCTGTACATCAGAAAATATAAAAAGAATGTTTTTATTTGGGAATTTTATTGCAATGTATTTGCAGTAATAAGACTGAATTCAACACAAATACTCATCAAATATAAGATGGATAAATAATGTGTTGATATAGTTACTTACAAAGAAAATGTACAAATTATAGCTTTTACATCAACATAGTCAAATCTCGGGAAACAAAATATTGACATAAAAAGTCATACAAGAGTAATTATTTAATGGCTCAGTTTATAAAAAGGAAATTATCTTTCAAGCATAAACAATACTTTTTTTTACTGTACTTAAGTATTTGGTAAAATAATATGGAAAAAGAGGGCATAAATTCAGGACAGTAGTTACTCCTGGAGAAGAAAGACTAGAATGGGAACTGGGAGAGACTGGAAGGTAAGTATTAATGGGTTGAATTATGCCTCCTGCCAAATTCGTATGTTGAAGTCCTAACCTCAGTACCTCAATATGTGACTTTATTTGGAGTTAGGGTCTTTACAGAGATAATCAAGTTAAAGTAAGCTCATTAAGGTGGGTGCTAAGCCAATATGAGTGGCATCTTTTTTAAAAGGGAAATTTAGTCACAGAGACATATGCAGGGGCGAGACGATGTGAAGACAGGGAGAAGGAGGCCATCTACAAGCCAAGTCAAAAGACCTGAAACCCATTCTTCCCTCAGAAAGGACCCACACTGCCAACTTCCTCATCTGAGACTTCTAGCCTCCAGAACTGTGAGACAACACCTTTCTCTAGTTTAAGCCACTCGTATTGATTCTGTTTCTCTGGAAGCCACTAACACAAGAAGAGTCTTCAGGCTTCAGTTTCATCCAAACCATGGAGGAAAACCAACATCATGAAACATGTTTGGACAAGCAATTGTGGGAAAG